>NW_028270181.1:17966528-19242778 GCF_037043375.1 Chiloscyllium plagiosum | reverse complement strand
ACTTTGTTGACTCGAAAAGTCTCAGACCACACAGAAGTTTAAATGTGAACAAACACTTTATTTCGATTAAGCAAGCGAGAGATCAATAGTCTATGGTCCAGGGTATCGATCTCTGGATAGACAAATGACAGATCTCTGATTTCTAGCAAAAAGGCAGCATATTTTATAACCCTTATGTGTGTAACTATTTCACAGGTTTCAGTTCCCACACAATGTAATGTTTCTACCTCTAGTTAAGTTCTCAGAATTCAAAAGTTGATAATCAATACATCTAGTCTTGTTCACATCAGTCAAAACAAAGCTATTGATTTAAATGTTTCTACTTCTGAGGCATTCTCATGCGTAAGAGTAGGTAAAGCAAGCCACTTAACAATGCTGTATTGATCAGCCTAATCATAGCACTGGGAAGAGGCATATACAGAAACGTTTCCAAGATTGTGCAGAGCCTGCTGCATTCTTGCAATTCATGTTCTCACAGTTATTGGGAGTACTGCTGCCATTTTGAAATTGTCAGGCAGATTATTATTGCAAAATAGAGACTTACAAAATGGAGACTTTTAACTGTTGATTCCTCAATACCTTATCAACTTCACCTGATGAAGGAGCAGCGCTCTGAAAGCTTGTGATTTCAAATAAATCTGTTGGACTATAACCTGGTGTCATGTGATTTTTAACTTTGTCCACCCCAGTCCAACAACGGCTCCTCTACATCATGTTTATGAATTCTGTTGGTCATATCCTTAAAAAACTCCCAACAGACTCATCAAACACAATTTTCCATTTGCAAGTCTATGCTGATCGTACCCAATCAGCTGATTGTTATCCAGCTGTCCATTTATCACATGTTTTGTAATAGATTCCAACAATTTTCCTGGTGCTGATGTAAATCTAATAGGTCTGTTGTTCCCATGTTTCTCTCTCTCTCTCTCTCTCTCTCTCTCTCCCTTCTTAAATAATGAGGTGTCATTCGCTTCCAAACTGTAGGGGCCATTCCAGCATTTTGGAGGATGATCACCAATGCATCTCCATAACTACCAGTACCTCTATCAACACTCTGAAAGTATTCAGACTAGTAGAACAATTTTGTACAGAGTGTATTGAGGTACGGGAAGACAGAGTAGGTCAGTGATGATGTGGGTTGATAGGTGCATGGACTTACTGCAGAATCATAGTATAAATGAAACCACAAAGCATAGAAGCTCTGAATAGGGAAGAAAATTTCCTTTACACTCCCATTGTGAGATCAGCAGGGAAGATTTCTTCCATGCACAACATGTAGTGAAGTTGCAAATGTGTTCTTTAGAAAGAAACTTACAATTTCAATGGATGCTGCATGTGGAGGAGATCTTCCCTGCTGATTGGGTATGAAACAGAATGTCTTATAATAGATCCATTATTTACCCAATGATATAAAAAAGTGTCTTGTGTCTTTGTTGCCAGGCAGATGGTATTTGAACTGATGTGATTGTGCTGGTTGGTATCAGTGGAGCTGCAGAGCAATGCCAGAATTTCTTGATGCTCTAAGTGGAGATTTCTTTCCCAGTTTGCTCCTCCTATAATCCCAGAAGATGCTAATTGATGCTGGATTACATTTCCAGCACTTCACCCAAGGGGGCTTTCTTCATGTTGAATATCAGCAGGCTGTTTTGCCTCAGAGGCATTCATGATAGAGGGAGGCCTTTCAGCCCACTGAAGTGCTGCTGTTTCAGGTTAAAAAAAATCCAACTGTCCCAATATTTTTAATTATGCATCGATAAAAATCGAACACAAATCTGGGACACCAGGAGATCTCATATTGTAATGATCCCACCTTCAGCAACAATCCATGCATGCACACATTCCAGTCAGAAACTGAAACTAAGGCTAATTTTCTTCTTTTTGTTATTCAGGGAGAGTTTTCTCTTTAACTGGCACCAACTAACTCAGCACAACCCTCAGAGAGGACGGAAACCTTCTTGCTTTGTTCAATATAGCATCAAACCGGATTGAAATTGTGTAGGAAACCACTGCAGAAGTTATCATTTCTGACATGTTAATATGGGCTTTGTGAAAGCTGGTTGCTTGGGCTAGAAATTGCTTCATTCAAGAACACAAAAACAAAGGTCAATTAATCAACAGCGATATCAATTCATACCTAAAGCACATTGGAATCAGTTAATAACCAACAGGTGCCCGATTAAAGAAATAATTTATTTTAATAACTATTTTGATTGAATTTTCAATTCATCAAGATCACAATGACAGGGCTGGCAAATTGAGTTTTATTTCTTTCTGATGCAACTCCTTGCCAAAAATTAAACACTTTCCGGCTGTGACTGCAATTCCTGTTTGTTTGTGCCAGGCCCTTTTGTATGGCTGATCCTCAAATGAATTTCATCACAAAGCCTAGGGCTCCCAGTGAGGCTTGGCAATTACGTGGAGCACTGCTTAGGGAGCTGAGCTGCTGCACATCATGATTTTGCAACAATTTACATTAGGAGCACGAAAATCAGGGCAATGATGAGCCTGCAATTTCATGAACCCAAGCTCTGGAAACGCCACAGACTTCATGGAATCAAACTGATGCTTTAGCATTTCGAATGAGGTTGAAAATCCCAACTGCAGAGGAGACAGTGACCCACTGAGTGTCAGAACAATGGAACCAGAGGGAAATGGCATTCCTTCCACATTGTTCAACATAAACACATGGGCAGTGTGGCTTCAACACAGCGCACAGTGTAGAAGATCTTCATGTTGATGCATTCACTTTGGGTCCCTGAATTGGAAAGATCTGAAGGACACATGGGCAGTTGTGTTATGTGTAATATAGAGTTAAGAGTGTGTTGCTGGAAAAGCACAGCAGGTCAGGCAGCATCTGAGGAGCAGCAGAATCGACATTTTGGGCCGGAGCCCTTCATCAGGAATCTTCTCTTGCTCCTTGGATGCTGCCTGACCTGCTGTGTTTTACCAGCAATACACTCACGACTCTGATCTCCAGCGTCTGCAGACCTCACTTTCTCCCTTCTGTGTAATGTATACATTCTTCATCATGCTGTTAATTGATTGGGTAGGAAATTGAACATTGTAAACATACTGTTACTCCAATATTTCTGAAACAATTGCTTTTTTGATGCTAATCTGACATTACGTCTAATGACAACACGTGCATCGTGTTGACCTGTTCAGGTGTGAACGCTACGGCCTCTGTGTCCTATTATTCTACCACCTTGTTCCATTTTCTGTTACCTTGTTCCATTCGTCAATGCCACAGGAATGCGAGCAGAGGGAATAAGCTGTCCATTCTTCACTGTTGCTAATTTTAGTGGCATTAACTCTTTCACAAGTTGCACCAACTTGTGGCTTGATTTTTAAAGAGCTTAATGTTCTTCAGCAGCATGTTCTTCTTTCAGCTGGTATTACTGTGAAATATTGAAGATATCAGCATTTCTGGTCCTATATGCTAAACCTTTGTGGTTCCCTCAGTTTTCAGGTGACTTCTGACAGGGTTAATGAACCTCGGCTAAACGACACCACCCTAAATTCCTCAGCAAAGCAATTTAGCACCAGGGCAAGGAATGAACATAAAAAAACGATGAGGTCTGCAGGGAGAAAGTTACATGTAAACACTGAAATCAATACTTGGACCCTCAAAAAAAATACAATTAAAAAAGTGTAACTTGAGGGGAAATGTTACATTTGGCAATGAGCAAAGTTGCAGATATAAGCACAATGTATGGATTTCTTCCATTTGCTGAACAAGAAAAGGGAAGTTTAAGATAAAATGAGAACATTGGAGGATGCAGCAGTCAGAATGAACATAAAGTAGTTAATAAATCCAATAATTACTCCTGCTAAACAGTCATCAAGAATATTGCGCACAAACATCATTGTTAATCAGTCTTATTCCAAATAAACGAGATTGATGGAGGACATTAAAATGGCACTAAATCATATTAACCACAGAGATGCAGGACAATTATCCGCACATATTAGGAGAGACTGGAGATGGGATTTGTGAAATGCTAATTGCCTTTTTAGAGGGAGTTACTTGAATGTTAGGGAGTTTTGCTGGGTTACAAACAGTCACATTTTGAGAAAACGTGATCGAAGTAAACCTGGTCTATTCTTAATCCATTAATCTCACAACAATATCCCATAATCGGAATAGATTTAGCAGTCTAGGGGAGTAAGTACTTGACATTAGCCAGATAAACAGCAACCACTTTTACATTTCGAAAGGGAAGATTCATTTCGACCAAATCTGTTGGTAATTGTGAAGAAATGACAAGCCAAATTAATAATGGAAAACCATACAATGTAACGGATGTGAAACTTCAAATTTCCACATGATAAAAGAGACATGAAAGATCATAAATTCTTCTGAAAGAATGGGTAAAGCCCTATAGTCAGAGTCATATGCACTGAAACAGACCCTTTGGTCCAACTCATCCATGCTGACCAGATATCCCATTCTGACATAGTCCCATTTGCCAGCATTTGGCCCATATCCCTCTAAACCCTTTCTATTCATGTACTTATCCAGGTGTCTTTTAAATGTTGTAATTGTACTCCATCCAGCACTTCCTGTGGCAGCTACACACACCACCCTCTGAATGAAAAAGGTGTCCCTTTTAAAAAAATATGTAAACAGGGGATTTACAATCCTGTCAGTTTGGAGAAAAAATATAGTCAAGAGAAATAAGCACTGTCGCTATTTGGCAGTAGTGTTGGGATTGGGAGACTGTCTGAAAAAAAAGAAGAAAAAAGAAAACAAAAACAAACAAAAAGAAAAAAAGTGTATAATCAGGAGATTAGAATCTCCTCAGTTTGAGAGCTGTCACCGATCTGGCTGGCTTTGTAAATAAAGGGTGGCTCTGGTGATGGGATTCCAGCCTCTGTGCAGTTCTTTTTATTTCAAAAATATACTTTATTCATAAAATATTTTGATGGTCTGTACAGTTGGTCATGCCATAAATACGTAAACATTCAATTTCTTTGCATACAGAGATCAGAATTTACCATTTGTATCTACAGGTCTGTACGTTTATCAATCATATATCCATATATTTAGCTGAGGCGTCAGCAGAGCCCAAATGACTGCGTGGGCCCCCTGTTCTTCTTAGGCAGGCAGATGTTACACGGTGGTCTTTCCCCACCACGCCTTGGCGGCAGTTGCCCCAAGCTTCAGCGCATCCCTCAACACGTAGTCCTGGACCTTGGAATGTGCCAGTCTGCAACACTCAGTTGGGGTCAACTCCTTCAGCTGGAAGATCAACAGGTTTCGGACCGCCCAGAGAGCGTCCTTCACCGAATTGATGATTCTCCAGGTACAGTTGATGTTCGTCTCGGTGTGTGTCCTGGGGAACAGGCCGTACAGCATGGAGTCCCGCGTCACGGCGCTGCTCGGGACGAACCTCGACAAACACCACTGCATTCCTCTCCAGACTTCTTCTGCATAGGCACATTCCAGAAGGAGGTGTGTGACAGTCTCGTCCCTCCCACAGCAGCTTCGAGGGTAGCGTGCGGTGCAGCAGAGAGTCCAGGCGTGCATAAAGGATCTCACAGGCAGAGCCCTTCTCACCACCAGCCAAGCCATATCTTGGTGCTTGTTGGAAAGTTCTGGCGATGAGGCATTCTGCCAAATGGCTTTGACAGTCTGCTCAGGGAACCGCTCGATAGGATCCGCCCTCTCCTTTTCCCGAAGGGTCTCAAGAACACTATGTGCTGACCACTTCCTGATGGACTTGTGGTCAAAGGTGTTTTTCTTCATAACCTTCTCCACGAAGGACAGGTGATACGGAATGGTCCAACTACTCGGAGCGTTCCGCGGCAGCGAGGTCAGGCCCATTCTTCGTAACACCGGGGCCAGGTAGAACCTCAGTACGGAGTGACACTTGGTGTTTGCGTACCAGGGATCCACGCACAACCTGATGCAGCCACACACAAAGGTGTCCATCAGGGTGAGGGTGGCATTGGGTGTATTGTTTCCCCCATTGCCCATATCTTTATACATCGAGTCCCTTCGGACCCAGTCCATCTTTGATGATACCAGCCTGTGTGCAGTTATTTCATCTGCCTTTTTCTAAAAGTGGCTGGGTGTTTTCTCTTTCTTCCTATGCCCTATTGATGTCCCCGGAACCTCTTACCATCTCCAGGTGATGGTTTGTCTTTGAAGTGCTGAGCTTGCCCCGTTGCTGCTTCCACTGCTGATGCAGTCTCTCACATTTCAGTTAATGAAAAACTACCTGTGTCTTCGTAAAGTAGTAAATTCACTTCAAGTATCTTTAAGTCATAGAGATGTACAGGTTGGAAACAGACCCCTCCTTCCAACTTGTCCATGTCGACCAGATATCCCAAATAAATCTAATTTGCCAGCATTTGGCCCATATCCCTCTAAACCTATTCATATACCCAGCCAGGTAAAAACAAGGACCGCAGATGCTGGAAACCAGATTCTAGGTTAGAGTGGTGCTGGAAAAGCACAGCAGTTCAGGCAGCATCCAAGGAGCAGGAAAATCGATGTTTCGGCCAAAAGCCCTTCATCAGGAATAGATTCCTGATGAAGGGCTTTTGCCCAAAACATCGATTTTCCTGCTCCTTGGATGCTGCCTGAACTGCTGTGCTTTTCTAGCACCACTCTATACCCATCCAGGTGCCTTTTAAATGTAATTGTACCAGCCTCCATCTCTTCCTCTGGCAGCTCATCCTGCATATGCACCACCTTCTGTGTGAAAACATTGCCTTTTAGGTGCCTTCTAAATCTTTCCCCTTTCACCTTAAACCTATGGCCTATAGTTTTGGACTCCGACCTCTCCGGGGAAAAGACCTTGGCTATTTACCCTATCCAGGCCTCTCCATGATTTTATAAACCTCTATAAGTTCACCTGTCAGCCTCCAGTACTCCAGGGGAAACAGCTCCAGGCTGTTCAGCATCTCCCTACAGCTGAAACCCTCTCAATCCTGGCACCATCCTTATAAATCTTTTCTGAACCCTTTCAAGTTTCACAACATCCTTCATATAGGAGGGAGACCAGAATTGCACGTAGCGTTCCTCAGGTAGCCTAATCAATGTCCTGTATAGCTACAACATGACTTTCCAACTCCTGCAATCAATGCATTGAGAACTAAAGGAAAGCATGCCATAAGCCTTCTTCACTATCCCTTCTACCTGCGACTCCACTTTCAAGGAACTATGAACCTGCATTCCAAGGTCTCTTTGTTCAGCAACACTCCCCAAGACCTTACCATTAAGTGTACAAGTCCGCTCTGATTTGCCTTTCCAAAGTGCAGCACCTCATCTTTATTTAAGTTAAACTCCATCTACCACTCCTCAGCCCATTGGCCCATCTGATCACGATGTATCCTGAGGTAACCTTGGCTGTAAATTTTTCTTTTTCTTTGGTAAGTTTGAACTTGTGGTGGGGGTCTCTAAATGGAATTTACATCTGCATTGGTGCTGCCATATGATATTTGCCACCACTGCCAGTATTTCGTACTGGACTAGGGGTGGTTGAGGTAGGTCACTACCACCTTTTGTTAATACTCTGTCTACAACCTCCTAATTATCAGAGATAGTGGATATCCCTCTGGTTACTCTAAACATAAAAGCCACTTGTCTTATTTAACAAGATGACTTACGTCATTACAGCAATAAGTGCACTACATTCCTCATCAGTTTGTCTTACGTACTAGGGTTTTTAGGAATTGTACAGAATACATGTGCTCCTCCTGCAGGCTAGAGTGGAACTGAACTGCCTCCACTCTAATGCCTGTGTAATAGCACCAGACTGGGGTGAAGCTCATGCAACCTCCACATTTATATTGCGCCAGTGGCTATGTTGTGACTTTGTTTACTTCTCCTGGTCTGCCCATGAGCCAACTCTTTACATAATCTCAACTCTGTGCAACCACTGTGTGACCACAATCAATGGACAATTTTACCCATGTTGTTTCGAGAAGTGGAATTGCGAAAGTGGTAATGTCATTGCAATCCATGAAGATCAGACTAATTCTTTTGAGGGTGTGGATTCAAATTCCGTCACAGCAGCTGGTGAAATTTATGTCACATTCATAAAATTTGCAATGGTAAGCCAATCTGCTCATGGCAACTAACATCAGTTATTGCAAAAACCCACGTGGATCACTGATGTCTTTGCGGGGAGAAATCTGCTGTCCTTACCTGCTGTGGCCAACATGTGGTTCCAAGTTCCACAGCAATATGATTGAGTCTTAGCAGCCCTCTGAAACTGCACAGCAAACCATTCAGTTCACAGGCAATGAGGGATGAGCATGTAGCACTGGTCTTGCCTGCAGTACACGTTTTCCCTGAAAAATAAAAAGCTGACACACTTCCATTCTGTTTCTGCCTAAACTGTTCAGCACACTAATTATTTCATGCTGATCTGAATGAGCTAAAGCAAAATGGTGGCATGATGGCTCAGTGGTTAGCACTGCTGCCTCACAGCACCAGGGGCCCAGGTTCACTTCCAGCCTCGGGCAACTGTCTGTGTAGAATTTGCACATTCTCCCCCCGTGTCTGTGTGGGTTTCCTCCCACAGTCCAGTGATGTGCAAGCTAGGTGAATTGGCCATGCTAAATTGCCCATAGTGTTCAGGGATGTATAGATTTGGTGCATTAGTCAGGGGTGAATGTAGGATATTAGGGTGGGGGAGTGGGTTACTCTTTGGAGGGTCAGTGTGGACTTGTTGGGCCAAAGGGCCTGTTTCCACCCTATAGGTTGTCTTTTTCTTTGAGACACCAATATATAAATGTAATAACAATAGAATACAATATACAGTTGTTACAGCCACATAGTTGGTGCTGACATACATCAGTGACCAAGCCACCTTGCACTCCCCTGTCTGTGAGCTTAGCCAAATTACATTAAAGATACAAATTATTATTGATACATCTCATTTCTGACCAACAATCTGACTCACGGATAGTTAGAAGTGTCGAGGTTCATTATTTTCCTGGAGAGGTGAGTCTGAGGATGGATTTTGGAGAGTTGGCGGGCTGCAGTGAGGCATTACAGAGTTGTAATTCTCACATCATGGTGGGGCAGGTTCGATGGACATTGAACATTCTTGTCGGACATTCTTGTTCCTATCTGTATCCTACTGTTTCTTATAAAACAGGACCAAGAGATCTCTAACACTTTACAGTTATTTGTTACATTTTTGTAAATGCACAACCATGCAATGATGTCTAAGTGAACTTCCCATCTCTTTTCTGCTTATATATGCAGGAGGTTAAAAACTAAATATGATCACATCAGTAACATTACTGGCCATGTATTCTTCTTGTTACTGCCGCAAGAAAAACAGCATTAATTATTGATGTACTCATTGGGCATGAACAATTCGGTCTTTGATAAGGTAAAATGATTAGAAACTACTTCTGCAGAGTACCATCTTAATGAGAATTGGCTTCTAAGATGGTCCATGCTACAAAGGCACATAGGGTTTGTATCATGGTCCATATATATATTGTGTGTTACAGTGCTCATATATAGTTCTGATGTGGTCTGTATTCTATATGGCATGGTAAAACCAATTGTTGATCCCCCAGTTATATACTGTGGCTCTGGTCCTTGACCCCCACTGGTTTTGCACATCTCCTTTTGGTGATTGTCTTTTGGTGAGATTCCCAAGATCTTCATAGATACAACCACTAAACAGATTGGACTTAGGGTGACTTCTCAGGAGTTTCTTAATCCCAGTTTGCTGGGGCATGGCTATATTCTTTGAATCTTCTCTTTTGAGAAGTTGTGGTAAGGTAGTTTGTAGACTATGAGCCACACGTCAGTGTTGCACTCCTCTGATGATACAACTGGAAACCCACAAGATTTCTGTCTAGTTTTTCCTGGGATTGTGGTTGTATAATGTCCAGCTGCTAAGAGAATATGGGTCCGAGTAGATGTCCACATCTGCCCTGCAACTGGACCCACCTATAGGACCCAGCTTTCTTTTATCTGTGGTCAGATGCCAACACAATATGGTACAATAATCCAGAACCCCTCCAAGGAAAATCGAAGCACCCTGGAGCTTGGGTTCAATCCCAGAGAAAGGAGCAATCAAGCATGCCAGTTACTCAAATAAAACAGGAAGGATTTTCTAAGAATGCGAATCTCTAACAGCCTCTGACAAAATCAAGCATCAAACCATAAGAGTAATGATCCATCCAATAGTTGCATAATTAATCTTAAGAGGCAAAGTTGCGCACTGAGTATGTTGTCCGTTTCCTGGAGTTGCAGATTCCTTGCAATCTGTTGGACTTCACCTACCAGCATTTCCTATGATTAGTTATAGAAGTCCCATATGAAATAGTATTGGGCAAACTGAACTCTGTTGCTCGTGTGTGTAACTTGAGCCAACTTGGTACAAATTGGCAGGGAAACTGGTTTAGAGAATAGTGGACTCTGTTGTGATACTCATGTCTAGACGTGGGAAAGAAGGAAATTTGAGGAAAGTCTTGCATTGATAGAGCACCCTTCACAATGTTCCAAGACAGTGTGCAGCCAATTGGATACTCTTGAAGAGCAGTTACTGTTGACAGCTTGGGAAATGGGACAACCAGTTTGTGCATAGCACGTTCCCACAAATAGCAAAAGTACTGAGTAGCCAACAGGAGGGGAGTCTAAAACTAGAGGGAATAGTTTTAAGGTCAGAGAGGAGAAAGATTTAAAGGGGACATAAAGGGCATTTTTTTTACACAGAGGGTGGAGCATGTGTGGAATGAGCTGACAGAGGAAGTGGTGGAGTCTGGTACAGTTACAGAATTTAAAAGGCATCTGGATGGGTAGGAAGGGATATGGGCCAAATGCTGGCAAATGGGACTAGTAACAATGACCAGGTCATCTGTTTTTGCTAAATTAATTGAGAGGCAACCATTGGCGAGCACTCACAGGAGAACTCCTTTCCTCTTTGTTCCACCAAGAAAGCCAGAATAGAACAATCTTTATCTATTTTATAAACTTTTAAGTACAGAGAGGCATGTAACAAACATGCACCTTCAAACCCAACCACCCCAGTGTGAGTCTGCTCCGAAATATTGCAACCCAAGGATGCCCAATTAAGGTCCATAATGCAATTAAATACTCAATTACTATATCACTAGCTGCTGGAGCACAGGCAAGGCTTCGGTTTATTATCTCAACCCTTCAGTACTGCATTAGATGCAAGTCTTTCCTTTTGGGACCTGAATCTTTGGCCTTTCTGACTTGGAGGTAAGAGTGCTACCCACTGAACAACATCTAATAACTCACGTCTAACCCACAGTTTCTGAGCTTGCTGTTGGTACTGTAACAAGATATCAACAGCATTAATTCTGCTAGGTTTGATCAGTACAGCATGACTCATTACTTTGTAATAATTGACAGAACTCGAGAATTACATTACAGCATCCTGAGAAAAGACTGACTGTTTACTATCAAATGAAACTGACTGTTAATGAATTGACTTGGATAGCTCTGTGAAAGTAGCCGTGTTGATATGTTGTGGTGACATTGCTTTATAACTGCGGATACTAACTTGTAAGAAGAAAAACCATAAATCAATAAGAGAAGGGGGCAAAGGTGATGATCAGTGATTTTTAATGCTAGCCTTGCCTCCCAATTGGAGAATCACAAAGGCCCACCACATTTAAGCATTGGAGGCTGAGGGGTGACCTTATTGAGATTTATATAATCATGAGGGGCATGGAAAGGGTGAATAGCTGAGGGTAGGGGAGTGTAAAACTAGAGGGAATAGGTTTAGGGTGAGAAGGGAAAAATATAAAAGAGATCTAAGGGGCAACTTTTTCACGCAGAGTGTGGTGCGTATATGGAATGAGGTGCCAGAGGAAGTGTTGGAGGCTGGTACAATTACAATATTTAAAAGGCATCTGGATGGGTATATGAGGAGGAAGGGTTTAGGGCCAAGTGCTGGCTAGTGGGACCAGATTAATTTAGAATATCTGGTCAACACTATCAATATACTATGGCTTACCATTGATTATAAACTGAACCGGACCGGTAATATAAATACTGTGTCTGCAACAGCAGTTCCACGGCTAGGAATCTTTCAGCAAGTGACTCTCCTCCTGTCTTTGAAAAGCCCTTCCACCATCCAGAAGGCACAAGTCAGGAGTATAATGGGATAGTTTGCACTTGCCTGAATGAGTGCAGCTCCAAAAAACACTCAAGAAGTTCAATACCATCCAGGACAAAGCAATCTTCTTAATAGATACTCGATTAAATGCTCTCATTGCCTCCAAACATGATGTTGGAGGAGGTATTAAATTCTGCCTCCAGAGGTCTAACTTTATAGGATAAGATTTTCAAAAAGGATTCTGAAGAGAATTGACTGGCCCCGAAATGAAAAGAGAAAATGCTGGTAATAACTAAGAGGGTCAGGCAGCCTCTGTGGACAAAGAAACAGAATTAACCTTTCAGATTCCCAACACCTCCAGCATCAGTCTCCTGTACTGATGCCCACCTGAAAGCTCTTTACTGAATTAAAAATATGCCCCTTGTATTATATGACTACGAAAAGGCTCTTTAATAATTGCTAAAACACAAGCGTCTTTATCAGAAGTTCCTTATTATCTTTTCTTGTCTTTTTCAGGCTGATTTCGCCATCCCAGCCAGACATGGTGAAGCCTGGATGTAATCTCTCTGAGAAGGCAGAGAAAGAGCACGGTGTAGATGATGGGTTTGATAACATCCCTCTGATAACCCCTCTGGATGTTAATCAGCTTCAGCAGCCTATCCCTGAAAAGGTACAGAGAAATGTACAGCAACCATGGTCATAGCTTGACAAATGTGCTTTAACTCACCCTGAAATAATCCCTGTGGCTTTTCAGTAACATTGAAATGGATTGGTCTTTGACAAAGTTCTGCATGGTTGACTAATTGATAAAGTTAGATATCATAGGATTCAGAGGAAGTTTGCCTATTGGATACAAAATTGGCTTAACGGCAGGAGACAGAGAGTGATGGTGGAAGATTGGCTTTCAGACTAGAGGCCTGTGACCAGCACTGGGTCCACTTTTATTTGTCATTTATCTAAATGACCTAGATGAGAATATAGAAGGCATGGTCAGTAAATTTGTGGATGACACCAGAATTGGTAGTAAAGTTAAGAAAGTGAAGAAAGTTAACAAAGATTACAAAGAGATCTTGATCAGCAAGGTTTGAGAAGATTTGTAGCTCAGGTTGAGGTTCTGGATGTAGGTTTGCTCACTGAGCTGTCAGGTTTATTTCCAGATGTTTCTTCACCCTACTAGGTAATATCTTCAGTGGGCCTCCAGGCAAAGCACTGCTGATAATTCCTGCTTTCGATTTATATGTTTGGGTTTCTTTGGGTTGGTGATGTCATTTCCTGTGATGTCATTTCCTGTTCTTTTTCTCAGGGAGTGTTAGATGGGGTCTAACTCGATATGTTTGATGATAGAGTTCCGGTTGGAATGCCATGCTTTTAGGAATTCTCATGCGTGTCTCTGTTTGGCTTGTCCCAGGATGGATGTGTTGTCCCAGTCGAAGTGGTGTCCTTCCTTATCTGTAGTGAGAGTGGGTCATGTCGTTTTGTGGCTAGTTGATGTTCATGTGTCCTGGTGGCTAGTTTTCTGCCTGTTTGTCCAATGTAGTGTTTGTTACAGTTCTTGCACAGTATTTTGTAAATGACATTAGTTTTGCTTGTTGTCTGTATAGGGTCTTTCAAGTTCATTAGCTGCTGTTTTAGTGTGTTGGCGGGTTTGTGGGCTACCATGATGCCAAGGTGGGGGTGGGGTAGCTGGAAATGAACCTTCCAGCTTAGCGAGCAAACCTGCATCCAGATCTTGGTCGGTTGGGTCAATGGGCTCAGGAGTGATAGGTGGAGTTGAATTTGGCTAAATGCATTTTGGTAAAATGAACAAGACCTACATAATTAAACGTAAGGCCTTGGGTAGTGTTGTGCAACAGAGAGACCTTGGAGTTTAGGTACATAATTCTTTAAAGTTTGCATCACATATGGATAGGGTGGTTAAGAAGGTGATTAGAATGTTTGCCTCCATTGATCAGACCTTTGAGTATTGGAGTTAGAATGTTATGTTGAGGTTGTAGAAGACGATGGTGAGACCTCTTCTGAAATACTGTGTCCAGTTCTGGTCACCCTGTTATAGGAAGGATATCATTAAGCTGGAGAGAGTTCAGAAGAGATTCACCAGGATGTTGCAGGAATGCAGAGTTTGAGTTATGGGGTGAAGCTAGATATTCTGGGACTTTTCTCATTGGAGTGTAGGAGGTTGAGGAGTGACCTTCTAAAGGTTTATAGAACCATGAGGGATACGGATAAGGTGAATGGCAGGTGTCCTTTCCCTAGGGTAGAGGATTTCAAGATTAGGGGCATATTTTTAAGGTGAGAGGAGAAAGATTTAAAAAAGATATGAGGGTCAACTTTGTTTGTGTGTGGAATGAACATCCAGAGTAAGTGATGGATGGGTGGGGGTACAGTTAGAACATTTAAAAGGCATTTTGATAAGTACACAAATAAGGAATGTTTGGAAGGATATGGGCCAAGCGCAGGCAGGTGGGATTAGTTTAGTTTGTGATTATGGTTGGCATGGACTGGTTGGACCAAAGGGTCTGTTTCCATGCTGTATGACTCTATGATAACTCGTAGAAAATGTCATGAACGTAATGTTATGAGTTAAAAAACAATGAAATTCAGACTTAAAAAAAGACAGTTGATTATATCAACTCATCTGGTTGTCACAGCAAGTTGATATTTATGAGGTTAAAAATCAAAAGGAGGGAATTAGGAGTTGGTTTCTGTAACATATAATTTAGGATGTGATACATTACACAGTGAGCTCCCTATCTTGCTACCTAGAAAGGGAATTTTTCTCACTGGGAACCAAATGGAAGTTGGAAGGTAAAGTTTTCCTCAGACATTCCTGTCCATTTTCAGGTAGCTTCTCAGGAGCAGGACTCTCAGCGTAAGTTGTTTGTCCTGTTCTTGACCAAAACAGGAGGGAAGGAGAAAGAGCATTTCAAATGACAATGGCAGCAACCAGCATGAATATAAAGATAATATCTTTTTTAAATCTTTCAATAATGACCAATTGAGAAATCAATGCAACTTACAAATACATGACACGTTGATGTGGCTGCCTCCATTCATTTAAAAACTGAAACTAAAGCTCCCCCTACACTGTCCCCATCAAGCAATCTCATGACAGGCACAGCACAAGATTAGATATAGGGTAAAGCTTTCTCTACTCCTTTCATGAAAGCCATGGCCTAGTGGTATTATTGCTAGACTATTAACCCAGAAATACAACTAATGTTCTGGGGACCTGGGTTCAAATCTCACAACCGATGACGAAATTTAAATTTGATTTTAAGAATCTGGAATTCAGAATTTACTGAATCCACCATTGTAGACTGTGAGAAAAACCGATCTGGTTCACTAATGTTCTTCAGGGAAAGAAATCTGCCATCCTCACCTGGTCTGGCCTACATGTAACTCCAGAGCCACAACAATGTCGTATGACTCTCAACTCTCTCCCTAGCAAGCCATTCAGCTGTATCAGTTGCTAAAAAGTCTCAACAAAGAAGTGAAAATGGATAGACCACCTATCAGCAACCTGGGCACCAGAAAAGATCATGACTGAAACAGCTCCGTTGATCCTGCACAGCCCTCCCTATGAACATCTGGGATCTAGTGCCAAAGTTGGGAGAGCTGTCTCACAGACTAGTCAAGCAACAGCCTGACGAGGCAAACTCATTGAACCATAACTTACAGGCAGTATCCCAGACAAAACTATTATAATCCGTGGATATATCCAGTCCCAATGGCAGAACTGACCCAGCAGAGGAGGTGACACTATGGTACACAGTCAGGAGGGAGTTGCTTTAGGAGTTGTCAACATTGACTATTAACCCAGAAACACAGCTAATGTTCTGGGGACCTGGTTCAAATCTCACCACAACAGAACCGCATGAAGCTTCAAGACGTTAAGTTAAACATGGGCAAGGAAATCTCCTGCTGATTACTATGTACTGTCCTCCCTCAGCTGATGAATTAATATTCCTCCACATTGAACAACACTTGGAGGAAGCACTGAGGATGTTAAATGTGCAAAACATATTCTGGGTGGGAGATTTCAATGTCCCTCACCAAGAGTGGCTCAGCAGCAGCACTACTGATCAAGGTGGTGAAGTCCGAAAGGACATAGCTGCTAGATTGGTGGTGAGGGAAAAACATGCTTGCCCTCATCCTTACCAGTTGCTGGCTCCAAATGCATCTTGTCCATGACAGTATCGGTAAGAATGACTACCGCATAGTTCTTGTGGAGACAGAAGTCCCACCTTCACATTTAGAATACCCTCCATCATGTTGTGTAGCAGTATCACCATGCTAAATGGGACAGACTTCGAACAGATCTAGCAACTCAAGACTGGGCATCCATGAGGCGCTGTGGGCCATCAACAGCAGCAGAACTGCGCTCCACCACAATCTGCAACCTCATGGCCTGGCATATCCCCCACTCAACCATTACCATCAAGCCAGGGGATCAACCTGGTTCAATGGAGAGGGAAGGGCATGCCAGAAGCAGCACCAGGCTTACCTGGTGAAGCGAGCAAGCAGGACTACTCACATGCCAAACAGCAAATGATAGGCAGAACTAAGTGATTTTGCAACCAACCGGTAAGATCTAAGTTCTGCAATCCTGCCACATCCAGTCATGAATGGTGGTGGAAAATTGAACAACTCAGTGGAGGAGGGGGCTCCACAAATATGCCCATCCTCAATGATGGAAGAACCCAGCACAATGCAGCAATTTTTAGCCAGAAATGCAAAATAGATGATCCAGTGGTCCCCAGCCTTACAGTACTAGTCTTCAGCCAGTTCAATAGCCAGTTGGAAGCACTGGATACTGCAAATGCTATGGGCCCCAACAGTATTGCGTCAATAGTACTGAAGATTTGTGCTCCTGAAATTAAGCCAAGCTGTTCCAGTACAGTTACAACACTGGCATCTCCCGACATTGTGGAAAGTTGGCCAGGTTTGTCCTCTACATAAAAAGCAGGACAAATCCAACCCAGCCGTTTACTGCCCCATCATTCTACTCTGAATCATCAGTGAAGTGATGGAAAATGTCATTGTCAATGCTATCATTCAGCACCTGCTCAGCAATAACTTGCTCAGTGACGCCCAGTTTGGGTTTCGCCAGGGCCACTCAGCTCCTGATCTCATTACAGCCTTGGTTCAAACATGGACAAAGAGCTGAATTCCAGAGGGGAAGGTGAAAGTGACAGCCTTTGACATCAAGACTGCGTTCAACCGAGTGTGGTATGAAGGAGCTGAGCAAAACTGGAATCAATAGGTATTGGGGGTAAACTTGTTGACACATAAGAAGATGGTGGTGGCTATTGGAGGTCAGTCATCTCAGCTCCAGGACATCTCTGCAGGAGTTCCTCAGGGTAATGTCCTAAGCCCAAATATCTTCAGCTGCTTCATCAATGACTTTCCCTCCATCATAAGGTCAGCAGTGGGGATGTTTACCAATGACTGCACAATATTGAGCACCATTTGCGACTCCATAGATACTGAAGCAGTCCATGTTCAAATGCAACAAGATCTGGACAATATCCAGGCTTCGGCTGACAAGTGGCAAGTAACATTCATGCCACACAAATACCAGGCAATAACCATCTCTAAAGATATGAATCAGAGACAATCTAGCCACTACCCTGTGACATTCAATGGTGTTACCATTACTGCCCATTATCACCATTCCAAGGGGTACCATTGACCTGAAATTCAACTGGACTCACCATATAAATATAGTGGCTACAAATGCAGGACAGAAACTAGGGACACTATGGCAAATACCTCCTCATTCCCCAAAAGCCTTTCCATCATTTACACGGCATTAGTCAGGAGTGTGATGGAATGCCCCCAATTCGCCTGGATGGCTGCAGCTCCAACAACACTCAAGAAGCTTGACAATCATCCAGGAAAAAAGTAGCCCAGTTGATTGGCACTTCAACCACAAGCAACCACTCTCTCCATCACTGAAGCTTAGTGTCAGCAGTGTGTATTATCGACAAGATGCACTGCAGAAATTCACCAAAGATCCTTAGAAAGCACCTTCCAAACCCATGACCACTTCCAACTAGCAGGACAAGGACACCTGGGAACACCACCACCTGCAAGTTCCCCTCAGAGCCATTCACCATCCTAATTTGAAAATGTATCACCTTTCCATCACTGTTGGTGGGTCAAAATTCTGAAATCCTCTCCCTAATGGCATTGTGGATCAACCCACAGCAGGTGGACTGTAGCAGTTCAATAAGGCAGCTCACCACCACCTTCTCAAGGGCAACTAGAGATGGACAGTAAATGCTGGCCCAGCCGGCGATACCCACGTCCCACAGGTGAATAAAGAAAAAGTATGAACTATCTGAAACTAATGCTTCTTCTACACTATTCCTATCAAAACCTCCTGCATGAAGGACAGCACAGGGTTAGATGCAACGTAGAGGTCTCTCTATTAAATGCAAAGTAAAAATTACTCTACTCTTTTAAACTCCAATTTAAGCTCCCTCTGTTAAATGGAAAGCATCAAAAACTGCAACAAAATGAATGCCTCAACTATTTCAATAGAGAGACAAACAAGATAATCACTTTGAAAAATCATGAATGTTATAATATTGGGTGAATGCAGTAAGCCTAAAGGTAGTGATATCCAGATTGTACATCAGAATTGAACAGTGTGAGTTAATCCACAATGAAATTAGGAATTTATATCAAATAACACACGCAATTTTGCTATAGTGATACGTTATGTGTTCATGATGATGTATGTTAATTGTGGAACGAGAGTTGTTCATAAAAGTAAGTACATAAAAATATATTCATTATAGACATCATAATAATGTCAGTCAAATATATGCCTCTCAATGGACAATGCTCAACAAACATATGTCATTTCAGATTATCAATTGACCCTATGTTTTGTATAGCACAAATACAGCTAAACTGCAAAATTTACATTCCAGTCACATTATTAATGTTGACTTTTTTTTGTTCAAAGGGGAGTTTAAATCCTTATCTTTTAGCATGGCAAGGAGAACATCAGCAACTCTGTTTGAGAGGTCTCTGTCTTTACATTCTCAATTTTTGAACACTAAGAAACAAATTCAGTACTTGTTGTGTAGAACTGTCAGAAGCAATGAATCTGCTGTGTATATCCTGCAAAAATATACTTTTCTTGAAGTTGCCTTTTTCATCTCCTGAAGGCACCAACTGATTCTGCAAGACAACTCAATGGGTCTAAATGACCCTTGGTATTTCACTATGACTGTTAGACAATGGCCCATTTTGGTGAGGCACTTCCACCTTGCACACATCAGGACAATTTGCAAGACTAACAATTCAAAGGGAAAACCAACATTAGAGCAGAGTGCTGATTGTTTAGCAAGTGGGCTTTGATTGGAGCAGGTGTTGGCATGGAGAATACAGCAATTCATGCTGCTAGACTTTATTTAAATTTTAGACCAGGCAGATTGACCCTGATTGGTCTGATTGGATTATTGAATTGATTTGATTTATTATTGTCACATGTACCAAGATATAGTGAACAGTATTGTTTTGCATGCTCTACAAGCAGTTTGTACCATACAAAGTGCATCAGATGGCAGAATAGTGTATGGAATACAGTGGTGCACAGCAGAGAAACTGCAAAGAGATCAACATTAATATTTGGTCAGAGCCTTCAGAAATGGACCAGTGAATAGTTGTCATCTATCTTGCTGAGATAAAACAAGCACCATTTGTGTACATGTCCTTTCTGCCTACAAAGAACGGAACCCTATGCGTTATTATATGGAGCTTCCAGTACAGACAAGCACCATACTGTTAGCCCAAGTGACAATCATAAATTTATTATCAGTTGAATTATTTGCACACTTAGGATTATTCAGCAAGTGCTATCCGATGGGTGGGAAGGTTTGGAATATTGGTAATATAAGTGGACTAGCAATCCATGAGCCACAGCCTAATGTTCAGGAGTCATTGGTTCGAACTCCACTAGGGCAGATGGTGAAATTTGAATTCAATAACATTTGGAATTAAATACTTAGTTTAAAGGTGACCATTGTTGTCATAAAAACCCATTTGGTTCACTAATGCCCTTTAGGGAAGGAAATCCTCCATTCTTACCCAGTCTGACTTACATATGACTCTGAACTCGCAGCAATTCCAAACAGTCCCCTGAAATGACCCAGAGAACTGTTCAGTTCAAGGGCATTAAAGGATGGGCAACTAACACCAGCAATACCAATCACACCCAGATCCCACATAAGAATAAAAGAATATAGAATTACATGTAATGTTGGATACTGTGTTGTGAGTTTTACAAGTGGAAGCTGGTCAGGGGCAGTTAGCCCCTTGCTAGTTGGAAACAACAAAGGGCTGTCTGTTTGATATGATCTGTCAGTCTTGGAGATGTATGGCCTACATACCTGGCATCACACTGGCACTGAAATTGATCTACCACATTCCTCATTTGTGTGATTGGCTGCTTTACCTGCTACTTCCAGTGGCAACATGAGTGGTGTTTGCACATTGTCAGTTAACTGTCAATTATTATTGGTGCTTGGCATCTCCATGGCAATGCCTGTACCAATCAGAGACCACTTGCCAACCAATCACCACTTACGTTTTGTACAAGATATTAAGTTGATATTCTTGCGAATTGTCCTGATGAGTACAAAATGAAAAGGTTTTTGACAAAATATCTTTCTTTCACCAAGGCTCAAATTCTAAACTTCCAAATGACTTTGGCACTTTCCTGTAATGAGCCTTCCTCATGTGTAATCTGCTTTACAGGCTATGTAGCATTAGGGCAGCATCATCAAAACCAAACCTGAGTCTCGACTGGGTCTTCTATCCAAAGATAATGGCAATGAAGAGCAGACACTATGGCCTACCACTTGCATAGTGCAGTGTCTCTGGCCAGAAGACCCAGATTCAAGTCCCACCTGCTCCAAAGGCATCTCATATATATCTGAACAGGTTGATTGAAAAATATTGAGAATTAGGCAGATTCAAGGCTTCAAGAAGTAAGTGGTTAAAAAAATGTTAATGACAAAGCATCTGCACAAATTTTAAAATAAAGAGTGGAAACCATGCCCAATACTCCCATCCAGTTCGGGGATACTGAGCTCAATTTCAAAGACCCTGTTGTTATCTGGACTAAGATAAAATTGCATACGAAAGACTAAATCTTGTCCTTTTGGTTCAGAAATTTGTCACTGAATGCTGTTCAGCATTAAACTGCCAGGGAGCTGTGAAAATTCTTCAATGTGAGTCTCAGAAACTGAAAAATAAATTATGTATCGTGGCAACATTTGTATCTGAAGAATTCACAGCTTAAAATAGGATTTTCAATGCTGCAGTTCCAGTCACATGGTGTCATAGACGATATCTTCAGCAGATACTGAGCCCAGTGGTGGGAGGTAGTTGAATAAAATTTGTACAGCTGAAGGTGAACCCATTATGTTGAAGGGCCTGCACTATCTCTGTGCAGATAGAAACCGAGCTCTCTTGCAGATATTTTTAATCAATCTGTTCTGAGATGTTATGACATATCTCTGGAAGAAGTGGCACACTATCATTGCTTCATAAGATCTCTCTGTGCCTTGTTGTGCTATTAAACACATTAATAAAGTCAAATCAGTTTTACAGGACCTGTAAAACAAAAGGACAGTTGCAGATGCTGCTTAGAATCACTTTGAAACAGTCAACCGTTCAATTTGCACCTGTCTCCCACATATAATTCAGTTTAAACTTCTCCTAACCAGCTTCCTGGTGACATCATCAACACTTGCAATTTTGACAGCAAGCAATCAACTGAACCAAACACCAGGCAATAGAGCCAGGCAAAAAGCAAAATGTAATTCTTTGTAAGTATTTAAATTTTAAATGGCTCCGGCTACTAATGGGTGAAAATTAGTCTGGATTCTGGTTTTATTTAGCATAAGCTAAAGGTAAGGTAAATCAACATAGGAGTGGGACAGCCTGTGACCAATCTTCATGGCAATGGCATTGTTTAATTGACAGGGATTTGTTTTTTGTTTTTTTTTAATCCAGAAGTGCTCTTAAACACAACTATATTTTTTTCCCCATCACTCATGGTTTTTTTTTTCATCTAACAACCACCAATAAATTTCTTGTGTCTTGAGGGCCTTTCGTAGATATTTTCTTTTTTTTTGTAAATATATTTATTAGCAAATTTTTTTAACTTTACAGACATATAAAATTATTGAAAAAATCAATCAATACCACATATCAGTATAATAAAAAGAAAAAAAACATAAATTACAATACAACTACTATCTACTAACTACTAACCTACCCTAGAATACAAAGCAAACCGTAACATTGTGCAAAGCAAGACCAAAAAAAGAAAGAAAAGAAAGAAAAACAAAACTAAAAAACAAAAAAAACCCCACAAAATACAGAACAGCTATGCTCGGTGCAAAGCTCCCAAACAAAGGAACGGGAGCATTGTAACATACCCGTATTAACTCGGGAGACCCCCTCCAGGGTCCAGGGCTTGACAAATCTAACCATCCTGGTTAAACAAACTCCCTAGTTAAGATAATCGCAGATATTTTCTAATCAACCTGTTCAGAGATGTTGTTACACATTGCAGGAGCAGTTGGGGCTTGAACATGGGGCTGCTGGTCGAGAGGTAGGGACAATAACACTGTGTCACAGGTATCCTTTATTCAGGGAGCTATTTTTAAAAAAAATTATAATTATCCTGTTCAGAAACTTTGTCACACACCTCAATTGCAGGCGGAATTTGTACCCAAGCCTCTTGGCTCAGAGCTAGGGGCACTACCAGTGCATCACAAGTGCTTAGGGACTCTTTTTAAGACATCCGCATGATATTAAGTTTTTTTTATTTAACCTATTTTTCTCATCAACCTGTTCAGAGATGTTATCAGACACCTCTGGAGTGGGTGAGACTTGTACTAGTGTCTCTCGGCTCAGGGGTACGGATACTACCACGGTGCCATAAGGGGGCCTCCACATGGTGTTAAACTTAACAATGTTAATGCAGAGCCCATTCAGGGACCTCATTGTGAAATTAATTATCCAGAAGTGGAGCAGAATGCTTTTAAAGTAAAGGCTGAATTCAAACATCTCTGTGGAATAATATCTCTGAACATGTTGATTAGAAAATATCTAAAGGCATTACATTCATCTCTGTCCTCCAGCAGTAGCCTATTCACACCCCTTTCCCCCACAGACAGGGCCGGATGGGTGGTTGTTGCCAGAGGCATGGACAAGCCTGAGATGTTGTATCTTATATGGAGAGCTGCCTGTGGAGGTATAACTAATGATAGGAAGATACAGATAAAACTGGAGGGTCAATATTTATAGCTGCTGAGGCCTCCTGGTTGTGGGCATTGGCCAGACAGATTTCTATTTGCTGGCTGCTAAGTGAACAGTGTTGATTACTGCAATCTTAGTTGGTTTCGAAATTCCAATTCCTTTGAGTGTCATCACGGATGAACTTGTCAAGATTAGAGTGGTGCTGGAAAAGCACAGCAGGTCAGGCAGCATCTGAGCAGCAGTAAACAGGGGTCTTGCCCAAAACGTCAATTTTCCTGCTCCTCGGATGCTGCCTGACCAGCTGTGCTTTTCCAGCACCACTTTAATCTTGACTCTAATCTTCAGCATCTGCAGTACTCACTTTCGCCAAAGGTGACCTTGTGACATGCTGAACTGTTCAGGTGTTTTCAAAAGTGACCAAGGATCCCATCACTGATGATCATTTAGCCAATGATCCTCTTCCAGTTATCCTATTAACAGTGGACCTATTGCGAATGACACTTCTGCAAATAGCTCGAATACCAGTGATCCTATTGTCAAACATTACGCTTGGTTAAGCTAGAGACATACCAGAGCCTGAGTGTTTGGTGAGCAACGGGTAGTACAAGTAGGAAATCCATCTACTGAGTTGGAGTGAATTTTTAATTCGTAGCCTTAGTGGCACAATCTCCATTGCACAAACCATAATTCAGTTTAATGCATTAATGACACCTTGAACTCAATATAGACACTTGGCCCTCATGCCAATTAAACATTGACAGTGTCCCTACCTCTGATCCAGGAGGTCTGTGTTCAGGTTCCCACCTGCCCGGAGGTAGGTGTGTCATCACGTTTAAGGAGGTTGAAGGGCTGCCTGACCGGCTGTGCTTTTCCAGCACCACACTCTCGACTCTGATCTCCAGCATCTGCAGTCCTCACTTCGTCCTAAAAATAACGATAACCTATTTACTGTACACAGAGTCTATGCTGAATAGGCTGCTGGTGTGAGACAGGGATCATTGTCATACCTTTATCATCAGGAAAGAATTTTTGCTCCACTTATGGATAATTAATTTCACAATGAGGCCACTCTTTAACTTTTCACGTTTAATGCCAAGTGGAAGTCTTTCACCATGTGCTGGATTAGCTAGATCCTGTTGCTGTACCCTGTGACTGTATCTTTAGACCAGTGCGTTAGAGCACTGTCGAGATATGCTGACAATGTGACTAATATTCGGCTCCCAGACAGCAGGGTCTAGAAGGCGGCTGAGGTTGGCAAATCAATGCTTCAGTAGTTACCTCCACAACACGCACTTCCTCTGAGCTCAGCTCGTCGCTGGGAAGTGTGCAATTGTGTTGCCATGAGCAAGCAGAAAGTCGTTTCGGTCAGGATGTTTAGAGTGCTGCTGTGGGTAAGAGTAGAATCTGCACAGCCCCTCAGCCTCACAGAGAAGCGCTTAAGAGTTTAATCTGAAGGGGATTGGAAGTAAGGGGATGGTGCCTGGTGAGGCTGGACAGAACTGTGGACCCTCGACCAGCGTAATGGGCATATGTCTTATTCAAAGCAGAGGATGACAAGAATCAAGAGTTCTGTTTGCCGTGGTTAGTGGGAGGGAGGATGGGTAGCCCAGTATAAACTGGTTGACCTGCTTCAGTGCTGTGTCTCCTCTGTAATCCTCTATGTCAAGGGAGTGACGAGTGTAATGATTAGCACCTTCCCATCCAATAGCTCAAGATATGCACTGAATGTTACGGCCTTCCTGGGAAAACCAGAGCACGTGGACACCCTGATTTTTCTACGTGCTCACCTGAAGCTCGTTCTGGGTACAAGTAGATGAACATGTGGCTATTAAAAGAATCTGATGAATGAAGCCTTTAAAACACACGAGTCCGAGAGGGCTTACAACTGTAAGCAGCAGCTCGAGTCCGTGCCCTACTGAGGTGAGGATGACTGGATAAGATCTAGGTGAGGAAAGGGGTAAACAAGCCTTGAGGGTGTTCAAAGTGCAGCCTGACCTGACATCTCATCTCAAGCACTATCGCCATAAGCGGTAATTGCTGCTCAACATCAACAAATAATCTAGTTGCAGGTTTCAACTGTTACTGCTAAAGATTTGTTTTGCTTTGGAGTTGACTGTTTCCAATATTAGCTGATGGCCCCCTTCCCTGTGAGATAGTGAAACCTCATGCAGGTGGATCAATATCTAACAAAGCAGGGATACACCAGAGTTTGAAGGTCTGCTGTGTGGCTCAAATCAGAGAACAGTGCAGTGCAGAAGGATTCTGTTCAAATCTGTGGTGACATTTCAAAGAGCAACTCAGTCAGTTGGAATAGCTGAAATTGAGTTGGGGAGGGGCGCTTTCTTTAAAATTGGGACAGGAAAATCAAGCGAGAATTACTGAGGGGAAGCAAAATGCAAAAAATAAATTTGGTTGTTTCGCTTTGATTTGTTGCCAACAACATTTCGAACACTCTCAGGAGCTGTGTTCTTAAATTCTATCCAACTCCCTGCAGGTCGTGGTGAAGACCAGGACAGAATATCAGCTGCAACAGAAGAAGAAGAAAAAGCTACACATCCCTGGAATTAAGAAACTCAACATTAACCTTTATGATGAAGTCTCGGAAAAAGTCAAGGTGATCCAGTTAAATCATTGCAAAGAGAGCTTACATACACCTTCAGTAAAGTTTATTTTTCATCATCAAACATCAAAGTGGAATAGCAGCCACTTCATATTGAATATATATTGCCAGTTTCTCACTCTCAATGTGATTTGATTCCTTTAGCTCACTGGATTGATTCTCATTACAATGGCATTCCTGGCTTGCCTGTTAATGCTGGTCATGTACAAGGCATTCTGGTATGATCAGCTAAGCTGCCCAGAGGGTTTTGTATTTAAGGTAAGATGACAGTCAGTATTCCTCTTATTACTTCCAGATTTTACACAGCAGACTAGGTAATGAAAAAAGCCCTTTGCAAATGCTGAATGGGGGAAATTTTCTTATTTGTTGTTGCAATAAAGATCTTCAGATTCCTAACTCTCAATATCTCACAGGCACTCTCTCTAAACTATGTGTGACGGGTATTAAAATTCAGTTGCTTCATGTGGACTGGATTCTGGTCGTTGCAGTGTGGATATATTTAACCCTAATGGGAAGTAGGAGGTACCCTGTTCATCCTGAGTGGAGATATTTCGCCTCATGCATGTTGACCCATTTAGCAACATTGATATATTTTGGGGATAAAGAGAGCTCAGGAACTTAGAAAGAAGTAAATTTCTTTGATCTGCGTATGTTCAGTAATGACCAACCAAATGTGCAATATCACAGTCTATTGATGCCATTTTGGTGTTATAAAGTGTACCAGCTCACTGTACACTAGGCTATCTGATGCCATAGTGTATTGATGCTCTGAAAAGCATACTTTACGCTACCACTCTGTACTGAGAAGTACTGCAACATTTCAGTGTAGAGTGCAACACTACAGGGAACACAGACACAACATGCTTGACATTCTTCAACCCAGTTACACACCGTGCTTCACATTGTATACACAGCACAGTACAAAGATGCACTTAGATATTATGTACAAACACATTATTCAACACATTGCACAATGAACACTGCACTGTGTGTTGCTGTAGTATACTGAAATACATTGTGCCATTACTGACATTCTGAAAAACTAATAGATTGCACATTGTACAGTGTCCGAAAAGACTACATGATGCTCTGATTCTTTCCAACTGTGATTAACCTAAACCACATCTGGATTTCATTTACACATATATTGTATTTAGGATTTCTTTAGGAGTTAGCATGATAACTTGCCTGCTCTGAGATTAACCTCCTCTCTTTGAATAACTACTCCTGCTTGCTTGAGGTTATTTCAGTTGTTTATGCATGAGGAGCCCAACTTGAATTTTAAATGAGTAAGAGTGAATTGTTCACAATGTCCTTGGTTTTCCTGAATTCTGGTAAACCTTTACTGCGTTCAGTATTATGCCGATTCCATGAATCTGAGCATGCTCTTACTGAACTGCCTTAGGTTCTGAGTGATTATCTCAATTCAGTTCTTTTCACTATTAGTCAGTATCTCCTTCGTCTTCCAGCTAGTTTGTGCATTTGAACAATAGATCATGCGGGTCAGACCTCAATATCCTGGCAGTCTGCTGTGCCAAATATGTTTGAGTCAGCAGACCAACTGGGTGATTAAAGACCATCTAGCTGTGGCCCACATGGCTAATGACTCTGTATAGAACCCATACACGATGTACAGCATGTGCACAATGAACACCTTGCCATCAAACTCTCAAAGAACAAACCAGTGGCAAGCTGAAACAGTGCTTCCTAGAACTGTTATGGGAAGCCTGGACTCTTGTGTTTTGTAAGGTTTATAGAAAATAGATTTATTTTGCATTTAGGGGAATGTGTTGTTCCTTTAAAAGGGGCCATTGAAAGTTCAACGTGGGCATTGGAGATTTTTTTAAACTAACTTGCATAGAAATTATATGACCAGTGATAACTGCTTTTTATGTGGTAGACTCCACTTGAGCTGTTTTTGACCAGTGATTGACTTGCAGAAGTCCTTGTTTTATGCTGTATAGTTGAGGGAAGCCTGTGAGGAACCAGTTGTGTTGGAGAAAAGTCTGCTAAGAACAAGCAGAGTTAGGGAAAAGCTTGCACAGAACAACGTGCACAACTGATATCTCCCACTTAGAACCACTCAGGTCCTGAAAAAGGGTTACACCCGAAACGTCGACTTCTCCACCTCCTGATGCTGCCTGGCTTGCTGTGTTCTTCCAGCCCCCTGCTTGTCTACTTTGGATTTCAGCATCTGCAGTCTTTGTTTCTAACACATACATTACAGCAGATTTGGCTGAGATGACATGGGCTTTTCTCAAGGAAAGAATAGTCATTCTGATCATAACATCGATTGTTTGTGCTGCTGACCTTTCTTCACCTTGTGAATTTAAACTGGTTATCTCCCACATAAAGGTTACATCGAGAATAGACAATAAGAATAAAAGATACAGCAAAAAAGCTACTGAGAGCCAAAAATGCTTTTTATAAAACTGGCCTTTTGGAGCTTAATCTGCTGTATATTTGGATACAGCAGAACCAGAAATAATTCCTGCCCTTTCCAAAGCAACTCATTTGGTTTACAGTGCTCCTGTTTTCCCAGTCATTTCTCTTCCAACTTTTTCAATGCTTTCACAGCTTTTCAAAAAGGTGTTCAGATTCATTTCAGGATAGAGCAGGGCCAGAAATAATTGTTACTCTTTCTGAAGTAGCTGCAGTGTGCAACAAGATAATTTATCATTACACTCAGTTAATTTTGGTTTTTGCATCGTGGTCAGCTCATGTTTTGCGGAGAATGGAGTGGGTGATGTTATGCAGGTCTGTTTGAACTTTGACTGGGCCAATATTACAGTCTCCATATAAAAAAGAAAGTTCATATGAGCATATGTGTGTGTCAGGCCGAAAGGAATACTAGCATGATTTATGTTACTTTTCTGGGAATGAGGCACACAGCCAATTGGGGATATGGAGGGAAGGTGGAAATGTGAAGATGTGGGTGAAGATTTTGTTGAATGGTGGAGGAGGCTGAAGAGGCCTAATGGCAAATCCCCTGCCCACCCCCTGGTTTCTGATGTTCATAGCAATTCTCTGTTGCCAATGGTAAATCACAGATCATGGAAGCACAGACCAGGCTGCAGAGATTAGCTCATTCAATTCACGGTGCTCCTGATTTCCCAGTAGTTCTATCATTTCTTTTGTAACTTCTTGAATGCTTTCACAGCTTTTCAAAAAGTGTTCAGATTCATTGACTAGAATCATCCAGCATGGAAACAGGCCCTTCATCCAAACAGCCCATACCCTAACATAATCCCAAACTAAACTAGTCCCATCTGCCTGCTACCAGCCCATATCCCTCCAAACCTTTCCTCTTCATGTATTTATCCAAATGTCTTTTAAATGTTGCAATTGTGCCCACATCCACCACTTCCTCAGGAAGTTCATTCCACATGCTTTAGTCACACTCTGTGTAAAAAAAAATGTGTCCCTCATGTCTGTCTTAAATCTCTTACATCTCACGCTAAAAATGTGCCCCTTAGGTGGGCCTTACTGATACTGCATCTACTTCTGAGCAGCCTATTTCAGGAAGGAGACTTGGAGTGGGCGCAGTGTCGATTTATCAGAATGCTCCTCAGGAATGAATGACTTTGGCTCAATAGAGATGGTGGGGAACTTGTCCAGCTCAGACCACAGAGTTATTTTTAATCACTTTCCAGCGATGTTACAACAAACCTCTGGAGCAGGTGAGACTCAAATGTGGACCTTCTAGCACAGAGATAAAGTACTACCATTACATCACAAAAGCCCTCCAGAGTGCAGCAAGTTAAGGAGAGATTTAACATGGGTGTTCGAAATGATCAGATCTGTTGATAGAACAAGAGGGTTTGCATTGGTAATTGGATCAGAAGGTTGGATGATTAAGTGGTGGAGGATAGGGCGGCAAAGTGGCTCAGTGCTGCCTCACAGTGCCAGGGACCCAGGTTCGATTCCAGCCTCGGGCGACTGACTATGTGGAGTCTGCACATTCTCCCCGTGTCTGCATGCACTTCCTCCGGGTGCTCCGGTTTCCTCCCACAGTCCAAAGATGTACAGGTTAGGTGAGTTGGACATGCTAAATTGCCCATATTGTTCTGGGATGTGCAGCTTAGATGCATTAGTCAGGGGAAATGTAGAATAATAGGAGTAGGAGAATGTGTCTGGATGGGATACTCTTCAGAGGGTTGGTGTGGACTTGGGCCAAATGGCGTGTTTCACACTGTAGGGATTCTATGATAAAGGTCAGAAGTAACACGGGTGAGATGGTGGTGGGAAAACCATTCAATGGTGCATAAAAATATATCTGGATATATAAAAAAAAGTCAAGGCATCTTGGTCTGTTGTGGTACAGTGGTAGTGTCCCTACCTATAAGCTAGGAAGTCTGGGTTCAAGTCCTATCTCCTCTGGACATCTATCAGAATATGTCTAAGCAGGTTGATGGTAAACATGGAGTGAGAGTAGGAAGAAGTCTGGCAAGATGAATAACAAAGGAAGGCTAAGAAAGATTAGTAGAAGTTTCAGAGGGGTATGAGGTTTTTTTTCTTACAGATGGGAGTTATGATGTGAACTGCACTGTCCGAAAGCTGGAGGGAGTGGAATCAACAACAACATTTGAAAGAAAATTGGGAAATGCACTTCAAAAGAGGAAAGAATGGTGGGACCAATTGGATAGTTGTTTTATTCAGACAATAGGTACTTGCTGTGCTGTGAGATTCTATAATTTGCCACAACTGCCACTGGTTGAAGACTAGCTTGGATACCTGCTGTTGTCTTTCTGGAATTGTATAGCTGGTCTAGGAGGGAGCAGGGCATGTGACCAGGTACTTGACAGGTAGAGGCTTAAATTCTTAAGAGTTTGATGATAGGAGAACTCTATTGAAGTTAATGTGAGGTGGTTTCACAAAGCACCCAGCCTCATCGCAAGCATGTTGGTGAGTGGGTTGCCTCTCTTAGTTTATGGATCAAATCTAGGTGATGTTGAGACAAGCCACCCAGAAGAATCTCAAGTCACTTGACTGAAAAGCAGGTCACTAATTCCACTAATTAAAGCCAAATCAAGCTGACAAATTGGCCTTGCTGCAAGGCTAGGTTCAGTTTAGCTGTTGCTAACCAGACAGTGTAAATGTGCCTTTGATTTCAGAGAGGATTGATTTGACAGCACGTCAGTAACTCCCAATGCAGATTTTCATAAAGCCAACTTGTGATTTCATCATTTGCTTTCTTTCTGCCTGGGTCAGAGAACAAAGGTGCATCGTATCACACAGAAGCAATACAATGATCATTCATAATACATGAATATATGACAGCAAGTTTCAGCTCTTCATCAAAGATTGGGCTGCATTTAATATTGTTAGCTTTACTCGGTAATTTATTGTGAATTTCATCAATGTACATTGCACTGTGGTTAGAAGCACAGAATCTAGAATTTTTTTAGTCCAGATGGAGGCCATTCAGCCATTCGGGAGTCTGTACCGGCTTCTGAAAGAACCGACCAACTTATCCCATTCTCCAGCCCTATCGCAATAGCTCTCGAAATACATCATTTTCAAATCTCCTTTGGAATCCGCTTTCATCACTCTCTCAGGTAGTGCATTCCAAATCCTAAACTCTCTGAGTAGAGGTTTCTCCTCATCTCAATCCTCATTCTCCAGGCGACAATCTTGAAATTAGTTACTGACGTACCAACTCATGAAAACAGAAGATCCTTCTTTACCCTATCAAAATTGTTCATCATTTTGAGCACCTCAATAAAATCACATTTCAATCTTCTCTGATCCAAGAAGAATAAACCTAATTTCTCTAACCTTTCCTCACATCTAAAATCTCTCATTCCTGATATTCATTCTCCTAAATCTCCTTTAAACTCTCACCAGGGCTCTGACAGCCATCCTTAAATAGGGTGTCCAAAACAGAAAGCAGTACTCCAAACATAGTCTGTCCAATGGTCTGTAAAGGTATAGCATCACTTTGTTGCTTTTATGCTCTTTGTCTCTAGTATGCCTCTTGGGCAATATGGTGGCTCAGTGGTTAGCACTGCTGCGTCACAGGACCAGGGACCCGGGTTCGATTCCACCCTTGGGCGACTGTCTGTGTGGAGTTTGAACATTCTCCCTGTGTCTGCATGAATGTACTCCAGTTCCCTCTCATAGTCCAAAGGTATGCAGGTTAAGTGGATTGGTCACGCTAAATTGCCCATAATGTGCAGGATAAGTGGGCTAGCCATGGGAAATGCAGGATTACAGGATAGGGTGGGTCTAGGTGGGATGCTGTTCAGAGGGTCTGTGTGGACTTGATGGGTGGAATGGCCTGCTTCTATCCTGTAGGGATTCTATGATTTATAAACCCAAAGATCCTCTAAAGCCTTCATAACAATTGTTTGAACTTGCCTGGCCACTTTCAGAGAATCATGCACGTGAACTTCAATGTGCCTGTGTTGTCTCTCCATGTTTCTTCTACCAAAACATATTACCTCACATTTCTCTGCATTGAAATTTATTTGCCAGGTGACTGCCCATTTGGCCAACTTGTCAATGTCTCTCTTAAGTCACTCATCGTCATCCTCACAAATCACTATTTCTCCCTACCTCAGCATCATCTGCAAGTTTAGAGGTTTGCCCTCAACACCCATTTCAAATTGTTCACAAAAATCAGAAAAACGATTGTTGCAAGTGGGGACACCACTTTCAACTTGTCTCCAGTCTGAGAAATGCCCAACTATTCCTTTCAGACGACTTTGAATCCATTCTGCCAAGGACCCATTAATCCCAAGCAATTCTAATTTGCTAACCAATTTGCATGGTGGCTCAGTGGTTAGCACTGCTGCCTCAGAGTGCAAGGGTCCTGGGTTTGGTTCTCGCCTTGGCTGTCTGGGTGGAGTTTGCATGTTTGCTCCATGTCTGCGAGACTTCCTGTCAGAAGCTCTGGTTTCATTCCATGGTCTCAAGATATGCAGGTTAGGTGGATTGGACATGCTAAATTATTGGTAGTGCGCAAGGTAGGTGATTTCGAGGATAGGGTTCGGACTGGATCTGGGTGGGATGCTCTTTGTAGGGTTGGTACAGACTCAATGGTCGAATGGCCTCTTTCTGCACTGTCAGGATTCTGTGTGGCGATGTATCAAGTGCTTTCTGAAAGTCGAAATATACAACATCCACGGCACTAGCCTCATCCACTGCCTGTGTCACCTTGTCAAATAACTCAATTAGATTTGTCAGACCCAACCTTGACAAAGCCATGCTGTTATGGACCAGGCCAGACCCCCTCAAAACATTTCAGGAAAATAGCCCAGACCTTACCTTTGCTGGTTCTTTTAAACGGATGCACAGTGGATATTCCAGGGGAGATGCAGTTGCTCAAACCACTTAGTTTTAAACAAAACAAAATTTATTTGCAAGATTACCGAATGAAACACAAACATAAGAGAACAGAATACTGAATAACAATCTCACCGAAAACCCAACAAATTATACTAACCTAATGTCGGTGTTCCTAATACTTGCAACAATCCCTCAACACCCTTTGGCACAAGAGATAAAATCAAACACAGGGTTTGATAGGAGAGAAGTCAGAGAGAAAGAGTACCAGCATGGGCCTGGTTCTTTTTTCACACTACTGCCAAAAGCCAAACCAAACCAGAGAAAAGCTGAGCTGGGAGAACTGGCTACTCCCCTTTCATTGCACAAGTGTTCCTTTTTTAAAACTTGAAAGCCTTTTTCCTGAGGCAGTATCTGTTAGCTATTATCAAACCGGCCCTAAAAGCCTTCAACCCCAGACCTTTCGGAGTCTGTGTCTTTTCGGACCTCTCTGAAATATAAAAAAATGAAGGACAACATAACCTTGTTAAAGGAGCAGCATTGTTACAATGTTGACTGTAGTATTAGCTTATTTTTCTTCAATTGCTTATTTATCCCATCCCGTACTATGGTCTCCCTACTGGCTGTGCTGGAAAGTTACCCCATTTTGAAATACAGAGGAGCCTGGATTATCTGAATTTCAGATTATCCGGCAAGTTTGCAAGGTCCCGAAGCTTGGCTAAACTATGTTATCCAGCGTTTGATTATCCAGCATTCGAGTAACTGAATGAATACACCCCACACATGTCCTTCGGATAATCCAGGCTCCTGTGTACATGGATTTCCTTGGTGAGTTAGTTTCCGCACCATCTGATGAAATGCTCTGATTTAATACTGCCACCTTGCTCAGGGTTCGAATGAGTCGTTGTCTGTCTAAGTTGAAATTTATTTCACAAAGTCTGGACAGAGCTGAGCCAAAAACTGAGCTTTTGTTCACTTAAAGCTTTGATGTTTCTGTTGAGGTTTTGTTTTTGTTTTTGCAAGACAAATGTTTAGATTTGTCTGGAGTCAAATTGGAAATTGCCAACCCCTTTTTTCCTATTGAGGATTTTGTGAAGCAGTCCAACAGTATTTCAGAAATATGCATCAAATTTCATTCGTGCAAGCTTTGGCAGTATCCTCAACAGAATGAAGATAGTAAAATAAAACAATTTTAATACAAGTTCTAATTTGTTTCAAATGCACAGTTTGGCTGCACAACCAGTTAAAACTAGAAGGACAAATTATTAAGGAGTAAAAATAGTAATTGTGTTCCTGTGCCTAGAAAACAGTCACACTTAAACCGTGATTGTACGAATGTGAGAGTTCCTGACTGCAGTGATATCACCAATGTGATATGTCACGTTGTAAATTCATGATTCATCATAGCAACAACGGTGCAATAGGATGTATTATCAGGCTACGCAAAAGGCTCCCAACCATTCCTGTATGGGTTTGCTCCCTCCGGAATGTAAATTTAATGCATTACTCAGGGAAGACAAGATAAAGCTGTTGGACTGGATGGAAGAACTGGGATTTCTTGCACAATTGAGGTGCTACTTGCATGTTAATAGGTACCAGTCGGACACAGTGAGTTTTTCACTTTGTTGTCCTGTAGAGAGCGTAGCCCATGGGAGCCAAAGCCCCTGAAGTATTTTTACGTCAAAACGTCCCGCCATTGACAGCTGCGCCATCGGGTTCATTGTTAAAGCCTTGCTTGGATGGGTTGCGTTCTTGCCAATAATTGGACAACACGTTTCCTGAAAAGACAAAGAAAAGTGGGGGCAATTGCATGGCTTCAGCCAAAAAAATCCCCACTTAAAGAATAATCCAGCACCTTTCTAGTGCATGATATGTAAATGTAATTGTGAAGCAATTTTTAATGGGGTCGAGGGACGGTTGTCAGGGGTGGGGGAGGTGTGGTGGTGAGGATCCATCTGGCGAGCTGTATAACTGTCACACTCCGTTTTGTTCTTGTTGCAGCATAAGCACTGTACTCCTGCAGCTCTGGAGATGTATTACTCGGAGCAGGAAGCTGGTTCTCGTGGAAGCCTCTACACGGTTATTAGCCACTTAAGCCAGGCTAAGAGAACCATTCCCGATCTGTCATCGCCATGGCTACCAGTGCTTCCTGCCTTGAAAGGACCAGCAAAATCAAAAGAGGAACCTAACAGCTCCCATCAATAGAAGATTAAAGAAGGAAGACAAATTCATCTCATTGTTCATTGAAGTTCTGAAGTACTCAAGCATTACATGATCCTCTTTACAAAGAAAAGTTCTTACTTTTAAGGATGTGTATGTGTGTGCGGGATATCTGTGTGAGAGAGTGTGTGTGTGTGTGTGTGTGCATATATGTATGTATGTGTGCGTGTCTACGTCCATGTGTGTGTATCTGTGAATGTGTGTGCAAACCACAATCCCTTCGTTTGACATATTTAAGTTTGATTAGTTGGGTTGAGCCAGTGTTGGGGTGAAAATGGAGGCTAATTGAGTCTGCCCTAAAAAAAAATCCAAACTGGCTCCAAAAGGTAAGATAACGGAAGCAGAAAAGTATTTTCATGGAGTTTAGGCTTGAGGCACCAGTTTTAAGACAAGGCCTCCCAGATATGAATCATGGAATCATATAAATGTAAGATGGCCGTTTCGGCCTCGTGTCTTTGAAATGTGCACAGATATTTCTGAGCTGTGTTGTAATTATTTCATTCCACCTAATTCAAATTTACAAGTATTATCATCTTAATCTTCCCATGACCCCAAATTTTGTTATTCATTATTAGCATCAAAATTCAATAGCAAAAGGCTGTTAACAATACTAAAAGCACCCAAAATCAATAACCTTAGTGATAAACCCAGGTTTTATAACTGGGAAAAAAAGGTGATCTCCAAATCGAACCTGGAGAGAGTGAGGATTGCAGATGCTGGAGATCAGAGTCCACACTTTTTGACTCCAAATTGGAGCCCCAGGTTTGTAATAATTATTGAATTTGGTTTTACAAAATCCATACCCCCTCTTTCTGCTCTTTCAAATACAAATGGTCCCATTTGGGAGCTTTCTTTAAAGCTGTCAAACTATGGGATGGTTAAAATAACTTGCCTGAATAGCAAATGGATTGAACCCAAGATTACTGCTGCTGGTAACAATGCTTTGCTCCTCTCCTTTATTGAGATGATTAATGTTATTTGCTTTTTAATTCTAGTTTCCCTTCAAATAAGCTAGTGTGTGCGCAGCAGTGGATATCTGGTTTTGTGACAGTGCCACCACATTAATAGCATTGATGATATACTTTTGACTATTATTTCAGTCCTAAGACACAGTCTCAGAGAGTTACCAGTTGTGGCGTCACTATGTTAAACAGCCCGATGAGCACATATAAGCAACAATTTCTTTCTAATGATTGTACAGCTGCACAGTAATAATGAAATGTAACCTCGTTAATGTCTGCTATGAATAGAAGCTACCTGCGACCAGTTTAGCTCTTTTGATTTTAATTAGTTTTAAATGGTGTTTCATTAGTTCTCATCTGAATACGGGATTTGGCAGTATTTCCTCAGTATGGCCAGATGCATCTTTTTACATCATTTTCCTTTTGTTGCACCGAGTTACTTGATGTTACCTTGTCAGGATGGAAGGATAAAAGGTTTCCAGCCTGATAATGTGAAGGGATATATCATTCTTTCCTCTAAGCTGGAATCCTGAATCCCTCTGCTTTCCTGAGGGAGCATTTCCCAAGAGAAGTTACACAGTGTCACCTCACTCCATCCTCTCCCGAAAGCCCTCATCACTGAAGGGGTGTTTATGAAATTCCTAGCCAATGTCCTGGAAATGGCAAGTCAAATATCATGGCATTGGCTGCTTTAGAATTTGTGCATTGGCAGACACTTCATGTGATTGAGTGCAGTTTTCTGCCTCCAGAGCAAGTTATAACCTTTATACTTTAGCGATGACACAAAGCAGCATTATATGCAGCCTGTTATAGCTGTGCTTCACGATATAGTGTGCCAGGTGACACTCCCCTTCAACAATGAGTGGCTGGAAGGCAGATAAACAGGTAGGGCAAAGTATAAAGTTGAATAAGTCAGAAGAGTGAATAACTGCAGTCATATTAGATTCCTAAAGACTAAATGCAAAAGCTTTTTTTTCAGTGTAATTATATTTTTACATGTTATGGTGGAGAGCAGAAGATAAATGACAAGGAGTAAGGAAATGGCTGTGCCCTCCAGGGGTTAAGGATAATGAGGACACTAAGGAATGGTTTGTCCTTTGCCAAAATGTGCAAATATTCGAAGCGGGCTGAATGACCTTTGGGCAGACAGTCACTTCATCCGTGCCACTGTTCCTAGATTTTCCAATAATCGGGTTCTTAGAAAGTTTGGGTGAAAGTTACCATGTCATTTGGAGCAGCTCCAAGCATCCATACTTTAAATTCAGCTCGAGATCTCACTGGAGTGCACAGCATTGTGACGTATGGGCTCTCCAAGCCCACAGGCAACTTGGATTGCACACACCGGGGGCTGCTTTCCGATTAGCAAGCGGGCTTTGTGACCCAGGAAGGCATTCAAAAATGGCACTCCACTTGACTGTCCAATGTGTGAACATTGTACCAACAAAATATTGTGTGTTTAAATTAAGTCTGCTTCACTCCCTCAGCTCTGTTGGGTACGTTAAAAGAATGATTTTCATCAGGCCAGTTCTGACACAAAATGCTGTACAAACTTGCAAAGGGGAACTTCCATCAGAAGAAATCTTCATTGCTTCAACGCCCTGGTATAAATGTCAACTTATCCTGCTGTGGAGCTAATCCATTCATTTATGTACATGGCATTCAATTGCGAGTGGGAGTACTGGAGCTGACAGATTTTTAATTAAGTTTCTGCAGGTCGCCTTTGTTTGTCTAAAAATCTAATGAGACGCTGCTTTTAATAAATATAATAAATGTCGTAATACTGTTGTGACACTTCTGTCAGCATTCGTCTTAGTACGGCTACTGTTCACTGTATGACACTGTTAATTTAGCGACACTTTGTATGTATTTATAGATCTTGTGAGTTTCACATCGCTGCCAGCACTTTGAGGTGTCTTAAGTGCCAAAATGGAGATAGTGATTACTTGCTTTCAAACTGATAAAAATAAATGGACAGTTTTCTCTTCCGAAGTGGGCCTCTCAGTTTCTTCAGTTTGTGTTAGTAGCTCATTCAGGGTACGTTCAATATTTGACCCTCAGCACCAACTTAAAACCATTAAGATAGACAATAGCAGATTTTCACCTGTAACCCATATAGCTACAACTGAAGAGGAAGCCACACAAGTAAATGAGGATGGAAGCAATGGAAGGTTGTGCTGATTGGCTGAAGGGCGGCAAGACTTAAGAGGTGGAGCAGAAACACTGGTAAAGACAGTTCTGAGGAAGGGTCACTCGACCCAGAACATTAGCTCTGATTTCTCTCCACGAATGCTGCCAGACCTGTCGAGTTTTTCCCAGAAATTTCTGTTTTTGTTACTGGTAAAGACAGGTTGGGCCAAATGGCCAGACACTGTCCCATGTAAAGCATCGACTTCAGTAGGATAAAACAAAAAGAATGTGGATGTGGGAGATCTAAAGCAAACAAAAACAGAAATCGCTTGAGAAACTCAGCAGGTCTGGCAGCATCTGTGGAGACAGAAAGCAGAGTTAACGTTTTGAGTCCAGTGACCCATCTTCAGAACTGTTCTCTCAACTTTAATAAATTTGATAGCTTCAATCGTAAAATCATCAAGTGCGATTCTCTAAATGTAGTTTAAATATTTTAAAGACTCACAGTATTTCTGCCTCACTTTGCTGTTTAGTGCAGACACAAAGCCTGGCAGTTTGGTCCTGGTTGCGGGCAGTTATCTGTCCAGGGAGTGGACACATTGATGGCGTGGATGGCAATCTCATACCTACAGCATGTGCCAGCAGTCTATGAAGCAAGCCACTATGTGTCCGTCAACCAAATGGTTATGTCTCAAGGTTGAGGGGGTTTAACCCTCAGTCATGTCAAGGCAGAGGGCTGCTGTCAGCCAAGGGTAGGTGATGGGCCTAGTGGTAATATCGCTCGTCTATTAATCCAGAGAACCGGGTTATGTTCTGGGGACCAGGGTTTTGAAACCTGCATGGCAGAAGGTAGAATCTGAATTCAGTAATAATCTGGCAATAATGGTGGCCACTGGTGAGTATCAAGAAAAGCCCATCTGGCTAAATAATATCCTTTAGGGAAAGAAACTGCCGTCCTTACATTGTCTCGCCTTTACATGACTCCAGACTCTCGGCAAAGTAGTTTATTCATAACTGCCCTCTAGGCAATTAGGGATGGGCAATAAATGCTGGCCTAGCCAGTGATGCCCACACCTCATGAATGAGTTTAACAAAGGGGTCAAAAGGCAGAGTTTGTAATCAAATTGGTGGTTTGGATATGGTCAGACATGTGCTCATGATGGTTAGGAATAGGGTTAGGGGTCCATCGCACATCAGCCTGGGGAAGTGGGCCGTGATCAGTCCTGGAGCTGTGGTGCACACAGCTAGGGGCTTTATAGGCTCTCTGTTGGGGAGCTGCACAGAGAGTAGTCAGGGATCTGGGGAGCTCTAGTTCAGAGCTGACTGTCCAATCTAGTCTAGACAATCAGGCATGGTCAGTCCTAGGGTTCTGTGGAATGATATCATGGTGAGGGGGGTGGGGGCAATGCTTTCAAGGGGACACTGTTTTGGAAATGAAGTTGTTGGAGGGGTATCTTAATATTTGTGGTTTGGAGGTAGCAAACTGAGATACAAAGGGACAAGGATGGTGAAGAGGGGGGAGCCAGCAGTGGGTGGGGAGGACATGGGACGCTGTAGGAGGTGGGGTTATAGGCTGTCACTGATGCCATAGCCTCAGTATGGGGGAGACTGTGCAATGTGACGGTTACAGATAATCTGTATTGGTGCAGCTTTTGCCGTTAAGGGTGAGAGTTGGAAACATTTGTTCAGGGTGGTGGTGGGGGTATGACCTGTGGATGTTCAGTAGAGATTGATTCTCCCAGGAGTGCTAAGTAAAAAGAATCATGGAGGTTAAGAGTGAAAGTGGGATGGATTTGATAACCAGGCAGAACCTTGTATTCACAGTGTCCAGCAAGACCTGGTTTTTATATACATCCACAGGATTTGAGCGTCACTGGCTAGGCCAGCATTTATTGCCTATTTCTAATGGCCTGGAGGGTAGTTAAGAGTTAACCACATTGCCGTGGGTCTGGAGTCACATACAGACCAGCTCAGGTAAGGACAGCAGTTTCCTTCCCTAAAGGACATTCGTGAACCAGATGGGTTTTTCCAACAGTAGACAATGGCTTTGTGGTCATCATTAGAGACCAGATATTTATTGAATTCAAGTTCCACCCGAACCCAGGTTGCCAGAACAGTACCTGGTTCCCTGGATTAACAGTCTGGCACTAATAAGCCATTTCCTCCCCTGCGCTGCTTTCCACGATTTGCCTATTTCCAAATGTGACTTACGAATGGAAACTGGCTGGAAACACGCTGAGAGTGCATGGAGTCAGTGCCTGTTTGCTGTCCAAAAGCACAGGCTTCACCTTTGTGTGATGTGATGGTCTTTAAGGTGTGCTTAACGCACCAAGATCTTACGCTTAATAGAGTGCAGCTTGAGGTCATTTCCAGTCTTGTCATTGTGTGCGTGAAATGCACGCAAAGAACAAGTGTGTGGGATGCGAATGCTGGTCACTGGCAATGTCAACCATGTCACTGCTCCTTCCAGACTGAAGGTAGACATCTCTGTGAAGAGGAATAATTCCCCAGGTGATATGTCAAATAAGTACCTCGGGTCTGCTACAACATGCAGTTAATGCAAGACCACTTGGGTGGGCAAGACTGATTCCCTCAACACCTGAACTGTAAGGAGAACACAACACAGCCTTATGCAATGATGCCTTTTGTGGTCATGTGTGACTGCAGGAGAAGGGTTCATGTGGCATTCCCACTCTGCTACTCTTTGTGAAGTGTCTGGTGTTGCATTCATCAGAATAAGGTCCAAGTCGAGTCCTCCCACTGTATAGAGGAGTGTGTTGAGCTATCATGTGCATGGGGATGTGAATGCTGACTGCTCACATTACAGAGAACTTGTTCTGTTTCTTCCTTCCCCTACAGCAGGTTTGCTGTAAGTGTGCTGAATGGATCCAGCCACACACGGGGTTAATGTCAGTTGCTGCGATGCAGTGAAAGGAAATGGAAGAGGAACAGATATGTCAGTAACATCCAGGAACCAGCAGCAGCCTCCAGTGTCTGCAAAACAACCACCGTGAAGAGATTGCAGCTGCAGGGCCCATCAGGATGTGCAGGAGGGCCAGGGTCTGAGGTCCTCAGTGCAGTTTCCCATGTATGAGTGATGCACAGTCTTGCCACAGACTGAACATGCTCCGGGTCTCTGTCACTGAACTATGCTGACTGATGTGACCTGAAGGAATGGACGTCCATCCTATCCTTGTGACTATCTCAGGAGCCACTGTGTGGGAGCTCTCAATTGTCCACTCACAAACATATCGGGGTTGTTTCCAATGCCATTTGTATCAGATCACACCACTTCATCTGGTTTCCCCATGCTGCATCCAGGCAGTAGTTACTTGATACCTTAGCTGGCTTCCCCCAAGTGCAGGGTGCCATAGACTGTATATGCAGCTTGTGCTGAAAGGGCAGTATCAGAACGCAGTTCAGTTCATCAATAGAAGAGTATTCCAGTCCATCAACGTACAAGTGCTTTGTAATCATTGGGCCCACCTCTTTGAAATCTGCACCCCAGAAACCAGTATAATTCCTATATTCTTGAGATGTTTCATGTTTCTGCTGTGTTTGAGGAGGCAGATATCTTCCAAGGTTGATTACTGTGAGACAAGAGCTTCCCACTGTAACCCTGGCTTTTCCCTCTTTTACTCAACCTCCTGAGGTAGAGAACAGCCCATTCTTCAGCCAGGCCATAGTAAAGCAGATGATACGCAACCTTAAGATGAGATTATGCTTTTTGGATCGGGTAGGGACTTGACACAGTGTGCTGTCCAACCCCAGCAGGCTAGAACAGGCAATAAAGGGGATGTGATGGAGGCTGATGCACTGGGAGAGTCAGGTTCATCTTCTGAGGATGATGGCATTGAGCAGGAGGAACACCAGTTCTGACAATAGGATACAGCAGCTTCCGGCCAGACAGGTCTTAATGAACTCCAACGTGAGCTGGCTGCTGTGAACTATAATTGGCTGGAATGTTTTTGGTGCTCAGCATGCAATTGGTTTGCTTCTGTTCCCACGAGGCAACTGCAGCTTCTGTTTGTTTGATATCTGCTCACTTTTTAGTGAACTGTTATGAGATGACAGAAGGTTTTCCTGTAAGTGATGGCCCCCACCTTGAACAATGAGAAGATGTTGGGCCACATTGGGCATTGGAGAAAGAGTGCCAGTGACTTAGCTAGGGCTGTAAGCAAGGCTGCTGAGCAAGGTGAGGGCCCATGGTGTTCGAGGTGAGCTACTGGTATGGATTGAGGATTGGCTGTCTGACAGAAGGCAGAGAGTTGGGATAAAAGGTTCTTTTTCGGAATGGCAGCCGGTGACAAGCGGTGTCCCACAGTGTTCAGTGTTGGGGCCGCAGCTGTTCACATTATATATTAATGATCTGGATGAAGAGACTGGGGGCATTCTAGCGAAGTTTGCTGATGATACAAAGTTAGGTGGGCAGGCAGGTAGTACTGAGGAAGTGGGGAGGCTGCAGAAGGAACTAGACAGTTTGGAGGAGTGGTCCTGGAAATGGCTGATGGAATTCAATGTGAGCAAATGCGAGGTCTTGCACTTTGGAAAAAAGAATAGAAGCATGGATTACTTTCTAAACGGTGAGAAAATTCGTAAAGCCAAAGTTCAGAGGGATCTGAGAGTGCTAGTTAAGAATTCTCTAAAGGTAAACATGCAGGTTGAGTCCATGATTAAGAAAGTGAATGCAATGTTGTCAATTATCTCAAGAGGGTTGGAATATAAAAGCACTGTTGTGCTACTGAGACTTTATAAAGCTCTGGTTAGGCCCCATTTGGAGTACTGTGTCCAGTTTTGGTCCCCACACCTCAGGAAGGACATACTGGCACTGGAGGGTGTCCAGCGGAGATTCACACGGATGATCCCTGGAATGGTAGGTCTAACATATGAGGAACGGCTGAGGATCCTGGGATTGTATTCATTGGAGTTTAGAAGGTTAAGGGGAGATCTAATAGAAACTTACAAGATAATACATGGCTTGGAGAGGGTGGACGCTAGGAAATTGTTTCCGTTAGGCGAGGAGACTAGGACCTGTGAACACAGCCTTAGAATTAGAGGGGGTAAATTCAGAACAGAAATGCGGAGACATTTCTTCAGCCAGAGAGTTGTGGGCCTGTGGAATTCATTGCCACAGAGTGCAGTGGAGGCAGGGACGCTAAATGTCTTCAAGGCAGAAATTGATAAATTCTTGATGTCACAAGGAATTAAGGGCTACGGGGAGAATGCGGGTAAGTGGAGTCAAAATGCCCATCAGCCATGATTGAATGGTGGAGTGGACTCGATGGGCCGAATGGCCTTACTTCCGCTCCTATGTCTTATGGTCTTATGGTCTTATGGTAAGATGACATGTGGCTAAGGACAGGTCTGGCCTGCTGTTTAAACAGCAATAGGTGTAGGATGTGCAGTTGTATGTGCAAGGAAGTGTCAGCTTTGCCACTTACATGCCCTGAGAAGTTGTTCTGTGCTGCTGCACCATTATGCTGATGATGCAGGGCAGCCCCAGTATGCCAACACATCATCGGGTACACGTCTGGCGTTCCAAGACAATGCTGTTGCCACAGAGATCCCAGGATTTCCCACAATATCACAGCAGTGGGGAGTACTTCCATTATGGTGAGTGGGAGAATCAGGTTAGCATTAGATGAGAGGGGAAGCATAGAGGCATTGGAGATAGTGAGGTAAATTCAGGACAATTCCATAAGAAAGCTCACTCGGCCTAACGTCGAGAGATCCTTCATGCAATATTGACACTTAACCCATTTCTGGTTAGATTCAGCTCTTCAAATTTTCATGACCAATTTTTGAATTATTACTTCTAAATGTATTGGAGAAGGAGGAAAAGGTTTGTCTACTGGGGGCGGGGGTGGGTATTTGGAGGTGGGAGTTTATGTTGTGGCATGTCCCGATATATGAGAGCTGGTAACTCTCTCAGGAGCAGTCCTGGCTTTAATTATTTCGATTGGTTCGGAAATAATTGTACAAACAAAAAGAAATAAGTGAGGGTGAAATTTCGGAGAACGACTTTAAGTGATTTTATGCCAATATCCCATGGCTGTTATTCTTAGGACAATTGAGGAGAAAGTGAGGTCTGCAGATGCTGGAGATCAGAGCTGAAAATGTGTTGCTGGAACAGCGCAGCAGGTCAGGCAGCATCCAAGGAACAGGAGAATCAACGTTTCGGGCATAAGCCCGAAGAAGGGCTTATGCCCGAAACGTCGATTCTCCTGTTCCCTGGATGCTGCCTGACCTGCTGCGCTGTTCCAGCAACACATTTTCAGTTCTTAGGACAATTGTCATGTTTTGTTCATTTGATAGGATGATTGTCTCTGAATCAGAACTTTGTCAGCTCAATAGGACTTCATTAAACAATTCAACAGAGAGCAGTGAGGCAGGGCTGTGTTGCTTTCTGATTGCCTTTCTTGCAATCTATACCAAAAGCAGAAAGACTGTTTTCTAAAAAATAGGGAACACAGCAGCTAACATTAAAAAGACAAAAACAAAATCTTCTGAAGAAGGATGACTGGACCTGAAACATTAACTCTGCTTTCTCTCCACAGATGCTGCCAAACCTGCTGCATTTCTGGTTTTGTTGCAGACCTCCAGCACCTGTAGCTCTTTTATTAAAGGACTGAATGTGCTTCCATGAATTAAGAGAGATGATCAGTCGCCACATCCCCCATAGAATCCCTACAGTGTGGAAACAGGCCCTTCTGCCCAGTACATCCATACCAACCCTCTGAAGAGTATCCCACCGAAACCTATTCCCCTATCCTATGTTTACCCCGACTAATGTACCTAACCTACACATCCCTGGACACTATAGGCAATTTAATGTGGCCAATTCACCTACCTACACATCTTTGGATTATGGAAGGAAACCGGAGTACCCAGAGGAGACCAACACAGACACGGGAGAATGTACAAACTCCATACAGACAGTCACTTGAGGCTGGAATTGAGTCTGGTCCCTAGCATTGTGAGGCAGCAGTGCTAACCACTGAGCTACCCCAAACCCTGCCACTTGCGAACCCCAATGCTACACATGCGAGGATTGAGCCCCTGACCTTGGCATTATTAGCACCACGCTCTAATCATCTGAACTAACCGACCAACCAGTATCGCATTAAATTAGATATAACAATGTTAGCACAATACATCAACAAATTCGCAAATGAATTCACCCTCATAAGATGTTCCAATAAGTCAGATCTTCACAGGATAAAGTTGCCTTGTAGATTTATTGTTGAAGAGGGAGAACAGCCCGATCCAATTTCTGGGAACTCTGGACAGATATCACTTGAAAATCTGAGGGATATTTCAGGCTGATCTGAGGCCCAGTCAAACTGATGACATACTGTATTTCAAAAGCTGTTAAAGAATCTGCAAACTGGTGGGAGGAATTAGTCTGGACACAAAAGGCACTCATGCCTCTATCCCAAAGCTGGTTGTGGGAGCTTGCTGTGCACAAGCTGGCTGCTGCTTTCCCTGCGTTAAAACAGAAACTGCAATTCGAAAATTGTCTAATCGGTTCTAATACCTTTCAGGATACTGGTGTCATGAGAGGCTCGGTGTAAAGCCTTTTCGTTCTGAATGAATTGCTGGTTAATTCTTTCTCTTCCCACCCGCAACGCTTGCTGACTCACTGCGAGTCTATTTATGCTTGTTATAAAGACCAGCGTCAGTCCATGTCTTGTTTGGCAGCTAAACCCAGTAATTCAATTTAACTCGTCAAAGTTCAAAGACTGCCTTCATAGTAATTGCTGCCCACTCTTGAGAATCACTGAGCTTTTGATGCCAGTGATGTCACAGAGTCATATACAGCTCCGCCTTGCATTGGAAATGAGATACTTTCAGTGTCTGATTGAATTTTCTTCTCTTTATCAACACAGAGGAAACTTCTTTTTGTACTCAGTAGCTAAAATGTGTTTGAAACCTGCAACTCAAACTTCAAAAGACTTCCTGCGTTGCAGACTCACTGGAAAACATGCAATTTATTTAATTGTGCTTTTGCTTTTGTATGTATACAATATAGGATATTTCTGATGTCAATGGAATTCAGTAACATCAAACAGGAACTGCTCATTAACCGAGCTTGCTGAGAGTGTTTTTGAGGAGTGATTAAGTGATTGTTGGGGTTTGGTTGCTGGCACTTATGTAACTGCAACACATAGAGACACAGAGCTGTACAGCACAGAAACTGACCCCTTTGGTCCAACTTGTCCATACCGACCTGATATCCTAAACTAATCTGGTCCCTTTTGCTGGGACTTGGCCCATTTCCCTTTAAAACCCTTCCTATTCATGTACCCATCCAGGTGCCTTTTAAAAGTTGAAATTGTACCAGTCTACCTGTGACTCCACTTTCAAGGAACTATGAACCTGCACTCCAAGGTTTCTTTATTCAGCCACACTCCCCAGGATCTTACCATTAAATGGATAACTTCTGCCCTGATTTGCTCTAATGAAATGTAGCACCTCACGTTTATCTAGATTAAACTCCAACTGCCACTCCTCTGCCCACTGGCCCATCTGTTGTACTCTGAGGTAACCTTCTTAACACCTGCAAACTTACTAACCATATCTTCTATGTTCATCCAACTCATTTATATAAATGACAAAAAGCAGTGGATCCACCACTGATCTATGTGTCATAGCGCTGGTCACAGGCCTCCAGTCTGAAAATGAACCCTGCACCACCAACCTCTGTCTCTTACCTATTAGCCAATTTTGCTCCAAATAGTTATTCTGGCATTCCATGTAATCTAACCTTGTTAACCAGTCTACCACATGGAATCTTGTCAAACACCTTACTGAAGTCCATGTAGACAATGTTCAATGCTCTGCCCTCATCAATCCTCTTTGTCATTTCTTCAAAAAGCTCAATTAAGTTTGTGAAACATGATTTCCCACGCACAATGCCATGTTGACTATCCCCAATCAGTCCTTGCCTTTCCAAATACATGTACATCCTGTCCCTCAGGATCCCCTCTCACAACTTGCCCACCACTGATGTCAGGCTCACCAGTCTATAGTTCACTGGCTTTTCCTTACCACCTTTCTTAAATAACCTTCAGGCACCTCACCTGTGGCTGTCGATGATTCAATATCTCAGCAAGGGGCCCAGCAATCACTTCCCTCGCTTCTCATAGAGTTCTACGGTATACCTGATACGGACCTGGGGATTTATCCAGCTTGATGCATTTTAAGACATCTGGCAGCTCCTCCTCTGTAATATTCATTCCTTTTCTTGACCAGTGCCTCAATTTCTTTAATAATTCAGCATTGCCTACACCTACCTAACAGAAGTATACGGTCCCTGGACTCTTGTTATCTGATTTTTGAAGGCTCCTACTTTCCAGCCTTCCCTTTATCTGCAAATATCTGCCCATTAGACGTTTGAAAGTTCTTGCCTAATACTGTCAAAATTGGCCTTCCTCCAATTTAGAACTCTATGGATCGGGTCTATCTTTTTCCTTTGCTTTTTAAAAACTAATAGATTTATGATCGTTGTCCCTAAAGTTCTCCCTCACTGACACTGCAGTCACTAGCTTTGCCTTATTTCCCAAGAATAGATCGCGTTTTGCTCCATCTCTAGTACGTTTCTCTAGGGCCGAATGGCCTTACTTCCACTCCTATGTCTTACGGTTTAAGTTCATCCACATACTGAATAAATTCCAAATTCTAATATTGAACTCCACTTACACTTCTGGTTTCTTGTACATTTGACCCAGGATCTTCCTGTCACTAATATCCACTGAGAAGTTGTTTATAATTTCACCAAAGTGCTAATAGAAAACAATTGACACATCTTACAGGGTTTGGCTGTTTCTCAGGATGCCCACTCATGCCTGTCAACTCAGACAGTAGGTTATGTTGTACCAGTCTCAGCACTACAACTTCATCCTTTGCTTCCAAAACTGTTTAACTCTATCTGGTTCCCTCTTCAAGTAGGAGACCTGGTCTTAAAGTGGATATTACTTTGGCATGGGCAGTGGGATTTATGCTCTATAGTCTGAGGTGGAAAGGGCAAAGAAAGGAGCTAAATACAGTCACCTGGCCCATCTGTGCCCACTCCTCAGAGTACCAACTGCTACTACTTTTATGCCCTCTCTCTGGTGGCAGTCTTTGTGGATTTAACTGGAGAGATCGTTGGGCACAGATAGAAGCAGAGCACATAACTTCACATTGGTTGAACAGATGATTGGTAAGTTTAGTAAGATGGGATGCTGAATGCTAAGGAGTTGAGTGGCATTAACAATGCCTTTGACAAGTGTTAATCCCCTTCAGTTAGCATCTCGCCACTGCCGAGCGCCATGCGAGCCGCTTGTGAAAAGCATAAAAGTTGGAGCGAGAATGATCTCAGACTGGTCTTGTGGACTTTGTGTCGTATTCGACCACCTGTCCTGCCATAGCCCACATCCCTCAGACTCTTGTAATATTGTGTTTCAGGGGGTTGGGTTGAATCCAAAAACCAGTGAAATTTCTAGCCCTGAGCATTCCAACTATTTATAAATTCCAGGCAGCTGAGTTTTGGAGTATTTTGCTTAAGTTCTCCAATAGTTACTGAGACAACAATAATCCCCAAGCGAAACCACCAACATTCAACAAGCAGTATAAATTCTGCAAACTGCTGTTGTATCCTCAGTGGATTATCTGTGTGGGTGTGCAATGCAGAGCAGTAAGATCATTTCAAATGGAGCACCAATCTCAATCTATCTGAACTGCTGCACTTCATAGTCATGGACTCTAGTACTAATTCCAGTGAGAGAATATTTCTCTTTTGACAGATGATGTAACACCACTTTAAAATGGTTCACATACTTCAATCTATCAAGATTTGTCGTTTCATTTAGCATTCTGAACAAGACAAGTTTTAATTTGCTAGGAATATGCTAATTTTCTGAAATTAATTTGGCATAGTTAATGCCGAGCAGTTTAATATTCTGTAGAGTATTTTTCATGACCATCTGTTACTTCTGATTAAGTGAATGTTTAATATAATATTAGGAAAGTAATTAATCTCCTTGAAACTGTCACAGATATGAGAAACTAACTTCCTAAATGTAACATTTATGCTGCAGTCTGATTGGAAACTACTTCAAAAGTTTTAATTATTTAAAAAATATGTAACATATATATTTTGAAATATAAATAGTTTTTAAACATTTACAGTCATGTCTGTTTTTTAGAGGGCTTGGCAGGATCAGTGCAGAGACATCATTTCCTCTTGTGACAGAGTCTAAGACCAGTGGGTATAATCTCAGAATAAGGCAACACACATTTAAGACTGAGATTAGGAGGAATCTCGTCTCTCAGATGATAGTGAATTTATGGAATTCTTTACTGCAAAGAGCTGTAGAGGCCGGAGATCTCATTGACTGTGAGATCCTTGATTGGGGTTGTTAACCTGTGCCAATCAGGGAGCCCTGACTGACAGACATAAACAGGAGATTCAGAAGATCTCCTCAGTCTAGGGACTGGCGTTGAGCTGGCTGGTCAGAGCCAGTATGCAGTGCACGTGTAAATAAAGGGTGACTTGGTGATGGGATAACAGCCTCTGTGCGGTTGTTTCATGGGAATAAGGTAGGACAGTGGATGTGAGGATTATTCGGTGAGCCATGATCTCACTGAATGCTGGGTCAGACTCGACAGGCTGAATGGCTTCCTTCTGTGCAACAAGATCTATAAGACCAAGAGACATAGGAGCAGAATTGAGGCTATTCAGGCCAGTTCATTAGATTTCCAAAAGATCTTTCCAATTAAAACCATTTGCCTTTATTTTACATTTTATTGTTTTTAAAATATTTATCCAGGTCTTTTTTAAAAATGATATAACTATGCATTCTGCTTCCACCATGTTTTCAGCAAGGGATTCTATATCTTGTACTGGTTGCATCTCCCAGTTGCGTTTTCAGTGATTTTGCGGTTGTCCGTTGGTACAGGGATAGCAGGCAGAATCAGGCTGATTGCTGATGCTCCTACCAATCTGACTTGAGCTATGTTATCATCATATCCAGCCACTCCTTTCCTCCGCACACTATGAGCTGTCTATAAAGCTCTCTGCACCACAGTGGTAATGTCCCTACCTGTGAATCAGAGAGTCTCAAATCCCACCCCTTCCCAAAGGTGTGTTGTAACATATCTGAATAGTTTTGATTGAAATAATGATAACCTGCCAATTAAATGCTCCTGTGCCATTTGCCATTTGCCTCAACTGCTCCACGTGCTACTTATGCATTTTTACAGTTGCTTGGGTGATAGTTTTTCTCCTGAATTCCCCCACTGGATCTTTTTATTTTGAGGCCTGTTTCAGGCATGCCACATTTTTCTCCACCAACCGAGCTGCTTGAAAAATGCAATAGGCTTTTTTGGATGATAAAAAGGCAGTGAGAAACTGCACTGTTCTCACTGGATTCTTCATCAGTCTACCAAGAGCAGCACTTCCAAAGAAATGTGTTCTTTTTTAATTTTAAAGAAGAATTCATGATGGAAAAAGTATTCACGATGCTCTAGCACCTTGCTAACCATTAAAACTTCTCATGTGATGAATAACCAACACAATGCTGGCAGCTTTATAAATATTAGATACTGCAATTTTTCAAGACAAGGCCTAAAGTTCATGGCGGCTCAGTGGTTAGCACTGGTGCTTCACCACTCCAGGGACCTGGGTTTGATTCCACACTCAGGTGACTGTGTAGAGTTTGCACATTCTCCCTGTGTCTGTGTAGGTTCCAGTTTTCTCCCACAGTCCAAACATGTGCAGGTTAGGTGGATTGGCTCTGCTAAATTGTCCATAGTGTGCAGGCTAGGTGGGTTAGCCATGGGAAATGAGGTTACAGGACTGGGTGGAATGCTCTTTGGAGGGTTGGTATGGGCTGAATGGCCTGATTCCACACTGTAGGGGTTCTAAGTGGAAGTCTTTTGTCTTGAGCTCATCAGGATTAAAACGCAAGAAGACAAATTTTTGAAAGGATAGAGAAAATCATACAGCAGGAAAAGAGGGTGCTAATGTTTTGGACAATGGTTGACATGGATATTTTATATTCACTCAATATGTGTGAGCGTTGCTCGAAGGGCCAGCATTTATTGTACTTTGCTAGATGCCCTTGAGAAGATGGTGATGAGCTGTGGTTTTCAGCCACAGCAATCCATGTGTTGCAGGTTGATGCACAATGCTGTAAGAGAGGGAATCCCAGGATTTTGATCCAATCATACTGCTGGAAGAGTGATGTATTTCCAAGTCAGAATGGTGAGTGATTTGGAGGGAAACATACATGGGGAGCAATTCCACTTGCATAATCTTTTAGGTGTTAGAGATCACGTGGGTCATGGGTTTGGAAGGTGCTGTATGGGGGTCATGGTGAATTTCTGCAGTGCATCTTGTAGATGGAATGCCCTGCTGCTACTCTGTGCTTTGGTGGTGAGGGGAGTAAATCCCTGTGGATGTGATGCCAATCAAGCAGCCTGCTTTGTCCTGGATAGTGTCAAGCTTATTGAGTTTAGTTGGAGCTGCATCCATCCAGTAAAGTGGGCAGTATCCCATTATCCTCCTCACTTGTGGCGTGTAGATGGTGGACAGGCTTGGAGAGGCAGGGGATGAGATTCTTGTTGCAAGATTCCAAATCTCTGAGCTGCTCCTTAGCCACAGTACACACATATATATATGGCTGGTCCAGTTTAGTTTCTGCACAATGGTAACCTCCCAGGATGTCAATAGTCGGGCATTCAGCAATTGTAATGCTATTCAATGTCAAGAGATGATGGTTAGATCCTCTCTTCTTGAACATGGCATCTGCCTGGTGTAGATGTTACTTGCCACTTATCAGCCCAAGCCGGGATATTGTCCAGATATTGTTGCATTTGAATATGGACTGCTGCAGTATATGAGGAGTTGTGAACAGTGTTAAACATTGTACAATCATTGGCGAACATCCCCACTTCTGACCTTGTGATGGAGAGAAGGTCATTGATGAAGAAGCTGATGGTGGTTGAGTCTAGGAGACTGCCCTGAAGAACTCCTACAGAGATGTCCTGGATCTGAGATGACTGACCTCCAACAAGCGCCACCATCTTTCTTTGTGTTAGGTGTGACTCAAGCCAGGGGAGAGATTTTCCCTGGTTCCAGTTTTGCTTGGGCTCTTTAATGCCACAATCGGTCGAATGCGGCCTTGATGGCAAGGGTGGTCACTCTCACCTCACCACTGGAATTAAGTACTTTAGTCCATGTTTGAACTGATGACATCAAGAGCTGGGTGGCACTGGCGGAACACAATATAATCATTTGTGAGCAGGTTATTACTAAGCAAGTGTTGTTTGATGGGACTGTTAATGACATATTCCATCACATTACTGATTGAGAGTAAATGGATGGTTGAGGGAGAGGCCATGGCCGAGTGACAATGCCATAGGGCTAGCAAACCAATAACCCCAGGATACTGTTCTGAGGCCACGGGTTCAAATCCCACACATAGATGGTGAAATTGGAATTGAACAGACTGATGGTGTGTTAATTGATCAGGTTGGATTTGACCTACTTCCTGTGCACAGGATACCCTGGGCAGTATTCCATGCCGTTGGATAAATGCCAGTGTTATAGATTTCCTGGAACAGCTTGGCCATGAGCACAGCAGGTTCTGGAGTATGTCTTCAGGAATGTTGTCAGGACTCAAAAGTCTTTGCAATATCCAATGCCTTCAGCCATTTCCTTATCACACGGAGTCAATTGCTTTGGCTAAAGAGTGATACCTGTGCTGCTGGGGGAAGCTGAGGTAGATAATCCACTTGGCACTTTTGGCTGAATGCCTCAGCCTTATCCTTTGCACTGATGTGCTGGTCTCCCCCCACCATTGAGAGTGAAGATATCTGTGGAGCCTCCTTTTCTAGCGAGTTTTTAATTGTCTACCATCATTCACAACTGGATGTGGCAGAGCTGCAGATCTGGTTGTGGAATTGCTAAGCCCTGTCTTACGTTGTTCGGCATACATATTTTTCATGGTATGACTTCCTGCACTCTTTATTGAACTGTTACCTGTCTTGATTAACCAATTTCAAATTTAAAGCAGGCAAATAGACTCTGGTCAAGGTATTGCAATGGGGATTCCGCTGGGATTAGCTGACTGCACATACCTTTCATCAGTGAAAAAAAGTACAATTAAGTATGTTTTATTTAAATGTAGTTTTACCAAACAGTTTAAGGCAAACACAATCTAGTCTCAGTTAAAGAACTGGCATCAAATTGAGTAAAGAGAATTGGATGTCTACGCTAAAGCATGGAAAAGAGCGATTTTTATTTCTATAGCACATTTTCATAAGTTCAAAAGATATTTTACAGCCAATTGTTGCAGCTATAATAAAAACCCTTGTTAGGTGCCATTGTGTGCAGATTTGGTCGCTACACTACCAGAAGGATGTGGAAGCACAGAGAGAGTGCAGAGAAGGTTCACCGAGATGTTGTCTGGACCCGAGGGCATTGGCTGTGAGCAAAGGTTAAACACACCAGGAGTGTTTTCACTGGAAAGACCAAGGCTGAGAGGAGACATGTTCACAGTCCACAAAATTATGATAAGGTGGATGGACAGACACGTTTTCCCAGGATTGAAGTTTCAATTACAAGGTGGCACAGGTTCAAGGTGAGGGGGGAAAGTCTAAGGGAGATGTGTGAGGTACGTTTATCAGGCAGAGAGTGGTAGGAGCCTGGAACACACTGTCAAAAGAAGTAGTGGAAGCAGGCACATGGGTGACATTTAAGAGGCATCTGGATGGTGACATGAACAGGGAGGGAGTCGAGGGATGTGGACCAAATAAGGGCAGAAGGTTTGTTTATTACTTTAGTTGGGCATGATGGTCAGCACAGGCTTAGCAGGCCGAAGAATTTCTTCCTGCGCTGTACTTCTCTTTTGTTTGTTCTTTTAATTAAGAAACTTGGAATTGTCGTCATTGTTGCCATGTGGGAAATGTGGCAGGCAGTTGGCACATGGTAATGTCTCACAGGCAGCATCACATGTTCATCTAACGATGATTGAATTCTGGGGGGAACCCAAGCTCTATTTTATTATTGAAAAGCCACATCAAAGAAAATAGGCCAGCATTGGTCTAACCACGGCTTGGGTCTATTTCAACTGCTGATGCCCAAAGGGGACTACTTGAATGAGTTCTATAGCTAATGATACGAAGAGAAATGGTTCAACAGATCACAGCAATGTTCTGTTGACAGACGTGCAGTTTGTGTGGAAAAACCCCAGGGTAAGGGAATGTTGAGAATAAATCACATCACCCTTTCACTGTGGATTGATGTTATAAAAGTACAAACCATGAAAACTGCCAGATTATCAGAAAAGCTCAATTCAGATCAAAACTCACGTGCTTCAGGAAAGACAATCTGTCATCGCTCCTCAACATGGCCATGTTGTGGCTGACTCTCCGTTCATTCAACAGGAGTTTGAAAAACAACTGCTACAGAAAGCCCCCCTAACCATCTCAGGGGAACCAGAGATAGGCAATAAATGAGATTAAATTAAACAATATAAAGGAGAGTGATAAAGCGATTCTTGCAATAATGGTTCAGTGAGGCCAAAGTGAAGATTTGTAGCATTTTCCCTGGCTGGTGAGATTAACGATTAGCCAGTCAGCAAGCAGAGGTCGCTACGTGGATAGGCTACAAAGCATTGAAGTTTGATTGTATCTCCCTTGCTGTCTCTGCTTAATAGAATACTTGCTTTCAAAAGCTCCCCCACTGTGTGGGGATTCACTTGGCAAGTCTCTCAGGAAAAGAACTGAAGTGTTTTCATTTACAATCCACTCATCTCCAATCTCATGAGCCAATCTATTAAACTCTTTCACAGTGCATATAGCTATCACTTTATGTTCTGATATTAAATTATTACTGATCTCTCCTCTCCATTTGCTGCTCCCTGCGCTCAGGAATACTTAATCGGAATGCAGACTCCTTTCTTGACCTGTAGCCTTTCACGTCTGCTGTAACTGTATTGATCCGAGTGGCTGCAATGCTGCTGAATGTGCACTCTGGTGCCATCAATCAGAAAGGAGCTGGAGGCTGTGAGTTTCATGACTTTTTGTCAATAGAATGACCAGAGTGAGAAAAGCAGTCGGCGGGGAAGAGACAACAGGAAGACCACTGATCAAACTTACCCTTTCCCTACTACATGACTGCATCATGGCATTTATACTGACAGGGCAATGTACGTCTGACTCAATGTCCCAATGCCTGCACTGTTCTGACTGTCCAGTTAATCATCAGAGCTATCCAGAGATATTGAGGAAGTGCAAATTCTTCTCATGGCTGTTGCTCTCTGACAACAATTGGAACAAATAGGTCTGTTGGTTACTCAGTTATGGAGAGATCACTTAGTCCTTACTCACCTGCACCATCATTTTGAAATGAACAAAGTAGAGAATCATACAAAAGAGGCCCTTCAGCCCATTGAGTCTATGACATTTAAAAAAACCTACTACCTACACTAGTTCCACTTTCCTGCACCAATAGGCCCATAATCTTCAATGTTATTCCATTTCTAGTGCTTCAAGGAGGTTGTGGGATTACCCACCTCATCTACCTGACGAGGTGGTATATTCCAGTCACCCATCACCCTCTGGGTGAAAATATTTTTCAGTAAATCTCCTCTAAACCTCCCACTTTTCACTTTAGAAATGTGTCCCCTTGATCTTAACCCTTCAACTATGGTGCACAGCTGCTTTCTATCCACCCTATCCACATCCCTTGTAATCTTCTACAACTCAACCAGGTCCCTCCGTTAACCTCTGTGCTCTAAAGAGAACAACCCGAGTTTACCCAGCCTGTAGTCATTGCTGAACTGCTCAATCCCAGGCATGATCCTGGTGAATCTCCTCCAGTGCAATCACATCCTTCCTGTAACGTCGTGACCAGAACTACGCACAGTACTCCAGCTGTGGCCTAACCAAAGTTCCAACATCACCTCCCTGCACGTGTAAGCTATGCCTTGGCTTCCTGATGAAGGGCTTATGGCTGAAACATCGATTCTCCTGCTCCTGGAATGCTTCCTGACATGCTGTGCTTTTCCAGCACCACACTCTCGATTCTTGTTAAAGATAAGTGTCCCATACGCTTTCTTAACCACTCTATTAACCTTCCCTACCACCTTCAGGATTCTGTGGGTAGGCATCCCAAGATCCCTCTGTTCATCTGAGCTTTCTGGTGTCCTGCCTGTTGTCCTGTACTATAAATATACAGAGATTGTATTCGGGGCATGAATGTCACGAAGTGACAGTATTTGTGGAGCTGAACAGAACAATGTTAAAGAATAGACCTTACATCAGCTTCCCTGTTTGACAAAGCCATTTAATTATAAACGTATCCTCCTGCTGGCATTGGATTGGCTGTTTCGGGTGCGGAGCCTGGATTTTAATTGGTGCATTTGAAGTGTCAACCTCAAGATCAGATTTGGAGGAGCTAGGAGATTTACCCAAATCTCTAGACAGTAAAGGGCTGAAGAAATAATGCATTATTCAATAGACTGCTGGGATCAGACAGGAATAGGAGAAAGGTATATTCTTCCATGGCAACAATGGGGAGAAACCTGTTGCTACAGCTAGTAAGACATAGTTGCATGTGAGCCAGGGAAATGGCTGGTATAGCATTGATCTGGGCTGGTAATCCTGCAGTGCTCAGGGATTATCAGTTCCTGCCTTAGCCTGATAGAATTTAAATTCAACTAATGAATCTGAAATGTAAAGGTAGCCTCAGTAATAGAGACCAGGATTTTCATGAAATCCTGCCTGTTTTTCATCCTTTAGGAAAGGAAATCTGTCATGTGATGGCCTAGTGGCTTTATCACTAGACTATTAATCCAGAGACGTAGGTAATGTCCTGGGAACCTGGGTTCAAATCCTGCCATGGCTGGTGGAGGAATTTGAATTCAATAACAAATCTGGAATTAAGGGTCTAATGATGACCATGAAACCATTGCTAGGGGAAAAGAAGACATATGGGTCACTAATGTCCTTTAGGGAAGGAAACTGCCATTTTTGGCCTAGATGTGACTCCAGACCCACAGCAATGTGGTTGGCTCTTAAACTTGCAAGGATGCCTACATTGAAGAAGTTCTCCTCTCTCTACAAGGATTTCAGTGAGTCTCTCTCTCACTGCAACCCCCAGGTCATCTCCTCTGCCCGATTTCTAGTGAAGGGCTTTTGCCCGAAATGTCGATTTTCCTGCTCCTCGGATGCTGCCTGACCTGCTGTGCTTTTCCAGCACCACTCTAATCTTGACTTGGCTCTTAAAGTGTCCTCTGGGATGGGCAATAAATGCTGACCTAACCAGAGATGTCCTCATCCCATGAATGAATAAAACAGATCTCTGCCTAGCCTATTGTCCCGACAATAATCCGACTGAATCTTAACTTCCTTCTGTCCTGATTCAGCAAGCCACTGGGTTCAAAAGAATTGGAGGTAGGAAGCAAAACTGTCCTCTTCAGAAACCCATGAACAGAGTAAAGAAAATGAAGCAGCAGCTTCATTGTACCACCTTCCTGGATTCAATGATAACTTCTCTCAGGCAATTAAATGCTATGGGGTGGAGACTGCTGTAGGCTGTGTTGTAGCTGGTCTGTGAAATGGACCAAATAGCTGTTTTGTCATTTCATCACAAATCTTAATGAGTAATTCACCTCTAAATGGATGTAATCACCACGCCTGTCAGAAATAACAACTAATGGAACAGGAAATTGAAATCTGACTGCACAATCTTGCAGCAGACCAAAAAATGCTGAAAATTTTGCACGTTCTGATTTCTTCATCAGTGAGGGTTGCCCCTAGCAACAACTATATGACTGCATGTTGTTTGTTTATACATTTTGATGTTTTTTTGGCATTTCTTCAGTCATTTAATGCCTCTCACAAGAACATGGATTTCAAATGCCATTAAAGATATGCTTAAAAAGATCGAATCATTTGAAGCACAGCACAGATGTTAGTGAGATGTTTGACTGTGTGTCATTGAGGAAAGTTATCTTGCTTTCAAATGTGGTCTTCAAAGCAATCCATCATTTATCAGAGGCACCACCTGGGCTCTGTGCTGCTCTGAAATTTATTGTATACTTGGGGGAGGTGGAGATGGTACCCAATTGGTAGTTTTATCTCAGGAATTTGCCAAACTTTTTAATACCCGTTCATGCAGTGTCAGCATTGCTGGCAAGCGGAACATTTATTGTCCAGCCCTGATATCCCCTGTTTGTGTGGGACATCTGGCTGAAACCTGTTTCCTTTTAACTTGATATGATTGCTTTCCTATTACTTTAATATAGATGTCACCAGAGTCTGGGGATGGCAGGATTGACATATAAAGAAAGTACAAGGATCGACTGGGCTTGTACTCGCTGGAATTTAGAAGAATTGGGGGGGGAGGGATCTCATAGAAAAATATAAAATCCCGATGGGACTGGACAAGCTAGATGAAAGTAGAACGCTTCCAATGTTGGGGAAGAACTAAGGATCACAGTCTAAGAATAAAGCGTGAGTCATTCAGGACTGAGGCGAGTAAGAATTCCTTCCCTCAGGGAATTGTGAGCCTGTGGAATTCTTTCCCACAGGAAACGCTGGGGCCAGTTCATTAGATACATTCAAGAGGGAGCTGGATGTGGCCCTTGTGGCTAAAGAGATCAAGGGTATGGGGAGAAAGCAGGAGTGGGATACTGAGATTGCATGATCAACCATGATTATAGTGAATGGTGAGGCAGGTTTGAAGGGTCGAATGGCCTACTCCTGCTCCTAGTTTCTATGTTTCACCTGTCATTTCATTGCAGTTTGGCCCAAACAAGTTTACATTTATTGACTTATGATAACTCCCAGTTAAATAATGCCTCAACACTGAGATTCCCATTCTTCCAACCCCACAAATCTCAAAGATATCAGTGTTTGTCTAATTTTGCCCACTTGAGGATCCCTCATTTTAATTGCTCCACTATTGCTGGCAGTGCTTTCTGAGCCCTTATGCTCTGGAATTCACTTCCCAAACCTTTCACTGTCTTCCTCCATTGTGACCTTCCTCAAAACCTTCCTCTTTGACCATATTTTTCAGCATCTGTGCTATTACAGTTTGAAATGGTTCAGTGTCAAATTTCCTTTGTAACACTCCAGGAAGCAGCTTATATATTATTTGTGTTATATAAACCTTTTCTTCTTCATAGAATCCATGTGAAACCTTTGTATAAGTTGGTATTGTTAATCAACCTGCTCAGACATTTGAAGATGCACCAACCTTAGAGAGGTTTATAACATGACGAGGGATATAGATAGAGTTAACGGCACTTGCCTTTTCTCTAGGATGGGAATTTCAAGATGAGGGGCTTGTTTTTAAGGTGAAAGGAGAGAGATTTAAAAAAGGCATAAGACAATTTTTTTTTACACAGAGAATGGTTCACATGTAGAATGAACTTCCTGAGGAAGCGGTAGATGGGGTATAAAAACATTTGGATAAGTACATGAATAGGAAAGGTTTGGAGGGATATGGCCAGGAGCAGGAAGGTGGGACTAGTTTAATTTGGGATTATGTTTGGCATGGGCCGGCTGTACTGAAGGGTCTGTTTCTGTGCTGTATGACTCTGACTATGGAGCAGATGGCACTTGAACCAGGGAGTAGTGTCACATGAGCCCCTCTGTTTTTCTTTTAAAAAAGTATCATGGTTATAACACAATTTGTGTCAGGATCTCAAATTCCCTGTCTATGTTGCAGAAACATTTTTTTTCAAATGTGATTCCTCTTTTGGATCACTAGTTATTGTCATGCAGTTGTTTGACCATTTCTTCCTCTTCCCTTTTCAAGGCTGAAATGCTCAGTGATCCGCAAGTGGCAATTTTATCACACTGTAGCCTCAGTGACACCCATGTTAAGCTCAGTAGATCACTATCAAGGGTGGATGATTTAGATTTTGTGCCCTATCTCTCTAGACAAGGTCCAACAAGCTCAGACCACTGCCAGATACAGTGAACCCAGCATTGAAAAAGATTGAATCTGATACCTGCCTGAGCTAGACATGGTACTGTGCTTCCAGACTAATAAGCAGCAGAGTGGAACATGAACCTATTTTCCTTCAAAAAAGATCAAGGTGTTATATCTGATTTATCATTCACCTTTTAAGTCTTGAAGCTCTTACCAATCCTCAATTTATTTTCTTTATAAATCCACAGATATAAATGCACCCGACACACAAAATGTTTTCACGCTATTTCAAGAAGGAAAAGCTACACTGAATTTACAGTCAAAAGGAACATGACATGAGAGCTGCTTTTAATTTTATTTTTAGATTGAAGAAACCTGTGAGCTCCTTAGAAGATGAATCATAAATCAAAATTACAAGCATTTCTTTCTGCGAGTCATCCCCCTTTAATGCCAATGCAGGTTTATTCTAAAAATGTTCAATCTACTTTTAACCAATACAATCTAGTTTTAACCAACACGTTAAACCAAATATCAATATGCTCTACTTGCAATTAGCAGATGTCATCAGCAGAGGCTGCTCCCTCTTATTTGCAAAGTTAGCATAGGATCCTTGCAAAACCTTTGCCAGGATGGGTGGATGTGAAATGGCTGCGTGAAATTCTCTTCTATATCATGGTTTGTGCAAAGCATTTTAAGGCAAAACTTCACGATAACGTCCTGAGAATCTAATCCTATCTTGATAGCGAAAGGGCGATGTTGTACATTCGGGTGAGATGCAATGGTTATCAGCAGTATAAGCAAGTGAGTACAAACAAACATACAAGCAAGAAGACTGCAGCTTTCCCGCAGGTTTTACATCATCTGAAGAGCAGGAGAATCGACGTTTCGAGCATAAACCCTTCATCATGCTCGAAAAGTTGACTCTTCCTGTTCCTCGGATGCTGCCTGACCGGCTGTGCTTTCCCAGCACCACACTCTCAACTCTGATCTCCAGCATCTGCAGTGCTCACTTTCTCCACAGCCTTTGCATACCTTCCCATTTCACTATTGCTATGTAAGTTCTCACTGTCCATATCACATTTGCTTTCCATTCCAAATCCTATTCCATTGGCAATTCCTTCACCAATGTGTTTTTTTAAAGAGTTGAAAACAGCTGGTGAAACCTTCAAGACGCAAAGTTTCAAATTCAGATACCACCAAATTTCAGGAGACTGGGAGAGTGTAGTGATTGGAAACAGGCCAGGTAGATCTCATTGACTGTGTGATCCTTGATGGGAGTTGTTAACCTGGGCTAATCAGGGAGCCCTGGCTGACAGAGAAAAACAGGAGATTCAGAACATTGCCTCAGTCGAGGGACCGGCTTTGATTTGGCTGGTCAGAGCCCGTGTACTGAGCACATGCAAATAAAGAGTGACTGGGTGATGGGATACTGGCCTCAGTGCAGTTATTTCAGAGAGCAAGTGAGATAATTTAAGAATTAGAAAAATTTTCACACCAAGGTAATGCCCAGCACTGTCTTGGAACTGTGACAAACTTTAAATCTATATTTTTAATGAATTGACACAAATGCTTTTGAGAAGGCAAGCAGAGTGTCATGTGACCTTACCTGGTTTATAATTCCAGGCTGCACTGAAACTGAAGTAATTATCGAATTGAGTATGATAAACCAAAGCTGCTTGTGAAATTCACAGATCCCTTTTGTCAGGAAGGATCATTAACAAAACAAATCATTTCTCCATTTTATTGTGGACAATAGAGTTATCAAACCTTAGTGGGGGTTCGACAAATATGAAAAGAATCTCATTGACCTGTCATTGGATAATGATGGCTCCTCACCTTGAACACAAAAACCTTAGCTGTCTGAAATTCTCAGAAGTGTGATAAATAACAATTCGGAATCCACAGGTGCTTTTTTCCCTCAGGTGGGGGATTTAAAGGCTAGGAGCCATATTTTTAAGGTGAGAGAAGAAAGATTTAAAAAAGACAGAAGGGGCAACTTTTTTTACACAGAGAGTGGTTCGTATGTGGAATGAACTTCAAGAGGAAATGGTGGATGCAGGTACAGTCACAACGTTTAAAAGTCATTTGGATAGGTACTTGAAAGAGAAGTGTTTGGAGGGTTATGGGCTAGGAGCAGGCAGGTGGGACTAGTTTAGTTTGGGATTATGGCCGGCATGGACTGGATGGACTGAAGGGTCTGTTTCTGTGCTATATGACTCTATGACACATCAGCCCAGTGTGCCAGCTATTTGCTAAAGGACCTTGAAGAGGAGGAAGGGGCAGTCATGTTTGTAACTTCTTTTTAATAATAATAAAGGAAACTGCTCTGAGCCAGAAACACTGTCTGAAAAGCATCATATCAGCTGAAGACAGTGAGGCAGCCAAGGTAAAATGGCTATCCATTGGAAGTGAAGTATGGCTCTCTCCCTAAAACTGTTGAAACATAAGGTTCACATGAGAGTTGGCCTCCTGGCAATTCAGCTACAAGAAGCTTTGTTGCTCACTGACAGTCTTCTTCAGTTACACCTCTTATAATATCTCCAAAATGAGAGCCTTCAGCGGGATGCTGCACAACTGGACTGTCATGATGCTGCTTGCAGTAAATGGGAAAAGAGAATCAGGAATGAGGAACACACTCCTTTTCAGTTGGAGACTGAAGGAATATTTGCCCAGCTAAAGCCAGCAAGGTCAACAAATTGGCAATTTTAATCAAACGTTGAGCAACCTCAAAACAAGGACCACTGGAGTACTCAGTCCCAATGAGACCACATTGCAAACCCTGTATCATAATTCTCAACATGTTCAATTAGAATAACGAGTCAAGTTCATCATAAAGAAGGATATGCGGGAATGGCAAGGGGAGTGAGTCACAAGTCCATGTTGGTTCCAGTTGAGTATATTGAGGTTCTACAGTCAGACTTTCAGTAAATAGTTTTAAACAATCGAATCTCAAGGTTGACAATCACTGAGTTATCCTCAGTGTCACCCATTAGCCAGAGTGGAAATAGGGAGATAAGGAGGACTAATGTGTGGCTTGCAGCATGATGCAGGAGAGAAGGCTTTAAGTTCCTCAAGCACTGGGGTCAGGTCTTGGACAGAAGCACTTATTCAAAAGGGATGAGTTATGACTTAACATGATTGAGATCAGCGTCCTCTTGGGTTGGTTCACAAGCAAAAGCGGGGCTAGGCACCAGAAAAATGAAGTAGGAAAGACGAACACAGTGCAAAGAGTGAACAAATTGTACATTAGTAGAGAAGGACAGAGTACTATATTAGACAGCAGCAGACCCACCACACCGCCATCACCGAAGTCGATAGTGAAGCCACTGCATCGATGCCATAGCAACGAGGAATAGATCGGACACATCAAGTTGCCTTCACTGAAGCTGTCACCATTGCTGCCATAGTCTCGAGGAACAAACCGGAACCACTGTGCAGCCACCAATATAGCCACCTTATGATCGTCCGTGCCACCACCAGGAGGAACAGACCAGATCAACCGATGGTGAAGCCTTTGATAAAGCTGCGGCAACCATGGTCACAAGGAATGAACATCCAGATCCACCATGCTGCTACTGCCATCATAGGCCCACATGACCGCCTGCCACCACCGCAGCCACACGCCCTCACAACTGCCTTCCTCCCCCACAGACCCTCACAACTGTCTTCCTCCCCCACAGACCCTCACAACTGCCTTCCTCCCCCACAGACCCTCACAACTGCCTTCGTCCACCACAACCACAGACCCTCACAACTGCCTTCGTCCCCCACAACCACAGACCCTCACAACTGTCTTCCTCCCCCACAGACCCTCACAACTGCCTTCCTCCCCCACAGACCCTCACAACTGCCTTCGTCCACCACAGACCCTCACAACTGCCTTCGTCCCCCACAACCACAGACCCTCACAACTGTCTTCCTTCCCCACAGATCCTCACAACTGCCTTCCTCCCCACAGCCACAGGCCCTCACAACTGCCTTCCTCCCCCACAGCCACAGACCCTCACAACTGCCTTCCTCCCCCACAGCCACAGACCCTCACAACTGCCTTCCTCCCCCACAGCCACAGACCCTCACAACTGCCTTCCTCCCCCACAGCCACAGACTGTCACAACTGCCTTCCTTCCCCACAGACCCTCACAACTGCCTTCCTCCACCATAGCCACAGACCCTCACAACTGCCTTCCTCCCCCACAGCCACAGACCCTCACAACTGCCTTCCTTCCCCACAGACCCTCACAACTGCCTTCCTCCCCCACAGCCACAGACCCTCACAACTGCCTTCCTTCCCCACAGACCCTCACAACTGCCTTCGTCCACCATAGCCACAGACCCTCACAACTGCCTTCCTCCCCCACAGCCACAGACCCTCACAACTGCCTTCGTCCACCACAGCCACAGACCCTCACAACTGCCTTCCTCCCCCACAGCCACAGACCCTCACAACTGCCTTCGTCCACCACAGCCACAGACCCTCACAACTGCCTTCCTCCCCCACAGCCACAGACCCTCACAACTGCCTTCCTCCATCACAGCCACAAACCCTCACAACTGCCTTCCTCCCCCACAGCCACAGACCCTCACAACTGCCTTCCTTCCCCACAGCCACAGACCCTCACAACTGCCTTCCTCCAACACAGCCACAGACCCTCACAACTGCGTTCCTCCATCACAGCCACAGGCCCTCACAACTGCCTTCCTCCATCACAGCCACAGGCCCTCACAACTGCCTTCCTCCATCACAGCCACAGGCCCTCACAACTGCCTTCCTCCATCATAGGCACAGACCCTCACAACTGCCTTCCTCCCCCACAGCCACAGGCCCTCACAACTGCGTTCCTCCCCCACAGCCACAGGCCCTCACAACTGTCTTCCTCCCCCACAACCACAGACCCTCACAACTGCCTTCCTCCCCCACAGCCACAGACCCTCACAACTGCGTTCCTCCCCCACAGCCACAGACCCTCACAACTGCCTTCCTCCTCCACAGCCACAGACCCTCACAACTGCGTTCCTCCCCCACAGTCACAGGCCCTCACAACTGCGTTCCTCCCCCACAGCCACAGGCCCTCACAACTGCCTTCCTCCCCCACAGCCACAGACCCTCACAACTGCCTTCCTCCCCCACAGCCACAGACCCTCACAACTGCGTTCCTCCCCCACAGCCACAGACCCTCACAACTGCCTTCCTCCAACACAGCCACAGACCCTCACAACTGCCTTCCTCCCCCACAGCCACAGGCCCTCACAACTGCCTTCCTCCCCCACAGCCACAGACCCTCACAACTGCCTTCCTCCCCCACAGCCACAGACCCTCACAACTGCCTTCCTCCATCACAGCCACAGACCCTCACAACTGCCTTCCTCCCCCACAGCTACAGACCCTCACAACTGCCTTCCTCCCCCACAGCCACAGACCCTCACAACTGCCTTCCTCCATCACAGCCACAGACCCTCACAAATGCCTTCCTCCCCCACAGCCACAGACCCTCACAACTGCATTCCTCCATCACAGCCACAGACCCTCACAACTGCCTTCCTCCCCACAGCCACAGACCCTCACAACTGCCTTCCTCCCCCACAGCCACAGACCCTCACAACTGCCTTCCTCCCCCACAGCCACAGACCCTCACAACTGCCTTCCTCCCCCACAGCCACAGGCCCTCACAACTGTCTTCCTCCATCACAACCACAGGCCCTCACAACTGCCTTCCTCCCCCACAACCACAGACCCTCACAACTGCCTTCCTCCCCCACAGCCACAGACCCTCACAACTGCCTTCCTCCCCACAGCCACAGACCCTCACAACTGCCTTCCTCCCCCACAGCCACAGACCCTCACAACTGCCTTCCTCCCCCACAACCACAGGCCCTCACAACTGCCATCCTCCCCACAGCCACAGACCCTCACAACTGTCTTCCTCCCCCACAATCACAGACCCTCACAACTGCCTTCCTCCCCCACAGCCACAGACCCTCACAACTGCCTTCCTCCCCCACAGCCACTGGCCCTCACAACTGCCTTCCTCCCCCACAGCCACAGGCCCTCACAACTGCCTTCCTCCCCCACAGCCACAGGCCCTCACAACTGCCTTCCTCCATCATAGGCACAGGCCCTCACAACTGCCTTCCTCCCCCACAGCCACAGACCCTCACAACTGCCTTCCTCCATCATAGGCACAGGCCCTCACAACTGCCTTCCTCCCCCACAGTCACAGGCCCTCACAACTGCCTTCCTCCCCCACAGCCACAGGCCCTCACAACTGCCTTCCTCCCCCACAGCCCCAGGAAAGAAGAAAAGCTAAACTGTACAAAAAAAGAAATGTAGAAACAAAATGACAAAAAAGAAGAATGCAGCCAGCAAGTGAGAGCGAGCGTACTGGCACAGAGCCCGAACATTTCCTACCTGTGCCACCACTGCCACCTTAGCATCTCTCATAAGCAGTGGGAACAATCTGGGCAATAGTATTCACAACATAGCAAATATTAAGATCAGGACTGAGAAGGTTAAGGAAGGCAAAAGCCAAAATAATAAACCAGTCAGACATTTTTTTCAGAGAATGAGAATAGAACTATGGGAAACAAATTCTGAAAATACACTGACAAAGGAATGGACAGCAATGAAAAGCATTTAAAATAGTGACCAATAAAGAAAAAAGTCAACATCTACAATACAAATCTTGGTGCAATTTTCTAATTTACAATGTTATTTAGTTTTGTTCTTCTGCCATTTTGCTTCTTTCAATTTTCAGTGCCTCAGCACAAAGTAACTCTCCTAATCTTTTTATAATGTACACATCCTGCTCATAGGACCATGGGATTTACCAAATAAAAATATCTTAGATCACCTCTCACTATCCTTATAGTCACTTGATCCAAGAATGCTGAACTTGTTGAGTAGTCATAGCAATCAATCTCTGTAAATTAATCTATAACAGATCTGGGCACGACGCAAAGAAAATTCCAGTGATGGAAACTTTTGGGAACTATAGTTTCAAAGTGATTTGTTTCCCCCAAGCATGTTATTTCCACCACATGGTCATGTATTAAATTAGTTCAATATCATATCCCAAAGTTCTTTTCCGGGAATGAAATTAACTACTTTGCATTTGAAAGGATTAATGAAATCCACTTCCAATGTCATTCACTCAGCTCATGCCTTACATTGGTAACTTATTCATTGAAATAATGATTGACCAATGCATTTTGAATTTAACTCTCTTCGAGTGAAGGCTATGTACTGGTTGTTGATACGGTGAAGCAGTTTGATGATCTCATCCCTTTGGAATCCTAAAAAATTGCAAACTGTGTCTCAAAATCTTACCTTTTCCAGTAAAGACAGGACTGATTCACCTCATCATGTGCCTTCAGATACAGAGTGATATGTAACACAAAAGCAGTACTCACTAGTTGTGCCACTGACAAGCAGCGAGAACTAAATGTACATCCCACTGCCACTTGCTGGTCACGAGAAGGAATGTTCTAGACTGACGCCTGAGTTGGCCTAGAGTCACAGCTTGGGTAAGGGGGGGGAGGTGCCCCTGGAGGGAGTAGGGTGGTGTTCTTGGATGGGCTGGCACTGGTGTTGTTTATATGTCTACAAATTCTCCTGGGCTATTTTCAGGAGCAACCTTACCTCAAAATTGTAACCAGGGTCCCAAGTTGAATATGGTTTTGCCACTCTCCCTACCAACTGGCATATTTACTAACATCTCCCCAAAGTATTGGGGATCTAATTTCAATGACTGTCACTTGTCCTCATGACGTTGTTGGGTCTTGTAAACCATTTTAAACCTAGGTCTGACTACATTGGCATGATCACCCCTACCCGTACTAGACCTGGCTAAGTCATAGAATTCCCACAGTGTGGAAGCAAGCCAGTTGGCTCATCGAGTCCACACCGACCCTACCCTATCCCTGTAATCCTGCATTTCCCATGGCTAACCCACCTAACCTGCACAACCCTGGACACTATGGGCAATTTAGCATGTCCTGTCCACTAACCTACACATCTTTGGACTGTGGGAGGAAACTGGAGCACCTGGAAGCAATCCACGTAGACACAGGGAGAATGTGCAAACTCCACACAGACTTTTGCCCAAGGCTGGGATTGAACCCAGGCTCCTGGTACTGTGAGGCAGCAGTGCTAACTACTGAGCCAATGTGTCATGTCAAAGTCCTTTTGAACAGTTTGATGTGCTGACTTCTACCTCTACCTTCACCAGTTCCCAATGATCATGGACTGGTTCACCATTTATTATCATCACCCCAATCCCTACTTACCCACATTAATGGTCCCAGACCATAGTCTCGTCGTCAAGTTACAAACTTTGACCCTTTTTGGAATACTAACGGCAGACCCTCCCACTGGTTTAAGTTCTGGAAATGAGGAAAGAGGGCTGCAAGGAGCAGATAGTTCACTGCTGGCCTCAGCCAGAATAACAATGACTCCCAGTTTGTTTTAAAATTGTCCCTTTAACTTCATGATTGGTCAACATGTGGCTATTTCATTGCGCTGATAGAAGACTGAGCAGAAATAACACACTACTAGTACTTTGATCTTCCAGTTGATTGTTTCAGAACGTGCATACCATGACCAGGCATAATCGCAACATAGATCAAGCAAAAAACAAATAATTTTTTTTTTGTTGCTATAATAAACATTCGTGGGAAACCTAACAAAATTGCCCTGCTCCATTTCACCAATAATTGAATAATTCACCAATGTTTTCAGAGAAACAATTTTTTGGCTCTTACCACTTAGACATTTTACATGACATCATAATATATTCATGTACAATACTGTTTCTGACTTGCCAGGTTCTTTCTCCATTTTATCAAGGGATTTACAAAGAGGAGAATCAGTTAACTTCATGGGAAACCGTTAGGTAAATGCACCCTGTGAATTGTAGTGGAGGTGTGGCCTCACGACCCATGACCTTTCACCCCATGGTGTAGAAGTGCTGGGGTGAGCGTCCCTCCACATTGCCAACCATCGGCCTCTACACTGGCTTGTGGGCAGGTTTTTTTGCCCCCTACATTATGGGAGATGCCAAGAAGCCTGCACTTGTAGTTGCGTCTTTGGCCTCACTGAGGAGCAGGCTAGGAATCTCCTGTAAGGTTATGGTGGAAGGTTTGGGATTGACAGGGAAAGGGAAACAGAAAGATAGAGAAATAATTGAGTGGTGAGGCTTTGGCAGGTGAGTTGAAGGAAGTGGGTGGCAGGAAGTGACCCCTGGTCCAACCACAATGTTGTCAGGTGGCAAGGGTAGATTATAGGCATGCACTGTTGCCATGGTACTGACTGTTACATCTAGCCCCACCTGTCAATCCACTGTGGAAGCAGAATGAAATTCCAGGGATTGAGTTCTGAAATACTAGACTTGACTTTTCTAATGCTCACTTAGCTAATTGCTCACTGTCGACTCTCTATGCATTCAGTAGGTAGTAGAAATTGAGGACTGCAGATGCTGGAGATCAGAGTCGAGAGTGTGGTGCTGGAAAAGCACAGCAGGTCAGGCAATATCCGAAGAGCAGGAGAGTCACATTTCCTGATGAAGGGCTTATGTCCGAAACGTCGATTCTCCTGCTCCTTGGATGCTGCCTGACCTGCTGAGGTTTTCCAGCACCACACTCCTCTCTGTACATTCGATTAGATTAGATTACATTAGATTAGATTACAGTGTGGAAACAGGCCCTTCGGCCCAACAAGTCCACACCCACCCGCCGAAGCGCAACCCACCCATACCCCTTACCTAACAGTACAGGCAATTTAGCATGGCCAATTCACCTGACCTGCACATCTTTGGACTGTGGGAGGAAACCGGAGCACCCGGAGGAAACCCACGCAGACACGGGGAGAACGTGCAAACTCCACACAGTCAGTCGCCTGAGGCGGGAATTGAACCCAGGTCTCCGGTGCTGTGAGGCAGTAGTGCTAACCACTGTGCCACCGTACCGCCCACAATTCAGGCTCCTTCCCTAGCTCCCGCCCATCCCGTTTCCCTATCAGCCGTGCTCGTGGGCAGACAAGGAGGCAGCACAGTAGCTCAGTGGTTCGCACTACTGCCTCACAGTACCAGGGACCTGAGTTCGATCCCAGCCTCGGGCGACTGTCTGTGTGGAATTCGCGCATTCTCCCTTTGTCTACGTGGGTTTCCTCCGGATGCGCCAGTTTCCTCCCACTGTCACAAAGATGTGCAGGTTAGGTGAATTGACCAAGCTAAGTTGCCCATACTGTTCAGGGATGTGTAAGGTTAGGTGCATTAGTCAAGGGGTAAATGTAGAGTATGAGGGGAATGGGTCTGGGTGGGTTATTCTTCGGAGGATTGGTGTGAACTTGTAGGGCTGAAGGGCATATTTCCACACTGTAGGGCTGCTATAATCTATGACATTTCCTCGAGTTAAACATTCTCACATCTGTTTTCAAACCATGTCATGACCACATCCCCCTCTGCTCTCACCACTGCCAACCCCTCAGAAATATCCCCAGAATCCCTAGTGCAGGTCAGGTGAATTGACCATGCTAAATTGCCCAAAGTGTTAAGTGCATTCATCAGTGGTAAATATAGGGTAGGGGAATGGGTGTAGGTGAGTTACTCTTTGGAGGGTCAGTGTGGACTTGTTGGGCCAAATGGCCTGTTTCCATGCTGCAGGGAATCCAATCTAATCTGCACTCCTCTTATTCTGGCCACTTGAGCCTCTCTAATTTTAATCTTTCCACCAGCTGCCAGCTGGCTAGGCCTCAGCTTCTGGAATGTTCTCCAGACATCTTGAATCCTCTCTCCTGTTCTCCTCCTTTAAGACACTTCTTGATGGCTACCTCTTTGAACAAGCTTCTGAATACTTGCCCTAACATCTCCTTATATGTCCTGGTGTCAGACTTTGTGAAGGGCTTCAGAACGTGTTGTATAGTTATTGTAAGTTGTTGTTGGAGTGGTCTGCTACAGAATCATACAGACTATTTTCTAAGTTTGAACTCTGTGCTCAATTGGCAGATCTCAGTTGGAGCAGGTTGAAGGAATAACCCTAGTGCCTCGATGGCTAAGGAGATCCATGGGTTTCCTGGGTTAGGTTGGCCCACTAATAAATAAGATGACCAACTGATCGATATCAATCATTTGACCAATGCTAACTCACCAATGCTGGTCACCAGCAGCATTTTCCTGAGGGTTTATCACAGAACGTCTTGCCTCCAGTTCTCCCGCCCACTCAAGCGGCTAACAAGCTCATGTTTTTGAAATATGCCTTACGGTTTTATTCACCCTGTTTCTCACAGCACTGTTCAAGAGGTTAATCTTTCATGTAGACAATAATGAAACTCACCAGTCAACTATTCAGCTATATCCAAGGGAGTCCAAAAATATTTGTTGAGGCCAGCACTTGGCGCCATCTGTATTTACTTTTACAAATTGACAACCTTTACTTCTTATTGTTGCTGATCTTAAGGCAAAGGGTGTTTTGCTGCTTTTAATTTTCAAGGTGGGTGGAATACAATTACAGTTAGAAGTTCATCTCTGTGAATGATTCATACATTTTTATCAAATTCCATTTCCTGCTCTGACACTTGATGCTAACTACTGAAATAAACTAATTATAGAATCAGGCTATTCGGCCCATTGAATCTCCACTGACCCTCTGAAGCACATCTTACCCAGGCCCACTATTCCTGTAGCCCTGCAGGTACCATAGTTAATTGTTCTAGCCTGCACAGCTCTGAACCCTATGGCCAATCCACCTGACCTGCACATCTTTGGACTGTGGGAGGAAACTGGAGCACCCGGAGGAAACCTACGCAGACACGGGGACAGTCACCCATCAGTTATTGCTGCTGTTGACAGGAAAAGGGGACAGGGTAGATAACGATAACTATTTCCACTGGTTGGGGATTCCAGAAGTAGGCAGCATAGTCTGAGACTTAGGGCGAGACCATTCAGGAGGAATGTTAGGAAGTGCTTCTACACACAGAGGGTGACAAATGATTGGAACTGTCTTCCACAAATAACGGTGGATGCTGCATCAGTTGTTCATTTTAAATCTGAGACAGATACATTTTTATTAAACAAATATATTAAGGGATATGGGCCAAAGTTAGGTATATGGAGTTAGACCACTCCTTCATCATGATCTCATTGAATGGTGGGGCTGAATGGCCTACTGTTGCTCCTTTGTTCCAATGTTAATATTGTCGGAAAGGAATGTGTTCACACGTGCCACAAACCTTCAGACCATATCTTAATAATTTCTAGCATTTGGCCTAGAATTCCAACGTACCACTTTCTAAGTACAGGAAAATTCTGATGTTGCAAATGCATGTCTAAATACAATCAATACTGCAGCATACTTACTGCTCCAAGTTATTAAAGTTTTGAATAAGCTGAATGCACAGTGTCATTCTCTCACAGCACTGGACGTTCTGTCAATTTTATTTTAGTTTGTGTCCTCTTAGTTATCAGAGCACCAGATGTGGATTACCAGGTTAAATATGCAGCATGACCTGGACAATATCCATGCTCAGGTGGACGTAGCAAGAAACATTCACATGACATTTCATCCACTTAAAGAAGTGTAAGAATATTAAGGCAGCAACAGTAGGGTATCTTAACTACTCAAATACTAACTGGGAAGTTTAAGTATGCAGGGGAGGGAGGGAGCAATCTGCTTAAATTGCATCCAAGAAAATATTTGCAGTCAATTTGTCGAACACTCACCAAGGGAGGTGAGTTCTAGAGCTAATATTTGGAAATGAGTCCAGAAGATCGAACACCTATCCTTTTTTAACATAATGACCCAAACTCAGGTATGTTTAGGACAGTTATAAAAAAGGATAAGGATAAAGTGTGAATGAACATTCTAAACTGGGAGAGGCTCATTTTCCCGTGATATGATTTGGCCCAAGTCGATGGGTGAAGGGGGAGGGAGGGCGGGGAGGGACAGCTCCTTGCAGATAAACCTGCATCATAAAGGATAAATGAAAGGGTTTATTTCAAAATACATAAATAGCAAGAGTATACTGCTGTGGGAAAGATGTTGTTCAACTTGAAAAGGTACAGAAAAGATTTACAAGCATATTGCCTGGGCTGGAGGATTTGAGCTATAGGGAGAGGCTGAATAGGCTGGGGTTGTTTTCCCTGGCAGATGCTGAGGGGTGACCTTGTAGAGGTTTATAAAATCATGAAGGGCATGGATAGGGTAAAATGACAAGGTCTTGTCCCTGGGCTGGGGGAGTCCACAACTAGAAGGCATTGATTTAAGGTGAGAGGGGCAAGATTTAAAAGGGACCTGAGGGGCAACATTTTCACACAGAAGGTGGTATGTGTATGGAATGAGCTCCCAGAGGAGGTGGTGGAAGTGAGTACAATTACAACATTAAAAGACATTTGGATCAATATGTTCAGAGGGATATGGCCCAAATGCTGGAAAATGGGGCTAGATCAGATTTGGATATCTGGTCAGCATGGATGAGTTGGATGAAAGAGTCTGTTTCTGTGCTGTGCATCTCAATGTTTCTATGACTAGGAAAAGAGTAGGGCCCATTACTGTCCATAGAGATAACCTGCATGTGGACTGGACAGTGGGATTATGCAAATACATTGTGATAACCTTCACTATAGAAAAGGATGACACAGATATAGGCATCAGATATTAGAATAAATTAACATAGTGGGAGAGCAGATACCAGAGGGTTTAGCAGCCTGAAAATAGATAAATTCACAAACGCAGATAAGGTGCACCCCAAGATGTTGTAGGAGGCAATTGAGGAGATATTAGGGCAGTAATTTTCACATCCTTTCAAGCCTCAGGTGAGGTCCCAGCAGGCTGGAGAACTACTAACGTTGTGTCATTGTGTATGAAGAGAGGAAATGACAGGCCAGTCAGTTTAACCTCAGTGCTGGAAGTTATCAGACAGACTTCTGGGGGTGGGGGGGGGGGGAGGGGCAGAATATATCTGCACTTGGCAAGCATAGATTAATCAGGAATAAGACAGCTTTGCTTAAAGAGGAAACTAGTTCATAGTTTATCGCACAATGTCTTTAGTATAGTCATAGAGCCATAGAGATCTACAGCATGGAAACAGACCCTTCAGTCAACCCGTCCATGCCAACCAGATATCCCAACCCAATCTAGTCCCACCTGCCAGCACCCAGCCCATATCCCTCCAAACCCTTCCTATTCATATACCCATCCAAATGCCTCTTAAATGTTGCAACTGTACCAGCCTCCACCACTTCCTCTGACAGCTCATTCCATACCCGTATCACCCTCTGTGTGAAAAAGTTGCCCAGTAGGTCTCTCTTATATCTTTCCCCTCTCACCCTAAACCTATGCCCTCTAGTTCTGGACTCCCCGACCCCAGGGAAAAGACTTTGCCTATTTATCCTATCCATGCCCCTCATGATTTTGTAAACCTCTTTAAGGTCATCCCTCAGGTAGTTTAGGTTTAGTTTTAATAATGTTTGTAAAATTACATGTTAATTAGCTTGACAATGAATTTATTTTAGTGCACACAGATGATACAAGAACTCTAGTCAGTCCCAGCTGAGCACTCTATCCTCATTCTCCCTGAGTGACAGGTTTGCATAGAATTTATACAGTTAGTCGGTTAAAAGTTACTTTTATACAGTTACTTGATGGTTACGAGAACGTTTAAGCCTGATTTCTAATGAAATTGTTTCCACACACTTCCGGCCTAACATCTGGCTAGTGTTACAACGAACAACTTTCCCTAACAGTGGCCTGCTAAACAGGAGTGTACTGATAAGATCAAGGAATGATATCTACAACTATGCTCAATTTGTATTGATAACTAAATTCAACTGAGTTTGAAGGGGAATTTTGATTCACATCAGGAGATGTTGATGCACACTTTGTCAAGGCTTAATCGGGTCTCTCTCAACATTTATCCAGTAATTCTCTGAAGGCTTCACCTATAAAGTACAATCAGTGCAGTACAACTGAGACTTAGTGGAGACCTTATTGGAGACACCAGCTGGAAGGATTGGTTATGGAGACCTGACCAATTCTCTCCCTTTCTCTGGAAGATGACCAGGAGCTGGAGGTGAGGTCAGGCAGAACACCACCAGCTGCTGGAAGAGGTCCTATTCATTGTGTATCTTCAGTGAAGACTTTTAACATGATTCAAAATCAGTGTATGAGGAGATTTTATCAAAGAATTCAATAAATAGATTTTGTCTCCTTGAAGGAAGAATCAAATTCCACAGGACATTCTGGACTATGTTTCTCATAGCAGACAAGACCACAGTAACACCACAGTCATAATCTCCACAAACCATTCGGATTGCAGCAGATACATGTCAGCCACACTTAATAAGCCTCTGGCCATTACAGGGAAGGTCTCTGTGGTTGTATGCACTCTGAGAACTGACGCTTTGTCATTCCTTCTCATTAGAGGCTCTGGGATTCAATAGGATTGAAAAAAGATGCGCCTGTCAGCACATGCTACTTGGTGTTCAAGGTTAAAGGATTGGGAAGCTCCATTGAAGAAGGCATGGAGAGATGTCCTGTGTATACCAGGGCATACTGGTGATGGAAGGGACTGGAACTTTAAGGTGGAGGTGCTGTGCTGATCAGGCCGTGTGCTTTTCTTGAGTGTTGTTGCAGCTATATTCATCCAGGCAGTGGAGAGTATTGCTTCTGACTTGCAGACAATCTGTGGAGAAGCAGGATGTGATGTTGCAGGTTAAATATGAGAAATCAAACCTAACTACGTTGATAATTCAAGAGACTGGCTGTGTCTGTGGCCTCATAGAGAGAGGACTTAGTGAGTGAATATTAGCAACTTACACAAAGTGAGCAGTTGTGTGATCACATATGTGCTGTCTGAGAGGACTAGCTTAGTTTTGTTCTTTTCATGGTACGCAGCCACCACTTGAAAGATCAGCATTTGTTGCCCATCCCTAGTTGCTATTGAGAAGGTGATGGCGAGCTGTCTTCTTGCAGTGCATGCGTTGTAGATCCATTTACAAAGCTGGTAGGAAGGGGTTTCCGAGATTTTGTCCCAGCCATGCTGCCCTTGCACTTAAAACCAAAAGATATAGAAGCAGCACAAGGCCATTCAGTCCATCGAGTCTGCTCTGTTTTTCGATATGGTTGATATTTTTCTCAACCCCATTCTCCTGCCTTCTATCGATAACCCTCGATCCCCTTACTAATAAAAAGTAGAATTCACGGGTTTGGAAGTAAATACAGAGGTCACTCTAACATGGCCCTGGCACAGACTGAGGAGAAACAATTTCCAATTGTTAACAAGTTTCTTTCAGCTTGAATTTGAATACGGGAACAAAGAATAACTGCTGATACTGATAGCACAGTATTGATAGGTTTAGGTTATGGACAATATATACTGCCGCTGTTTACTGGCCAGCTGACCAGCCAAGAGGATTTGAAGTAGATGGCTGCAATATTGGACGGTGACAGACCAAATTAGTGAGGAGCTATGTGGGCATTGAAATGAACTGTAATATGGGCTGTTAGCATGGTGATCTGCTTGATGGGCAATCAACTTGCAAAAGTTCTACAAGAATGTGCCATGATTGCTGTGTGTATGTTTAAAGGATTCTATATTCATATAGAAGCCCTACAGTGTGGAAACAGGTCCTTCAGCCCAACAGGTCCACACCGACCCTCCGAAGAGTAACCCACCCAGACCCATTCCCCTATCCTATTACTCTACATTATCCCCTGACTAATGCACCTAACCTACACATCCCTGAACACTATGGGCAATTTAGCATGGCCAATTCACTTGACCTGCACACCTTTGGACTGTGGGAGGAAACAGGGGCACCCAGAGGAAAACCACACAGACACAAGGAGAATGTGCAAACTCCACACAGACAGTCGCCTGAGGCTGGAATCAAAGCCAGGTCCCTGGCGCTGTGAGACTGCAGTGCTAACCACTGAGCCACTGTCCCGAAACTCACAAGTTTGGTCATTTGAGGAACTGGTCAAAGGGGAACACCTTAATTTCATCTACCTTGTTTTGCAAGTGAACTAGGCAGGTTTGAAGCGGCATGTTAAATCAGCAGGAAGTTTTCTATAGTATTGACATTTCGCTGTTGAGGTAATTATGGATTTTGATTTCACAGTGAGGGCTGTTATCAAATGTCTGTCTGCTTGCTGCATGCACTGTGCACTAAATAAAAGATAACTCATCGTATTAGTATCAGCTTCAGGTGTGTGACTGAATACAGATCAACAACTTCCAACTTTTACAGGTGTTTACAAGCAGTTCTAATTTACTGCCCGCGCTAATAAAATTATACGTTTAAAAATAAAATGCATTGACACGCCTAATGGCATGGAAGTCCTGAGATGATGGTGCTATGTAATGATTAAATATTGGAAAATTATAAGCTAAATCTTGTCACCTTTTTGGCAACATGTCAGTGGTTGTTGAATGTTTTTGGAGCCTTTCTCTCCTGACCCTGACCACCCTGAATGCCTCACTGACTATGTCCCATGGTATCAGAAACTGCCTTTGTCTTATCGTCTATGACTGAAGGATATCTCCTCCAACTTACCAGTTCATAAGTTCAGGAGATATAGGAACAGAATTAGGCTATTCGGCCCATTGAGTCTGCTCCACCATTCGATCATATGCTCCTCACCTCCATTTTCCTGCTTTCTCCTCATATTCCTTCAACCAGTTAAAAATCTGTCTAACTCCTCCTTAAATCTACTGCACTTTGAGGCAGCAAATTCCACAGATTCACAACCCATTGGGAGAATTAGTTTCTCCTCAACTCTGTTTTAAATTTGCTGCCCCTTTATCCTAAGACCATGACTTCTCGTCCTAGAATGCCCCACAAGAGGAAGCTTGTGCTCCATGTTTATTTTATCTGCACCTTTTATCATCTTGAGTTTAACTTGATGGATGATTGCTGACAACCATGTCAAACATCCTGGCTTTTCAACTGTGGTAAATCACAAAGCAAGACAAAAGTACGATGAACCTTGTAGTTCTGGCTAATGGGGCATACCACAGAAGGACAAGGCATGTGAGGTAAGGCAGGGATGCTGTGAACAACCAGCTGTGTTCTATGATAAGTGAGCACTATAAGAGTGAGCCAGTAGCCCTAAGATGTAGTCTGGTCCAGAATGTGCCCTGAGACATTGATGGCTGGTTTCCAAGATGGCGGCCGGGAGGGGCAAGAGATGAGGTGAGTCATGAGGTGCCTGCTCGGATTTTCATGTCAGGAATTGTTGGGCCTAGTTTCCCCATAGTGGGTGCAAGGAAAGAAAGCTGCATACTAATGAAGTGAGTTAATGACACCAATTTCACCAATGAAACCAATGACAGCCTTAATTTCCCTCAATCACCATCTGGCCACTCCCAAGTGTGAGTCTTGTCTCATGCCCAGAACTCTGTCCAAGGAAGAAAGAGGTCACTTCCAACATCGAGAAACACCTCACTCAACTTCTCACACAATTCTTCTATATTTCTTGTCAGAGCGCACATCGTCCTGTTACCCGTCAGGTTCACCCATAAAATCATAAAAGCTTATGAATAGAGATGGTCACCATCTAAATTTTGTTTCTTGTATTTTAAAACAAAGCACTTGGGATTGTGGCTGTATTGTGCACAATACAGAGGGCAGAGCAAGCTTCCATAATCTGAAGCACTCAGACCTGTTTTTTCCAAAAGCCAGCCCAGATTGGATGAACTGAATGAGTGGCCTCATTCTCTGCTGCAAGTTTCTTGTTCTTTTCCTTGTCTGGGGAATCTAGTTCCAGGAGACACCATCTCAGGATACAGGATAGACCTTTAGGACTGAGATGAAGAAAGATTTCTTCACTGAAAGGACGGTGAGGTTGAGGAATTCTCTACCATAGAGATCTGTGGAAAACAAGTCACTGATTTCATTCAAGAAAGAGATGGATAAATTTCTATATTTTTAAAAACATGAAAAGGTCATGGGGAGAAGGATATGGCATTGAGATAGAGGATTGCCATCAATGGTGGAGCAGGCTCAAATGGCCTATCCCTGCTTCTCGTTTCTATGTTTCCTAATAAGAATTTCACAAATTTTGTACCAGGCCGTGTTTGAGCTTCAAATTGCAGCTCTCTAGATTGATATTGTGATGCATGGCTTGCTTTTCTGGTGTTTGGTATGCAGGATAACATTCTCCGTTACTAATCAAACAGCGTTTCTGTCTGTAAAATGGATGGGTTAGTCTATAGTGCTCCCAGATTACAGCACTTCAAACCATTTTCCCTGCAGCTGAGTTAAATAAAGAATTAAACACCAGAAAATTGGATTAAGAAGTGATAGGATGTGAAAGGATTTAGCCCCTTTTTCTTGTACTGAGGTACATTTTGACCTGGTTTCCCAGTCACTCTGACAGAAGAAACATAGTGATGATATTAACTTCTAAAAAAAAGTTAAAATCTAATTTTCTTAGATGCCCAATTGAGGTTTGCAGAAACTGTGAATATAAGAAATGTATGTTTATAATGTTGTCAACACATTGCAACCGTGAGGAAATCTTTCTCTGTAACAAGAAGCCAATTAATGACAGCAAGGTCTCGGGGTATAGGCAATCATTGATACCCTGGTCGGGGTGTTGGGGTTAACCAAATATCATTTTGTGTATCTAAGGAGCCAGGTGGGTTCACGGGAGGTTGTGAATAAGGCTATCTGTTATATTGAGGAAGGGGAGACTGATGTGCATGTTTGAGTGGCAAACTATTTGTTAACTTTAAGGCTTTTTATTATATGGTGTGATTTGGTGATTTGCAGAGTTTATATTTTTCCATTGAAAACAATAGGAGTGTAGCTAAAATGCTCTTACGTCTGATTCCTGTATCAGTTCTCCCATGATCCAATTAATATTGACAGAATCTATGTAACTTTATAAAGTGCCCTCTTGAGAGCCCGATATTTATTACTGCGAACAAGTGGTTTATTAAATCAGTCATTGCCTTGCATTCAAACTGCTGTTGTTATGTCGCAGTGGTCTTACCAGACCATAGGGGCTGCTCTCTCATTAGAGAGAAGTGACTGGTGGTGATTTAACTTGAGGGCCACCAGACCTCAGGCGAAGGAAGAGATTGAGAAGGAGAGTCCTTCATGATAACCTCAAACTGGTAATGGGAAATTGAACCCACGGTGTTCTGCAAACCAACAATCCAGCCAACTGAGCTAAACCAATACTCAAACTATACAACCCTATAGTTGATGACTGAAATGTTCAAGAGGAGGACTTACTGGAGTGTAACCTGAAAAGGAAATGAAACTAAAACACAAGGTGTTTGTTCTTGGTATTGCTGATACAATAAAAGCCGACAGGTCAATTTTAAATCAGAATGGGATCAGTGAAATGGGGGGGGGGGGACACACCTTCATTAAGCATGAAGGAAGGGGGACCTGTCTTCAGTCAGACCTCATTTGTGTTCCACACAAAGCTATCGACTCTAGCTGACCACTGACTGGGTCCTTATGGTATGATCTCTGAGATCATGTGAATTCTAAGGGGTTGGTGTTTGAAGAGTTGACACTGGCTCAGGGGGAGAGGGGTAACTTTACGGCTGGGATAAAGAATTCTCTAGATTCACTATCTCTAAGAAACAGCTCCTCAACACCATCTTAAAGGAGCAACCTCACATCCAGAGGCATATATAATGAAAGCAAAATACTGCAGATGCTGGAAATCTAAAACAAACTCAGAGGATGCGGGAGGAACTCAGCAGGACTGGCAGCATTTGTGAAGAGAGAAACAGAGTTAACATTTCAAGTCTAGTGTGACTCTTCTTCAGAAATCAGAGGATATGTTGATTAATTATTTTTGTGGGATTTGGATGGCCAATATTTGTTACCCATTGCCAGTTGCCCTTGAACAAAAAGGTTCAGAGGTCAGTTAAGGGTCAAAAACATTACTGAGTCTGGAGTCACACATGTAGGCCAGACCAACTTCGGGATGATAGTTCCATTCTCGAATGGACATCAATGAGTTAGATGGATTTTTATGTCAATTAATGCTCGTGTCATGAGGCTAGTTTTCTGTTAATGGTCAGATTTGAAATCGTGTCCCAGGATATTGTGCTGATTCCACCCTCAGGCGACTGTCTGTGTGGAGACTGTACATCCTCCCTGTGTCAGTATGGGTTTCCTTCAGGTGCTCCCGTTTCCTCCCACAGTCCAAACATGTACAGATTGGGTGGATTGGCCATGCTAAGTTATCCGTAGTGTCCAAGGCTGTGCAGGTTAGATGGATTAACCATGGGCTAAAGGGATAGGGTCAGTAGGTGGGTGAGGGTGGGATGCTCTTTGGAGGGTTGGTTTTGACTTGATCCACATTGTAGGAATCTTCTATGATTCTATGATATTAGCTTCAATCCTTTAGATTATTAGTCAAGTGATGTTAACAGTCCACCATTTCCCTGAGCTCTAGTCATCCCTAGTTGTGCACCGAGATTTAGTGTCTCTAACCAGGGGACACAGCCTCTTCACAACCACTCTATCAAATTCGCTCAGTTTCATAAGTTTCTATGAAATCTTCTTTGAAACTTTGGACAATTGATGGGGGCAAAGCTGACTGGTTCACTTGTGGAAGTGAACCTGTCACAGATCGTATGACAATCCAATAGCTTCAAGGTCCCATTAGCACCAGCTACTTGGTTCCAGGTTCTTTTTCAAAAGGCTGAGTTCAAATCCTCAAACGGCTGTGATGGTGCCAAATTTAGATTCCTGGTGATATCAGTCTCATTCTCTTAATTACAAGTCTACCAACATAGCCATTATGTTACCATAGCAGAGCAAACTCTTCATTTATTTGAGGATCAGAAGCCATAGAGTTTGGCATAGTGGCGCAGTGGTTAGCACTGCTGCCTCACAGCACCTGGGTTCCCAGGTTCAATTCCAGCCTTGGGTGACTGTCTGTATGGAGTTTGCACATTCTCCCTATGTCTGCGTGGGTTTCCTCTGCGTGCTCCAGTTTCCTCCCACAGTCCAAAGCTGTGCAGGTCAGGTGGATTGGTCATGCTAAATTGCCCATAGTGTTAGGTGCATTAGTTAGAGGGAAATGGGTCTGGGTGGGTTACTCTTCAGAGGGTTGGTGTGGATTAGTTGGGCCGATGGGCCTGTTTCCACACTGTAGGGTATCTAATATTTAAAAAAACAAAGCCAAACTGCTCTTCCTGCTTTTGCATCACGTGCTGTGCAGCAGTTCCTGTGGTGTCATTTTTCTTAATCTTGCCTTTCCACTTTTAAAAAAAATCTATAATTGAGAACTTGCTAGAAACAATTAATAATAGAAAGCAGGAACTTTCAGCAGTGCTTCGCCTGAGGCCCACTGAAGATGTTACCTAGTAGGGTGACAAAACATCTGGAAATGAACCTTCCAGATCAGCGAGCAAACCTACATCCAAAACCTGAATCTGAGTTATAAATCTTCTCAAAACTCACTAAGAATTAATAAAAATTAAAGTCTTTGAATGCTGACTTGGCGAAGTAAAAATATAACTGCTCTTAGCTCAAAGTTTAGCAGAATCTGAGGGAAACCCATCCAACCAGTCACCAGTGGCCTACTCCATCTCTCAGTTCCATTCTATCTCTGCGTCAACTTCAGTCTATGGTAAATCAGAAGACAAGAGGAGACCAACCTAACTTTTCACTTCAGTGAATTCTCAACAAGTGAATGACCAGCTTGAATAGACATTACTGTAGTTGAGGCAAGAGTATCAATTATTCTTTGATAGTCCTACACACAAGGACAAAACATCCAACATGCTATACAACTGGATTCAACTCAAGTTCTGCTGGAAGAGAGTGCTCCATATATGCATTGCTAAACATAAAGAAAGAAGTTTTTATTCCTTCAGAATAATCCATTAGTGGATTAGTTAAAAGCTTGGGAGTACTCTCTTGAGAATGAAGCTGCAACACAAAAGGACACTTTTAAGTTTCTGCGAGTGTTATTCAGTTGTGAGAGCCAGCTGACTAAGGGATAAAACTGGTCCGCACAATGGGTGAACAATTTTAAAAAGGTACATTGTGAACCGATCAGCAGAAGCTAACTTCTTCAGTTCTGTTTACTTTGGCTTATCACCAGCCGGATTGTGTCAGCATGAAGGAAGGAGATAGTACAGTACACACTTCCCGCCTCCTGAGCTTCCAGCCAATGAATGGGCAGACTGGCCAGCAATGCTCCAATAGGAAAAGGCTTAGTTTGTGATTGACAGCTGCACACAGTCACACAGTTTGGTCAGAGAGTTGAATAATTTATTTAGCTGTGACATATTTCTTTAGAATTGAATTAACACAACTTCCAGGAAAATGCTGCTTCACTCAGACACATAGTAATATTATATCATGGTGAGAAAATGCATGTCTCTCTTACTTCGATTAGTTAAAACAATTTTACTTAACTAGTATCTTGGACAGTTTTATCAAGACCTCACTATTTTTATATTCCATTCCCTTTGAATTAAAGTTCCATAGTCTATTTATTTTCCCTGTTATCTGCTGAACTTGGATGCTATCATTTTGTGCATCAGTTAAATGCATGATACTGTGATCTTTTACTATAAATTCTGTGTCTTATGATCATGCTCCACGTTTACCTGACGAAGGAGCTGCACTCCGAAAGCTAGTGCTTCTAAATAAACCTGTTGGACGATAATCTGGTGTTGTGTGATTTTTAACTTCATCATTTTGTTCATGAATGAGACCCAGAAATGTCTCTGTGCTGCTGTTTTCTGAAATTGCTCTCCATTTAAGTAACAATTTATTCTATTCTTCCTGCAAAAGTGCATAATCTAACATTTTCTCATGCTCCCTTCCATGTGCTGAGTTTAAGCTGTAGTGGTCAATTGGATTACCCCGATTGAACTGACCCGTGACCACTGCAAGCTTCTGTAATCTCCTGAGTTGCACCTTGCTCACACTGCCACTATTGTTTAAAAATAACCCCAAACAATGCCTGCTGCCCATTGTCGATTCTTAGCTCAATTCAAACAGATTCCACATATTGTTCTCCTGATCAGAGATCCTCTCTTACCAATGTACTGATCCCATCCCTTTGGCATTTACTTCCTAACGACATAGGTAGAAAGAAGGATAGGGATGTAAGGCAGGATTTCAGGGAGCTAGGGTGGAAGCTGAGAGCTAGAACAAACAGAGTTGTTATCTTTGGATTGTTACCCGCACCACGTGATAGCGAGGCAAGGAATAGGGAGAGATATCAGCTGAACACGTGGCTGCAAGGATGGTGCAGGAGGGAAGGTTTCAGGTTTTTGGATAATTGGGGCTCATTCTGGGGAAGGTGGGACTTGTACAAACAGGATGGTCTTCACTTAAACCAGAGGGGTACTAATATCCTGTTTGGGAAATTTGCTGGTGCTATTCGGGTGGGTTTAAACTAGCTCAGCAGAGGGATGGGAACCAGAGTTGTAGTTGCAGTGCACAGGAGGATGAGAGTAGGGAGGACAGGGACAGGATTTCAGGGTCACAGGAATGTGCTGGCAGACAGCGAAGTGGTTTGAAGTGTGTCTACTTCAATGCCAGAAGTATCCAAAATAAGGTAGGTGAGCTTGCAACATGGATAGGTACCTGGGACTTCGATGTTGTGGCCATTTCAGAGACATGGATAGAGCAGGGTGAGGAATGGATGTTGCAGGTTCCAGGGTTTAGATCCTTCATTAAAAACAGGCAAGGAGGTAAAAGAGTGGGAGGCGTGGCCTTGTTTGTCAAAGATAGTATAACAGTGGCTGAGAGAATTTTTGATGAGGACTCATCTACTGTGGTAGTGTGGGCTGAGGTTAGAAACAGGAGAGGAGAGGTCACACTGCAGGGAGTTTTTTATAGGCCTCCGCAGAGTTTCAGGGAGGTGGAAGAGAGGATTAGCAAAATTATTCTGAGTAGGAGTGAAAGGAACAGGGTGGTCATTATGGGGGACTTTAACTTCCCCAACATTGACTGGAAATATTATGGCTCCAGTACGTTGGATGGATCAGTGTTTGTCCAATATGTACAGGAGGGTTTCCTGACACAGTATGTCAAAGGGCCGACAAGAGGGGAGGCCACACTGGATCTGGTGCTTGGTAATAAACCAGGCCAGGTGTTTGATTTAGTTGTAGTGAGCACTTTGGAGAGAGTGACCATAATTCAGTTACGTTTAGTTTAATTTAGCGATGGAAAGGAATAGGTACATGCCACAGGTCAAGAGTTATCGATAGGGCAAGGGCAATTATAATGCGATTAGGCAAGAATTAGGATGCATAGAATGGGGTAGCAAAATGCAGGGGATGCAGACAATGGAAATGTGGAGCTGGTTTAAGGAACAGGTATTGCGTGTCCTTGATAGGTATGTCCCTGTCAGGCAGGGAGGAAGTGATAAGGTAAGGGAACCATGGTTTACAACAGAAATTGCATCTCTTGTTAAGAAGAAGAAGGAGGCTTATGTGTTGATGAGGCAAGATTGTACAGGTGAGGCGATGGAGAGTTACAGATCAGCTAGGAAGGATCTAAAGAGAGAGTTAAGAAGAGCAAAGAGAGGACACGAGCAGTCTTTAGCAAATAGAATAAAGGAGAACCCTAAAGCTTTCTATAGGTATGTGAGGAATAAAAGAATGATTAGGGTAGAAATAGGGCCAGTCAAAGACAGAAGTGGGAAGTTAAATGTGGACCCTGTGGAGATCAGAGAGGTGCTAAATGAACATTTTTCATTGGTGCTCACTCAGGAAAAGGTGAATATTGTAGAAGAGAGGAATGAGATACGAGATATTAGACTAGAAAGGATCGAGGTTAGTTACACACAGGTGTTATCGATTCTAGAAGGAGTGAAAGTAGACAAGTCCCCTGGGCCAGATGGGATTTATCCAAGGATTCTCTGGGAAGCTAGGGAGGAGATAGCAGAGTCTTTGGCTTTGATATTTGAGTCGTCATTGTCTACAGGTTTAGTACCTGACAACTGGAGGATTGCAAATGTTATTCCCTTGTTCAAGAAGGGCAGTAGAGATGACTCAGGTAATTATAGATCAGTGAGCCTTACTTCTGTTATAGGAAAGGTTTTGGAAAGGATTATAAGAGATTTATTATCATGTAGCAAGCAACAATTTTATTTCAGATAGTCAACATGGTTTCGTCAAGGGCAGATCGTGTCTCACAGACCTCATTGAGGTTTTTGAGAAGGTGACCAAGCATGTAGATGAGGGTAGGGCAGTTGACGTGGTATACACGGACTTCAGTAAAGCCTTTGATAAGGTTCCACATGGCAGGCTGATGGAGAAAATGCAGGGGCATGGAATTGAGGGTGATTTAGCAGTTTGGATTAGAAACTAGCTTTCTGAAAGAAGGCAGTGAGTGGTGGTTGATGGAAAACACTCAGTCTGGAGCCCAGTTACTAGTGGTGTGCCACAAGGATCTGTTTTGGGACCACTGTTGTTTGTCATTTTTATAAATTACTTAGATGCAGGCACAGGTGGATGGATTAGTAAATTTGCAGACGACACTAAAAGTCAGTGGAGTAGTGGACAGTGTGGAAGAATGTTACAGGTTGGATAAACTGCAGAATTGGGCTAAGAGGTGTCAAATGGAGTTCAATGCAGCTAAATGTGAGGTGATGCACTTTGGGAGGAATAACAGGAAGGCAGAGTACTGAGTCAATGGAAAGATTCTTGGTAGTGTGGATGTGCAGAGGGAGTCCATGTACATAGAAAGAGAGTCCATGAAAGTTGGATCCCAGGTGGATAGTACTGTTAAGAAGACATACAGTGTGTTAGGTTTCATTGTTAGAGGGACTGAGTTCCGGAACCGCAATATCATGCTGCAACTATACAAAACGCTGGTGCAGCCACACTTGGAATATTGTGTACAGTTCTGGTTGCCCCATTACAGGAAGGATGTGGAAGCATTGGAAAAGGTGCAGAGGAGATTTACCAGGACGTTGCCTGGTCTGGAGGGAAGGTCTTATGAGGAAAGGCTGAGAGACTTGGGTCTGTTCTCATTGGAAAGAAGAAGGCTAAGGGGGGATTTGATAGCGACATACAAGATGATCAGAGGATTAGATAGGGTGAACAGTGAAAGACATTTTCCTAGGATGATGCCATCAGCTTGTACGAGAGGGCATAACTACAAATTGGGGGGTGATAGATTTTAGACAGATGTCCGAGGCAGGTTCTTTAACCAGAGAGTGGTAAGAGCATGGAATGCCCTACCTGCTAATGTAGTCAACTCAGCCACATTATGGAGATTTAAACAACCCTTAGATAAGCACATGGATGATTTTGGGATAGTGTAGGTGGACGAGCCGAGAATAGTTCACAGGTCGGCACAACATTGAGGGCCGAAGGGCCTGTTCTGCGCTGCATTGTTCTATGTTCTATGTTCTAAACATCAAATATCCTTGAATTTTCAATTCCCAATCCTGGTCATTCAGTCACATAGCTACAATAGCAATTAGATCATACTTTTTTTTCTATTTGTAACTATTGATCATGTACCTTGTTGTTAGCTTTTTTATTCAATGGTGGGATGTGGTAGTTGCTAGCTGGTCCAACATTTATGACTCATCTGCTGTTGCCCTAAAGGATGCTGTATACATTTAGGTATGATTTGGAGATGCTGGTGTTGGACTGGGGTGTACAAAGTTAAAAATCACACAACACCAGGTTATAGTCCAACAGTTTTAATTGGAAGCACACTAGCTTTCGGAGCGACGCTCCTTCATCAGGTGGTAGTGGAGGGCTCGATCGTAACACAGAATTTATAGCAAAAATTTACAGTGTGATGTAACTGAAATTATAATTTCAGTTTTGTTTTTCATTTATTCTGCACTGGACACTCACTCAGTGCTCAGATTTGTTTCTCGTCTTTTTATCTCCTGCAGCTTGCTTCCTTCCTATTCGGTATATCGCTTGGATTCCCAACACGCTGTTAAACTGGTTTAAATCCACTCCAAAATCTCTCTCCCACCTCCCAATCTCAGTCCCATTTAATTGCAACCCATCCAACTTAAACAGATCCCACCTTCCCCAGAACTGGTTCCAGTGCCCGAGAAATCTGATATCCTCCCTCTCACACCAGTCCTCCAGTCATGGTTCCCATTATCAGTCCTCATGTTCTGGGAATCATCCTAAGTTTGCTGCTGTGATGTCGTAATTTTTAATTTTCTTCCTAACTCCCCAAAATCTGCTTTCAAGACCTTATCCCTCTCCCTACCTCTGTAACTGGTAAAGGTTGACTATGACCTCTGGCTGATCATCCTTCTACAGAGGGATGTCTTGCAGCCACTCTGTGAAATCCTTGATATTGGCACCAGGGAGACACATCTATTGTCACAGAAATGCCTCTCCAATCTATTTTCTATTACCTTTGAATTCTCTTTTTCTCACTCCCCATGCAACTACAGTGGTCATGGTGCCATGGCCATAGCTTAGGCTTCACTTACCTAACGAACCATCTCCTTCACCAGTTTCAAAACAAGCAGGACAGGTGAATGCTACACTACCTGCCTGATCCTCCTAGACTACCTGGTATACGCTCCTTGCCACCCTGACTCCAACCTTAGGTTTGACCACCTCCCGACACCATGAAGTTGACACCAAAGGTGTGTTGGACGAGGAGAAAGTGAGGACTGCAGATGCTGGAGATCAGAGTCAAAAAACGTGGTGCTGGAAAAGCACAGCCAGTCAGGCAGCATCCGAGGGGCAGAAGAATCGATGTTTTGAGCATAAGCCCTTCATCAGGAATGGTGGGGGCTGGGGGGCAAGGGGGCTGAGAGATAACTGGGAGTGGGGTGGGACTTGGGGAGAAGGTAGCTTGGTACTTCCCCCCAGCCTGACCCCCCTCTCATTTATCTCTCAGTCCCCTTGCTCCCACCACCCCCCCACCCCACTCAACATTCCTGATGAATGTCTTAAGATCAAAAGTCAACTTTCCAGCTCTTCGGATGCTGCCTGACCGGCTGTGCTTGTCCAGCGCTATACTTTTCGGCATCAAAAGCGTATTGTTTATCTTAAGGTCCCCCGGACCAATAGCACGTGCACTCACCCCTAACTGCCCTTGAGCTGATGGTGTAACAATACAATTTCAAAAGGCAGTTACAAATTGATAATGGCACAGTCCATCAGGAGTAACAAGCCAGACCTGCTAAAGATGGCAGATTGCCTGTCCATTAACATGGACAATGGTCATCATTATAGAGGTATTCCAGATTTTGGTACCAGAATTCATATTCCATCATCCACTATGGGCTTCTGGATTAGTAATATTTATCGTGAAGCTACCATCTTCCTAATGTTAACAAAAGATCTGTGAAAATTGAGAACACAAGTGTAATAACTCAGGAAATCCTACTAGAAAGGAATATTGTGGGCGCTCTTGAGGTAGTGTCCCTACCCCGGGAGTGAGAAGCCTGGATTCAAGTCTCACCTGCTCCGGAGGTGGTGTAATAACATCTCTGGACAGGTTGGTTAGAAAAAATAGGTTAATAAAAAAAATTCCAAGGAACATTATGAATTGTTGAACATCAACATAGAGTTCCTAATTGTGGTGTAAATAGAGCCATCCCTGGGTCTGTTTTTTGTTTTAAAGCAACCTTTTTTTAAAAAAAGTCATTATTATACACTTCTAAAGTAGGTGTGACTTGAACCTAGGTCACCCAGTTTAGGAGTAGGAACTTTACCTGTGCACCACAAGATGCCCCTAGCTCTGTGCACTAACGAATTTGGTGATGAGTTTCAGTGGTGAGCTATCGCCCGTTACCAAGGGAACTCACACTCAATGAGTTTCTCGAGGAGATTAAGTAGTGATTCCCCATGGGCCTTAAAGGGGTTATCACACTGAAGATGACAGTATTCAAGAGGAGCCTAGTTAAGGCAACTAAGTATTCAATCTCCTTCAAGACTTTAAAAAGAAATGATGTTGAGTATGGGGGGTTTGTGTTAAGTAGTAAACAGAAGGATGTGGCTTCATTTACACATCCCATAAAATCAGTCGGAGGTCTGTCAAGGTTACCTGTAGGTAATTGTGTTCTTGAGGTAAATCATGTCCAAACATGCAACATTAATGGCAACTTGAAATTGGAAAAAATGCATCAATGTGGAAGGTAATAGTAATTTCTTCACGAAATGGTGGTTTGAGCAGAAAAAGAAATTAAAGTGAAACACAACACTCAAAAAAGTACATTTATCCAAGAAAAAGATGTGAAGTGAAGGAGACTAGTCTCAAAAATAAATGATTCTGATGATACAAGACAAAGTTGTGGGGGAAACAAATACACAGCAAACAAAATTGACGGGAGTTGTAACCATGGAAACAGAGGAAAGAATTCACAGGATTTGAGAAGAGATATTGTTGAGTTGAAATTGTAGGACATTGTAGGACAAATCATCAACTCAGAACAGAGGAACAGAAATGACAAAAGGGTCATGAGCATATGTGAAGAGTTAAGATTCATGAGAATTCCTGAACGTGGACACTTGAGAAGTCCAAAAGCAACAGTTAAACAAAGGGTGAGTTCTCTGGCCAAATTCTGGGGACAGGAGGAGGCAGAAAGGTAGGCAACTCAGCTTTAAGGATTTTAGTTACCGCTGCAACAGATTGATTTATCTGGAGTGGACTGTTTGCCAGTATATGGCTTTTAATGTATCACTCATTGTCCAGAGGAAGTAGATAGACTTGGAGGGAAATTTTCAACTGATATGAAACTGACAACAGAAGTGAACGGGAATTTAAGAATCTCGCCCACTTTTGAAAACAGGCGTCAGATTTGCAATGCGGAGGCACAAGTTGAAAATCAGCTGTGCCATAACAAGGGCTTGAAGCATTAATACAGGCACTGTTTCCAAACATCCACAACTGCACATGTGCACAATTTCAGACCCATGTGAATTAAACAAAGAACAGAGAATAAAGCAAATTACAGCACAGGAACAGGCCCTTCAGCCCTTCAAGTCTGTGCCAATCCAGATCCTCTATCTAAACCTGTTGCCTAGTTTCCAAGGATCTGTATCCCCCTGCTCCTTGCTCAAACATGTATCTGTCTAGATACATCTTATCTGACATTATTGTGCCCACCTCTACCACCTACGCGTCCAAGGCACCCTCTGCGTAAAGAACTTCCCATGCATATCTCCCTTAAACCTTTCTCCTCTTAGTTTAAACTCATGACCCCTAGTAATTGAATCCCCCACTCTGGGAAAAAAATTTCTTGCTATCCACCCTATCTGTACCTCTCATGATTTTGTAGACCTCAATCAGGTCCCCCCTCAACCTCCATCTTTCTAATGACAATAATCTTAATCTATTCAACCTCTCTTCATAATTAGCACCCTCCATACCAGGCAACATCCTGGTGAACCTCCTCTGCACCGTCTCCAAAGCATCCACATCCTTCTGGTAATGTGGCGACCAGAACTGTATGCAGTATTCCAAATGTGGCTGAACTAATATCTTATACAACTGTAACATGACCTGCCAAACCTTGTACTCAATACCCCGTCCGATGAAGGAAAGCATGCCGTATGCCTTCTTGATCACTCTATCAATCTACGTTTCCACCTTCAGGGTACAATGGACCTGAACACCCAGATCTCTCTGTACATCAGTTATCCCCAGGGCTTTTTCATTTACCGTATAATTCACTCATGAATTGGATCTTCCAAAATGCATCACCTCACATTTGCCCGGATTGAACTCCATCTGCCGTTTCTTCCCCCAACTCTCCGATCTACCTGTATTCTGCTGCATTCTCTTGACAGTCCCCTTCACTATCAGCTACTCCACCAATCTTAGTGTCATCTGCAAACCTGCTAATCAGACCACCTATACCTTCCTCCAGATCATTTATGTATGTCACAAACAACAGTGGTCCCAGCACGGATCTCTGTGGAATATCACTGGTCACAGTTCTCCATTTTGAGAAACTCTCTTCTATTGCTACTCTCTGTCTCCTTCTGCCCAGCCAGTTCTCTACCCATCTAGCTAATACACCCTGGACCCCAAGCAACTTCACTTTCTCCATCAGCCTACCATGAGGAACGTTATCAATTACCTTATTGAAGTCCATGTATATGACATCTACAGCCCTTACCTCATCAATCAACTTTGTCACTTCCTCAAAGAATTCTATTAAGTTGGTAAGACATGACCTTCCCCGCACAAAACCATCACTGATAAGCTATTTTCTTCCAAATGTAAATACGTCTATTCTCCAGCAGTTTCCCTACCACTGACGTCAGGCTCACTGGTCTATAATTACCTAGATTATCCCTGCCACCTTCTTAGATAAGGGGACAACTTTAGCAATTCTCCAGTTCTTTGGAGCCTCACCTGTGTTCAAGGATGCTGCAAAGATATCTGTTAAGGCCTCAGCTATTTCCTCTCTCACTTCCCTCAGTAACCTGAGATAGATCCATTCAGACCTGCAGACTTGTTCACCTTAATGCCTTTTAGAATACCCAACACACTTCCTCTCTCTTTATGCCGACTTGGTAGAGTAATCAAACGTCTATCCCTAACTTCAACATCTGTCATGTCCCTCTCCTTGGTGAATACCTACGCAAAGTACTCATTAAGAATCTCACCCATTTTCTCTGACTCCACCCACAACTTTCCTCCTTTGTCCTTGAGTGGGCCAACCCCGTTCTCTAGTTACCCTCTTGCTCCTTTTATACGAATGAAAGGCTTTGGGATATTCCTGAACCCTGTTTGCTAAAGATATTTCCTGACCCCTTTTAGCCCTCTTAATTCCTCATTTCAGATTGGTCCTAGTTTCCCGATATTCTTCCAAAGGTTTGTCTGTTTTCAGTTGCCTAGACCTTATGTATGCTTCCTTTTCCTTCTTAGCTGCTCTCACAATTTCACCTGTCTTCCATGGTTCCCTAATATTGCCATTTCTTTCCCTCATTTTCACAGGGACTTGTCTGTCCTGCACTCTAATCAACCTCTCTTTCAAAGCCTCCCACATGTCAAATATGGAATTACCCTCAAACATCTGCTCCCAATCCCCATTCCCCAGCTCCTGCTGAATTTGGTATAGTTGGTCTTTGCCCAATTTAGCACATTTCCTCGAGGACAACTCTCGTCTTTGTCCATGATATTCTAAAACTTATGGAATTGTGATCACTATTCCCAAAGTAAGCCCCTACTGAAACTTCAATCACCTGGCTGGGCTCCTACCCAAACACCAGGTCTAGTGTGGCCCCTTCCCGAGTTGGACTATTTACATATTGCTCTATAAAACCCTCCTGGATGCTCCTTACAAATTCTGCTCCATCTAATCCTCTAACACAAAGTGAATCCCAGTCAATGCTGGGAAAATTAAAATCTCCTATTACCACCACCCTGTTGCTCCTACATCTTTCCATAATCTGTCTACATGTTTGTGCCTCTATTTCACGCTCGCTGTTGGGAGGCCTGTGTACAACCTCAACATTGTTACCATTTCCTTCCTACTTCTGAGCTCTGCCCATAATACCTCAAGTCCTCCATAGTGCCCTCCTTTAGCACAGCTGTGATACCCTCTCTGACCAGTAATGCAACTCCTCCACCCCTTTTACCTCCCTCTCTATCCCGCTGAAGCATCTATGCCTGGGATATTTAGTTCCTAATCATGCCCTTCCCTCAACCAAGTCTCAGTAATAGCAATAACATCATATTCCCAGGTCCTAATCCAAGCCCTAAGTTCATCTGCCTTACCTACTACACTCCTCGCATTAAAGCAAATGCACCTCAGAACACCTGTCTCTCTGCGTTCATCATCTGCTCCCTGCCTACCCTTCCCCTTAGTCACTCTGACTTCATTATCTAGTTCCTTACAGGCTTTAATTACTGCCTCTTTACTGTCCACTAACCTCCTCATTTGGTTCCTATCCCCCTGCCACATTAGTTTCAACTCTCCCCAACAGCATTAGCAAGAGAACCCCCAGGACATTGATTCCAGTCTGGCCCAGGTGTAGACCATCCAATTTGTAGTAGCCACACCTCCCCAGAACCGGTCCCAATATTCCAAAAATCTGAACCCCTCCCTCCTGCACCATCTCTCAAGCCATGCATTCATCCTGCCTATTCTTTCATTTCTACTCTGGCACATGGCACTGGTAGCAATCCTGAGATTACTGCCTCTGATGTCCTACTTTTTAACTTGGCTCCTAACTCTCTAAATTCTGCTTGTAGGACCTCATCCTGTTTTTTACTTATATCATTGGTGCCTACATGCACTATGACAACTGGCTATTCATCCTCTCCCTTCAGAATGTTCTGCAGCCAATCTGAGACATCCCTGACCCATGCACCTGGGAGGCACCATACCACTTGGGAGTTTCAGTTTCGACCACAGAACTGCCTATCTACTCCCCTTCCAATTGAATCCCCGATGACTATAGCCCTTCCACACATTTTTCCGCCTTTCTGAACAGCAGAGCCAGCCATGGTGCCGTGAACCTGGCTACTGCTGCGTTCCCCTGGTCAGCCATCTCCCCCTATAGTATCCAAAATGGTATACCAGTTTTGGAAGGAAATGACCGCAGGGGACACTTGCACTGACTTCCTGCTCTTTCTCTGCTTTTTGGTCACCCATTCCCTTTCTCCCTCAGCAGTCCTCATCTGCAGTGTGACCAAGTCGCTAAATATGCTATCCACAACCCCCTCAGCATTGCAGATGCTCCAAAGTGAGTTCATCCACAGCTCCAGAGCCGTCATGCGGTCTAACAAGAGCTGCAGCTGGACACACTTGCTGCACGTGAAGGAGTCAGGGACATCAGCCGTGTCCCTGAGCTCTCACATTGAGCAAGAGGACCATACACAGGTCTGAGATCTCCTCGCACTTTTACTCAAGTTAGTCCAACTATAATATCAAATAATTGATGAATGAAATAAAAATTTTTTACCAATCACAGTACTTACCAGCACATGATAAAAAAGAAAAAAAAATCCTTGCCGTATCAACAAAGTCACACCTGGAGCACATGAACGGATGTCAGCAAATATAGCCATCCTGACACTCTCGCTGCTTTGTTGCCTGCTGCTATTGGAGTATTGGAAGCAAAGACAGGGATACGAGAGTCATCTGAATGCTGATGCCCAGTTGCTTATATTATCTGAAACAGTGGGTAAAATCCTGAAACATCACTGAGCACCAATGAGAGTTTGTGGAAAACTGCACAAAAGCCAGAAGGTTCACGTGCTGCCTGCAACATCACTTGAAGTTGGTGGAACGGATGAGCTTCCTCAAAAAGTGGTGCAGGGTCTCAGAGATTATGGCCATGCTGCACATTGACAGGAATGGGTCTGGAGAGAAAGTAGGCCATTTTTAGCCAGCATTAGGCTTTGGGGGATGTTGTGGAACTCAATTCCTCTGGACCAGAGAGGGGAAGGAAAACACTTCGCCTGACTGAGATTGCTTGTTGGAATGGTGCGTGTGTTGAGTATTAATGATGGAGTTGAGTTGTGCTCTCACCAATTAACATCCCAAACGATAACAGACAAGCCAGTGCCAATAGAAGGAAAGATCTTAACAGTCTCTATCATGAAGGACTAAAGGATCTTACAAACCAATGGGACTAATGGCAAACTAGTCACCAGGACTCGATGGTCTGCAATAAAGGAGCAACTACTGAGGGAGTGGAAGGATTGGTCAAAATACTCCAGAACTCACTGGATTCCAGGACAGTTCCAGCATACTGGAAAACTGGTAATGTCAAATAAAGGAGGGAGACAGAAAGCAGCAAACTATAGGCCAGCTAACTTCTGTTGTTGGAAAAATGCCACAGACTGATATTAAGAAACAGCAGAGAATTTAGAACAGCTTAACACAATCAAATGGGGTCAACATGATTCTATGGAAGCGAAATCGAGTTTTAGGAGAATGTAATGAGCGGAATTAATAAATGGAAATTAGTAGATGAAATACGTTTGGATTCCTAGAAGGTATTTGACAAGGAGTCACACAAAAGAAAATTGTACAATTTTAGCTCACATTATGGGGTAATGTATTAACATAGATTGATGATTGGCTAACACACAGAAGACAGAGAATAAGGATTTGTGGGTATTTTCAGGTTGGAAAGACCTAAGCCGTGGAGTGCCACAAGGATCAGTCCTGGAGCCTCAATTATATACTATCTATATTAATGACTTGGGAGAGGGGACAGAATGTAATTTATCCCCCCAAATTAGCTCTTGATAGAAAAGTAGGAGGGAGGACATATTGTCTTGGATCACAAAGTGTATCCAAGAGGTTCTTCGGATTAAGTTAAATGTAGTTAAGAGAAGACTTGACAACGGCAATTTGCTTAAATATGAATGTTTATTAAGTAATAATAACGAAAAATGGAAAATAAATGAAAAACAGCAGTAAGTCTCACTCTCTTCTGTCCATCAGGGATCCCTTGATCAATGGCTGGTCCAGAGGCTTAGGTTTGTTCATAGCACTGCTCACAATCCTGGTCTGAGGTGAAGTCCAATTACTGGGAGTGTTGCTGAACAGACACCTTGGAGTGCAGGTTCATAGCTCCCTAAAAGTGGAGTCAGGTAGATCGGATAGCAAAGAAGGTGTTTGGTATGCTTGCATTTATTGGTCAGAGCATTGAGTGTAGGAGCTGGGAGGTCATGTTGTAGCTGTACAGGACATTGGTTAGGCGACTTTTGGAATATTGTGTGCAATTCTAGTCTCCTTCCTATGGGAAGGATGTTGTGAAACTTGAAAGAGTTCAGAAAAGATTTACAAGGATGTTGCCAAGGTTGGAGGGTTTGAGCTACACGGAATGGCTGAGTGGACTGGCGCTGTTTTCCCTGGAGCGTCAGAGGCTGAGGGGTGACCTTATTGAGATTTATAAAATCATGAGCATGGATAGGGTAAATAGACAAGCTCTTTTCCCTGGAGTGAGAGTGTCCAGAACTAGAGGGCATAGGTTTAGGGTGGAAGGGGAAAGATTTAAAGGGACCTACGGGGCAACTTTTTCATGCAGAGGGTGGGGCATGTATGGAATGAGTTGCTAGAGGAAGTGGTAGAGACTGGTACAATTACAACATTTAAAAGGCATCTGGATAGGAAGGGTTAAGAGGGATATAGGCCAAGTCCTGGCAAATGGGACTAGATTAGGAAAACTGTTTGGCATGGACAATTTGGACCAAAGGGTCTGTTTCCATACTGTATGTCTCTATGACTCTATGACTTGGAATAAAAATCTCTCTCATATACAATGTAACAAACAGAAAGTACACAAAACATGTTTGACTGTACCACCTTCAGCAAGTTCAGCAATGTTCACAGGACTCATTCAAGGTCATGCAGCTGTTGAATATTAAATTTATCCCATCCTGTACACGTTATGATGAGGACATAGGAAATCCACAAAGGGATAGCGAAAGGTTGACGGTGTGAGCAAACACTGGCACTTTTTTGGATTGTTTCTCCATTTAAATAATAGTCTGCCTTTTGATTCTTCCAACCAAACATCTACAGTGCAGAGGGATCGAGATGCTCTTGTGCCTGAAACACACAAAGTTAGTATGAAGATGTGGCAAGCACTTAAGAAGGCAAATCGGATTTTGGCCTTTATTGTTCGTGGTTTGGTATTCAAAAGTAGGGACGTCATGCTGCAACTGTACACAGTCTTGGTGGGCTGGAGGACAGTATACAGTTTTAATGTCTATATTTAAAAAGAGATACACTGGCACTTGGGGGCAGTTCAAAAAAAATTCACTCAGTAGATTTCTCAGATGAGAATGTTTACTTATAAAGAATAGCCAAACAGGTTAGGTTTTTATTCATTAGTGAGTAATGGACTGGAACAGGCCGCTGTGTCATGCGATAAATGCTGTCTTGCTCAATTTCATTCACTGAGCAGTGGACCTGTTTTGATTGCTGGCAGAGAGATTACCTCTATGTTAGGGTAGAATGGTTTCATACACTTGTTTCAAACAGCTAATATGATTGAATTGGAATTTCCCCTCATCGGCCTGAGTTTATGTTTGATTTCTATGTTCTCCCAGGACCTGCTTTTGGGTAGTGGGCACAGTGAGGAGATGGCGACACATGAGGTACTGCAGTTAAGTGGCTGGTTGAGTGAGTCATTTCTAGTCCATCACTGTTTGCGCATTGCTATTTACTCTAGTTTTGTTTTCATCTGTAGCTTAATAGAATGGAAAGATCAAGTTTTGTTGTAATATCATGCTGCAATATTTTCTGAGGCTGTTCAAAATTGCTTTCAGAAAGTCAACATGAGTTGCTGAAAAAATCATGTGGTGCTCATTACTCTGTGGCATTCATGTCTCACACAGCACTATTGATGAAGATTAAGACCGCAAATTTTGGTGGTTATATAAAGACTAATTGACTGCTATTTTTGCTAATTCCATAGCAGTTATGACTTGATTTTATTTCCATACTTCGCTACATGAGTAAATTAGCCAGTGTGAACCAGTTTTAGATCTTTAAATAACAGTCAGACTATATTTCATCTAAAGCGTGCTTTATTTTAATTCTAAATACCCAATGATCCATAATGCGAAAATCAGCTTAAAGAAAGCTGGCTCAACTTTACCCAACAAATATGAATGTGGGCCATGAATCTGATTTTGGTTTCTGTCTAAATTCAGCTAGGCATTAAGGAGGAGGTATGAATTTACAATTACAGAGCTTCTATCACCAACCACTGACAGCCCTCAAAGTTGTTTTACCGTCAATGGTAGACCTTTGAAGTGTAATTGCTGTTGCAACGTAAGAAATGCAGAAGCCAAAGGGAGCACAGAAAGATCTCACAAAAAGCAATGAGATCTATGATTGGATAATCCTTTAGGTGTTGGTTGAGGGGTAAATATTAGTCAGGGCATCCTTCTAAAATGGGCAAAGAAATCATCTACGAGCTGATGGCAGGACTTCAGTTTAAGGTCTCACTCAAAGAAACCTCTACACTCCGAGAGTGTAGCCCTCCCTATTGCACTTTGGTGCTGTTTGGATTATTAGCATTTTGTGTCACAAGCACTAGTCCATTGATTTCCTGATCACACTTTCTCAGGAAGAAGGCTGCATTAAAATATTGAAGGGAAAGTAAATTTAGAAAGGAGGGTAGAGTGTCGTCCATGCCAACACCATCGAATAAAAACAGAAGATTTGGAAAATGTATTACTAGCTAGATACATCTCACCCTATTAACTCAGGAAGCACAATGCAGCAGGATAGCTTCCTTTTCAAGAACTAGAATTAGGGTTATTGTTACATTTATTCAAATTACAAAAGAACAGGAGATACAGTGAAACGTGCACAATATGGTGCCATCTTAGATACAAAGTACCTGGGTAAAAATCTTAGGTACAAAAAAGTAGGGAAAATAAAATAAAAAAAACATGACACTACATTACAGACATACATAATACAAGTTAGGAAAATAAGAAGTAAAGTTAAAAAGGTAGACATTACCGTCTTTCTATAAGGGCTTCCATGTGATCTGCCTGGGCTCCACCTGTGCCCAACCAGTAGCCATCTTCGCTCTGGGCAAATTACTATATCAAATCTTACGAAGCTTGAAGCTAGCAACTGCTAGCAATAATTGTCCAAAATCAGTAAGTACTCCACCACTCCCAAAGAAGAATACAAGTTTTCCTTGCCCTATTACGGTCAGCACGGAAGGAGGGAGGAGGTGGGAGAATAGAGGAAGCAGTGTTGGAATGACTCCTGGGCAGTCCCATTGCCAGGGTTGGCTGAAGAGCGATTAGCTGTTGATTCCACATTGGCGGCGGCCAGTCACGCTGGTTAAGATTGATTTTGCAGCCTTGCCAGCAGGTTGTCATCAGTACCCTCTGCCAGATGTGGTGACTAGCAATTCAATGGAGGTGGCATCAGCCAACACAGCTGGAACATCCTTTGTCTCATCATCGGAGCCGCAGACACCATGGCAACCACAGTTGAACCAGTGGTGGAGTTAAATCTACACACACACACACATATCTGGGGTTGTAGGTTTTGTTGTGTTTTGGACTCCATGTTCAGGTGGCCTCACAGTTTCTGACCTGTCTCAGCAGCACCTACTTCGAGTAGGGCAGTCGAAACTGCCGAGTTACAAGCCCTGTGATAAGATGGGCAGCACTGGGAACCCTTCAAGTGACTGCCTCCCAGAAGGAGTCTTCCTTCTGGTGATCATGGGGTCAGGCAAACATTTAAGGTTGACCTCAAGTTCTTGAAGCCTATGGCAAGCTCCGATTCTTTGAAACACTGTTGCAATGTTCATTATGGCTCTTATAAAAGGAAATGAATATTTTACCAGAGACTTTGAAATAAACCAATCGCCAATTTGTAGCATATCCATCAGAACTTGAAAAGGTCACTTTCATATAGTTTGTTGAGTGGGTTTTGTATTCAATAGGTGCCCCATTATATATCTTGTTTGTCAAGTACAACTGTTGCTAACAGGAAAACAAGGTAGTTCTCCATTCATTCATCAGTATCTAACTGAAATAGACTTGATTGTCCTTTTCACAGTCCATACTTATTTTTATAATCAACTTAAAATCCTGCAGCAATCTCCACTTATGGAGCAATGAGCTTACAATAGCATCTAGATTGATATTTTTAATACTTTTCACCAGCACTAAAAATAATTGGGGAGGGGAGTAACATTTTGTTTCTAGAATGTTTGCATATTCCCTCTTTGGCAGCAGAAATGAATGTTTTGGAAAGGTTTCAATTCTCATTAAAGAAAGTTAAGTAAGTCAGAATTTCTCAAATTAGGCTCAGTAATTGTTACTTATGTAACCTTTAAGAATAGGCTTTCAATATTATACAAATAAAACCTGGCACATATTAGATGCCACTTGTTTATAAATGAAAGACATTGTGGATGGGATGATTCTGAAATGCAGCCTCCAATGAGCAACCCACAAGGTCCCACTATCAAACAGCTGTGAACGCTGTAGCAGTTGGATTAGACTTTAAGGGGACATAACTGTTTATGAAAAGGTCCACTTCAACAGCAGATTAATATCTTGATGGTTATCTGATGTGGTGCTCCTAATAAACAAACAGAGCATGATCCGCCTTCCTGTGAGCAACGCCATGGGAGTTACATTGACTCACTGACGGTGGCAGTGTTTCCTCATCGACGTAGTAACTGAAGTACAGCAGCTGACTGGCTTAACTACAAGAATTCGGGTCAGATTCACAAGGACATATTTCAAAACAAGCACCACAAAGGAAAATGCAACTGCAGGGGAAAATCGTACACTGCAAGACATCAAAGGAAATCATTGCAAATAGTCATCTTTGAAAACAAATGCCCAATCATGTAATAGTCACTTGGTTGTACAGAACTTGAGTATTGCTTTAGAAAAATGATATTTTGTCTCAACTTTTTGTCTTGCACTCATCAGAACAATTCACAAGAATACCATTTCAAGGGGAAAGCCAACATTTGTACTGCATTAGAGGAGAGTATTGATCCATTGGCTAATGGACACAGATTATTTGAGGCAATGCCTCACAAATGTTTGAAGTAATGATGACTGACAGATAACTGCCAGGCTTGATTCTGTGCTTTTCCAGCACCACACTTTCCCACTCTGATGTCTAGCATCTGCAGTCCTCACTTTATCCGGCAGGTTAAACCAGTCAAGTTAATTGATTGGTCAGGGAACTACCTCAGATATAAACCAGCAAATAGCTGTCACCTATTTTACACAGTTGGAACAGGTGCTGTGTGCATGTACATCGTTGTTCTCCCTGCAAGGAACAGGGGCCCTATGTTTTATTACAAAGATTCCAATGAGCCATATTGTGAGTCTTTCTGACAATGCTAAATTGGTTCAGTATTATCCTTCTCACACTCAGGATTATCCAGCAATTGTTGTCCAACTGCAACATCATATCTAATATTGGACACTGTGTTGCAAACCTGTATTGGTTGGGTACAGCTAGTACCTTGCTTGTTACAAACGACTAAAGGTATGCATTGCTTCATGCAGTTTGCCATCTCTGGAACATATACCCTATATCCGTGACATCACATCAGCACTTAGATTCATACACCACTTTATTCATTCGCATGATAAAGAGATAGCCTTTCAGCTTGCTCATAACATCTTGCTGGTGATGAACACCACTAATGTTGCTACTTCATAACAGCAGCTACTGTGATCTATTGTACCCTTTTTGAGATACCTTATCCTTCCACGGTACTCAGAGGTACAAAGTTAAAAATCACACAACATCAGGTTATAGTCCAACAGGTTTATTTGGAACAGGTTTATTATTGGTCACCACCTGATGAAGGAGCAGCGCTCTGAAAGCTAGTGCTTCCAAATAAGCCTGTTGGACTATAACCTGGTGTTGTGTGAGTTTTAACTTTGTACACCCCAGTCCAACACCGGCATCGCCAACTCATAATCAGAGGTGCACTGCATTGAGATAAGGAGGAACTTTGTCTCACACAAGGTAATGAATCATTGGAACTCTCCACCAAGAGGACTGTGGAAGCTCAATCATTAAGTTAGAATTGATAGGTTTCTGATTAGTAAAGCCATCAAAGGAGTGGAGATACTTTGGGAATACGACATTGAGTTAGAAGATCAGTAATGATCTAGAATGCTGGAGCAGAATTAAGGGCTGAATACCCTACTCATTCTCCTTAGAAGTATTTTTGAAGCTTATCTGTAATGTTGGAAATGCGGCAGTTAATCGGTACACAGTAAACGTTCATAAAAAAGCAATAGTGACCAGATAATCTGTTTTGTGATGTTCATTCAGGAATAAGTATCGGTCAGGACGTCAGGCAGAGCTACCTACCCTGCTTCAAAATAGTACAATCTTTTCACATCATTCTGAGCTGGTCGGCAGGGTGAGGGTCTTATTTGAAAAATAGCCCTTCCAACAGTGCAGCCCTCCCTCAATACAGCACTGGAGAAGTCAGTGGGTGGAGTTCATTTACTTGTTGTTTTATTGTGAATCTTTCTCTGTCAAAATAATTTTCATTTCGTTGAGGTCTCATCTTTGTCCTACTTACTATTATGGTTGCACAATATAATTAAGGTTTTCTATTGCTGTACACAACTTACAGTCCATAACATCCATTTAACTGCATTCCTTACTGATGTTTCATTTTTAAATTATGGAGCAATAGCAGAGATGGCTACTGCAATTGACAAATTTAGTGTGTGACCTCCAGTGCATTGTAAACTACTCTTCTTGGGAACTCACGCAATGTCTGTGCTGAAAGACTTTCCATCATTTGCAGGGGAATGAATTTCATCTGAATGGAGACTTGGGACAGCTAATGACATCTTTGCACCATTCACACATACAGTAAGAAACAGATAGAAATTTAGCTCCTTCATGGAAACTGAATCATTTTTGAACCAAGCCAGAAATATTGCTGTAAATTGCTGAATATCATACATACTTGGGGAACAGAGTCCACAAACCATGATAGAGCAGGAGGCAAAGAGAAAGGTTAAGGAATTAGCTGTAGAAAATTCAGGGCAAATAATTTGCATAGATCATAAAATCTTCACAGCCATTGTAACCTGAAACAGACTTTTAAAACATATTATTACAGAAGCTCTCATTTCCATTTGGTATCTTAGATTTTCCTTCACCATTACTTTTCAACTCACTGTTGTCTTTCTGAGTAACTTGGCTCGGATTTCCTCTGAATATGGTGAAATAATTGCTCATGACACTTCTGGCTGAAATATACTGGTTCTATTTACAAACCGTCATGATGTGCTGCAGCGTTTTCTCTTTCAATTTGGGTTCTGACAAGAGTATAGTACATTCTGCTTGCCATCCTTAGGTGTGTTTTCTGTTTGGAAGAAAATAATAGCATTGACAATTCAACTGTATGAGGCCAGCATTGACGCAGAGGGTCTGAATTGGACAAAATCCAGCACTCTTCTGGACCTGTGTGTCTCTCATGAAAGGTATTTGCCAATTACAACCCCTTAAAGTGCCATGGACCCAGGTTCGATTCCAACCTCGGGTGACTGTCAGTGTGGAGCTTGCACATTCTACCCATGTTGGCATGGGTTTCCTCCGAATGCTCCAGTTTCCTCCCACAGTCCAAAGATGTGCAGGTTAGGTGGGTTGGCCATACCAAATTGCCCATAGTGTTCAGGGATGTACAGGCTAGGTGGATTAACCATGATAAATGCAGGGTTATGGGGATAGGGTGGTTGGGATGCTCTGCAGAGGGTCGGGGTGTGATTCGATGGGCCAAATGGCCTGCTTCCATAGTGTAAGGATTGTATGATCCAATCAATGCACAGATAGTGAAAATCTGAAAGATTCGAGAATTCCATCAGGAATATCCGGTGCCTCAGGTGGTTAGCACTGCTGCCTCACAGCACCAGGAACCTGGGTTTAAATCCAGCCTCGGGTGACTGCCTGTGTGGATTTTGCATATTCTCTCTGTGTGGGTGTGCTCCGGTTTCCTCCCACAGTCCAAAGACGTGCAGGTCAGGTGTATTGTCCAGGCTAAATTACCCATAGGTGCTAGGTGTATTAGTCAGAGGGAAATGGATCTGGGCGGGTACTCTTTGGAGGGTAGGTGTGGACTTGCTGGGCCAAAGTGCCTATTTCCACATTGTGGGGAATCTAATCTAAACTATTTCATTTTGCAACATTTTCCAAATCAATTGAAGGCAGGTTCAAGTCTGAAACTTTGGAATTTAAACCTTACGCCCTCTACCAGTGAGTTGATGATTCACGAAATACGCTCCCACTGGGTCAACAATCTAAACTCACTGCAGTCAGCAAGATTGGCAATTGTCCATTAGTGAGCATGGAGATCGAGATGGAGATTGATATACGCTATCCCCACAGCTTGCAGCACTTCTACAAAAAACAAGCAAATTGTTTAGATGGTCATTATTGAACTGCTCTGCACGAGGCCTGAATCCCCAAGCACTTCAGAATGACCTACAATGGCACAGCATTTCACGCTAGCAAGCACCCAGCCTCTCATAGAGATAGTTATAATTGAATCATAATGGCAAGGAAGGTGGCCATTCAGTCATCCAGTCCATGCTCTCTGTGAAGCAATCCAATCAATTCCATTTTCCCTCAATTTCCTTTTCAAATTCATCATCATTGTAAATCACGAATTTCAGAGTTTTCTCATTTCTTCTGAACTATAAACTTCATTGGTACTCCTTCAAAGTATCATTTTGATTCACGGGAGTAAGCATCAGTGCAGAAGTTTACATAGTAAGGCACTTGTAAGGCGATGAGTGGTACAGATTATAAGGCCATAAACTGTAGGAGCAGCAGAAGGAGGCTATTCATTCCATTGAATCTGCACCACTATCCAATGAGGTCATGGTTGGTCTGATAATCCCCAACTCCACTTAGACTTACTGATTTGGTTAAGTCCTCCATTTCTGTTAAAAGAAGATTATGCCCTTTAACATGGGCACAATGAGATCTGTCAATTGCTCTTATCTTCAATGTTTAACGTAAATCTTTTAATCAATCTGTTCATAGATTAACTTTAGGGCACATCTCTGGTGGGACATGATGTAGTCTTCAGTTTTTTGCAATCCAAAGGAACCAAAGACTTTTTGGCATGTATGAATTTTCCATTTAAAGTCAGAAATGACTGAAGGACAAACTTTTACCGGTTAATACTCATTCTCTGCTTCTTGCTGGTTAATATTGGCTGACAATGTTAGGTCTGGCAATACCTAGACGTCAAAGTTCATCTCCTTATTTTCTATTCTTTCTGTGGCCTCATCCCTTTTATCTTTGTCGCCTCTTGCAACACTCCAAAGTCCCTGTATTCCTCTAATTCTGACTTCTGACTTTGCAAATCACTTGACAGAAACAAGGGTCATCCCTGCTGATAGTTAACACATGGAAAAATTGTTCTTGTTGACATGTCTGTTTGAGGACATAGCACATCACAGACTGACAGAATGTTACTGTGTAGACGGAGACCATTTTTGGCCCACTGCACTGGTTCTCCAAGTCAGCATCACAATTCAGAGCCATTCACTTGCTTTCACCGCTGCTACTTGAAGTAGACCATCTGCCTGACCTTCATAGGAGATCACAGCATCTGTGAGACACAGGCACTCACTTCTCCATTGGTGCCAGCTATTCTCATAACCTCTCACAGGTCAAATCTATCAATAACATCAGCACTGCTTATGGAGAAACTGGTAGCATAGTTAATGTCACTGGACTCAGGCTGGTAATCCAGAGGGTCAGGCTGGTGTATTGAGGGTGTGGGTTCAAATCCCACCATGGCAGTTGGTGGAATTTGAATTCAGTATAAGAATCTGGAATATAAGGCAGTCTCAGAAATGAAGACTGTTTCAACTATCACCAATCTGATATTTTTTGAGGGAGGCAATGTGCCACCTTTCCCTGGACTGACCTACATGAGCCTCCAGACCCACAGCAATGTGGTTACAATGTGAAGCTTAACTGCAGTCTGAAATGGCTTGGCATGTCACTCAGCTTAGGCGCAATTAAAGATGGACTAATGCTGCACTTGCCAGGGACATTCTGCATTCCAGAAAAGAATTTTTAAAAAGTACGTGATTAATACAATTCCAGAAATCACAGGGATAACTAGACTCCACATGATAATATAAATGAAATTATTGCATTATAAATGAAACTGGTTATTGGAATATGCTGCCTGTTTTCCCATTATAGAAAAATTGATATCAGTATATTCTGATTAGTGATCATTCTCATTAAGATATAGAGCAGCGATAATGGCAGCAGTCACACTCACTATATGCACCTTTTATGAAAAGTAACTGGAGTTCAGCTGCAAGATAAAGAGCGTCATTAAAAACTTTCTTTCATGCAGAGAAATACATTAATCAATTTGTTTGGACATGGTATAACACACTTCCAGTGCAGATAGGACTCAAAGTTGGCCATCTAGCTTAGAGTCAGGTACACATCCACAGTCTACAACAGCCCTCTCCCCTTTTAACATGGGCACAATGAGATCTGTCAATTGCTCTTATCTTCAATGTAAATCTTTTAATCAATCTGTTCATAGATTAACTTTAGGGCACATCTCTGAATCCAAGTCTTTTAATTCAGAGTCAGGGACTTTGCTACTGCGCTCGATATTTTTCAACAATCTTTTCTGAGAGACGTCTACATCAGGTGTGCCTTGAACCCAGGTCTCCTGGCTCACAGGCAGGGACACAAGAACTGCACAATAAAAGCCGAGGTATAAATTGCACAGGCTGTTTAACAACACAGAGCATTTGCAACAATTTGTGAAAGACATTAATGACAGATCCTCAATACTAATAAAGGGTGGAAAACTAGCAATTGCATTTAGAAGGGACATTAGTATGTCCTTTTGCTATTTCACCAGTTTTCAGTAAGGTTTAAGTCAATCTTCATTGATGCTAGCACTGGAAAGCAATCTCCCATATTGGAGCCTATAATTAAATAGAACATTCATCATTGATGTTGAATTGTTTAAAATGGAAAGTCAACATTACATTCAGAGTAAAAAGACAATGGTGCCCTCTTGATGAACCATTAATCTGGTGCACATTACTGAGAAAGAGAATTGGACATGTGAATCTCCATTTGAGAGGCGCATAATTGGCATAAACATGTGGCTACTCTTCCACACAATGTTAGGTGTATTAGTAAGAGGGAAATAGGTCTGGGTGGGTTACTCTTCGGAGGGTCAGTGTGGACTTGTTGGGCCGAATGGCCTGATTCAACACTGTAGCTAATCTAATCTAATCATAATGTCTGATCAGACTTTACATTGGCAACATAAGTGCCAGAGAAAAAAAAAATCAGAAAGAAAATCAAATCTTACAAACATTTGGTATTTTAACTGAAGGATGAAAATTGCATTCACAGTGACTCCATGCTTTGGAGACACAAGGTTTTGGATTCAAAGTTGAAGATTTCTGATTCCCAATGGTGTACAGAGTCATGGCGAGGGAGTAGGTAGAACACATTAAAAAGTGTGTGAATAGCTGTGATCGTATTGAATAGTGGAGCAGACTCAGTGGGCTGAATGGCCTTCTCCTGTTCCTAATAATAGGTTTCACTGTTAAAGTGGAGTTGAGGAGGAATGTTTTACATCAGAAGTGTGATAATCTGTGGAACTCTCTTCCCCAGAAAGTAGAGGAGACTGGGTCACTGAATCTATTCAAGGTTTAGGAATCAGGAATTATTGGGGGCCAGCCTGATCTCTGAAGCTAAGATAACAATGGATCTAATTGAATGCTGGAGCAGGCTTGAAGGACCAAATCATTTACTCTTGCCACTAAATCCTATATATCCCAAGTCCCTATCTAAGTCCAAATCCAGGGCTTCAGCAAAATATTCAAAACTCTCCATTGCAGTACTGAGACTGTACTTTGTTTCACTGACTCATAGAATGTAGGCATTGCTGGCTGGGCCTAGCATTTACTGTTGGTGCACTTTTGTCCTCAACTGTTCCAATCCATGTGCTGGAGGTTGACCCATCATGGAGGGAATTCCAGGAATTTGACTCCATGACACTGAAGGACAGTGGTATATTTCCAAGTCAGGATGGTGAGTGGCTTGGAGGGGAACTTATAAGGGTGGCATTCCCATGTGTCTGCTGCTCCTGTCCTTCGAGATGGTAGTGGTCACAGGATTGAAAGGTATTGGAGCCTTGGTGAATGAATGCCAAGCATCTTGCAGATGGTGCACACAGTTGCTGCAGTGTATTGGTGGGTTTTTGTGCTGTTGAGAGGCACGGCCTTGGAAGAGATGCTAAATCAAGACTCCAGCTTCCTGCTCATGTGGATGTAAAAGAACCCATGCCACCATTTTGAGGAAGGGCAAGGGAGTTTTCCCACAAAGTCTTGGCAAATGTTTATCCCACAGTCAAAATCATAAAGATTGTTATTTGTGAGCATCTACCAAGCACACTTTAGCTGCTGTATTTCATTTTTTTTTGCAAGTGCAAAGATGCTGGCAAATGTGAAATGTTCTGTTGAAAAGTAAATCTCTTTTTTACATCACAGGGACACCTTCTTCAAAATTGAGAGATTGATAGAATATTTGGAATGGTTCGGGACAATACCATAAAGCATAAATATTTCTGTAGTGTTCCCACTAGTATCCACGAAAATAAAACCGAGATCTGAAACCGAAACAGATATTGCTGGAGAGACTCGGCAGATCTGGCAGCATCTGGAGTGTGGTGAACCAGAGGGAGTTCAGGTGCATGGTTCTCTGAAAATGGAGTCACAAGTAGATAGGGCATTGAAGAAGGTTTTTGGCACACTGGATTTCATCAGTCGGGGTACCGAATATAGAAGTTGGGATTTAATGTTACAGTTGAACAGGACATTGGCGAGGCCTCACTTGGAGTATTATGTTTAGTTTTGGTATCCTTGCTATAGGAACATGATATTAAACTGGAAAGAGTGCAGAAGAAATTTACAAGAATGTTGGCAGGACTCAAGGGGCTGAGTTAGAGGGAGAGATTGGACAAGCTAGGACTTCTTTTTTTTGAGTGTCGGAGACTGAGGGGGGGTATCTTTTTGAAATGTCTAAGATCATGAGAGGCATGGATAGGGTGAATGCACTCAGCCTTTTTCCCAGGGTTGGGGAAATCAAGGACCAGAGGGCATCAGTTTAAGGTTAGAGGGGAAGGAATAAAAGGGAACCTGAGGGGCAGCTTTTTTACACAGAGGCTGGTACGTGTATGGAATGAGCTGCCAGCAGAAGTGGTTCAGGTGGGTACATTTGAAAGGCATTTGGACAACACATGGAAAGGAAAAATTTAGAAGGATGTGGGCCAAGTGCAGAGAAATGGGGTTAGTGTGGAGGACATTTTGGTCAGCATGGAACAGGTTGGGCCGAAGGGCCTGTCTCCTTGCTGTAGGACTCTAAGACTTTGTGACATACTGAGTTCTAATTGTTGAATTATTGCTATGCCTTCAGATCATCTTTTTCACATTCCATGAGATTAAGAATAATTACAAGGGGTGGGGGTAGTTCCTTCTGACTGTCACAGTAAAAAGAAAACAAAAAACTCATTTATTCCATTCACTCACCCCAGCTGCCAGTGGTTAGCTCAGTTGGCTGGACAACTGGTTATATGGGGCAGTGATATCAACAGCATGGGCTCAATTCCCACACTGGCTAAGGCTACCTCAAATGACTCTCTTTCTCATCTTCTCCCCTTGCCTGAGGCAAGGTAACCCTCAGGTTGAACCACCACCATCCTAATGAGAGAGCAGCCCTATGGTCTGGTGAAACTATGGTGACTTCACTATTTTTGAAGTACAGCCCTTGTACTAATGTAGGAAATATGACTGCCAATTTTCACACAAAAGCACCTTACAACAAGCACCAACACCAGCCACTGGGGAGGTGATGGCCCAGTGGTTTTAGAATTGAATTGCATTGAATTAGCTTTACTGTTGCATGTAGTCAAATGAGTACAGTCAAAGGTTTACAAGTCACCACTTACCGTGCCATCTTAGGTTCAAATTCTTCAGTACAAGTTCTTAGGGGGAAAGAATTAGGAAAATAAAGAAATTAAAAGCCCAACTTGCAGACTAGGAATAAATTAGAAAATAGAGAAATAAAAAGCTCAGATCAATGGTCCTTCCAAACCAATCATGCTGGGCCTTGATTCAAGTCCGTGCCAGGCCTTGATTCAAGTCCGTGCCGGGTCTTGACTCCAGTCCGTGCCGGTCTTGACTCCAGTCAGTGCCGGGTCTTGACTCCAGTCAGTGCTGAGTCTTGACTCCATACCACGTCAGGCCTTGACTCCAGTCCATGTCAGGCTTCATCTCAAAGTTTGAGGTGTGACAGTGCTCTAGAATCTCCTTGAGACCAGAAGTCCATACTGAGGCCACATATTATCTTAAAATATTTATCCAGAGATTCAGGTAATGTTCTGGGGACCTAGGTTCAAATCCTGCCATGGCAAACAGTGGAGTTTGAATTCAATTGTAATCTCAGAATAAGAACTTAATGATGACCAAGAAACTATTGCTGATTGTCAGGAAAATCCCATCTGGTTCAGTCATGTCCTTTAGGGAAGGAAACTGCCATCTGTACCTGGTCTGGCCTACACGTGACTCTAGACCTACAGCAATGTAGTTGACTCTTAACTGCCCTCTGGGATGGGCAAGAAATGCTTGTCCAGCCAGTGACACCCACATCCCATGAACAAATAATAAAAAAAAGATATAGACCTGTAGTTTGTTTTAATGATGTTGGTTGAGGCATAAATATTGACTAATCTATCAGTGAGCATTCCGCTGGGCTTCACCTATGCCATCAGATCATTCACTTCCATCTCAGAAAAAAAGATCGAGCCCCCACCCAGAAGACAACACCAACAACTATGCAGCAGGACATGAATCCATGGCCCAGGAGACGAGGATATTGCTAACAAGCCACACCTAACAATCATTATAGAATCCATTCACATATAATGCAAAGTCAGGTGGTGCCATGCTAGGAACATAGCTGGACTAGTAATCCAGAAACCCCCATTAATGATCTGGGAATATGGGTTCATAATTCCACCATGGCAGATGGTAAAACCTGAATTCAATAAAAATCTGGAATTACAAAGCTATCCTAACAGTGAATGTGTAACCATTGTCAATTGTCATAAATATCTGTTTGCTTCACTAATGTGCATTAATAAAGGAAATGTGTTTCTTTAGCCGCTCTGGTCTACATGTGACTCCAGACCTACAGCAATGTGGTTGAATCTTAGCTAGCCTCTGGGCAGTCAGAGATGGGCAATGAATGCTGGCCTGACTGATGATGCACACAAATTTTAAAAAAGCAGAATCATTGAGTTATTACAACGGAAGGAGGCCATTCAGCCCACTGTATCTGCACTAGCTCTCCAAATGAGCATCTCACCTAATGCTGGAGCCTTGGTGTATCCTATCAACTCCATTGTTGCTCCTTTTCAAATAACAGTCAAACTCTGTTTTGAACACGCAATTGAACCTACAGGCAGTGCTTTCCAGACCCTAACTATTGGCAGGTTCTTCCTCAAATACTTGGTTGTTCAGAGTAGGACAATGGGGTAAGGTAAGACCAGGTAAGGACATCAGATTTCCTTCACTAAAAGATTTTAGTGAGCTAGATGGGGCTTTTCCTGACAATGGTTTCATGGTCATCATTAAACTCATGCTTTTAGGTTATTATTGAACTCAAACTCCACCACCTGCCATGATAGAATTCCAATCTACATTCCCAGAACATTACCTGGACCTCTGTTTTCATATTCTCAAGGTAATACCACTAGGCCATTGCTGTTGGTTGGTTTTAAGGTGCTTTTGTGTGGAAATTGGCAGCCATGTTACCTCCATTAAGGACTAAACCTCAAAAATAGTAAAGTCACCATTTGCTTACCAGACAATATTGGAAAATGTGGCTTAATAGTGAACTAGAAGCTGTGATAACTTCAGTGACGATGATATCAACTGGTTGGCTGCTATTACCGAGGGCTTGCAGTGGGTTCAATGCTTTGTTTCGTTTTTATTTGAATGGAGGGGGAGGAGGCTGTGGAGGAAGGGGAGAATAAATGCCAGAAAATGTAAAACTGGGAGGGTTAAAAACAAAGAGCATTGGAAATTGTCAGTAAAAATGTGTACAGAACAGATATTTGGACAATTACTTAGGTAGAAAGGATGACAGAAGAATTAAAGATCACCTCAGCATTGTAAACCAGAGGCCATTAGCAGACAATCCAATTATACACAGCAAACCACCTTTGTATTCTGAGAGTTTATACATTCCCCCATGAGCACTAACATGTCATGCAGAATTGTTGAAATCACACTGATTATTTGTAGATAGGAAGACTCAGATTCACTTTACATTCTCGGTCTCAGCTTAACCTTGTTGTAATGAAACAACTTTAGGAAAAGTCACAAGTTGTGCATTTTGAAGAAAGTGGTAAACATTTTCAGTCTTAACCTCTCCGAGCCCAAGGGTCACAGTGAGAATTACACAACACCGAAGGAGGCCATCCAACCCATTGCCTTTGTGCTATCTCTCTGAGAGATTGGTTAATTATTCTTGTAAGAAGCTTGTAAAAAGGCCTATGGTGTATTAGCGTTCATTAGCAGAGGGATTGAATTCAAGAGTCGTAAAGTGATGTTGCAACTGTACAGGACTTTGGTTAGGCCACATTTGGAGTACTGTGTGCAGTTCTGGTCGCCTCACTTTAGGAAAGATGTGGAAGCTTTGGAGAGGGTGCAGAGAAGATTTACCAGGATGTTGCCTGGAATGGAGAATAGGTCGTACGAGGATAGGTTGAGAGTGCTAGGCCTTTTCTTGTTGGAACGGCGAAGGATGAGGGGTGACTTGATAGAGGTTTATAAGATGATCAGAGGAATAGATAGAGTGGACAGTCAGAAACTTTTTCCCCGGGTGCAACAGAGTGTTACAAGGGGACATAAATTTAAGGTGAAGGGTGGAAGGTATAGGAGAGATGTCAGGGGTGGGTTCTTTACCCAGAGAGTGGTGGGGGCATGGAATGCGCTGCATGTGGGAGTGGTAGAGTCAGAATCTTTGGTGACCTTTAAGCGGCAATTGGATAGGTACATGGATGGGTGCTTAAGCTAGGACGAATGTTCGGCACAACATCGTGGGCCGAAGGGCCTGTTCTGTGCTGTATTGTTCTATGTTCTATGTTCTATTCCCACTGGCCTGTTCTATCCCTGTGGACATGAATGAAAATGAAAATCCGGCAGGACAGTAAAGATCGCAGGAATCACATAATCACCTCAGTTAGTCCTTGTGGTAGTGAGTTGCAAATGCTCATCACACTTTGTGTAAAGACATTCATCTGAATTTTGGGTTTGATAGAATGGCTTTCTAAGCTCTAGAATGGAAAGGGAAGTGTCGATGCTCATTGCTAAACTAGCCGATGAGTTGCATTCATCTTTGAGGACGCGTCTGACTTTCATTCCTCAGTGTGGGATTCTCCTCTGGGCTGGACATAGTGCTACACTTTTCACACATGCTTTTCACACAGGAGAAAGTGAGGACTGCAGATGCTGGAGATCATCGTCAAGAGTGTGGTGCTGGAAAAGCACAGCTGGTCAGGCAGCATCCGAGGAGCAGGAGAAACAACATTTTTGGGCATTCCTGATGAAGGGCTTATGCCCAAAACATCAATTCTGCTCCTCAGATGCTGCTTGACCTGCTGTGCTTTTCCAGCACCACACTTAATCATATTCCAGCCTCTTGTGGTTGATTCTCAAGATATGAATTCCTTCCATCACTGTTTTTATTTGAAGTTATTATGTGTGGTCATTTTCCTGACCCGGAAGGTTAAATTATTTGGAAAGGATGCATTAAATTGTTCACAGCTTTATGGAAGCACTTGTCCATAATTTTTATTACTCATACACAGGATGAGGGTGTCACTCTAGGCCCACATTTATTGCCAATCCCTAATTACCTAGAGGGCAGTTAAGAGTCAACCTCATTGCTGTGGTCTGGAGTCACATGCAGGCCAGACCAGGTCAGGATGGTAGTTTCCTTCCCTAGGGGACATTAATGAGCAGGATGGGTCTTTCCCCCAACAATCTGCAATGGTTTCATGATCATAAGACTTTTAATTCCAGATTTTTATTGAATTCAAATTCCACCATCTGGCATGACAGGATTCTGAAACCTAAGGATCATAGAATCCTGACTGTGTGGAAACAAGCTCTTCAGCCTAACAAGTCCACACCATCAGGAGTAACCCATCCAGACCTAGTCCCCTACCCTATTACTCTCAAACCCAGATCTCAATAACATTACCTGAGTCTTTGGATTAATAGTCCAGTGATAATACCCTAGACCATCACCTTCCCTATTGTCTATACTCGGTGCCATGAGGCTATTGCACAGTTAGATCGCCATGTGTTGTGAACAAGCCTTTGAATTGGATCATGAAAGTCACGCCCATGAAATTGCTCTCAATGTTCATTCATTTGAAACCTTGTGACATTTGAAAGTGATGATCTCATGTTGCTGTTGGGAAATTCTGCTAAGTTCTGAATGGCAACCGTTTAAGGATTAAAAATAGCTTTTTAATGGATGTTTTGCAGCCCATGTGTCAAGTTGTTTGCAAGATCATAAATTTCATCAAGTCACAGCAACGTATGTAGCTTGTTATTTGCAGTAAACAGGATTTTTGCTAAGAATTCAATTGTGGCTCATTCGTTCTGCACTAGATGCGCTTAATAAGTGGTCAAATCACATAGGTCACTGAATATCAAGTTTCTGTTAATATGGTGGAGTCAAAGCTTCATGATTTGAAAAAATTGGAATTATTTTTAATCTGGACATTTCTTGTGTTTCTCGATCCATCTCACCAAAAATGTGGTCATTGTGTCCAACATACTTTCAACCTCATCGATTATATCCATTGGCACTTTTAATCTTATGACTAATGAACCAGAATGAATTAACCAAACAGATTATTATGAAATCCATCTATGTGAGGTTAATTCCCCCTAAATAGTATTCAACCAAAACATTTTCTACCCAACTTAAGAAAACCAATTCTCCATACAGCTGGCATAATTAATCGTTTCATCAACTAAAGAAGACATCAAGAAACATGCTTCCGCCCTGAGGGTGATAAGAGACCTGGAACGTATTGCCTGAAAGTGTAGGGGAGGCAGAAATTCTCAGCACATTGCAAAAGAACTGGAACCTATGAGTACAGTTGTGATTTACAGGAGCATAGACCTAGTGGGATGAGACTGGGTATCTTGTTATTGACCAACATGAAGATGATGGACCAAATGGCCTTCACTTTGTTACGAATTTTCTACGAATCTTCATGTTCCATTGACTCTAAAAACATCAATAGTCAATGATGAAAAGAATTTGGTGTAACAAAGTCATGAACATACCCTTCCATACCGATTGCACAGCATGATGCAGTGACAATAAGCCATATGAACATCCTACACATTCCATATCTACTCCCTGCATTAAAACTGCATACATCCAGCCAGCTAACGCCTAATCCAAGAATCCCCACACACAGCAGAAGTTCATAGCTGAAGTCCACATTTTAAATTAACTCAAAGTAATTTGACAGAGGGTGATGGAGATACAGAGAGACAAGAAATAGTTTCTGATTAAGGCGTATTGAACAGCTCACAATAGTAGCAGCAGGAGTGAGGAAGCAACTTTGAAGCTCCAATAACCAATAACATTCAGGAAATAAGACCTGCTGGGAGATTGCAAAACAGAATCTACCATTTGTAAGCTTTTCGTATGGTTTCTGTGCTTGGATAAATTCAAAAACACAATCTCTTGAATGTTTTATTTCACTATTACTCTGTGATTGCAATTCCTGACTATTCTCCAAATTTGTCCCAGTCTTTAGGATGTCACTGAGCACTGGCTAGCAGCATCAACAAAGAGAGGGAGCAACTAGAAGAAAGTGAGCACTGCAGATGCTGGAGATCAGAGTCGAGAGTGTGGTGCTGGGAAAGCACAGCCGGCCAGGCAGCATCAGAGGAGCAGGAAAATCGATGTTTCGGATATGTGCCCTTCATCAGGATTCTCCTGTTCCTTGGATGCTGCCTGACTTGCTGTGCTTTTCCAGTACCACACTCCTGAATGAGAGGGAGCAGACAGCTATTCTGAGCACTCGAGGGTGGACTGATTGTCTGGAGTGATTCATGGTCCAACGTGGTCCTCATTTAAAGGGTGAAATGGGTCTTACTTCTCACACAAGAAGCAAGCTTGTTTAATGACCAATCCAACGTTACTGGATCACTAATCATCCTGCATCTTGGACTGAAGAGGTTATTAAAGGGATGGAATTATACAGCACAGATAGAGATAGTTTGGTTCATCAAGCCATGCTCTGTTTCCTCTTTGCATTACTCTTTCCAATTGCCTTTTCTCCACAACCCTGTATTTGTTCTTTTAAATGAAAGTGATTCTATCTCACCAATAGTAGGACTATTGTCTCCAAAATATTTTGAACCTCATCTACTTTATGCATGGTAGGTTTCTATCTTTCGGACTTCGGAAGCAATGTAGAAGTATCCAAAATCTTTCCATTCCATTTAACTTCCCCCAACGTGTGTTCCACTAAAATCCTTGAGCTCTACCCAAGCTAAGAAAACCTATTCTCCATTTAGCTGGCTTAATAATTGTTTTGAATTATTAAAGGGAGATTAGGAAACATCCTTTAATTAAATCTGCATTCACCTCCTTCTCAGACAATGCGTTCCTGTTAACAATAATTGCTGTTAACAACTCATTACATAAAAACAATCTGTTCGCTGGTTCATTTCTGATTCCCTTGAGTCTGTGTCCTCTGGTTAATAAGCCTCCTGTTTGTATATCCTCGAAAGGGTGTTTACATTTAAGACAATAAGATGACAGTTTGACATCTGACATTCTAGTCTAAAGGTTCTGAGCAGTAGTCTTGATGCAAGGAAGTCAGTGCAGTGTGCATTGTGTAGTTTTAATAGAGTAATGTAACCATAATATCAGAGAACCCAGACTATGCATAAGCCTGAGATCTTATAACAGTGTGTAAACAGCCAGCGTGGTTAATAAACTGTGGTTCAATGAAATCTGTAGGAGAGTACACCAGGAGCAGCTCCAGGCTTCCCTAAAAATGAGGTAGCAACCTGATGAAACTATATCACAGAACTACTTGAATGCAACAGAACAGAAGTAGCAAGGTCTAACCAAGGGATCAGATCTAAGCTCTGCAGTTCAGTCACATTGAGTAGTGAATTGTGGTGAATATTTAAACAACAAACAGGAGGTGGAGGCTTCACAAGTACTCCTTTCTCAACAATGGGACATCACATCACTAAATCCCTCATTATCAATATCCTGGGGTTACCATTGACCAGAAACTGAACTGGGTCAGCCACATAATACTATGGCCACCAGAACTGGTCAGAGGCTAAATATTATTCAGTGACTGAATCACCTCCTGTCTCCACAAAACTTACCCACTATCTACAAGGCACAAATCAGGAGTGTGATGAATATTAGAATTATGGAATCCCCACAGTGCGGAAGCAGACCATTCAGCCCATCGAGTCAACACACACCCTCTGAAGAGCATCCCATCAATACCCACCCTATCCCTGTTAACCTGCATTTCCCATGGCTAACCCATCTAGCCAGCACATCTCTGGACACGAAGAGCAATTTAGCATAGCCAATCCACCTAACCTACACATCTTTGGACTGTGGGAGGATATCGGAGAACCCAGAGGAAGCCCACCTAGACAAGGGGAGAATGTGCAAACTCCACCCAGTCACCTTAGGGTGGAATCAAAATTGGGTCCCTGGTGCCGATGCAGCAGTGCTAACCACTCAACCACCGTACTGCCCCTTATCTCGAGTGCAGCTCCGACTAGATTAGATTAGATTCCCTACAGTGTGGGGACAGGCCCTTCGGCCCAACAAGTCCACACCAACTCTCTGAAGAGCAACCCACCCATTCCCCTACATTTACCCATGACTAATCCACCTAACACTATGGGAAATTTAGCATGGCCAATTCACCTGGCCCGCACATCTTTGGACTGTGGGAGGAAACCCATCCAGACATAGGGAGAATGTGCAAACTCCACATGGACAGTTGCGCGAGCCCGGGTCTCTAGCGCTGTGAGGCAGCAGTACTAACCACTGAGCCACCGTGCCACCCACAACTACATTCAAGAAATTTGACACCATCAGGACAAAGCATCCTACTTGATTGACGCCCCATCCAACAACTTCAGCATTCATTCCCTTCACAGGAAATGCACACCTGGACCCTCAACACTAGCTCCATAAACAAGACAGCCCAGCAGCATCTTTACTTTCTGCTCGGGCTGAGAAAGGCTCACCTCCCACCCACCATCCTCATCTCATTCTACAGAGGGTTCATTGAGAGTACCCTGAGCTGCTGCACCACTGCCTGGTTCGGAGATTGCACCGTCTCGGATGGTAAGACCCTACAGCGGATAGTGAGGACAGCTGAGAGGATCATCGGGGTCTCTCTGCCCTCCATTACAGACATTTACACCACACGCTGCATCCAAAAGGTATTGTGGAAGACCCCACACACCCCTCACTCAAACTCTTCTCTCTCCTGCCACCTGGCAGACGATACCGGAGCATTCGATCTCTCAAGGCCAGACTGTGCAAAAGTTTCTTCCCTTGAGCCATCAGACTCCTGAACACAGTATATAAGACTCTTTCCCATCTGAAATTCTTTGCACGACTTCAAATTGCTGCTAGAAAAATGTTTATTAATTATCATTCTTTTATTACACTGTACTTATATGTTTTTCACTTCTTATGCAATTTATACTGCCCTTTGTATCATCGCGTAGCTTGTGCAGTCCATGTGACACCTTGATTCTGGAGGAACACTGTCTCATTTTTTACTGGATCAGTTGTACATGGTAGAAATGACAAATAAAATCTACTCTACTCTACACCGGCTACAGTCTGCATTATTGATTACAGAATTCACCAAGGGACTTGGGTATACATACACCCCTTTGTACTGTAGCAATTTAAAAAAGCAGCATACTGCCACCTTTTCCAGGGCAATTAGGGATGGACAGGATATGTTGGCCCAGCCAGTGATGGTCAGTTCACATCCCATGAATAAACAGAAATAACTTCAAGATATCTGTCTCTCAACACTTCGTCTTATATCACATGATCTAACATGTTGAGAAGCACGTAGAACATATCATCCTGGCAATCGTTTTGCCTCAAGGAAATGCATCACTGGGGTGGAAACTATTTCTCCTTTTTCAAAACATGATAATTTTCTATTAAACAGCTTTTAACCCTTCTTTGCTCTAAAGGGAACAACCACATTTTACCAGTTTCAGTGGCAGAGACTAAAGTTTCTCATCGATGGGATCATTCCAGTAAATCTCTTCTGTGACCCAGTACAAAGGCCTGACTTTATTCAAAATGCAGTGCCCCCCAATTTTTTGGGGGGAAGTTTCAAGGACACTTTCTCTCCCTGAGGTCTAATGAATTCTAGAGTCATAGAGTCAAAGACATTTACAACACTGAAGGGGACCATTTGGCCCATCTTGTCCGTACTGGTTAACAATGATCTGACTGTGTTAATCCCATTCTCCAGCTCTGGGCCCATAGCCCTGGAGGTTTTGGCCTATTAGCCTACTCCTGCCACCTTCAGGGATTGATGGACAAGTACCCCCAAGATACCTCTGTTCCTGTGAGCTTCCAGGTGTGATGTTATTCACTGAGTAGTCCCTGGTCTTGTTACTACTTCTAAAATGCATCACCTTAAACTTATCAACATTAAGTTCCATCTGCCACTGATCTGCCCATTTGACAAATCCATCTATATCCTTCAGCAGCCTAAGAGGTTCTTTCTCGCTTTTAACAAGCTTATCGTCCCTCTACATTTACTTCTCAATATATATTACATAGAATAAGGGACACCCCCCACTCCCTCCCCCCCGCCCCACCCCCACCCACTGCCCCAACACACACACTCCACTGATCCCTGTGCTGGACACTGGCCTCCATCAAAGCAGAAGAACTTTAATTCAGCTAATTAATAAGTTGCAATGAAAAGTCACAATCAGCATATGCCGAATTGGCATTAAAAGGCCATTCACGGTTCATTAATGTCCAGTTTGTCTGTTCATGATCAGAGCTTTACATCACTCCAGACCTACAGCAAGGCGGTTCTTTCAACTACCCTCTGAAATGGTTACTACATTAATCAGTTAAGGACAGACAGAGTCAGATCAAAACTTCGAGAACTCATGTGGTGCAGTGGTAGAGCCCTTACTTTTGAGTCAGAAGGAGTGGGTTCAAGTCCGACCTTCCCCAGAGGTGTGTCACTACATCTCTACCATAGGTTAATTTAAAATGTATGCAAATGAATGAATAACAAACATTTTCCAGGTAGGGACCTTTTATTGGAACAAGAAATTCATAAGCTCTGAAACAGATGCTGCTGCATCTAACGTGCACTCCCAGCGATTTTTGTTTCATCTTCAAGAGGAGTCCACTCAACACCATTCATACAAGAATCTCATATTTCCTATTACATATGCCTTCATTTATTTTCCTCGAAGATTTTGCTCAGGGGGTTATAGGGCACTTCTGTCTTGGTAAAGCAATGTGCAAATCATGTTACCAAGGTTACAAAGAGAGAAATTTGCAATGACAGGGTTAGAGGATCATTACAACAGTAACCATTATGCATCACTAACCTGAAACTATCCTCAAATTACGTGAAACTGCTTCATGATCATGAACAGATATGACATGCTGCAATTCCAATGAACTCGGATGGAAATTGCAAATCATTTAAATGACATTTTTACTGTAGAATCATAGAAAAGGAGGCCATTCAGCCTGTCATGAATTGTCAAGCTTATCCCATGCCCCTGCTCTTCCCCCACAATCTACATGCAACCTGGAATTAATTCAGTCTAAAAATACATTGTATATGAACAAGCTTCTCAATAAAATGGGCTGCAGCGATAATGAGCAGAAAAATATTCAGCATTTTGTTGTTTTATTTGCAAAACAAAGAGTAGCGTGGATCGACTCTCTCCTGGATTGTGCCATGCACCGGTGCCTCTGAAATGCATTTTGATTTGAAGCACGTTGTCAGGTCCTGCAGAGCCACTGTTTGGGGAAATCACAGGCAAATTTGTCAATCTATGCAGCAGACTTCCCAGGGAGATGGTGCAAGTTACTGATAAGCAACTATCTTAGCTATCTTCCAGGACACAGCATTGTGGAGGATTTAATACGTGATGTGGTGAGTGGTGTTACATTGTTTGGGAGTAATAGATTACTTTAGACCTGTAGTTCTCACAACTCTCCACGTCAAGAGTGGTACTCTGCTGGTCCCTAGCTCTATTGTAAACTCATCAATTCATTGCTATTGCGAGTTCATGACTCCATTGTTGATGTACCACGTTGTGCCCAGACAGTAGAAAGTGAATCCTGGTGATCCCTACATTCCCATGCCTTTGTCGACTAAAAGAAAAATCGACAAAAATGTTTTAACTGGAACAAAATTAGCTATTCCTCAAGGCTTATTGGCATTGTCCACGGCTTTGTTGAGATATCCAGACAAACTGTGGGATCTTCTCAGCCCCTGAATGGCATGAACATTGATGTGGAAGTTGGGATAATATCGCTGGCTTGTGAGAGTGCAAGCTGGGAGTAAGAACTCCCATTTTCCAAAGAAATGTTGAAGGGCCGAAGCAACATTTTCACCAGTCAGTGGAAGAGGTCTATTTGCTTGCATTAGCATGTGTTAGCATCCATGTTACTCTGTCATCTCACCTCATTGGTTTGCACAGTTTCCCATTGTTCCACCCGCCAGATGGAAACTAGACAGTACCAATTCCCAACATGAAAGTCAGATTGGTGACTTGGTGACTCCTGCTCAACAACTCGATTCTCTGGGACTCCAGCCCTTGTGCAGCCCGACCACCAGGACCCCATGAGTCCCGTTGGCAAAACAGAGTGCCAATTACCCTCTGTCTGACATATCCAGGGCAAATAAACAAAGAACCCCAGTAACAAGTGGGAGAATATAAGCAGGGCACCGTGGAGCGTGTTGTTAATGGCGTGTGAGTTTGGGGAAGACAGTATGAGAAAACCCGACTTGAGCAACACCCCATGAAACTCAGCAAAATGAACTCTTAGCCAGTTTTGGGTAAAATTCAGCCCAAAGAATTCACAGCTCAGTGTCCAAGTGTGGCGTGATGTATTTGAACACAGCTACCATGCAGCAACAAGCAGTTCAGATCCTACAGGTTGGGGAGTGAGGAAAAATAACACACCTGGCAACGAAGACATCCAGTAACCTTGTGAACATATAAGATCCCAACAAGTTATGATCATTCCCTCATATACCAAATAGCTAAGCAACATTGCAGCCACTGAGTTAATCACTGTCGTCAAAGTGTTGGCTTAACCGGTGTGTGACACATAGTGGAATAATTGTGCCAGGACAAGACAATATTTGGTGCTGAGATGAATGCTGGCATTCAACAGAGGGCTAGGGGAAAGTGAGGACTGCAGGTGCTAGAGATCAGAATCAAAACGTGTGGTGCTGGAAAAGCACAGCAGGTCAGGCAGCATCCTCGGATGCTGTGCTTTTCCTGTACCACACATTTCGACTTTAACAGAGGGCTGCTTAATAATGTGGTGCTCTCACAACAGAGATTTGCCAAAAGGCAAATCATGTCATGTTATGGCAATGCCTACACAAACACACCCACAGCAAATCCCACAGCATCAAAGTGACTTCATTAGCAGTGCTTCACTTTGTTTGCAGTTTCTTCATTAGAAGGTAAAATAAAATGAAACAATTTGAATTTCCAAATGTCTGTCTTTTTAATGTTTCTCCACATTTTAACAGCAAAAAATGATTTTCATTTTACAGTTGGGCACAAAGATAATTTGGGTTCGTTGTTAATAAGATTTTATTGTAACTGGGTGGCATAATTATATCTCTCTAAATTACTTTTTGTAAGTTATTAATTATTCCAGCAGCTCTTATATTGTTTGTGTAGTTTACTTTGTACAATGTATAATTGTTCCTTTTACTTTGAATTCTTCAAAATAGCAGGAATGTCGTCTACTTTGTACAATGTATATTTGTTCCTTCTACTTTTGAATTCTTCAAAATAGCAGGAATGTTGCTGAAGTTTCTTTGAAAGCGCAGCATTCTTTCAACTTATTGATTGCTTTTTTTTCATTTCCACAAATGCTCAATGTATGGTTGGGACAGCACACGGGCAGCACATGCATGGGAACACCACCGTTAGCAATTCCCCTCCAGGTCACACACCATTTGGTACAATATTGTTATCCCTTTCAAGTCGCTGGGTCAATATGTTGGAGCTCCCCTTTCTAACAGTGCTAGAGAAGACCCTGCACAAGGTGGACTGCAACATTTCAAGAATCAGATGACCTCCACACTCTCAAAGGCCATGCAACGTTAGCCTCATGGGGTAATGTCAGAGAAGGCTAATGTAATGAGCCACTGAGGGAGCACATCATAAAGCAAGTCCCTCTATTCCCAGAGTCAAACCTAACAGTAAGGTATTTTGTTTTAAAAATTGTAAGTTATTAATTATTCCAGCAGCTCTTATATTGTTTGTGTAGTCTACTTTGTACAATGTATAAAGTTTACGGTAACTTTCAGATGAAGGTGGATAGAAAGTACAGGCCAGGTTTCTAAAATGATTTATCATAAGTAATTAGACTATAGCTGCAAGTAAACAGTTATACAGCAATGATATTTAACACTATAAACTCCCCATCAGACCCACCTACAAACTAATAGGGAAAACAGATCATTGGAAAGTCAGTTCAGTGATCTTTGTGCCCTGGTGCAGATGTCACATTGATCCTTGTCAGCTAGCCAGACTCCTTGCTGTTCTGTTGTCTAAGTCTGGAACATGTTACAGAGTGTTGTACAAAGTACAGAGTGACTGACGGAAATGGTTTCTAATTTATCAATTCAAAAGTCACAGCTTGCAGCAATGTCTGTAGGAAATGTTTTAGCTTTGTTTTAGTTTAAACTGAGATTTTGACTGCAGAGAACAGGCAGTGTCTGAGCCGGGAGAAGGTCTCTCTCTGTGCCTCTGTAACTTGTTTCCAGCTGCAAGCTGCTCAGCCACCTGGGGACTGATCATACAGTCAAGCAAAAGGTCTTTGTCATTGATAACTACCACTAGTACATGGACCAATCAACACCTGGTTACAAACAAGAGCTGCATCATTGTGAAACCTCTGCTCCAGATTACAGCCTGAACTTCAATTACTGCTCGGTCAAACTGTTGTTTACAACATCTGCCTTGGGTATCCGGTTCCAGTTAATACAGACATGAGAATGAATTTGTTCTCTCTGTGAGGGATGTTTGTCTTTGAAATTCTCTTCCAAACAGAAGTGAAAGCTGGGTTGTTGATTACATTCAAGAATGAGTTGGACAGAATTTTTGAATGACTCAGTTGCCAAACATTATGACAAACAGACAGAAAAGTGGAGTTAATGCCCTATCTGATAAGCCATGACCTTATTGACTGGCAGAGTGGGCTTGAGTACCATATTGGTCTACTCTTGCTCAAATGTCTTACATTGATCCTCCTCATAGCTTCCTGAATTCAGCCCTCACACCTCTTATTCGTGAAGGTGAGACCACTGATGCTGGTCTGCTCAGAGTAGTAGGATTGATTGTACTGACAGCAGTGGCCACTGCTCCAGGCTCTGATTGTTGGCACTATCCCATCCAATTGTCTCACCCTACAGGCAGCATTACCATCACTGCTCCCAGTGAGAAATTGCTGCAGGGAATCTCTGGAATTGTTGGTGGGATCTCCGCTGGCATGTCCACAGAAGTGAAAGTGGGATCACAGTGCCTGTAAAGTCCAGCCCTCTGTATCCTTCAATGTGGTAGGTTTGAATTACATCCAATCAACCCCTAGCAATGACAACTAATTTACAACTGTAGAATCTGATTTTGTCAGGTTGGAAATGTTGTTGGAGCTATCAAATTGTAAAATGTTAAAATACAATTATTTATTTTCTGCTTCTCTTAATTTAATCTTCGTTCCCTATCTTTCCACCCTGATTTGACATTTAATTTTCCAACTCTAATTTATACAACTTTGCCAGTCACTGATCTGTTCATTTCACAATCCTTCCACCTGATTGGTTCAATAGATGCCTGGTTTACATTGCTATGACGGTATCTGCATAAAGAGTGTGGTGCTGGAAAAGCACAGCAGGTCAGGCAGCATCTGAGGAGCAGGAGAATTGACGTTTCAGGCAGAAGTCCTTCAGCAAGAATAGTGTCAGTCGATTAGCTCAGATGGTTCGAGTGTGGTGTTAATAATGCCCCACGCTGACCAGGTGTACAGTTGGGTTTTTATGTTGTTATCTGCTCCTGCTTTTACCAAATGCCACCCAATAGGTTCTTTAAAAAACCCAAACTCACTGAACTTTAATCTTAAATGTTCTATTTGCACGCATGAACATTTAAACTGGATGTTTATCACACCAAGAGCTATGCGCACCTTGATTGGACTTCATGCAAAACCACTGACAAGCAAATCCACGTGATTACAGGTCATAAACCTATTCATTGCAGCATACTTATTTAAAAAGAGGACTGATATAGCCAAAGGATGACTGCAGATGTAAAACTAATGGCTGGCTAGAGAGGAACTCTGCAAAGTCACACCTGAAGGTGTCAAAGAAGCTTCAAAGGCAGGAATGTACTGCACACTGAATTGTAATCATCTGTGCATATCTCATACTGTGAACATCATGGGACACAAGAGAGTAGTCTAGACAAAATAGATATTTGCATTTTCCCCTTTCAAAAATAGAGAGGCCCTGATTGTGCATACTGATGGGTTGAGGTGCTGATGGGAAAAGTACCCATGCATGCTAGCCTGGGTCTTAGCATTGTTTTGTTGTAAAGATCACAGTTAAAGAACAATCCACTAGTCACCTCTGCATTGCAGGTAAAGGATTCACTTGCTCTGTGTGCTGGAAGCTGGTTAGAAAACAGTTCAAAAGTGAAAAATCAAAAGAATTTTAATGACTTTGCAAAGCCAAGAATCTCACAATTGACTACTCAAATACTCTACTTTCTATAAAAAAAAGTAATTTCTCATTTCCAATCTGTTTGTATGCATGTTGCATAATTATTTCTACTTGCATTAAGCAACTAATGAACTCAGTTGTTTTGTTAACTCAAGAAAGGCTGGCTAAATTACACCTTTTAAACTATAAATAAATCTGGCCTGTGAGAAAGGCATCCAAAAGGAAGGGATCCTTTTTTAACTTAATGTTTTTCTGCAACCATTTGAGGAGTAGGTGAATAAAAGGCCATTCATCCCTCTTCAGCCAGAAGCTTAATAATTTTGCTTACTATTTTTGAAACAATCTCAAACTGGGGTTTCATTCAGGATTGAATGTAACAAAATGTAGTTTGTAAGGGGAACGTAATAGACAGGTATAGAAGTTTTGTTACAGTTGTGCAGGTGAGACTATATCTGTAGTCCTATGTACAATATTTAATAATGTCTCATTATTTAAGAGAGGACATAATTGCGGTAGACGCAGTGCAGAGAATGTTGACTCCAACAGATTGTTATGGGCCAGATCAAAGCTATTCAAAATATATTAAGAAGATAGCCCAGACGCTATCATTTTCTTATTTTAAAGGTAAGGCATGTGTTTCAGATACAATTCGATTGGTCAAGCTACTCAATTTTAAGCAAAACCCATTTTATTTTTACATCACAGTTAAAATACAGACAAAATAAAGAGAAAAGAATTGGCTTAACTGTAACTCTATTGAAGTGCTTAACAAATTAATAAAATAAATATTAACTACTACTAATTAATTGTTCTAATATAGTACCATCCTATAAAGACACCCCCAGCAAAGGCAAATTCTGGAAAATCGATTGTCTCACATGTAATTCTAGCAGCAGGAAGAGAACCCCAGTTTTTCGCTGTAACAGAGAGAGGAATAAGAGCTTCTACATCCAATTTCAAGACCCCAGCAACAGCTGAAAGCTAAAACAAAAAACCTTGGTTCTGTGGGAGCTTGACCCCACCCATTCAGGCTGTTTCTATTGTTCCAACTTCAAAATAAAACCCCCAGGTCTGACATGCTGTTTACTTCATTGGTTGAGCAGACTACTCTCTTCCTCTGTCTCAAACTCTCTTCATTAAAAAAAAACAGGACAAAATATACCTCTTAAAGCCATAGTACGATCATGTGATTTCTGGGATGAAGCAGTCATTTTATGAAGAAAAACTGACCCTGAATCTGTTGGGGTTTAGGAGAATGACAGATGATTTTACCGAAACTTGTGAGATGCTCAGGAGATTTGACAGGTTGGACACTGAAAGGATGATTCACTTTATGGGAGAGACTAAAACTAGGCATCTCCTGTAAGATGGGCGTGATTATTTTTTTCTGTGATGGTTGTTAGACAGTGGTATTCTCTTCCCAAGAGTACTGTCAAGTTGAAGACACTGAATATTTTTAAGGCAATGTTGTATGAGTTCTGGATTGACAAAGGAGTCAAAGGTGGAGACAGGATGGGAAAGTGGAGGTGAAGCCATAATCAGATCAGCTAGGGTTTTACTTAATGGCAGAGCAGAATAAAAGTGTTGAATGACCTACCACTGATCCTAATTCATGTATTTTATATGGAACAGGTATTCTAACTAACATCAGATACTATTCACTGCCCAGCTCCTGCTAATTATAACTCCCCACCCAGCATAGTGGTCTCTCAGCCTGGTGTGGCAGTCTCTTGGCCCAGTGTGGCTGTCTCTCAGCATGGCATTGCCGTCTCTCGGATCAGCATGGCCATCTCTTGGCCTGGCATGCCCATTTCTCAGCCTGGTGTGGCTGTCTCTCAGCCTGGCATGCCCATCTCTCGGCCTGGTGTGACTGTCTCTTGGCCCGACATTGCCATCTCTTGGTCTGACGTGGCCATCTTTCGGCCTGGCGTGGCGGTGTCTTGGCCTGGCGTGGCTGTTTCGCGGCCTAGCATGGCCATCTCTCGGCCTGGTGTGGCTGTCTCTCGACCCGACATTGCCATCTCTTGGTCTGACGTGGCCATCTTTCGGCCTGGCGTGGCGGTGTCTTGGCCTGGCGTGGCTGTTTCGCGGCCTGGCATGGCCATCTCTCGGCTCGGTGTGGCTGTCTCTCAGCCCGGTATTGCCGTCTCTTGGTCTGACGTGGCCATCTCTTGGCCTGACGTGGTGGTGTCTCGGCCTGGCGTGGCAGTGTCTCGGCCTGGTGTAGCCATCTCTCGGCCCGGCGTGGCCATCTCTCGGCCTGGTGTGGCTGTCGCGCGGCCTGGCATTGCCGTCTCTTGGTCTAACATGGCAGTTTTTCGGCCTGGCATGGCTGTTTCACGGCCAGGCCTGGCCATCTCTCAGCCCGGCGTGGCTGTCGCTCAGTTCGGATTGGCCATCTCTCGGTCCGGTGTGACCGTCTCTCGGACTGGTGTGACCGTCTTTCGGACTGGTGTGACCTCAGTGTGAATGTCCGGTCTCGATGTGATTCCTTGAAGTGTAGTCCCACTGTGGCTAAGCATGTACGAATGACTGCAATGTTTGAACTTTCAGCCTGTTTTTTTCATTTTTACTTAAAACTAAGAAGATGTCAGAGTACTATAGTCACTGTCACGTTTAACTTGTAACTTTGCTCTTTCTTTCTACCTTGTTGTTAAGATTCTGTACCTGGGTACTTGTACCTAAGATGGTGCCTTGTACTTTTGTACTTGAGTACACACGACAACAAGATCAAAATCCAATCAAGTTATTGCACTGACGTTACAGATCTACACAGGTGAAAATCATGAAGATGGTTTCCTTCTCGGAGATGGGGTTACCTTCTCCTGATGACTTCCAGGTCTCCATGTTTTACCTGAGGTGCTTTGGGATGTGTGGACACAATCAAATCTCTCTGTTTTGTTTTGCTCACAACTCCTCCAAGGCTGCTGCACTCCTTACTACCGTGCAGCACGACTTATACAACAGTCACGATCTATCAAAAGTGCCAGATAAATGATCATCTCCAACAAGAGAGAATCCAATCATCAACTCAATATCATTACCATTACTGAATCCCCACTATCCATATCGTGGGGTTAGCACTGACCTGAGATTGAACTGGACTGGCCATATAAATACTGCGACTACAAGAGGAGGTTAGAAATCCTGCAGTGAGTAACACACCTCCTGACACAGTCTGTCCCCCATGGGCAAGACACAAGTCATGAGTGTGATTGAATATTCTCTGATTACCTGGATATGTGCAGCCCCAATAACACTGAAGAATCTTGACACTATCCATAAACCAGCTGCCTGATTGGCACTCCACCCACTATCTTCAACATTCACACTGTCCACCTGTACTATATAGTGGCTGCAGTGTGTACCATATTCAGGATACACTGCAGTCATTCTCCAACGTGTCTACTAAACCATGACCTCTAACACCTAGATAAACACGGGCAGCAATTACAAAACCACTCAAAACACTTACACCATCCTGACATGGAAATATATCACCATTCTCTCACTGTTACTGGGTCAAAATGGAAGAATGCCTTCCTAACCCATGTGCCTAAACCACACAGATTGAAAAGGTTCATGGAAGTGGTCCTCCACAAACTTCTCGAGAGCAATTCGGGATGGGCAACAAATGTTGGGTTTGCCAGTGACCCCCGCATCCCGTTGATATGCTTTATAAAAACTCCACATAACTGTTTTACACTAAACCGTAGTCCTATGACATCCAGACAGACAGGACCATGATCTTGGCCCAGCAACTGCCTGATCATTCCTCAAGCTGCTGGATATTATGATCTGTTCGGTACTGCAGCACTGTTAGCTCGATCGTCAGTGTGATGCTGGAGTAGGGAATGCCCCAGACTGAGAGTAAGTAACTCATATTTGAATGTTTCACTTTGCCGAAGACAGTTGGAGTTGGGAACGAGGTAACAAGCATCCAAAACTGTTTAATTTGCTCACGTATCTGAGTGCAGCAACTGGGATTATTACCAACCACAACACCTTGCCTTTATATGGCACCATTAACATAATACAATGGGGTTTCAGAGGAGAGTTCTCAAATAACATTTAATACCAAGACATTACAACAAATGGCCAAAGGCTTGGCTGAAAGAGGGCACATGAAGTTGGACATAAAGAGATGGAGAGGTGGAGTGGATCAAGAATGGAGGATAGAAAGAGGTGGAGAGTATGAATTAAGGAAGATTGAAAGAGATGGAGAAAATGAATAGAAGATAGAAAGAGATAGAGTGGGTGAAGAATGAAAGACAGAAGTATCTTAGAGTTTACAACTTTTACAGCTGATGGCCAGCCCTCCCATGGATGAGTGAGGGAATGCATCTTAGAGTATCCATCTTTGTGGGAATAATGGACACTGGGTTTAGAAACGTGTTTTTTTTAAAAAATGCCTAATTTATAATCTTGCATATTTTCCCCTTTCCTTTAAACTAAACCCAGAAAATCCTTTGATCTCAGCCAGTGTGCTCACCTGATCTCGCTTTCTCCCCCCTTTTCATTTGGGGTCTGAAACTGGCAACAACGAAACGCTGGTTATCTGGGTTTTGCAATCTTTCTGTTTCTGCTGCCGGTACCTGACCACCTGCATATGATTATAGCGAGGATTTGAAGTGTCTACCGCCTCTCAGAAGCAGAAGGTCGGACTGACCTCTGTCTCTGAAGCCGCTGTGTCATCAGTTTGACTCTTTGCTCTCAAGCTGAGCTTCAGTGACGCTGGCGCCAGCCCAGTCACTCGCTTTAAACCAAAGCCCCTTCCGAGTCAATCCAGGCGGGACACCCACTGACGCCCCCCCCCCCCCACACACACTGTGTTAATGAGAATTTCAAAAGCAGAGTAGAACCCAGTATTAGTCCCAGTATTCCTATTCAACCAATTCCTCAGCAATTTATCCATGAATTCATTTTCCAGGTAAAATGTATCTTTAAGACAAAGTTAAATTAATACAACAGCAACAAAAATCCGAATATTGATCTGGATCACATTGAAGTTGATTTGCAAACAACTGAAACGCGATTGAAGCCAGTTGTTTGATCATCTGCAGGGTAAATGTGAATTGTGTAGAATGTGTATACTAGTTTATCAATAACTCACCAGCTTTTGAGATTTAATTCCTTCACCAGTTGCGCTAAAGCTGCAGAAACAAAGTTCACTCCCAACATCCTCTGATGGCAGTGACTCATTGTAACGCTCGCTGTCCCCCAGAAGCAATACCAAACAAAAAGGTAACATACCGGTTGATTATTTATCAGATCGAGCGTCTGCTGTCTTGTATTAGAGAGGGCTGACTCAGTTTAAAAATATCCCCAGAAACTGACTGAGCTGCAGTTCCAGCTGCACAGAGCGCCTCTTCCTACAGCCTATTCATGGTCGGCTCTGCAGGTGACCTCCCGTCTTTATCTTTTTTTAAAATTATGATCCTCTTTTTAACCACAGACGGAAGAAAAGTCGCAGAAAATTGCTATTGAGTTTAAAATGTAACAAAAATGTTGGCAGTGCTTTTGGTTTGTTTGTTATCATGTCACTTATTCTCAATTTCCATTTTTTCAAATAGGATTGTGAAAGATGCCCACACAATACCAACCTGGGTCTCTATTGGGGGCGATAGTTTTTAGTCTGTGAGATTTGCATCTCCCCATCCCTTTTCAACATTGTTACGAATGACACCAACTCCATTGCCCTCCTTGTGTTGCTGTCAGACCATGCTCTTCCAAGTACTCGCGTGTTCCCTAATGAGGCTTTCTTTAAGTGCGAATATAAATTTAGATCAGCGCGAGATTCAAGAGCGAATTCCCCCTCTCTCGAAATCTCCCCAAGAATTTTGTTAACAAATCGTTTCAGACCCCCCCCCCATGAAAAGACCCGCGCGGCTCATGCTTGGACGGGAGCCAAATCCGACGGGTGTAAATGGAAAACAGTGGCAGACAAACGCGCAATCTGCTTCCTTCAAGTTATGAAGGGTGGCTCCAGATCGTCTAGAAATACCCTGAAATATGAAGTCCATATGGAGGGGGAGGTTTCTGCCGGCATCTGGAAACTGCTGGGTCTTCGGTGTCAATGCTACCATCTAGTGGCTGCGAGCAATCCTGCCCCAGTCTCAGGGCTGATTTGGAGTCTCAGGGACATGACATCTGCTTTGTGGCAGGGGTGTGGGGGAGCCCTCTGAGACTTGGAATCCGCCCCTCTCCTACCATGTACAGGAGCCAGCCAGTTAAATATTCTACAATGATGGTACGCATTTCAGAACAAGACATTTACAAATAACACATGGTTTCAACGTGTTATTTTCATTTGAGGTCTGGTGTATTTATTTAGATTTCTAATTATATTTATTTTAGAATTCTGTGTTCAGTTATTCTAATGTTACAAGTTCCAGTCGATTCATGATCGTTGCGTCTGTCTGCGGCTAATTACACCATTCATTGCACGCTCGTCAACTGTGCGTAATTGTCAGTGAAGGATGGGGAATTGGACACTTGTTTCCCCATTCTCTCGCACTTCTGCACGTTGTCAGCACCCGTGGACGGGCGGAGATAACAATACTATTAAACGTCATAAACAGAAACAGGCCATTCCGCCCATCTGGTGCAACACACAACCTTCCCTCTCTTCTGACCGCATCATTGTAAACCATTCCTCCTCTTGCCCTCACGCCCGGCCTCCAAATTAAAAAGGGATTTATTTATGGCAGGATCTAACAATCCTGGACAATTATTAGCTATAAATCCAGGGTATTTCTTGTGATAGAATGTGATAGCAACAACTGACACTTAGTGCCCTTTCTGCTGTTAAAATATTTGAGTGCACTCAGCTCACTGAGAGATATAGGCGAAAGTGAGGACTGCAGATGCTGGAGATTTGAGTCAAGTTTAGAGTAGAGCTGGAAAAGCACAGCAGGTCAGGCAGCATCCGAGGAGCAGGAAAATCGACAATTCAGGAATATTAATGGGTAGAAGTCATTCTCCTTACACTAAGTTAAAAATCACACAACACCAGGTTATAGTCCAACAGGTTTATTTGGAAGCACGAGCTTTTGGAGCATTGGTCCTTCATCAGGTGGTTGTGGAGTATAAGATGGTAAGACAGAACTTATAGTGAAAGTTTACAGTGTGATGCAACTGAAATTATATATTGAAAAAGACCTGGATTGTTTGTTAAGCCTCTCATCTTTTACGATGACCATGTTGGTTTCAGTTCTTTCATATGTAAATGCCAGAACTTTTTAAAAAAATTACATTCTCAAGTGAACTTTAACAATAGGTGCTGTGTCGGCTCAGATAATGCATTGAAGGTGTGAGGTGCCCTGTGTGAGGCTGTCTGTGCCCCAATGTTCAGACTGATTCTGTTTCTAAAAAAGAGATTTACAGAATCTTACATGGATTCATGCAGTTTTTGAGCAAAATCAAATGTAATTCCAAAAGTACAAATTCACCCCACAACTGATATGTGTGTGTGTGTGTGTGTGCAAGTGCGTGTGGGTGTGTGTGTTGGGGGGTGGGGTGATGTGGTGTGTGGTGTCATATGAGTGTCTGTGAGAGAGTGTGTATATGTGTGTGAGTGTCAAGGGGTATAAGTCTGTGAGAGGGTGCGTGTGCAGGTGTGAGTGTGGGTGTATATGTGTGAGCGTGTGAGAGAGAGCTTGTGTAGGAGTCTGTGTATGGGTCTTTAGGAGTGTGTGTGAGAAAGAGAGAGTGTGTAGTGCAGTGGGGTCCCCTATAGTGTGACATGAACCCAAGGTCCCAGTTGAGGCCATCCCCATGGGTACAGAACTTGGCTATCAGCCTCGGCTCGGCCACTTTGTGTTGTTGCCTGTCTACAAGTCTAATCTTCATGTGATTAGTCAAGGCTCAGTCTCAAAGCATTAGAAGTCACCTCAGAATCTATTCAGCTTCATGAACACTTGGTGTGAATAAGAGTGCCACTTACCCTCATATAGAGTCATACAGCGTGGAAACAGACCCTGCAGTCCAACCAATCCATGCCACCCATAATTCCAAACTGTACTAGTCCTACCTGCCTGTGCTTGGCCCATATCCCTGCAAACATTTTTTATTCATTTACTTATCCAAATGTCTTTTTATCATCCATCCGCATTCACATGGATGTTAAATGGATCTGCATCCTCTGGAATTTCATTCCACACGTGAATCACTCTGTGCAATAAAAGTTGTCCCTCATGTCTTTTTAAAATCTTTCTCCTCTCACTTTAAAATTATGCCCCCTGGTCTTGAAATCCTACCCCCCCCCTCGGAAAAAAACACTTGCTATTCACCTTATCTACGCCCATCGTTATTTTATGAACCTCTATAAGGTCACCCCTCAATCTCCTACACCCCAGTGAAAAAGGTCCAGGCAGAACCTCTCCCCATAATTCAAACCCTCCATTCCTGGCAACGTCCTGGTAAATCTCTTCTGAACCCTTCGGAATGTAATAATATCCTTCGTATAACAGGGAAACTAGAACTGGACACAGTACTCTAGAAGAGGCATCTTCAACGTTCTGTACAACCTCAACATAACGTCTTTTTCTCTGCTCAGAGAAACTAAAAGATGATTTAGAAAACTTAGTATTGCCGACCTCATTCAAATTCCTGAGTGCCATTTTTAAAGGATGTTTTGATAGCCGTCTGTTGAATATTTGAGTGATGCAAGTGAGGAAGTGCATGGTCTTTCTTTAAACAGAAGGCTCACAGGCTTTCTGTAAATTCTTCAAAGGGAAATAAAATCACAGAATTGTTGCATTGCAATAAATATACAAACAAATATAAAAGATAACTGTATCAAAAGTTTGTACGATTTGAAGGCAAAGCATAGATCTAATTGCAGGGATACCAAAACTATCTTAATCCAATTAACAACAGTTCCAAAGGCTTTTACATGTAACTGAGAGTAGAAAGTGATGAAACACAACTTGGTTCCTCTGCACGGTTAAAAAAAGTTTTTGTTTAAAAAAATGCCTCCGCACATGACAGTTTGTTATTTGTTCCTCATCCAGCATTTCGAGAAGCATTGCATATCAAAATATATTTATCCAAAGTCAGACTGTAACATTAAGAGAATAGCAACAGGTCATGGGAAGACAATAAGGTTCTCTCTTATGAGTGATGCCCTGGGTGGGAGGTGGAAATGGCTGTCCAATTTTAGTTGAGGGGATGATCCAGAAAGCATGGAATGGATTCAAAGTTCGGGGTTGTTTGTATTTATGCCAGACCAGAAATATATTCAGCTGGAAGAAGTGGAGCATGAAGCATGTGGCCTCTCAATATTACCGCGGTGAGACGATAAAAGACAGCAAAATGTGAGTTTCCAAACCAAGATTTTCTGCACCTTGTGTCTGGGTCTATTGGAGACTGATTGATCAAGGTTAATTACTGTCTTTATTCAACATTTCCATTAGCACACACAACAACCAGCATGATAGATAATGAACTTGATGAAACTTGCTCACTTTCCAACTAGTGATTCCCTGTTAGCTTGGCTAGGGACTAGTCAGTGCCTTCTACTCCATCAAAGCACACTGTGGTGGCAATATGGGAGAGTCTGATCTGGCAGGTCTCCCACAGAAACACTGGGAACATGTATCTGGAACTCAGGGGGTTTATGAGAGCTGGAATCACCCCATCTGTTAGTGGTATCACCAGAGTCACCCATCAGCTGTGGTTCAGTTGGTAGTGCTCTTTTAGATTAGATTCCCTACAGTATGGAATGACAATCCCTGAACCTTTTTTCTGGGATTTACATATGAAAGAACTGAAACCAACTTGGTCATTCTTAAAGATGAGAGACTTAACAAACAATCCAGGCCTTTTTCAATATATAATTTAAGTTGCATCACACTGTAAACTTTTGCTATAAAATCTGTGTCTACAATCTTGTCCTCCACAACGACCTGATGAAGGGGCAGCGCTTCGAAAGCTAGTGCTTCCAAATAAACCTGGTGGACTGGTGTTGTGTGAGTTTTAACTTTGTGAGTTTGCTGAGTGTATATTGACTATTAAACTTCCTATTTTACATTTCCAAAAGTGATTACACTTCAAAAAGCTCTTCATTGGCAGTAAAGTGCTTTGAGATATCTCTTGGCTGCAAGAGGTGTTCCATAAATTCAAGTTGTCTGTTTTTTTAAATTCAGGACCCCAGCATTTTGAGTTACAGAGGCTTAGATTTGGATGTGATTTGAGTGTACTGGTATAATACTGATAATGGGCATTTGGTTTCGACGTTGATGTAGTAATTGGAATGAAGTCGACCAGGTAGATCTCATAGAATATGAGTTCCCTGATTGGGGCTGCTAACCTAGTCCAATCAGGGAGCGCTGGCTGACAGATATAAACAGGAGTGTACCGCACTTAGGTGGTAGTGTGGGGGTTAATATTAAAAAAAATATTAAAAAAAAACAGATTAGATAGAGCCCGGGTGTCCTTGGAGAAGGAGCACGCGGTGTCGACCAACACCCTGGGGTTGTTCAGGGAGAGGTGGGCACCGCAGGGAGTGGAGTGCATCATTTCTCCCTCCAACTCTATTTTGATTTAGTCCCTCCCTCCCCCTTCACTGTTTTGATCACACAGCACTGCCCTTTGATGTGAAGGGCAGTGTTTGTCACTGGCCACCCTGGTGTTTTTCTATCTTCCTGGTGGTGGAAATTGAATAAAGATTCGTGCACTTTGTGTCTTTCACCGTGTCTCACACCTGCACACACACACCATGGGTGCTGGGGATAAAATAAGCACTACCGCACTTAGGTGGTAGTGTGGGGGTTAAAGGAAAAAAAAAAAAATAAATAAATAAACAGGAGTGTCAACAAAAAAAAAAATTAACAGAGGAGTAAGGTGGGAGGGGCGGGGGCTTGCTGGGTCTGTATTGTCTGCACTTTTGTATGTAACGGTATTGTCTAATGTACAAATGTCATTGTCACTGTCTTGTCATACGTGGAACTGGGATTTGAGGTTTGTCCTCCTCTCCCTGTAGAAAAAAAAAATTAACAGAGGAGTAAGGTGGGAGGGGCGGGGGCTTGCTGGGTCTGTATTGTCTGCACTTTTGTAAAAAAAAAAGAAAAAAAATAAACAGGAGTGTACCGCACTTAGGTGGTAGTGTGGGGGTTAATATTAAAAAAAAATATAAAAAAAAAACCAGATTAGATAGAGCCCGGGTGTCCTTGGAGAAGGAGCACGCGGTGTCGACCAACACCCTGGGGTTGTTCAGGGAGAGGTGGGCACCGCAGGGAGTGGAGTGCATCATTTCTCCCTCCAACTCTATTTTGATTTAGTCCCTCCCTCCCCCTTCACTGTTTTGATCACACAGCACTGCCCTTTGATGTGAAGGGCAGTGTTTGTCACTGGCCACCCTGGTGTTTTTCTATCTTCCTGGTGGTGGAAATTGAATAAAGATTCGTGCACTTTGTGTCTTTCACTGTGTCTCAAAAAAAGAAAAAAAAAAGGAAAAAAAAAAAAATAAACAGGAGTGTCAGGGGTTCTGCTCACTCTAGGAGCCAGTTCTGAACTAATTGGGTCAGTGTCATGTACTGTTCATGTGTAAATAAAAGGTGAATTGGTGACTGTGTGAGTTCTTTCAATAGCAATCATTATTTATCCTTTGGAAAAGGGAAGCTGACTGTTACTGTTTATATTTTAAGCATTATCAGCTCACAATGAGATGGAAATTTTGTTCTGATAGATTCATTTCTCATTAGTCCTTGGGTAACTTTCCCTTGGGGAGGTGCTGATGGATCTCCATCAGTTATATTGCTATTTTATTGGCAAAGGACTTGAATGTTCTGCCTAGAGAAATCCACTAGTTAACACAAAGACTGCAGATGCTGGAAACCAGAGTTTAGATTAGAGTGGTGCTAGAAAAGCACATGAGATCAGGAAGCATCTGAGGAGCAGGAAAATCGACGTTTCGGGCAAAAGCCCTTCAGGAATACAGGCAGAGTGCCTGAAGGACGGAAAGATAAATGAGAGGGGGTTGAGAGTGGGGAGAAAGTAGCATAGAGTACAATAGGTGAGTAGGGGAGGGGATGAAGGTGATAGGTCAGGGAGGAGGGTGGAGTGGATAGGTGGAAAGGAAGATAGGCAGGTAAGACAAGTCATGGGGACAGCGCTGAGTTGGAAGTTTGGAGCTGGGGTGAGGTGGGGGAAGGGGAAATAAGGAAACTGGTGAAGCCCACATTGATGCCCTGGGGTTGAACTGTTCCGAGGCGGAAGATGAAGCATTCTTCCTTCAGGCGTCAGGTGGTGAGGGAGCGGCGGTGAAGGAAGCCCAGGACCTCCATGTCCTCGGCAGAGTGGGAGGGGGAGTTGAAATGTTGGGCCACAGGGCGGTGTGGTTGATTGGTGCGGGTGTCCCAGAGATGTTCCCTAAAGCGCTCTGCTAGGAGGCGTCCAGTCTCCCCTATGTAGAGGAGACCGCATCGAGAGCAACGGATACAATAAATGATATTGGTGGATGTGCAGGTAAAACTTTGATGGATGTTGAAGGCTCCTTTAGGGCCTTGGATGGAGGTGAGGGAGGAGGTGTGGGCGCAGGTTTTACAGTTCCTGCAGTGGCAAGGGAAGGTGCCAGGACGGGAGGGTGGATTGTTGGGGGGCATGGACCTGACCAGGTAGTCACGAAGGGAACAGTCTTTGCAGAAGGCGGAAAGGGGTGGGGAGGGAAATATATCCCTGGTGTTGGGGTCCGTTTGGAGGTGGCGGAAATGTCGGCAGATGATTTGGTTTATGCGAAGATTGGTAGGATGGAAGGTGAGCACCAGGGGCATTCTGTCCTTGTTACGGTTGGAGGGGTGGGGTCTGAGGGCGGAGGTGCGGGATGTAGACGAGATACGTTGGAGGGCATCTTTAACCACGTGGGAAGGGAAATTACGGTCTCTAAAGAAGGAGGCCATGTGGTGTGTTCTGTGGTGGAACTGGTCCTCCTGGAAGCAGATACGGCGGAGACGAAGGAATTGGGAATGCGGGATGGCATTTTTGCAAGAGGTAGGGTGGGAAGAGGTGTAGTGCAAGTAGCTGTGGGAGTCGGTGGGTTTGTAAAAAATGTTGGTGTCAAGTCAGTCATCATTAATGGAGATGGAGAGGTCCAGGAAGGGGAGGGAGGTGTCAGAGATGGTCCAGGTAAATTTAAGGTCAGGGTGGAATGTATTGATGAAGTTGATGAATTGCTCAACCTCCTCGTGGGAGCACGAATACACGTGCACGAATAGTGAAGAGTTTTGTGCTGTGTGCAATGCAGACAGGTCATGCCATACAAAGTGTGTAAGGGTAGTAGAATATAGCAAATAATACAATATTACAGCTGCCAAAATTGCACAAGGAGCAAGATCAAAACTAAGTTTAAAACTTGAAAGGTCCATTCAGAAGTCTAATAACAGCAGGGAAGAAACTGTTCTTGAATTTGTTGGCAAGTGTATTTAAGCTTTTGTGTCATCTGCCTGACAGAAGAGATTGGAAGAGATTATTAGCAGGTCTTTGATGATGTTGGCTGTCTTCCTGAGGCAGTGAGAAGTGTTGATGGTGTCAATGGATGGGAGGCCAGTTTGCGTGATGGACTGGGCTGTGTTCACAACTCTCTGTAGTTTCTTATGGTCCTGGGCAGAGCAGTTGGCATACCCAGCCGTGATGCGTTGAGATGATGCATTGATAAAGATTAGTAAGAGTCTTTACGGATATGTTGATTATTTTCAGCCCTCCGAGGAGATAGTGTTGTGCAGATGGTGGTGACCAGAGTGTGGTAGTGACCAGAACTCCCGAGAACAACCACATGCATTGCAGTTCAGCAATGATCATAAAGGAGTTGGAAAATAAATGAAAAGCAGCAGAATCTTTCAAACGGACACATGATAAAGAAATCACATTGACATTAATAAACAACACATCTTATACTATACACATCTGCTGCTGTACGCAAATTGCTTCAAAGTTCTGATCCAAAAAATACCACATGCTTTTCTATGATTTGTTAACTAGGGCGGGCGGAATACTGCTGTGACTAAGACGGAACTAATGGGTTTGTTGAAGAAACAGCCAAGTCTTTGTACAGGCAAGAGATGTTGTTTTTCTAAAACTGTGGCCAATTACATTCACGACACCTTATCCCTTCCAAATGCTATCATGAGATCTTTCCACATTAGCTTCTTCTTTACAATCCATGGTGAAGTGATGTAGACAGGCTGCTTGTTGTTATCTGGGAGAACTCAAATTAGTGTCACTTCAGTTGTACTCATGGACCTGAAGAACTTTTTTCCAGTGGAACCATGCGATGAAATACATATGGAATGAAGGGAAAGTTGGCAGACATGCAAGTCCTGCATTTGTGCCCTTGAATGAGTTGGCCCTCAAGACAATGGTTACATGTTTGCCATTGGTCTAGCTTATAATTCCAGAAACTTCCTTGCTGCATAGCAGATTGCTCAGTGAAACATGAGATCTGATGGAGAAGTTGTGGGCATTCTGTGCCCTGTGGAAGGGGCGCCATTCACAATGGCAATTTGGGCTGAATGGTCTGTAAACTTTATGCCATGCTATGATTTATGGCACTTACAACCTTTAAAGCAAAAATGTGAATTCTTACCTCTCAGTGCACTGCAACCACTCTCAATGCCGATTTAAAAAAAATGTTTTGGAGATTTGGTGGTTTTAAATGTTTCTATTTGAATCAGAAGACAATTGTGTTCTCACGAATGGAACCGGAAAAAATGTAGGATTGTTTCACAGTGATGTTAGAAATGACGAAACAGCAGCTAAAATTTACCATTTCAAGTTCTGACACTTTGCCAGACAAGATCTGGTTTTGTTTAAAAACTGACATTCAAATTCCAAACCTGTAAGGAGGCTGATGAATGGGAAACAATTGGGAGTTGGGATTAGTGTTCATAAGGTCTCAGTCACTTTTAATAAACATTTCCTATTGATACATTTGGCAGTTTCTGTGGATACACCTGAGCATTTAGACAGTGAAGTGAAAGTGGTCACATGGCCATTGAGTTGAGTTTTGAGTGATGCTTCCTAGATTGTGACAGAAACAAAATGGAAGCGTTTGGGATGCACTTTTATTCCCACATGATCTGAGAGTGTGAAGGGGCCTGTAGTGGGAGTCTCATAGAATCACCACAGGGTGGAAACAGGCTATTGGGCCCATCGAGTCCACAATAACCCTCTGAAGAGCAATCCACATGGACCCATCCCCATACCCTCTCCCTATAACCCTGCAATTTCCATGGCTAATATAACCTGCAGGTCTTTGGACTGTAAGCAGAAACCCACACAGACACAGGGAGAACGTGCAAACTCTACACAGACAGTCATCCTGGATGGTATTAAACCCAAGTCCCTGCCACTGAGAGGCAGCAGTGTCAACCAATGAGCCACTGTGCCATCTAATGGTAGCTAGGGATTTTTGTGAAGCCTAAAGGCAACAAGGAAGCTCAGCTTTTCTCAAAGACATTGGTTGATGTTTAGTGAAAGCTAAAACTTCAGACTATGGCTGACACCTTAAAAAGAAACAGGTGTATATGTGACTGGACAGTGGAAATAGATTGGTGTTGATGACTTCTAGTGAAAGAACATAGAACAATACAGCACAGAACAGGCCCTTCGGCCCACGATGTTGTGCCGAACATTTGTCCTAGCTTAAGCACCCATCCATGTACCTATCCAATTGCCGCTTAAAGGTCACCAAAGATTCTGACTCTACCACTCCCACAGGCAGCGCATTCCATGCCCCCACCACTCACTGGGTAAAGAACCCACCCCTGACATCTCCCCTATACCTTTCATCCTTCACCTTAAATTTATGTCCCCTTGTAACACTCTGTTGTACCCGGGGAAAAAGTACAACAGAGTGTTACAAGGGGACATAAATTTAAGAAGATAAATGGACTCTCATTTTTACTTTCTAGAATGAACATAAAAGCTATCTTTGAGGGCAGACACCGCCATTCCAATGTTTTAATTTCTTTTCCTTTTTGTTTTCCCTCTCGTTCTATTTCCTAATCCTTGTCTTGATTTTAGGTTAAGCCAATACAAGCTCTTATAAAAGTTAGCCATTGTTGATAAGGAATATTCCCTTTGAAGAATTCCCACACCATTAGCTTTTCCAGTCAGCCACATTAGCTCAGATTTCAACACACTTCACCCCTGAGGTATTTGGGGAGAGAGGGGGGTGATCATTTGGGTGGTAATGGTGTGCAGGGATATGGGCAAAATGTAGTGGACCAGTTGGCGGGACAATGAGTTGTATGGTCTCATCCTGTGAACAGTTCTGTGATTCAGGGACATGAGCTTACAGTTTGACCTCCATTAAAATGCCTGAATTTTAAGTTGGGGTATATTTATATGACATTTGTAGCTTTGACAGAAAATGGTTTCCCTTTGTGTTGATGCTTCTGTTTCTGGCCTTAGCCCAGAATTGAGCCCCAACTGCTTAGCAGAATATAGCATGGTTTATTTCCCTGGAGGAGAGAGTCCCTGACCACTTGGGTGGCACAGTGGCTCAGTGGTTAGCACTACTGCCTCACAGCAGCAGAGACTTGGATTTAATTCCAGCCTTGGATGACTGTGTGCTGTATGCACATTTCTCCCCATGCCTGTGTGGACTTCTTCCCACAGTCCAAAGGTGTGCAAGTTGGGTAGATTGCCAATGCTACATTGCCCATATTATGCAGGTTAGCCATGGGAAATGTGGGGGGGATGGGTGGGTCTGGGCGGAGTGCTCTTTGGGGGGTTGGTATGGGCTGAATAACCTGCTTCCACACTGTAGGGCTTCTAAATTCTATTTTCTACAAACTCAACGTGAACTTCACTGCCAGAGAGGGAAGCATCATTGGGAAGGGGGAATGGATTCACCTGGAAGTTAAAGCTGTGAGGAGAGAGTTTCAGTGCAGGTTGCTCTTCTGTTATCCCCACTGGAAATTGATTTCTGCCTGCTCGGATTTAGTGAGAAGTTTACCCAATGGTCTTCCGATGCTGCTGTCTACAGGTCGTTATGCTATAGCGCAACAGTTGTGTTCCTCCGCCACCTCACCCTATGGAAAATCACACTGTAGAAGATCGCTAATGGAAAATTGCTATACCCATTCAGTTAGAAAGTTTGTATTATCCAAACAATGCCCACTATTCATCAATCACGTTATAGCCAATTCGTGCTGATGAAACGTGCTTATAACGGAACGACGTGTACATATAAACTGACAAAGTGCTAGAGGAGCTGACACTTCTCTTTGTTCATAAAATTCAGAGGGAGATTGGTAAAGGAATGAGGAGAAAGGATAGGTGGAATATTAAGTGAGACCTAAACAATAGGTTGGTACAGTCAGGCAGGACAGCCTGTTTGTGATGTTGTAATTTCAATCTAACGCTATGGTTTTATGGAGTCAATGGCTTTCAAAGGCAGAAGAACTGATTCTTACCTCTCACTGTATTGTGCTGGCTGCTGTCAGTGCCATTCCTCTGATCGTCGGTGACTTTTTAAGTGTTTCTATTTGAATCAGAATGCCAAGGGTGTTCTTATGATTGGAAGCAGAAAAAATGTAGAATCACTTCAGACTAATGTTAAGATTACATTTTGTCATTTAACCAGTCACGATCTGGTTTTGTTTAAAAACTGATATTCAGATTGCCAAACAGTGGGCTGAACAACTGAAAATAACATTATTATCTTGGAGTTGGATTTCAAAATGGAGGCACGTGGATGCGTGTCACTTCTGTGAAGGTTTTTTTTTCAATAAAAGAAAGGTCAGAAAGTCAACACTGACCTAAATACATTGTTACAAGAAAACATATGACTTCACCACAGTGCCCAGTCGGACCCCTGTATTGATCATTGTAGGGAAAATTACTTAGCCTGAGACTTCCAGTCTTGTTTAAGAAGTTTATTCTTTCATGAATTCACAGAGAGACTGCCACAGTCTCCACTGTCCCATAGCACTCTCTCTCCTGAGAGGAACAGTCAGCCTATATTTATGCAATGATACAAACAACATTGCTCGTTTTACTTAGATTGCATGCAGCACTAAAGTAATCTTGAATACAATAAATCAACATAGAGAAAAGCTCAGAGCAGCTACTCCCTTCGTTCCTGATGTTGCTCAAGTGCAGAGAGACTATCGAGCTTAATATACACTTATTATACACTCTGTATATTTCATCAACTTATAATTACACAACCTCAGTCTTTATCTCCAGCAGTATTTTCCACTACAGCTGCGAGCCTGAGAGCCAGGTCACCTTTCACCTTGGTCAAGTATCCCATCATGCAGCAGTCTATCAAGCTCTTACTACTTCCGCAATCATGGATCAAATGTTTATACTTTTTGGGTTTATGACAGACAGAGTAAGCTCATTCCGGCAATTAGTTTTGTTTTGACTTCAGCACAGAAGGTTGAAATGTTTAGTTCAGAAGAACAGAAACAAGTTCACCTCAGAAGATGGACTAGCTTCTTCGAATGAGGGATACAAGTCAGACTACCTCAGCAGAAGTGGCTTCCATGCCAAGTCTCTTTTTTGGTACTGGTACCAGTGGTTGAGGCCCTCGAGGAAGCAGTGTCAAGATCTTCTCATTTCTGAGATAAAGAATTGTGAAGAAGACAGCGGGTTCTGAATATTTGTGACACAGGATGTAGAAAATATTCCTCAGCCCTTTGTCATGAGGGCATGTAGCTCACTAACATAACTCATCTGCCATTCAGGCACTCTTACTGGGAACTCTCAATGGGACTGTAGCTTTATCACCCAGAAACTGTCCTTTCACTTGAGCTTCTTTTTCCCTGAAGATGTTAGGGATGAACGAATGTTGAAGGATAAAGTCATTGGATGCTGACCTGAAGTCTCCACTGCATATTTTCACACTCAGACGTTTGGCAGACATTGGGGATGATGGCTTTGGGACCTAGATTGACAAGCAGAATGGGCACACAGAAAATAATAGGCGAAAGTGAGGACTGCAGATGCTGGAGATTAGAGTCGAGAGTGTGGTGGCTGGAAAAGTACAGCAGGTCAGGCAGCATCTGAGGAGCAGGAAAATCGACGTTTCGGGCAAAAGCCCTTCATTAGGCACAGTTCAAAAAGTACACAGAGAAAGTGGCAGGAAATATTTGTAGAGAAGAGTTTTTAAATTCATTCATAGAATATGAACAGAGATGGCTGGGTCAGCATTTGTTATTGAAATAACTCCACAGAGGCCAGTAAGTCATCCTTTATTTAAACGTAAGGAGCCCTTCACACTGATCCAGCTCCCAAAGAGCCAGATCTCAGAGTGAACAGGATCTCTGACACTCCTGTCCTTATCTGTCAGCCAGGGCTCCTTGATTGGACCGGGTTAACAGCCCCAGTCAGGGAACTCATATTCCATACGGTCCACTTGGCTGACCTCATTACAATCATTACAATGACCCTTTGAGACAATGAAGATGAGCTGGGTTGTTAACAGACTGTGTGAGGTTTAACAACTGGTTACGGTTCCTGAAGATACACCTCAAATCCTTAAGCTGCTGGTAAGGAGGGATAGTTTGGCACCCCTTGTTTATTTAGAGTCATAGAAATGTACAGCAAGGAAACAGACCCTTCGGTCCCACCTATCCAGATATCCCAACACAATCTAGTCCCACCTGCCAGCATCCGGCCCATATCCCTCCAAACCCTTCCTATTCATATACCCATCCAAACGCCTCTTAAATGTTGCAATTGTACCAGTGTCCACCACTTCCTCTGACAGCTCATTCCATACACGTACCACCCTCTGCGTGAAAACGTTGCCCCTTAGGTCTCTTATATATCTTTCCCCTCTCACCCTAAACCTATGACTCCTCGATCCCAGGGAAAAGACTTTGTCTATTTATCCTATCCGTGCCCCTCATAATTTTGTAAACCTCTATAAGGTCATCCCTTAGCCTCTCCCTATAGCTCAAATCCTCCAACCCTGGCAACATCCTTGTAAATCTTTTCTGAGCCCTTTCAAGTTTCACAACATCTTTCTGATAGGGAGGAGATCAGAATTACATGCACTATTCCAACAGTGGAGAAAGTGAGGTCTGCAGATGCTGGAGATCAAAGTTGAAACTTTATTGCTGGAACAGCACAGCAGGTCAGGCAGCATCCAGGGAACAGGAGATTCGACGTTTCGGGCACAGGCCCTTCTTCAGGAATGAGCAGAGAGTGTTCAGCAGGAGAAGATAAAAGGTAGGGAGGAGGGACTTGGAGGAGGGGCGTTGGAAATGTGATAGGTGGAAAGAGGTCAAGTTGAGGGTGATAGGTCGGAGTAGGATGGAGGCGGAGAGGTCAAGAAGAAGACTGCAGGTCAGGAAGGCGGTGCCGGGCTGGAGGGATTCGGCTGAGACAAGGTGGGGGGAGGGGGGATGAAGAAACTGGTGAAGTCCAAGTTCATCCCCTGTGGTTGGAGGGTTCCCAGTCGGAAGATAAGACGCTCCTCCTCCGACCGTCGCGTTGTTGTGGTTTGGCGGTGGATGAGTCCAATGACCTGCATATCCTCGGTGGACTCCCCCTCCCACTCCACCGAGGATATGCAGGTCATTGGACTCATCCACCGCAAAACCACAACAACGCGACGGTCGGAGGAGGAGCGTCTTATCTTCCGACTGGGAACCCTCCAACCACAGGGGATGAACTTGGACTTCACCAGTTTCTTCATCCCCCCTCCCCCCACCTTGTCTCAGCCGAATCCCTCCAGCCCGGCACCGCCTTCCTGACCTGCAGTCTTCTTCTTGACCTCTCCGCCTCCATCCTACTCCGACCTATCACCCTCACCTTGACCTCTTTCCACATATCACATTTCCAATGCCCCTCCTCCAAGTCCCTCCTCCCTACCTTTTATCTTCTCCTGCTGAACACTCTCTGCTCATTCCTGAAGAAGGGCCTGTGCCCGAAACGTCGAATCTCCTGTTCCCTGGATGCTGCCTGACCTGCTGTGCTGTTCCAGCAATAAAGTTTCAACTATTCCAACAGTAGCCTAACCAATGTCCTGCACAGCCGCAACATGACCTCCCAACTCCTGTACTCAATATTCTGACCAATAAAGGAAAGCATACCAAATGCCTTCTTCACTATCCTATCTACCTGTGACTCCACTTTCAAGGAGCTGTGAACCTGCACTCCAAGGTCTCTTTGTTCAGCAATACTCCCTAGGACCTTACCATTAAGTGTATAAGTCCTGCTAAGATTTGCTTTCCCAAAATGCAGCACCTCGCATTTATCGGAATTAAACTCCATCTGCCACTTCTCAGCCCATTGGCCCAACTGGTCCAGATCCTGTTGTAATCTGAGGTAATCCTCTTCGCTGTCCACTACACCTCCAATTTTGGTATCATCTGCAAACTTACTAACTGTACCTCTTATGCTCGCATCCAAATCATTTATGTAAATGACAAAAAGTATAGGACCCTGCACTGATCCTTATGGCACTCCACTGGTCACAGGCCTCCAGTCTGAAAAACAACCCTCCACCACCACCCTCTGTCTTCTACCTTTGAGCCAGTTCTGTATCCAAATGGCTAATTCTCCCTGTATTCCATGAGATCTAACCTTGCTAATCAGTCTCCCATGGGGAACCTTGTCGAACGCCTTACTGAAGTCCATATAGGTCACATCTACTGCTCTGCCCTTATCAATCTTCTTTGTTACTTCTTCAAAAAACTCAATCAAGTTTGTGAGACATGATTTCCCACACACAAAACCATGTTGACTATCCCGAATCAGTCCTTGTCTTTCCTCTGCCTCCACCAGACTTGTTTGGCTGCAACAATGTCTCTTCCTTTGTGAATATCTTTCTCCTCCAGACTCAGATGAACTTATGCTTTCATAGAATACTTACAGCAGACCATTCAGCCCATTGAGTCCACACTGACCCTCCAAGAGCATTACACCCAGCCTTACTCCCTTACCCTATTCCTGCAAACTTGCATTTCCCTCGGCTAACCCACTGAACCTACACATCCCCAGATGCTACAGGGCAAATTACCATGAACAATCCGCCTAGCCTGCACATCGTTGGATTGGGGGGGGATCCAAAGCACCTGGAGGAAATCTATGCAGACACTGGGAGAATGTGCAAACTCCATGCAGGCAGTCACCCGAGGCTGGAATCGAACCTGGGTCGCTGGCAGTGTGAGGCAGCATAGAGTCAGAGAGTCACAGAGATGTACAGCATAGAAACAGATCCTTCATTCCAACTTGTCCATGCCGACCAGATATCCTAATCTAATCTAGTCCTATTTGCCAACACTAGGCCCATATCCCTCTAAACCCTTTCTATTCGTATACTCATCCAGAAGCCTTTTTAAATGCTGTAATTGTACCAGCTTCCAACACTTCCTTTGGCAGGTCATTCCATACATGCACCATCCTCTGTGTGAAATGTGCCCCTTAGCTCCCTTTTAAATATTTCCCTTCTCACCCTAAACCTGTGCCCTCTAGATGTTGACTCCCTGACCCCAGGGAAAAGACCTATTTATCCTATCCATGCCTCTCATGATTTTATAAACCTCTCCCAGGTCGCTCCTCAGCCTCCGACACAATAGGGAAAACAGCCCCAGCCTGGTTAGCCTCTCCCTATAGCTCAAATCCTCCAATCCTGGCAACATCCTTATAAATTTTTTCTGAACCCTTTCAAGCTTCACAACATCTTTCCGATAGGAAAGAAACCAAAATTGTATGCAGTATTCCAAAAGTAGCCTAACCAATGTCCCGTACAGCCTCGACATGACCTCCCAACCTCTGTACTCAATACTCTGACCAATAAAGGAAAGCATACCGAATGCCTTCTTCACCATCCTATCTACCAACGACTCCACTTCCAATGAACTATGAACCTGCACTCCAAGGTCTCTTTGTTCAGCAACACTCGCCAGGACCTTCCCATTAGGTGTATAAGTCGTGCTCTGATTTGATTTTCCAAAATGCAGCATCTCATATTTATCTAAATTAAAGTCCAGCTGCCACTCCTCAGTCCATTGGCTCATCTGATCAAAATCCTGTTGTACTCTCAGGTAACCTTCTTTGCTGTCCACTACACCTCCAATTTTGGTATCATTTGCAAACTTACTAACCATACCTCAGTGGTTCACATCAGTGCTGATCACTGAGTCATTTTTCCCTAATAACAGAAACATCTGAACAAAGCACAAGGACAAGGCCATTCAGCCCTTTGCCCCTGCTCCGTCATTCATTGAGAACATGGCTGATCTGTTTTTCAACTCAACTCTACATTTGTGCATGGCCCTGATAATCTTTTAACCCCTTGGTAATCTCCTGATAAACAGATAGAGTGATTTAGTTTATTACTAAACACAAAAACAAATAGTAATGCACCACACATTTACACAGAACAGAAATAAGCGAGGAATCCATAAAATAACAGTAAAATAATGAAAACAGCCTCTGAATTGTTCATGAAGAGCAGCTAAGATAAAATAGTGGCTGTGATTACGTGGCAAAAATAGCGTTGATGTTGGCAGCTGAACAGTCACGTTTGAGTTTCTCAGTTGTGCAGGGTGGAAAGTTTATCGTTCTGATAGCTTTCAACAGCGACTGATTTCCAGCACTAAGAGTGAGAGACAGCCCCCTTTTTTTAACTTACAATCCAAAGGTGTTTAAAATTCCTGCTTTCAAAGCTGTGGCCCTCCTAATGCTCTAGCCCACATTCCAGGACATTCAACCAATAATGCAGACAGGCAAGTATTGCAGTCGGTTTGACTATTGCTGGAGGATAAGTGAAACATATCTGCAGGAGCTGATTTACTGATAAAGGGTTGGGGGGGGGGGTGGGGGGTGGATAAATCAAACCCTTGTTACCTTTCTTGTTAAGTCTCTTCCTGTTTGCAGTTTCCCAGACACTTTACAGGTCTAACATTCCTGGGTTTTACAGAGGACATTGCCAGACTGTCGCAGAATTTACTTCCTCAGCTTCTATTTTCTCTGTAGCAATCCTCCTCTTTACAAAAAAATACATTTTTGAATCAAAATGTAAAAGCAGTCTATGTTTCAGAATATTTCTGTTTGGGTTGGAGGAGAACTTGAAGATGATGGTGTCCCATGTATCTGCTGCCCTTGTTCTTTTAGGTGGTAAAAGTTGTGGGTTTGAAAGTTGCTGAGCTACTGCAGTGAATCCTGGAGATGATACAGCCACCACTGTGCATCAGCAGTGGAGGGAGTGAATGTTGAAGGTGGTGGATGGGGTGCTAATCAAGTGAACTGCTTTGTCCTTGATGGTATCAAGCATCTTGAGTGACGTTGGAGCTGTACCCAATCCATCATATTCCTGACTTGTGTCTCTTAGATTGTGGACAGGCTTTAGGGAGTCAGGAAGTCAGTTACTTGCCACAAAGTTCCTAGCCTCTGACCTGATCCCTATCACTCATGCTTCAAACTTAACGCAAAAGTTTCTCAACTAAATTTTTAAAACGTATTCTCCCAAATTCTCTCAGACGTTCACAACATGAACAAACTTCTTCTAACATTCTAGGGGCCCATGAAGTCACCACTCTCTGTTATATACTGATATTGAAGCCATGGTTCCGTAAAGCCTGACCTTATTAATTGTTAAGCCCCTTCAGAAAAATAGGCCAATACCCATATGCCACTAGTTTGAAATCCAAATGATAACAACAATTAAAAAAAATCTTTAATCACAAAAATATTTGAAATCTGAGGCCTTAATAAATGGAGGAACTGAATACATAAACAGCCTTCCTGAATCTGTTATAAAGCTCTGGTTAGGTTGTGCCTAGAATATTTTGTTCAGTTTTAGCCAGGGTACTTAGGGAGAGTGTGAAGATTTAAAAGGAAGCAGAGCAGATTTGCTAGAAAGGATCCAGGGATGAACTTCAGGTGCTTTAGGGACAAGGGTAAGATGGAGAAGCTAGGGTTAGAGGGAAAAAGAGTGATCAATGTCTACTAATTTATTTATGACAGGCTTACATAAATTTAGACAAAGAAAAACTGTTCGTATTCATTGATGGTACAAGGAAAAGGGTGGCACAGGTTTAAGGTTTTCAGGGATGAAGTGAGGCAGAAATAACTCGTACTGAGTATGTTAGAACTCACTGTTTACAAATGTGGTCGAAGAAGGGATGATCAATTAACTCAAAAGAAATTCCATAGCCACAAGGGGAAAATAAACTTACAGAACTATGAGGACAGAGTGAGAGACAGGTGCATTACTCCACAGAGAGCCAGCAAAGGCTCAAGGAGCCCAAATGGCTTCCTGAGCTGGAATGATTCTACGACCATGACTGTGTAGGATGATCCACACAGCCTTCCTACCCAATGCTAAAAAAATCTTAATGATTACAATTCTAACTGGGTCAGAAAATGCACCCCTCCTGAGTTGCAGACCTGACTTACACAGAGCTCAGAAAATAAAAATTCCAAAGGGGAATTTATTGAGCTTGAGATTTTCTGTTGCGTAGAGATAAACTTAGGAAGAAAGTGGCACTTTTGAATCAATGTAATAAACCTGCTCTGATTTCAGACTTACCTTTAGCCTTGCTGTTAACCATGAAGAGTTGAAGCAAACCCTTCAGATTCTTAGGTGTTTGGAGCACTAACCTCTAATCCAAAGGAATCCTGCATAATGAGCTGAAATGCACGTGGGATTTACAATTCCCAAGTAATGAACTGCAGTTTATTTCTTTCTAACCCTGCAGTCGTAGCATCAGAACAGGTTGTCTTCAATCACCTTATTACACACAAAAATAGGAACTGGAGTCTGCGAATTAACTGCTCAAGCTTGGGTCATCAGATCAGACTGAACTGAACTTTAACTTCAATTTTCTGTGTCGGTTCTACAAGGTTAATTAACAAAATTCAATCACAGATTTAAAAAAAGATCTTTTGCTTGCAATTCCTGAAAGGAGCTGGAACAGATATCTGGTACATTTCAGCATGCAGTTTAAGAGATCTAGTGATTCCTGCGGCTAGATTAGAAGGATAGGGGTTTGAGTCCCATTCCAGTGTTGAGAGGACAGAAAGTGAGGACTGCAGATGGTGGAGATCAGAGCTGAAAATGTGTTGCTGGAAAAGCGCAGCAGGTCAGGCAGCGTCCAAGGAGCAGGAGAATCGATGTTTCGGGCATAAGCCCTTCTTCAGCCCTTTCCTGAAGAAGGGCTCATGCCCGAAACGTCGATTCTCCTGCTCCTTGGATGCTGCCTGACCTGCTGCGCTTTTCCAGCAACACATTTTCAGCAGTTGAGAGGACAGAAGTCTGCATTGATACTTCAGTGCAGTACTGAGTGAGTGCTGCCCTGTCAGAGGTGCAGTTTTTCAGATGAATGTGAAACTGAGGCTTTGTTTGACTTGAATTGAATTAGTTTTATCAAAAGTACCTTAGATTAGATTCCCTACAGTGTGGAAACAGGCCCTTTGGCCCAACCAGTCCACACTGACCCTCCAAAAAGTAACCCACCCAGACCCATTTCCCTCTGACTAATGCACTGAACACTGTGGGCAATTTAGCATGGCCAATTCACCTTGCCTGCACATCTTTGGACTGTGGGAGGAAACCCGGGCAGAATGTGCAAACTCCACACAGACAGTCGCCCAAGGCTAGAATCTAACCTGATATCCTGGTGCTGTGAGGCAGCAGTGCTAACCACTGAGCCACCGTGCCACTATTGGTTTTAAAAAACTTTGGATGCCTCATTGTCAGGAAAGGTGCTACAGAAATGCAATTTTATTTTTGTCTTCCTTTACCACAATCAGCGACTAGGGAAGAAGCATTGTGTTGAAGAGCATGAGAAGCATATTGCATTATTTTTAAAAACAAAGTAGACTTGCCAATCTGGTGACATACAACATATCCACAGCCATCAATTACAAGCTTCTGGCCAGACTCAATAAACCTAATGAACAGTGGAAGCCAATTAGTGAGCCTTCCTTTGTAAATGTTTCTTTCTACATTTCACTCTTCCCCTTTACTGCATCTATCTGTTTTCTACCTACTTCTCATTTTGTACACAGATCATCCGTGTTGTTGAAAATAAATGAGCCTGAAAGTTGATTCATTAAACGAGAAACCGCTGTCAATCTTACTTGGCAATTAATCACTCGGGAGTACTGGTCAGTCAATTTAGCAAGAGCATTCAACAGTTCATCATCAGTCTGATCCTGAACAAATGCTGTGCACAGTATAGAGCAGCAGAGGTTCACAGAGGCTCTGTATCAACTCCACGTCCCTCATCTCAAAGTTCTTTTACCACAAAGTAGTGCTAAAATATAATGGATGGCATATTGTTAAAACAACTGAACAAGATCAATTGACATTTTAGTTTGATTACCAAGACTTCCTGTAAGATTACAGCAATGATTATTGATCCTCAGCTTTTAGTTTTATGGTTGTCTTACCCAAGTGTTATTCATCATCTGTAAAAGGAAAAGATTAGCAAAGAAAAAGGGTTCTTTACAATTGGAGTCAGATGCATCTGTAATGGGGAATAAGGAGAGGGAGATCATCAAAACAATATTTTGTGTCTGTTTTCATGCAGGAAAACATGAAAATCCTTCCAGAAATAATGGAGGATCTAGAGACTAATGTAAATAAGGAACTGCAAGATCATAGAATCACTACTGTGTGGAAGCAGGTCATTTGGCCCATCAAGTCCACACTGACCCCTCTACCCTGTCTCTGTAACCCTGCATTTCCCATGGCTAATCATTGAGTAAATTCAAGATTGAGATTGACAGATCTCTAAATATGCTGAAAACTGTGGTGCTGGAAAAGTGCAGCAGGTCAGGCAGCATCCAAGGAGCAGGAGAATCGACGTTTCGGGCATGAGCCCTTCTTCAGCCCTTTCCTGAAGAAGGGCTTATGCCCGAAACGTCAATTCTTCTGCTCCTTGGATGCTGCCTGACCTGCTGCACTTTTCCAGCAACACATTTTTTTTCAGCTCTGATCTCCAGCATCTGCAGTCCTCACTTTCTCCTAGATCGCTAAATATTAATATCAAAGGATCTATTGGTGGTGCAGAAAATGGTATTGAGGTAGAAGATCAACTCTAATCTCATTGAATGGTGGGGTAGGCTTAAATATAGCCTATTCCTGCTTCTATTTCTTATTTTCTTCTGTGAATGAGTTTATGGGGTGACTGTTACCAAGGTATTAACCAGAGCCCTTACATAGTGAATATTACTGGGCTATTTCTTCATGGACTTATTCCAAGCTAGGTTGATGACTGTGCCCACATTAGCATCCCTACAATGTGGAAGGAAGCCATTTAGCCCATTGAGTCCACACCAACCCTCTGAAGAGCATCCTATCCAGATCCACCCCCTCCCTGTCAGTTCATGGCTAATCCACCTAGCCTGCATATCTCTGGACACTATGGGCAATTTAGCTTGGCCAGTCCAACTAAGCTGCACTTGTTTGGACTGTGAGAGGAAACCCACGCAGACATGGGGAGAATGTGCAAACTCCACACAGAGAGTCACCCGAGGCTGGAATCGAACCCAGGTCTCTGGTGCTCTGACCCACGTGCCGCCCTATTAATATTAGTATTATTAAATGTAAAGGTACTAGAGGAATTCATGGTACTTAAATAAGTCCCGTGGATCTGGTGATTGGCATCTCAGAGTGCTGAAAGAGGTGGTTAACGAGAGAGATGCATTGACAGTCATTCAAATTTCGATTAACTGTGGAATGGTCTCGGCAGATTGGAAGGTGGTAAATGTAACTGTACTGTTAAAGAAAGGTATTCAGAAAAATTGGGGAATGATAGCCAAGTTAGCCTGACATCAGTGGTAGTTCAAATGCGAAAATCTATAATAAAGAATGTAATAGTTAGGCACTGATTAGGAAAATATTGGTAGGATTAGCAGAGTCAACGTGATTTTATGAAAGTGAAATCATGGTCAACAAACCTGCTGGAGTTTTTTGAGGATGTAATTAGCAGAACAGAAAGTGGGAAAATGGTGGCTGTTGTATATTTAGCTCTTTTTTTCAGAAAACCTTTAATAATAGCCCACAAAAGAGATTATGAAGAAGGGCTTATGCCCGAAACGTCGATTCTCCTGTTCCTTGGATGCTGCCTGACCTGCTGCGCTTTTCCAGCAACACATTTTCAGCACAAAAGAGATTAGGAAACAAAATTAGAGTAAATAGGATTGAGTGGAATATCTTGCCATGGATTGAGAACCGGGAAGTGGACAGAAAACAGAGAATGCAAAAATAAATGAGTCATTTTTAGGTAGTCAGCCTGGAACTATTAGTTACTGTAAGGATTTGGGCCCCCTGCTATTCACAAGTAACATCAATGACTTGGAAGTGGGAATTAAATGTTATGTTACCAAGTTCACAGAAGACGCAATACAAGGTGGGATTGAGAGTTGTGTGGAGATTGCAAAGATGCCTCAAGAGATTTTGGTAGATTAAGTGAGTGGGCGAATATTTGGCAGATGGAGTACAATGTGAAGAAATGAAAGGTTGTTCTGTACTTCTGAAATATAGAATATTTCTAAATGATGAGAGGCTAGAAGTGTTGAACCTCAAGTGGACTTGGGTGTCCTTGGTCATGAGTCACTGAAAATTATTCTGCAGGTAGAATAAAAGGTATGTTAACCTTTATTACAAGAGGATTTGAGTCCTGAAATAAAGATGCCTTACTACAATGATATGGAGCATTAGTGAGACCACACACGATGCATTGTTGAAAGGTTTGATCTCCTTTCTCAAGGAAAGATAAACTTCGCATAGAGGAGGTGCAACAAAGGTTCATCAAACCAATTCCTGGGATGGAGGGATTGTCCCATAAAGAGAGACTAAATAGACTGGGCTAATATTCTTTGGAATGAGAGGTTGTCTCATTGAAACGTGCCAAGTTCTTACAGGGATTGACAGGGGAGATGCAAGCAGGATGTTTCCCTTGGCTGTGGGTCGAGAACCAGGGACACAGTCTCACAATAAGGGGTATCAATTTAGGACTGAATTGAGGTGATGAATCTTTAGAAGTCTCTGTGTCAGAAGCCCACAGAGGCTCAGTCATTGAGTATGTTCAAAACTGAGATTGACAATATCTAAATATTAAAAGCATCAAGGGATCTGGGGATGATGCAGGAAAATGGTGTTGAGATAGATGATCAGCTCTGATCTCATTGAATGGTGGGGTAGGCTTAAAGGGTTGAATAGCCTCCTCCTGTTTCTGTTTCCTTCTGTGAAGGAGCTTGTGGGATGACTGCTAACAAGGACCTTATGCAGCTTAAATGCTGAATATTACCAGGTTATTTCTTCATGGCTATTCCAGGCTAGGTTGATGAGTATTTCCACATTAGAATCCCTACAGTGTGGAAGAAGGCCATTCAGCCCATCGAGTCCACACAGACCCTCTAAAGAACATCCCATCTAGACCCAACCAAATCCCTGTAACCCCACATTCCCCATGTTTATTCAACCTAGCCTGCATATCCATAGACACTATGGACAATTTAGCACAGCCAATCCACCTAACCTGCACATCTTCGGACAATGAAAGGAAACCGGAGCACTCGGAGGAAACCCACGCAGACACGGGAAGAATGTGTAATCTCCACACAAACTATCGCCGGAGGCTGAAATTGAAGCCCCCCCCCCCCCCCCCCCCCCCCCCCGGCGCTGTGAGATAGCAGTGCTAACCACTGAGCCACTGTGCTGCCCTCTTTTCTTCATCACTATTTTCATCATTATTTGACTATCACTGAAATCCCACAAAAAAGCTCACTAACCAAGGAGCTGGTCCATGTACCCTGTAAACTAAAAGCTCCACATTCAACCTTTGAACTTCACTACTGCTGGGGAGGTAGTTCACCTTTTGGGTAAGGCCTTCTGATCAGGTCAAAGACACTATCCGTAGTTTCCACTCCAACACTACAGCATTCATACATTTAATGTACATCTCTTGGATCCTCCCACGGCTTTATGTTAATTTAAAACATCACCCACTGACAGACCTCCTTCTGTTTTTCTGCTTCTTAAAAATATAAAGTGAATCCTCACTTTGTTTTCTGCTCACGTCGACTGATTCCCCGCCTTGATCCCAAAGGACAGAGTGCTTCAGTTCTTTACAAAGGTCAAGTGTCTCATTGATGACATCATTGAAACTTAAATTTGATGAGTACAAGTTTTGCTTGTAGTGTTGGAAGGTTTCCAGACGTTGCTTTGTCAAAACTGGAGATCTGCAGAGTTAATGTCAAGGAGCACCTGTGGAATAGAGAAACGGTACAGATAAGCATTTAAAAAGGTGATTGTTTAAGGCTGATTTATCTGGATTCAGACAGTAGTCATAAAGATTAATTCTCCTGGTTTATGATATTCAAAACCCGTCAATCTTGTGACAACTGTGCGTCTGATTCCCCGCTGTCCATTATTCAGCGGAGTGAGAACTCACTTTCAGGAAGAAGAGGCACACTTGTTTGTGAGGTTTAAATAAAAGCAAAAGGATGCTGGAAATCTGAAAGTGCAGGAGACACTCAGCAGATATGGCAGCATCCGTAGAGAGAGACGGCTCAGTGGTTAGCTATATTTCAGAATTAATTAAATCATCTCCTGGTTGTCATCCTATGGGCCTTCAGTACTAGCTCTCATTCTCACCCTGGGTTTGCTGCAAGTTCACATTGATGCAGAGGTGGTGGCCTAGAGTATTGCTAGACTATTAATCCAGAGAGCCAGTGAATATTCTGGCAGGCAGTGGAATTTAAATCCAATGGAAGTCTGGAATGAAGAGCCTCATGATGATTGTGAAACTGTTGTCAGGAGAACCCATCAGGACACTGCTGTCCTTACCTGGTCTGCCTACCCATCAGGACACTGCTGTCCTTACCTGGTCTGGCCTACCCATCAGGACATTGCTGTCCTTACCTGGTCTGGCCTACCCATCAGGACACTGCTGTCCTTACCTAGTCTGGCCTACCTGTCAGGATACTGCTGTCCTTACCTGGTCTGGCCTACCCGTCAGGACACTGCTATCCTTACCTGGTCTGGCCTACTCATCAGGACGGTTGTCCTTACCTGGTCTGGCCTACCCATCAGGACATTGCTGTCCTTACCTGGTCTGGCCTACCCATCAGGACACTGCTGCCCTTACCTGGTCTGGCCTACCTGTCAGGACACTGCTGTCCTTATCTGGTCTGGCCTACCCATCAGGACACTGCTGTCCTTACCTGGTCTGGCCTACCCATCAGGACTGTTGTCCTTACCTGGTCTGGCCTACCCATCAGGACATTGCTGTCCTTACCTGGTCTGGCCTACCCATCAGGACACTGTTGTCCTAACCTGGTCTGGCCTACAAATGACTCCAGACCTACAGCAGTGTAGTTATTTCGTAACTACCCTTAAGTGCTGGCTCAACCAGTGACACTCCCACCTCTCAAATGAATATTTTAAAAAAAATCCAATTTCTATGTTTTCAGATTCTTCATGAGCTTATATACATTGCTACTCGATTCACCACAAATGCAGATCACTCATCACACTAGCACCTGCTCTATACTCCTGGCCTTGGCATAGACCATGGGTGGGTTTTCTGTTCCTTCAAGCTGGAGTATGGAGCTGGCCCGACCTAAAGCAGAAACTGGGAGGTTGGGGGGATTCGACAGCCCAGGCCTCATTCACAAGCTGTTCTCCACCAAAGTCAGAAGGGAGTGTGTCAGCAGACAGGTGGAAACCTTAGCTTACATCAATCTCAGGATTTCTTGTGTGGTCTGGAAGAGTTGTGTCTTTTTTTAAGTGTGTATGTATGTGTATATGTGTGTGTATGTGTGTGTGTGTGTGTATGTGTGTGTATGTATATGTATGTGTGTGTGTGAGTGTGTGTCGGTGTGTGTGTGTGTATGTGAGTATGCGTCGGTGTGTGTATGTGTGTGTGAGTGTGTGAGTGTGTGTATGTGCGTGTGTGTGTGTGTATGTGAGTGTGTGTGTGTGGGTGTGTGTGTGTGTGTGTGTGCGCGTGTGTGTGCGCGTGTGTGTATGTGTGTGTGTGCGTGTGTGTATGTGTGTGTGCGTGTGTGTGTGTGGGGGGGGTGTGCGCGCGCGTGGGTGTGTGTGTGTGCGTGTGTGTATGTGTGTGCGTGTATGTATGTGTATGTGTGTGTGTGGATGTGTGTGCGTGTGTGGGTGTGTGTGTGTGTTTGTGTGTGGGTGTGTGTGTGTGTGGGTGTGTGGGTGTGGGTGTGTGTGTGTGTGGGTGTGTGTGGGGGGTGTATGTGTGTGTGAGTGTGTGTGTGTTTGTGTGTGTGAGTGGGTGTGTGAGTATGTGTGTGTGGGGTGTGTGTGTGTGGGTGTGTGTGTGTGTGTGGGTGTGTGTGTGAGTGTGTGTGTGTGGTGTGTGGGTGTGTGTGTAGGGGGTGTATGTGTGTGTTTGTGTGTGTGAGTGGGTGTGTGTGTGTGTGGGGGGGTGTGAGTGTGTGTGTGTGGGGTGTGTATGTGTGTGTGAGTGTGTGTGGGTGTGGGTGTGTGAGTGTGTGTGTGTGTGTGGGTGTGGGTGTGTGTGTGTGGGTGTGTGTGGGGGGTGTATGTGTGTGTGTGAGTTTGTGTGTGAGTGGGTGTGTGGGTGTGTGTGTGTGGGGTGTGTGTGTGTGAGAGTGTGTGTGGGTGTGTGTGTGTGTGTGGGTGTGTGTGTGTGAGTGTGTGTGTGTGTTTGTGTGTGAGTGTGTGTGTTTGTGTGTGGGTGCGTGAGTGTGTGTGTTTGTGGGTGTGTGTGTGTTTGTGTGTGTGTGGGTGTGTGTGTGGGTGTGTGTGTTTGTGTGTGTGTGGGTGTGTGTGTGGGTGTGTGTGTGTGGGGTGTGTGTGTGTGTGTGTGTTTGTGTGTGTGTGGGTGTGTGTGTTTGTGTGTGAGTGTGTTTGTGTGTGTGTGCGTGTGTGGGTGTGTGTGTGTGCATGTGTGTATCTTTCTGTCCTTATAACCAGAACAATGATTGTGAAACAAAGTATGACATCCTGCCACAAATGAGTACGTTAGGTAAAATAACCAGAAACTTAATCAGAGAGGTTTTAGTGAACATTTTAAAGGAGGAAGTTAATGTTGAGATGCAAAGGACTTTCTGGCCTCGGCAACTGAAGACAATGCCACCAACAGTGGAGCAATTCCAATCACAAATGCTCAAGAGGTCAGATTGAGATGGACACAGATGTCTCGGAAGGTTGTGGGGCTGGAGAAGGTCACAGAGAAATGGAATCATGAGGCTATAAAGGGTTTTGAATACCCAGGTTGAGATTCGAAAATAGAAGCTCAGGCATTAGAGGTGAATGGCACTTGGTGGGGAATTAATACAGAGGCAGCAGAGTAACGTTCAATCCCGAGGGACTGTTAACATCAAATAGGAGCAAGAACCCTGCTGTGCCTTCCTTTCATTGGCAGCGAAAGTCAGTCAGTTCACCTGATTTGTTCCTGGGATGGCAGCAATGTCATAGAATCCCTATAGCGTGGAGTCAGGCCATTCAGCCCGTACCACCCCTCCAAAGGGCATCCCACCTAGACTCACCCATGAAACCCTGCATTTCCCATGGCCAACTCACCTAACCTCCACATCTTTGAACTGTGGGAGGAAACCCACGTAGACACAGGGAGAATGTACAAACTCCACAGACAGTTTTTCCGAGGATGGAATTGAACCCGGGTTCCTGGCGCTGTGAGGCAGCAGTGCTAACCACTATGACAAGAGACTGGGCAAATTGGGCCTGTATTCGCTAGAGTTTTGAAGAGTGAGAGATTATCTTAATGAAACCTGCAAAATGATTAAAGGACTAGACAGGGTATACACAGGGAAGCAATTTGCCATGGTTAGTGAGTCGAGAACCAGGAAGCAAACTTGAAAAATGAAGGGGAATGTAATTTTGGACTGAGTTGAGGAAAATGTTTTTATAAGCAGGGAAAGCGAATCTTTGGAATTTTCTATCGCAGAGGGCTCTGGAAGGTTAGAGTGTGTGTAGAGTTTGATACATTTTTGATTAATGGCATGAAGGGTTATTGGAATGGTGTCAGTAAGAAGCATTGAGGTGTTTGATCAGCTCTGATTGCATTGAATGAGGAGTGCACTCAATGGACTGAATGACCCACTCCAGTCTCTATGCTCCTATGTATTGTTCAATTAGTTGCCCCAACTGGGATCAGCGAACTCAGAGCTGTAGCTAATGGAGCTGCATAAGGAGACATTAGGGTCATATCACAGAAAATATGGAGGTTAAGAATCACAGAGTCAGAGTGAGTCATGAATGGGCTCCTTTGAGCAACATAACCTTTGTGAAAGGGATGTAGAAACCACAGGAGAGACACCGTCAAACACCACGTACACTGTGTTTCAGCAGACTCCAATAGCAATTCACCCCCTTGTTGTATCTGCTCACTTAACCATTGGAAAAATGCCTCAATAAGTGACTTAATATCCATGTGTATTGATCTGCCACAATTAAAATCCAACCCCTGAGCTGCTGTCATCCCTACCATAACAGAAATATAAAGAACCATTTTTTTGGTAGAATCATAGAACAAAGAATGAGGCCATTTGACCCATCTGTCCCACTGCTTTGCCCATATGCTTATAACAGATCCTGCATTCAGTGTTTAGCTAATAAGCTTTCAAATGATGAATGGGAAGGGTTGAGAGGGATTTGGGTCAAATGCTGGCAAATGGGCTAGATCACCTTAGGATATCTGGTCGGCATGGACGAGTTGGACTGAAGGGTCTGTGTCTGTGCTTTATAACTCTACGAGTCTAAATGCTTCTATTAAATTCACGTCCAAGACCCTTTCAGTGGCAGTGCATTCCTGCAACAAGTCAGATCATGTGATTCAAGAGTATTCAACAACTGTGTCCCTTAATTAACCAAAATCGCATTCTGAAGACATTTAAGTATAAAGTGTGGCACCAACTTGTCATCATTCCCATGATAAATAATTGGCACCAATCTGGCACTCTGCCTGTATTCCTGATGAAGGGCTTTTGCCTGAAATGTCGATTTTACTGCTCCTTGGATGCTGCCTGAACTGCTGTGCTTTTCCAGCACCACTAATCCAGAATCTGGTTTCCAGCATCTGCAGTCATTGTTTTTACCTAACCAATGGTGGTCCCCAGTGCCATGTGATACCAGCATTACCAAAACAGTGTGCCATGTAATGTCCATACCTTCAAGGAGAAAGGTTGTAGTATTCTAATGTAAGAGGTGGTGTGTGGTACCCATGGACATTCCACATACTTCTTTTTTAATAAGTGGCAAACTACAGATGAAATTGAAAACTGCAAGTCTCAACGTGACATTCAAGAAACTGCACAGCATGTTTCAGTCAGGGGTCCACTCTGAGTGAATGTCGAAACAGCACAAATGGCTTGGATAAACTGATTTATGGTGTTTTCAAACCCAATCCCAATCAGTAATATGTAAATGTTTACAATAATTCTAATAAAGTGGTAAAAATAAACCATATGCTCGATGCTATAAAGATAACCATTAACAGATGAAAAATGAGCGATCTAATTGAAATCAGCAGGCTTCAGGGAACTATCAAAGGGCAGAGCTGATTATATTTGAGGGACTTTCAGGAATAAATGCTCAGACTGTAAAAAATCTTGGACGTCAGTGACTTTGAGAACTGCAATTATCTGATAATAAAGTACAGTTAGCAAAAACTCTGCCTGTTGCAACACAAACATGTGCATTTTGTATTGACAATGTCAGGACTTCCACGCATTGGAGTTGTGCCATTTAATTGAGCAGTGCTTGAAAGTAATACCTATCTGCCCATCAGCATCAATGCAAGCCCCCAGTTATCATCTGGGGCTGAGCAGACATTTATAAGAAGAGCAAAACAAGGAAGCTGTGACTCAGTTCCTGACAGAAGGCGTGATCACATAGTAACAATGGACTGGGGGTGCACAACATCTGGATCCTCATTTTTCAGACTCTTTTTCAGTCCTTTGTGACAGTGAAGGTGGTAGTTAACAACAAGACGTTGCATTTGTATAGCATCCCTTGCATAATGAAATATTCTAAGGGTTTCACAGGAGAATTATGAAACAAAGTAGGACACCGAGCTACATTAGGAGACATTAAGTTACACTCATAGAAAATCGAAGCAGAAGTAAGCCACTCATCCCTTTGAGGTTGCCGGGCCACTGAATATGATCGTGGCTGATCATCTAACTCAGTACCCTGTCCTTGCTTTCTCCCAAACCCCCTGATCCCTTTAGACCAAAATAAAATGATCTATGTCTTGAAAACATCCAATGATTTGGCCACGACTGTTTTCTATGGCAGAAAATTCCACAGGCTCACCACTCTCTGGCTGAAGAAATTTCTCCTTTCAGTCTGAAACAGCTTACCCCATATCACCAACCAGGTAAGGACTGTGACCCCGGTCATGGACTCTGCAGTCATTGGGAATATCCTTTCTGCATTTAACATGTTAGAGTTTTATCATTTTCAGTGAGATTTCCCCCATCAATTCTTTCAAATTCTAGTGAAAATAATCCTAACAGACCAAGTCTCTCGTCATATATCAATCATGCCATCCCAGGAATCAGTCTGATAAACCTTTGTTGCACTCCATTCATATCCAGAACATCTTCTTCAAGTAAGGAGACCAGAACTGTTCTCAGTGCTGTAGGTGCGCTCTTACCGAGGCCCTGTATCATGGCAGCAAGATGCCAAAAGCTCGGTTGAAGGATTGGGTTGCTCCACAGTAAAACCTAATGCGAAATATTCATTTAATATCTCTCCAATCTCCTGAAGTTCAACACAAAGATGACCTCTTTGATCATTATGGGGCCCTGCTCTCTCTTGTTGCTGTCTTGCTCTTAATGCGCTTGTAGAATCTCTTTGGAATATCCTTAACCTTATGGAATATCCTTAACCTTATTTGCCAAAGCTATCTCTATCTTTTTGCCTTCCTGATCTTACTCATAAGAATGCGCGTACACTTTTACTGTTCAACAGATTCATTAGAACCCAATTAACTATATCTAATATATGATTCTTTTTTATTTTTGACTAGAACTTCAATATCTTTATGCATCCATTATTCTCGAATCCTTCCAGCCTTACCTGTCACTCTAACAGGAACATAATGTCATGATGAACATAATGGAGAGGCCTCTTCTGGTGTACTGTGTTCAGTTCTGGTTGCACTCTTATAGGAAGGATATTATTAAGCTGGAGAGATTTGCCAGGATGTTGCTGTGAATGAAGGGTTTGAGTTATAAGGAGAGGCTGAAGAGACTGGGACTTCTTTCACTGGAGAAAAGGAGGTTGAGGGGTGACCTTAGGGGGTGGGGGATTTCAAGACTAAGGGACATATTTTTAAGGTGACAGGAGAAAAATTTTAAAAAGACACAAGGGGCAATTTTTTTTTTACACAGAGAGTGGTTCGTGTTTGGAATGGACTTCCAGAAGAAATGGAGGATGCAGGTACAGTTACAACATTTAAAAGGTATTTGGATAAGTACATGAATAAGAAAGGTTTGGAGGGACATGGGCCAAGTGCAGGGAGGTGGGACCAGTTTAGTTTGAGATTATGGTTGGCGTGAACAGGTTGGATTGAAGAGTCTGTTTCTGTGCTATATGATTCTATGACTCTATAAGTTTTTGAGAAGAAAGTAAAATAGAGGGACGGAGAGGAAATTCCTCAGCCCCTGGATGCATAGCTAATCAGTAATAAAGTGAGTAAATCAGTGACACTGAAGAAGCCTCAGTTTAGCGTTGTAATTAGAATTGATTTACAGAGCTATATAGAATAGGGGGAGATTATGGAGATCGGGAAGGGAGAAACCATGTAGGGATTTGGAAAAAAGAATGAGAATTTTAAAACTGAGACATTGGTTTACCTGCAGTCAATATAAGTGAGTTCAGGGATGACAACTGAACAGAACCTGGTGCAAGCTAAATCATCGGCAATAGAGTTTTGGGCGGATTCAAGTTTATGGAGCGTAGAATGCTAGAGACCAGCCAACAGTGTGTTACAACAATCATCTCAAGATAACAAGGCATGATGAGAGTTTCAGCAGCATATGGGCAAAGTCAGGGAGTGTTACAGAGGTGAAAGTAGATGGTGCTATTTGTACATCTTGAGATCAAATATGCCATGGATGTCAACAGACTTGTTTAAATCAAAGAAGAGGCACATAGTTGGACAGCTATGGGATGGAGTTTGGAGCAGAACTGGAAGCAACAACTTCAGTGCTCCCAAAATTTAATCAAAGCTACTAATAAAAAAAGGGCTCTTAAACAAGTTTAAAAACGCCAGGGTGAGATACAATGTGGTCAAAGATACTGAGGGAAGTGAGATTGGAGATTTCAGAGGCCATGACAATTTTCCAGTCCTCCCTAGACCCAGAGGTGATGCCAGAGAACTGGAGAATTGCAAATGTCAATCCTTTGTACATGAATACAAGGCAGTCAATTTAGTCAGTTAATTAGTAGTGGGAAAGCTTCTAAAAATAAGGATCTGAATGAATTAATGTGACAATCACAGGAGTAATTTTAGATTTTTTTTAAAATGAGGCACAAGTATTTTAAATATTAATGTTGAAAAAGTTCATTGGCCAAACGAAATATTTTACTAAGTACTGATTCTAACCTAATCTCGAAATTAGTATTTTGAATGGTCCTGAAGTTATGTCACTGCACCATCCAGATATAGACAAGTAACAACTGAGTTATCGTTACCAGTTCCCTAGCTAACTCATCCTCAATTCACTCAACTATGACAACATTCGATTGAATTTTCCTATTGCTTGACAAAAACCCAAGAATGTTCGAAAGGAGGACTTTGCAAGGTCAAATAAATGTTTTGGATGTGAACATAGGAGATATAGTTAGTAAGTTTGCGGAAGACACCAAAATTGGAAGAGTAGTGGACAGCAGCAAAGGTTATCTCAGAGTACAACAGGATCTTGATCAGATGGGCCAATGGGCTGAGGAGTCACAGATGGAGTTTAAATTATATAAATGCAAGGTGCTGCATTTTGGGCACGCAAATCTTAGCAGGACTTATGCATTTAAAGGTAAGGTCCTAAGGAGTGTTGCTGGACAAAGAGACCTTGGAGTGCAGGTTCATAGCACCTTGAAAGTGGAGTCGCAAGTAGATAGGATAGCGAAGAAGGCGTTTGGCACACTTTCAATTATTGGTCAGAGTATTGAGTACAGGAGTTGGGAGGTCATGTTCCGACTGTACAGGACATTGGTTAGGCCACTGTTGTAATATTGCGTGCAATTCTGGTCTCCTTCCTATCGGAAAGATGTTGTGAAACATGAAAGGGTTCAGAAAACATTTACAAGGATGTTGCCAGGGTTGGAGGATTTGAGCTATAGGAAGAAGCTGAACAGGCTGGGACTGTTTTCCCTGGAGTGTCGGAGGCTGAGAGGTGACCTTATAGAGGTTTATAAAATTATGAGGGACATGGATAGGATAAATAGACGAGGTCTTTTCCCTGGGGTGGGAAAGTCCAGAACTAGAGGGCACAGGTTTGGGATGAGAGGGGAAAGATATAAAAGGGACCTAAGGGGCACCTTTTTCACGCAGAGGGTGGTGCATGTATGGCATGAGGAAGTGGTGGAGGCTGGTACAATTTAAAAGGCATCTGGATGGGTATATGAAATGGGAAGGGTTTGGAGGGATATGGGCCAAATGTTGGCAAATGAAACTAGATCAGATTAGGACATCTGGTCGGCATGGACAAATCGGATCGAAGGGTCTTTTTCCGGGCTGTACGTCTCTGTGATTCTATGATGTTATGATTCAATAATTCTCAATCATTTAATTGTATATATCGGATGAAAGAACCTGACAAGGGATATCAAGAGAATTGGAAGCAAGATAGAGCTGGGTGTCATCAGGGTACTTGTGAAAATTGATGCTATCACTAGATTATTATTGACTATTGCTTTCCACAGTTTTAATGGCAGAGGAATATCTTATTAATGTAATAAGCTACAGGAGCAAAGTACAAGGAGTTACTGATCATTGTATGAATTCATGGTTTATGCTTTGAAACTCAGACTATTTGTAAAATCTCATTCCAGAGACACGGATCGATGGTTTAAATGAAAGCATAGCTGGAATTGGGATGTTGAAGAAGTAATAATGTTTAATCTAATGCAAGATGGGGAATCCTTAGAATTTCATCAACATGTATGTCTGTAATACCCTGCAAGTTGTAGAAACAAGCTGAACTCCTGTGGTGGTCTCACAGTAAGGTAGCAGTTATATTATCACAAGGCAGATAATACTGTGACAGTAGTTATCCCCTGGGATAAAATTTGGAAAAATGTGTTTGAGATCTCTCTTCCTTGATAGTACACTGACATTTCCTGACTTGCTTTGTGAAAATAAATAATATTTTCCTTATTCAGTGAAGGTAGTGAACAAATAAGTGAATTTTCTTCACATCCCACGGAAATGAAAATGGATGAACCGCCATTGTGAAATAGCTGAGCTTTTTTTTATCTTTACTATCTCTGTGTTAACGAGTTTATGAATGTGACAGTGGAGTCACCACACAGTGTGGGACTGGACTATGTTAGTCAAACCAAGGTGATAGACTGTGGTCTTTGTCGAATATCATTGAGCCAGAAGGTCTTTTCTGATAATCTGACAGATTTCACCTCTGGTATAGGAACTGCATTCTACTACCCAGTTAGCTCAGTTGGCTGGATGGTTGGTTTGTCATGTAGTGTGATGCCAACAGAAAGGGTTCAATTCCTGAATGAACTGAGGTTACCATGAAGGACTCTCCTTCTCAGCCTCTCCCCTCGCCTGAGGTTTGATGACCCACAGGTAAAACCACCACCAGTCGTTTCTCTCTCTAATGAGAGACCAACTGTATGGTCATGTAAGACTATGGGGAATTTCCCAAAATTGATAATCCCACGAAGCTGAGAGGCAGGGCCTCTGGTAGCCTTCCCATTTCAGGGATTCAGCTTTGAGCTAATCCAGTCAGACCCATCTCTAGGAGTATATTCTCTGCAGACACTTCATGTTATGGCAAGGTTAGACATCCTGGAGGTTTCAACATGTGAGCAAATCTCTCACTGCCCCAGCTGACCTGTCTAGTCCAACAGCCTTTTCCTTCTGTCTCCGAAACATTTTACAAATAACAATTGACACGCACATTAAATGCAAAAAGACCCACCAGTGTTTATATGCCTCTATGATTTTTTTTCCCCACTTTGCTTGCTGAGTATCCAGAAAATTGACCAAATTCCTGGAGACTCCAGGATGATCCCACAGTATTGGACACCCTGAGCTGTGCCCATGTGATTAGAATTGTCCACCGTGCAATGCGCATGAATATTAATCGGTGACCTACAACGAAATGATGGATTGCTTAGGGCCTATGATCCTGTGAGCTAATTGGCCTGGAATGGGAAAGCAAGTCCGCGTTGTATCAATTTGAAATAGACTGTGAGCTATGACATCCCCCATAGTGCTTCATCTGGTTTTAATACACATTCATAAACGCTGGCAGCTTGTAGCCTGAATTTTTTAAAATCCTTGCAAATTCACTTTACTTTCAAACGCCATACTTAAACATAACCCAATTCCAAATTTCCAGTCGCCAAAAAAAGTTCAGAAACATTGAAGTGCTTTGAACATTACTCACTTGTTGCCAGACTGCAAATGTCACAATTATAGTCAGTCTGAGTTTTAACTTGTATCGACTAAAACACTGAGTATTTGAGAATCGATAATAATCGCGGTTGGCCGTTAAGAGTGAGTGGGTAAAATTGGAGCCGTATTCTTTGGAAATGGTGAGGTTCAGGAGGGATGCAGGTGACTTATATAAAACAGTGAAGAGAATTGATAAAAAGAAGGAAAAATCTTTTGCTATTTTCTATGTAAAGTTGCATATTTTTAATGGATTTCAGGGAAAGCTCAATGAAGCTCTCTGAAGGATTGGACAGGATTTTCCCAGCCCCTAGCGATGTGGGAAATGCGGAGCCATTTGGGAAAATATGATGCGATCAGAAAAATGCGATTCTCGATGGCAAGAGAAAAAAATGTCTGATTTTCCAGTCAAGTTTTTAATGGCAAGATGAGTGAGAGGCCATTTTATATCTTTTTACATCTCATCAGTGTTTATTCTCACTTCAATTATGTGCAGTTTGTTATTCTCCCAGGCAGTAGAGAGAAAACAGACAGTGATAATTCCCAATCTGAGAGCTAGAGCAAGTACCTGACCTCAGTTCACCACTTGGTTCCTCTGGCTGCCACCTTGCCAATGTTCCCCAATATCCCAGGGTAGGCTGCACGGGCAGTGCCCAACTACACTTGTGATGATGCTGTCACTTTAAGAGGTTATTTTGTCCTAGATTTTTTTTCTGAGAAGGGGTTCCAAGGCAGAAGTAATGAACCAACTACTGAAGACCTCTTGAGTAAACAGCTTGGGAGGGCTTGTTTTTTTTTTAATAACCTGATTGGGTGTGGTCAGCTCTCACAGATCTATATTTCTGGGTTTTGGTATTTTTAGTAACATCAGAAGCTGTTTGGGGTCTCAACAGAGTTGGATGCTTCAGTGAATGTCTTCAGAGAATGCTACTCTCTCTGACTTTCCTTTTAATGATTTTTATCCTCCTGGATTGGAGAACTGCATGTGAGAATCTGAGTCTGAATTTGCTTTTTTGCCAAAAGATGTATTGGAATAATTAATTAGTAATAAGTACTGTATCTATTATTCTGTTAGGTTTTCCAAAAAAGTTATTCTAAATTTCTATAGTTGTACTTTTAACTGTAGTGTTTAAATAAATTATGTTTTGCTTAACATTGAGTAATTTGATCAGTTGCATTGCATCTGGAATACGGTGCCTGACATTTATTTTTAAAAATAAGAACAAGCTCAGATCCAGGTTACCTTCTTAAAATATTGTGGGGGTCTGGTCTGGTCCATGGGGTTGGCATCAGACAAGCACCAGACTCATCACATCATCATGCTACATCTTTAATTCACTTCAGTTCATCACTTCAATGATGCACTCTGGAGCTCACCATCGCCTCTTACTGGACTGCCATTGTCAGGACACTATCTGCACAGGGACAATATCCACTTCATGGATTGGCCCAGGTTGCATTTTGGGACTCCTCAGTTACTCTCTAAGCACTGACTCACTTTGCACCTATTTGGATGCCTTGCCTTCCACTTCAATCAGAATTTACAGGCTCACACAGCGTTTCTGTCTTGCTTTGTCTTTTAGTGCAGACTCAAAGGCAGGCATCTTGTCCTGGTTGCCAGCAGTGATAGTCAGTGACCCATCTGCAGCATGTGCCAAGGGTCAAGGAGGACTGCTGTCAGTCAGGGAGGCGTGTCATAGTCAGTCAAGGACAGCTTCCAATCTCAGTTCAGTGGCTTGGACACAGTTGGTCATGCACTTGCGACAGTCAAAGTCAGAGGTTCCATATCTTTGGAGTCTGGGGGATTGGGCCATGCTTAATTCTGCAGGTTTAGTGCAACCAGCCTGGAGATTAGTGGTAAGTCAGTGGGGAGCTGTATCGAGATCAGTCAGGCTGTCGTTCCAAGTTGATCAGGTGGGTGGCCCACAATAATTCACTGATGATCCAGGGATGTTACCTGGAGCCATTTCTGTAGTTGGAAGATGGGGAAGTCAGTTGTGGGGTTTGAAGGCAGCATACTGGCATGCAGAGAGGAGAATAAATATGACGTGAGGTAACTCAACATGTCTGGGTGATGTACAATCGTACATTGGAAGGCATGGTTTACTGTAGGTCATTGATACCCACCGCCACCTAAAATGGGAATCACTATTATAATGACAAAACCTGTGGGGTATGGGGGTCAGGGGATAAAGTGGGAACATGAAGACTGTAAATCGAAGAGATGAGTAGGAACATGTGGAAGCTCAGAATTGTTGGGGTAGGCAGCAGGTGAAGGAAGGAAGAGACATACAAGTTTGGGTGGATCACTGAGACTGATAGACTGAGCCTGTGACTCGGTTTGCGAACTGTGACCTACGTTGCCTTCCATTCTTATCCAAATCACGAATCCGCGATGGAAACGCAGGAAGGCTGCCTCTGCGACCGGAATGGCTGAAGTCGGTGTTTTGTTTCCTTCTGAGGATAAGGGCTCTGCTTGTGAGCAACGTGAGGTCCTTTAAAGTGGCAATTACATTCGTCAGGCACTTACACGATGCAGGTTAAAGATATCTGTAATGATTGAATTCTCATGTTGGAAGCATGCCAGGTGGTCTTCGTTGCTGGATTGAGGTTCCAACCTGTTTTACAGGCGTGGTTCCAAACAGCTGTCCATTGTGATTCTGGCTGTAAGAGCTGCTCCTTTTTTGAGGTGTTTTTCAGTGCTGCAGCTGAGTTCCTCGAATTCTAGGAGTAGTGATTACTGTTTTATAAGCTGTTGACAACTACAACATTTAAAAGGCATCTGGGTGGGTACATGAATAGGAAGGGTTTAGAGGGATATGGGCCAAATGCTGGCAAATGGGACTGGATTTATTTAGGATATCTGATCAGCCTGGACAAGTTGGACTGAAGGGTCTGCTTCTGTGCAGTACATCTCTATGACTCAATACCTCAACCAGCCTCTTTGGGCAGGTGAAGTTGGTCCTATCTACATGCAAAAGCTGTCCTGGTGCAAAGGCAAGCTGAAACATTATTAGATGACTCTTTGACACACTTCTCACTTCTTCCAGAGGCATGTCATAGTATGTTTGAACAGGTTGGTTAAAAATACCTTCTGCGTGTGAATCACAAGCATGTTTCCAATTGCATCGAATTCAAATCCTGGTCACAAGCAATCTTGGCCATTACAAATGTCATTGGTCATTACAAATTGATCGTAGTCATCTCTGTGAAGGAGAGGGAAACACAGGCGACCTGAAGATTCTCACCAGGGGGCCACATTTCACAAGGTCAATCCGAGCTCTCTCAGCTGCACAAAGATATTCCTCATTGATTGCCGTTCACCTTGAGCTATAAGCTTTTGCCAACATGCTCCTATAAGCAATCCTGCCTTGCTTGGGTGATGTGGAGGGTGCAGTTGAAGGGACATGGTGTCACGTGCACTTACAAGTTTCTCCTGTATTTGCATATCATGATTGTGCAATGATCAGGATAGAGTACTCTCTGTCAAAAGTCCCTGTGCAGGTATAGCATGGCACTCCATGCCAGAGATCTTCATATCCCACTGTATTGAGGACAATGATAAACTGTCATGTATAAGTGATGCTGACTGCTCACACTACAATGATATTTGCTGAATTGACATCGAGCCAAACTTTGAGAAAGCTCAGCCCCTTTTTGCCTTTAAAAATTATGAAAGTTGGGGGGATCCAAGATGGCGGCCATCTAGACAGATCACATTGCAGAGCTCCTCACCACACCGCAAGCGGGACAAAGTCCTAACCCAACCTACCTGGATCACAGCGATATCCTGGGACTCTGGAAAGGTTGTGGAGTCCCAGGAAACTGTTAGAGAACAACTTACCTTGATTTTCGTCGTCCAGGGATGCCGAGTAAGGGAGGAGGTACGTCCAAGGCCGGGCCCGCAGCCCAGCCTTCAGGATCCACGGACTTGATTTCCTACCAGGTCCTGCTAAAGGACCTTGCGAAATCTCGCGAGATGTTGGGGAAGCAGACAGCAGAGAAGCTGGCCCTGGTCTCTGTCATGCTGCAGAAGCATGAACAGCAGCTGGGAGACCTTGAGAAAAGGACGGATGAGGTAGAACAGAGAATCACAGTGGTGGAAGCTGATACCTGTTCCTCCAAGGATAGGATCCAGGCCCTGGAGACACAGGTCTGTAATTTGCTTGACCAGGTTATGACCTCAAGAACAGGGGCAGGAGAAAAATATTCGGATCGTTCGATCTGCCTGAAGGTAAGGAAGGTGAGTTACAAGTGGAATTTATTGAGGACTGGTTGCCAAAATTCCTTAACTTGGAGGCTGGAATGGGAAGCTTGAAGATTGAGAGGGCTCACTGGGTCACGGTGCAGAGGTCAGGTCTGGACCAACGTCCCCATCCTATCTTGGTGCAGTTTCATCACTATAGAGATAAGGAGAGAATTGTAGAACTTTGCAGAATCCAGGTGAAGGATCCAAAGGCCTTAGTTTATGAGGCCTCTAAGACCACGTTCTTCCAGGACTTGTCAGCGGTGGTGATATGGAAAAGAAAATCCCATGATGGTATCAAGAAAAGACTGAGGGAGCTCGGGATCCAATACTCTCTGAGGTATCCGGCAGTGCTTCAGAATACCTTAAATGCATGTATATCTCTCTGACACATTGGACAAGGCAAAAGACTTTATGGACAAATTAACTTAATGTGAACAATTTAGGATGTCCAAATTTGGGTGTTGTTTGGGTATGTCTCTACTTTTCTTTAAAAAAAAGAGGAAGTCCGTTTGGGGTTTTCTTTTCCTATTTTTTGTTGGTAAAAATCTGGTCTAAACTGTGCTCGGGGGAGGCTGTTTACTTTCTATTTCTAAGTTAAGTTATACCAAAGGATGGGTGGGGTACTTAGTATTTTTTTCAATATTTCTTTGTTTACATTGTTATTCCATGGTGTATTTTCTTTCTTTGCTGTTTGTGATTGTGGTGCGGTTCTAGCTAGGAGGAGACAAAATGGTTGGGATGACTAGATGCCTACTTACGGGTAGTTCATGCCCAGTTCAGGAAGTTAAATGCACTGGCAGCTGTATTGGCAGTGGGATGGGAAGTTGGGTTTGGGAATGTGTAGATGCCCCCTTTGGGCATGGGGTGAGTTCCCCTATTCAGTGCCACTAGTGCTTTATATGTTGGGTTTTTTTTGGTTTTTGTTGTATATAGTCTTTGATAGCTTTGTAGTTTGTTAACTGTAGTGGTTTTAGTTTATGTAGTTTTTATGTTCGATGAATCTTGCGACATTAAGGCTCAGCGATTTGTAATTCGAGTTCCTCCTCTCTGGAATCTAGATGTTACGCCAGAAGGTTAATGACTTGATTAAATGGTGTACCTGGAATATCAAAGGGACTCACTCGCCAATTAAGAGGAAAAAGGTACTCTCGAGACTCAGAAAGGAAAATGTAGATATTGCTTTATTACAGGAGACACACTTGGATGATAGGGAGCATTTGAAACTACTGCAGAATAGCTTTGATTGGGTTTACTTTTCATCTTTTAATACCAAAAGTAGAGGAGTGGCTATATTGGTTAGAAGGAATCTCCTATTCAAGTTGCTAGGATGTATTAAAGACACACGCAGGAGGTTTACAATCCTCAAAGCCCTGATAAACAGGGAAGAATGTGGTGTTCTAAACATTTACTGCCCTCTGGCCCATCCCCTCAAGTTTCTGGTAGATGTGTTCTCTAAATGGATCAGTCTCAAGTCCTGGCATATCATTATAGGGGGAGATGTTAAACTGTCTCATGGATCCCACAGTAAGCAGGTTGCCCAAAGCCACACCATCCACCTCCCCCCCCCTCCCTCCCCAACCCCCACCGATACCCTGTGTACAAACTAGACAGTTAGTGGATCTGTGTGTGGAGTTCGGGTTGGTAGACATCTGACAGTGTCTCCACCCTACAGGCAGGAATTTTACGTTTTATTCCAATCCATACAGATGTCACACCAGGATTGTTTTTATCTGACCCTGGACTTGGTGGCATCTTGTATGATTGGTAATATCACCATCTCCGATCGTGCTCCAGTGTACCTGATGGTTAAGATTAAGGATGCTATAGTGGGCCTGAGGCGAGTAGATCTCTTTATCTCTAAGGATAAAAAGTTTGTGGAGTACTTCTCTAAGAAATTTGGGGCATTCCTAGATAGTAATTCAGGCTCAGTTAGTAGTCTAAAGCCTATGCCAGGGGTTAGTTATCTCCTACTCTGCCAGTAGGAGGCAGCAGAAGGGCGAGCGGCAATGTCTCCTCAAAGCACAGTAGAAGGCAGCCAAGAAGGCTTACTTTGACAGGCCCTCATTGGCCAAGCTATAGAGGATTACGGCACTACAGTCTGCATTGAATTCCGTGCTCACACAGGCAGCAAAGAAGGAGCTTGCTTTTACAAAACAAAGGTTGTATGAGCATGGTACCTAGCGTATCTCGCCAGGAAAAAGTGTGCCCCTCAAATCATTACGTTGATTAGGGAAGGTGCTGGGAACGTAGCATGTGATTATAAAAAGATTAATGAGGCAATCCAGAGATTTTACTCAGAAGTGTATACATCTGAGGGTTGTGAGGAGGGGTGGGCCAAGATGAAGCCCTTTTTCAAGGATCTGGAGCTCCCGGGTGTGACACCCCAAACAAGAATCTTTTGTAAGTGCCCCCTTATTTGTGTGTTTTGGGCAGTTTGTGCAGTGCCTCTGAGATGGATTCTTAGAGCAGCTTGTACTGGAGCCTACCAGGGAGAAGGCAATTCTGGATCTGGTGTTGTGCAACGGACCCGATTTGATCAGGGACCTCAAAGTAAAGGAGCTATTAGGAGGTAGTGACCATAATATGATAAGGTTTAATCTGCAATTTGAGAGGAAGAAGGGAGAATCCGAAGTGTCAGTATTGCAGTTGAACAAAGGGAACTATGGAGCTATGAGGGAGGAGCTGGCCAAAGTTCAATGGTTCAATACCCAACCAGGGATGGCAGTGGAACCACAATATCAGGTATTTCTGGATATAATGCAGAAGGTGCAGGATCAGTTCATTCCAAAGAGGAAGAAGGATTCTAAGTCAGGGGCGGCCGTGGCTGACGAGGGAAGTTAAGGACTGTATAAAGATAAAAGAGAAGAAGTATAATATGGCAAGGGTGAGCAGGAAGCCTGAGGACCGGAAAACCTTTAAAGAACAACAGAGGATAACTAAAAATGCAATACGCGGAGAAAAAAATGAGGTACGAGGGCAAACTGGCCCAACATATAAAGGAAGATAGTAAAAGCTTTTTTAGGTATGTGAAAAGAAAACAAAATGGTTAAGACTAAAATTGGGCCCTTGAAGACAGAAACGGGTGAATTTATTACGGGGAGCAAGGAAATGGCAGAAGAGTTGAATAGGTACTTTGGATTTGTCTTCACTAGGGAAGACACAAGCAATCTCCCAGACGTAATAGTGGCTGAAGGACCTACGGTAATGGATGAACTGAAGGGAATTTATATTAGGCAGGAAATGGTGTTGGAGAGACTGTTAGGTCTGAAGGCTGATAAGTTCCCGGGACCTGATGGTCTGCATCCCAGGGTACTTAAAGAGGTGGCTCTAGAAATTGTGGATACATTGGTAATCATTTTCCAATGTTCTATAGATTCAGGATCAGTTCCTGTGGATTGGAGGGTGGCTAATGTTGTCCCACTTTTCAAGAAAGGAGGGAGAGAGAAAACAGTGAATTACAGACGGGTTAGCCTGACATCAGTGGTGGGAAAGATGCTGAGTCAATTATAAAAGATGATATTACGACTCATTTGGATAGCAGTAACAAGATAGGTCAGAGTCAACATGGATTTACAAAGGGGAAATCATGCTTGACTAATCTTCTGGAAGTTTTTGAGGATGTAACTTTGAAGATAGACAAGGGAGAGCCAGTGGATGTAGTGTGCCTGGACTTTCAGAAAGCTTTTGAAAAAGTCCCACATAGGAAATTAATGAGCAAAATTAGTGAGAAAAACTAGGGCACATGGTTTTGGGGGCAAAATATGGCTTGGATTGAAAATTGGCTGGCTGACAGGAAGCAAAGAGTAGTGATAAACGGGTCCCTTTTGGAAAGGCAGTTAGTGACCAGTGGGGGTACCACAAGGTTCGGTGCTGGGCCCACAGCTGTTTACAATATACATTAATGATATAGATGAAGATATTAAAAGTAATATTAGCAAATCTGCTGATGACACAAAGCTGGGTGGCAGGTTGAAATGTGAGGAGGATGTTATGAGAATACAGGGTAACTTGGACAGGCTAGGGAGTGGCAGGCACAGTTTAATGTGGATAAATGTGTGGTAATCCACTTTGGTGGCAAGAACAGGAAGTCAGATTACTATCTAAATGGAGTCAAGTTAGATAAAGGGGATGTACAACAAGGTCTAGGTGTTCTCGTACATCAGTCAATGAAAGCAAGCATGCAGGTACAGTAGGCAGTGAAGAAAACTAATGGCATAACAAGAGGAATTGAGTGTAGAAGCAAACGGGTCCTTCTGCAGCTATACAGGGCCCTGGTGAGATCGCACCTGGAGTATTGTGTGCAGTTTTGGTCTCCAAATTTGAGGAAGGACATTCTGGCTAATGAGGGAATGCAGCGTAGGTTCACGAGGTAAATTCCCGGAATGGCAGTTTTATTATATGTTGAAAGATTGGAGCAACTGGGCTTGTATACCCTTGAGTTTAGAAGGATGAGAGGGGATCTGATTGAGATATATAAGGTTATTAAAGGATTGGACACTCTGGAGGCAGGAAGCATGTTTCCGCTGATGGGTGAGTCCAGAATCAGAAGACAAAGTTTAAAAATAAGGGGTTGGCCATTTAGAACAAAGTTGAGGAGAAACTTCTTCATCCAGAGAGTGGTGGATATATGGAATGCTCTGCCCCAGAAGGCAGTGGAGACAAGTCTCTGGATACTTCCAAGAAAGAGTTGGATAGAGCTCTAAAAGATAGTGGAATCAAGGGTTATGGGGATTAGGCAGGAACAGGATACTGGTTGTGGATGATCAGCCATGATCATAATGAATGATGGTGTGTACTTGAAGGGCTGAATGGCCTACTCCTGTACCTATTATCTATTGTCGATTGACTATTATCAGAGCAAGAGATGCAAGAGTCTGTGAAGCAGCTTCAGAGTGGAAAAGTGCCCAATCCTGATGAACCTCCCAGGGAATTTTATGAGGAATTTATGAGATTATTGTCAGGCCCGATGCTCAACATGTTCAATGACTCGTACACTCATGATCGTCTCCCGCCATCTCTAAGAAAGGCCAATATTTCCTTTATTCTTAAAAAAGGGAAGGTCCCGGAGGACTGTGCTTCTTACAGGTCCATTTCACTCTTAAATGTTGATTTAAAATCCTCTCTAAGACTCTTGTGTTAAGGCTGGAAACTGTATCACCTTCTATTGTTAAAGAGGACCAGACGGGCTTCATAAAAGGGCCGCAGATCCTCCAATAATGTTAGGAGGCTGCTTAATGTAATCCAAGCGTGTCAACAACAGTCAGGACAGAGTTTGGTGATTTCTCTAGATGCAGAGAAGGCATTTGACTGAGTTGAGTGGTCGTACCTTTTTTATACTCCAGAGTGGTTTGGCTTGGGCGAAACCTTTATAAGATGGGTAAAGGTCCTCTCCAGTGGCCCACTCGCTGGGGTCATCACCAATGGGGTACGATCAAGCAATTTTAGTATTTTTAGGGGCAGCTGACAGGGCTGTTCCCTTTCACCATTGCTTTTTACATCGGTGATTGAACCGTTGGTGGAGGTCGTTCGTAGGCATCCTAATATATTAGCTGCAAAAGTGGGGTCAAAATTACATTAGATTTTGTTGTATGTTGGACGATGTCCTCATTTTTTTGTCAAATCCAGCAGTTTCAGTGCCTCGCCTGATACAATGTATCAGCTCATTTGGCACCTTTTCAGGGTATGAGATTAATTTCGTAAAATCAGAAGCTATGCCTATGGATGGTCTTACGAAGGTGCTAGGTCTTGAGGACGAATCTAGATTTCCATTTAAATGATCACAGAGGGGTTTTATGTATTTGGGCATACTCAACACTCCAGTTCCTGATAGGTTGTTTAAAGCTAATTTTGTTCAATTATTCAACAAAATCGAACAAGACCTTCAAAGATGGAAGTTTCTTCTGGTCTCATGGCTAAGTCGGATAGTTCTTATTAAGATTAATATTCTTCCCCGTTTGTTGTACCCTGTATGAATGATCCCCTGATTCAGGATTTAAACATTGGGCAGCGAGGGATGTATCTTGCATGGGGTAATTTATTTGAGGGAGATGCAATGATGCCTTTTTGATCAGTTAGCACGGAAATATGAGCTATCTAGCAGGGACCTCTTTCATTTTTTTCAAGTTAGAGATTTTATTCAAAAAAAGACTATACTTTTGACTGATCTCTACAAATCTGACACAGAGAGGAGGGTGCTCAGTGCAAAACACTTTCTATCAGCACTTTATATCATCAACTGGGAGGTGGCCCCTCAGATGAGTTTGATCGGATTTGCAGGGTGTGAGAGAGCATTAAGGTCTCCTCAGAAGCATGGGAAGATATTTGGGAAAATGCAAAAAAGCTATCAATTTGCAATACAGTTGAAGATTCTCCACAGGGCCCACTTGGCTCTGGATCTTTTGTCAAAATTTAAATCAGGTGTACCTTCAACATGCCCCAAGTGTAAAGTTAGTACGGGCGCACTTACCCATTGTCTCTGGTCCTGTGGCAGGCTTCAGACATGCTGGAGTTCTGTGGCAGGTGCAATGCAGGAGATTTTGGGTGTTAGGGTGGAGAAGGACCCAATTGCTTTTCTTCTTGGCCTGCCCAGTGTATTCCCTGCAGATGCACATAAGAAAAAAACTTTTCAACATCCTCACTTAGATGTTGTGGTTCTGTTCGCCGAGCTGGGAATTTGTGTTGCAGACGTTTCGTCCCCTGTCTAGGTGACATCCTCAATACTTGGGAGCCTCCTGTGAAGCGCTTCTGTGATCTTTCCTCCTGCATTTGTAGTGGTTTGAATCTGCTGCTTCCGGTTGTCAGTTCCAGCTTGAGAACCACAACAACGAGCACCCGAGCTACAAATCTTCTCACAAACTTTGAATCCTCACTTAGAATCATAGAGTCATAGAGGTGTACAGCATGGAAACAGACCCTTCGATCCAACAGGTCCATGCCGACCAGACATCCCAACACAATCTAGTCCCACCTGCCAGCACCCGGCCCATATACCTCCAAACCCTTCCTATTCATATACCCATCCAAATATCTTTTAAATGTTGCAATTGTACCAGCCTCCACCACTTCCTCTGGCAGCTCATTCCATGCACGTACCACCCTCTGTGTGAAAAAGTTTATATCTTTCCCCTCTCACCCTAAACCTATGCCCTCTAGTTCTGGACTCCCCGACCCCAGGGAAAAGACTTTGTCTATTTATCCTATCCATGCCCCTCATGATTTTGTAAACCTCTATAAGGTCACTCCTCAGCCTCCGATGCTCCAGGGAAAACAGCCCCAGCCTGTTCAGCCTCTCCCTGTAGCTCAAATCCTCCAACCCTGGCAACATCCTTGTAAATCTTTTCTGAACCCTTTCAAGTTTCACAACATCTTTCCAATAGGAAGGAGACCAGAATATTACAACAGTGGCCTAACCAATGTCTTGCACAGCCGCAACATGACCTCCCAACTCCTGTACTCAATACTCTGATCAATAAAGGAAAGCATACCAAATGCCGTCTTCACTATCCTATCTACCTGCGATTCCATTTTCAAGGAGCTATGAACCTGCACTCCAAGGTCTCTTTGTTCAGCAACACTCCCTAGGACCTTACCATTAAGTGTATAAGTCTTGCTAAGATTTGCTTTCTCAAAATGCAGCACCTTGCATTTATCTGAATTAAACTCCATCTGCCACTTCTCAGCCCATTGGCCCATTTGGTCCAGATCCTGTTGTAATCTGAGGTAACCGTCTTTGCTGTCCACTAAACCTCCAATTTTGGTGTCATCTGCAAACTTACTAACTGTACCTCTTATGCTTGCATCCAAATCATTTATGTAAATGACAAAACGTATAGGACCCAGCACCGATCCCTGTGGCACTCCACTGGTCTGAAAAACAACCCTCCACCACCACCCTCTGTCTTCAACCTTTGAGCCAGTTCTGTATCCAAATAGCTAGTTCTCCCTTCTATTCCATGAGATCTAACCTTGCTAATCAGTCTCCCATGGGGAACCTTGTCGAACACCTTACTGAAGACCATATAGATCACATCTACTGCTCTGCCCTCATCAATCCTCTTTGTTACTTCCTCAAAAAACTCAATCAAGTTTGTGAGACATGATTTCCCACGCACAAAGCCATGTTGACTATCCTGAATCAGTCCTTGCCTTTCCAAATACATGTACATCCTGTCCATCAGGATTCCCTCCAACAACTTGCCCACTACTGAGGTCAGGCTCACTGGTCTATAGTTCCCTGGCTTGTTTTTACTGCCCTTCTTAAACAGTGGCACCACGTTTGCCAACCTCCAGTCTTCTGGCACCTCACCTGTGACTATCGATGATACAAATATCTCAGCAAGAGGCCCAGCAATCACTTCTCTAGCTTCCCACAGAGTTCTTGGGTACACCTGATCAGGTCCTGGGGATTTATCCACTTTTAACTATTTCAAGACATTCAGCACTTCCTCCTCTGTAATCTGGACATTTTGCAAGATGCGGATTAGTGGTGCTGGAAAAGCACAGCAGTTCAGGCAGCATCCGAGGAGCAGTAAAATCGACGTTTCGGGCAAAAGCCCTTTTTGCCTGAAATGTCGATTTTACTGCTCCTCGGATGCTGCCTGAACTGCTGTGCTCTTCCAGCACCACTAATCCAGAATCTGGTTTCCAGCATGTGCGGTCATTGTTTTTACTATTTTGCAAGATGTCACCATCTATTTCCCTACAGTCTATATCTTCCATATCTTTTTCCACAGTAAATACTGATGCAAAAAATTCATTTAGTGTCTCCCCCATTTTCTGTGGCTCCACACAAAGGCCGCCTTCTGCGCAAGAAAGAATATCTTGTGAAGTTGGGTGCCTAAAATTCCCTGGGCATGTTGGGTTGGCGTAAGATTATTATGGAGCATAGCCCCTTGGATTTTCTTACAAGAATGGTACACCACAAAACTGAGAATTTGTATAAGACGCGGCAGTCCTTTTTGGACTACCTGGTCACGGATTTGTCTGCCACACTAATAAGGGCTTTTATATAGCTGTAACGATTGTGCTTTATGAGTCCAATATCCAGCGAGGGGCAACTGCGAACATATGAATTTGTGAAAATTAATGCCCTCGATTTTCAAGAGGTAGTGTTTTGTTTTGCTGAGCTGTATTCTTATTATTTATTGGTTTGTTGTTAGTTATTATTTATTTAGTTAAGTAGTTAGTTGGGGTTTTAAAAAATATTTTTTATATATGTTTACATTTGTACGTGAGGGCAGTTTAAGTTTTTAATTTTTTTGTTCTCTCTTTGCACTGTTTTAATTTGTATTGTTTTGCATTTATTATAATATTAAAATATCTATTTTTCCATAAAAATATATATTTTTTAAATTATGAAAGTTATTTATTATCCCACCCTTGCCCTGAAAGCTCAAAAATGCAATGTCTCTAGGCTAACATGCACTATCACCCAAACAAGGATTCGATCCAGACGAAGGAAAAAAAAAGTACAATTACAATTTGAAATTATTTGAGTTGCTTTTCTAACAGGCTTGTAGTCTCTTAGATAAGTTGATTCTTTTTCCAGAGTGACTGTCTTGAAAAGCAGTAGATTATTAGTAAATGGTAAGGTTTCTTGTGGCTGAATTGTCAAGAGATCAGTACTCAGGTGAATTTGAGAGTACAGTATGGTGGAGGAAATTTATAGCTAGTTGTTTATTACCTTCACTGCTTATATCAACTTAGCTATATCTTGCAGCTGGGTTGACAGTTTTCAGGTGGCCTTTCTGCCTCAGAACAGTCTCTGCTGTTACTTTGAACTGAGTGTCTGTTCCCAGTGCATACATGGCTACGTGATCAATCTGCACGTGCACAGGTATAGCTGTGGTGTCACACTCCCACAAAGTTAAATTTTAAAGCAGTTATAAGATTCAGGAAAATGCAAAAACAATTATAATCAGTCTGTAAATTTATTTGCAAATAAGTGTTTCTGGTGATTGTTAAATAGTGTTCTCTCTGCACATACAATGGAACATAACTGTAGCTATGTAGCCTGTAGCTCATAGTACTATTTTTTAACGGTCACCAGCAGGTAAGACACATGGTTGTCTTAATCTATGCGACATTGTACAATTCTTTTCCAAATAAGGTGGTGTGTTAGGCTGATAAATGTCTTGCATTGTGGCTTTTTGCATTGAGAGTTTTTTTTTAATTCATCCACAGAATGCGGGGAACACAGGCTGGGCCAGCATTTATGGCACATCCCTCATTGCCGAGAGGGCAGTTAAGAGTTAATCACATTGGATGTAGGTTTGCTCGCTGAGCTGGATGGTTCATTTTCAGACATTTCATCACCTATTAGTTAACATCTTCAGTGAGCCTTCAGACGAAGCACTGCTGATGATTCCTGCGTACTATTTATATGTTTGGGTTTCTTTGGGTTGGTGATGTCATTTCCAGTGGTGATTTCATTTCCTATGGTGATGCCATTTCCTATGGTGATGCCATTTCCTGATCTTTTTCTCAATGGGTGGTAAAGCAGGTCCAAGTCAATGTGTTGGTTGATAGAGTTCCGGTTGGAACTCAAAGGCAGCCATGTTGCCATTGGTCTGGAGTCACATATCAGTAGGACATCTAAAGGATATTAGTGAACCAGATGTTTGTTTTTCAACAACAGATTCATGGTCATCATTAGATTCCTAATTCCAGATATTGATTGAATTTAAATACCACCATCTGCCATGGTGGGATTTGAACCAATACATTACGGGATCTCTGGATTAACAGTCCAGCGGTAACACTGGGCTATTGCTTCCCTGTTTGGGACAGCCAGGGTCTTTGTGTTTAGGATGAGAAGCTTCACAATACAATAAAATGTCGATGGGATCTATCTCAATTCTACAGCCTTTGTATTTCAAAATCTTACTTGTACTTGGTGAAGCAAAGAAGTGAATTGGCTGCGATGTTATTGACCTTTTTTTTGTTGATGGCCCATCCCTTAATCAAAGGGATGAGCGAACTTCCCAAATGGTTGTGAATATCCATATTTAATTAGCTGCTTGTTTGAGTTTTCGGATTGTCTGGAGCTGATACAAGCTTAAACCACATGGTATTGTCCTGGCAACTTAACATCTTCTCTCTGCACTTCTTTAAAATGGAGCTGTTAACGTTTCAAAAAATGTTCATGCTTGGACTGGGCACGATGAGGGTCACTGTACAGTTTAAGGTTCCTGAGAATTCACGCCATCAATGAAACAACTAGACAATCCTGGTGAACTCGCATCTATTCTTACCCACTTTGTTTTCCTTTTATCTTTATTTCACTTTGATTGCACGAGAATTTCAATTTTTCAAGGTGAAACCTCTTCCAATTTATATGACTTCAGACTTGGGGGCGGCACGGTGGCACAGTGGTTAGCATTGCTGCCTCACAGCGCAAGAGACCCGGGTTCAAATACCGCCTCAGGCAAACCGCCTCAGGCAACTGACTGTGTGGAGTTTGCACATTCACCCTGTGTCTGCGTGGGTTTGCTCCGGTTTCCTCCCACAGTCCAAAAATGTGCAGGTTAGGTGAACTGGCCATGCTAAATTGCCCGTAGTGTTAGGTGAAGGGGTAAATGTAGGGGAATGGGTCTAGGTGGGTTGCAATTCGGTGGGTGGGTGTGGACTTGTTGGGCTGAAGGGCCTGTTTCCACACTGTAAGTAATCTAATCTAAAAACAACAATAGTGAATTCACCTTGACTGAGCTATCAATCAAGTCATTCAACTGGAGGTGGTTACAGGAGCTGATGATTTTGCAATGGGTGAATTGTCACTTGTCTTCTACAGATGAGATTTTAGAGGTAGTAATCCCCAGTGAAACAATGGCGATGAGGGTCGGGAAAACGAAGCTTGTAGCTTCTAATTTCACTAACAATTTCAGCTTCCTACAGAGTATCGCTTGCTAACTAAAGTCAATGTAACTAACCATTCTCTGCAGACGTCTTCAACATTGCCTGGGTACCAATGGCTGGAGAATGGGAGGTAACAGGTCTGAGAGATTACATTCAGTTTATGGGATTTACATGGGATGGTTTTTGCCTCTTAAAGAACTTCAGCTGAAACCTTGCACTCTTACAGTGCTGGACAGTACTTTGACAGGGACTTCTTGTGAGAGGTAAATCAATAATGATTTTAATTGAGTGGCTGAACAGGACTGAGGAGCTGAATGACCTAGTCCTGTTCCCTTCTTTCCACATTATCATTGTATCCATGTGGACATAAGGACTGTATGGATAGTTTGGGCATTTATGTCGAACATGTACCATATGCAGCATTCTTAAAATAGCACCCTGCATTTTGTAAACACTTCATTTATTACTGAGTGAAACAAGAACTGAAGCAACATTTCAGCTTTTTATTCTTTCCTGCCTCATTTCAAACTTTTATGTTTCAGGAGTGTCAGGAGCAACCAACTATGTACAAAGATGGATAGGCAAGTTTGGGCAGCATGGATGAGTTGGGCCAAAGGGTCTGTTTCCGTGCTGTCTGACTTTATTCAGGGGAACTGGAGGGAAATAGTAGAAATGACAAACACACAGTTTAAGATGTCACAGTCACACAATGGCTCTATATTTAATATGGGAACTCACATGTGGAAAGCAACATATCAAATTAGAATCTCCTCGATTTTACATTGACGTTTCCACACATAAATAGGCTACTTGTCTCATAGACCTTCCCAATGTCCATGTTGCACACCAGCCTCCTCCTTTGTGATGTATCTAATGCACAGAGTCTATTCTTTCTCCCTCATGTAATATTATAGATACCTCTAGAATACCTCTAAGCTTGTTCTATTAATTACTACCTGTGTTCACACAGTTTGTATTCTGTGTCATTGCACTGGACAGTCAGACGTTATTTGGGTGGGACTGAGAAATAAGAAAGGGATGATCACCTTATTGGGATTGTATTATAGTCCCCCTAATAGTCAGAGGGAAATTGAGAAACAAACTTGTAAGGAGATCTCAGCTCTCTGTAAGAATAATAGGGTGGTTATTAGATTAGATTAGATTACTTACAGTGTGGAAACAGGCCCTTCGGCCCAACAAGTCCACACTGACCCGCCGAAGCACAACCCACCCATTCCCCTTTTACCTAACACTGTGGGCAATTTAGCATGGCCAATTCACCTGACCTTATGGTAGGGGATTTTAACTTTCCAAACATAGACTGGGACTGCCATAGTGTTAAGGGTTTAGATGGAGAGGAATTTGTTAAGTGTGTACAAGAACATTTTCTGATTCAGTATGTAGATGTTTAGATAAATGTGAGGTGCTGCATTTTGGGAAAGCAAATCTTAGCAGGACTTATACACTTAATGGTAAGGTCCTAGGGAGTGTTGCTGAACAAAGAGATCTTGGAGTGCAGGTTCATAGCTCCTTGAAAGTGGAGTCGCAGGTAGATAGGATAGTGAAGAAGGCATGCTTTCTTTGATTGATCAGAGTATTGAGTACTGGAGTTGGGAGGTCATGTTGCGGCTGTACAGGACGTTGGCTAGGCCACTGTTGTAATATTGCGTGCAATTCTGGTCTCCTTCCTATCAGAAAGATGTTGTGAAACTTGAAAGGATTCACAAAAGACTTACAAGGATGTTGCCAAGGTTGGAGGATTTGACCTATAGGGAGAGGCTGAGCAGGCTGGGGCTGTTTTCCCTGGAGCGTCGGAGGTTGACGGGTGACCTTATAGAGGTTTACAAAATCATGAGGGGCATGGATAGGATAAATAGACAAAGTCTTTTCCCTGGGGTCGGGGAGTCCAGAACTAGAGGGCATAGGTTTAGGGTGAGAGGGGAAAGATATAAACTTTTTCACTCAGAGGGTGGTATGTGTATGGAATGAGCTGCCAGAGGAAGTGGTGGAGGCTGGTACAATTGCAACATTTAAAAGATATTTGGATGGGTATATGAATAGGAAGGGTTTGGAGGGATATGGGCCGGGTGCTGGCAGGTGGGACTAGACTGGGTTGGGATGTCTGGTCGGCATGGACCTGTTGGACAGAAGGGTCTGTTTCCATGCTGTACATCTCTATGACTCTAAGATTATTGAGTCAATGCACAGATTGGGAAAACTTCATAAGCAAAATATCGTACTTGCTGGAGCTCAGAAATAAAAACAAGGAATGCTCAACAGTCCAAGCAACGTCTATCGATAGAGCAACAGAGTAAACATTTCATGTAGACAACATCATCAAAATTTCTACAGTGTCAGTCCTTTCCAGCATCACCAATCAAAAAATATGAAAATCTCACAATAGATTTACAGAGTGAATTCTGTCTTGTTTTCTTCATTTGATTTTGATTTGATTTATTATTGTCACATGTACCTGGGTACAGTGAAAAGTTTTGTTTTTGTGCAGTGGCAGGCAGATCATATCATACAAAGACCATTACAGTCATGGAACAGAGCAAAGTTTGCAATGTTGCAGCTGCAGAGAATTGCACAAGGAGCAAGATCAACATTTAGGTTTGAGACGTACATTTAGAAGTCTGACAAGAGCAAGGAAGAAGCTGCTCTTAAATCTGTTGGTCCGTGTGTTTAAACTTTTGTATCTTCTGCCTGATGGAAGAGGTTAGAAGAGATTATAATTGGGGGTGGGATGGATTCATCTAGTCCTAAATATTCCACCAAAACATTTCATGCTGAGATCATAGGGCTTCCTGCATGAGTCACAACTGCATGAAACAATATCATCAAACAGGACCTCACATCAGAGCAAGTGAAAAGAGGATACTTAGTAGGAGTGGGCTTGATCAAGGAACTTGAGGAAAGGGAAGATCACAGCAGTGCCTGAACAGCTCTTTGGGAGAACGGAGAGAGAGAGAGAGAAAGAGAGAGAGAAAGCCAATGTGATTTGGAACATTTTGCAGTGAGTGGGAGGAAAGTGGTTGAAAGATTGACCTCTGACTGTGTGGCAGGGAACTAGCAACGATGCAATTGAAGATGTAGACAAAACAATCAGAGGATTGCAGTTGGAGAAGGGCATTGAAATATGGTGGAGAGGGACTACAAAGGAATTTGAAAATGAGAACAAAACATTGCAGTTGATTCAGTGGGGATAGGGAGCCAAAGGAGTTTGACAAGAATAGAGCTTAATCTATTTGCTCTGCAGCCAGTTTTGCTGCCTTTCTGTGTACTTTGATGATGCCAGATTTACTGGTCCTTAGCTACTGCACTGAAAAGTGATACTGCCATTAGCTGTGAGTTATAATTCTCTCTTTAATAAAAATGTGTACATATAGAAATGTTGCATTAACAGGATCAGTAGGTTATGTAAGTGTTGGCTGATGCATTTAACTTCACATCGCAGAAGCTGTTACAGAGGAGTAGGCAACAGTTAGGGACTGCTGTTCATTATTAATTGAACTCCACATGAAAACCCTTATGCATCACAGAACCAGGTATCAGTCAGCTGTCCGCTTTGATCTTCATACACAGTCATACAGATGTGAATTAAAGCACTGCAGAGGGCTTGTAGGAATAAATGATACATGCTTATTCAATCTAGCAATGTAGCATAGATAAATTGTAACATTCTGTTGCTATGGTTCACATTAAACTCAACAACTGATTCTGTAAGATGATAAATTGGTGAACATTACTCTTAGCAAAATGCTGCCCCGATAGGTTTTGACAGCCGTGATCTCATGCTTTAGAATGTAGTGCATCTGGATGCTGTGCACAGACACACAAACATGCATAGACACACAAGAACCTACATAGACACACATGAACATGCATACACAAATGCACAAACATGCATAGGCACACACTCAAACATATCCGCACACACAAACATGCATAGACACACACAGAGACATGCACTTTCACATAAACATGTATAAACACACACAAATGTGCATAGACACACTCAAATGTGCACAGACTCAAACATGCATAGACATGCACAGAAGTACAGAAGCACAGGTTTCAGCACACTCACAAACACACACACACACACACACAAACGTATAAGTTAAAGCAGATGTTCAGATTTCTTCTTTGAACATTTCTTTCAACTTTGTGTAGGCTGATTGATAAAGAATAATGGAAATATACAACAACAGCGCCAAGCTGTGCCAAATGTACAAGAACACTGTTCCTGCTCAATGATGCTGCAGAGTCAAGGATGCTTCAGACTGCTTCCATGGTTGTAACAAACAGGAGATACCTCCTCTACTGTATCATCCTGAGGTTCACGCAAATTGATACCAAGCAGTCAAGTAAAAATTTACAAATTACTTTCACCTTATGGGTTTGGACAGAAGCTTGGAGCCAGCTCAACATCAGTGGGCTGTTGGGCAGATTAGCATTTCTCATCATGGGGAAAGCAGAATGTAGAATAAAGCTTGGGCTTTACTATCTACTGATATTTCCCACTGATGGGTAAGAGGGACACTGAGAGAAGCAGAATAGACACACTCACAGCATACAAAATGTAGACCAACCAGCTGAATAGAAAGGCGGAGAAATAATTACAGCAAGGGAAGAAGGGATGCAGAGAAAAATGAATTTAAGAAATATTTTTAGTTTCAATTAACAGAAAATACATTTGATGTCAATTATGATTACTGAATGCATGCGCTAATCATTTTGTGGTAAAATATTTTATAAGTACGATCTGTATCAGGCGTTGCCATAACATGGGTTAGGTGCAGGAATTTATTCAATCTACTCTGCCTAACAGCATACCTTAAGCACAGTAGCCCCCACTCCACTAGTGTGATGCCAAACTTGAATATTGCATAATTGACCACTCACTGCCTTAATGACTTCATGATGGCTTCAGGAACCAGGTACTATATCTCCCTCAAGAGGTGACAAAACTCATCCAGTTACAGGTTTACACAACAGGAATTGGAAAGGCCACATGTTTGATTCCTGGTCCAGGTTGTGTTCTCTGATCTCACTCAATCAAACTGAAAATGGCCCCATGAATGAAGTCCCAGCAAGCAAACATGTTGGATCCATTAACAGCAAATTGAGCGTAAAATATCGTAGAAGCATCTTCATTAAAAATGACACTGAGACAGCAAAGATATTTGGAAGAATGACTAAGAGATCAATAAAAGAGATAGGGCAGAATCCTATTGGAGTTTGAGTGACGTGGGTTATGGCGAGGTGTGTGACGGAATCAAATGGGAAGTCCAGTGAAGAGCTCCTCACCCTCGAGATCACCTGACTCCATCTTTTATGCTCTACGCATGTGCCATGGGGAGACTTTCATCAGGCAGCAGTAAGTTATCAATTGACAATGATTAACATTTGGTAAACTCCTTGCTGGTGATCTAACTCGCCTCATTAATATTCAGGGCCAGTTCTTACCAAACATCCCCCAGCCAATGAGACATTGGGAAGACTTGACACGTGATCCACAGTGGGCACCTGGTAGATTTGGCAATCGCGGAAATTTCAGGACACGGGACGGTCTGTGGTCACCAGCCACACACGCACACACACACGCACACACCCGCATGCACATCAACACGCACACACCCGCACATGCACACACACACACGCACACGCACACACACACACACACACACACACACATACAAGACACCACATCGACAGAAATTGGCATGGCACATCTCTGATCCACTTATAAGATGCTACTGCATATCACTACTGTACCTTGGGAACAATAACAACTCTCATTGTAACACTGCAGCAAGGATACTGTGTACTCAGGAACACACACCCAGCTCAGGGACGGGACCAGACTACAACTCTGAGCTGTTCATTCACCATCAAACGCTCACTCACTCTGAGCCTACCTGGATGCAGGCCTGCCTTGCCTTGTTGTGTCTTTTTGAGCTTTAGTCTCTCAGCTAGAGATACCAGACTCATTTCACTTAGTCAGGGGAAATACCTTTCACTCAGGGGATCCCAGCAGCACTCCACCTGTCTGGAGTCTCTCTGCCCTATTATGGGTTGCTTTCCTCTTGGAGTGAGAAAGAGGCAGGTTTTTATTCTTTATTTGTTCATGGGATGTAGGTATCGCTGGCTAGGTCAGCATTTATTGTCCATTTCTAGTCGCTCAAAGGGCAGTTAAGAGCCAACCATATTGCAGTGGCCCTGGAGTCACATGTAGGCCAGACCAGGTAAAGATGGCAGATTTCCTTCCCTAAAGAACATTAGTGAACCAGATGGGTGATGGTATGAAGGGAGATGATTAAGTGGTTGGCACATCTATTACTGTCAGTGCTAGTGGGGAGGTGTCCTGAGTGAGTGAGGAGGCAGCGCTGTGGGTATGCAGGGTTAGTGGTGTCAAGAGTTGGGATGAGTGAGAGTGAATGGGGTGGATATCGCTGGAAATAATGGGAGTGGTAGAATGTGAGCTTTGGCGGGAGGAAGGTAAAGTAGCAGAGATAGAATGAGTGTGAGGAATCAGAGAGAGGGGATGGCATTTACCTTGGCGGAGTGCAGAAGGACACCAATCTCCTTTCTATATTGCTGGGCATTCCTCCAGGTAGCTGAAACTACATTGACCCAGGTGGCAACCTCAGACCAGTTTGGTTTTGCAAACTCCACTGCTGGTCCTGGAGGAAGAGGAAGTCCTGGGTGGATACCATCCCGCCCTGCAGAGCCTCCAGGATCCTGCCCTCAAAACAGGTTGACAATTCCCCACCATCTACCATGTGAGGGGCAAAAGTCAGGAACCATGCAGGGCTGCTCCAGACAGATACTGTTTGTCTGTATTTGGGGGGGGGAGAAGGTGGTGAAATCCAGGATATCTTCTGAGCAGTGAATTGTTCTGGGTACTGTATATGGTAAGAAGAGGGCAAAATCAGAGGTGTGCAATGCCATTAATGAGGCAGGTTTGGTAACATAGGATGAAAAACCTGCTGGGTGTCAAGATGGGAATCACTCCACACAACTCAATGGAATTTACACTCAGCCAAAACAGCAATAAGGTTCAGCCGACAGACCAAGAGAAAGATAAAAGAGGTGGTTGAGTTAAGGGACCAAATTGCAGAGTGTATGATGTAGAAAGTTGAAAGCTGTCAAATGTATTAGCGAAGGTTATAGGGGATGGACTTGGCAAAATAATATGGCTGGCAGCTGGTGACCCTTTCAAAATAATAGCCAGCTTGTACCTCCCTGAGAGATACATCTGCTGGTAAATACAGATACAATTTGAGAAACACATTTATTACTCAGTTTTGATTCTACTGAAGAGCAATTTTTTACGTTGCTGGATTATGGGGAAAGAGCTTGGGAGTCGGCCCAATTGGACAGCACTTTGAAAGAGCTAGCACAAGGCCAATGGGCTGAATGTACTGCGCCATCCTATCATTGTGTAGCTGTACACTGCATAAGCCTCTCCAAATTATTTTCTTGGAGTAATTAATCTGGACCCAGGAGTGTTTCCACAAAGCAATCTTGCAACTCTTACAAAAAAATGATAATGGTTTTAACTGCAAAGTTCCTTCTGCCATTTATGTAGGGAATCGGGGATGACGGTTGGGGTAATACGATATGTGTTTTCATAGAGAAACCGACTTAAAAATGCTTGAAAGTCATCCTCAAGTGAATTACCAAGCGACCATACATGTGGAAATATTTATCAAATGATACTCCAGAAGGTGTTTCACCTCAAATATTTCCACCCATGTTATTAATAATCCCATTTTTAAATGGAGACATTTAAATTGGAGAACACTGAGCTCATGTATTGTCCTCGTGACACCTCATACAATGCCTGGGCCTCAGCTGGTGCAAGAATGATAGAGGACCAATAAGGTACAGGAAACAGAACACTGGGATCAGGAGCCCAGAGAGAGCAGAAGCAGTTGAAGGGGCCATGAGTTGGGTTGATGCCAACGTCAGGGTCTAGCCGATGAAAGAAAAGGTGTAGAAATGCTCAGCAGTGAGAAGCAGAGCCATTCTGAAAGAAAGAGTGATCCCAGGTTTAAATATTAAAAATAGAAGATACGGGTTTACATTCATCCAGGAGTCTCGTTTGTGACCACAGAATGTCCTGTTTGTTCCTCTCACCATTGAATCTCCTCTCACACCTGGCTGCTGTGTCTTTCCCCTGGTAGGTTGTTTCCCCTACCCACCCCCCAAAAGTTTCCAAATCGGTACAATTATTATTGAGGGAACGGAATCCCAGTGGAATCCCTGCACTGACTGCCTATTCCCTTTCCCTCTCCTGACGGTCACCCAGCTACCTTTATCCTGTAACTTAGGTGTGACTACCTCCCTCTTTATCACCCACTCAGCCTCCCGAATGATCCGAAGTTTGTCCAGCTCCAGCACCAGTTCCCTAACGAAGTCCGTGAGGAGCTGGAGTTGGGGGCACTTCTCGCAGGCAAAGTCAGCAGGGACACCTTGCCTCCCACATCTTGCAAGAGGAACATGCAACTGCCCTAGCCTCCATGCCCTCTGCTCTAATTGCCAAGAGAGATTGAATAAGTGAAATAAAAAAGCCTTACGTTACCAACCCTCCACACACGGTCTTTTTGTTTTGGTTAGAGGTGGAGGACAGGAGATTCTGTGGTCGCGATTGAGGCTCCCAGATGGAATGTTGCCTCCTGGGTGCCAGGGTTGGGGATGTCTCAGATCGAGTCTACAGGATTCTTAAGGGGGAGGGAGAGCAGCTAGAAGTCATGGTAAACATTGGTACCAATGACATAGTTAGGAAAAGGGATCAGGACCTGAAGAGAGAATATAGGGAGTTAGGTTGGAAGCTAGAAGACAGGATGAGCAAAGTAGTAATGTCAGGATTGTTACCACTTCCACAGGCTAGTGAAGCTAGGAACAGCAAAGGTGTGCAGATGAACATGTGGCTGCAGGGCTGGTGTAGGAGGGAGGGTGTCAGAATCATTGAGATTCTGGGGAAGATGGGACCTGTATAAGGAGGACAAGTTGCACCTGAACTGGAGGGGAACCAATATCCTGGGCTAGAGGTTTGCTAGAGATCTTTGGGAGGGTTTAAACTGGATTGGCAGAGAGTGGGAACCTGAGCTACAGATCAGATGATGGAGTAGATACTGAACAGCCAGATACAGTGTGCAGAGAGTCTGTGAGGTGGAATAGACAGTTGATAGGGCAAAGGTGCAGTCAGTGTGATGGGTTGACGTTTCTATTTTAATGCAAGAAGTATCAGGAATAAAGGTGATGAACTCAGAGCATGGATCAATACTTGGGACCATGATGTTGTGGCCATTACAGAGACTTGGCTATCACAGGGGCAGGAATGGTATTGGATGTTCCAGGGCTTAGATGTTTCAAAAGGAATAAGGGATAGTGAAAAGAGATGGGGGAGTGGCACTGCTAATCAGGGATAGTATCACAGCTGTAGAAATGGAGATCGTCGAGGAGGGTTTGTTTTCATGAGTCGTCATGGGTGGAAGTCAGAAACAGGAAAGGAGCAGTCACTTTATTGGGAGCTTTCTATCGACCACCTCGAAAAACAAAAAGACACGAAGGAGCAGATTGGGAGGGAGATTTTGGGAAGTTGCAGAAGTAACAGAGTTGTTGTTATGGGTGACATTACATTCCCTAATATAGATTGGAACCTCCTTAGTTCAAATAGTTTGGATGGAGCAGTTTTTTTCAGGTGTGTACAGGAAGGATTCCTGACTCAATATGTAGACTGGACGACTAGAGGGGAGGCCATATTGGATTTGGTGCTTGGCACCGAATCATGCCAGCTGTCTGATCTTTCGGTGGGAGATAGTGATCACAACCCCCTGACCTTTACTATACTCGTAGAGCGGGATAGGAACAAACAGTATGGGAAAGTGTTTAATTGGGGGGGGGGGGGGTGGTGAGGAGGCTGGAACTGGGATGCCTAAACTGGGAACAGATATTCTCAGGGAAATGCACGACAGAAATGTGGAGGTTGCTTAGGGAGCACTTGTTGATAATGCTGAAGAGGTTTGTCCCACTGAGACAAGGAGGGGATGGTAAGATGAAAGAACCTTGGGTGACAAGGGATGTGGAACATCTAGTCAAGAGGAAGAAGGAAGCTTACTTAAGCTTGAGGAGGCAAGGATCACACAAGGCTCCAGAGGGTCACAAGGTAGCCAGGAAGGAAATGAAGAATGGACTTAGGAGAGCTAGAAGGAGGCATGAAAAGGGTAGGATTAAGGAAAACCCTAAGGCGTTCTACCCTTATGTAAGGAACAAGAGGGTGGCCAGAGTAAGGGTAGGGCCAATCAGGGATAGTGGAGGGAACCTGTGCCTGGAGTCGGAGGAGGTAAAGGACGTTCTTAATGAACACTTTGCTTCAGTATTCATGACTGAGAGGGACATTGTTGTTTGTGAGAACAGCGTGAAACTGACTGATGAGCTCAACAGGTTGATTTTCAGAAGGAGGAGGTGTTGAAAATTTTGAAAAACATAAGGAGAGATAAGTCCCCTGAGCCAGACAGGATATACCCAAGGTTTCTACAGGAAGTGAGGGAAGGGTTTGCTGCGCCTTTGGCAATGATCTTTGCGTCCTCACTGTTCACTGGAGCAGTGCCAGATGCTTGGAGGGCAGCAAATGTTATTCCCTTGTTCAAGAAAGGGAATAGGGATAATCCTGGAAATTATAGACCAGTCAGTCTGACGTCTGTGGTGGGCAAATTATTGGAGAGGACCTTGAGAGACAGGATTTATGATTACTTGGAAAACCATAATTTGATTAGAAATAGTCAGCATGGCTTTGTGAAAGGGCAGATCATGTCTCAAAAACCTTATTGAATTCTTTGAGGATGTGACAAAACACATTGATGAAGGTAGAGCAGTGGATGTGGTGTACATGGATTTTAGAAAAGTAGGCTCATTCAGAAATCTGGCAGTCTAGATACAGAATTGGCTGACCCATCGAAGATAGAAGGTGATGGTCGATGGAACATATTCAGCCTGGAGCTCAGTGATGAGAAGTGTTCCCCAGGGATCAGTTCTGGGCCCTCTGCTCTTTGTAATTTTTATAAATGACTTGGATGAGGAACTGGAAGGATGGGTTAGTATGTTTGCTGATGACACGAAGGTTGGTGGACTTGTGGATAGTGTGGAGGACTGAAGTAGGTTGCAATGGGACATTGACAGGATGCAGAGCTTGGCTAATAAGTGGCAGATGGAGTTCAACCTGGAAAAATGTGAAGTCATTTACATTGGAAGGTTGAATTTGAATGCAGGATACAGGATTAAAGGCAGGATTCTTGGTAGTGTGGAGGAACAGAGGGATCTTGAGATCCAGATCCATAGATCCCTCAAAGTTGCCACCGAAGGTGATAGGGTTGTTAAGAAGGTGTATGGTGTGTTGGCTTTCATTAGCAGTAGGACTGCGTTTAAGAGCCGCGAGGTTATGCTGCTGCTCTGTAGAGCCCTGGTTAGACTACACTCGGAATATTGTGTTCAGTTCTGGTCGCGTCATTATTGGAATGAAGTGGAAGCTTTAGAGAGGATGCAGAGGCGATTTACTGGGATGCTACCTGATTGGAGGGTATGTCTTATGAAGAAAGGTTGAGGGAAGTAGGGCTTTTCTCATTTGAGTGAAGAAAGTTGACAGGTGACTTGATCGAGGTGTACAAGATGATGAGAGGCATAGATAGAGTGGATAGCTAGAGACTTTTTCCCAGGCCGGAAATGGCTATCATGAGGGGACATAATTTTAAGGTGATTGGAGAAAGGTTTAGGGGAGATGTCAGAGGTAGGTTCTTTACACAGAGAGTGGTGGGTGCGTGGAATGCACTGCCAGCAGTGATAGTAGAGCCAGAGACATTAGGGACATTTAAGCAACTCTTGGATAGGCACATGGAAAATAGTACAACGAAGGGCATGTAGGTTAGTCTGATCTTAGAATAGGATAAAGGTTGGCACAACATTGAGGGCTGAAGGGCCTGTACTGTAATGGTCTATGTTCTGGATCTTTAGTCTGTGGTTTTCACAATTAGCCGATGAGTCAAAAGGCTTTTCAGTCACTGATAAGTCCAGTTGCTGTTGCCTTGTCAGGAAATGCAGCGACTACAAAGTACACAGTAGTGTACATGCCAGCTTACATGCCAGTCTTCAACCAATGCAATTCACTCCATGTGATATCAAGATTCACCTAAAAGTAACAGAATGCAAAGGCTATGGGCACTAACAGCAATCTAACAATAGTACTGGAGACCTGTGCAGCATAACTATCTGTACCCTTAGCCAAGCTGTTCCAGCACAGCTACTCCATTGGCGTCTTTCCAAAAACATGGGAATTTGCCCAGGAATGTCCTGTACACAAACTGGAGGACAAATTCAACTGTCAAATCAGTATACTCTCAACCATCAATGAAAAGATCAAAGGTATTGTGGATAGAACTATCAAGCAGCATTTGCAAAGGAATGACCCACTGACTTGTACCTGGTTTGGATTCTGTCAGAGCTACCTAATTGCTGACTGCATTAAACCCATTGTACAAACATGGACAAAAGGGATAATTTCCAGAAGTAAGTTGCCCTTGATATCAAGGCATCATTCAATCGAGTATAGCATCAAGGAGCCCTAGCAAAGGTCATTGGGTATTCCACAGGGTAATGTCCTTGGACCAACTAACTTCAGCAGCTTCGTCAATGATCTGCCTTTCACCATAAGCTCCGAAGTGGGGATGTTCACTGATAATTGTATAACATTCAACACCATTCACAACTCTTCAGATCCTGAAGCAGACCCTGTCCCAAATGCAGTTAAACCTGGACAATATCCAGTCTTGGGTTATCAAGTGCAGTGAACATTAGCAACACATAAATGCCAGGCAATGATCATCTCCAAAAATGTAACCATTGCCCCTTGACATTCAGTGGTATTGGCATCTCTGAATCCCCCAATATCAACAACAATGGGATTACCATGGACCAGAAACTGTCATGGACTAGCCAAATAAGTGCTGTGGCTACAAGAGTCGATTAAAGACTAGGAACTCTGCAGCAAGTTATACACCTCATAACTCCCCAAAGTTTGTCCACTAATTATAAACACAAGTCATGAGTGTGTTGGAATACTACCCACTGGCCCGGATCAGTGCACCTCCAACAACACTCAGAGCTAGACAATATCTAGGACAGGATGGAAATGGTACTGCAGATGCTAGCAATTAGAGTCAAGATTAGAGTGGTGTTGGAAAAGCACAGCAGGTCAGGCAGTATCTGAGGAGCAGGAAAATTAATGTTTTGGGCAAAAGTCCCTCATCAGGAATTTTCTTCCCCTCAATATCTAGGACAGAGCAGGCCACTTGCTTATCCACTGCTTTCAACATTAATTCCCTTACCACCGGGTTTGCCATGTACCATCTGCTCTGCAGTAATGTTAAAAGCTCCTCTACCATCTACAAGGACAAGAGCAGCAGGGACATGGGAGCACCACCACCTGCAAGTTCCCCTCCAAGTCACTCACTTGGAACTGTATCCCCATTCGTCCACTATCACTGGACTAAAATCTGAGAAATCTCTTCCTCATAGGATTGTAACTGCATCTGCACTTCAGGGACTGCAGATGGTTCCAGAAGGCAACTTGCTTCCATCTTCTCAAGGGTAACTAGGGATGGTCAATAAATGCTGACCCAGCCAACGATGCCCACATCACATCAAGTACTGCTTTAGTTTGGTAAAGTACCAGAGGTGAGCTTGTGCCCCTGGAATTGTACCCTAACCCAGAATTCCATGGCAAAAGGGGAAGAAAATTATGATGGAAAATTGCATTGTGTCTGTAGATGTAGACACTGTTTTGAAATACAACATTCTGCTATAGAAAATGAGTAACTTCACTGCTGAAGGTTCTATTGATAAGACCAAGAAAGCCCCAAGTCTTATACCGGATTACCACTCCATGATCTGCTGATGGTACGTTATACAGATGGAAGTCAGTCTAGGGCAGACTCAAAATTAAATGTGATCAGATATGAAGGTAGATAACCTGTCAACACTTATATTTGACTCCCTTGGAACACCAGTCCAGTGTGGATCATTTTCCACAGTTAAAGACAAGAATATTGGAAGCCAGTAACATATGACCACAGTAAGAAAATGTTACTCTCCAATTCTGTCCAAATCTTCTTTTATCTGAGTGATTTACAATGTCAGGAAGATGAAGTTTTCTAATGTATGCACTGCCCTCAGAGAGTAGTAAGGGTATGGAATGCTTTGCCTGCAACGGTAGTAGATTAGCCAAGTTTAAGTGCATTTAAGTGCTAAATTGCCCGTAGTGTTAGGTAAGGGGTAAATGTAGGGGTATGGGTGGGTTGCGCTTCGGTGGGTCGGTGTGGACTTGTTGGGCCGAAGGGCCTGTTTCCACACTGTAAGTAATCTAATCTAAGTAATCTAATCTAATCTTAAACTGTCATTGGACAGGCATATGGACGTACATGGAATAGTGTCGGTGGGATGGGCTTCAGATTAGTATGACAGGGCGGCGCAACATTGAGGGCCGAAGGGCCTGTACTGCGCTGTAATGTTCTATGTTTTATGTTCAATCCTGCCTCCAACTGCCAAATCCTCCAGCACGGTTGAGAAATTCCCAGAGCTGCTTGGCTCGTGGTATTTGTGAAAAGGATTCAATCCTAAATTTCTAATCACTTGGAAAGGTGGTTGAGAAGTGGTAATGTCACGAGATCAGTAATTCCATGGGCCTGACTAATACGTGGGTTGGAATCCTGCCTTGGCAAATCGTGTAATCTACATATTGTTAATAAACATGGAATTATAAATCCAATCTCAATGATGGTGACTCATCATCATTGACAGTTGTAAAAACCCCTCTGACTTCCAATCGCCCTTTAGGGAAGGAAGTCTACCATCTTAACCTGATCTGGCCTACACGTGACTCCAGACCAATAAAATTTAGTTGGCTCTTAACCATCCCCTGAAATGGCTGAGCGTTCCACTCAGTTTTAGGGCAATTAGGGATGGGCAATAAATGCTGGCCCTGCCACTGACCCCCCCCCCATCCCATGAAAGATATTTTTCGAATACCCACTGCCTCCTCATAATGAGCAAATTTGGGAAAGGTATTTGGGAAAGTATTTACACCTGATGGTGTTTCTAAAACAATATTTGTGATTCCTCATGATGAGCAAATAGAATACTCGCCGGTGCTCAGCATACTCTGTTGAGACAATTGCAGATGTTAGGCTCTGCAAATGAATTCGAACTAGGGATGGAATTCAGCTAGAAAAGACAGGTTAAAGTCTCTTCTCGTTAAAGATGAGAAACAACCATAGCTAGTCATCTCACGAACCTTACTGGACATCACTGGAACCGATTAAGCATGCACAGTACCACTGTTAAAATGCCAAATCTCTCTTTTTAAGCAATTTGAATGATTTGTTCTGTGTTGAATGATTTAATGACTGAAGAAATTACTTTCAAATAATCTGGAACCCATCCCCGTGTTTGTTTCCACAGGGAGATTTGTTTATATCTTAAAGAACACAGAATCAGTAGTTATTTCTAGGTGGGCTTTGACACACTCATCATGTTTGGTCCTTTATTTGTTCAAACGAAAAGTCATTATCACTGGAGAGATAACTCTGCCATTGATGTATTGGGTCAGTGTTGCTTTGTTTTGGAAAAAGGATTTTCCTTGTGGTGTGCTTGACAGCTTTCATTTGTCTGATGTCACAATGAGAGCAGAAGGTTTGAAGCAGACTGGAAGCCTGCTTGATTACAACAGGCAACTTGTCGTCTAGTGGCAGGTTAGTGACTACCCTCCATCAAGCACAGGGTCTTTCGGGATTGGTCAGCTCTGAGGTGACACAGCTGACATTAGAAGATTTGCAGTCCCGACCACATTTTCTAAGGCAGTACTTGAACCAAGTTGAGGATTTACCAGTTTATGTTTGAGGGTGGACCAACCAGGCTGAGTCGTGAATGGCACTTGGAGGGTTAGACGTCTTAATGCTATGTAAATGCAAGTTGTTGTTGTTGCTGAGAAAGGGGTGGGGATGTAATAGATCACCCAGGTTGTTCCAAAATGGAACCACTTTGAACTGGATCAGCGAAGACCCAACTCAGTCTCACAGCAGCAGTCCCAGACACAGTTTATTATTGTATGTCTTAAGACCAGCGTATTATTTCCATCTTGTTTTGGGAAAAAATATCTGTCTCTTTTGTACAAGGACTGCAGGAAAATAAAGAGCAGCTTTGGCTTCGATTGAGCAGTAGGCTGCCAACGCATCTGGCTGCATTTTATCCACAAATTGTCCTTTTATAAATTGTCTGTCTGTAACTATTTAAATGCGATTCAAAGCAAAGATTTATTGTGCAAAAATTGAAATGGTTCTGAGGAAAAAACTTCCAAAACCCCAGAGAATGAAGATGTTGAATTGGAAGAAACCACTCAATTGAGGGTTTCCGATGTTTACAAATTCAATTCAGAGTCTTGATAATTCATAAATTATCAGCGTTGAGTTTTCATTTCCTGAGTTTCTGAGCAATGTAGCAGTTAGGATGATTGCCTCACATGGCTTTGGCTGCTGGTTCTGGTCACAGCGATGGCTGTTGTCCAACAGCCCTAAGCACCAACAACAATGAAGCTCTTCATTTTCTTCATTCACCAGAGAGACTGCCATTGCCCCACTTGGCACCATATCATTTGGGTCAAATGCATTTGGAATGATCTTCGAAACACTGGACCATTCCCCCACTGCAACCAATACCCCTCTTCCCCCCACCTGACCCAATCTAAGTGCCCCCTACAATAATGCATGGACAAGAAAAATCTATTTTCTGTACTCCTGCTGCCCCTATTTCCCACCCCCCCCCCCATTCTCTTCCATTCACTTTTAACTGTGGGACCTTTACTTATTTCAGTCTCACACCCTGGAACATTCTAGAAAAGTTCTTCCCTAATGTTATTTCTCTTCCCTTTTACAGAAGTTTCTTCAGATACTGACGAGGTGGAGAAAGACCTGCACAATGTGTGGCTCCAGACTGGCGAGTAGGAAGTGACATTGATGCCACTTGAGTACCAGACAATGACCATCCCCAATGCAAGAGGTTGTAATTATTTCCCCTTGACGTCATTACCATCATTGAAATCCCCTCTATCAATATCCTGGAAGTTAATATCGACTAGAAAGTTAACTAAACCAGCCATAGAATTACAGATGCTACAAGAGCAGATCGAAGGCTGGGAATTCTGTGGTTGAATTGGATCAATTCTTGTTGAAATGGGAATCACAGGGTATCAAAGGGGTAGGCAGGAGGGGAGGGTTGAGGCCACAATTATATCCACAATGTATTTTTTCTAATCAACCTATTCAGAGATGTTATTACACACCTCTGAAGCAGGTGGGATTTGAACCCAGGCCTTGCAGTCCATCTTATGGCCTGAATAGTCTATACTTGGTCCGAAATGGTACATTCATATGAATATCTCACCTTCTAGCTCTGCAAAGGCCTGTCCATCACCTACAAGGTATAAGCCAGGAATGTGATGGAATCCGCACCACTTTCCTGAATGGGTGCAGCTCCTCCAGCACTGAGAAAAGCTTGAGCCTGTCATGATTGTAATGAGGGCAGTCAGGTGGACCTCATAGAATAGGAGTTCCCTGACTGGGGCTGTTAACCTGGTTTAATCAGGGAACTCTGGCTGTAAGATATAAACAGGAGTGTCAGAGGCTCTATTCACTCTGAGAGCTAGTGTCAAGTACTATGTATGTGGAAATAAAGGGTAACTTGGTGACAGGATACCGGCCCATTTCAGACACCATGCAAGACAAAGCAACCTACTTGGTATGCACTCCAATCACACCCCATCTTCAATATTCCCTCACTCCACCAGTAATGTATCGTGACAGCAGGTAGCACTCTTATGGTGCAGTAGTAGTGTCCCTACCTCTAAGCCAGGAGATTTGAATTCAATCCCATCCGCTGTGCATCATTCAATATCTGAGTAGTTTGATTAAACATATCTACAGTGGCAGCAATGTGGACTACGGGGCACTGCAGCAACTCATCCTTTAACACTATGTTTCAAACCTACCGAAAAGGATGAGGCTAGCATATGTGTATGTGCAAATGACCACCATCCTAAGTTTCCCTACAAGCCTTCCAGCATACTGACTTGGAAGTATATTGCCTTTTTTTGCTTGTCGCTGGGATGGAATTCAGGAACTCCCTCTCAAGTAGCACTGAAATAGTCTCATTACCGCACAAATCTGCAGTGGTCCAATACGGTGGCTCCCAACACCTTCTCTTGGGTAATAAATGTTAGCCTTGCTAGCAATGCTCAAATCCCAATGATGAATAAGTTGAAATGATCAAAGCGATTTTAAACTCGCTTTTCATAATGCCCTTCATGCTTCTTCCTCACTTTCCCAATTTCCAGTTATTTTATATCTTGATCAAACGCTTTAGAATGTCCTAGTGTAAGCTTGTGTACAAATTGCTTCTTTATAACCTATCATTGTCATCTCCTTGGGAAATGTCCTGAGAAAGAATTTACACTGTGCAAATTGAACTGAAAGTGATTTGCTGCAATCCGAAATAAATACCGAAAGGATTTTGGGTGCTGGAAATCAGAGTTAACGTTTTGGATCGAGTGACCCTTTGTCAGAATACAGTTAAGTCTGATTTCTCTCCACAGCTGCTGCCAGACCTGCTGACCTTCTTCAGCAACTTCTGTTTTTGTTGCAGTCATAACCGTGTTTTCTACGTGTGCCTTGGAATGTTTCCCCTGATGTTGTAGTAAATCTGACCGTGACATTGTAGATGGTGACAGTTTTTATTGGAGTGATCAAACCAAGCCCCAAGTTGAGACCATTACAATTGTGGAGTTGTAGTTATAAGTACAGCAAAATGATTGCATTAGTTTCTTGCATAGAGAACCAAACTGATTTACTTCCTCTTCTGCAGCTTTACCTTGACTGCTGGCCTCTTACTGTATTTATGCTATGGCTTTTATTCATTTGTGGGATGTGGGTATTACCAGCTGGGCCAGTATTTACTGCCCATCCCTAAATGGAAAAAGTAATAAAGAGCTGTAATGGGCATGGCACCAACTCTTGTAGCTGAAACCTTAAAACACAAGGTTACTTTTCTAGTGTAACAAGGTCAGTGAAGATAAAGTTGATTGGCTATTGTTACTATAATGGGCTTAGGCTGGAGGGAGTTGAAGCTGATTACAAATGGTTTATCTGAACAGATACTGGTTATTGTCCAGAGATATAGTGATAAAGATAAAGACTGTCAGTTATCAGCAGCTTGTCACAACAACGCATACTTACTGAAATCTTTTAAAGACTTACAGCATTTTAGTTTTGACTATGTGTTACGGGAAGTTTGCAACTAAAATGACAGCATGTGATCATGGTCGAATTGTCCTTCACATGTCCATTTATGCACCGTGATGGTAGATCATGGGCCAAGATTAGAGAGGTGCTGGAAAAGCACAGCAGGTCAGGCAGCATCTGAGGAGCAGGAAAATCGATGTTTCAGACAAAAGCCCTTCATCAGGAATAGAACCAGGAATAGATGGCAGATCATGTGCAATTGCAGATTCAGCATTGTGATTCCATGACCGTCGTCCTTCAGGAACCTACCTGTTTCATTGACTCAAATTCTCTCTGATAGGCTCCACCCTGTAAATCCTCATTTGTTTTTCATTGCTAACAATTAGCTCTGGACAGCATAATTCCATCCTCTCCATCGCAAAACCATTGACTCTGTGGAACAAAAACTCATTCCCATCATTGGAAGTCTGTTAATGATATGCATCTCAAGCTCTGAATCAATGTTTTAAGACACTGTTTTGCTTTTAAATCACCTGTTAATCTTGGTAAACAAACAATGTGGATAAGTGACTCTTGCTCAGCATTTTGATTGGATGTTTTCCCAGTAGCTGCCGATTTGGGTGTTAAATGGTCATCTGAATTAACAGGGTGAAGGGAGAAGTTATCAGTCATACAGTCATAGAATCATAGCGACATACAGCATGGAAACAAACGCTTCAGTCTGACTTGTTCATGCTGACCAGATATCCTAATTTAATCTAGTCCCATTTGCCAGCTCTTGGCCCATATTCCTCCAAACCCCTCCAATTCATATACCCATCCAGATGCCTTTTAAATGTTGTAATTGTACCTGCCTCCACCACTTCCTCTGCCAGCTCATTCCATACATGCACCACCCTCTGCGTGAAAGAGTTGCCCCTTAGGTCTCTTTTATATCTTTCCCATTTCACCCTAAACCTATGCCCTCTAGTTCTGGACTTCCCCACCCCAGGGAAAAGACCTTGTCTATTTATCCTATCCAAGTCTTTCATGATTTTATAAACCTCTATAAAGTTGCCCCTCAGCCTCTGTCGCTCCAGGGAATACAGCCCCAGCCTTTTCAGCCTCTCCCTATAGCTCAAATCCTCCAACCCTGGCAACATCCTTGTAAATCTTTTCTGAACCCTTTCAAGTTTCACAACATCCTTCCAATAGGACAGAGACCAGAATTGCATGCGATATTCCAAAAGTGGCCTAACTAATGTCCTGTACATCAAATAATTTTTTTTTGAATGTAGTCACAGTTGTGATTTGAAAACCCAGAAACTGGGGAGAGGAAATGATGTGGGATGAAGGCAACATTAAGTGCGGATTGACTTTTTTTCACATCAGTGAGAACCACAGTAGAATCCCAGTATGGTTACAACCCAAAAGAAGGCCACTCAGCCCATCAAACCTGTGCTAGCTCACCACGAGAGCAACTTAGCTCACTGCGTTCCTATTCCCTTTCCCCAGAGCCCTTGCAATCTCTTTTCTTTTCAGGTGATTATCTAACTCTTTTGAAAAACTCTGATTGAATCTGTTACACTCTCAGGCAGTGCACTCCAGATACTAACCACTTGCTGCCTAAAAATCGTTTTTTTTCTTGGTTTGCCTTTGGTTCTTTTACCATTCCATTTAGATTTGGTGTCCTCTGGTTCTCAATCATTCTGCCAACCAGAACAGATTTCTCCCCATGTTCTGGGTCCCATTTCCCTCATGATTTTAAAGCTTCTATCAAATTTCATCTTAGTCTCCTCTCCTCTAATTAAGAAAACAACGTAAAGATCAATATTTGAAAAGATTATCACTCTAAAATAAATCAACTTGAACCATATTTAAAATAATTTTGTTAATTGAAACTTGGTGCATCTTTGTATAATCTTCAGGTGACTGAATTTTCATCCTCAAACTTGTGTTTTAATGATTGTCGTGTTTAGAAGGTATTTGTATTTGTATAATTCAGTTTCTAACCAAAACTTTACATAATTTGCAACCAAGAGGTTAAATGTTTTTTCATCCAATTCAGCATTTGGCCAGAGATATTCTTCCATCTGGCCTAAAATTTACCAGTTCATAAAGCAACCACTCTCAACTAAGGACCTACGGCAATATTAATTATCATGAGCTGTTTTGTGGACAAAACAAAACCTGATAGCTAAAAGTGCAGCTGATTGACAACGTTTACAGTTTTTTTATTTAGTGCACAAGAACATGGATTTACCAACAGGAATTCCCTGTTGTCTCTGGAATAAGTAAAATAACTTTAGCTTTGCACAGAATTTATCCCATTAATCATTTTATTTAAAATGTAAAGACATTGACTTACTCGCCAATAAATTTAATGAAGTTGTACTTTACCTTGGTACGCTATCAGGAAGGACAATATCTGTGAGGTTCGAGATACAGATTTCCATAATGAATAAATAGTACTTGACAGAAAATGTCTTTTGTTTTTTGCAATCTGGAGATTATGCACATTAATCTACAGAAACTCTGCTGCAGAGAAGGAACTGCTTCAGATTTGATATCTGCTGAATTATTTCAAAAGTGGTTGCCATGGACATATCAACATGTGCAGCGCTGAATGTGAAGGAAGGTTCATGAATCAATGCTGATCACACTCGTTCATGATTGAAATCAGTCAGATTATAAAATGGAACGTTCCACGCATCGGCTTGCTTTGAGATGTAATTTGTAAAAATGTCACTGATTCAAATTTCAAATGTATAAGTGAATCTATGATTGACTCCAACATTACTTTCAAGTATACTCAGTACATATACTGAAAATTTCAATATGTAATTTTTATTTGAGGTGTTGTTATTTGAGTGGTTGCTTTATGAATTGGTGAATTTCAGGCCAGATGGAAGAATATCTCTGACCAAGTAGCTTTCACACTGTGTGGGAAGTGTAAAAGCCATTTGTGCAAATGATTAAAATATAACTGAACCTGCGTGGAGATGCAGTGAGCTTGGATTTTTTTAGATGATTGGTCAGCTGGTTTACAAATGCAGATTGATGCCAACACACTGTTCAGTTCTAGCTGAGGTGCAGAGATTTATCAGGATGCTGCCTGGATTGGAGGGCTTGTCTTATGAAGAGGGCCTGTCTTATGAAGAGGGCTTGAGTGAGCTAAGGCATTTCACACTGGAGAGAAGGAAGAGAGGTGACTTGATAGAGGTGTACAAGGTAATGAGAGGCATAGATAGAGTAGATAGCCAGAGACTTTACCCCAGGGCAGAAATGGCTGTCACGAGGGGTCATAATTTTAAGGTGATTGGAGGAAGGAAGGTGTAGGGGAGATGTCAGAGGTAGGTTCTTTACACAGAGAGTGGAGGGTGCATGGAATGCACAGCCAGCGGTGGTAGTAGAGTCAGAGACATTAGGGACATTTAAGTGACTGCTGGACAACACATGGACAGTAGTAAATTGAGGGATGTGTAGATTAGGTTAATCTTTGATTAAGATAAAAGCTTGGTATAACGTCATGGGCTGACTGGCCTGTACTGTGCTGTACTGTTTTATGTTCTATGTTCAATGAGGTTTCAATGAAGGACTCACCCTCTCCCATTGTCTGATGTGTGGTGATCCTCAAGCTCAATCTGTGTCAGTTATCTCTCTCATGAGAAAGTAGGATTTATCTCTTAGTTGGTTTTGCATTAAGCAGGTCTGACTCTATTGAGGTAGCTGATTCCAACCTGTGTAGGAGTTGAATGACTATAGTTAGCCAGGACATTTATCAGTGCTGGGGAAGTGGATAAAGGGAACAGAGTTTCTGTTTCTATTACATATGAATTCTGAGAACAGACTCATGTTTGACTGTGAGAAAGTGAAGACTGCCGATGCTGGAAATCAGAGTCAAAAAGTGTGGTGCTGGAAAAACACAGCCGGTCAGGCAGCATCCGAGGAGCAGAAGAGTCAACGTTTCGAGCATAAACTCTTCATCAGGAATTTCTGATGCTCCTGCTCCTCGGATGCTGTGTGACTGGCTGTGCTTTTCCAGCACCACACGTTTTGACTCTTATGTTTGACTGTAACAGCCTTCCAATGATGGAACTATCTGCCACCAATAATTGTCAGCTACAATACATCAAGACTAGCTGCTTGGAGAGGTACCACAGTGTGTTTATTGTTACTAAACATTAACTGGTTTTGCATTTGGAACTATTGGCTATTCTTTCTTTTTGTGATACTGTTGCAGCGTAAGCAGGTATTCTTGGTCAAATTGTCATGTAAATAATCTTTCTGGTTCCTGTTTGATGGACTCACCAACAACTCACCAAGGGTCCTTTGACACCACCTTTCGAACACAGACCTCGAGCTTCCAAAAGGACAAAAGGCAGCAGATACATGGGAACACCACCAACTTCAAGTTTCCCTTCCCATCACAAAGATCCTGACTTGGAAACATATCACTGTTCCAAGGGTCACCGTTCCAAGGGTCTCTCCCTAATAGCATTGTCAGTGTACCGATAGCAGATGGACTGTAGGAGAACAAGAAGACAGCTCACCATTACCTTCTCCTGGGAACTAGCGATAGACAATAAATCTGGTCTCGATATGCCCAGCCCATTAATGGACCAAAAAAAAGGAATAAATTCATTTAAGACTGGAAAGGTACTCCAAGGACAGAAATCATTGAGTTCAGGTAGGACCAGGTTAGAAGAGAGGGAGCTTAAGTACAGCATTAGTGAATAAAGATAGGTAACGTGTGAAAAATACAGAATGGAGTTCAGCTGTGGAAGTGCCTCAGTGTTGACCATGCACAGCTAAGCTGACAGGAGCTCTCCTATAGTTCAGGATGAATGAAGTGTTTTCGGTTGTTGAGGAGCCACCTACATTGTGAGTAATTTCACCTTGGCATAAATGTCTTCAGGAACAGTTTGATAGCTCATTGTCAACAATCAATGAACACAAAAACCCCCTCATCACCCACATTTCCTGGCTATCTGTGCATCCTGAGTTCAGAGCATGCAACCTATTTTCATGTACTTTTGCATCTCTGAATTCAATCACTGGAACATTGTCCAACATTCCCATGTCAGCATCACACACCTGGATGTCAGACTCATTTACCTAGTGTTTTTCCTGCATACCTATTCATTTTTTTTTCCTCCAGCACGAACATAACTGTATTTTGACTGGCGTGCCTTGCTAATCTGTGAGTGGTACTTCTCAAAAGGGCCCTATTCATTGAGAACTCAGTGAATATTTCTTATGGGATTGCGCATGTATCCTTCCCCTTTCCTTTCACACTCTGTAAATTCCCATGTTTAGACTCATGTGCCACTGCCGCACACGTCTGATGCTGTCCACACACAATCACCATTTCTGTAACTTCCATTCAATCTTCACTGCCAAGATATCAGGGTCCAACTGCATTCTGTTAACTGAACTATTGCAAGTCAAAGCACTCTTATGTTCTTTTGCCTTTTCCTCATGCCTCTTTTTAAACTTCAATTTTCATTGAACTTTTTAATGCCTTAAAGTTTATCACAGCCATCGACCATGCCAAGAACTTGAAAAGGAAGCAATTAAGGATCCCTTGTTGAATTGGCGTATAGGCAATCAATCTGAAAATGACTAAAGAGTATTTAAGTGTTGCTACTTCACCAAGTAGAACAGAAAAAGTTAGGCTGCAGAAACAAACTATTTGGCTCATTTGCTGGTATTGTACTTCACTTGAGCTGTCTAATTTAATCCCACTCTCCTCATATCCTTTGATATGCCCCTTTTTCATATAGCAATTTTATTCCCTTTCAAATCTAATTATTTTGGATGTTTTCATCAGTCTTACATTTCATGTGCATTGTTAATCAGCAGACACAAGTCTACTTGTTGGGAAGAAGAATTCCCATTTATCATTGCTGAAAGCTGCACAGATGACAAAAATAGTGTAATAGTTTTCAGGGAAAAAAACTACACAATGATTCTGTTCTGCTGATTAGAGACTTTTGTATCAGTACTGGAATTCTCTCACTCTCTCTCTCATGTTTTCTCCCCATCATGCAAGATTTTTGTCTCTCCACTATTACAATGCTTCATAAATCTTTCATTTCTTGTTATTGTTTGCCTTGGAATCCACCCGGCTTCCTCTGTTTGCATCCTCACTGATATTCGCGCCCCTCACACCGTCACCTGCTAAATTCTATGCTTTGTAACTCCTGTTTCCCTCACTCTTTCTTTGCTTCTTCGATTTCATATAACTCGAGCTAGCAGGGTCACTTTAAGCTAATATACTGGTCAGGTACGTTCTGATCAAAGTGTTGCTTTGCACTGTGCCCAATTTAACTCTCCATTGATTTAAGTGCATAACGGGTAAAGCAGTCAGTTTTCTTTCTGACATCTCTTAACTTCAAGTCAGAAGCTTTAAGTCTCACTGCAACAGCTGAAGGCAGAGGCTCCAATGCAGGAGCCCCACATTGTCAGCACTACAAACTGAGGCCTCGGTTTTTTACAGTTGAATGTGAACACTGATATGAACTCTGACATAAAGAAGAGCAGGCTTTCTCTCTCTCTCTCTCTAGTGTCTTGGGCAATCATTCCCACTCACCCAAAATTGGTAAACAGATTAGCTGATCATAATGCTTGCATTACAACTTGTGGGATCTTGCTGTGTGCGAATTGGCCGCCACGTTTACCTACATTACAGCGATGATTCACTTAATTGACTGGGAAGAATGCCTAGAAGTTGTGGAAGATGCTATATAAATGCAAGTTGCTCTTTCATTTCAAGCTCAGTAGGGCATTATAATGTACAGTACATATAAAAGAAATAGGAATGCTGGACAACAGCCCGCCCTTTGTGGAGAATCTCTTACATTGCCCACTTTCTAATTAAGTTTAACACTGGAAAAAAAACAATGCTATCAGATTGGAAGGTGTCATAATACTGAACGATAAACATTCTGGAGTGAATCCTGGGGAGTGAATCCTGGGGAGTGAATCCTGGGGAGCACTGCAACAAATAGAAGGAAGGCTGACAGCCACCTTGAAGTCTATTAGAAAGTTTAACTTGGTATGGATTAGTTTGGGGGTTGCAGGGTGCAAGTATTGAATTGTATTCAAAGTCACAGTTTACCTGTTCATTAATTTATGGAACTGTACTAGACTCCACTGCATGACCTGCTTTCAATTAGCAGACACAAGCAAGCCAAAAGCAGAATCACTTCCAGACCCCTTGAATGTAAATCTTCGAACGGAATGGGGGGGTTGACTCTGAGAGGAGCCCTAATAAAACAGACGCTGGTGTGTTTACGGAAGATTGAAGTTTTCATCTACCATTTAACAAAACCTCAAAAATGTCCTGATAATTAAGATAAGTTCAACTCACCCACAGATCTAATTTAGCTTTCCTTGTTTAATTCAGCTGATGCTATCCCGAGAGAGAGGGAGAGTAAAACCATCAGACAGAAAGGTCATTAGTGAAACTTCATTCCTTGTCTTTTCCAACCAACCAAGATTTAAACTGTAAAGCAAAGGACCTGACATAACCACAACAGGAGAATGTGAAATATTAATTAGTCATGGGGCACATATGATCATTAGCTGTGGGGGTTAGGACAGACTGCCATTGGAATAGCTCTCTATCCTTTTGTGGGTTCAAAAGGATATCTAACCATTTAATTTCATAAAAGCAGCAAATGTTTAATAGCTATTACTTGGAGCCTGGCTTCTGTGTAAAAGGTTGACAGGATATTGCGTTTGATTTCCTAGCTCTAAATTACAACCGATCAAATTGTTTTCTTTAATAAAGGAGCATGAGATGAAGAGAACAATTAACTCAGCAGAATGGATCCCATCAAGAATTTGTTAACTATTGCTTGGTAGGCCACTATTGGAATACTGAGTGCACTTCCGGTCTCCCTCTGTAGGAAGGATGTTGTGAAACTTGAAAGGGTTCAGAAAAGATTGACAAGGATGTTGGAAGATTTGAGCTGATAGGGACAGACTGATTGGCTGTGGCTGTTTTCCCTGGAGCATCAGAGGCTGAGGGGTGACCTTATAGAGGCCTATAAAATCATGAGGGGCATGGATAGGGTGAATAGCCAAGGTCTTTTCCCCGGGGTGGGGGAGTCCAGAGCTAGAGGGCATAGGTTTAAGGTGACAGGAGAAAGATTTAAAAGGGACCTGAGGGGCAACATTTTCAGATAGAGGGTGGTGAATGTACAGAATGAGCTGCAAGAGCAAGTGGTGGAGGCTGGAACAATTACAACATTTAAAAGGCATCTGGATGGATACGTGAATAAGAAGGGTTTACAGGTACATGGGCCAAATGCTGGCAAATGCGAATAGATTTATTTCAGATATCTGTTCGGTATGGATGGGTTGGACTGAAGGGTCTGTTTCTGTGCTGTACATCTCTATGACTCTATGATTCCAAATCCTGAGGAGAAGCGGAAGTTCGGAACTCCCAAAAGCATAATTCGTCTCAGAAAGATGAAGGGCAAAATTAAGTTCAAAGCTATTTCCTTCGTTTACCCTGAATTGTAATTCATGTTATTGAATGGTACACAAAATCAAAGTGAATCAAAGCCCTGTTTACAGTACAGCTGGAGATTTTTTTACTTGCTCCATCAAATGCTGTTCAACTCAATGACATAGGTCAGACCATACAAGCTCAGCAAATTATAACATATGAATATAAATTCCTTAGCATCCTCCCTTAAAAATGCAGGATTGTATCTTAATTACAGTCTTGTATGATTTTGTTGAGATATTGTGACAATCATCTTTCTCAGTTTTCAAACGATGACAATGTATCTTACACATAGAATATACTTTCAGTTATCCCAGGGTGTTGTTCAGAATGAGATGAGTGAGATGCTGACAAAAATGTTCTTGCATTAAATGCACATTGAGTTAAACCAAATAAACTAAACTTATTAAGCCAAGCATTAAATATATGTTCAGAGTCGAAAGTATGGTGCTAGAAAAGCACAGCCAGCATCCGAGGAACAGGAGAATCGACATTTGAAAATAATTGTGACATCAAACACACAGACACACACACACACTTTAAAAAAAGAGAGACTGGATGTTACAGACAGTAAGAATATGTAGGCTATGGATTTTGAATGCTCTTAGAGTCCCTGGGGTTTGATTTGAACCTGAGAGTACAGTTTTTAATGGCTGACCTGTATCTTCAGCAGCAACAAACTCTTTGGATATCTTTGAGTTCTCAGTTGAATCTCAGAGGATACAGCAGCATATAGATCAGTTGGAGGCATGGGTAGAAACATGGCAGATGGAGGTTAATCTGGACAAATGTGAGGTGATGCATTTTGGAAGATCAAGTACAGGTGGAAATTATATCAGGATGAAGAGCTTATGCTCGAAAGATCAATTCTGCTGCTTCTCGGATGCTGCTTGACCTGCTCTGCTTTTCCAGCACCACATTCTCGACTCTGATCCTTAGCATCTGCAGTCCTCACTTTCCCCTAGTAAATATATGTTGCACAGTGTATCATAATAAAGATACTGCGAGATGCATTATCCCCTTCAACATGTTAATCACCAGCTTCATGTTGCAAATTAGAAATTGAAATGTGACGAATTGTCCTTCCAATTTGTACATTTTTTTTTTTAAAAGTGGGCAATGGATAACATTGTCGATTGTGTGATCTCAGACTAACATTTGCAAGTGTAATCATGTGTACTTCAACCTTTCTGTGCATCTGTTGGCACAGTAAAGGAAGAGCATAATATATTTGTGCGTATGATTGACTTGATTGGCACCACATCCACAAGCATCCACTCTCTCCACCATTGACACTCTGTCGCAGCAGTATCTACAAGATGCATTGCAGAAGTTCACCAAAGTCCCTCAAACAGCATGTTCCAAACCCCTGACCACTTTCATCTAGAAGGTCAAGGGCAGCAGATTTTTTGGGAATACCACCATCTTCAAGTTCCCCTCGACCTGAGATGTAACTATATTGCCATTCCTTGGCTGTCGCTGGTTGAAAATTCTGGAATTCCGTCCCTAATTGCATTTTCGGTCAATCTTCTGTGAGTCGGCTGCAGTTCACAACCATCTTCTCAAGGGCAACTAGGGATGGGCTTAAATGCTGGCCCAGGTAGCAATGCCCACATCCCACAAAGTTAATAAATAAATTAAAAATGTGAGACCACTTCATCGTGGGGTGTGTATTAGCTCAGTTGGCTGTACTATTGGCTTACAATGCAGAGTGATGCCAACAATATGGGTTCTGATCCTGTACCAGCGAGAGTTACCATGAATGTACTACCTTCTCTCCCTTCATCTGAGGAGTGTCAAACCACAGTCATGACTCTCTAATAAGAAAGCAACTCTATGGGAATACAATGACTTTAAGCTTTTGTTAGACCACAAATAAATATATTTAGAACACAGTGGGCACACTTCAATTAAAATATAGTACTTGTCAAATTAAAGAGCCAACTACAAGGTTTCCTAAGTGAAAGAAAAGGATCTTATTATTCACTAATCCCTTGAAAAGTAAATAATTGTGAGATCAAACACACATACACACACACACGTACACACACACACACATAGAGTACAGATGTAAAGTTTAAAAAAAAGAGACTGGCTGCTACAGACAGTAAGAATATATAGGCTATGCATTTTAAATGCTCTTAGAGTCCTTGGGGTGATTTGAACCTGAGAGTACTGTTTTTTAATGGATGACCTGTGTTTTCAGCAGCAACAAACTCTGAATATCTTTGTGTTCTCAGTAAATCTCAGAGGATACAGCAGAATATAGATCTGTTGGAGGCATGGGCAGAGAAATGTCAGATGGAGTTTAATCTGGACAAATGTGAGGTAATGCTTTTTGGATGGTCAAGTACCAGTGGAAATTATACAGTGAATAGCAGAACCCTCTGGAGTACTGATATGCAGAGGGATCTGGGTGTACAGGTCTACTTATCACTGAAGGTGGCAGTGCAGATAGATAAGGTAGCAAAAATGGCCTATGGCATGCTTGCCTTCATTGGAAGGGGCATTGAGTAGACAAGTTATGCTGCAGCTCCGTAAGATTGTAGTGAGGCCACACTTGGACTATTGCGTACAAGTTCTAGTCACCACACTGCCCGAAGGATGTGGATGTTTTGGAGAGGGTACAGAAAAGATTTACAGGATGTTGCCTGTATGGGGGATTTTAGCTATGAAGATAGACTAGATTTGTTTTCACTGGAACACAGAAGGTTGAGGGGTGAGATGATAGAAGTTTATAAGATTGTGAATGGCATGGAGAGATTGGAAAGTGGAAGGCTTTTTCCCAGGTTGGAGGGGTCAATTACTAGGGGACACGGGTTCTGGGTGTGGGGTAGAGGGGAGGGGGGGGGAAGTTTAAAAGAGATGTGTGGGGCAGGTTTTTCACACAAAGGGTGGTGAGTGCCTGAAACGTGCTGCCAGAGGAGGTGGTGGAAGTAGACACAATAGCAGCATTCACAAAGCCCCTGGACGAGTACATGAATAGGAAGGGAATAGAGGGATACGGATCCTGTAAGGGAAGCCAGTTTTAGTATGGAAAGGCAAAATATGTTGCCACAGGCTTGGAGGACTGAAGGGCCTGTTCCTGTGCTGTATTGTTCTTTGTTCTTTGAATGGTTTCTCCAATTGGCTTTTTCACCGAGCTAAAGAGGAGGAAGGAGACAGAGATACACCAACTTCCCAATTTTGTTATTGCCAATGCATACTATATTCTCTCTGCAGTGGTCTACAAAAGTAATTTTTGAAATGGGCCGAAGGGCTTGTTTCCACATTGTAGGTAATCTAATCTAAATCTAATCTAAATAGGGTTCATTTGAATCTTTCCAAGTCTGTTCCCATTGCCTCTCCAAGCTGGATCCTCCAGAGGTGAATTCTTATGTTGAATATGGGCCACTTACCAGAAATTGAAATGTCAGTGGTAAATGGCGTTCAACCTGGATATGTGTGAAGTCATGTGGGAATACATGATGAATGGCAGGACCCTGGGAAGCACATTTGACCATAATGGTGACAGCATCATTTCCTTAGTTACCGAATGGTGGAGAAGCATTAGGGGAGGGTGGTGTGTTCAACAGGTTGTAGGCAGGACAAAATGATAGCTGACCTTTGTCACAGTTGCACAGGGTGTCATTTATGACGTTGACAAAATCTATTTCAGCACCAAAGCATTGGCAGAAATCTGATTGGAGGGTTTCAAATGTGGAATTCCAGAAAATATTTGCATGGATTTGGGAGACATCCAGATTTTTTCGAGCAGCGAAGATGTGGAGATATCAAGGATAGAATTTTTTTGTGGTTCAGAGAGGTGATGATTGCAAATTTAACATTGAGGGACACAATGCCTGAAAAGATTGAATTATTTACCAGGGTAAGATATGACATTTAAGAGACTGCTGGACATGTACATGGTCACAGAAATTTGAGGGTGCATACAATGGTCGGCACAACATCGTGGGCTGAAGGGCCTGTTCTGTGCTGTACTGTTCTACGTTCTATGACACCAAGGTTGCAAAGAGTCTGGATGGGACACAGACAATGGCTAAAGCAAGGTTGGATTTAATGGTCAGGACTAATATTGTGGCAGCAGCTGCAAATAATTCTTTTTAAATTCATTCACAGGATAAGGGCATTGCTGGCTAAGCTGGCAATTAAGAGCCAACTGCATTGCTATGTAGATCAGACCTTCCCTAAAGGACATTAGGGAACCAGATGGATCTTTCCCACAACTGTCATTGGTAATTATTCGATCCTAATTCTGTTTTTGTGACTGAATTCAATCTGCCATGGTGGGATTTGAACCCGAAGCCTCCCAGTATATTACCTGGGTGTCTGGATTAACAGGCCAGTGATAATGCCATTAGCCCATCACCTCCCCACTGGGTTGTTTCAACCTTCCTAATATTTAATTGTTGTAGACACAGCCTTATTCTTTTTCCAAATAGTTAAATTCTAATGGACACATCCCTGAGCTGATCTTTACTTAGTTACTGTGTTGTGCTTTACCAAGTTTTAAACCATGTAGTTTCTTCTGAAATTATTGTCAGTAAACCGAGGACAATGTTGATCTTTCCAGGACTATCACCACTGCTTCCATACATAGAAACACAAAGACAGAGACTCAGCACTCCTGCATGCTGATTTCTTGCCAGGCCATCTTCCACGGTGGAGTATAAATCTGGAGTATAAAGTTAACTGTGTTAGTGATGACAAGAGTACGTTTAATTAACACTTTTAAAAAAAAAGATCCATCTATCAGCTTCAATAATGTTCTTTGGGGAAGGAAATCTGCCATGCCTTCCTGCTCTAGCTGATATGTCACTTGAGACTTTTAGTAAAGTAAATGTTTCTTAACTGGCCTGGGAAACCACTCAGCTGCATCCAGTGTTAGCTCACCTCCACCTCCTTAAGGGTAATCAGTGATAGACAATAAATGTTGGCCACAGCCCTGGAAATGAATACAAATTATCAACAAAGCTCTGTCTAAAGAAGCTGCCATGGGAAGATTATGCAGTAGTACCATTTGTTAAGGAGCTGTATAGTTATGCAGCTTGTCAACAGATTCTGCTTTTACTGCTGACCCATTCTGAAATGTCTCATATCCTCACAGTCACTGCATTTTGACCATTTAGCCCTATGCCAGAGCAAGGCACACTTACAAAGCACAATTTACAGTGGAATATCTTATCTGGATAAGATGCAATGGGATGTTTGTCACTGTGTATATGCTCTATCAGCTGCAGGATATTAAGATTGCTTGTTCAGGACCTTGGGATTGACCATTCAAACCCTCAAGTCTGCTACACCATTCAATTAGATCAGAGCTCTACGGTTCCTGAACTGTGATTGTTCAGCCACACTTCAGGATGTCCATAACTAACAAAAATTAAGCCATCTCAGTTTTGAAGTTTTCAATCGACTCCCTCCCCCCAAAGTCAAAAGCTTTCTGTGGGGGGACAGCGTTCCAGATTACCACTCCTCTGCTTGTGAAGAAGGTGCTTCCTGACAGTACCATTGAATTGTTAATGTCAAATTTAAAGACGTTAGTTTCTAAAATAATTTATTTCCATTCACTCTGTCAACTTCTAACTATATCCTTAACACCTCCAAACCTGAATTATCCAGATTGAATCATAGAATTGTATAGCAAACCCTTTATACAACTCATCCTTGCTGACCAGATATCCTAAATTAAACTAGTCTCATTTGTCAGCATTTGGCCCATATCCCTGTAAACATTGCCTATTCATTTAACCATCCTTTTAAATGTTGTAATTAGTCAATGCAACCTGTCCTCATAAGTTAACCTCTTTAGCTCCATTATCATTGTGCTAAATCTATTCCACAAGATCAATATAGGTCTTCCTAAATTAAACACTACATTCCAGATACAGTTAATCCAGATCTTTATAAAACTGTTGCATAACTTCCAAACCCTACTATCTTGCACAACAAAGTGGCAATTAGGACGAAACTTGAACCGCCACCAATATTTTTAAATGTTTCTTTTTGGGGGGGGTATGGAATGGATGGAGTTAGAGTGGTGACCACTTCCTGAGCTGACAGTTTCTCATCGCGAAAGCTCCTTTTCCCCAGCCCACTCTCCTTCCACCATTTTGCTATTTGGTTAAATTTTTGTAACTTTCAATTACAGTCGGCTCTCCATTAAGTTTACAGATAATATTCATCTGTTTTTATTTACAAGTAAACAGTCCCTGCCTACCCTCTTGCCAAAAGAACAAAGAAAAATCTGCAATTGAACAAAACAAAACACAGGAGGCAGAACAACACAAATAAACCAGATAAAATAAATCACAGCAATGGCAACAATAACTTATGTTCATGTAGCACCTTTAACATAATGCAGTGTCTTAAGGCGTTTCACAGGAGCATGACAAAACAAATCATAACACCAAGTCTCATAAGGAGATGTTAGGTCAAATGATCAATAAAATTGGTGAGAGAGGTAAGTGTCTTAAATGATGAAAGGGGCGTGGAGAGATGGAGTTGAAGAGAGGAAATGTCAGAGTTTGGGGTTTGGCCAACTGAAGACACAGCCACGAATAGTGCAACAATAATGATTAGGGTGTGTAAGTTGTAAGTATTACAGGATATCCAGGAAGATTATGGGGCTCAAGAGATTAGAGAGAGGGACTTGAAAAATAATAGGAATTTTAAAATCAAGTACTTGCTCAATGTAGGTCAGTGAGCACAGAGACAATAGGGGAAACAAGACATCAAGGAGCCAAGTTTCTGACGATCTAAGTTTACAGAGGGTAAAATGTGGGAAGGTCAATTCAACGTGTGTTGGAATAGTCAAGATCTGAGGTAATGAAGACACAAATAAGGGCTTTAGCAGCAGATGTGCTGAGACAGAGACACGTCACAGAGGTGAAAATTAGTAAAAGGCTCAAAAGTGAAAAGTGGTTGGAAAGATTAGCAGGAGAATTTCCTTCCAACAACCTTGTCCCAGCTTTCCTGCAGCTTGGTCACACTTTGATTATTCATGTTCACAGCGGATGGAAAACCTGTCTCAGCCTCTAAATATCCCAAAACGTCCATCAGGGGGAAACATTCTTCAATTCACTTTTTTTTTGTGAATGGGTAGGTGCCAATTCTGTTATTACAATAACAAGATGTTTCTTGATGAGGCATTGATGGGTGTCCTTTGACATTTATAGTGGAATTTAAACAGTCATAAAGCAGAATTTGTGATGTTAATTAGTAGAAATACTTGCATTGCTTTAATGCTGAATTCTAACTTAATGCTGGTACAAATTGCTCAGTAGTATCTGTAGATTATTGGGTCAATGTATCATTGTCGTACATGGGATATAAATGTCCCTCATAATGTCATGTAGCTAAGTGCCATGTCATGGCACTACCGAATGACATGGGATAAGCTGTTGTCAGTCTCCAATAAACTAAAATTAATCATAATGAGCTTAATTCCACTTTGCAGATCAACAATGTGTCCCTATGATTAAAACAACCTTTGAAAGTGCTCATTGGTCAGTTCTGTAAGAAAGAATTTACTCCATCAGATGATTAAAGAGCTATGTTAGGGCTCATTGCTGGAAGTATCAGTTTCCACAGATTACAGCTTACCAATGCCTATTCATTTATAACGTAAGTAGCTATTTACATCCATTCAGCTTCCTCACTACTGGCTGTGTCTGCTGTGCTTGTTTGTATTAGTTTGTCTCTCTTGGTGAGCGTGGGATCAGTGTTTCCAGTGAAGGAAGTCAAGGACACTGCCAAAGGAAACGGTTGAGATTTACTATATTAGTTAAGCATTAATGACTACATTAATGGGCTTAGTCCATAAACTCCTCAGTTCAGATGGACAGCCTCACAGATACAAATCGTAGGAACATATCATAGATTGCAAGTAGACCATTTAGCCCATCAAGCCTTTCCATTCTAGCCTCAAGCCATTCTAGATCCTGGCAAATCATCTACCCCAATGCCATTCTCTTTTATGGATTTCCAGTTTAATCTTTTGGTTTATTCACCTTCATTGCCATTTTCCTGGGTTATACTCAGATCCCTTGATTTCATTAGATATTTTCTAATCAACCTGTTCAGAGATATTAATACACACTTCTTGGAGCAAGGGGCAGTTGAACTCTCTCCTGGAAATATATTGATGACTGAGCCTCCACAACCCTCTGTGAGACAATTCAAAAGATTTGTTAGGCCCTGAGTGAAGAAAGTTTCCTCAAGTATTAAATGGCTTGCTCCTTATTCTGAAGCATTGGCGTCTAATTCTTGCCCTCCCAGCTAATGGAATCATTATTTCTACATCTGCTCTGTCAAACCCTTTAAGAACTCTGTCTGTCAACTCCTAAAGGTTACAGTGAATTCTTGTCAATGTTGTGTTTGATTTTTATAATAATTTAGAACAAGGGGCAATTCTTTATGCTTCAATGACTTCATCAGTGGGCAATCATCTATGAAGGTTGGATGATTTCTACTGTAATCCATGCTATTTTGCCTTTATGTGAGAGTTTAATACACTGCCACTTCTCTTCCAGAAGTGCACACCTTGAAGAAGTTCTGCTTTTCTCTTTTACAGGATTTCCAGTTTAATCTTTTGGCTTCTTCACCTTCATTGCTTTCCATTTCTCTCTTAGGGTTTGATAAAATGTTTGCTAGAACTGGTTTTGGTAGCCTCATCTCCTTCCCCAGTGACAGTCGCCAGCTCTATCCCACCCCACACGGACTCTAAATGAATTCCCATCCTTCATGCTTCAAATCCGCCCAGGATTCCAGGTGCCTCCGTGACATGTAATATTCCTCAGACATCTGCTCCTGCCACATCCTGAGATCCACACTCAGTGCCATGCACTGCCACATGCATATTCTTGACCCCTCTCTCCCGCAGCAACCCCTCAATCTCAGGGCTATCTCTATTTATGCCATCGTTTTTGGAAAGACATGATATTGAACTCTTCTTTCATTGCCTTTGACTCTGTGCCCACTCCTTTTGGTTAGAAGCCCTCTCCCTGCCACACAGACCCTTTCACCCATCTCAAATACTATCCATCTACCTGCAAACCACCTAACCAAACCCCCACCTCCCCACCACTCTGTCTTCGTTCCTGCACCTCAGCTCTTCATTAAGAACTGGCGACGTGACATAGGCTGCCTCCATTTCTCTGCTCCCCTCACCCACTCTAACCTGTGAACTTGCTGAAATCTGTTCTGTCAGGTCTAACCCTGACTGTGTTATTGAACACACTTACAAAGAAAAGTCACTGGACTCAAAACATTGTCTCCCAGCACTGATGCTGCCAGGCCTGCTGAGATTCTCCAGCACTTTCTGGTTTTTATTTCAGCCCTCTGGCGTCTGCCTATTTTGTTTTTGTGATCAGAAGAGAAGAACACGGTGCTGGTCAAACAGAAGGTTAACCCTCTTGCACCTGTACATAGAAGATAGGAGCAGGAGGTGGCCAGTCAGCTCCACCATTCAATATTCTCATTTGGAGGGATATGGGCCATACCCACAGGCAGGTGGGACTAGTTTAGTTTGGGATTATGGTCAGCATGTACTGGTTGGACAAGGGTTTGTTTCCCTGCTGTATAAGTCTATCAATATGACTCCAGGACTCCTAAAAGGTTTACCCCTTACCCTTAAACTATGATCCCTGGTTCCAGACTCCCCCATACTATTGGACATATCCTTCCTGCATCTAACTTGTCTTAGTTTTAAACGTTTCTATGAGATTTCCCCCCTCATTCTTCTAAATTCCAGTGACCACAATTCAATCTGAATCAATCTCTCCTCATACATCAATCATGCGCAATGCAGTCCTGCTGCGGATCAGGCTTGCCAGACAGGCATTGCTTTGAATTGATTTGAATTGTTATTGTCACTTGTACCTAAGTACAGTGAAATGTTTTGTTTTGTGAGCAGTACAGGCAGATCATAGCAAACAAGGACATGCAGATCACAGGGTGCTTAAACAGAGCAAGGCATGCACAGGAGATGCACAAACCAAGATCAACATTAGGTTTGAAATTAAAGAGGTCCATTCAGCAGTCAAATAACAGCAAGGAAGAGGCTGTTGATGGCTGCGTTCGAACTCTGCATTATCTGCTTGACGGACGAGATTGGAAGAGGGTATTACCGGGGTATCTTTTCAGATAAACAGTAGGAGATGCAAGTGGCTGCAGCTCTTAAAGTACCGCAGCAACTGTCTTGAAAGAGCTTGCTTTATTATTGCTGGAATTCTCTGTCTGACCCGCACAATCACCCCTTGTAAGCTTAATCCCTATCGGAACTACTTTGTACATGCTTCTTATACTTCACTGTTTGTTCAACTGAAAGAAATAAAGTTGTCAAATCCTACTCCAGCTTAAATGTGTGGACAAAGTAAAGTGTACGAATGGATGTAAGTTTTGGCTGGTAACATAACAGAGTATTCAGCCAGAAACGACTGACTTGTCAGGAATTTACTCTTTACAGTTAACTTGGGGGAAAAACATAGTAGAAAGAGAGACATTTTTCAATTGGAGCTGATTTAAAATCTTCACTTATCAGGTAATTCACATAAATGGAAGCATCTGTTTTAAGGTTGGTTGTAATAAGTGTTAATAAAATCTGGCTGTGTTCTGTTTATAGCATCAAACCCCATCTTAAAAACACTTTAAGGGCCAATATTTCATATTGTTTTAACTGCTTTATGATTATTTACCTTAATGCCATGACGCCACTTAATTAATGCTTAAAAGCTGCTGTGCCCCATGTAATATAATGGAGCTGAAAGCCTTTCAGCATTCCTTTCAACATACATTAACTTTACCACAAAGTTAATGGTTTGAGAAAAGATCTATGAAAAGCCTGGTGAAATAAATATAGCCTAGATCTTTAATCTACAGAGATAATTATAAGCCACTGGTATGTCTGCTGCTTAATTGCTTTTTGAAGGTACAAATTCAAATAAATTCGACAAGGAACCACTCCAATTTTTCTTTGAGAGCAAAAAATAGCTGCTGAAGTTAAGCCAAGTTGTGTAATATTGCGACCTCTGGTTGAACAATTTAGAACCAATATTGCTTCTGTTGCATGATTGAGAAGTCAAATGAAAATTAGGCTGGACAGGTTGTGTCAGTGGTGACTCGTTTGAGGTTCCTGGCTTAAGAATGACTCCCACCATTCAGAGGTGTTCACCCATGCCACTAACCAGAGAGAGACATTTGATACAAGTGTGTTAAACATTGACATGACAACATACCGAACAATAATTTCTACCCTATCCTCTGAAATGTAAACTGAATTGCAAAGCCTAATGACACCCAGCCAATCGCAGCAGAATACAAGCACTAAATGTTTTGTTTAAATTTAAACTTATCGGCTCTTGCTATCAGACCTCCTCTCCTACACCAGCCCAAACTGTACTTGGTGTTTTAACCAGGAGGGAATGTCGATCTTCCCCAAGGTTTTGCTATTATTTGTAGCTGATCAGCTGACGCGCTGTTGGTATTGAAGTAGGACATCTGGGTGCTCCCTTCCACCTTAAGTTAGAGTGTACCACCATGCCCAGTTTAGCAATGGTGAATAGGTTTCCAAGGCTGAGTAATAAGCACTCCTGAGCTGCTATCAGTACTCAGGAAGAAGACAAATTGCAGTGTGTGTTGGGATAGATAAGCAAGATAGGTAAGTTGTGAACATTGGATGGGGAGTAATCAATGAAGCTAGGGAGCAGAGAATGGATTCTGGAGGGCTAACAGAGAGGGAGAAAGTTGGGTAACACCTTGATGGGGGAACTCCCAAAGCATGCCTGATTCATGATTCTCCCTCATCTTCAACACATTACACATATTGGCCTTTCCACTACTGCCCATGTCCCAGTATTTTGTCAGTAGAATTGAGAGTCTTAAAATAGACAACATTTCAATAAGTTTTTTGTTTCAATATCAATGGGTCTAAAGGCAGTGGACTAATAGGTGTCTCCCTCAAAGTTTGGGAAAGAGCCATGAGTTGGTAAGAAGACATGAGCTGTCTATTTGATGCACCCACCACCCCCTCAACCCCTCCTCAACCCTGAAAATGTGCTCAGAAAGGGATGACCATAAACTCCAGCCCAATGTTATTAACTTGGAGCTGGGTGAGGCTGGTCAGAACTTTGAAACTGCAATCAGACTTCAATTGTATTTCCCAATATTTTCTTCTGTATTGGATGCAGCATATTTTTGATATCTCTTAAATAGCAAAAGGTTAGTGGTCACAGTTTTAAAAATCTTAATGGGTCCAATGCTTTTTGGGATAGACATTTAGAACTTCACTTAACCTTCTGCGTTAAAGAGTCTTTCATGATTGAATTCCTAACCCGACTAAGTGATTTTGACTTTTGTTTCAGAAGCTTTCAGCAAACGACATTCTCAAGTGAATGGCATTAAGATGTGACTATCATATTCCAGCTCAAAAGTGAGCTACAGCCAACAGAACAATATCTGTCAGTAATACCACAAGATTTGTACATAATGAGCCCTTCATTTCTGTCTAGATGCTCCAAACCTTGTTGATGCTGTGTATGTGAATCTGGGTGAATACAGTCAAGGAAATGTTGCTATAACCTTTTGTAGCCGAACTTCTACAGGAGCACATGCTGACATCTAAATGCTTCATCGTCTATTTCATCTCTGTTGATGTTTCATGGTTTTCATATGTATATTATCCATCGTTTTACCATAAACTACATGGTAAATTATTAGCATGTCTCTTGTCCACAAACTCTATCTCTTGATGGTCAGGCTAATTTGTCAGGACATAATGTGGAGGTGATGGTGTTGGACTTGGATAGACAAAGTTAAAACTCACACAAGACCAGGTTATAATTCAACAGGTTTATTTGGAAGTATTAGCTTTTGGAGCGCTGCTCCTTTGTCAAGTAGGTAGTGGGACAGGATCCTGATAGCTAGTGCTTCTAAATAAACCTATTGGATTATAACCTGGTGTGTGATTTTTAACTTTCAGGACATAGAAGCATTAGCCAATACTTGTATTGGCTACATTTTTATGTCAATTCTCAGGATTTGGGTATCAAACCAAGGCCAGTATTTATGGTCTATCCTTATTATGGTACAAATGAACAGTTTGCTCGGAAACCCCAAAGGGCAGTTAAGAGTCAAATTATGTTTGTGAAGGAATGGAGCCTTCTTTAGGTCAGGGGCAGATACAAAGGCCCTGGACACACATACCATCAGTGATCAACTGTGCAGAATCATACATGCCAGCAGATTACCTTTCTTAAAGGGCATCAGTGGATCATTTGCATTTTTACAACAAGGCTAAGTTCTTCCTGGTCACTGTTTAATAATTTAATCAAAATCTTCACATCCCCACATCCTCAGATTAATAATCCAGATCTCTGGATTTGAAATGCACTTACATAATAACTATAGTAACATGATGGATTTGTCTCCCAGCTATATTAATTTCTCATACAGAATAACCATTAATGTTTGCTAATTGTGGGCAGAGCCTCAGCTAATTTACTCGAAGCACTGAAAGGATTTCTTTTTATTGGCTCATTTCCAGGAATCTGCATCACTAAGCTGTTTTTGAAGGTGTTTGTTCACAGTGAGTAAAAGCTCATTCCAGAGTTAAAGTTTCACCTAGCAATAGAAGCAGAAGCAGCCTACTCATTTTGAAGTCACAGTCATAATGTGTACAGGACTCACAAGCCAACCATCATACAGTGTGCAGATGTTTATCTATCAGATTTCTGGACAGAAATTGCTCATCTAAAAGAAGTGATGTACTGAAGGTAGTGTGTTCAACTCCCAACATTAAACATGACAATTTCCTATAGGATGGCACCACACCACAGAACTTATGAGGTATATATCTTGGCGTGAAACAAGGTGTATCACAGGAAATAGTGAATGTCTTATGTCCACTCAATGTAAAGGATCCCTTGGTTATATTCACTCTCCTGGCTAATATGAACTTTGCAATGAAAATGACCAAAATCCAGGATATGCACACTTTATCTCATGACCATATTAGAGTGATTGATTTGTATAAACTGATTGCTGTGTCTGAGATGCTATAACTTCATTTTTATTTCAAAAGTGCTTTGACATACTGTGAAGACCTGAAAGATGTTCTAGAAATCCAAGTTCGTTCTTTAGCATTCGGGCAATTAATAATTTGCCTCTTTTGCCAACATGCAGCAAGACCTTGTAAAGAAAGATTTTAATTGATGTAGCAGCTATAGTCATTAAGACCAACAGATTTTAACCAGGGTAGGCATCAAGATTATGGGGCAAAGTCAGAAAAGCAGAGTTCAAGGGATTATGAGATCAGGTATGAGGAGACCTGATGGGTTGATTGGTCTATTTCTGATCCCTTGTTTCCTGGTCACATCTTTCACTAAAAATGAGACACTTTTGAATGAATGAATGAATGATTGAATGGATTGTGTTTTATTGTCTTGTGTATTTTACAGTGAGAACAATGGTAAAAATACAGTGAAAAGCTCTTCCACTGTCACCATGATTCAGCACCAGAAGAAAAAAAATAGAAAGGTATAGGTCTATCACCATCCCTCCTCCACCCCCTCGCTGATGTCTACATCAGACCCAACTAACAACAAAGTTGCTAATCCTCAGGCACCATTTTTCACCACTGGGCCTACCTCACTGATGTTGCCTCTTGAAGGGCAGCGCAGTGGCTCAGTGGTTAGCACTGCTGCCTCACAGCACCATGGACCCAGGTTCAATTCCCACTTCAGACTGTCTGTGTGGAGTTTGCACATTTTCCCCGTGTCTGCATGAGTTTCCTCTGGTTTCCTCCCATTAATCCAAAGATGTCCAGGTGAATTGGCCACAATGTGAGGTACATTAGTCAGAGGCAAATGTAGGGTGGGGGAATGGGTCTGGGTGGGTTACTCTTTGGAGGGTCAGTTTGGACTTGTTGGGCCAAAGGGCTTGTTTCCACACTGTAGCAAATCTAATCTTAAAGAAAAAGTATAGTCACCATCACAATTTAGGAAATTGTAGCCAAATAACGTTATTTCTTTGGGTAAAAAATGCCAGTATTTTATCATCTTGTCACAATGAAGCCATAGTAACAGAGACATAAAGCCATAGTAACAGAGAAAATAAAAAAAAGCAAAGAACTGTAGATGTTGAAAACCTGAAACAAAGAGGGAAATTGCTGGCAAAGCTCAGCAGGTCAGCATCTGTGGAGAGAATGCAGAGTCCCGGGAAAGGGTACATTTGATTTTATTTTTCTCCTCATCCTTTCCCAGCTTCTTTTTGGTGCAGAGCTCCTTTGAGAGCGAGTGTCGACAGAATGTTGGCACATAGGGAACATCACAGTTAAACATCCGCCAATGCCCTACACATTGTGTTATTGATTAACCGAACACATTATCGGTAAAGCAGCTTTGAAGCCATTAGGCATCACTGGGGCCTTATCAGACAGAACAATCTCCAGCCGCATAATTAGGACAGACTGAAAGTTTGGCCAAAGAGGTGTTTTTAAGAGGTGGCATAGATGAGAGAGGTGAGGACGCTGGAGAGGTTTAGGGAATTACAGAGTGGGAAAGTCCCCAGCCCAACACAGGGAACAAGATACCTACAATCTCTAATGGACCATGAACCGTGCATTGACCTGAGATGTAATGAAGCCAATCACAGCCTATCCTTCTGTGATTGGCCAACATGACATGGTACCTGAACCTTCTCTTTTAATCCATACAACTCTGTGGTGAGCCCTGAGCCAGCATTTTACCCGGGCATCTGGCCATCGAGACTGATCAGTGTCTTTTTGGAAACTTGTTCAAAACTTCAAACATAACAAGGCTGGTGAGTCAGTGCTGGCACATTCACTACGACAGGAAAGTTGCCTGCAATGTAAGAGATATGACAGCGGTTTTCAATCCTTGCTGTCACCTGCAAATTTGCCAATCTCCATGGATTACCCCAGCGAGAATCATCAAAGCACAAAATATGTAATTGCGATTTAATTATATAGAATCATGCTCATCTGAGGTTGCGATAGGTCTGGACTGTTTGCTTTTAATGGTAACAGTCCTCAGTAAGCACCGTATAATGAGATCACTGTACAGTTTTATCACTGGCAGCCTTGCTGTTTACCTTTCTTGTGGTATTTTGCAGAAACTGTTGGGTAATGGGACAACTCAGATCAATGCCCTTTCACTGCCGGTTTCTGGGGCATACTGACTCCAGGCCCATGTAGTCTTTGTCTCTTTGATTGATGTATTGTGAAAGAATCCAAGCATTTTTCAACCAGCTCCTAGAGAATATCACTAACAAATCCAAACTATGTTATTCCCTTACTCACAATCACTGATGCAAAATGGAAATGTTGCACAGACGCACTAAGTAAGGAGTGCCCCTCTGAAGTGAGGTAAAAGGAACCGCTATCTGTAATAAGAGTGCTCAATGCTAACATGTTAATGTGATGTGAGGTTGGGTCCATATGTATGCCACATGACACCCCATGACTGTGGCCATTCTGTTCAGGATGAGCCCAAAGTCTCTCCATCATGACAGTGACAAAGTTTCACTATTTGGTTACCCTAGAAATTTTGAATCTTAACAGCCAATTCCATTCTCTTTCCCAACTGTACCCATGAACCCAGCTCACAATATGTAGCCTTGGAATTCTTTTGTCCGTAAAGTAAGTTTCAGTCCCCATACCTGGTCAAAAATGACAGGCCGTTTGGCCCAACAAGTCCATGCCGACCGTCCAAAGACTATCCCACCCAAACCCATTCCCCTAACATATTACTTTGCATTATCCCAGACACAACTGTCTACAGCCACCTCTGCATTAGTATTGGTCTCCATCCCTGAATGTTAATATGTCTTACATTATTGATTCCCTTGTCTACACATTCATAACCTCCTCGTTGGCTTCTGATTTCACCCTATGCATCCAACTTACCCAAAGTTCTGTAACCCATTTGCTGCCCTGCATTAAGTCCACTCACCCATATCCTTATTAGCCTCCATTCACTCCCACTTCCTCTAAATCCTCAGCCTCCATGTGTTTTTTCCATATTCCTTCTGTAATCTCAAAATCCCAGTTCACGTTCTGTGCCCTGCCCTCACCAACCTGCATGGCTGTCCCAAGTGGGAGAACCTTCAGCCGTCATCACTCCACAAGCGTTGTAAACTCACCCACCTGGCTTCATCTCTCCCTCTCTTCCAAAGTTACTGAAACAACTTTGTTCAATGGATACAGCATGGACTAACAAGGCTGCAATGGTGGTGATGGGAATTCTTCCTGAAGTTCTGCAGCTCCTCCAAATAATATTAGGGTGGATATTCCAGAGACATTATTTTGACTTTCAATATTAGATTAAAATGTATTCTAGCAACTCAGCCACCTGTTGAATCTCTCTTCCGGTATTGGTTGAGCAAATTGACAGGGTTAGCACTGCTGCCTCACAGCACCAGGGACCCGGGTTCAATTCTAGCCTCAGGCGACTGCCTATGTGGAGTTTGGACGTTCTCCCTTTGTCTGTGCAGGTTTCCTCCCACAGTCCAAAGATGTGCAGGTTAGGTGAATTGGCCCATAGTGTCCAGGGATGTGTAGGTTAGTGCGTTAGTCTAGGGAAATGTAAAGTGATAGGGTAGAGGAATGGTTTTGGGTGGGATAGTCTTCAGAGGGTCAAATGGTTCATTTCCACACTCTAGCGATTCTATGATAATGATCTATTCCAAAGTAAAAATACCCTGACTGTGACCTATCAGCATTCAAAAAATGACAGCAAGGACTTGTAACAAAGCAAAACATTGCACTCAGCAGCAAACTGAAATAAATGCAGAAAGCGTTACCTGACCTGCTGAACATTTCCTGCATTTTCAATTTTGATTTTATTTTTTAGGGTACGGGTCAGAATTCTTTAAAAATAGATCATTCTACATGTTGTCATATAATATACATATCTCTGTATTTCTGTGGAAAATCCAGCTCTTTTCCCTGTTTCATGTTCTCCATATTTCTTCACCTTTACGTCAACTTTGGAAATCCCGCTTCATTGTTATTTCCTAAATGATCATAACTTCTTTTTTGTTCTGACGTGGAGGTGCCTGTGTTAACAAAGTTAAAACTCACACAACACCAGGTTATAGTCCAAAAGGTTTATTTGGAAGCACTAGCTTTCAGAGCGCTGCTCCTTCATCAGGTCGTTGTGGAGTGCTCCAAAAGCTAGTGCTTCCAAATAAACCCATTGGACCATAACGTGGTATGGTGTCTTTTTTGTTTATTTCATCTTTGACCTGAGCTGCTCCACGGCCTTTGACCCCTGACTTTACTTTTCAATGTTCATTGTATTGAGAAAAAGAAAGCTTGAAAAGAGAGCCCTTCCCCAGAACGTCGCCCTTCTTCCACCTTCAACGAGCCAGTGGAGATGTATGGAATTTTTCTTTGAGGGAAAGGGTCTTAAACGAAGGTTGGAATTTGAACTCTAGGACTAATAGTCTGGCATTGTGGCTACAGAAGCCTCCAATAGCTGTTTATAAAGCCGCACTATTCCTCAAACTGCACGTTTTGATGAGCCTCATGAAACCTAATCATTTTTTGTGTGTTTCAAAACAATTACATCATCTCAGAGTCAACATAACAAGCTGCATCTGTTCATTAACTGGCTTTACAATGAGCTGTTTCCATTAGCAGTTAACAGCAGGGCTGGCCCTTTCTGTACAGGACAAGATAACTTTTCTGGTGGCAGACATGTACAAAGATAACTACAATTATTGTCTCTCAGTAGAAGCGCCAGTAGGACTAGATTCTGTATCTTGAGTCTTGATTGTACCTGCCCAGTATCTAAAGTATATATCTCTTACCCATTGTTTACCACAGAATTACCTTGAACCTCCAGAGCGCCCGGCTGTCATTCTCAATTGCCTACATGGCAGATACTGTCTGGGTCACAGAGTCACCTGGCACCAGGGGTAATGAGCACCTTTGTTGGAAGTCGCTGCTATTTATCATTATAAATAATGGTGCTGAAACATACACTGTTTGATGACAGGCTCATCAGCTGATGGCAATTTAGTCTAATTTGTGTGGACCACTCTTTACAGTCCAGGCTGGTAACTGAGACAGAGGCTGCAATGACACAGCAGACAAGCGATGACAGTATTAAAGTGACTACTGTATGGAGATTGTTATACTCCGCCCTTCTGGAACTGGGAGGTGGGGGGGAGCGGATTGGCAATTAGAACTGGCTGCTTTGAATTAGACAGTTTCAAAGAGACCACAAAGAGGACCATTCCTGAAGCAGGAGAGTCTCAACAAGGAGGCATTAAATCCTGAGTGACTGCTGAAGGGAGAGAGGCCAAACAAAGAGGGATGTTGTATCACAAGAACTCTGCTGACAACTCTTGGGATTGCCAAGCAATTCAAATGAAGTGCCTCAGTACAACAAGCATGGATTTCCACATATTTTTGCTCCCTCTGCCTTTGATTTATGTGAGCTGCTTGTTGGTTGTGTGTGTGTGTGTGTGTGTGTAAATGTCTGTTTATGTGTATCTTGTTTGTGTGTGTGTTTGTGTGTCCAGCTGTTTGTGTGTGTCTCTGTGTGTGTGTGCCTGTGCGTATGTGTGTGCATGTGTCTGTGTGTGTCTGCATGTGTCTGTGTGTGTCTACATGTGTCTGTGTGTGTCTGCATGTGTCTGTGTGTTGTGGTGTTTCACAGAGATAAACGGAAAATAAATGGAAAAAATAGGCCTGGAACTGATTGGTGTAGTTAAATCCTGTTGTTGGGCCCAAAAGTGAACCCAGTGTTAATTGCAAGGTCTAACAAAGCAGCAGCTTATTTTAGTAACCAGGTTAGAAATACATGAGCTTTCAAGCACTCCCACAATAGCAGCATGGAGGGAAAAGAGGCAGCTCCAGGTTATCGGGCTTTTACAGCACTAAGCTGAGATCAAGGCTATAAATGAGGTCACTGGTTCAAGAAGACTCAAGTTTGGCTCAGCTACCTTGTTTTGTATCGTTCTCCAAACAGTAATGTCATTGTCTGTATCCCATTAGCTCTGTATGGTGATGTCTGGAAAGTGATTACCACTTCATGATTCTATTTTTATTAGAGTAGTTCAGTTCAGAGTAGCCCAGTCACGGACATTCTGGCAGTGAATATGTGTTTCTGTTCCAGGGTTTGCTGTGAGATTTATGACAGACAGGAGTGTTTGCACATGAAACTTTCTCCTTGAGGGTCAGTGATGAGAGTCTGTTCATTTCTCCCAGAGTGTCATGAAAACTTGAGAATTTTGAATTTGATGCTCTGCTTATATAAAGTCAGAAGTCACATCACGCCAGGTAATAGTCCAACAGGTTTATTTGAAATCACAAGCTTTTGGAGCGCTGCTCCTTCATCAGGTAAAGTGACTTCAAAGCTTGTGATTTCAAATAAATCTGTTGGACTATAACCTGTGTGACTTTTGACTTTGTCCACCCCAGTCCAATACCGGCACCTCCACATCCTGGTTATATGACCAACTCCTGCTGGAAGTGATATTTTATCTCCAAGTACAAAAGGGGAGATGTTACCATCCTGTAGTGAGACTCGTGCCATGACCTCTAAATATCTGACTGAATTCAAATTGAGGTGTTTGCTAAAGTCACAGCATGAGTGAATTGTGTCTCCACCAACTACAAGCCAAACGCAGAAAGCTGAGCATACAGAGGGGAGAAATTAGAAACAGAACTATCTAACAGGACCACCTTCAGCTCTGCCAACATATAACATAACTTTCATTATTTCCGGATTTGGCACATTTGTTTATCTGTACAGTTTAGGGCAAGAGAGAAGAGGAGAATTCAGCTTTCAGTGAGTATTATGTGAATTTTGTCAGTTTTTGTGTCGATTTGAGATCCAGCCCCTCTGAGGCCAAAAACACAACCATGGGCTAGAGGTGGCCTCCTGGTTACATACCAGGGGATGACGCTCTATTGACCATCTCTGTGAAACCCAGGCCCCTCCCAAACCCATCCCCACCTCTACCTGGCCCAAATGATCTGGAAGCTGTGGCCAGTTTTAATCACAACTTTTAAAGGGAAGTCTCCAGGTTGCACCTGAACACCCTCAACCTGGTCGACATTAGCAACTCCCACGTCTGACTCCTCATAACCATGAATCTCAAAAGGTGACTGTTCAGTCACTGAGGCCAATGCTACTGGTGCAACTAAGTAATAACTGCACACCATCTAATATGCTCTTTGTGAACCTTTCTGAGATTGAACCTTTTTTAAACCTCCTCTTTGTGTGTGCCTGTGTTTGTGTGTGTGTGTCTGTGTCTGTGTGTCTGTATGTGTGTCTGTCTGTGTGTCTGTATGTGTTCTGTGGGTGTGTCTGGGTGTGTCTGTGTGTGTGTATATGTGTGTCTGTATGTGTGTCTGTCTGTGTATATGTCTGTGTGTGTGTGCGCATGTGTATGTGTGCGCACATGTGTATGTGTGCGCGCGTGTGTATGTGTGCGTGTGTGTGTGTGTGTGCACGTATGTGTGCGTGCGTGTGTGCACGTGTGTATGTGTGCGTGCGTGTGTGTGTGCGTGTGTGTGTGTGTGCTTGTGTGTAAACTCCTTTTGGACTGAGATAAAGAGTCCTTTAATTTTAACATGATGTGACCATCCAAGGGGCTGGGGAGGAAGTTGTTCGGAGTCACCAATTCAAAGGCTTCCTGCCTTCTCAATCTTTCCTTACTTCTTCTGGCAAGTTTAAAACAGCGAATAAATTAAAGAGAATCTAACCAGTAGTGAATTCCGCTGCCACGTGAAGCATTAGCCTTGTTGGTGAGTTTCTCATCCACCCTTGTGTTGGCTCCTCAGAGCTGGCATTACCCCGGCATTATCCCAACCTTCTTCTCGCCTGACCACTGAAAGATGGAGTAAGTAGTGAAAATTGGTTTCCAGTTGGATCTTGGGGGCTGCTGTGGCCTGGGTTCAAGCCCCAACTGTTCTACAGGTGTGTAGTAACATCCCTGACCTGGTTCATTAAGAAATACCTGCAACTGGATCTTCAACAATAGCTCAACAACTTGCTGTTGGTTATTTCAAAACGACGGCTGGGTTTCTGGTTTCAGCACCTCCTCATCTTCAGAATGTTGGAGATTGGCTTGATGATGTCAAACTGCTGGCCCGATATCACTGTGCCATATTTTACAGAAGTGACTGAGGAGAGTAGATGCCGCTACTGGCCACCAGTTGACAGTATAAAACCCACTCCAAGATTTGGAAAATAAACTTTTTTTCTGAATATTTCTCCCTCCATTTCACTAATGAACACACACATTCACTGACTTGGTTCCAGGAAAGATGACAAATCCCTGATATCTTACCCAAATGGTCATTCTCTCTCTCTGAGATCATGCTTTTCCTGTTTGGGGGCTGGGGGTTAGCACTCCCTTTCCTGGACATTATTCACTCTCCATATAAACAGGATTGTAGCATTGAACATTGGTAACTAGGAACTAACTATTGGATGCACTTATATTTTAAAAGATCAAACTTTGAGGTGTGACATAAATTGCAGAAAAGGTTCCCCTTGCCATTCACAAGATCAAAAGAGGAGTTGAACTTACAGACTTCCGAGATTTGCATGATTTGAAGGTTACATCAAAACATTCATGGACTGAGCCTGCAATCTGACCAAGAAGCCAATGCCTTTGAAAGGCTTGTAATTGGTTTGTCAATGCAAACCTTTCTGTTACTGGAGCAGACAGATTCTGAGCTTTGTCTCATAGTATAAATCGTTCAACTCTGGATTATGAGTCTTCTTGTAATCATTTCTACATCTGCCTATTAGTGCTTTTATACTAGCCCAGTCTGATTTCCAAACTGCATTTAGCTGCAACCTCCATCTGATCAGGTTTGACTTCTGAAAAAGGAGTGTTGAGAGAAACTGTGTTCACTCGTCTTAACAGGTTATATCGGTTCCAGTTACAGCTTAACCCACATCTACTTAAAGGCTTGTTTTAAACTCAGCAAGTTAATTGAATCAGTGTGGGAAGCAGATCTTTAGAATCTTGACCAGAACTGAAATCTGTGCTAATGTGGGTGACTCTGCCTTCTCCTAGTTTTCTTTTCATTCATTCATGGGATGAGGGAGTCACTGGCTAGGCCAGCATTTATTGCCCAGAGGGCAGTTAAGAGTCAACCACAGTGCGGTGGGTCTGGAGTCAAATGTAGGCCAGACCAGGTAAGGATGGCAGTTTCTTTCCCTAAAGGTTATTAGTGAAACAGATGGGTATTTCCTGATAATCAGCAATAGATTCATAGTCACCATTAAACTTTTTTTTTATTGAATTCAAACCTGTCGTGAGCAGGATTTGAACCCAGGTCCCCACAACATTACCTGGGGCTCTGGATTGATAGTCTGGTGCTAAGGCATGTTCTCAAAGCTCGGTTGGCAGGAGCTGTGTTTTTGTCATAAAAGACAACCTGAAGAAAGTGAGCACTGCAGATGCTGGAGATCAGAGTCCAAGAGTGTGGTGCTGGGAAAGCACAGCCGGTCAGGCAGCATCCGAAGAGCAGGAGAGTTGACGTTGGAATGAAGGACTTATGCCAGAAATGTCAACTCTCTTGCTCCTCGGATGCTGCCTGACCTGCTGTGCTTTTCCAGCACCACACTCTCGACTCATAAAGACAACCAGGAGTTCAACTGAGCCAAGTCCATTGCAGTCTTCAACCAGAAAGGGCTGTTTGTATGGTGCAGCAAGCACATATTGCCAACATTCCTCAGGAATATGAGTTTCATTGCCTTGCAGGTAGAGAAGGAGTGAACAAATTCACTCCTGGCTGTGAAAAATGGGTGATTTGTTCTATTTTACTGACTGCCTGATGTCCCCTTCCCATCAGTTCATCAAGGGCGAAACACTGGATTGAGTGGAAATGCTATCACTCTGTTTCCAGCACATACCAATCCCAATTTCACCCACAGTCAGAAAAGAGGAGAGTCCCAACCCAATTCTTACAGGATGCACGTGTGCCCATAACCTGACCTTAACTTTGGCATTTTTCTTCAGGCAGCCAAGAAAGGAAAAGTGGAAATGCTGCAAGAAGAGCAGAAATTTTTTGGGAAAATCTCAGGAGATCAGTCAGTATCTGTGAAGAGAGTACCTGAGTTAATATTTCATTCTTTTAGCCTTCTACTCGAACTGGGAAGGGTTAGAAAGGTAATAGACAGCTCTGAGATGAATCAGAGGAGGCTTGTCTTTTCAGTGTTGGATGGTGTAGGAAAGGGAAAAGCAAATTGATTCCCTTTGGCTGATAGACACCATGCTTATCAACATGGAAATTCACCAACCCTTAATATTTTTTTGAAAAATTTATCACTCCTCTAATTTTCCTTTTCGAAATTACTTGAAACAACTATAACCGTGTGAAATTTTGGCTGCCTTCCTTGAGAAAGGATGTGCTGGCACTGGAGGGGGTGCAGAGGAGGTTCCCTAGGTTGGTTCTGGAGTTGAGGGGGTTGGTTGAGTAGATTGGGATTATATCTGTTGGAATTTAGAAGAATATGGGGGGATGCTCATCGAAACCTATAAAATTATGACAAGATAAACATAGAGAGGGATGTTTCCCCTGGCAGGTGAAACTAGGTCAAGAGGGCATCACCTCAAAATAAGGGGGAGCAGATTTCAGATGGAATTGAGAAGGAATGTCTTCACTCAGAGAGTTGAGAATCTATGGAATTCCTTGCCCAGTGAAGTAATTGACGCTACTTCAGTAAATGTTTTTAAAGTTATGATAGATTTATTTTGAACAATAAAGGAATTAAGGCTTACGGTGAGAGGGCAGGTAAGTGGAGCGAAGGCCACGAAAAGATTAGCCATGATCTTACTGAATAGCAAGGCAGGCTCGAAGGTCCTGCTCCTGGTTCTTATGTTCTTATGTACAGCAATGCACTAAGGGTAGGTCATTCAGTCCCTCAGGCCTGTTCCACCAATCAACAGAATGATGGCTGACTTGACCGTGGGCTTTAACTTCATATTCCTGCTATTCCCCCGACAATCATCGACTCCCTTGTTAGTCATGCACCTGTCTATCTCGGCCTTCAAAATCTTCAATGACCTTGCTTCCACAGCTCTCTGGGAAAGAGAGTTCCAAAGATTCATGGTTCTCCAGGAGAAGGCAAGTTCTCCTCATCCCTGTCTTACATGGGAGACTCCTTATTTTCAACCCGCATCGCCTAGTTCTAGTCTCCCCCAAAAGAGGAAACATCCCTCACAGCATGAGAGGGGGACACTGACTTTATCACTGGTTCACTGATTGTGATGTATCGTGAATGATCCTCATCAGGAGAAAGACCTCAACTCAGATTCCAAGTGCCAGCTCACTGGGGGAGTTTGTATGCAATCACTGGCACCAGTTGGTTTAAGTGATCAAGTTCTCCTCTTGGTGTCTCCCTCAGCTTTATCAAACTATTCTTTCAGTTGAAATATGCCGTTGACTCTCCCAAGGGTTACGCTAAATTGGGTGGTCACTGACCGATGAGAATGAGCTGTGATGCTGCCCTGGTAGGAGAGATTGACCTGGAATTGCCAACCAGATTCACCTGACCACCAACAATGTTTTTCCAGGATTTGCCCTGGTCTTCCACTGAAGCTACAATATGAGATTAAGAGAACCATTATAAAGTGGGACCTAGGAAAATAAAGCAAAGTGTACAGTCCTCAGAACGTTACATAAAAGATGAAAGAACATTTGGAGGTCAGAGGTCTATATGATGTTCAGATTTCCATAATGTGGAAACAAAAAAAGTATTTTCCTGTTATCAGTATGAATCATTAATATTGTTATATAGTGCAGGAGAGTTTGACCAATGTTGTCCCTTTGAACAAGTGGCCAACTTAGTCCCAATCTCTCACACTTTTGCTATGGCCCTGAAAACTGTTTTTCTTTTCAATCATTTATGTCTCTCCCTACTTAAATGTATTGCTGTTTAAGACAGCACATTCCTGCACTTTCAATAATGCTCCTTGTTCCATTTTCTCTCGGGCTCTGGTTCCCATTACACTGCTTGCGAACATATTTTGGGTAGTTAAGCGGATTGTATGTCTTGATAAAGGCAGTTCAACCTTTACATAAAAAAAATACTCTGGCATCACTTCAGCACTCCAGGAGGAAAAAATAACAAACAGAGGCAAAGTGATTCGAGTTTCCTCCCCTATTTTTATGATTATATAATGACTTATCCAATACAGAGAGCGAAAAGTGAGAAGAGAGGTTCAGATCACTCTCCTGATTTCTTTCTTTATTTTCATACCATCGCTGTTTGCCAAATGTGCAGCCTGCAGCTAGTGTGAGGGGCTGTGTGTTCCTCTGGGGAGGAAAGTGTGTCTGGAAAAACGGCTCACGATGATGGCACGAGCAGACATTGATCTCCCCACAGATGAAGCAATTCCAACTTCAGCTCAGACACTTGCGCTCTGCTTTGCTGAGGAAAGCCAACGGCTGATATTCAGTTCCATGTAGGCCCGTGTCAAGTTACTGTTGAGTCGGAATATTTTGACTGTTTCTGTACTGCGCCAAGAACTACTTTCAAAGTGCTGAGTTCGAACAGAAAGCCCGGACTTCTGTGAAGAGAAGATCAAAGCCATGGCTTGGCAGTGAGGGTGCGCATGTTTATTGGCTGTGAGAACTGCGCAATGCTAAAGGGCTGCAAGGAACTAGGGCATGGGTTTTCACTGGCATGTTGGCCAGTTGGACCCTTAAAATATTGGAGGAGAGCTAAGCTCTCAGTTATAGAATCCCTATTGGATGCAAGCTATTTGGCCCATCAAGTCCACTTCAACCCTCTGAAGAGCATCCCCCGCCACCCCCCCCTACCATCGCTGCAACCCTATGGTTCGCATGGTCAATCCACCTAACCTGCACATCTTTAGATTGTGGGAGGAAACCCACGTAGATGCAGGGAGAGTGTGCAAGCTCCACACAGACAATGGCCTGAGGGTGAAATCGAACTTACTGTGAGGTAGCAGTGCTAACCACTGAGCCACCATGCAGTACGTCTCCTGGCATCAGCTTCAGACATTGAACTGTCTGAGCCCATCACTGCGCTCTTTTAATATGTGTCTTATGATCGACATTAGATAAGGTGACCTTGTGACACAGTGGGTAGTGCCCCTGCCTCTGGGCCAGAAGGTTTGAATCCCACTCCAGAACTTGATGACCAAGGGAAAATGGGTTCATAACATGACCAAGCAGCTTGACCACCAACTTGTACGTCCTCCCAATGTGACAATGACAGCTGGTAAAAGCAGGAGGGTCTCCTAATCAGGCATGTTTGATATGGAATGGAGCCCATCAAGCAGTCATCGGGGTCCTACAGGACAGCAAAAGGCCCTTCAGCCCATCAAGTCTGTGCTAGTCAAAAACAGCCATTTAACTATTCTAATCCTGTTTTAATCAAGCACTGATCAACCAGGATAAATTATGATTTGGAGGGCCGGCACTGGACTGGGGTGTACAAAGTTAAAAAAAATCACACAGCACTAAAGATATTGTTTAAGTTCACTTGAGAATGTAACTTCTAAAAAAAGCATTTTGCAACTTACATGTGAAAGAACTGAAACCAACATGGTCATTCTAAAAGATGAGAGACAACAAACAATCCAGGTCTTTAACAATATATAATTTCAGTTACATCACATTGTAAACATTTGCTATAAATTCTGTGTTTTACAAGTTTATTCTCCACAACCACATGTTGAAGGAGCAGTGCTCCGAAAGCTAGTGCTTCCAAATAAACCTGTTGGACTGTAACCTGGTGTTGTTTGATTTTTAACAGGATAAATTAGTTACAGAAACAGATGTGAGCACATGTTTTGTCCATGTACACACCATTTGAGTGGGAAAAGACATGAAGACTCGACCTGGGAGCCTGAATACCACCCCTGGACTGCACTGGGGCAAGCAGGCACTGTGTATCCTCCACACAGCATTAGCTATTGCCCCCGCAGCGAAACTACCATGTATTTTGGTGTTGTGCGGTGCCAAGCTGCACCAAAGTAACCAGAGACCGAATCTTGTAGAGGGGCTGAGTGTTATGGGCTGTGGTGAAAAATGAGGAAGAATTCTGAGTAAAGTCCAGTGAGGCCCATGGCAAGGTGAAGACGAAGCCACCGCCTCTTTAACCAAGTTCAGGTGTTGAGGTGAGATTTTTGCTCGGCAATGGCAAGTTGGCTGTTAAGGGGAATTATTGCTAGTTAACAACTTTATTAACTGCACATGTCGCCTCAATAACATGCAGCTTCCTATCTTACCATCTGCTGCGAGCAAACTAGATGCCGAGAGTTCTTGACATAGAAATCAGAGCGACCTCAGCTCGCCACTGGCTGCAAACAGCCTCCAGGTTGGACCCTGGACACCTCCATGGGCACTTAATCCACATTCTCCCCATGTCCAAGGACATTGGCATCCAACATGTACCAGCCTCCTAAGAACCCTCATGGCACATTTACAGCACATATAAAGACTTCACTGTGGGTGGCACAGCTGTTAATGTTGGTGCATGTCAGGAAGTGTCCCAGTCAAGTGAGTGAACAGGTGGTGTGGAAGGGATGCAGGGTTAGCAGTGCTGAGGATTGGAGTGGGTTAGGGTGAGTCAGGTCAGGTGTCAGTGAGTATGGAAGAACGTGAACCTTGGTGGGCGGTGGCCACAGCAACAGAGACAGATTGTGTATGAGATAGCAGAGAGAACGTGGTGGCATTTACACTGGCAGCATGGAGGTCATTGACTCTCTTCCTACAGTGCTGGACATTCCTGCAGATAATACAGTCATAGAGTCAAAGAGCACAAATATAGATCTTTTGGCTCAACCTGTCCATGCCGACCAGATATCCTACATTAATCCAGTCCCATTTGCCAGCACTTGGCCCGTATCCCTCTAAACCCTTCTTATTCATATACCCATCCAGACGCCTTTCAAATGCTGTAATTGTACCAGCCTACACCACTTCCTCTGGCAGCTCATTCCATACACGCACCACCCTCTGCATGAAGAAGTTGTCCCTTAGGTCCCTTTTATATCTTTCCCCTCTCACCCTAAACCTATGCCCTCTAGTTCTGGACTCCCCCAGAAAAGACCTTGTCTATTTGTCCTATCCATGCCCCTCATAATTTTATAAACCTCTATAAGGTCACCCCTCAGCCTCTGACATTTCAGGGAAAACAGCTCCAGCCTGTTCAGCCTCTCCCTATAGCTCAAATCCTCCAACCCTGGCAACATCCTTGTAAATCTTTTCTGAACCTTTTCAAGCCTCACAACATTCTTCTGATAGGAAGGAGACCAGAATTGCAAACAATTTTCTAAAAGTGGCCTTACCGATATCCTGTACAGCCATAACATGACCTCCCAACTCCTATACTCAATGTTCTGACCAATTAAGGAAAGCCTTCTTTACTATCCTATCTACCTGCGACTCCACTTTGAAGGAGCTATGAACCTGCACTCCAAGGTCTCTTTGTTCAGCAACACTCCCTAGGACCTTACCATTAAGTGTATAAGTCCTGCTAAGATTTGCTTTCCCAAAATGCAGCACCTCGCATTTATCGGAATTAAGCTCCATCTGCCACGCCTCAGCCCATTGGCCCATCTGATCGAGATATCATTGTACTCTGAGGTAACTTTCTTCGCTGTCCACTCCTCCTCCAGTTTTGGTGTCATCTGCAAACGTGCTAACTATATGTCTTATGCTCACATCCAAATCATTTATTTCAATGACAAAAAGCAGTGGACGCAGCACCGATCCTTGTGGCATACCACTGGTCACAGTTCTGCAGATTGAAAAGCAACCCTAATAATTGAGGCTGGACTGGCCCAGGTGGTAACGACTGATGCTGGCATGGCCTGGTTTCATGGCCTCCTCTGCTGGTCCCAGGCCAGGAGGAAGACGTAGGTCTGCACCATCCAATCTACTGGGATGTCCAGGAAAGCGTGGCATAGATTTTCTGCCATATCCAGAGCTAGTGTCTGCAACCGTGCAGAGTATCTCTGGACTGACAGTCCTTGTCTCAGTGCACATCAGTCTTTTAAAGAAGATGCCAGCCTAGACGTGCCAGTCCATTCCAAGCTATGCCAGCAGTGGCGAGGTGTTCTGGGATATACGAGTGCTAGAACACGGCTCAAATCAAGATGAGAGGGGAACGTCTCCATGAAATGTAATGAAACTGACACTTAGGCAAGAAAATGTATCATTCACCCCCAGGTCTGTAGCAGCTCCAGGTTACCATGCCAACCCTCCAGTTGCAAGGACTGAAGTGGAGGGGGAAATGCTAGCAAGGTGCTCCAGCCATTATCTTTTAACTAAAGTCTGCCCTAAATACATGAGTGAAAAATCAGAGCAATTAATTCCTTCGGGAACGTACTCATAGAATCCCCACAGTGTGGAAAAAGGCCTTTTGGCCCAACAAGTCCACACCGATCCTCCGAAGAGTATCCTACCCAGATCCTTACCCTATTACTTTCTATTTCCCCTTACCAATGCACCTAACCTGAACACTATGGGCAATTTAGCACTATGGCCAATCCACACAACCTGCACATCTTTGGGCTGTGGGAAGAAACCTATGCAGACATGGGGAGAATGTGTAAACTCCACGCAGAGAGTTGCCCGAGGCTGGAATTGAACTCGAGTCCCTGGTGCTGTGAGGAAGCAGTGCTAACAGCTGAGCCACTGAGCCACCATGTCATACTATCAGTAAAGGTTACACTGGAATAAACGGGTTTAGTATTTGAGTAGGCCATTCAACCCTTTTAGCCTGCTCCCTAATCTGATAAGATCCCGGCTGATCCGATTACTCCACATTCCTGCCTTTACCGAATCACGTTTCACCCCCTGGCTTAGCAAGAATCCATCCACCTCTGCCTTAAAAATACTCCCAAAATTCTACCTCCACCATTCAAGTTCCAAATCTGCACAATGTAGTGATTGGGGAACCAGGCCAGTCGGGTGGACTTCATAGAGGTTGAGTTCCCCGATTGGGGCCATTAATCCAGTTCAATGAGGGAGTCCTGGCTGACAGATTGGAACAGGAGTGTTGGATGTCCTGTTCACTCTGAGAGCTGGCTCTGAGGGAGCTAGATCAGTGTCAAGACCTCTCCATGTGTAAATTCAGGGTGATTTGGTGATGGGATACCAGCTACTGTGGAGCTTTTTACACCACATTTAAAATTTCTCCTCTCTTCTGTCTCAGATGCACAATCCGTTATTTTGATATAGTGACCGCTAGTTCTGGATTCTTCACAAGAGGAAACACCCGTTACACCCAGTCAAAGTGCCTCAGGATCTTATATATTTTGTTTACATCACTTCTTACCCTTCAACAGATACAAATCTAGCCAATCCAACCTTCCTTCACCAGGAAAACCACTCATTCCGGTTATTAGTTTATAAACATCCACCAAACTGCTTCCAAATCATTTGACTTCTTTAAATAAAGAAACCAATGCTATACTCAGTACTCCAGATGTTACTTTCCAATTTTCTGAACTAATGCTATTAGATATTTTAATGTTTGTCGCATGTACTTTGGCTTTTAGGATCCTTGATTAAACAAATAGTTTCCATTTGTCTACTTTAAATAAAAGAAGTTGGTTAAAATTTCCAGATATTTGAAATTTGTTCCCATCACCTGCAATATGATCATTGAGCTGAGCTTAAATAGACTGAGTCTTTATGCTTCCACAGCTTTCGCCTTCATGTCAGTGGTCTCCTTACTCATTCATTATTTGGATCATTTTCTAATTGTAACCTTTATACTGATAGTATGACATGGTGGCTCAGTGGTTAGCACTGCTGCCTCACAGGGACCTGGGTTCGATTCCATCCTTGGCGACTGTCTGTGTGGAATTTACATGTTCTGCCCATGCCTGGGTGGGTTTCCTCCCACAGTCCAAAGATGTGTAGGTTAAGTGGATTAGCCATGCTAAATTGCCCATAGTGTCCAGGGATGTGTAGGCCAGGTGGGTTAGACATGGGAAATGCGGTGTTACAGGGATTAAGTGGCTTGCTCTTTTTCAGAGGTTCAATGTGGCCTGCTTCCACACTGTGGAGATTCTATGAAAATGATGCTACATCATTATTACCCAAATGTAGTAAACGAGGATGGCTCATTATCATAGAGTGCATCAAATATCATGAATTCAAAAAATGTTTCTCACAACAAAATTGCAGAGAGATTATCTGCATAAACCTATATTGCTGGCTAGGTTCCATATCATGGTGACATTCCCATTATGGTGTCAGAAATAGATTTCTAGGATGTTGACAGTGATAATGCGTACTATAAAGTTGGGATGTCAAGGACATGAAGGAGGAATTGGAGATAGTGGTATTCCTTGTTTTTTTTGTTCTTCTCAGTGTTTGAAAGTGATTTAAGTAGGATCCTATTTGAGAGGAACATCAAGGCAGTGCCCATCCAGCTAATATGGGCCAATTCAAAGTTTGCAGTCTTTGATATAACTAACATGACTGAAGGCGACAATAAACATTTGCAACTTTTCTCTCTCATAACTTCCAGGAAGAAAATAGTTCAGTTAAACCTATACTGACTCACATTATCATCCAGCACTTTCAAATGTTCCAGAAGCACAATGAACAATAGAATTGAGTGCTATCAGTGGAACAGTTCCATATATGACTTCACTTCCGTTTAGTAATGATTTGTGTTTCTTCAATAATACCTAGATTCTACTGAGACGTTACAAAATCTTAATTCTTCTGACTGCAAACTCATATTACACCCTGATCTTCTGTGTGACAGTCCATCACTTATACAGCATCACCAAGGATTGTGACATGTAGTTGCAAAAATGAAGTGGTTTATGAGCTGTCGTGAAATGAAGCAGCATTAAAGGAACTTTATGAGATGTTGCTGTTGCTAATAAGCTGTCACCTAATATATTCAAAGTGCTGGGAACATTGTCTCTGCAACCCAAGTTGGTAGAAGAGGTCAGTCTGTCCACAAGTTAACAACCAGATGACAGCTTCAGAATTAGCACAGAAAATACACAATTCTCCCCTCACAGTCCCAGCTTCAGGGTGATTTTACAGACGAGATCAGGTATATCAAATCTCATTCTTTGTATCCATGCTAGTCTATCATTTTGTGACTAACTGGAACCTTGGGCAAATAATGGACCATCTTTTACATGGACCTTCAATATCCCAGTATTTAAATAAGAGTTTATTGTGAAGATATCGCATAGCATGTTTTGTTTTTTTCCAAAGAATCGTCCATATATATTTGACAGAGTCTAGGTTCCTCTAGTCAAGCCAAATAAGTCAGTAATTGACCTGTGAAGAGCATTTTCTTTTCTTTCCTTCTTATTTTCGACTTCTGTCATTGATTTATGCTCTATGGTATGGTGACTTATAAAACATTTCACTATTAGATTAGATTCCCTACAGTGTGGGAGCAGGCCCTTTGGCCCAACAAGTCCACACCGACCCTCCGAAGAGCAATCCACCTATATTTTATTCCTGACTAATGCTGCTATCATTACAGGCAATTTAGCATGGCCAATTCACCTGACCTGCACAACTTTGGACTGTGGGAGGAAACCAGAGAACCCAAAGGAAACCCACACAGACAGTTGCCCGAGGTGGGAATTGAACTCGGGTCCCTGGCGCTGTGAGGCAGCAGTGCTAACCACTGAGCCACTGTGCTGCCCAATTGCTTTTGTAAAAATACATCTGACAATAAATTGCTATTCTATTCTTTTTAATATCCTCCTACTTCCACTAACTAGCTGCCGCAGTTGGCTTTTAGTACCCATGTACTGCTACCATAATGTTGTTTTATGGTTTTCCATAACTTATTCCCACCAGGGTTGGAGGGTCTGAGATATACAGAGAGGCTGAATAGGCTGGGGCCATTTTCCTTGGAGTGTCGGAGGCTGAGGGGTGACCTTATAGGGGTTTATAAAATCATGAGGGACATGGATGGGGAATAGAGACAAGGTCTTTTCCCCAGGCTGGGGGAGTCCAGAACTAGAGGGCATATGTTTAAGGTGAGAGGAGATAGATTAAAAAAGGACCTAACGGGCAACATTTTTCAGCAGAGGGAGGTGCATGTCTGGAATGAGCTGCCAGAGGAAGTGGTGGAGGCTGGTACAATTACAACATTTAAAAGGCATCTGGATGGGTATATGAATAGGAAGAATTTAGAGGATGTGGCACAAGTGCTGAAAAATGGGACTAGATTAATTTCAGATATCTGGTCAGCATGGACAGGTTGGACCGAAGGGTCTATATTTGTGCTCTACGACTCTGTAACATAAACCACAAATAGGTTACTCTTGAGTCAGATATCTGAAATTTATTTACAAAACTGACTACTTACAAGGAGAAAGTGAGGACTGCAGATGCTGGAGATCAGAGCTGAAAATGTGTTGCTGGAAAAGCGCAGCACGGCAGGCAGCATCCAAGGAACAGGAGAATCAACGTTTCGGGCATAAGCTCATAACCTCATTCCTGAAGAAGGGCTTATGCCCGAAACGTCGATTCTCCTGTTCCTTGGATGCTGCCTGACCTGCTGCGCTTTTCCAGCAACACATTTTCAGCTCTGACTATTTACAAGGCAATTTACAAGACTTACACATTTGAGTCTGCAATCTTACATACTGTACATGACACACATTGAGTGTCTACACTGACTCCATTACACAGACAGAGTGACTAAAGGTGAGGCAGATAACTTAGTGCCAGAACAAAACATGCCATGCTGTTATGTAACTGTCTTAAAGGTACAGGCCAGTCTGGAATTTGTGCCGTAATACAACAGAACAGGTCCTCCTCATTGTTGGCACAGGTTGTAAGGAATGCAATACTGGAAAATAGCTTGCTGCTTTTTTATATTGAAACAAGCAGATTTATTTGTAAAATGATACCAGTATGCCAGAATTTACTGTACATAAAATTACACATAAAATAATAAAATGTCCCAAAGGCTCTGATCTCAACTGACTCTACCCTTCAATTCTTTTTCCCCCAAACAAAGCTCATTGTTGCAAGCTGACAAGATTCATTTTGAAAACAAATAGCTTGTATTTAATTGAAAAGATTAATGCAGAGTTGGGGCAGACTGTTCTGGAGAGTAACTACCATTTTTATTATTTCCATCTCTCTTCAGATAGAAAGGAGAGCCCACTCCAGTAAAATTCTGCCTTTTGAAGTAGGTTTTATGCTGCCACGTTCCAGTTGGGAGGAAACCAACATCTTTGTCTGATGATGACCTTTTAAGGTGGAATGCTAGGAATGACCGAACTGCTGTGGAAACAACTCCTGCATTAGGTAACCTTCAATTAACTGTATAGCCTTCTAATCTCGCTTAACCATTTAAAATTGAGCCAGAATTTAACACAAAAGGTGACGAGCAGGATGCGTCCAAGATTCTTCCCTCTGGTATTCATCAAATAGTTATGGTAGACTCTGGTTAAAGTTAATGGGTTTAGAATATCATAAGTACTTGTGCTTACTCTGTCCAGCAGGTAAGGTCCACAAAACTTCAATATTCCCCAGTTAACGAGCTGGTGAACAGATAGAATCCCTATAGTGTGGAAGTATGTCATTCAGTCCACACTAACCCTCCAACCAGATCCATTCTCTAACCCTGCATCCCCATGGCTAACTCACCTAGTCTACCCATCCCTGAACACCATGGGCAATTTAGCATGGCTAATTCACCTAACCTGCTTATCTTTGGACCATGAAAGGAAACCCACAGACACAGGGAGAATGTACAAACTCCTACAGACAGTCATCTAAGGGGGAAATTGAACCCACATCCCTAGCACTGTAAGGCAGTAGTGCTAACCATTTTGCCACCCTGTTGGGAACAGATCGACAGCATTACTTAACAGCTCAACACTTGACTATAAATGAAGTGTGGATCGGTTCTGTTTTGGAGTGACTGAGTAATAGATGTAAATTTAGTTTTATATCACTCCATTGATATTGGAAACAGTATCATTAACAGGTCAGTTACTGTCAGCTGTGGATTCAAGGTGGTACAGTATTTTGAGTTCAAATATAGAAACCACCAATTGATCATCTTTGCTCTGATAGTCAAACCAACCTGTTGCTGCATCTCCAAATGTTAACATTACTTCATCCTGATTGGCTTTTAGTTTGCTGTTCTGCCAGCAATCCACAAATGAGAAGTTAAAGGTCAGAATTTAGACAGAACTGTTTTTTTTCCCAGAGGGAGCTTCTGTGTGAATAGCAACTGGGCTTATAGACCAAAGAGGGGTGAGGATTAATTATGGGGAGGCTTAATTTATCTATTGAGGCAGGTTAAAAGCTCATCATTGAGACAACATAAAACTAAGACAACACCGTGTGGGCGGCATGGTGGCACAGCAGTTAGCACTGCTGCCTCACAGTGCCAGAGACCTGGGTTCAATTCCCGCTTTGGGCGACTGACTGTGTGGAGTTTGCACGTTCTCCCCGTGTCTGCATGGGTTTCCTCCAGGTGCTCCGGTTTCCTCCTACAGTCCAAAGATGTGCAGGTAAGGTGAATTGGCCATGCTAAATTGCCCGTAGTGTTAGGTAAGAGGTAAATGTATGGGTGGGTTGTGGGTCGGTGTGGACTTGTTGGGCCAAAGGGCCTGTTTCCACACTGTAATGTAATCTAATCTAAAATCATGGGCAATGTCAAAGTATATGTATAAATATTTTTAGGAAGCGTATTTAACACTGACAGGTCTAAATTCAGAAAACAAAATAAGTTTATTGCTAGCTTTCTGGACTTTTCCATGCTGTGGAAACATAGTGTAATTCTTCCAGTTTGCAATTCACCAAATCTTTCTACTCTGTGTCGCTTAGAGATGATGGTAATCTCAGTACGAGATTGGATTAAGGCAATTTGGACTAATTAGCGTTTAATTTTCTTTGGCATTGGCATTAGTATAAGTTTCTGTACAAAATTCCCCAATTCCAAAGGAGTTTTTAAAACATGTGGATTGATTTGCCCTGCCACATCTTTGAATTAGTGATCTGAGCAGTCGGAGGATTTTGCATCTGAGTAGATTTTTTTTTGTCAGGTAATCTTGACATTTCAGTTTATGATTTAATTAACTATCTCTTTAATTCAAACCTAGGCCTGATATACGAGACAGTTTCAGAGTACACGGCCGTGTTCTGATCTCTTTGGTGGTATCTATGCTGAGGAGGTGCATGAATATCTGAGACGCTTTTTTGTCCCCATCTCCCTTTATTCTATTTGCCTTAGAACGTTGACACTGCTCTATAACAGCACAGATTCCAGTATTGCTGATATGCTCTTTTTATTTTTGGCCATATATGGCAATTACGTATGCAGCAAGTGTTCTTTTTTCCTTATTCACTCACAGGATGGGGGTATCGCTGGCTAGGCCAGTGTTTATTGCCCACCCCTAAGTGTCTAGAGGGCAGTTAAGAGTCAGCCACCTTGCCTTAGGTCTGGGGTTACAAGCCTGCTCCATCCTCTGATTACTCCAGATCCCTGTGAAAGTGAGGACTGCAGATGCTGGAGATTAGAGTCAAGATCAGAGTGGTGCTGGAAAAGCACAGCAGGTCAGGCAGCATCCGAGGAGCAGGAAAATCGACGTTTCAGGCAAAAGCCCTTCATTAGACCATTCCTGATGAAGGGCTTTTTCCCAAAATGTTGATTTTCCTGCTTCTCGAATGCTGCCTGACCTGCTGTCCTTTTCCAGCACCACTCTAATCTCTACTCCACATTCCTACCTAGCCTCATAACCATTCAGCCTCTTCTTTATTAAAAATCTATGTAGCTTTGCCCTATAATTTTCCAAAGACATTGCTTCCGTAGAAAGTTTAAGGTAGAAAGTTCCAAAGCTTCATTTGAGAGAAAAATATTCTTCTTATCTTTAAAAGGTGACAACTAAACTTCAAACCTAATTCTGGATTCTCCCACAAGAAAAAACATCCTTTCCATATCTACCCCATCAAACATCTCAAAAGCTACATTGTTTTTCAATCACAGCATCTCTTGTTCTTCTAACTCCCAGTGGATACAAGTCTCGGCTGTCCAACCCCTCCTCAGAAGAAAACCCACGCATTTCTGGCATTGGTTGCGTAAATTTTCTCTGAACCACTTCCAAAGTATTTACACTCTTCCTGAAATATGTTGACCAATACTATGCTCAGTACTCTAGATGTTGTCTCACCAGTACCCTGTATAACTGAAGCGTTACCTCCTTACTCTAGCATTCAATTCCCAGGCAAAAAAATGATGACATTCTATTAGCTTGCCTAACTGATTGCTGGACCTGCATTCTAATATTTTGTTGTACATACACTGGGACACCTAGATCCTCTGCATCTTAATACTCTGTAATCCCTCACCCATTGGATAATATTCTTCCTTTGCATTTTTTGTGCCATTTTTCTACCTTATATTATGTTTGCCACATCTTTGCTCACTCACTTAACTAAATTCTTCTGTAGAATCCTGATGTTGCCTTCAAAGCTTCCTTTCCAATCATCTTTGTGTTTTCAGTAAATTTAGCAATCAGACCTTCTGGCACTTCTTCCAACTCATTTGTCTAAATTCTAAACAGTTGAGGTCCCTGTGCCAGTTACCCGCCTGCAGCGCACCATTCTTTACATCTTGCCAACTAGAAATTGACCACTTCTGTTGATTCTCTATTTTCTGTTAGTTAGCCAAGCCTCTGTCTAAGCCAAAATGCTATCCATAACCTCATGATTTCTCATTCTCCCTCTAAGCATTTGATGTGGCAGCTTATCAAATTTCTTCTGGATATATAAATACAGAATGTACTAGGACAAGAAAAGTTTGTATTTATCTCTCTGTCTACCATAGGTACTCCTATGGTTATGCACAGCAGGTCAGCCAGCATCTGAGGAGCAGGAGAATTACAGTCTCAACCCTGATCTCCAGTATCTGCAGTCCTCACTTTCTCCCACTTGCTCCTAAGGTTATTCCTTTTCTGTTAAGTTTCCAGGATATATATTAATAGGATTTTCCCATTGCAAAAAATACTTGTCATGCAGTCATACACTTATATCTTCCATCTTTAACTCAAGATGAAACCTCATTGGCTCCAGAAACCACAGATTCCTGTAATTATATTTCCAGCTCAGGAAGGCAAATTCACTTTGTCTTGACTATCCCTGGGTAACTGCACAGACGATCCACTACTACAAGTTAGCATTGATTTTCTGATGGATCATGATGTTTGCATTGCTACATTGAGGCTATTTTAAAAATGTTGGTCCATGTTCAAAACCATACATAAAGATACGATCTAATCTCTGGTTTCCAGTTTTTGAATTTGAAATTCTGATCCATCTTTTTAATGGGCGTGCCCACTTGTCTTCGGGGGTATAGAAAATTGTTCGGCAGGCATTTCATTTGTTTTAAGAAAGTGAACAGCCTGTTATTATTTCCAGCACTTTGATTTCTACTGCTCCAAAGCTCTGTTGGCGAGATGGCTGAGATCCACTGTAACCTCTTTAGGATGGCCCCCTTGTAAGAGTTACAAACAGCTTCAAGCGGTTGGGAAACAAAATCATTGTACTTCATCGAAATAAGAAGCAGTTTGCATCGACAGCCAAATTGACCTAAGCGGGATATATTTTGAGAGAGGGAAATTATCCAGGTTCCTCCAATTTGGCCCAATTTTCACGAGAAACGCTGTTATTTTGTGAACGCTGCAGACAGAATTAACATGGAGAGGATTCAGTTTCAGAGAAAACAATCCCCAAACAATTGAGAATGATTCACTCTGGCTTGACTCTTCAGGGTCAGTCTGAAAGAGCATTTGAAGCAGTAATTTTGGTTCATAGCAACATCAACTTACATTCATATTGCAGTGTTAATGGACTGTAAGGTTCTAAGGCACTTCACACGGCTGTTATCAGAGAAACGTTGACACTGAACTAAAGAAGAAGACTTAAGTTATGGGTTTGTTAAATTCCCATCTCTTTCTGGTACTGTTTTTGAGTCAGAATTCAAAATCAACCCCTAGGCTTCGCATACAAATGATATCAGAACTGGGCAGAGTATTGTAGTTACCTCCCTTCATTAGCTGAACATTTTATAAAGGGTACATTTGGGAGGTGGCTTTGATTCAGAACTCGGAGCGAAGGGAATTTACAAAATGGTGCTCGTGGCTTTCCATTAGTGCGCCCACGATTTCCCAAGATGCATTTCCTGTGGTCCCCTACACTCCCCTGGTCTATGGATCATCCCTCTTAAAAATTTGGGACCATGGCCCAGGAACCAAGCGTGGGTTTTGGGGATTATGAATGCCACATGGGCAACTTTGTAAACTCCACCTCAACAAGTTTGCTTTTAAATCAGCTCCTCTCCTGGTTTAGATTCATTCAGTCTTCAGGCTGTGGTGCCTCAGCCCAGTGAGTATTCTATCTTTATGATAATTGACAGTGAGGGCAGGCAAACTCACAAACCCAAACCAGAATGTTTCCATTGAACCTGACATAGGCATCACTCCCTCCCTCCCTACTAGCTTACCTCCTGCAATGCAGAATGGGAACCCTAGCTTAGTTTTCAACTTCCCAACGACTAATCGGTGCTGATGCCAATAGTTGCAGCTTGTCTCTCTCAATCGTTGCTAATGGAGCTGCGACCAGCTCACTCAGCACAGGCTGGTGATCATTCCTGATCCTACCTCTCCTGAATGGGACAAAGATGGAGCACAGAGCATCTCCAGCAGCACCTCAAACCTGGGGTTGAATGCCCAGTCAAAGGCAATGGAAAAACTGACACTGACTGTTTTGCAATGAATAATTTTATCAGGTGGAATAACACTCAACACCAGGTTATAGTCCAACAGGCTTATTTGGAAGCACTAGCTCTCAGAGTGCTGCTCCTTCATCTGGTGATTGTGGAGCATAACATGCTTCCAAATAAACCTGTTGGACTATAACCTGGTGTTGTGTGATTTTTCACTTTGTACACCCCAGTCCAACACCAGATCTCCAGAACAATAATTTTATCAAATAAGTAAGTGTTACCTTTTCTCTCAGACAATAGGACACATGATAAGTGTGTTTTATTTATGGTTAGAAAAAACTTTTTATGGATCAATATTTTTATTGCAGTGGCTGGATATAATTCTAACGGAAGCAGGGGTTGCTGCTTGTTGACTGAATGCCATATGGGAGGAGTGTATGAAAAATAAAATGGAGGGGACAAATCCTATCTGTATGTTTCATATTCAAACTGTTAGAGGCAGAACTGACCACAAACTGAGCTGAAAGGACTTGAGACAAATACTTGAGTTACTAAAGGTTCAGTGTTGGTTTGTAGATATTAGTTAGTGCAATATAGTGAATAAGTATTTACTAATTCCTCAGATATTAAGGCAGCCCTTATCCAAATGCAGCAAAATCTGGACATCATTCAGGTTTAGGCTGATAATAAGGGAGTAACATCAGTGCCACTTCAAGTACCAGGCTTCCAGCTCCAACGAGAGGGAGTCCAACATGTACCCTAGATATACAATTACCGTCACATTCTGGAGATCACAATTGACTGGGAACTTAATTGGAGCCATCTAAACGTTGTGACCAAGTCACAGGCTTGGAAATCTACCAGACAAAACTTATTTCCCGACTGCCCAAAATCTCACTGTAAGTGAGGACTGAAGATGCTGGAGAGTCCGAGTCAAAAAGTGTGGCGCTGGAAAAGCATAGCGGGTCAGGCACATCAGAAGAGCAGAAGAGTCAATGTTTCAGGCATAAGTCCTTCAAAAGGAATGACTACCCAAATCCTGTCTGACTTCTACAAGGCACAAGTCAGGAATGTGATAGAGTACTCTGCAGTTGCCTGGAGGAGTGCAGCTCCAATAGCACTGAAGAAGCTCAATATTATCCAGGAAAAAGCAGTTTCATGATTGCTTGCTCCCCCCCCCCCCCCCCCCCCCCCCCCCTCAACCCCACAGTCCACCAGTGCATAATGGCTGCCCTGTATGCTGTCTACAAAATGCATTACAGCAGTTTGCCATCAACAACACCTTTCAAACCCCCTCACAAGCTAGAAGGGCAACAGCAGCAGAAAATGGGATCACCACCTCCTGCCCTTCCCCTCCATGTCACAGCAGCCTGATTGAGAACTATATCACCATACTGCATCATCATTGCAGGTCCAACTTTTGGAATTCCCTCCCAAAATAAACAGTGAATGTCGCCACACAATAAAGACTGCAGTGGTTCAAGAGTGTGACTCATCATCTTCTTTCAGAAATTAGGATAGGATAATAAATGTTCCCTTTATCAATGATACTCACATCCCACAGATAATGAATTGCAGTCCCTCCATTTATTTGTTAGCGACACGTATTATGACAAACAAAAGCTAGTTGGACTGTGTGTCCCAGCCTCCATGAAGAGGACTCTCTGATTGGAGAGTCACTAACCACTAACCACACTAATCGTCGGTAACTGAGGAAATGACCAAACGTTGGGATCCATTTTAGAATGGGTAAGGCGATGAGGAGGCATTGAATGATCAACTTCAATGAGTTTCCATCTGCGACAGCCTTTTCGGACACCGTACTTACTGCCAAGCCTAACTGAATGGTTCTATTCAGCTGCTCTCAAAGCGGATGTTTTTGCTATCTCTCACAAAGAACGAGCTGTATTTTTTTGACTTTAAACTTCTGCTTGCAATTTGCAGCCAACAGCACTTTGCTTTTCTTGCGTTTGTAATTATTGCAGGAGAATTCAATCTTCATAAGTGCTCTGTCTTTTGCAAGCATGCAGGCAACTTTGACAATAGGCGAACATCTTTAAGCAATCTGTGTCAGACAACAAGCTTTTTACAATTCTTACAAATTACTAAACCTATGATGGTAACTGGATTCAAATCTCAAAACCATACATTAAATTTGAGCATCATTTGTTAATAGAATCCTCTGATTCCAAAGTTCCATTATATTTAATAATGTTAGTCACGCCCCAATAGTTATTCACTTACTGTTTTTAAAAATCGCTGGATTTCATCTTTTGACGAGTGGTTATTAAGGTTTAAGTGTGGATTCCACTGAATAATTAACAGATCTCACTGTGTACATAGCTGATCACCAGAATGAATGCCATTCCCCAATTCAAACCATATTCTGCAAACAGAAGTTGAAACAAAAGAGGGAACTTTGACAAAATGATATTTCCCGACTCTGAATAAAATGAAGCTCCTGTAACAGAGCTGTCATTTTCCAGCTTGCCCAAACAGCACTTCAAGCAACATTCGTAACACTTTGATTTTAGTCCTTGACTTTATTTTGCATTTAAAAGGTTCCTTTATGAGATTCCTTGGCTCGCCTATCGTTTTTAAGGCACTGATTGATCCCAAAGTGGCTGTAAAAAGGCCTACATACAAAGTGACCTTATTCAGCAGGAGGACTTGATCGTGAACTCCATCACTGTCTGCAAAGAGGCAATTTCTCAGCACAAGCGACTCACAGGAATGGCTTGTTTTACTTCTCCGCATCCCTGCAACACCAAAATGAGTTGTGACACTCGTAAATGTCACCCCCGCGGGCATCAGGTAACTCTGTACAGGCACCTCTGCCTTCTGTGCGGCTCAGCACTAAACCAGGGAATGCAGTCACGTATTAAGGGAGCTTGGCCAATTGCAAAACCCATAAGATTAAAAAACAGAGTTATTTTGTGTTTGCTGTGTCATTTATTCGAATCTAAGTGACAGTGCTCTTGTTCACACAGTATTTGTTTCAATAACAGTCCCTACTATACAATGTTACTCCAGACAATTTATCAAAGTGTCAGATGTGACTCAATTGGTACCTTTGAGTCAAAAGGTTGTGGTTTCATGTCTAACTACAGGAGACACGCCAGGGACTAGTGAGAGGTTGGAAGGTGCCTTTCCAATGGGGAACCCAAAGGGGATGTTTCCTCTCTCCCCTCAACAGTAGTGTTGTAGAATCTTAGAGTCATACAGCACTGAAACAGACCCTTCAGTCCAACTCATCCATGCTGACCACGTTGCCCAAATTAAACTCGTCTCATTTGCCTGCATTTGTCCCATATCCTTCTAAACCATTCCTATTCATGTACTTGTCCAAATGCCTTTTAAATGTTTTAACAGTGCCTGCATCTACCACTTCCATATATGAGCCACCCTCTTCCCCTTGGGTCCCTTTTAAATCTTTCTCCTCTCACCTTCTGCCCTCTAGTTTTGAACTCTCCCCAACCTAGGGAAAAAGAGCTTTGCTAGTCACCTTGCCCATGTCCCTCATGATTTTATAAATCCCTATAGGGTCACCCCTCAACCTCCTAGGCTCCAATGAAAAGAAGCCCCAGTTTATCCAGCCTCCTCTTATAACTCAAGCTCTCCTCATAACTCAAAACACAGTAGTTCAAGCAGCTGAAGTTAGCAGGCTTCTTACATGATGCGGGGCCCCTTTGTCATGAGCAAAGGATCTGCTGTGATCGAAGGAATATTAGTGGGTCCTAGGACAAGTGGGTCACCTTGTGAGGCTTCCTGTAGGATCTCAGACCAGACACTGGATCCTACAAACTGAACGACTCACATTCCAACCCCCAAGTAGGGCCAGTGTGAAAACCCCAGGAGTTGAGAACAAAGATCTGAGGGAGTGCTGCACTGCCGTGCAACCGAAACCCTGCCTGCTCTTCAAAGGGACGTGAAGGATTCCATGACACTACCAGGGAGTTCGCCAAGGTGCCCTGGCCAATGTTTGTCCCTCAGTCAACATCACACAACGAAATTACCTGGACACTATCACATTTGTTGGAGCTTGCTGCATGTAAAGTGGCTGCCACACGACCCATAGTGGCTATGCTTCCAAACAAGAGCGTTTCATTGGCTGTAAAGTGCTTTGGGGTGTCCTGAGGTTGTTTGTAGGTGCTAAATAAATGCAAGTCTTTCCTTTCATAAAACAGTTGAGAATCTACAAGGAAGGAAGAGGAGAAAACCTTATGAAGAAAACTGCCCCGAGAATTGTTTTGAATTGATTCATCCCTCCTTTTTTTTAGCATGGAATGAATCCAGTGAACCGAAGGAATGTTAAGGCAAAGGATTGAGTTGAATTGTCCCTGTGCCACATAATACACACATATTATGTTCCATTTCAAGGAATGTTATAAAGAAAGAGCAGAGTCTATATGTATTTTTTTTTAAATTACTAAAGGTCCGTTGCACATTCTTTCAAGATAACTCAATGAAGCCAACCCTATATTTAAAATTCTCTGAGGTTAGCAAGTCAATGCTGACCTCCAGGACAAATAAGCAGACATTTTTCTAAAGTCAAGGGCAACGTCATCTGTGGTTGTGTTTTGAGCAATATGTGTTAGTTACAATTCAGTAGATATAACATATGGAGAAAGGTCCTGATCCACAGGAGATTCCCATCATCTACCAGGCAAAATGAAAAGGTCCAACAATGATACATAGCAGCTCCCCTGCTGTCTTAATGTTGGGTTAGGGAGACTTTCTGAAATCATCTTTTATATCCAATTAGGCAAATTCATTGTGTGTGTTACTAAATTGTGCATGGTATAATTTTCAGATTAGTGAAAGAAACCACTCTGCAGCAGATATAATAACTAGGTTGTATCAAGAATAGGAAAGATGTCAAATGCTGCCGTGAATTCTCTCCTGGTGTATTTAGGTTGGAATTTTAGGTTCACATTTTAAGTATCTGTAACTTTTAAGGTACAGGATTTCTCTCTCACAATAGCCAGTAACTGATTTTTGTATACATCATGACTTTGAAGGGCTGTTGTGATGCAGTGGTAGTATCCCTACCTCAGGGCTAGAAGGCCTGGGTTCAAATCCAACCTATTCAAGAGTGGTTCATAATGCATCTATACAGGTCAATTAAAATCATCTACATGTGGCTGATCTTTCATGTTCCACTCTCTATAAACATGAGGTCATTCAAACATCAAACTTGTGCCATGCTCTTTTTACCTATCACTTTTTTCTCACTGGTTGATGTTGGCCCCCAGTTGAAGCCATCTATCCTTGTCTTCAAATCCCTTCATTGCCTCACCCCTCCTTATCTTTTTGTTATGTTTTCCACTCCCAGGACCCTCTGGGAAATCTGTCATCACTAAATCTGCCTTCTTTCGCAATGACCTTGTTCCACCAAAGGATGGCTGTTCCCCGATAGTCCAAGCCTCAAGATCTGGAATTCCCTCCTCTTTACCTTGTTTCCCACCCTTCTTGAAACCAGCCTCTTTAACCACACTTTGGGTCATCTTACCAAATACCTCTTCATGTGGCCCAATGTCCTACTTAGAGTCATAGAGATGTACAGCATGGAAACAGACCCCTCGGTCCAACCCATCCATGCCGACCAGATATCCCAACCGAATCTAGTCCCACCTGCCAGCACCCGGCCCATATCCCTCCAAACCCTTTCCTATTCATATACCCATCCAAATGCCTCTTAAATATTGCAATTGTACCAGCTTCCACCACTTCCTCTGGCAGCTCATTCCATACACATACCACCCTCTGCGTGAAGTTCTTTAATGTCTGTGAAATGTCTTGGGATGGTTCAATACATTAAAGGCGCTATAAAAGCATATCCTGTTGTTTCCTTAAAAGCACCACGAACAGATTTGACAATTTAAGTCACGATCTGTGTCTCAATTCAGACTCGGGATGATTGGTGCAGGACTATTGTTGCCAGGCTGTGGACAGTAAATGCTGGCTTGGAACAAATGGGATCTTTTTGCTGAAAATCTCCAATCTCAGTTGTTAACACTAACCCTCAAACACGTGGTGAAGGCTATCTAATCATGTGGCACAAGTCCTACCCTACACAGGTACCGTACATTTGCCAGGTTTTTAAAGTTTACATTCCCAGATACTGCAGTGAAAAACCTGGGAGAAATATTATGGAGTTTTGCTGGACAGGAATTGTATGGAATGCTGTCTGCAGTACTCCCAGTGCTCAGTACATTTGACATTACAAGTAGCTTTGTAAACACAATCTCTGTGATACATTCCAAATTCAACATGTTTACTTGATTCACATTTGGTCTCATCAAATGATGCAACTCCCTCTCATCTTTCGGTTATTGCTTTTACCAAACAGCAAGATGTGGCATGACTTGGCACCTTCACAAAACCAGTGACTGCTCAGTGGTAAGCACTATCACCACAGAGACACATAGCTCTGTCTTCTAAGTGGATTGCTGTCATTTTTTGGATGAGACATTGAAACCAATACCTTGTCTGTCCTCTTGTAGCATTACTCAAGGAAGATCAGGTAGTTAGACTGTTATCTGTAAAGGAAGATAGGCAGACACAATGGGTTGAATGGCCTGCAGTGTGACAATTCTGTGATTCCGTGGACTGTTCCTTTAAAACTCTGCACTTGCAACATCCTGATAGATGACACAAGTTAATTAAAGAGGCTTTAATTGATTAGATTTTGGTTGTTCTATCGCTAAATGCCTTTTGGGGATAAAGTATACTTTAATCACTGCATCATACTGAGGCATACTTTATTCCATGCTTTGTCTTACCAGATATTATCAGCTATTAAGCCTCTGGCATACTGACTTAATGGCACTATTCCTTTGTGTGTAAACCTGAAGCCATTCTATAATGGCTAGATTTACTGCTTCCACAGCTTTTCCTTCTCTCCTTGTTGTGGATCTTCCAAATTCTCAAGCCCATGGCAAAATCTCTACCAAAGCTGCCAGATGGGGTAAAAACAATGACTGCAGATGCTGGAAAACAGATTCTGGATTAGTGGTTCTGGAAGAGCACAGCAGTTCAGGCAGCATCCAAGGAGCTTCGAAATCGACGTTTCGGGCAAAACCCCTTCATCAGGAATAAAGGCAGTGAGCCTGAAACGTGGAAAGATACATTGCAGAGACTGGGTGCCTCCTAGCAGAGTGCTTTAGGGAACATCTCCGGGACACCCGTATCAATCAACCACACCGCTCCATGGCCCAACATTTCAACTCCCCCTCCAACTCGGCCGAGGACATGGAGGTCCTGGGCCTCCTTCACCGCTGCTCCCTCACCACCAGTCGCCTGGAGGAAGAACGCCTCATCTTCCGCCTCGGAACACTTCAACCCCAGGGCATCAATGTGGACTTCAACAGTTTCCTCATTTCCCCTTCCCCCACCTCACCCTAGTTCCAAACTTCCAGCTCAGCACTGTCCCCATGACTTGTCCGGACTTGTCCTACCTGCCTATCTCCTTTTCCACCTATCCACTCCACCCTCTCCTCCCTGACCTATCACCTTCATCCCCTCCCCCACTCACCCATTGTACTCTATGCTACTTTCTCCCCACCCCCACCCTCCTCTAGCTTATCTCTCCACGCTTCAGGCTCACTGCCTTTATTCCTGATGAAGGGCTTTTGCCCGAAACGTCGATATCAAAGCTCCTTGGATGCTGCCTGAACTGCTGTGCTTTTCCAGCACCACTAATCCAGACTTCCAGATGATCAGGCCTGACCAATCTGGGTGAGTGGGTCTTTCTTCTTAACCTTGACGTCTTCCAATCCTTTCTTGTTTTCTCTCTGGAGTAGTGATAGTATATGGCTAGGCTTTGAAGTTTTCTGAGGATTTTTGCTCGCTATCAAATATTACTGCTTTCTGCTCAACTGTACTTTCAAGATATTCCGAGATGCTGTCTTATCTTTAGAATCTTCTCCTTTCAGTATTGGACTCTGTTTACACTTCACATCCGGGCTGTTAAGGTCCTTTTTCCCCAGAGTGCCATAAGTCATTTTGTGCTTTGAGCCAAATCAGCTCCCTGCACACAAAGATACTGGTCTGGAGTAACCTGGGCTGTGGATGTCTCCACATAATGCTGCATCTGAGGCTATTCTTTCTTATCCCTAAATACAGCTCTTCAACTCCTGATGTGCTGTAACAGTCCTTTATTTATAGATGTGCAAAGTAGGTTATCAGCTCCATATGCTCATTCCAGACTGGTGGTTCCTCCCTCACTGAGTTCGGCCTCACCTGATCAGTGACAGTATCACCATTTCCATGCCATAACCTTACCATATCCCACAGGATAAGAGGACACTACTTGAAAATGGAGCAGTTCATTCAGAGGGTGATACACAGGGAGCTTCACACAAAGGGGAATGGAAATCAGTACCTCTCCATCTGTGGAAGCTGAGGCAAGTGAACATTTGAAAATTAAGATTGACTAGGTTAATCCGAGGTCGGGCTGACAGCAGGGTAATGGAGTTGAAGTATGGATCAGAAATGGTAATGTTTATCTTTTAACTTTATTTCTCTATTTTCATAATTTATACAACGAAGAGCTGTAATGTCGAACTTATGGCTTTTTTTTCTACGTTTCTCTATTTTTGTACCTAATCTGTTTTAGTATATATGATTTGTACCTCGGTACTTTGTACCTAAGATGGTGCCGTGTGTGGCGATACTGTAAACTGTTCACTGTATCTCCTGTACTTCTTGTAATTCAAGTACACGAGGCAATAAAACCTAATTCTAATTCTAGAAAGTGATGTCAATGAACAGGTGGAACAGTCTAGAGGAGCTGAATGGCCAAGTTGCTGAGCAAGTACCTAGAATCACGATCAGGATATGCTGGGATTGTGCCTTGGGTATTTTTCATCCATTAGAAAAAACTCACAGGATGCAGCATCTCCAGAGGCCTGATAGCTGTGACATCCTGTGAGGCTCCGAACTGACAGCAAGTTTTCAGAAAGTAGGACTTTATCACGATGGTCTCCTGGAAAAGTGAATATACTGGAAAAATGCTCCACACTGCATCCGGGACAGGCATTTTCCTGCTGCCCAGTGGGATGGTTCCTTTCGAACAAGCAGTATCTGTGAAGTAAACAATTCATTGAAGAGAAAAGCCTTTGTTGGTTAAACATTCTGATGTGGAGGCATTGGTTATTGAGGTTCTTCAAGCTTACAATCACTATTTATCAGAACTCAATTATGTCCATTATTTGAGCTTGGTAAGGATTGGCAGCTCTAAATACAAACCTCGGAATTAAACGCTGCTGTCCCTTTTATGGCTTAATGCTGCTTGAGTACAATGTTAGGGTCACTCAGTGGTTCTCTGGATGCATATCCATTTGATGCTGTTTCCGTTAAGGAACAAAATCTTCACAATAACATTATGGCCTGTTCAAGTCCAACGCTGTGCTTCTTGAACCAGGCCACGCACTGGAGAACGATACCGTGTATGGACAGGCTCAAGAAAACTGTTGTGACCGAAACAGGTGGTTTCATCTCAAGATCATGACCAAAGGTATTGTTCCCCCTTTAAATACTGTCTTTTCTTTAAGCTTTGCAGAAGAGACAGATTTGCATTGATGTAGTGCCTCTCACAGCCCCAGTACGTCACAAAATTCTTTCCAGCCAATGAACTCCTTTTGAAGTGTATTCCCTGTGTGACATCAGAAATGGGGCAGCCAATTAGCACACAGAAAGCTACCACAAGTAGGAATGCAATAATGATAAGGCATTCCAGTTTTAGTGAGAACCTACTTCTGTATTCACATAAATTACCGGATAAACATACACAGAGCTCAGAAATGTTCTAACAGTGTTGTTAACACTAGATAAATGACAATTATTATTTGTTCTCAACAAGAGACCTGGTATTGAAACCTGGAAGCATGGAGATTTTGTAATGACCGTTTAAATTCCTTGCGCACAACTGAAAGTATCTTCAATCCTGTTTTTATCAAAGTGGAGAAATTTGTAAAGAAAACCACCTTTGCCCACAAGTTCATCAGGAAGTGGTCAGCACGTAGGAAAAGGAGAGGGTGGATCCTATCACATGGTTCCCTGAGCAAACAGTCAAAGTCATTTGGCAGAATGCGTCATCACCAGAACCTTCCAACAAGCACCAAGACATTGCTTGGCTCGTGGTGAGAAGGGCACTACCTATGAGTTCCTTCATGTATCCCCAGATTTTCTGCGCCCCCGCATGCTGCCCTTGAAGCGGATGCTGGGGGATAGAGACTGGCACACACATCTCCTTCTGGAATGTGCCTTTGCAAAGGAAGTGTGGAGGGAGATGCAGTGATTTTTGTTGAGGTTCATCCCAAGCAGCTCCCTGACGTAGGACTCTGTGCTCTACAGTGTGTTCCCTGGGATGCACACCGAGACAAACATTGACTGCACCTGAAGAAGGGCTTATGCCCGAAACGTCGATTCTCCTGCTCCTTGGATGCTGCCTGACCTGCTGCGCTTTTCCAGCAACACATTTTCAGCTGCACCTGGAGGACCATCAACTTGGTGAAAGATGCTCTTTGGTCTGCCTGAAACTTGTTGGTCTTCCAGAGTAAGGAGTTGACCTTGACCTCGTGTTGCAGACTGGCACATTCCAAGGTCCAGAACTATGTGCTGAGGGACACACTAAAGCATGGGCAGCTGCTGCCAAGGCACAGTGGGGAAAGTCCACTGTCTGAGGTCTTTCTGCCAAAGTTAATTTGGAGTCCATTCAGTCATCAGACCCTCCCAGTGCCTCAAATCTGTGTAAATATAATCTTGTACAAGTAAGAAATGCCTTTGGTTTGTTTGCTGGGTAGAGTCAAATTCCCATATCTTTTCTTCATAGGCTACGGTACAGAACCGGATTGCTTTACATTAGATTAGATTCCCTACAGTGTGGAAACAGGCCGTTGGTCCTAACAAGTCCATACTGACCCTCCAAAGAGTAACCCACCCAGACCCATTTCCCTCTGACTAATGCGCCTAACGCTTTGTGCAATTTAGCATGGCCAATTCACCTGACCTGCACATCTTTGGGCAACTCTGTAGATATATAACAATATTTTTAGGAAATAATCATGTTTTTGAAATTTGTAAAAAAGGTTATCACAAAGTGCCAACCATGTCTTAAACACTAAAGATCTGACCATCATGTGAATCTTCAGAACTGTTTACCCGAGGGGCCTGTACGCTCCATGATTGAATTCATTTACGACTGTGGTTGATTGATAGGCTTTTGACTTTCAGCCCAACAGGAGATATGAGGAGTGAGCAGCAATCTGGACTTGAGCCTCATGATTCTGTTGAATGAGGCAAGTCTGAAGGGTTATGTGGTTCATTCCTATTTCCTATGTCTTGGGTGGCACGGTGGCACAGTGGTTAGCACTGCTGCTTCACAGTACCAGAGACCCAGGTTCAATTCCCACCTCAGGCAACTGTCTGTGTGGAGTTTGCACATTCTCCCTGTGTCTGTGTGGGTTTCCTCTGAGTGCTCTGGTTTCTGTCCACAGTCACAAAGATGTGCAGGTCAGGTGAATTGGCCATGCTAAATTGCTCATAGTGTTAGGTGAAGGGGTAAATGTAGGGGGTGGGTTGCTCTTCGGAGGGTCAGCGTGGACTTGTTGGGCCGAAGGGCCTGTATCCACACTGCAAGTAATCTAATCTTTAACTAGTGTGCTTGACACAGCTGAAATCGCTGCAGTGGAAGACACCAGCAAAACCAAAAGTCTGTCCATAAATTAGATGTAAAGCATTTTCAACTTGTGGAGATCACATTTGCTCTTTGGGATTCCATTTATGATTCAAATAACTGATAATAGTCAATTTCTTTAGCAGCCTATCTTGTCCTTAAGTTGCTTTCATTTTGTAAACAGGACAGGACAATTCTTTCTGATAATCAGACTGAGGGTTATAAACCAACTCGAAGGAAAGTGCCACAAATTGATCCAGAATATTAGGCCCAACACAATGTTTCGAACATACATTGAGAAAAATAGTTTTGCTGAAATAAAATCAAAACGCAATGTTTGAGGAACCTAGCACCATTAACAACGCAGAAAAGAAAGTTCTAGAAAGTTGTGTGTTAGGCTGTGTGAAAAAAAAGCACATCGATGTTAATGTCAGGAACTCACATCAGCAGCAGATACATGCCTGTTCAGCAAGCCTGCAGTAAGGCCATCATGGAATTAAAGGCGCAAGCCAAACTCTTGGAGTCATACAGCACAAAAACAGACCCTTCGGTCCAAACAGTCCATGCTGACCATAATCCCAAACTAAACTAGTCCCACCTACCTGTGCTTTGCCTATATCCCTCCAAACACCTCTTATTCATGTATCTATCTAAATGTCTTTTAAACATTGTAGCTGTATCTGTATCCACCACTTCCTGTGGAAGTTCATTCCACTTCCAATCCAAACTGATGGTGTTCTTATTCCCTTTTCATACATTTCCCTTCCAGCTCTGGAGAGGGGAGCTGACAAACCAATGGCAGACCACTTGGCATTTACATCTCAAATGAATGCAGAAGGGAAACCAAGGGTGCAAACCTCTTCTGAGAAACAGTCGCTGGACCCGAAACCTAAATAGGAAAGCTCCAAGTGGAAAGGTTTCATCTCTTTTTATCTGCGGAAGGTGTAGCCATTAGGCTCAGAGCTCCATTGCTGAGGGAAAGAAGCGTTACTCCAGCTTTCCTGTTCCTGAGGGAATCCTGCTGGATAGTGTATGCAGGAAACAAGTGGGATAATGCTCCCTGAAGCCCACAGAATTGTGCCTATTCTTGACTGGGTAAACAGGACAGGGTACACCGGTCTCTCTGAGGGTGAGTTATAGGACCAGTCTTGGGGACAGCATGGTGGCTCAGTGGTTAGCACTGCTGCCTCACAGTGCCAGTGACCCGGTTCGAGTCCCACCTCGGGTGACTGTCTGTGTGGAGTTTGCACATTCTCCCCGTGTCTGCGTAGGTTTCCTCCGGGTGCTCCGGTTTCGTCCCACAGTCCAAAAATGTGCAGGTTAGTTAAATTGGCCATGCTAAATTGTTCATAGTGTTAGGTGCGTTAGTCAGGTGTAAATATAGGGTAGGGTTACTCTTTGGAGGCTCAGTGTGGACTTCTTGGGCCGAATGGTTTGTTTCTACAATGTAGGGAACCTAATCTAATCTCTCTGAGGTAAATTACAGGATTGTTCTCTCTGAGGATGATTTAAGACATTGGTCTCTCTAATGATGAGTTACAGGATCAGTCTCTCTGAGGGTGAGTGAAGAGGTTGCTGTGTCTGACGGTGAGTTATGGATCTGAAGGTTGTTTGTTTCATGTTTGCTCATTTTTCTGCATTTTGATTTTATAGACACCATAAACATTTATGTCTGTTAAGGCAGGACTTTGATGTATTCCAACTGTTCACATAATGATTGAATTTATCTGAACAAACAGGTGACTATTTGAGTGCCATGAGGTCAGCCTTCTCCTTATTCTTGAAGTTTAAAGTTACTGGAGCCCACTTTCTATGAGCTTTTGAAATACCGCCAGTGCTAACATGCTTGGCTATTGTTTAAGTGTCAGTATTTCATTCTAGCTGTGTTTAAAAATCTCTGAGGGAAGCAAGAGTTCATACTTCCCAACACTGGTGGACAACAAGAATGGGCCTAATTTCCTGGAAGGTTCTATGATGCTGTAAGTCAAGCTGGTTTTCAATTCAACCAAGAAACTGAATTCTAGGGACTTTCAACCATTATATCCCTACCTTGCCAGACATCCCCAAATGACTGTAGTAAAAAGCAGTTGAAGCCTTGGGGCTGAGGTATTTTGCTCCAGAAAGAGTTAGCTAATGACAATGGAGCCAATCATTGGAGTCACGCTCAGACAACAACCCACCAGGGCAAAAGACCTGATCATGTGCAAGCCTAATGTAATTTACAAGATTCAATGGAAAGACTGAACAAAAGACAATAAAGGACAATAAAGGACAAACTGGCAGACAACTAGTAATCCGCATCCCCACAAACATCAACTATCCACTACACGCCATAACCAGCTGTTCCTAGTAGCCACACGCACAGATGACAAGGACCACAAATTCGACTGGGACAATACAACGATCATAGAACAAGCTAAACAGAAGTTAGCCAGAGAATTTCTAGATACATGGCACTCATACGCAGACTCCGTCAACAAACACATAGACCGAGACCCAATATATTGGCCGCTACAGTGAACTAACGGAACCAGCAATCGAAAGCCACAGGGATGGAGCCAAACGAATTCCAGAAGACACAGTATAGCAGCGCTTCACAGGAGGCTCCAAAGACTGAAGATGTCACCTAAACATCTGCAAATCAACTTCCCAGCTCGGTGAACATATCTACAACCGTCACCTGGATTACTAATCTTTAAGTAAATCTTGAATTGTGTTTACTGCTGGGCAGGCCACACCACAAACATTCACTATTTTTGAACCATCACTTGCACAGAAATACACCACAGTTTGTTCATTCTACCTGACGTGGGTTATGGTGATCCAGAATGGGATTAGACTCCAACGAAATTTTATCAAACATTCCCCTTGGAGGTAATAGAGGGCATGATGATTGAGAAGTTGAGTTTTGATGGTGTGAGGTGTTGAAATGGGTCCAGGGTTCACATGGGAGAAGTAGACCTCAGATCATAGCTAATAAATTTTCACTTACTAATGACACTTTATTCAAAGCACTTCTTCCAAGGATAAATTGACATCTGGAAATTAAGCTTTTGGTCCAAACTACAAAGAAGCAAAATTGTTCACTCATAAATATTCACCTCAGAACTTCACGGTTGGGAGTTGTCAAGAAAAGCTGAGAGAAAGAGATGACTGTCTTCAGAAGCATTAATCACTTTGTTGTTTTACAATGACTGAGGTACAAATTATTCTGGGCCCATTTGGGATGCAAACTTAATGCCGCAAAGGGATTTATTAAATTTCCTGTTGGAACATGGACATCAGAGGCAATGCCAGTGCTCTTTTCCCATCCCAACATCTCTTTAGAATGTGGTGGTGAACTGCCTCCTTGAACCATTGTAGATATTCCTACAGGAGTGTGAGGAAGCATTGGGTTAGGGTTAAGGTTAGGATTAGGGCAATTCAACACAACAACAATGGAGTATCAGCAGGTATCACTGCAATTCAACATGGTGTGCAGCTTAAAGGGTTTGCAATGTTCCCAAGCATCAGCTTTCTTCATCCTTCCAGGCGGTAGAGGTTTGGGGGTTTGGAAGGAACTGTCGGGGACTTGGTGCATTCTTCCTACCAGAACAAAGACCAAAAAAGGAACCATTGAATTAGGTCTTACCTGAGTAAATGGGAACCCGCTGGTGGTCTGAGTTGATCACATCTCTAGATGGTGGAGAAATTGCCCAGGGAAGAGAATGGAATCTGAGGGAAAGGGATGGAATTTATGCTGGAGGCCATTAAGGATTAATCCAGACTTCCCAAGTTTCAACCATTCCTGAAGGAAGGGAGAGATGACAATATTGAGAGAGTATGAGGACAAGAAGGACCTGACTGATGAGAATATGTGGCAGCACCCATGAAAGAAATGAGACCAGTGAAGCTAGCAGAGAGGACAAGGAGAAAAAGCAGCTGAGATTTGAGGAGCTGTCCTGTGAGGAGTCAGTGGGGAACTAAGGGGGCACAGATGAGGTAAGGTAGAACTCCATGAACTCCTCAGAATTTATACTGAGGAAAGGTTACTAATTGAAGTGAATTGAATTGAATTGAATTGAATTTATTGTCACGTGTACCGAGGCACAGTGAAAAGCTTTGTCTTGCTCGCAATACAGGCAGATCACAGAGTTAAGTAGCATAGGTAAGTAAATAATAGGTAAACAGTGGCAAAAACAAAAACATAGGTACAGGCGAATGTTAAGAGTTTGTGAGTCCATTCAATTGTGAACAATGGTTTAGTAATGTCTTAGTCCTCCAGGTTCATACTGGGCTAATAGGAAGCTATGACTATGTACAAGAAAGTACTTCCTTTGCTTCATTCATGGGATGTGGGTGTCACTTATTGTCCATCTCTAGTTGCCCGCCAGAAGATGGTGGTAAGCTGCCTTCTTGAATAATTTGCAATTATCGGGAGTCATACCCCACATACACATTAAACTGCATAGTCCGCAAACCTAACCTCTGTTCTGAATAAATGATTTGGAGATGTTGGTGTTGGACTGGGGTGGATAAAGTTAAAAATCACACAACACCAGGTTATAGTCCAACAGGTTTATTTGGAAGCACTAGCTTTCGGAGCACTTTGAAAGTTAGTGCTTCCAATTAAACCTGTTGGATTATAACCTGGTGTTGTGTGATTTTTAACTTCATACTGAAGAAAGCAAGATTGTCCATGCTAAAATCTACTGAGGAAAAGGACATAGAAAGTACTGGCAGGATGATTGAGCGAGTTGATGAAATAATTGATGTTGATAGATGTCGAATGCTAGAGAAGAGGACATCAGTGCACAGGACTGACAGTATTTTTATTCATTCATGGGTTGAGGGGATCACTGGCCACACCAGCATTTATCGTCCACTCTTATTTGCCTAGAGGCTAGTTAAGAGTCAACCACATTGCTATGGGTCTGGAATCACATGTCGGCCAGACCAGGTAAGGATGGCAGCTTTCTTTCCAACAAATGAGCAAATACAGCAAAGTCCAGGCTTTGGGCTGACAAGTGGCAAGTAACATTCATGGCACACATCTGCCAGGTAATGGCCATCTCCAGTAGAATCTAACCATTGCCCCTTGACATTCAATGGCATTTTCATCACTGAATCCCCCACTTCGATGTGAAATTTATTGAGATAAGCCATATATATATATATAAAACTGAGGCTACATGAAGTAAGGAAATGTATGGAGAGTTACTTACCTTCTGAACCCCCCCCCCATGCCGCCGCCCAAAAGCATGTCCAACAATGCCCCCATTCTCCGTGACACATTCCAGGGTTATCTGAGGGTTTTGGCTGCAGGAAGATACCTCACAAACTGTGTTAGCTCCTCAGGTTTCCCCAGCAGACAGCTTGTTAACACATAACAGAAGCAAAGGTGACAAGCGAACCCATCTCCAGACACACCGAAGCACAAAATGATGCCTGTGAGACAGTTTGACTCATCTGGGTCATTAGCTACTCACACAACTGGCAGAGGGGACAATCCAAACTACGCTTCCAAACATAATGGAGGCTCAGTCTACCGCCACTTTCCGGAAAGCTTTTCCAACAATCAGTTCATGGTCATCATTAGACTCTTAATTCCAGATTTATGTTTACTGCACCTATTGTGGCAGGATTTGATCCTGAACCCCAAAACATCTGGGCCTTTGGATTAACAGTCCATTGATAATACCACTATTGCCTCCCCAGCTGAGTTAAGACAGTATTCATTTTTTTAAAGAAAAGGGAGCTAGCTTACCAGAGTTGAGGCTGACGATCTTGCCTGTACTGGGAAAGTGACTAAGCAATGATATGAGCTGGTGCTCCATCGATTTTGTTTCCGTTCACCTCTGAGAACAAAACAGCTGTTGTTCAAGTTGTATGAACACACCAATCCAGGCTGACACTCCAGTGAAGGACTGTAAGGGTGTGCCCTGTTGGAGATCCATCTCTCAATGAGAAGTTAAACCTTATCAGCCCTCTCAGGTGCATGTAAAAAATCTCAGGGCTCTACTTTATAGAAAAGAAGAGGAGTTCTCTACATCCCTTACGTGTGAAATCTGTTAATATTTCTCTCTTCATTCAACGTCTGTGCATGTCACTGGTTGAATCAGTATTCATTACCCATTCCTAGTTGCCTTTGAGAAGGTGGTGGTGAGCCACCTTCTTGAATTACTGCTGTCCATTTGATGTAGACCGTTCCAAAACATTACTAGAAAGAGCATTCTAGGATTTTGACCCAGTGACAGTGAGGGAACAGTGATATGTTTCCAAGTCAGGTTGGTGAGTGGCTCAGAGTGGAGCTTGCACATGATGTAGATCTCATGTATCTGTTCTTCTAGGTGGAAGTGGTCATGTGTTTGGAAGATGCTGCCTAAGGAGCCTTGGTGAATTTCGACAGTGCATCTTGTACACACTGCAGCTACCAAGTGTTAGAGGTGGAGGGGGTGAATGTTTGAGGATGTGGTGCCAATTAAGATTAGATTACTTACAGTGAGGAAACAGGCCCTTTGACCCACACCGACCCTCCGAAGAACAACCCACCCAGACCCATCCCCTTACACCTAACACTACAGGCAATTTAGCATGGCCAATTTACCAAACCTGCACATTTTTGGACTGTGGGAGGAAACCAGAGCACCCAGAGGAAACCCGCGCAGACACCGGGAGAATGTACAAACTCCACACAGACAATTGCCTGAGGTGGGAATTGAATCCGGGTCTCTAGCACTGTGAGGCAGCAGTTCCACCATGCCACCCAAATGGTCTGCTTAACTGTGGATGGTTCTGCGAGCATTGTTAGAGCTCCAATCATCCAAGCAAGTGGAGAGTATTCCATCGTATCCATGCCTTGTGCCCTGTAGATGGTGGACATGCTTTGGGAAGTCAGGGATCAACAGGTTTCCTTAATTCATGTAGCTTCAGTTATATATGTATGGCTTATCTCATTCAATTTCTGGTCAATGTTAACCCCTTAAATGTTTATAGTGGAGGATTCAGTGATGAAAATGCCATTGAATATCAAGGGCCAATGCTGAGATTCTCTTCTCCCGGAGATGGCCATTGCCTGGTACTTGTGTGGCATGAATGTTACTTGCCACTTGTCAGCCCAAAGCCTGGATTTTGCTGCATTTGCTGAAGAACTGCTTCAGAATCTGAAGAGCAATGAATGGTGCTGAATATTGTGCAATCATCAGCGGGTATCTGACCTTATGGTGGAAGAAAGGTCATTGATGAAGTAGATGGATTTGGAATTGTTGAAGTAAAAAGTTGAGTGTGGGTAAGTGCTGTTTTATTTGGAGAGAAGATCAGTAATTCGTTCTGGAACAGTGACCAAAAAGGACTGGACTAAGAAGACATAATTCTGCAACTAAGGACTTTGGAGAAACCCTGGACTATTACTGACAGAGAATATGGGTAAATGACAACTAGTGTCAACACTCTAAGCCATTAGTTTTGCTTTGATATCAGGGAACTCAGTGTTCAGTTGAGAAGAAGCATTTAGTGGCAGGTTTTTAGTTTCTCTCCTAGCAGGTTTCAGTTCAGTTCAATTCAATGGAAACCAGTCACTAAAGCAGTTATGATTTATTTTACTGACTTGTGAAATTTAAAAGCCAGGAAAGTGTGAAATAGAAATTTTCAGTAATTTTAGAATATGTCAGAATTCTAGTTTAATTGTCAGAATTTTAATTTTACCAACAGACTTGGGGAGAAACCATAAAAATGTATTTAAAATTCAAGAAGGAGAAAGAGTCAGTTTAATACCAACATAAAGCGTTGAGATAAAGTCATACAGCAGATAAATAGACCCTTTGTTCCAACCAGTCCATGTCGACCATAATGTCAAACTAAACTGGTCCCACCTGGCTGTGCTTGGTCCATGTCCCTCCAAACATTTCCTATTCTTGAATTTATCTAAATGTCTTTTAAATGTTGGAACCATACCTGCATCCACCACTTTCTCTGGCAGTTCATTCCACATGCGAACCACTCTCTGTGTAAAAGACGTTGCTCCTCATGCCCTTTTTAAATCTTTCTCCTCTCACCTTAAAAATATGCCCCTTAGTTTTGAACATCCCCCCACCCTAGGGAAAAAAAAACCTTGTCATTCACCTTATCAATGTCCCTCATGATTTTTTTTTTATAATATATTTTTATTAAGAAAAAATTGATTTTTAAATATTACAACAAAAACAAAACAATGCAATTCAATACAGTACAAAAATAGTACAAAACTAAACCCAAATAATAAAAAAAAATCCCCAACCCACCCTCCTATACGAATGTATAAACATATATAGAAGTATAAAATTTAAAAAAAACCTGAACTAGCTATTTAACTAACTAAATAAATACCTAACAACAAACAAATAGATCGTAATAACTCAGCCCAGCCAAACAAAACACTCATACATTCACAGTTCCTCCTCCCTGGATATTGGACTCATGAAACACAATCATTACAGCTATATAAAAGCCCTTGTTAGTGTGGCAGATAAATCTGTGTCCAGGTATTTCAAAAAACGTTGCCATGTCTTGTAAAAGTTCCCAGTTTTGTGATGTACCATATTTGTGAGAAAATCCAGGGGAATATGCTCCATAACAATCTTCCGCCAACCTAACAGGCCTGGAGGGGGTTTCTGATATCCAACCTAGTAAGATAGTCTTCCTTGCACAGAATGTAAGAATATTGAAAAGTTTTTCCTTATGCGAGTCTGCAGGAAATACAATGGGTAGGCCCAAAAGGAGCGAAATAGGGTCCTTCTCTACCCCTACACCTAAAATCCTCTCCATTGCACCCACCACAGCGCTCCAATATGTTTGAAGCCTGTCACAAGACCAAAGACAATGGGTAAGAGTACCCGTACAGACCTTGCGCTTGGGACATGCTGAAGATACCCCTGGTTTAAATTTTGACAAATGGTCTGGGGCTAAGTGGACCCTATGGAGAATCTTCAACTGTAAAGCATGGGCCCTATTGCAAATTGATATCTTCCTTGCATTCTCCCAAATATCCTCCCATGCCTCTGAAGAAACTTCAACACCCAGCTCTCTTTCCCACATCTTGCAGAGTCAATCAGACTCATCTGAGGTGGCACCCCCCAGTTGGTGATATAGAGTACTGACAGAGAAAGTGCTCTTAGCCCTTAGTACCCCTCTTTCTATGTCAGATTTGTAGGGATCAGTCAAAAGTGTGGTCTTTTTTTGAATAAAATCCCTAACTTGAAAAAAACTAAAGAGGTCTCTATTAGGTAACTCGTACTTCCGCACTAACTGATCGAAGGACATCATTACATCCCCCTCAAATAAATCACCCATGCAAGATATAACCCTAGCTGCCCAACGTTTAAATCCTGTATCTATCATACCTGGCTGAAAATTCATCATACTCACTAAAGGTGTAAACAAAGATGTTTTGCCAATATTACCTTCCCTCTGCCGAATTGCCCTCCATGCTTTAACAGTATTGATGACTATTGGGTTATGGCAATATTCCCTAACTGTCCTCACTTTGTCCAAAAACAGCAAACTGGTAAGGGGGCACCTTGCCTGGGAGACTTCGATATCTAGCCATATTGAAAGAGAGTCCCCACAAACCCAATTACTTACGTAGGTCAAAAGCGAGCTTAATTGGTCATTTTTAATGTCCAGAAGGTCTACTCCCCCCAATCTGTGAGGCAACTGCAGTTTGGTTAATTTAATGAGGGGCCATTTACGGTGCCAGATAAAGGAGCTGAACCAACTGTTCAGTCTCCTGAGTGTTTGTTTATTGAAAATCAGGGGGAGCATCCGTATAGGGTATAGCAAACGAGGGAGAATATTCATCTTAATAAGCGCTATCCAACCCAACCATAAGACTGGAAGTGCCTCCCATCTTTGGAAATCTTGTTTAATTTTTTCAAATAATTGAGTAAAATTGGCTTTGAACAGCCAATCCAGAACTGGAGTAATGAATATGCCCAAATACACAAAACCCCCCTGTGACCCCCTAAATGGGAATCTATAGTCACTCTCAAGAGCCAACTCTTTCATAAGACCACCCATAGGCATAGCATCTGATTTAGCAAAATTAATCTTATACCCTGAAAAAGCGCCAAACCCGTGAATGCAATGTATCAGGCAAGGCGCTGAAACTGCTGGATTTGTCAAGAAAATTAGAACATCATCTGCATACAGCGAGATCTTATGTAATTTTGACCCCACTTCTGGAGCTGATATATTGAGATTCCCACAAATGACCTCTGCCAACGGTTCAATCACCAACGTAAAAAGTAATGGTGAAAGGGGACAGCCCTGCCGGCTGCCCCTAGAAATATTAAAATTGCTTGATCGTACCCCGTTAGTAATGACCGCAGCGAGAGGTACACTGTAGAGAACCTTTACCCATCTTATGAAAACTTCGCCCAGACCAAACCAGTCTAGAGTATAGAAAAGGTACGGCCATTCAACTCGGTCAAATGCCTTCTCTGCATCTAAGGAAATCACCCTGTATTGACTGCTGTTGGCATGCTTGAATTACGTTAAGCAGCCTCCTAACGTTATTGGAGGATCTGCGACCCTTTATGAAGCCCGTCTGATCCTCTTTAATAATAGAGGGTAACACAGTCTCCAGCCTTAATGCAAGAGCCTTAGAGAGGATCTTAAAGTCCACATTTAAGAGCGAGATGGGCCTGTATGAAGCACAGTCTTCCGGATCCTTCCCTTTTTTAAGGATAAGTGAAATATTGGCCTCTCTCAGAGATGGTGGGAGACAAACATGACTGTATGAATCATTAAACATATTCAGCATCGAGCCTGACAGTATACTTATAAATTCCTTATAGAATTCACTGGGAAGTCCATCAGGACCGGGCGCCTTTCCACTCTGAAGCTTCAGATCTCTAAAAAAGGATTCCATTTTGGCCTGCCCCTCCTCACAATTCTCAGACTGATATAACTTAGAGTAGAATCTCTGGAATGCCACATTAATCTTTTTAGAATCACATGTTAGGTTCACAGACCCTTCCCTAATTGCTGTAATAGTTTGTGGGACACTTCTCTTTCTGGCAAGGTATGCTAAGTATTTGCCTGGCTTGTCACAATGCTCGTATAACCTTTGCTTTGCAAAAGCCACCTCCTTCTTTGCCGTCTGCATGAGCACGGAATTTAGTGTAGACCGCAGTGCCGTAATCCTCTGTAGTTTGACCACCGAGGGTCTGTCAAAATAGGCCTTCTCAGCTGCCTTCAATCGTGCTTCAAGGAGACGTTGCTGCTCACCCTTCTGCCGTTTCGTACTGGTGGAATATGAAATAACTAACCCTCTGGCATAGGCTTTGGCAGTTTCCCAGAGATGAGCTATCAACCGAGCCTATGTTGATGTCTAGGAATGCCCGAAATTCCCTAGAGAAATACTCCACAAACTTGCTGTCCATGAGAATAAAGGGGTCCATTTGCCAGTACCTTGAATCCACTGTAACATCTGAAAATGTGTTGCTGGAAAAGCGCAGCAGGTCAGGCAGCATCCAAGGAACAGGAGAATCGATGTTTCGGGCATAAGCCCTTCTTCAGGAATCTGAAGAAGGGCTTATGCCCGAAACGTCGATTCTCCTGTTCCTTGGATGCTGTCTGACCTGCTGCACTTTTCCAGCAACACATTTTCAGCTCTGATCTCCAGCATCTGCAGTCCTCACTTTCTCCACTGTAACATCCTTAATTTTAACCATGAGGTACACTGGAGCATGATCAGAGATGGCAATATTACCAATCGTACAGGATGCCACCAGATCCAGGGTTACCGCAGGGGTCAGAAAAAAACAATCCTCGTGTGACATCTATGCAGATTGGAGAAAAACGTGAAATCCCTATCTGTAGGGTGGAGACACCTCCAGAAGTCCACCAACCCTAATTCCCCACACAGACCCAATAACTGTTTAGTTTTTGCAGAGGGTATCGTGGGAACTTTAGGCAACCTGTCTGCTGTGGGGTCCATGAGGCAGTTATAATCTCCCCCTATAATGACCTGCCGAGACTTGAGACTTATTAGTTTAGAAAAAGCATCTACCAAGAATTAAAGAGGATGAGCTGGGGGACAATAAACATTTAAAATGCCATATTCTTCCCCATTTATCAAGGCTTTAAGAATTACAAACCTCCCGCATGTGTCTTTAACACATTCTGACAATTTAAATGAGAGATTTTTCCTTACCAATATAGCCACTTCCCTACTTCTGGTATTAAATGATGAAAAATAAACTCGGTCAAAGCCATTCTGCTGTAATTTCAGATGCTCCTTGTCATCCAAATGTGACTCCTGTAACAAAGCAATATCCACCTTCTCCTTTCTAAGACTCAAGAGTACCTTCTTCCTCTTAATTGGTGACTGACTTCCCTTGATATTCCAGGTACACCATTTAATCAAATCATTAGCCATAATCTTTTGCAATTACATTTAAATTCCAGAGAGGAGGAACCTGAACCACAAATTGCTGAGCCTTAGTGTCGCATGGTCCACCAAATATAAAAACTACATAAACTAAAACCACTACATTAACAAACATACGAAATTATTAAAAATGAAAAACAACAAAAAACAGAAAACAAACCAACATATAAAGTGCCAATAGCGCTGAGTAGGGGAACTCACCCCCTGCCCGGAGGGGGCAACTACCCATCCTGAACTCCCCATAAATAGGAATCTAACGATCTGAACCACCTTCACTTTTCCCAGCTAGAGCCGCATCACAAGCACAAGCTAAAAAGAATAAACACCCCAAAGAATATCAATATGAATTTTAAAAATTCTTTCATTAAAATAAAAGGGAATAAATACCCCACCCGTCCTTTGGTATGTCCTAACTTAGAAATTTAAAATGTACATCTTAACCACCACCAGACATAGTTTGAACCAAATTATTATCAATAGAGGAAAAAAAAGGGGAAAAACAAAGCTCCAACCAGATTTCCTCCATTTCTTTTACAGAATGATAAACGCATACCCAAGCAACAATACTTATACATACTACAATTGTTTAAATTAGGTTAGTTTGTCCACATAGTCTCTTGCCTTCTCCAATGTGTCAAAGAAATGCATGGATCCAGCTGAGGTGATCCGAAGCACTGCCGGATATCTCAGGGAGTACTGAATCCCAAGCTCCTACAATCTTCTCTTGACACCATCATACGATTTTTGTTTCTGAATCACCGCAGTTGAAAAGTCCTGAAAAAACATGATCTTAGACCCCTCGTAAATTAGGGCCTTTGGATCCTTCCCCTGGAGTCTGGAAGCCTCCATGACTCTCTCCTTATCCCGGTAATGATGGAACCGCACCAGGATTGGACGAGGGCGTTGATCCAGACCCGACCTCTGTGCTGCGACCCGGTGAGCCCTCTCTATCGTCAATCCTCTCATGCCAGTCTCCAAGTCAAGGAACTTCGGAAGCCAATCTTCAACAAATTCCGCAGGCCACTCACCTTGCTTACCCTCAGGCAGACCAATGATCCAAATGTTTTTTCTCCTGCCCCTGTTTTCGAGATCATCCACTTGGTCACGCAAATTACGAACCTGCGTCTTCAGGGCTTGGATCTCTTCCTTGAATGAACTGGCATCAGCTTCCACCACTGTGACCCTGTGCTCCAACTCATCCGTCCTCTTCTCCAGGTCTCCCAGCTGCTGCTCATGCTTCTGCAGCATGAGAGAGACTGGAGCCAGCTTCTCTTCAATCTGTTTTCCCAACATCTCGCGAGATTTCGAGAGCTGGTTCACCAGGTCCTGGAAAGTAATCGGCTCCGAGGCTGCTACAGGCTGAGCTGCAGGCCCGGCCTCAGATGCTCCTCCTCCCTTTTTAGGCATTTCTGGACAGCTGAAAATAGAAGTAAGTCAATTTTTAAATGTTTCTTGGGGATCCACAATCTTTCCAAAGCCCCAAGAAATCCTGATGACCTGGGTTGGGTGAGTTAAAGGACCATCCTGCTCCTGCTGCGATGCAAAGCTCTGCAGTGTGATCTTCTCAGATCGCCGCCATCTTAGATCCCCCGTCCCTCATGATTTTATAAAGCTCAATAAGGTCACCCCCCAACCTTCCACTAAAAACAGTCCCAGTCTATTTTTAAACCTCAAACTCTCCATTTTTGGCAACATCCTGGTAAACTTTTTCTGAACTCTCTCCAGTTTAATAACATCCTTCCTACAACAGGCTGACCAGAAGAGGCCTCACCAACATCCTGTATAACCTCAACATGATGTCCCATTTCATTGGAGTATAATTTCTCCGGACTTGAGTCTTTGTAACAGGTAGTGTTTGGAAACAAATTGAAAATTTGTTCAATGTTTGTATTAAGCCTTATCTTATATTTAGCATGTTTTGTTTTCTCTTTCTTTTTGTAATAAATTTATATTCTGCTGTAAAGCAATAGTCCCAGCCGTGTATGTACATGTGTCAGTGACTGCCCACCACATTAACTTACTGAACAAAATAATGACATGTACGATCTATCAGGCCAGATTTCATTCTGGGATCTGACTTGTCCAATTTCTCAACCAGGTGGGATTAAAACATTGGTCAATGTTTATTTCTCAATCAACATTACAAAAACAGATCATTGTCGCATTCCAGTTTGTGAGAGATTGCTGTGTACAAATTTTCTGCCACGCTACCTACATGACAGTAGTTGTTGTATTTGACTGTAAAGCACTTTGGGATATCGGGAAGTTATAAAAGGTGCTATGTAACTACAAGTCCTACTTTCTTTATTACTTCATCGGAAGCATTCAGTCACGAAAGGGTCTTAGTAGGAAACGTCGGCATGTCACTATAGAACAAGCTGCAGTGAAGTCTCAGAGATGCAGGAAGTGTTCTAATGGTGTCTGTGGCTCAGCTTTCTTTCCTGTACTGTGCTGTTTTGTACAGATTCTATTAGCTGTCCTTGGCTTTGAGATCCATTATAAAAAAGCTTCAATGGGACATTTTGTCATTCAATGTGGTTTCCAGTGGGAGCTGTGTCACTTTCCACAATCATTGCAGTGTTCAATAGTGAAGCCTAATTATTACACATAATTACTTATTTGTATTATTTATATTAGCATAATGCTGCCTTGACTTACTCTGGCTTATAACTGAAGGGAGGTGGTCTGCAAGACTGGCCATTGGGTGAATACAGGGGGAAATTATACAGGCTTCAATCTGTTTTTTATGAAAGGCAGCTGTGTCCCTAGGGAATAAAGTCGAGAAGTTAGCAATCATGATATTAGTGAGCTAAGGATTTGCATGCAGCACAACAATCCGGAGCGATTTTTGCCATCTGGAGCAGGATTATCAGACTGTGTAATGCGATCTGAATTTGCTAATCATTTATTTGCTGGTATTCTAAAAAATGCCCCAGAATATGTCTGGATTGCATTCACCATGATTGCAAATCCACTCCTGTAGCATCCTTGGCCTTACCAATGCCTGGAGAGGTTCTCGCCTGATCCTGAGTCAACTGAAAATTCACAGGGTCCACCGGGATCCTGAAAAGCCCTCACCCAGTGAGTTTTGCCAGGCTCCTAATGCTGAAAGGCTAGCAACAACTTCGAGAAAATTTGTGGCTTGTACTTACTGAAGGTAGTCATCAACATAACAAAGCCAAAAACTGTTTTCAGATAGCTCATGGCATTGCACAATTCACTGTCATCAATGGACCCGTAACTGATAAGAATGAAACAAATGTGATTTAGGAAGAAAATGCCAGTTTTCCAAGGTGAGCATTAATGGGATTCATAGAGTCATGTAGCTGTACAGCAGGGAAACAGACCCTTTGGTCCAACTCATCCATGTCGACCAGATATCCTAAATTAATCGAGTCCCATTTGCCAACATTTGGCCTATATCCCTCTAAACCCTTCCTATTCATGTACCCATCCAGATTCCTTTTAAATCTTGTAATTGTACCAGCCTCCACCACTTCCTCTGGCAGCTCATTCCATACATGCACCACCCTCTGCGTGAAAACGTTGCCCCTTAGGTCCCATTTGTATCTTTCCCCTTTCACCTTAACCTATGCCCTCTAGTTTTGGACACCCCCATCCTGGGAAAAAGACATTGGCTATTCACCCTAACTACGCCCCTCATGACTTTATAAACCTCTACAAGATCATCTCTCAACCTTCAACTCTCCAGGGAAGACAGACCCAGCCCATTCAGCCTCTGTATGGCTCAAACCCTCCACCCCCAGCAACAGCCTAGTAAATCTTTTCTGCACCCTTTTGAGTTTAACAACGTCTTTCCTGAAGCCGGGAAACCAGAACTGAACGCAGTATCTCAAAAGTGTTCTAACCAATGCCTTGTAAAGTCCCAAAATGACACCCCAACTCCTTCACTGAATGTAGTGACTGATAAAGGCAAGTGCCTTCTTCATTACTTTGTCACCCTGTGACTCCATCTTCAAGGAACTGTGTTCTCAGTGGTGTACACTGATATCTCACTCAGCTTCCTGCATGAGATTTCCCAAATGGCAGCCCCAGTTACGTCCTAGAGGTGAGCGCTCAGCTCACAGTTGCTCTGTGATTGGAAAATTCTTATAATCAAAAAGCAGCCCAACAGATGTTATTGTTTTATCGAAGGCTGAATGGATCACCAGCTAAAACTGGATGCCAAAACCAATGTCAAGGAGATATATATGGAGGCACTGATTGGCCATCCATGACCAAGTGGTGGCATGCCAATCGACTGTTTGAAGGTTGAAATGAGCCTGCAGCTACATGACTGGATGCCAGGGTTTAATACTCTGCTTCTTGTGCCAAGCCAACCATGCCAGAGATCAGTGTCAAAGCAAAGTGAGCCATCCGACAACATTATAGTCTTCCATGGAGTCTTCAGCAAGGCACATTTTCAAAGTGCAGTTTACAGACTCTCATCTCCTTTCAGCCATCTATAACAGCCTTCAATCAGGTCATATGCCTGAGTACTGGCTTACAGAATGGACTGCAGATATACACATGGCTACGATCAAAGGCCTGCCCTACTTTACAGACCGCAATAGACTCAGAGTTGAATATTGCTCATAGCTTGCCAGAGCTTGCCAGAGTACCTCCTACACTTCAGATCTCTCAGTCAGCACTGACATTGCAGTTTCCACAGTACAAGTCCACAGCAGTGAGAGCAAACCATGCCCACATCACTGAAATCCCAGTTTTCTGACAATGTTGCTCAGTATGGGGTGGCATGGTCACCCAGTGGTTAGCACTGCTGCCTCACAGCGCCAGGGACCCAGGTTTGATTCATGCCTCAGGCGCCTGCCTGTGTGACATTTGTGCATAATCCCCTTGTCTGTGCAGGTTTCTTCCCATAGTTCAACGATGTGTAGGTCAATTGCCCATAGTGTTAGGTGCATTAGTCAGGGGTAAATAGAGGGTAATGGGTCTGGGTGGGTTGCTCTTCGGAGGGTGGGTGTGGACTTTTTGGGCTGAAGGGCCTGTTTTCATACTGTAGGGAATCTAATCTAATCTACAACAACATGGATTGAACAACCACTCAAAAGATTGCACCATTTGAGGCTTTCAATACTGAAAACAATCGATTTTAGTTGGAATCTGCAACAAGGTTGTCTGAGAGTTCACTCAGCTTTGGTTCTGACCTCTAGCGGGGCTCGGGATAACTGACGGTGAGGTACAGGAACCAATTCAATGGCAAAACAGGTTTGGAAGGACAATTCTTGTTGCTAAATTTTCCCCATGGTTGAGAAATGCTCAATATCTTCCTAATGAAAAGGAATAGTCATCATAATCCTGCTTTCTCATTGGAGGTGGATGAAGGGTGGTGGTTTAGCTGAAGGTCAGTACCCCTCGGGCAAAGGGAGAGGCTGAGAGGGAGAGTCCTTGGTGGTAACCTCAGCTGGCAGTTGGAATAGAACACGTATCGTTAGTATCACTCTTCATTGTAAAGCAGCTATCCGAGCTAATTGATCCCCATCTCCATGATGCATGCAATGTGAAGGATAAATTGTTCAGTGGCATTATTTCCTTAACCCCTGTCTTTAATTTGAAACATTTATAAGTCATTGCAGGTCTGAGAAAAGGAGTCCTGCTTTCCTGAATGTTCAAAAAGTTGGATTGTTTACAAGAAGTTAAACTAGGAGCTTGAAAGAACCTTGGCTCAAACAATTCTATTTCAGTGACTTCATCTAACTTAACAATTATGTCTGGTGTACTGATCCCTATATTGTGGAAGCTGGCTCTCAGATACCACGTCCTATCTCACCTTGCACCATGACCCCACTATTGTGTCCATAATGGTCACCGATCTCACTTCATCTGGTGATCTACCCCTTCCACTGCCTCCAAGCTCATAGGCTCGCAACTCCATACAGCTCACTTCTAACTCCTCCCCAAAACTCACAAATAGATCTGCCCGGGCAGAACCATTGTTTCCATCTGTTTCTAGTTTACAAAATCATGAGGGACATTGATAAGGTGAATGGCAAGTGTCTTTTCCGGGGGTGGGGGATATCAAGGCTAGGGCGCATATTTTTAAAGGGAAAGGAGAAAGATTTAAAAAAGACATGAGGGGCAATTTTTTTTATGCAGAGAGTGGTTCTTTTTTTTAAGTAGATTAGATTCCCTACAGTTTGGAAACAGGCCCTTCGGCCCAACAAGTCCACACCAACCCTCCAAGGAGTAGCCCACCCAGACCCTCTAACGAATGCATCTAACACTATGGGCAATTTAGCATGGCCAATTCACCGTACCTGCACATCGTTGGACTGTGGGAGAAAACCACAGCAAACCCACGAAGACACGGGGAGAATGTGCAAGCTCTACACAGACAGTTGCCCGAGGCTGGAATGGAACCTGGGACCCTGGTGCTATGAGGCAGCAGTGCTAACTACTGAGTCACCGTGCCACCCATGTGGAATGAACTTCCAATGGGTGCCGGTACAGTTACAATGGTTAAAGACATTTGGATGAATAGGAAATGCTTGGAGAGATACAGGCCAAGCGCAAGCAGGGGGGACAACTTGAGTTTGGAATTATGGTTGGCACAGACTAACTGGACCAAAGGGTCAGCTTCTGTGATGTGTGAGTCTATGCCTCGGGATAGTGTGCTCGTTTAACTGCACTGTATAAAGGTAAGCTGCATTTCTGCATAAAGAAATAATGTGCTTACAATTGCAGTGCATTTTCCTGCTCCCCATCCAAACTTCAATCTTCAGGTGCATCAGCTGGGAAAGCTCTGTTACACTGGATGATAATGGCAAAGGTGGTTGGTGGTAGTGCTGGGGATTGGGTGGCTCACTTCTCTTTGATTTACCAGCGGCAAAGTAAAAGGTTTGATCGGTGTCCTTTGCTATAACTAATCCGAGCCCTCCAGGCACCTACAGAAATACAAAACAACCCATCAAGAAACTCAATCTGTGATTTTTCTCTTGCACTGTCAGAGAGTGTGTGTTAACTTTCTTTTGATATCCTGATGTGTAATACATTTGAAACTTCCGATTGCTGTATCTCTTTTAGAGCCGGAAACATGGGAACATGTTTTCTATTAAAGGGGGCTTTGTTGTTTGAGGATTCTGTCCTAGACTTGGTCATAGCTGAAGCGCCCACACTCTGAGAGTCGCAGTGACAGGCTCAGTAACAAACCTGGCTTACAATGGAACTGTATCAGGCTTTATAACTTCTGCAACCACTCCCTGAGCAGCTCAGTGCCAGAAGGCAGCATGTTTAAAAAAAATCCAATTGGCATCACATTTAAAAATCGATGGGTTAAAGTTTAAAACCTCCAGCACAACATAGAGGATATATCTTAACTGTGAACCACAATGTTTACTATTACAACATCCCTTGTATCACTATGTTTCTCCTTGTAATTCTTTCTTTAGTTTCCATTTCACAGTTCCTGCCTCTTCCCTTGAAGGTGCTGATTCACTTTGGCTGAAATTACTGTAACCTACAACAAAAAAGACTTCCGTTTTTCTGGAATTTTTTAACAACTTAAAATGAGCTTCAGAGGAGTGTTCCCACAAAGTAAAGAAACACAAAGTGATTGAAAGCTTATTTAAAGAGCTAAAACTTGGAGACATAGAGAGACAGAGAGAGAGAGAGAGAATGATTAGGTTTTGAGAGAATTGAATTCCAGAGCTTAGACCCTAGACTAGGGTTTGGCTGCCAGGAGTGGAGCAAAGGAAATTGGGGATACATGAGAGGGATGAATTGAAGGAGTGGAAAGTTCTTAGAGGGTTGTGCGTGTGGAGTTGGGGATATGGAGGAGTGAAGCCATGTTGGGATTTAAATCCAGGGATAAGAAAGGCCATGGAACCTTTTCTTTGTGTGCTTCAGGTGGTTCGGGGCTGTCAGATGTCTATCTCACACCTGGAGCCCATACAATGGCTAAGCCTTATGCTCAGTGATCATCCACACACACACATACACAAACACAAACAGACACACATAACCACACACACAAACAGACACACATAACCACATATATACACAGACACACACACATTCTCTCTCTCTCTCTCGTGCAGTAGTTAATGGACAGCAATTAGGAATAGGCACTGGAGCAGAATCTCTGACTGCATAACCCTTGGTGTAAGGCCATGTATGTCCCTCACAATGTCTCAGCTCTGATCAGATCTGGGTCTGTTCCTGATGGGCAGAATGAAACCAGCTCCATTTTTTCCCAGGTATCTCCGTGTAATGTTCAGTAAATCGCCCCAGGCCAAATCATGACAGGGTTTCAATCTGCTTCAAGGCCCCAATCATTTTGCTACAAATCGTGCCTGTATCTCTCTCTCTCTCTCTGGTGCTTTGCTGAAACACTTGCCTGCAATCCAAGCTCTCCTCAGACAGGAGACCCTGAGGGATGCCAACTTCTCCAGACTTGGTTCTCGAGTTTATACACAAGTTTTTTGAATGGTGGAGTGGAAAATGAAAGGTCAATTTAACAGAGAACAAGCCTCAATCTTTTGACTGAACCTCATTCAAAGCCTTCCAGACTTAATATTGAGGTTCAGTGATGTCTCATTTTAACCATTGTTCCCATTTCTTGCAGTGGTTCGGGATGTCTATTTCTATTTTGGCATGGCATGGTGGCTCAGTGGTTAGCATTGCTGCCTCAGGATCCAGGTTCGATTCTACTTTTGGACAGTTGTGTGGGATTTTGCGCATTCTCCCCATGTCTGTGTGAGATTCCTGTGGGTGCTCCGGTTTCAGCCCACAGTCTAAAGATGTGCCGGTTAGATGGATTGGCCGTGTGAAAGTGCCCCGTAAAGTCCAGGGATGTGCAAGCTAGATGGATTCGGCGTGGGGAATGTGAGGTTATAGGGATAGGACATGGAGTGGGTCTAGGTGGGATGCTCTGCGGAGAGTTGGTGTGGTTCCGATGGGCCAAAGGCCTCACTTCCACACTATAGGGATTCTATTTATGCCTCCTGTTGTGACTGGAACCAAATGGATATCATTGACTACAAGATCCTTGTAATCCCTTGCTAATAGATGTAAACAGGAGATTCAGAATCTCCTCAGTTCAGTGGACTGACTCTGAGCTGGCTGGTCGCAGCCAGTGTACTGTGCACAAGTAAATAAACGGTGATTTGGAGATGGGATGCTGGCCTCTGCGCTGTCATTTCACCTCCTTTTTTTTAAAACTGTCTTATTATCAATCACTTTTGGGTGATTAATTATCTCTAATATTACTTAATCTCTTTTGCCTCCTATCTAATTGCAGAGTTTCCCTTTTGTTTCTACCTCCTTCTGCATTCCTATCTGTGCAGTCATTTGAAAACTGGTCATAACTGCAACCTTTATCCAGTTCTTACAAAAAGTCATCACTTTTAAACATTAAATCCAGATCTGCAGATGCTGCCTGACTTGCTGAAACCTTCTGTTTTCAATTGATGACATTCCTAAATAGGCCTGAGGATCCTTTGTTGCTCACTGCACAGAGTGGAAATACAGCTTTCAGGCTGCAAGAGATTAACTCCCACATGTATTTCATCAAAAGGGATGACTCATTTGATGCGTCAGAAAACAAGATGATGTAGCCACTAGAGATGTGCAACATGCCATTGTGTGCAATCAATTAAATGCTTAAATTTGTTGGGTACAGCTATCATTCACTCAGTTAGACAATGGTCTTGGTTTCTCGTGCTGCTGTAATTCCAATGACGACAAGCATTGCATTTAGGTATAGGCCATTCAGCCCATCAAGCCTGCTCTGCCATTCATTCAAATCATAGCCTATCATTTCTTTAGGATTCATTCACAACATGTGGGAAATGCCAGTAAGGTCAGTACTTATTATCCAGAGGCTTGTTAAGGGTCGACCATGTTGCTGTGGCTCTAGAGTTATGTGTAGGCCAGACCAGGATAGGACAACAGTTTTCCTTCCCTGCAGGACATTAGAGAACCAGATGGTTTTTTTTTGACAATTTGATAGTGGTTACACAGACACCACTGGGGCTGGATTTTCATTCCAGATTTTGACCCAATTCAAATCTCCTCAGGTGCGGTGGCTGGGAATTGATTCCATGCGCCCGTGAACTTTAACTCACGTGGCTGCAATACTCGTCCAGTGCCACCATTTCCTCTTCAAACGTCTATTGTTTCAGCTTCACTTTCCTATCTGCCTCCTGTAAGCCTTAGCCCCATGTTCGATCAGGATCTGCCTAACCCAGCCTTGGATCTATTCGGTGAACCACTGTCTTAGAATTCTCCGGGATAGAGAATTTCAAAGAGAAGGAATTCCTCCTCTGTCCCATGTGAAATGGCAGGCCTCCTCTTCTGAAACAGTGGCTCTGAGTTCCAGAAGGAAAACCTTCTCTCAGCTTCTCTTGACAGGATTTCCCGCACCCCCCCTCCCCCCCCAACCCCCCACACCCTACCTGTCCAAGAATTTTACATATTCAACACCACACAGGTCACCGTGAAAAGAAACTGGCCAGTGGTAGTGACAAATCAATCTCTGAAAGCCTTGCTAAAGACCCCTCAAACATAACACTGCAACAAGGACCATTCTGAAGCAAGACAGCATTCTGATTTGATTTGCTTTACTTTATTATTGTCACATGTACCTCAATACAATGAAAAGTTCTGTTTTGTGTGCATTGCAGGCAGATCATAGCATACAAAGTGCAGGCAAAGAAGGTACCCAAGCAGTGAGATCAACATTAAATTTAAAATTTGAGGGGGCCGTTCAGAAGTCTAACAAAAGCTGGGAAGAAGCTGTTTCTGAATCTGTTCGTACATGTATACAAACTTTTATATCTTCTGCCTGGAGGAAGAAAATGCAAGAGAGTATAACGGTGAGGGAGGAGTCTTTGGTTATGTTGGTTGCTTTCCCGAGGCAGTGGGAAGTATAGATGGAATCAATAGATGGAAGGCTGGTTTATGTGATGGATTGGGCTGAGTTCACAACTCTCTGTAGTTTCTTGCAGTCTTGGGAATAGCAGTTGCCGTGCCAAGCTGTTATGCATCTGAATAGGATGCTTTCTATGGTGCAATTTTAAAAAGTGAAGTGAAAAGCTTTGTTTAAATTACAAGGAAATAATGCTTGCAATTACATCCCATCTTGTGTTGAAATACCTCAACACACTTCACACAATTAATTATCAGGCAGTGGTAATGTCAGCAAATATCACAAATAAGATGGAGATGAGTCTCAGTTAACTTGTTCCTGGGGTTACTGGGAGGCAGTGGACACATCCTGCTCTTTGAATATGAAGTGAAATTTTCAACAGCTGATGAAAGCCTTGGAATATACACACAGCACCTCAGCTTCACCCAGTCAGAGGGAGATGATGATACAGCGCTCCTTCAGCACTAGATAGGAATATCAAGAGCAAGCCCACATCATTTTTCAATGACTTAATAAATAATTAGCCTGTCAATGTATCTTCATTAACTTTAAAATCACACAAAATGGTTTGCTTGGATCACATGGGAAATCAGCGGTACTCTTACTGGAACAGTTACTGCATTATCGTGAGCCTAGGCCCCCATTCCTCTGGTTCTGTGTATCAATCATACCTTCAGATAGCTTGCTCGCAACACCACACCTCCATTTGTGGCTTGGATCTTTAATCTCTAAACTGTTTCAACATACTGCAATAACACAGAGGTGCCACAACACAGGTGGCAGGTGCCAGCAAGTCTGGGTATGGTCTAATTGTATGAGTTAACTCCCTGGAGCTGTCTCCTGTCTCATTCCAGATCTTTCTTTCATGTTACTTTCTAACATTCCTTGTGATGTTCCCAGCCTTGCTGCATCTTCTTTCAATCTCTTTCCATATCCTTGATCTCACTCCCCATTATTTCTTACTCACTTATTAACCGGGCATCCCAAATTTGCTCATTATTTTAACAGTCCCTGTAATTTTTTTATTCCTGCAATTGATTGATGATTTTAAAAATTACCAACATACAAATAAATTTGAGTTGTGGGATTTAGTAATCGGAGAACTCATTATTTGTAACAAAAAGCTTTTTTTTTAAATAAAAGATAATTGTTTGTGGAAATGTTATACTCCCGGAACATCTGGAGCCTTTGGTAACACCAAAGTGAATGCCTCCAGATGATGAGGATGGGTTAGGTTATATGTGGAAGTCAGTTACATCTGCAGTGACTAAGACATCAATGTTTCTATCAACTAATCCTCAATGAAAGGCTGCACAAACATTATTCACTGGCTGCATTGGTAAAAAAGAGACTGTTATACCATAGAATGTGGTTGCGAGTAAATTATGTGCCAATGCTTTGGGAGGAGCTCTTTGCCCAGTTTTTCTGTTTGAGAAACCAGATTAATAATTGTTAAAGTTCAAACAGAGAACTGTGGATGCTGGAGATGTGAAACAAAAAATGGAAGCATCCAAAGATGTTCAGCCTAGGTCGATTGGCCATGCTCAATTGCCCATAGTGTCCAGGGATGTGCAGGCAGGATGGGTTAGCCACAGGAAATGTAGGGTTACAGGGATAGTGTAGGGGAGTGGGTCTGGGTGATCTGCTCTTTGGAGGGTCAGTGTAGACTCAATGGGCTGAATGGGCCCATTGTAGGGATTCTATGATTCTATGATAAAGTGAGCTGCCTCTCACAATAAAAAGGGTGGAAGTTTATTTGCACTCCTGCAATACTCGCCTACACCTTTAGATATAATAAAAACATGTTCTGTCTCTGATAACTTTCCAATCTCTGACTAGCTGTTAAATCATCAAGGAAGATTATCGAGCCCTACCTTGAATCTTCCATGTAAAGATTTCATCAGGATTAACCTGACATCTAATGCTGAGGCACCAAGTCACATTGTATACCTCAGGTGATAGGTAGGTTTGTTAATTCCACATCTCCTGCTCTCTGATTATGTAGATCAGCATATAAACATGATAAAGGATTACACGTGAACTCCAGGTAATTACCACATTTCCCAAACATGTTATCTCCAATCAAATTAAAAGAGCTAAACAATTAATATTGAGAAGCAATAAAAAGATCCCATTCTACATGTGTTTAGATAGTGATAATGATATGACTCTTAACATCTGCCTTACATTTTTAATGGCTGCTTGGGATTCCATATTGATGAAATCTCCTGAAATGATTCAATTGGCATTTGCTGAGGGAACCATAGCTAGCTTCACCGAATGGCCCATGAAGAACTCTTTATGTTTCTATGTTCTCACAAATTAACAAAGATCTTATGTACTTTCACTCCCACCATAGTGCTTTGGGTACTCCTGAGAACCAAAGCTGGGAGAACTCACTATCATCTAGCCCCTTATTTTACCCAACTATGGTATTATGCTGGCACTGCATGTTGCTCCAAATTCTATTATATTTATGGTGTATAGCTTTAAATGAATTACCAGAGTTAAGTTGGGGTCGCTCTGATTTATCTTAGCTAATATAAAAAGTGTAAGCTTTTTAGATTAGATTACTTTACAGTGTGGAAACAGGCCCTTCGGCCCAACAAGTCCACACCGACCCGCTGAAGCGCAACCCACCCATACCCCTACATTTACCCCTTACCTAACACTACAGGCAATTTAGCATAGCCAATTCACCTGACCTGCACATCTTTGGACTGTGGGAGGAAACCGGAGCACCCAGAGGAAACCCACGCAGACACGGGGAGAACGTGCAAACTCCACACAGTCAGTCGCCTGAGGCGGGAACTGAACCCAGGTCTCTGGCGCTGTGAGGCAGCAGTGCTAACCACTGTGCCACAGTGCCGCCCATAAGCGCTTTTAGAAAGGGATGTACATAGAGTCACAGATGTCCGGAGCACAGAAAAAAGCCTTTCGGCCCATTGAATCTGTGCCAGTCAAAAATAACCATCTAACCATTCTAATCCTATTTTCCTATGTAACTTCTCAAGTGCCAAATTTAGATGCCATTGAGCAAACTTAGCAATCTTGATTTGTGCTTCATCCTACCATCAGCAAATTTCAGAAAGTGGAGTTATTGTTTGGAGACTAAACGAAGAAGTTGGAATTACATAGAACCTTTCATGGCATCAAGGTGTCCAATTGCCTTAACAGCCAATGAAATATTTTTGAAGTGTAGTACTTTTATAAGGTAGGAACAATGATTATGAATAAGAAATGTTTGGAGGGATCTGGGCCAACACAGAGACTAGTTTAGCCTGGAATTATGGTCAGCATGGACTGGTTGGACCGAAGGGTCTGTTAGGAGTCGCTGTATTTCAATGTGACTCCACAGCGCAATAAAACACAGGTACTTCTGTGCTCTATCACATTCTGTTCAAAAGTAGCTGGAATTAGTTACAAAAACAAGCCAATTTGGCTGATCAGGAAATTAATAGAATACTGCGTGTTTTAATCTAGGCTCTAATTGAATTGTATATTACTCACCTCTACAGCAGGTGGGACTTGAACCCAGATCTCCTTGCTCAGAGAAAAGTCTGAAGCTCTAGTAGTGCGGTGGCATTGTCCCTCCTGCTGGATTAATAGCCCTATGTTCATTTTCCATCCTGCTCTGCGTGATGACACGTGGGTGACACGGTGGTTCAGTGGTTAGCACTGCTGCCTCACAGCACCAGGGATCTGGATTCAATTCCTGTCTCGGGCAACTGTCTGTGTGGAGTTTGCACATTCTCCTCGTGTCTGCGTGGTTTTCCTCCCACGATCCAAAGATGCCTAGGTTAGGTGAATTGGTCATGCTGAATTGCCCATAGTGTTAGGTGCATTAGTCAGGGGTGAATATAGAATAGGGGAATGGGTGGGTTACTCTCTGGAGGTCGGTGTGGACTTGTTAGGCTGAAGGGCCTGTTTCCATTCTGTAGGGATTCTAATCAAGTTGATTAGACATCATTTAGAAGCTCTGCACCACAAAAGGCCATTGCCCAGTTGGATTTCAAAACCTACAACTCCTTTACTAAATTACTACCAGTCCTGCCTACTCGGACAGTGTAACTTTAACAAAACTAAAACAAAAAGTGGAGGAAACAAGGGAGGGGATTGAATGTGGATTTGGTGGGAATAGAACAGAACCCCATCTCTTTCATTTGAAGATTCACCACCAATTACCCACTAAAAACAGATAAGAGTTAACAAGCACTGCCCACCAGGGGCATGGAACCCAGCTTGTTATTTATGGAAGAATCCTGTTTTGTTAAAAAAAACCTTCAGACATATTGCAAAAACACCTGGAATATGTGGGATTTGAACCCCAGTCTTTTGACCAAAAAGTAGGGACACTACCAGAGCCCCTAATGACCCAGCAGAGTCATGGGATTTTGTTTTCGAGAGAAAGAAGTTGGAAAGAAGTTCAGTTTACAATGTCACCTGAAAGATAAAGTCAGAAGGGAACAAGACAGCAGGTTATAAGTCCAACTGGTTTATATGAAATCACAAGCTTTCAGAGCGCTGCTCCTTCATCAGGTGACTTCACAAGCTCCAAAGGCTTGTGATTTTAAATAAACCCATTGAACTCTAACCTGGTGTCCTCTGACTTCTGGCGTTGTCAACCCCAGTCCAACACCAGCACCACCACATCCTCTGAAAGATAATGCAACACCCTCTCTGTCCTGTACTGAAGGGTCATTGCCTGTCATTGGTCTTGAACTCATAACCTTCTGACTCTGAGTTTATTACGGACTGAGTCGTAGTTAGCGCTATCCAACATACCTATAAGGTCTTAACGTAGATTTATAACAAATAGGAACAAAAGTAGGTCATTCAGCCCTTACATCCTGCTTTACCATTTAATATGATCAGAGCTGATCACCCAACTCAGTATTCTATTCCCACTTCCATCCCATATCTTTTGATCCCTTTAGACCTGAGAACTGCATCAATCCCTTTATAAGCACTCAATGTTTTAGCCTCGCTGCTTTCTGCAGCAGAGAATTCTTAGGCTCACCTCCCTCTGTGAAGTGACACACCCATATGGTAATGAGTTCTTGGTTCTACATGTTCCCGGGTGGATGGCTACTTTTCTAGATGTTTTTTCTAATTTTCATTATTGACTGGTATCCAATAACCATTTATTCCATACCAGAACCCTATCACCAAATATATTATTTCAGTTTCGCCAAACAAGTCTGATCCCGTATTTGTCAAAGCAACATGGGAAAGCTCATCAATAAGATAATATCACAGAAAAAAGCTAGAAGTTGTTAACACTTCATTGTCCAATTTATGCCAGGGAAAATCAATCATTGATGGGTGGTTCTTATTCAGTAATGATTGATATCTGGGAATCATTTCTTTACAAGTGGCCATCGTTAGTAATTTAGACCCACTCTGTCCACATGATCTGTCAGGGATACAGTGATGGCCTTTTTATCTTCAGTAGTGTAGTCACGCTTGATGAGCTGACGCTATTGTTAACTCCTCTAACATAAGAATTGTACATGAGCCACACAGTACTGAAAGACTCTGTGGACTTTTATTATTGCTTCTACTATAAACATACATTACAATCACTGCTGTGTCCGGGCTAATAGTGAACAATTTACTTGCAAACTTTTGTATGCTCCCTTCAGCATGTCATGATACAAGTGAGCTGAAGCAAGATGGAGACAGAGATCTTTATACCATCACTTGCTATGATACAATGTTGATATCATGAGGACATCTTTCAAATGTATTTTGTACAGTAGCTGTGATCATAACACAACAAAGAATTTTTTAAACTAATGTTTGACAATGTGACAGTACCTTGCAGGAACCTCTATATCACTGAGGGAGAGTTTTAATTGTATTTTGTTGGTGGGCTGGAGGTGTTAGTTAATGAGCATCATTATGACTCAGAATTAATCAGCCATAAGTATACACCAATAAATTGCCCGTTTCTAAAACTCGAGACTTTGTGGGGCTAGAGCACTTCCAAATAAATCTGAATAGAGATTCAGCACAAAGTGTTGGCAGCCACAAGATGGCGAAGGCAATCAGCCCATCATGTTATTCTATCCCAAAAGAACCCCAACAGCATAGAAAGTCACAGCACCTAACTTTATTGAATAATTGAATTTTTGCCTTATTTTCCTTTCTCCAGAAGCCCAAGCAAAAGCGTTTTCGATTTAGTAACATCTCATCATCAAATCAATTGTGAAACAAAGTGATATATAAGATGCAGAAACATATAGGTCTGGGTCTACTGATGGATTATGTCAAATCCAACAGACTACACCTGTGCTCACAGCTATGGAAACCATAGAGATATATCTCAACATGGAACCAAGAAAGTCACTGTACAGTTGAAATTTAAAGGTTTATTCTAACAGATATCAAACAGCATACGTTGTGATCTATTTTGGGAACACATGGAAAATTAGATTAAATGCACATAGGATTCAGTTACGAAAGCAAGAAGTCATGGGTATAGCTAATCCATCCTCCTGAAGTACATTATGGGCTAACCAAAATGTTGTGGTTTGTTACTACTGCACATGATTAAATCTTATTTACGTTTAAATATCAATGTTTTGACAGTCTGTCCTACATAAAGATTCATGTGACAGCACATGATACTGTCACAGTGTGAGTGGAATAAGCAACTCACAGAATCTCGACAGTGTGGAAGCAGGCCGTTCAGCCCATTCTGACGAGCATCCCATCCAGATCCACACCCCCCAATCCCATCACACCGTATTTCCCATGGCTAATCCACCAAGCCTGAAACTCCCCTGGACACTATGGGCAATTTAGCCTGGCCTACATGTCTCTGGACTGTGTAAGGAAACCAGAGCACCTGGAGGAAACCCATGCAGATAGTAGCCCAAGAGTGGAACTGAACCCAGTTACCTGGTGCTGTGAGGCAGCAGTGCTTACACCTAGCCAGGGCTCCACCCCCTTGTCCAATATCATCTTGCATTTCTGCACCTCGAGAAAAGATTCCTCAGCATTCTGTTTAAAAAAGGAATTTACTTTATGGGTACACATTAATTGAACACCTAAATAAAACAAATAACTAATAGATCACTCAAACAATTTTCAGATTGGTGGGATGATGTTTATTTGTGCTATGAGCGCAGAAAATACTCCGGCAATAATACTGAAGACATGGTCCAGCCCCTAACCAAGCTGCTCCAATACAGCTACGACACTCACACCTACCCAGCAACGTGGAAAATTACCAAAGTGTCTCCTGTCCTCAATAACCAGGAGAAGTCCAACCCAGCCAATTAAAGCTCTATCAATCTACTCTCAATTATCAGTAAAGTAATAGAAGGAGTTGTCAACTGTGTTAGCAAGCAGTACTTACAATTGAATAATATGCTCACCGATGCTCCATTTGGGTTCATCAGAGCTCCTGCCCTCATTACAGCCTTGGTTCAACATGGACCAAAGAACATAATTCCAGAGGTGAGGTGAGAGTGACAGCCCTTGACATCAAGAGTGTGACATCAAAGAGTCTGAGGAAAACTGAAAACAAGGACAAAACTCTCTGATGGTTGGAGTTATAACTGGTACAAAAAATGATTGTTATGGTTGTTGGGGGTCAGTCTTTACAGCTCCAGGACCTCTTTTCTGATTGATGTGCCAACAGGTTGACTCATGGTTCCAGACATCACTGCCATGCACAGACCTGAGAGACTCACACACCAGCAGGAAAACGTACAGGAAAGGTAGGACTGGAGTCAGGTAAGGAGTTGAGTTAACTAACACTGACCTTGTGTTCACCTCTGGTGGTGCACATTCCAAGCCAGCGGTGAGAATTAGAAGCAGTTAATCTTTCAGCCTGTGCTTTCCTTCAGTCCTGGCCCCAGTGGCTTTGAGGGAGGAGAAAGGGGATGCTTGTGTCTATGAGGAGTGTGTGTGCCCAACACTCCCCACCCACCTTACACACCCACTCTCATTCATCACATACCACCACCAGGAGAAAGGAGTTCAGGTCAGGATATGCATATCTCAGGGCCAGACTACCAAGAGCTATTTGGTTTTGTTTTTGTTTTTATTTTGGTGACTTAGTGTAGCATATGACCAGTTAAAATAAGAAAGTAATTTAGAAATGAGTTCAATAATTTAACTAGAAACATAGTGGTTAAGAGCATTCCATGTATCTCACATGTAAAGATGCAATTGCATGTGAGGGAAAGAAGAAAATTAAAATTCATAAGACTACCCTATGTTTAGTCATAGAGTCATAGAGATGTACAGCACGGAAGCAAACCCTTCGGTCTGACTTGTCCGTGCTGACCAGATATCCCAACTTAATCTAGCCCCACCTGCCAGCACCCAGCCCATATCCCTCTGAATCCTTCCTATTCATATACCCATCCAGTTGCCTTTTAAATACTGTAATTGTTCCAGCCTCCACCACTTCCTCTGGAAGCTCATTCCATACACGCACCACCCTCTGCGTGAAAAATCTGACCCTTTGATCCCTTTCATATCATTTCCCTCTCACCCTAAATCTATGCTGTCTAGTTCTGGACTCCCCCAACCCAAGGAAAAGACCTTGTCGATTTATCCTATCCATGTCCCTCATAATTTTATAAATCTCTATAAAGTTACCCCTCAGCTTCCGATGCTCCAGGGAAAACAGCCCCAGCCTATTGAGCCTCTTCCTATAGCTCAAATCCTCCAACCCTGGCAACATCCTTGTAAATCTTTTCTGAACTCTTTCAAGTTTCACAACATCCTTCCGATTGGATACACACAATATTCCAAAAGAACTGCACACAATATTCAAAAAGTAGTCTAACCAATGTCCTATACAGCCATAACATGACCTCCCTACTCCTGTACTCAATGCCCTGACCAATAAAGGGAAGCATACCAAACACCTTCTTCACTATCCTAACTACCAGTGACTCTACTTTCAAGGAACTATCAACCTGCACTCCAAGGTCTCTTTGTTCAGCAACACTCCCTAGGACCTTACCATTAAGTGTATAAGTACTGCTCTGATTTGCTATTCCAAAATGCAGCACTTCACATTTAGAACATAGAACATAGAACATAGAAAAGTACAGCACAGAACAGTCCCTTTGACTCATGATGTTGTGCAGAGGATTAATTCTAATGTAATATATAGTAACTTAACCTACGCACCCTCAACTCACTGCTATCCATGTGCATGTCCAGCAGTCGCTTAAATGTCCCCAATGACTCTGCTTCCACCACCACAGTTGGCAGTGCATTCCATGCATTCACAACTCTCTGCATAAAGAACCTACCTCTGACGTCTCCTTTATACCTTCCTCCTAATATCTTCAAACTATGACTCCTCGTACCAGTCAATCCTGCCCTGGGGAAAAGTCTCTGACTATTGACTCTATCTATTCCATTCATTATTCCACTCATCCTTTATTTAAATTAAATTCGGTCTGCCACTCCTCAGCCCATTGGCCCATCTGATCAAGATTCCATTGTCTTAGTCTGCCAAAACATTTCATTGACCAGTGAGGAAGAGCACGCTGAAATAGATAATGGGCTGGGGTGGCATGGCTTCCAATTGACAGTCCCAGAGACTGAAATAAAACCCTACTTCCTCGCACTGTGAGGCAGCAGTGCCAACCACTGAGCCACCATGCCACCCAATTGCTGCTCCAGGAGGTGGAATGAAACTATTCAGATCTAAGCAATTTAAGGCCCAGCCACAAGTGGTCAGGCAGTTACAACTGGGAACATGCCAAGAGGCCCTGAATTAGAACAGCTCAGATATCTCAGAGGGCCATGGGGTCAGAGGAGATTACTGAGAAAGAGAGGATCAAGGATGTGGAAGGCTGAGAATCTTAAAGTCAAGGTTTTGCTTGAGCAGCAGCCAATCTAAGTCAGCCATCACAGAGGTAGAAAGGGAATGGGAGTATAAGGCTGTATTCAACACAGCAAAACCCTCCAACCATTCGTCAATCATGAAGAAACATTTGATATAATCCTGTGAAAGCATTAAAGAGAATTCCAGGCAAGACAGGCTGTCTCAACAATAAAACAATAGGTGAAAAGTCACAGGTGTGGTAGTGGAGCTTAATAAAGATCATCAAAGAAGAATTATAGTCCTTAATTTTATAATATTGCTGCAGTCACCAATTTTCTTTTGAAAAAAAAAGCCCTCTATTTTAAGTAGCTCAAAATATATTAATCCCCTGGGAACCTGGAATTTCAGGGGATGTAAAATTCCACTTAAGAGCTGCACTAGGTTACCCATTCTCCAAGGAATTAACAAAATGGTTTTCATAATAAGCTGGTATTTATGCCCATGGTAACTCGCTTTGTAATTTAGGATCGAAAATGCAAAATGTTTCCAGGAAAAGATTTTTGGGACTGATTCAACACAGGCACAGCTGGGAAGATTTTTCTTGGCATGGGTCTCAATGTGATTGCTTGAGACAGGTTGAAACATGGCGAAAGGTTATTTGGCAAACAGCACTGAAATGGGTATTGGAAGCTCACTGGATGCCTAATTTATATTAAGCAAACGCATTAAGTTAAGACAGCTCTCTTCTGCGATGGTTTAAACCCCTCCAGAATGGCAACCAGAATAGTTTTGTTTCCTCAGTAAGTACACTCATTGGAGTACAATGTATATGTGGCATGCATATGTGTTTTTTTTGTTGAAAATGTCATTTTATCATTCTTCCTGACATTAATAAAGAATCACCAGCTTCAACAGTCAAGAATGTTCCCAGTAAGAGAGCACTGTTTTGTTTGCAAACATTACTTATCACCATTTGAGGAGACATGGTGGCTCAGTGGCTAGCACTGCTGATTCACAGCACCTGGAGCCCAGGTTCAATTCCACCCTTGGGTGTCTGTGTGGAGTTGGCACACAGTACTCCCTGTGTCTGCGTGGGTTTGCTCTGGGTTCCTACCACAGTCTAAAGATATGCAGGATAGGTGCATTAGCCATGGGAAATGCAGGGTTACAGGGATTGGGCAGGATGTTCTTTGGAGGGTCAGTGTGGACTCAATGGGTCAAATGGCCTGCTTTTACACTGTAGGGATTCTATGTTTCTGGCAAGGCTGCATTGAAACCAATGGACTAAGCTACTAACGAGGGTAAAGTCTCTAAATAACTTTCATTGAACACTGTTCATATGCTTTGTACAGTAAAGTAAAAATCTTCGAGAAACCTAAGAGCCTCCTGATGTTATGGAGAAAATGGATAGGAGTTACATGGAACTGGGGAATACAAACATGAAGCCTTTTCACTGTAGGCAAAAGAATTAAGGAGGAGAATAGAGAATGCACCCAATAATTTTCATGGTTTTATTTACAAAGCATGTTTTACCCAAGGCTCTTGAGGGGAAATTGGCACAGGAACATTTCATCAGAACACTGCCCACAGCCAGGGGCAGTAAGCTGTAAAATTCCTCTTGATCAACAGCACTTTAATCATCCAGCTAAAAATGTAATTAAAACAATATAAATCATTCTTTCAAATGCAGCTTCTAGGATCGGAACATGCTTAGAAATCTGTGCTGCAGAATTACATGGTGAGGGGAGGGGGGCATTGGTAGGGGGGTGGAAAGGACTAACAAAAACTGTATGATAGGTTGGATTAGGGTTTTAGACTCAAAGGTTCTGTGAATCTAAAATGAATTGGAAGCAGCTGTGAGTTCAAAACATACCAAGAGAGCGGCTCCAGAAAGCTATTATCACTCTGAACTTCCACTAGACTCAGATATCATCGTTTGTTTTTTATGGAGAGATTTGCAAAAGGCCTGAGAGAAAAAAATAAATTAATTCAGATCTCTTCAAGCCAAAATCAGCAGTAGGTACTGATGGGTGATTAATTCCTTAAAATAATCACTTGGTTAAAAAGGAGATTAATCTATTCAAATGTACAACTTCAAAGATGTGGCACTGATCAGATCAGAGACAAGACAATACGTGACCTCTCACATATATATTAAAGCTTTCTTCAACATGGGCACGCACACATGTACAGAAAGGTCAGGAAAATATATTGGTAGCCATTTGAGTAAGTTATCCCGCATCAATTGAGATTTCCAAAGGTTTATTACCCAACATTTTGCTAATTTAACAATTCTTTCAAAAATATTTTTGTTTCTATCAACAGATAACTTATATCCATTAACCCACAGCCGTTGACTTATTCTTTGGCAATCCTTTATAAATGCTTGTCCTAAAATAATCGCTACCTGTTGTTATAATCCAAGCTGATATCATTACTAGACAATCAGATCCCAGACTGAAATCCAGCTTGATAGACCATACTCTGTTTTCTTTTAATTTAATGAGATGGTCTGTCACTTAAACACAAGCACACAATGCTGCAGATTTGGTTTTAACAATAAAATTGAAGTTAATTACACAAAAGAAAGAAGGTAAAATAGAATAAACTGAGCAATTTACTCATAACAAAATTTGAAAGGTTTTGAAACACACGATTTGAATGTGAACACAGGAGGTATAGTTAGTAAGTTTGCAGGAGACATAAAATTGGAGGTGTAGTGGACAGCGAAGAAGGTTACCTCAGACTACAACGGGATCTTGATCTGATGGGCCAATGGGCTGAGGAGTGGCAGATAGAGTTTAATTTAGATAAATGTGAGGTGCTGTAATTTGGAAAGGCATATCAGAGCAGGACTTATACAATTAATGGTAAGGTCCTGGGAAGTGTTGCTGAACAAAGTGACCTTGGAGTGCAGACTCATAATTCGTTGAAAGTGGAGTTGCAGGTGGAGAGGATAATGAAGAAGGCATTTGTTATGCTTTCCTTTATTGGACAGGTCATTGAATATAGGAGTTGAGAGGTCAGGTTGCGGCTGTACAGGATATTGGTTAAGCTACTTTTGGAATATGGTGTGCAATTCTGGTCTCCCTCTTAAGGAAGGATGTTGTGAAACTTGAAAGGGTTCAGAAAAGATTTACAAGGCTGTTGCCAGGGTTGGAGGATTTGAGCTATAGGGAGAGGCTGAATAGGCTGGGGCTGTTTTTCCTGGAGCGTCAGAGGCTGAGGGGTGACCTTATGGGGATGTATTAAATCTTGAGGGGCATGGATAGGATAAATAGACAAGGTCTTTTCCCTGGGGTGGGGGAGTCCAGAATCAGGGGGCTTAAGTTTAAGGTGAGAGGGAAAAGATTTAAAGGCACCTAAGGGTGGTGCATGTACGGAATGAGCTGCCAGAGGAAGTGATGGAGGCTGGTACAATTACAACATCTAAAAGGCATTTGGATGGGCACATGAATAGGAGGGGTTTAGCGCGAAATGGGCCAAATGCTGGCAAATGGGACTAGATTAATTTTGGATATCTGGTCAGCATGCACGAGTTGGACCAAAGAGTCTGTTCCTGTGCTGTATATTTCTATTATTCTAAATAATATCTCAAAAATACAATTTATCCCAACAGTATTCCCTTCACAGTATTCAAACAACAGAAAGAATTCCTTTCTCTGCCACAGCTTAGCTTGTGACACCCACATCCCATGAATGATTTAAATAGACTTGACTTAATTATTTCTTTCAGTTACTGATCTTGAACATTATGCAGTCTCTTCCTTGAGTTTTCACATGAATGATCTTTGACTTTATTAGCTTCAAATCACCCTTCAAGATCTAACCAAATATCCACAACTTACAATACACTGAGGGAACCTATTTCTGATCAGTTCTAAATTATCTATTTTCTTCAGAAAGAGTGGTTTTGCATGTTTAACTTCCACCAGGACTTCTGCGAACTGGACTTCTGCGAACTGAAACCAAACTCTTATGGTGTTTCGGTGGAGCAAAAAGAATCAATGTCTGAACCTTCTAACTGAAAGCAACCTAATGCTCTTCAGTGTTTACTCTGTCTACCTGTAAAACTGTCCCAATGCAAACAAAATCCCATAGCACTTCAGGGACAATGTCCCTCATTAAAAAAAAATGGCTCGAGAAATATTGACAAGTTAATCACTAAAGCTCTCATTAATGGAGATCAAAAATCCATTTGCTCCTAGTTCAAAATTCAAACTCTAAAATAAATTATGTTGAAAGATATCACATACCTTACACCATACTGTACTTCCACAAAAACAGTTTGTAGTTTTTTCAATTACTTTCCTCCATTGATTTGAAGCCATCTCTGTTTACCTTGATTTATAATCTGATTAGCTATCTATGTTTAGCAGAATAACCAAACTAGAATTTGCAGAGTGGATTGGGGATTTTGCTTGTTTTGTGTGCATAAGGTAAGCATCAACTGGTTGGGTCAAATGGTCTGTTTTTGTATTATAGTTTCTAAAGAAAAACAGGGGACGATATCCTGGAATTCTCTTTCTGACAGGCAAAGTGATTATACAACAGGCAGCTCACGCCAAGCTTCTTAAGGACAATTAGAGATGGACAGGAAACGCTGGCCCAACCAGATGGGAACACCACCACCTTCAAGTTCCCCTCCAAGCCACTCACTTGGAAATATATCACCGTTCTTTCACTGTCGCTGGGTCAACATCCTGGAATTCCCTCCCTAGTGCTATTGTGGGTCAACCCACAGCAGGTGGACTGTAGCAGTTCAAGAAGGCAGCTCACTCACTCAAGACCAGTTAGGGATGGGCAATAAATGCTGGCCCAGCCAGTGACCCCTGCATCCCACAAAATGATTAAATGAAAAAAAAAACTCACATCCCATGAATGAATAAAAACAAAAGTTGGTTTTGTACAGAACCTTTGACATTTGGGAAACCATTATTCTTTAGTTCTACAACATATCATTAAATATCATTAAAATTATCACTCAATCATTTTATGTAATCAGAAATCTTAGCATTAGTCAAATGATGTATTTTTCTGACCTTAATTTTCTCCTGTTAGCCTGTTTTCAAACTATAGGTTATTGTTTCCATGGCAACAGCAAACAGTGATGTGTCTATATCTCATGGACCTCGTGTCCTCCACTGAATATTGGCAGGTAAAATCTCAACGTAACTTTCCTGAAGTATATTTCTTACAAATTGCTTACATCATCAAGCATTCTCCCAGTGTCAAAAGCTGGAAGACATGAAAATGCTGCTGGTTCTCTGAGATAAATGATCCTCGAAAATAATTTCTAAAGTTATTTATGGTTCGACCTTTGCAATACATAGTGCAATTAAAAAGCAGACAATGGTGGGGCTCAGATTAAAGTTGTTCTCCTATTCATCACTGCAAAGTGGCGTCAACAGTGCTCAATGTTCATCTATCCGGTGGCATTTAAACCATACAGAAGTAAAATAATTAGTAGATGAGATAAGAGTCAAAATTGAGAGCATGTGTTGAATGGAGAAGGCATAAAGCACAATGTAAAGTGAAAAGGAATGCAAAAGACTACTGAAACCATTGATCCAATATACATCCACTGGGAAAGAAGAGATATCAGTAGCCTGCATTATCAATCAATTAGAATACAAATCAAAAGATATAGTGATATACAGTCTTTATGTCATATACAGGAGTGACTGCAATATTAGTCTGTCATTCCCTTAAAAAGCTCTCAAGCTGAAAGGAAGCAGCAGAGGAAGCAATATGATTCGTGACACAGTGGCTCAGCGGGTAGCAATGCAGCCTCACAATCCCCAGGGCTCTGGGTTCAATTCAACTGTCTGTGTGGAGTTTGTGCATTCACCTTGAGTCTGCATGGGTTTCCTCCCAAAGATGGAAATGTGTTGCTGGAGAAGCGCAGCAGGTCAGGCAGCATCTAGGGAACAGGAGAATCGACGTTTCGGGCATTAGCCCTTCTTCAGGAAGGGCTGATCTCCAGCATCTGCAGACCTCATTTTCTCTTCAAAGATTTCCTCCCAAAGTCCAACGATGTGCCGTTTAGGTGGATTGGCCATGCTAAATTGCCCACAGTTTGTTGGCTAGGTGGATTAGCCTTGGGAAATACAGGGATAGGTAGGATGCTCTTCTTCAGAAGGTTGATTTTGGATCTGATGGGCTGAATGGCCTACTTCCACATTGGAGGGATTCTGTGAAAAACAATGATACCAGGACTCAGGAACTCGAACTGTGAGACAAGGTAGAAAGATGCTCAACTTACACTTCAAATAGAGTAAAACAGCCAAACAGTAAAGGATATTTAAAAAGGGACACAATTATTGTCCCTAAAAGAGATGCACCTTTTAATTAGGACATTATTCAAATATTACTGGCATTCCTCATGGAACATCATCCCATCCAGTTCCCTACTCAGATGATGTGAGGACAACAAAGTTCTCTAACTGACAGTTGCCAGATTTTATTTAAAATTGCTACAGTAGGGATGGCAGGAAAAAGGTATTTGTCAAGTGAATACAGTGGAAATGAAATAGCACAGTTCAAAGTTGCAGGCATTTGTTCTCAACTGCAAGAATCAACAGCCTGTGAGGGATTTGCTGTCCTGTTGTAATGGCAACACCTAACAGAGGATTGAGAATAGGTATTTCGGATGTGTCTGAGTTAGTTTATTCTGTCCTGTTGTAATGGCAACACCTAACAGAGGATTGAGAATAGGTATTTCGGATGTGTCTGAGTTAGTTTATTCTTTCATAGGATGTGGACATCCCTGGAGAAGCCAGCATTTATTGCCCATTACTAATTTCCCTTGGCTGGCCCTGAGGACAGTTAGGATTCAACCCCATTGCTATAGTTCTGAAGTCACGTGCAGGAATAACCAGGTAAGGATGACAGACTTCTTCCCTCAGGGACATTAGTGAACCAGATGAGCTTTTCTTTTACAATTAATGGAGGTTTCAAATTTCCAGATTTTATTAAAACTTAAACTTCAACAGTTGCTATGGAGAGATGGGGACACAAGTCTAAGCCTAGCATTGGTAGTTGACAGACATTACCATTATACCATCTCCTCTCCCCATCAAATCAGAATAGAATGGTTTCTGTCCAATAAAGGACAAATTACCCCTGCTTTTAATGACTTGGCAACTGAGCACTATGGGCTGTTTTTCCACTGCATCATCAGTAGTTGGGTGCTAACTCTTACAAAATTGCAGCTATCCTGCGGTTATAATTACATCTTACATAAACTAATACATGAATAGATTACATTCTTCATGGTATTCACACAAATCTTATCTGATTCTCAACAGTCCGCCAATTTTTTCTGATAAAATCCAAGTTAGTTTATTGCTCCAGGTTAAATTTAGGCTTTGCGGCTCAGTTGTTAGGCCCACAATCTGATTCATCGTTGCCTGATACAGGGGTCAGTCTAATGGGTGATGTAAAAAATGGGCAAAATATCAAATTTAAAGGAATTTATACATTTAAAGTTAAATTGCAACATACAAAAACAGATGTTACTTTAGTTTCTTTAATAAACTTTGAAAAAAAACCTAACTTTAAATATTTTGAGCATTCAAAATTGCTTTATTAAAAGAAAAGACCACATTAGGATATTTCAATTGACAGACTAAAAACGTAAGTGATACACCAACAGATCACTTCATTTCAGAAAACATTTTCAGTGTAACTCAGTTTAAACATTTAATTCAAGGTGAAAAACTGAAGACAAGCAAAAAGTTTACTGTGTGATTTAACTGATGCTGAAATGCTTATGCAATCTTCTGTGATATAAAAATTGGCATGGATACTGTGGTATTACAGCTAGCTGTTAAATAGAAATACTATATTCCTCTGGCCTATAAATATCAGGGCTAATATGAAGTTATAGAACAGAGCAGCATTCTGATGATACAGTACCATGCTTCAAATGATCCGAAGTATGATGGAAAATGTAACCTTTTTTCCCTGAAATCACATGCTAAAATGTGAACAGATCTCTTCAAGGTGTACACACATACCGACTGTGAGATGTAATAAACATCCTCTTTAGCTCAAAAATAAAAACATATCCCACAGATATACGTCATTGGACGCAAGCAAGTGCTGTTAATTTGAGAACTACACAACCAGTTGAAGAAAGTTTACAAGACCAACATTTCAAATATCAATGTATTCTGGCAAATCAAAACAATGAGAGCTGAGGAGAGAGCTTTAAAGTAATTAGGGTCCAGGGTGTGGGAATATGTAGACTCACAAAACAAAAAGCTATGGTCACATTGCAAGACAACTATTTGATAACAATATCCAGACTGGGACAGGATGAGCATGTACAAGCATTTTAAAAAAACGCAACAAATAGGATCAAAGGTGGAAAATATGGCAAAAAGGAAAAATAAATGATTTTTATTTAAATACACAATGTATTCTGAATAAAATAAATGAATTAATGGTGCACATAGAGAATAATAGGTCTGATCATACAGCTATTATGGAGGCATGGTTAGAAGATCAAAGCTGGCCTTTAATTCTTCAAAGGTCATGAGATTTGAAAAGGACAAGCAGCAAGGGAAGGCAGGCAGGGCAGCTCTGTTAATAAAAGACAGAATAAGTGTGGGGCGGTACAGTGGCCCAGTGGTTAGCACTGCTGCCTCACAGCACCAGGGTCCCAGATTCGATTTCAACCTCTGGCAACTGTCTGTGTGGAGTTTGCACATTCTCTCTGTGTCTGCATGGGTTTCCTCTCACAGTTCAAAGATGTGCAGATTAGGTGAATTGGCCATGCTAAATTATCCGTAGTGTTAGGTGCATTAGTCAGAGGGGAAAAAGGGGTTTGGGTGGGTTACTCTTTGGAGGGTCGGTGTGGACTTGTTGGGCCAAAGGGCCTGTTTCTGCACTGTAGGGAATCTAATTTAAAAAAAGATCTATGATCAGATGATACCGAATCCATATAGGTAGAGGTTAGAAATAAGAAGACACTGGTTCAAGGAGTCCACAGGTCCCCGAAAAATAGCTGTCTTGCAGGTCAGAGAATAAACCCTGAGGTAATGAGAGTATGTAAAGAGCGTAGTACACTGATTGTGGCTGACTTTAATCTTCATGTAGATTGGAAAAATCAAATTGGCAAAGATTGCCATAACGAAGAATCCATGGAGTGTATTCAAGACGTTTTCTTAGAACAATATGTTGTGGACTCAACTAGTGACCAGATTAGTTTGGATCTGATAATGTATCATGAGGCAGGCTTTATAAATTACCTCAGAGTACACAATGGCCTGGGGAACAGTGACTATGACATGGCAGAATTTTGCATTTAGTTTGAAAGTAAGAAACTTGGGTCAGAATCAACCGTGCTGACCTTAAATAAGGGTACCTACATGAAAGTTAGGGCGGAGTTGACTGGACTGGTCTTGGGGATACATAAGCACAACAACTGTCATGGGAGGTAAAAGTACTTCAGAAGCCGAGAGACAATAAAGACTGCAGACGCTGGCAGCCAGAGAGAATACGTGAGGCTGGAAAAAGACAGCACGTCAAATAGCATCTGAGGAGCAGGAAGGTCAATGTTTGAGGCCAAAACGTTAACTTTCCTGCCCCTTGGATGCTGTCTGAGCTGCTGTGCTTTCCCAGCTTCACATCTATTGACTCGGGAAACTGATATAGCTAAAGGCCGATAGATCTCCTTCACCTGTTTGTTTACATCTGATTAGATTCCCTACAGTGTGGAAACAGGCCCTTCGGCCCAACAAGTCCACACCGACCCTCTGAAGAGCAACCTACCCAGACCTATTCCCCTATATTCACCCCTAACTAATGCACCTAACACTATGGGCAATTTAGCATGGCCAATTCACCTAACCTGCACATTTTTGGACTGTGGGAGGAAACCTATGCAGACATGGGGAGAATGTGCAAAGTCCATATAGACAGTTGCCCGAGGTGGGGATTGAACTCAGGTCCCTGACATTGTGAGGCAGCAGTGCTAACCACTGAGCCACCTTGTTTGCCCTAAGTGAGCAGTGGATTCATGGTTATCAGTCCATTCTTAATTCCAGATTTTTTTTTTATTGAATTCAAATTCCATCACCTCCCAGAGCTGGATTCGAACCCGGGCCACCAGAACATTATTCTGGGTTTCTGTATTAATAGTTGAGTGATAATCCCACTAGGCCATCGCCTCCCAATCTGTCACCTTTAGAGGGTTGTATTCCTCCTGGAAGGAGGAAGAGGCAGCTACAAAAGGTCTTGCAACTGATTGGCACAGCTGTTACTGCTGGAGTGGAGGTGGCTTGAGCAAGTGAGTAGGCAGCACAGACAGTTAGTGCAGTCAGGAGTTAGTGCAGTCAGGTGTCAGCAAGTGATCGAGGAGTTTGCAGGTCTTAGTGAGAGTGGCAGAAGGTGTGAGCTGGGGAAAGCAGCAGAGATAGAGTGTGTGTGAGGTATCAGAGAGGGGATGATGGCACTCAACGCTGGTGGAGTGGAGAGGATCACGGGCCTTCTTCTGACATTGCTGGACACTTTCTCCAGATAATGGGCAACTCACTGACCCGGTGGCATCCCAGGACCAGGACGGTATGGCTTGGTGTCATGGCATCTACTGATGGTCCTGGGGCAGAGGATGTTCCACCTCTGCACCATCTCCTTCAAGTCAGTGCCCACAAAAAAAGGGGCACCCCTGTGTGCCACGGCTGAGACAAATGTCATGAACCATGTGGAGAGGCTTGGAAGGACAGTGCTTGTCCGGGAGCACAGTGGCTCCTTAAGGATGTCATGGGCACAAGGAATGCCACTGAATTCTAGCATATCCTCTGAGGGGGATAGAGGGGAGTTGTTCAGGAAATGACGCATGGCAAAATGTGGAGAAAGTGAGGTCTGCACATGCTGGAGATCAGAGTCGATGAGTGTAGTGCTGGAAAAGCACAGCAGGTCAGGCAGGATCCGAGGAGCAGGAGAATCAACATTTCAAACTATTTGTGACATCAAACACACATGCGCATACACACACACACACACACACGCACGCGCACGTGCGTACACACACATAGGTACATATACACACACAGACACACACGTACACACACACACACACAAAGACACACGCACACATACATGCACACACACATGCTTGTGTGCACACATACACACACACACACACAACCACATACACACACGTACACACGTCGATTCTCCTGCATGTTAAATTGTGCAAGAATCAGACTTGAGGGTGTGTCGTGAATGAGGGAAGATACAGTGAGCAATCGCACTAGATTTCACAGAAGGAACCCCTGCAAAACACTCAACATAATTCAGAGTGAGCCAAAATAAAAGTCTAAGTTTCAGCAAATAAGTTTCCTTGGCCGGCATTATTATATTTGCACATCTTGATTCCCACCTTCAGATACAAACACTGAAAGCTGGCGTCTGATTTATTCTTTAATAAGATTGACCACTCAAACACTCCCTCTTATTTTTTCCCAGAAATATACTTTATTCTTAATATTTGTAAAAGTACATTGCAAAACATTTCAACTTAAAAATTACAGGATGCGCAATACAGTTTAACTTGTCTGCACACAGCATATTCCAGTGTTATATGTCTCAATATAACAGTAAATATTTATAATGTACATTCCATGTCAGGCATGCTGTTATTTTCCCCAAAAAATCAAGGCCAACAATATTGCAATTCATGCAAAATGAGTAAAAAATTTGCTAAGTGTTAGTCCTCCTTCCCCTCCTTTAAGATACTTTTTAAAACTATCTCTGCGACCAATTGTGTAATCACCTGCAACATCCCCCTCTTTGGCTCAATGTCTCATTATCTTCCTGTCAGATGTCTTGGGACATCCTATTGTATTAGATGTGCTGTATAACTGTAAACCGTGGTTCTATTTGCATGTTTTTGTGATTTTTGATAAACTCTCACACTCAAACATAGAAACGTGGAAAATAAGTGCAGGTGTAGGCCATTCAGCCCTTCAAACCCCTGTCCCACCATTCAATATGATCATGGCTGATCATGCAATCTCAGTGTCCCACTCCCACTTTCGCTCCATCACCTTGATCCCTTTAGCCACAAGGGCCACACCCAGCTCCCTCTTGAATATATCAAATGAACTGGGGCCAACTGCTTCCTGTTGGAGAAAATTCCACAGGTTCACAACTCTCTGAGTGGAGAAATTCTTCCTCATCCCAGTCCTAAATGTCTTACCTTTTAATCTTAGACTGTGACCCCTAGTTCTGGAATTCCCCAATATCGGGAACATTCTTCTGCATCTAGCCTGTCCAATCCCATCAGGATTTTACATGTTTCTATGAGATCCCCTCTAATTCTTCTAAATTCCAGTGAGTACAAGCCCAGTTGATCCAGTCTTTCTTCATATGTCAGTATAAGCTTCTGTATAAAAACTAGTACAAACAACATAGGCAGTCGAGGTTTCTGTACTCAAAGCAGTATAAGTAATATAAGTAAAGCAGTAGAAGTTTCCTGGGAAACCCAGCATTGTCCTGTTATACATACCTCGAAATGTTGAAAGAGGTGGATGTTGAACTGGAAAATTGTGTGGATTGCTCATGGGCTGGCATTAACACAATTCCCAAAATTCCTGCCTCCACTTTCCTTGAATCCAATATATCTTTTTTTTAAATTTATTCATGGGATGTCAGCATCACTGACTGGGACAGAATTTATTGCCCAGAGGGCAGTTAAGAATCAGCCACATTGCTGTGGGTCTGGAGTCATATGTAGGCCAGACCAGGTAAGGATGGCAGCTTCCTTCCCTAAAGAACATTCATGAACCAGATGGGCTTTTCCAACAATCAGCAATGATTTCATGGTCATCATCAGACTCATTTACTGAGATACTTAATGAATTCCAACTTTCACCACCGACATTGGCAAGATTTGAACTCAGATCCCCAGAGCACTATCTGGGCCAACAGTCCAGGGACAACACCTCCAGCATGCAATATGCACCCGATTTAAGAGATCAAATAAGAATCCAGGCGTTAAAGGGTTAAGTTAATTGACTCTGGTCAAGAGTGCATTTGCAGCCACCAGCTGATAGTATTTTATTCATAATTCCCCAACAGCTGCTTTGATTTTCGCTCGAATGTACACAATGTTTTCCTCACATTATAGTCTAAAAGCACCTCATTACAGCCATGCACTTTAAAACCTAATTGGCAGAAACATTTATTTTTGGCTAATAACCTCCCAAAAATAATGTCTCTCACTTTATAATTCTGTAATTCAAAACTAATCAGTACGCTTTAATTAAAAACATTAGGAGGGTGTTTGAAGGATGATGGCCTTTAACTGTGAGTGGTTTACATGATGAGCAGAGGACAGACTGTCTCTAGGCAGCCTTTGATCTCAATATTTGTCTGGCATTCTGTTTTCCTTAACAGTTTCCTGGTTTGTTTCAATAAGCACTGTCGCACTCCTGGGGATTGGATATAAATGCATCGTCCTAAAAAGCTATTCATGAGTGCCCAGCTAAATGCTACCAGCTGGGAACGTATCTTGGCATCAAGTGTTTCTTTAGCAGGACATAATCAATTAAACACTTAGAGATAAAGCATTGAAGTTGATTTGGTAACAGTAAATAAAATGGTCTCTGCAATAATTATTTCCGATGTATCATTTTCTCAACTGCTTATTCCCTTTCCGCTTAATATTTTCAAAGCAAAAATCGTTCAATTAACTTCAGTCAAGGTTAGTGAAGTTCAAAGGTTTCAGTTTTCCCCCGAAGGAAGATTGGTTTGCGCTTATCTGAAATCAGAAGAGGTATCAGTGGAATGGTCTAGCAGCCATAATCCTATTGGCCCCTAGTCCTTCACCTCATCGAGGAATTAGTGCTGAGTGAAGTTGTATGGTCAAGTCTTTGTAAGCACGTTTGTACTGTTCTCTGACTTTTTTCATCCACGTTGCTCTTGAACATACCTAGTCACGTATCTGAAAAGACAAAGCTTCTATCTTATTTACTTACAAAGCACCAAATTAAACATAAGTGTAGGGTCACTTGACCTTTGAACCTACTCCATATTCAATGGCTGATCGAACTACTCCATATCCCCACCTACCTCAATAACCTTTCACCCTGTTGCTTACCAAGAAGCTATCTACCGCTGCCTTAAAAATAGCCAAGGACTTTTATTCCATCGCGTTTTAATGAACTTCTAAAGGCTCGCGAACTGCTCTGAGAAAAAAAATTCTCATCTCTCTTTTAAACGACAGAACTTTGTTCTGTGTTCTCCCAAACAGGAAACATCCCCTCCACATCTACTCTGTAAAGTCCCCTCAGGATTTTATATATTTCAATCAAATTGTCCCTTTCTTTTCTTACCCCATGCCTCATCGGACAACCCACCCATTCAAGCCTTTAGTCTAGTAAATCATCTTTGACCTGATTCTAACCCATTTATATCCTTCCTTAAATAAGGAGACCAAAGTCTACATAGTAATAAATGTGTGAACTCACCAGTGGTCCATATAATTGAAGTTTAACCTCCCTACTCCAGTATTCTTAATACTTACAACATTCCATTAGCTTCCTGAAAGACAAGATTTATTCACATTTGGAAGTGAATGGACTTGTTAGTGATAGAATGGTGGCTTTGTGCAGGGAAGATCACATCTCACCAACTTGACTGAGTTTTTTTTAGATTACTTACAGTGTGGAATCAGGCCATTCAGCCCAACAAGTCCACACCGACCCTCCGAAGAGCAACCCACCCAGACCCATTCCCCTACATTTACCCCTTCACCTAACACTACAGGCAATTTAGCATAGCCAATTCACCTTCATTTGCACTGTGGAAGGAAACCAGAGCATTTGGAGGAAACCCACGCAGACACGGGAGAATGTGCAAACTCCATACAGGCAGTTGCCTGAGGCGGGAATTGAACCCGGGTGTCTGGCACTGTGAGGCAGCAGTGCTAACCACTGTGCCACCATGCCAACTCCTTTTGAGGAGGTGATAAGAATGATTGATGAGGGAAGGGCAGTGGATGTTGTCTACTTGGACCTTAGTAAAACTTTTTGATAAAGAATCTCAATACAGGCTGATACAAAAGGTAGAGTCTCATGGGATCCGGGTTGTGCTAGCTAGATGGACACAGAACTGGTTTGGTCCTAGGAGACAGAAAGAAACGGTGAAGGGATGCTTTTCAGATTAAAGATCAGTAACTTAGTGGTGTTCCGTAGGGATCAGTTCTGGGATCTTTGTTGTTTGTAATATATGTCAATGATCTAGAGGAAAATGTAGCTAGTCTGATTAATAAATTTGCAGGTGACACCGAAATTAGCAGATAGCGAGGAAAATTGTCAAAGGATTCAACGATATATAGATAGATTTGGACACAGAAATGGCAGATGGCATTTAATCTGGATAAATGCGAAGTGATGGAATTTGGAAGATCAAATGCAGGTGCGAATAATACATACAAATGTCAGAACCCTTAGGAGCTTTGACATACAGAGGAATCTGGGAATACAGGTCCATGCATCCCTGAAACTGGCAACACAGGTAGATAAAGTGATCAAGAAGGCAATTAGCACACTTGCCCTTATCAGCCAGCGCATCAAATGTAAAAGTTGGCAGGTTATGTTACAGCTTCAGTTAGGCCACATCTGGAATATTGCATGCACCTCTAGTCGCCATACCACTAGAAGGACATGGATGCTTTGGAGAGGGTGCAGAGAAGGTTTACCAGGGGCTTGCCTGGTCTGGAGGATTTTAGTTATGAGGAGAGTTTGGATAAACTCAGATGGTTTTCACTGGAAAGACAGAGACTGTGGGGTGACCTGATAGAGGTCTACAAATTATGAGAGGCATGTAAGATGGCAATTCAGATACTTTTTCTCAGGATGGCAAGGTCAACCATAAGTGGCTCAAGGTGAGGGGGAAAAGGTTAGGGGAGAAGTGTTGAGAAAATCTTTCACCCAGAGGGTCGTGAGTGCCTGGAATGCCCTGCCAGTGAGGGTGGTGGAAGCAGGCACATTAGCAATGTTTAAGGTGTACCTTGGTAGACACATGAACGGGAGGTGAAGAGAGGGATAGAAACTGTAGATGCACAGTAAGTAGTGGTCCTACATAAGGAATAGGAATTGCCACAGATTTGGTGGGCCAAAGGGCCAGTTGCTGTGCTGTGTTGTTCTTTGTTCTTTTCTATTTACCTGCTGTATCTGCTGTGATGAAATGCACAATATGTTATACTTTGAGATTTGGTTTTCAAAATAAAGGCAGATGGATGTGGATCAGTTCTGTGAGGGCTATTCTTTTTCCAGAAAGTTAATTGGTATCAATGGCCTAAAAACATCAGATTCAAGAATACATGTAACTAGAGTTGTGTGCTTAGAAGAACTCATGTGTAAAGGTCTGTGTTCTATGTATGTGTCACTTTATTTGTCATTGTTCTTTTGTTAATGAACTTAGTTCTGTTGTTAAAGAATATCTGCAGAATCTCTTTATTTCACTGCCAAACCTTTTCTTTAATAAAGTGCAAAGATTAAACATATGATCGATCAAGTCAGTTCCATTCCGGGATCTTACTTGTCCAATATTACCATCAGCTGGAATCATACCAGAGTGTGGACTGCTTCAGGATTGGAATTCATTGATCTTAAGATGTGCTTATGTCTCTTTTAAAGGGGCAAGTATGTGGACATTTTGAAGATAAAGCTGGAATATTATGTCGAGTTTAGTGCATAAGTTAGACCTTAAAAATGGCTTTGAATGGTGCTGAGAGTTTTCTTGGGGGTACAAGGCAAAATTGGATTATTTTAGTCTGATTAAGACTAAACTGAAAGAGTTAGCAGATACATTGGACATTGAAATAAAAACTGGCCTGGGCTTCAAAGATGCTGGTTGAATTAGATGTTGAGGTTGTTCCTACTACTTGATCCGTATGATATGTTTTACAGAATAGCACAACATCTTTCTGAAGACTTTGCCTTGTAAAATATCTAGTTATTGAGGCTTGTGTTTTCCATGTTGCTCGATGTCCTGTCATAAGAATTCCACGAGCTGCTTCTAATATCTCTTCATGATATCAGGTCAGTACAACTATTTGATGAAAATCCATTTCTTCTTCCTCTACAGATCTGTGAGGTTATCTCCAACACTTCAGCAGAATCCCATTTCAAATATAGGAGCACTCTACAACTCCTTCAGTGTGAGCTGCTTGTGCCAACTTATTTATCTTATTCTACATCTATTCCCTGAGCCCTCAATTAATGAAGACATGCTAAATACTTCTTTTTAATTAACTTCATTGTTAACACTCACTTACTATGGTGTTGGACTTCGTTTAGTCAATGTTCTGGTCACCTACAAATGATGGAAAAATACCCAGAAACTGTTCTTGCAAATGTTCCACCTTTTAACCTCAACTGGACTTTCCATGATTATAGGTGATGCTCTGACTGTCACTACCTGCTAACTCATTCCCCAGGAGTAAATCAATTCCATTCACAGGTAAGTTCTCAACTGCCCTATCACAAGTCCTACTCCAATTGGACCTTGTACAATGGGACTGCTGTATATGGTCACCTGTCCTACTTAGCTTTCTCTAGAACCAACACTCACTTTGTTAACTCTTTGCTTTTATAACCCTTTATGGAAACTCTTAAAGTCTGTATTCATATATCTAACTAGCTTTCACTCAAGTGTTATTTTTTTGACTCCTTATTAATCATTTAGCCATTCTTTGCTAATTTTTGGTATTCTGTTCAATCATCTAACCTGCCGTCCATCTTTGTGCAATATTTTTTCTTCACTTTGACACCATTCACCCATTGGACTGTATTTATTCCAGTATTTTGGAATTTGTAGTTTACCACTTGATTTCTATTGACTAATATCTCAACCTAATTTGCCAATTCACTTCAGATAGCTCTGTTCTCATGACTTCACAATTATCCTTATTATTTAGCCTTGAACCCACTTTACTCTCCCTCAAACTGAATGCAAAACGCTTTCTTCATTGTCACCGAGGAACATTTTTACTCTGGTGTCATTTTTAATCTGATATCATTGCATAACCCCAGGATGATCCAAAGCACTTGCCAAACAACAATGCATGTGTTAAAGTGGAGTCACTGTTATAAATTAGTAAACACCATAACCAGTTTACACATAGCTAAGTCCCAAATACAGCAATGTGGCAATGAACAGATAATCTGTTTTAATGGTACTGGTTGGCAGATTACCTGGGAGACAAGGGAAAGTGTGTTTGGACCTCTGCAAAGTGGTGCCACAAGACAGCAGATGTTTCTTTAGGGTAGCTTCTCATCTGAGTGTACCCTCAGTGTTGTACTGGAGTGGGTGGCCAGGGTGTAAATGGATTAAAGAACACAACTTTCTTTTAAGCTTAAAATCAAAAGTTTTCTAAACCTAGGAATTTCTGGTTAAAAATCCCTGTTTAGTGTCAACTTTGGTTCCGTAATTGCCATAAATCAGGAAATTGTGAATTCAAGCACCAATCCAGTGATTTGAGCAATAATTCAGGCTAACACATTTGGGTAATACTGAAGGAATGCTATACCACTTATTGCACAATCTTAGGCATCTGAACATAAAATATCACAAGGCGCTATTCGGAGAAGAGCAGGGATGTATAAAAATAGACTGGAAAGGCTGGGACTTTTTTCACTGGAGCGTCAGAGGTTGAGGGGTGACTTCACAGAAGTTTAGAAAATCATGAGGGGTATAGATAAGTGAATGACAAAGGTCTTTACCCGAGGGTGGGAGCATTCAAAGCTTGGTGGCAGATTTTGAATGTGAGAGGAGAAAGATGGTGTGTGTGTGTGTGTGTGTGTGTGACAACATTCAAGAGATATTTAGATTAGTTCATGAATAGGAAATATTTGGAGGAATATGGACCAAGTACAAGCAGGTCAGACTGGTTCAGTTTGGCAACATGGTCAGCATGGACTGTTTGAACAAAGGGTCTGTTTCTGTGCTGTATGACTCTCTGATTCTGTCCCTGCTAATTTTAACATCACATAAACAGAATATCTGTTCAATTTTTTGAAATACCTCTCTTCATACAGATTACATTTCGATGACAATGAGAAAATTTGTTCTGCTCAGTTTTCATTTCAATCCTCTCAATGTTTTTTATTTCCAATTTTTCTGACAAATTTAAGCACCTCAAAATGATGACTGATCGTTGGTCCAACTACTTAGACCTTTGTCAAGTCATTATTTTTTGTTAAATACATGCAGATGGTGTATGCACCAAAACACAAAACTTTACACAAATACCTCAAGATAGCTAGCACAAGTTCCTGGAGGGAAAACTATGGGTCTTTACAAACTTACAAAGTTGAGAGTGTGGTGCTGGAGAAGTAGAGCAGGTCAGGCAGCACCCGAGGAGCAGGAGAATCAACTTTTCGGGCAAAAGGAATGAGGCTTGTGGGCTGGGGGAGCTGAGAGATAAACGTGATGGTGGTGGCGACCTCTCACCTTCGCCCCCAACTTCGTCGACCGACTGCTCTCTCAGCTACCTTTCCGCCAGCCCCACCCCCCTCCCATTTGTCTCTCAGCCCCCCAGCCCCTGAGTCTCATTCCTGATGAAGGGCTTATGCCTGAAACATCAAGTCTCCTGCTCCTCAGATGCTCCCTGACCTGCTGTGGTTTTCCAGCACGACACTCTCAACTCTGACCTCCAGCTTCTGAGATCCTCACTTTCTCCTATAAACTTACAAAGTTGTCTCAATGTGATGCACAGGTAAAGTAGATGAAAAAGAATTATTTTGATGGTGTCCATCACAGCCTCATGACATCACAAAGTACTTTAGTGCCAGTAAAATAATTTTTGTTGTAATATAAGGTAAATAGAGTCCATTTTCGCAAAGCAAATGCACACAAACAATGTCATGTTAATCAAATCAATGTTTGTGATGCTGAGGTGGAAACTGTCGAGACAAGAGGAGAATAAAAGTATTTTTAACCAGGATATCGCTAAAGAAACAAATTCTTTTCAACATAAAATAGGGATGTCAATGTTAGTTCACTTAATCTAGGAATCAGAGACCCATAGATATTCAGCTAACTCGCAGTCATTCATCACCATATACACTCTCCCACCCCATTTTCCCATCCTATACACTCTCCCTCTCCATTCCCCATCCTGTACACTCTCCTTCTCCATTACCCATCCTGCACACTCTCCCTCTCCATTCCCCACTCTGCAAACTCTCCCTCTCCATTCCCCATCCTGTACACTCTCCCTCTCCATTCCCCATCCTGTACACTCTCCCTCTCCATTCCCCATCCTGTACACTCTCCCTCTCCATTCCCCACCCTGCACACTCTCCCTCTCCATTTCTCATCCTGTACTCTCTCCCTCCACATTCTCCTTCCTGTACACTCTCCCTCTCTATTCCCCACCCTGCACACTCTCCCTCCCCATTCCCCATTCTGTACACTCTCCCTCCCCATTCCCCATCCTGTGCACTCTCCCTCTCCATTTCCCATCCTGTACACTCTCCCTCCCCATTCCCCATCCTATACACTCTCTCTCTCCATTCCCCATCCTGTACACTCTCTCCATTCCCCGTTCCATGCTCCCTCCCCATTCCACATCCTGTACACTCTCTCTCCATTTCCCATCCTGTACACTCATCTTTTCTCTATCTCCCATGTGCCTACTTCCTGATATCAATTATCAAGGTATTGTTACATCTTCCTTTCCTGTGAATGAGATGGAGGTATAGTATTTGCAATTTACTATTATCCTATTGGCCATCATTGAACTTACTTAAGAAATACCATTAAAACAACAGCTAGTTATAAAGGTTCAAAGGTGGATTGGTTTGTTTGGAGATTCCTGGGATATGCAGTGAACTGCACAAACTGACCAAAGGTTTGGGTTTAATGGGCTGGGAAATTGAGCAAACACACTGGGCATGTTGGGTTGGCATTGCCGTCAACAACAAAATTCTGCTTTCTAAACCCTTTCATTGACTTAGTTACAAATAGGATTTACAGCTAAACAAATCAGAGTGCGGAAAGCCTGATCGGTTAAGGAATTCTAGAAACTTGCAAAGGAACAAGATTGGCGTATAAGTTGCTTTATTATTAAAATATCAGAGCGGGGTTTCTGTTAGCAACGGTGAGATGTTACAGGAGTCTCTAGGTTACGGTTGTGTACAGTCATTACCGCACAGGACAGAGGGATTGCCCTCCTGACATTAACCTACTTTGTACAAGCAGCAGTCTTTCTTCTGATATTGTGTAATCTGATCAGAACTGTGCACATGTGGCCAGGAGACTGGAAATTCCAATCTTCGTGGAGCCCTTTGTGTTCAGCCCAGCAAGAGTTAATTGGACTGTGCATGGTGGTGTTGCTATGGTGTTGTATTGGTTCTTGCAGAGAGAAAAAAAATTCATAGCCCAGTTGTGAAGGACTTGGATAGAAACAGAAAATACTGCAATCACCACAGCAGGCCAGTCAGGATGTGTGAAGAGAGCAGGCAAGTTTTATATTGGGATATTAATACTGTTTGAAGCCTCTTTCTGATCTTCACAGGCTCTCGCTGACTTCCTGTATCTTTCCAGAATGTCTGATTTGACTTCCTATAGCCACAGGATTTCACTTTTAACATGTAATGTAAAGCTTCCCCTTCCTAGAACGTAGAACATTACAGCACAGTACAGGCCCTTCAGCCCTTGATATTGTGTAGGCCTTTTATCCTATTCTAAGATCAGACTAACCTACATATCCTTCATTGTACTAACTTCCATGTGCCTATCCAAGAGTCACTGAAATGTCCCTAATGTCTCTGATTCTATTACAACTGCTGGCAATGCATTTCACACACCCACCATTCTCTGTGTAAAGAACCTACCTCTGACATCTCCACTAAACCTTCCTCCAATTACTTTAAAATTATGCCCCCTTTTGATAGCCATTTCCGCCCTTGAAAAAAGTCTCTGGCTATCCACTCTATCTATGCCTTTCATCATCTTGTACACTTCTATCAAGTCACCTCTCATCCTTCTTCGCTCCAATGTGAAAAGCCCTAGCACCCTCAATCTTTCTTCATAAGACATACCCTCCAGTCCATGTAGCATCCTGGTAAATCTCCTCTCGAAAGCTTCCACATCTTTCCTGTAATGAGGCGACCAGAACTGAACACAATATTCCAAGTGTAGGCTAACCAGAGCTCTATAGAGCAGCAGCATAACCTCGCAGCTCTTAAACTCGATCCTAATGCTAATATACCTACTTAATAACCCTATCAACTTGGGTGGCAACTTTGAGGGATCTGTGGACATGGATGCCAAGATCCCTCGGTTCCTCCACACTACTAACAATCCTGCCTTTAACCCTATATCCTGCATGCAAATTCGACCTTCCAAAGTGAATGATTTCACACTTTTCCAGGTTGGAACTCGATTCAAGTCATATGAGCTCAGCTGCGCGCTCAATTCATGCCCAAGATTAAACAAAGGCCATTCAGTCCTTTGAGCCTGCTCCACCATTCAATATGATCACAGTGGACCTCTATATCAACACCAGAGTCCCACTTTCTCTGCAATCCCCTTGATCCCTTTACTATCTAAAATAATTACTGATTTCTTCCTTGAATATGCGCAGTGCGTCTGCCTGAACAGCCTCCTATGGGAAAGAATTCCCCAGGTTGACCACCCTGTGAGCGGAGAAAGATCCCCTCATCTCAGTCCGAAATGGCTTACCCTATAACCTGATACCGTGTCCCCTGATTCGAAACTCCCCACCCCAGAACAGATATCCTCCTTACATCTAGTCTCTCATGCCCTGTTAAAAGTTTAGATCCTAATATGGGGATTCAGGAAAAGCTTCTTATACCCAGAGAGAGTTTGAGATATGGTGCTTGCTTCCATGTGGAATGGCTGAGGTGAGTATCCGAGAAGCCTTTAAGGAGAAATGAGATGAGCACATGATGGAGAAAGGAGTAGGATAATGACAACAGAGCAAGGGTGGCACATCCACACAAATCCTGGCTTAGCCCTGGAGGGCCGAATGGCCTGTGCGACAAACTCTCTGGAGCTCTAAGTAATGTTTATGTGGGCATATATTGCACAAGTGGAGGTTGGAGTAGGGGAACATTCATTCTGAGAGAGGAAGTCATGGGTTTAACACCTAGTCCGGAGACCTGAACTCATAATCCGGACTGACACCCCAATGTAACACTGAGGGAGTGCTGCACTGCCGAGGTACCTTCTTTCAGATGTGCGGTTAAATCCCTGTGCCATCTGTCTTCTCAGTTTGACCTAAAAGCACTATTCAAAGACAAACAAAAGCACAGAATTTCTGGTTATTTATTAGATTTGCCTGATGGTCTTGTACTCAAACTGGAAACTACCTTTCTTACATTATAGCAGTAAATATACTCATTAACCAACAAGCTGGGATATAGATTCAATCACACCAAGGAATACAGCTCCATTACCATCCAACAGCGTTTTTCTTAAGAAGATTCTGAGGCCAAAGTTGCCAACGATGTCCGTCTTTGTAGGAAGGGTGCCCTTTACACTCATTCTAACAGCAACAAGGAAGTCTATCCTCATGACATCCCATTCAGAATGTCCCTCTCATGTTCCGCTATAGGGTTAGGGTCAGAGATAGGGTTAGGGTTAGGGTTGTGAATAGGGTTGTGGTTAGAGCCAGGGTTAGGGTCAGGCTTAGGGTTACGGTCAGAGATAGGGTTAGGGTCCGGCTTAGGGTTAGGGTCAGAGATAGGGTTAGGGTTAGTGTTGGGGTCAGGATTAGGGTTAGGGCCAGAGATAGATTTAGGGTTAGTGTTGGGATCAGGATTAGGGTTAGGGTCAGAGATAGGGTTAGGGTTAGTGTTGGGGTCAGGATTAGGGCTAGGGTCAGAGATAGGGTTAGGGTTAGTGTTGGGGTCAGGATTAGGTCTAGGGTCAGAGATAGGGTTATGGTTAGTGTTGGGGTCAGGCTTAGGGTTAGGGTCAGAGATAGGGTTAGGGTTAGTGTTGGGGTCAGGATTAGGGTTAGAGTCAGTGATAGGGTTAGGGTTAGTGTTGGGGTCAGGATTAGGGTTAGGGTCAGTGATATGTTTAGGTTTAGTGTTGGGTTCAGGATTAGGGCTAGGGTCAGAGATAGGGCTCTGGTTAGTGTTGAGGTCAGGCTTAGGGTTAGGGTTAGTGTTGGGGTCGGGCTTAGGGTTAGGGTCAGAGATAGGCTTAGGGTCAGGCTTAGGGTTAGGGTCAGAGATAGGGTTAGGGTTAGTGTTGGGGTCAAGATTAGGGATAGGGCCAGAGATATGTTTAGGGTTAGTGTTGGGTTCAGGATTAGGGTTAGGGTCAGAGATAGGGTTATGGTTAGTGTTGGGGTCAGGCTTAGGGTTAGGGTCAGAGATAGGGTTAGGGTTAGTGTTTGGATCAGGATTAGGGTTAGGGTCAGTGATAGGGTTAGGGTTAGTGTTGGGGTCAGGCTTAGGGTTAGGGTCAGAGATAGGGTTAGGGTTAGTGTTGGGATCAGGATTTGGGTTAGGGTCAGAGATAGGGTTAGGGTTAGTGTTGGGGTCAGGATTAGGGCTAGGGCCAGAGATAGGGTTAGGGTTAGTGTTGGGATCAGGATTTGGGTTAGGGTCAGAGATAGGGTTATGGTTAATGTTGGGGTCAGGCTTAGGGTTAGGGTCAGAGATAGGGTTAGGGTTAGTGTTTGGATCAGGATTAGGGTTAGGGTCAGTGATAGGTTAGGGTTAGTGTTGGGGTCAGGCTTAGGGTTAGGGTCAGAGATAGGGTTAGGGTTAGTGTTTGGATCAGGATTAGGGTTAGGGTCAGTGATAGGGTTAGGGTTAGTGTTGGGGTCAGGCTTAGGGTTAGGGTCAGAGATAGGGTTAGGGTTAGTGTTGGGATCAGGATTTGGGTTAGGGTCAGAGATAGGGTTAGGGTTAGTGTTGGGGTCAGGATTAGGGTTAGGGTCAGAGATAGGGTTAGGGTTAGTGTTGGGATCAGGATTTGGGTTAGGGTCAGAGATACGGTTAGGGTTAGTGTTAGGATTAGGGTTAGGGTCAGAGATAGGGTTATGGTTAGTGGTGGGGTCAGGCTTAGGGTTAGGGTCAGAGATAGGGTTACGGTTAATGTTGGGGTCGGGTTTAGGATTAGGGTCAGAGATAGGCTTAGGTTTAGGGTTAGGGTCAGAGATAGGATTAGGGTTAGTGTTTGGGTCAAGATATGGTTAGGGTCAGAGATAGGGTTAGGGTTAGTGTTGGGGTCAGGATTAGGGCTAGGGTCAGAGATAGGAATATGGTTAGTGTTGGGGTCAGGCGTAGGGTTAGGGTCAGAGATAGGGTTACGGTTAGTGTTGGGGTCGGGCTTAGGGTTAGGGTCAGAGGTAGGGTTAGGGTTAGTGTTGGGGTCAGGATTAGGGTTAGGGTCAGAGATAGGGTTATGGTTAGTGTTGGGGTCAGGATTAGAGTTAGGGTCAGAGATAGGGTTATGGTTAGTGTTGGGGTCAGGCTTAGGGTTAGGCTCAGAGATAGGGTTACGGTTAGTTTTAGGATTAAAGTTAAGGTCAGGAATAGCATCTTCCTTTTGAATGAACCGGCACCAACAGTACTGTTTGCAGTCGCAGTTGGAGTTAGATGCTGCAGAGTGTTTCAGCAATACCGTGCTGGCACTGTCATTTATCCCCAGCTGCTTGCAGATGTGCTAAATGATTTACAACTCAATTCTTCAAAACAAGTTTGTCATTTTTAAGGGTGTGCTGTCTTCATGTAAAAGTACATAAGCATTTTTCCATTCTTGCAGACACTAAACAGTTGGGTTAATTCACTAAGGATGCTCTCCCAGAAAGGAACTTCCAAACAAGATTCTCATCATTGCCCTCATACAACATTTCACCCTATTACAACATCGTCTGAGAAGGACATTGTGAAAAAACATTGACCCAGCATTCGGTCAAGCTGAAATTGCTGAACATAACGTGCACCACAGTTATATGCCACAAGTTCAACTGATGCGATGTCAAGAATCCTGCAAGTGACCTATTAAGGACAGACAAGCCAATATCGTCCAAAGTGACTAAGCCTTAGCATAAAAAGCTTTGCTAATCCATTTCTATTTCCCAGGCTAATCTCCCTCCTGGAGTGTTTTCAGATCTTTGAATGGGTGCCAGTTAGATCAGAGTTGTGGACAGTTTGTGCCAGGCATCCATATCTGCTCAAAGCAAGATGGGAGAGACTATCTGAAAGAAGACAGCTGTAAGTGTTGGGGCAAGTGAGTGCTCCCATCATCTCCCTACCCACAACAGCACCTTCTTCTCCACGTCACTGTGTAAACTTGCATGCCTCTTTTTGAAATAGAACAGGTAGCCAACACGCCGGGCTAGGGCGGCCTATCCTCGCCTTGCTGCTGTTATGTCTGTTAGTCTCAGTGATATGGAAAGTTGTATGTCTCCGAATGTTGCCACTCTCCACACCAGAGAAGCTGTCAACTCAGAGCTAGTTTCTGCCCCAGACACAATCCCCAGGGGCTGAACTGTCTGAATGGAGGCTTAATGGTAACATCACTGGACAAGTAACTCAAAGGGCTGGACAAATCAGGGGGACAAACTCAGAGAATGCTGGCGAGTTAATGCTTTGAGTCTGTTATGACTCTTCTTCTGAAGTTTTTTCTGCAGAAGGGTCACACTGGACTCAAAACCTTAACACTGTTTGTCTCTCATTGCAATAAGAGAGAAAAACAGCTATCTGATGAAGGAGCAGCGCTCCGAAAGCTCATGCTTCTGAATAAATCTGTTGGTCTATAGGCTGGTGTTGCGTCATTTTTAACTCTGTCCACCCCAGTCCAACACCAGCTCCTCCATCTCATGACTACAGTTGCTGCCAGACCTGCTAGGTTTCAGCAACATTCTTTGAACTTGCTTCCGATTTCCAGCATTCACAGTATTTTGCCCTAATGTTCTGGGGACAGAGGTTCAAACCTCTCAAATATCACCTACAATGGTCTCGTCACACTGCTCCAGTGACAGCCACATTCCAAGGAAGAATAAAAGATATTTGAGAGCTGACAAAGTAGACGAACTCAATTGACCAGTGGGAGCTGGAACTGAACTCTGATACCAAAGGAGAGGATGTCAACCGAGACAGAACTTCACCAGCGTGTGCAGACTGTGCCAAACCCCATTTGTCATTAATTCATTGGAGAGTGCATCAGATACGCTGGCAGCACTGACGTTCCAGGGTCAGCAGGTTGTGTGTCCAGGATGAACCATCTCAGGTGAAAGCAGCATGAGTTTGATGAGTCATCGAGTCATACAGAATGAAAACAGACCCTGAATTTCTCAGGATAGGAACTGAGCGTCAGCGATGTAGAGACTGAATGTTTGTGACGTGGAGTCAATCAAATAGGCTATTTTATCCTGCATGGAGTCAAGCTTCTTGCTTTCTTTTGGAACTGGCTTCATCGTAGACAAGTGGGAGGTATTCCATCACAATTCTAATGTGAGGCAGGTAGATACTGGGTAGGCTTTGAGGATTCAGAAGCTGTGTTAGTCACTGCAGTAATACTAGCCTCTGAACTGCTCTTACAACCACTGTATTTAGCTTTTGAATCTCAAGGGATGGTAGGTAGATTCTCTCTTGTTATAGAGGACATTGCTTGACACGAGTGTATCATACATACTGCTTGTCACTTGTTAACCCAAGTATGTGTATTGCTCAGGTCTTGTAGTATTTGCAAATGGGACTGCTTTAGTGTCTGAGGAGTCGTGAATGGTGCTGAGCATTGTACAATCATTGGCGAACATCCCCATTTCTGACCTTCTGAGAAGGTCATTTTTGAAGCAACTGAAGATGTTGGGCCTAGGACACCATCTCCAGAGATGTGATGACTGACAATCAACAATGAAGACCATCTTCCTAAGACGACTCCAACTGGCAGAGAGTTTTCCCGCTGAGTCCCACTGTCCCTAGCTTTGCTAAAGCTCCTTGTTATCAAACTCGGTCAAATGCAGCTTTGATGTCAAGGGCAGTCACTCTCACCCTCTCACCAGAATGGGGATATCTGTGGAGCCTGCCCCCTGCAGCTACAGTGAATTACATAATTGTTCAGCACCATTCACCACTGGATGTGTAAGGACAGAGGTGCACAGATCTCAGATCTGCTCCATTGACTGTGGAATCACTTCTCTCCATTTGTTGTTTATACTATTTGTCATGTGAGTAGTCCTGTTTGGTAGCTTCACCAGGTTGACACCTCTTTTTTATGTACACATGTCCTGCTCCTGACATGTCCTCCTGCACTCTCCATTGAACCAGCATTCACCTCATGGCTTGATAATAATGGTGCTGTGGGGGATATGCCAGGCCATGAGATTGAAGATTATGTTAGAGTGAGAGTCTGCTGCTGGTGGGTCAAAGCACCTCATGGATGTCTGGTCTTCTGTTGCTAGATCTGTTTGAAATCTATCACATGGTATTGCCACACAACACAATAGAGGTTATTTTCAGTATGGAGTCAACACTTTGAGGTAGGCAGATTGGTGAGGAAGAGGTCAACAGGAGTTTCCCTCCTGTTGGTTCCCTCTCCACCTGCAGGACGCCCAGCCTAAAAGCTATGTTTTTTGGAATAAAGCAGCTTGGCCAGTCATAGTGCTGCTGAGCCACTCATGGTGATAGACATTGAGGTTAGTGACCCAGTGTGTATTATTCACCTTTACTACCGTCAATACAGAGACATGTATTGATTCATCAACTGAAGGGATAGGGGTACATGGTACCAGCAGGAGATTTCCAAGCCCACATGTAACCTGATGCCATGAGTTTTCATGGGGCTGACAGAGCTGACACTGGACCAACAGGGAGAGGCTGAGTGGGCTGGGGCTATTTTCCCTGGCACATCAGAGGCTGAGGGGTATTATGACCTTAGAGAGGTTCATGAAATCATGAGTGGCATGGATTGGGTGAATAGCCAAGGGCTTTTCCCCAGGGTAAGGGAGTCCAAAACTAGAGGGCATAGGTTTAAGGTGAGAGGGGAAAGATTCAAAAAGGACCTAAGGGGCAACTTTTTTCATGCAGAGGGTGCTGCTTAAATGGAATGAGCTGCCAGAGGACGTGATAGATTCTGGTACAATTACAGAATATAAACGGCATCTAGACGGGTATATGAATAGCGAGGATTTAGAGGGATCTGGGGCAAATGCTGGAAATTGGGACTAGATTAATTTAGGATATTTGGTCGGTTTGGATGAGTTGGACCAGAAGGTCTGTTTCTGTGCTGTGCAATTCTATGACTCTATGAATCCCAGAGTAACTCCCTCCTGGCTCCATACTGGGACATACCCAGGGATGGTGATGGTGGTGTCTGAGATGTTGTCCATGCACTTTCATTATATTAAGCTTTGCAGCGATTGATACAATGGAGTGACTTGCTGGAACACTTCAGAGGACAGTTCAGAGTCAACCTCACTGCTGTGGGAGTCACATTTGGTCAGACCAGATAACGATGATACATTGCCTTTCCTATAGGGCATTTGTGAATTAGGTGGGTTTTACAACAATTGACAACAGTTTCAAGGTCCATATTAGATCTTTGATTCTGCATTCTTTTTAAATTCAAATTCTACCACCTGCTGTGGCAAGATTCAAACCCAGGGACATTACTTGGGTCTCTCAATGACTAATCCAGCCACAATATCACAAGGTCATCACCACTACCAACCATCCCCCCTCCACCTCAAAGGTAAGCATTTAATAGTAATTGTGGCATTTAATAGTAATAGTAGTGCCCCTACTTCTGGGCCAGAAGATCTGGGTTCAAGTCTCAGCTGCTCCAAACGTGTGAGGTAACATCTCAAAACTAGTCAATCGAAACTATCTATGTGAGAAAGAAGGGAGCAAATCAGCCCCTGCCTATCAATAGTGGTCATTCTGCCCATTAGCACACGTTAGATGAGAAGGAAATTTGGATGTGAAGCCTTATACATGTCCTGCTTGGACCTTGAAGAATGGCCCCAGAGGTGAAGAACAATGGGGAGCTGGTGTCCTGAGGTATTGAGTCTGTGCTTTGCAGGGGTGGGTGAAGGGGCAAACAATCAGAGGAGGGGTAACTACAAATTACAAATGCTCATGGGAAATTGCAATGTGTCTGAATCCTTTCTTGGATTGATAAGCAATTTACAATTGTCCTTTAATTAATTACAGATCATTACTGAATCTGTTAAAGTGACTTGAATGGCATTTAATATTGGTGGTACCACTTAAATGCTATCCGAGGTATAGTCCTTCATATGAACATCATTGTGTAAGGACTTCAAACGTTGCTGCCTATCTGCTTCTCTCTATCATGCAGTTTCACGGATAATCAAAGATGCTCATTGTGCTGTGGAATGATTCCAAAATAAAGCATGTTTTCTTTCCTTCCAAGTGTGAAATTTTCAAAACCAGTTTTGGAACAGAAATGTAAGAAATGGGACACGGGTTTGAACTCTCCTTAAAGAAACATGTCAAGATTTCTTCAGCAAGTGTGGCTGGTCTTGGCCAATTTCTGTCAACATCTGCAGAGGCTGGAAAGGGCAGCTCAGCTGGAGAGTCAGCAAAGAGAATGAGACAGTGATCATCAAGGCCATTCAGCGGCAGCTAGAACATGAGCTATCCTCTTGGGGAAACTTGGCAAGGAGTGAAGTGGGAGTAACGAGTGGAACCTCCTGTGAATATACAGCAAGACAGAGCAGACCAACTCTAGTCTCAGATCTATCCCTTTGCATTTTCAATTTTCAATTATTTGATTGACCCAACTTTATAACATTTGTTAAACATCCCAAGATGTTCTGTAATCTGTCCAAACATGTGTTTAATTATTAAGCTATCACAGAATTATTACAATGGGGAACAATAGGGCCCATCATATCCTTCAAGCTCTCTAAAATGCGCACTTCATGTCGTACCATAGTCCTGTGAAGCAGGCATGAGAGGGTTAATGTTAGTCGAGTTAAAATTAATGTGTATGATAGTTTTTAAATAAGTGCTGTAGTTATGCTCAATTTACGCTACGATGTATTAAAAACATTCTGTGTAAATATTATTCACTGCTCCACAGAGCCATGAGGTAAGTGAACTGAAAGCCAGGCAGGATGGTCCAGTTACCATGGAAACTGGCAGATCCAAGGCTGAAGGCTGAGGAAATAGGTGCCTGCGCAAGGTTGAGAATTATAAATGTGTGCTGAGCCCTCTGTATTTTTAAAATGCTCTTGGGGTGACCAAGGTGAGGTTCTCCCTTGTATGAGCTCAAATAAAAATCTTTATTTCATTGACCCACGCAGAATCGAGAGTGAGCATTTATCAATAAGCCACCCTGTAACCCTGCACCTTCGTCCTTGTGAAATGACAGCGCAATTCCCGTTAGAATGCCTCAATTCAATCTGCCTCTACCACACAGTCAAGCTTTGCATTCTAGAGTCTAAAGCACATCGTGTGGAAAATCTATCTCCTCTTGTCACTTTTGCTTCTTTTGTCAATTACTCTATACCTGCACCCTCTCATTCTCGTCTACTCTGTCCAGATCCTTCATGGTTTGATCTATCGGACCTCATCACAGCTGTCTGTTCTCCAGGGAAAACAGTCCTAATTTCTCCAATCGATTTTCGTAACTGAAGTTCCTCAACCCTGAAACCATTTTCAAAAAATCTGCTCTCCATCTTCTCCAGGGTCCTTACATTTATCCAAAGGTGCTGTACTCAGAACTAGATGTAATACTCCAGCTGAGGCCAAGTGTAAGTGTCTTATACATCAAAGAGTTTTCTGTGTTACATGATGCATAAGTCTGTTGAAAATATCTGACAGTCTTTGCCATGGGGCATTAGAATTGGAATAATTCTAAATGCAAGAATGTTTTGCTTTATATATTTTCTTGTGAGAAATGTTGTCAAGTTGAAAGTTTCACAAATTCCCTCGACCAGTTGTGAAACATGCCAGGAATTTGTATCAGGAACCCAGACAAACACACACCCCACTTCCTGTCGGTCTCAATTGTCCAAAGCAAGCAACTGAAGTCCTGATAGCAACAATTTAATTCTCGGGATGTGAGAATTGCTGACAAGGTGAACACTTCTTACTCAGCACGAATCACTCTGATCAATTGGTGGTGAGCCAGTATCTTGAGATGCTGCAGATCCCCATGTGATGCAGGTGCGCAGAAGGAGGGAGTTCCAGGATACTGACCAAGTGACAGTGGGTAACCCCACAGTAGGTGAACCGTAAAACCATAAAATGTAGGAGCAAAAGGCAGCCATTCTGCTCACTGAGTCTGCTCCACCATTCAATGAGATCATGGCTGATCTGATAATCCTCACCTCCACTCTCCTGCCTTTTCCCCATAATCCTCAATTCCCCTCTTATTGATTTAAGATCTCAGTGTAATGGAAAATTAACAAAAATTAATATTTACTCTGAAATCCATTTACTCTGAAATCTGAAAGAGAATGCTTTACTAAATTTAAAACTTTTCTGACACTTTGCAACTTTGCTAAAGTCTGCAGTCGAGGGACAGCTTGTCTCTGTGGAACTTTGTAAACATTCAAACTGGCCTTGTGAGCAGTCGATTTCAGATCAGAGCTAAGGAAAACATAAAGACAGTTATGTCCACAGCAAGGGAATAGTAAAAACAAGGACTCGAATGTTCCCAGCCCTTGTCCTTGAGCGGGTGATAAGAATGGTATGAGAAGAATATATGAATCTTGTTCGAAGCCCTTACACGAGGATTTCTGCCCTGCATGCAGTTTTTAAATAAATTTTTTCTTTGCTCTTGCTAGCATCTGAGTCGAGTCAGTTTAATTTCCATGACACTCAGCATTGAATATATTTGACCCAACCTCTACAGCCACCTGCAGCAAAGAATTATGGGGATTGACTCCCCTCTGAGAGAAGAAAATCCTCCTCACCTCTGCCTTCAATTGACAACCCTTACCTCTCAGACTATGCCGTCTGATCCTGGGTTCCCATGAAAAGAAACAAACTCTCTGTCAAGCCCCCATAAGGCTTACCTGTTTCAATAAAGTTCCCTCTCACTCTTCTAAACTCCACGCCCAACCTACTCAACTTCTCCTCAGAATGCAATACCTGGAATCATCCTGACCGATCTTCTCTGGACTGCCTCCAATGCCAGTATATCTTTCCTTAGACAATGGAACCAAGTACGTTCAGGCTATTGCAGGTGTGGTATAATTACTACCATTATAATTTTAGCAAGCCTTCCTTATTTTTAAACTCCACTCACTTTGAAATAAAGACCAACATTCAATTTACCTTCCCTAAGACCCATTGAACTTGGATGCAGCTTTTTTGCAATTCACGCACAAGGATTCCCTGTCCCTCTGTGTTACAGGTATCTGCAGTCACCTATTTAAATAATATTCAGCTCCTTTATTCTTCCTGCAGAGTTCCAGACTGTAAAGTGTAACCTCCATGGGGTTCCCTACAGAATATTCTAACTCTGTCCCCCTCTGTATTTATATTTAGTGAGGTGCCACTCTGTGACATCATTGTAAAGTTGCTCTGATCCATTAAACAACAATGATAAACTGCAAAGACAGCTCTGTGACCCTGGGATAAGACAAGGACATGCATCACACCTAACTAAATGCAGTTTCCTTCTTATATACCAGAATGAAATGTCCTTTTCAGTGCTTGAGCTGGATAGTTGTGACAAGTGAGGGGAAACAACTTCAGGATGATAGGCAGAAGCTCAAAATAAAGCTGAGAAATGATAATTGTGCATTGCAAGAACTTAAATTGAGTTGAGCAATTCAGTGCTATAATCTGTATGCACAAATCAACCGTTCTACAACATTATCTTGAGGACGTGTGCAAACAAAATTGCCTGTAAAAGTGTTTTTTAAAATGACATAGTTTCACATAGATCACTTTATACTTTGCACGGTATATATAATACTCAGTCCACAGAGTATTCATGTGAATCTTGTGACTGATCAAAACTTGAAACAGCAGTGACGATAACCTTACGGAAATTATAATGTCCATGTAATATAGGTCACAGGATGAATGGAGCAGTGAGCAAGACAGAGTATGGGACTACGTGTATTTTATTCCTTGACACTTATAAAGAAACTCAAGCTGTACTTCTGTGGACCTCATGATTTCAGACTGTGAATGAAATGCTACTAGAAGTTAAGCATTGGCTATTATTTTTTATCAAATGGAAGATGGTAACAGGATGATGGACAAAAACGTGCAACATAATTGACATGCAATTATATCTGCACCGTTTAAACCCTTATCTCAAAGTACTTTAAAGCCAATTCAGTACTTCTGAAATGTAGTCATGGAGGAAATACAGCAGAAAATTTGCACACAGAAAGCTCCCCCAAAGGGTAATATGATAATCACCAGGTCAACTGTGTTCTTTTAAACGTGTGGGAGATAAAAGTTGTCCTGGGCACGTTGGATAACTCTCCTGCTCTTCTTTCAGAGAACACCATTCAAACTTTTCTATCCACCTTGGAAAGAAGACAGGGTCTTAATTTAACACATATCCAAAAGACAACACCATCAACAGCACTGGAACATTAGCCCAGATTCATGGCCATAAGACACCGGAGATGGACTTGACCCCAAAACCCCAAATCAGAAACAACAGTAAGTCACTGCTGATATGTAACATTCTTCCTCTGATTTCCATTGCATCTCTATACATTCTAAAATTCCCTCCTAACTCCCTCATCTCTTTTCTGTTACTGAGGGCTAAAGATACCCCAACGCACTCAGCTGGTTATTGCTGGCTGCAAAGAAACAGATACCATAAATTATAGTGTATAAGTGAGCCTGGCCAATAAAATGACCCTATTTTTCCAGTCCAATATATAAGATGACCCTGCCAACCACACTCAACCTCTTTCAGCTGCTTCACACGTTTGTAGTCAGCCTTAATGAGTTACCGTACAAATATACGTTTTACTTATAACTGGGTGTAATGGATCCAGAAGGTGAAATGGGCTACACACATTGTAAAAAATGTACAGGAATTTAAGGCATGCCCATTCATTGCATGGGATGCTGATGACCACCCACATCCGCATGGACTGTTCACTTTTATACACAACATGGAAGTGAACCCCATTTTTGATGGGTTTTTTTTGTGGCTTCACATATCAACTTATATGCTGATACATAAGGGGATATGTAAAGGAATTGAGAGGCATCAGGAGAAATATAAAACGATAAGATGCAGGTCTAACTTGACAATTGTATAAAGGAGTGGGCTATTTCACTCCTCCAATCTGCAAGCCAAATCCATCTTAGCAGATCTGTACCTCAAATCCAATCACATCCTTCATTCTGTACCCTGCTGGACCAAAGATCTATCTGTCTCAGCTTTGAAACCTGTGGAAGGACCTGCAACCCTCAAAAATAGGTAGGTTTGGGCCAATGGGAAGAACTAATTTAAAATAAAATCACAAACCACAAACCAAACTGGATCAAACAATCTTTAATGGAGGGAAATAGAGAGAGTGGGAAACCAACCTCTTCCATGAGACATGTAACTCTTTGAAACATTGTAATGAAGCTACACCCCTCATGTTCTTCTGTTTGAACTGTAACTCTGGCCGAGTGAGTAACTCTGATTCCAGGATACTCCTCAGCTGAAGGGAAGGAAGAACTGTTGCATGGATGAGTGCTTTTACACCACTACTTGTGGTTCAAGAGTTGCAGGAGTAATTAGCTCAGGCCCTCAAGCAAATGTATTAACATTCCCAACAATTAACCCTAAGTAGCAGCGCCCCCCCCCCCCCCCCCCCCCTCCCATATTCAGTGTCCTCCAATGTTCTCCTGATCTGTGTATCTTGTGTTTCCAGTTGATTTTAATACCTGACCACCCCATCCCAGAATGAAGCATGGCTTAATAGGTCACAAGTTTAAATTTCTTTTTTTGTTTAACATAGAGGTCAGTTAATGAACATACTTACAAGAGGCTGCCAAGTACGTTTTAAAAAAGATTATTGCACGCAAGAATAAACACAAACTATATTACACTAGATGAGAACAATTGGATTGATAGCATTACAAACATCAGACAGAAAGAGTAATCACTATTATCACAGCAATAGCCTTAAGGGATTTCATGAAGAGTCACTGTCAATTCCATGATCAAGCTTCTTGTTTAGCTGGTACAGCTATAATCAGTTTCCTTTTGGTACATTACCTTGCATTTACGAGGTGTTATTTTCTGAAGTTAATGTCTCTCCCACATTAAACAAGCTGCTAAATGAGTTCACTATTTCTTAATATGAGTTCCTTGTATCCATGTCTTGAATGGTCTTACCGGTTGCCTCTCTCTCCAACAGCCCCACGGTTTTCTGCTTCTGGAACTTTCTTCTCATTGTTGTGTGACCATCTCAGGACCTCTCATAGCCTGGATTGCTGTGTGAGATTACTAATAAGAGCAATTCTGCTGTTATGGACTTTTGTCTCTGCACTAACTTTTTCTGGCTCCATTCTGACTCCTCTCTCACTCTCTCTCAGTCATAAACCTCAAGTTAACCAATTATTTCCCCAGATGGCTTGTGGCCATTTAGCTGAAATCACACAACATCTTGTTGAAAACCTGAAATCCATTTCTCGTTCACCTTAAAACCCAAATTATATCACTAATATATTATTGATAATCATTAAAATTAACCACAGGAACAGACACATTTCTGAATTATCAACTTTCCAGAATACAGGTTTCAGAATTCAGCTTTAAACACTGTGCAAGTTAACAACTAATATATCATCTATAATGATCAATGTTGAGATTTGGGAATGCGAGGCTGTACCTATAAGTTTTGTACATAGGGAGGGCTAGAACTCTACACACACACACACACACACACGGCACGGTGGCTAGCACTGCTGCCTCACAGCACCAGGGCCTTGGGCGACTGTCTGTGTGGAGTTTGCATGTTCTCCCTGTGTCTGCATGGGTTTCCTCTGGGTGCTCCGGTTTCCTCCCACAGTCCAAAGATGTGCAGGTTAGGTGGATTGGCCATGCTAAAATTGCCTGTAGTGTTAGGTGAAGGGGTAAATGTAGGGGAATGGGTCTGGGTGGGTTGCTCTTCAGAGGGTCGGTGTGGACTTGTTGGGCCGAAGGGCCTATTTCCACACTGTAAGTAATCTAATAATGGGGAAGGTGTGTTTGATGCAGTTTACTTTACTCTGTGGCATATTTCTAAAACCACCAGAAAGGGTTTGTCAAGCAACTTTGTTTTTCACCGAGACCATGCCTTTTGCAATTATTTTATATTCTATACTGTCATTGGAGTAAAGAGGAAGTGAGTATGAAAGGTAATGTGGGATTGGAGGTTAGCAAAGGGGTGGAGGCCGTGCAAATTACAGGCAAATCTCTCGAACGGACTCGTTCGGAATTTAATTCCATGCCGCTGGCCAGACTGTGTCAGCAAGCATGCTGTGTCAACAATTACATTTAATGAAGTTGATGCAAAATATCTTGGAGTGGGTCTACATTCTAAATAAACCAGCTAATCTGCCATCAGTTTGAACAGTCTTTATAACAAGGCACCTGGGTCATGTCTCCTTGTTCTTTGTTGCTCTGTCATCCATCCTTGCTATAATGCTGAGCCCTAGAGAATTCATTTATAATAAGGGTGGAATATGTTTGGTAATTGAGACAAGGAAGGCCTTGTTCTACACTCATCTGGTGGGAAATCCTTCGAATGGGATCTTCTGAAATAGATCCAACTTTGAGGCATGTCCATCATGTGATGGTCACTAATGGGTCCAAGATATTGGGAAAATCCACTCTTCATCCCTTCTTGACATTAAATTCCTGATCTTGAAAATCAGAGTGAGTGTATGACAGGAAAATGAATGTCTGTCCTCAGGCTTCTCCTGAGCTCCCAGTCCCCACTGCTGCATTACTGCTGGTACTATCAGACAATCAGAATCCCAGCTTGGCGATTGAGATTGACAAATCAATACCTAAAGAAGCAGGAGGACCACAATTCTCAGAGCAAACTCCATAGTACAGCTGCATTTTCTACCTTGCAACAGACTTTGTTTATTCACTCATGGGATTTGGGAGTCACTGACTGAGCCAGCATTACTTGCCCATTTCTGGTTGCCCTTGTAAAAGTGGCGATGGGCTGCCTTTCTGAACCGCTGCAGTCCATTCTGTGTAGGTACATCCACAATGCTGTGAGAGACAGAATTCCAAGATTTTCATACAGCGACAGTGAGGGAATTGCAATATATTTCCAAATAAGGATGATAATTGCCTTGGAGGGAAGCTTTCAGGTGGTGGTGTTCCCACATATCCGCAGTCCGCAACCTTCCAGGTGACATTGGCTGATGGTCTGGAAGGTGCTGTCTAAGGAGTTTTGACAACTACACTTTGAAAAGTACCTGGTTTGCTGAAAGGCTTCGGGGTTATGATAAGTGCTGCCTCAATGCAAGTCTTTCTTTCTTTAATAGTGGAGAAGTACATGAGCATATTGAGATTGGGAGACTTGCTCCAGAACGCAAGGGTCTTGTGCCAACCCTGGATTCTGCTACTCCACCAGCAGATACAAGGCGAAGATGCCAATCCCCACAAGACCCAGACATCCAGATGGATGAAGAAAGAATAAAATGCCACTGAGGCCAATTAGCTAACTGCACTGGACCTCCCCCCCCCCCCCCCCCCCCCCCCACCCCAATTCTTTCACGTCTTTGCAGCTTAAGAAGTGGAATTTGTTTTGATGCACATGATTCTGAGAAGTAAACAGAATTCCATGTAATTAAAAGCCTCCAAAATACATCATCCTTTCTAAATCACAAATATCATTCCTAACATTTCCCTGATGTTGGCTGTTCTGGGTTAAACATGTTATTTGCCAGATGTTATGCCTCTACCACCCCACTTGCTGTCTGTGGGAATCTGCACCGAGTTAATTCTCTGGTCTCGGCTTTGCTTCTCTCAACACATGTGTCATTGTGTGGCAGTTGTTAGTGAGTGAAATGACCTTTCCATATTGCTGGAATTGTGCATTTTCATTGTGTTATATTCTGAGAGCACGCTGCCGAGTCAGCCCTCAGTTATTGCTCCACACACATTCACTATGATCAGTATACTAATAACATGCACATGTTTTCCTGGCATTCATGGGCAGCAGTGTTACGCGTGATAACATGGGCAATTGCGAGTCAAACTCTGGCATACAATCCAACCACACTGGCGTATATACCTCTAGGGTTGCAAACACTCCAGGAATTAATGATCATTTTTTTGGACGCAACTACAGGTTAACCAGGAACATAAATTAAAAACAGTTTGCTTTCATTGGTTGTGGTGCTTTGGTTCAAAGATGGGCTCGAAAGATTATGATTTGATTATGTAGGAAGTTAAAAACAAGAGATCCCTTGATTACAATGTCCAGGAACCCACCCAGTCTGAGGTGGTGGGAACTTTGACTGAAGCACCCTCAAAATCTGGTAACTGGGGTCCAGACACTGAAGGAAGAATCAGGAACCTCCTGGTTACAGAGGAGCACCCAACTTCTGTACAATGTAAGTAACTGGGAGGACACTTCCACAAGATCAAAGAATCCCCACAATCCAGAAAGAGGCCTTTAGCCTATCAAGTTTGCACTGACCTTCTCACCCAGACACACACCCCACACCCCTGTAACCCCACATGGGGTTTTTACCTAATCTGCAAGTCTCTGGACACTATAGGGGCAATAGTTAGCATGGCCAATCCACCCAAACTGCACATCTTTGGAATGTGGGAGGAACCCCAAGCAGACACAGGGAGAACATGCAAGCTCCATCCAGGCCTTTGCCAGAACATGGAGTCAAACCCAGGTCCCTGACGCTGTGAGGCAGCAGTGCTAACCACTGCGCCACCGTGCTACCCTCTTGAGCACTTCTTTAAAAAACTAAATCAAATGTACAGAAAGTATTTGGGCCACCACATCGTAGGGGATGAATAACTGGGCACAATTTTAAGGAGAGGAGCAGGAGGGGATTTGAAGGAATGTTTTTTCACCCAAAGGGTGGTGGCTATCTGGAACTCACTACCTAACAGTTTGGTAAGAGTCAGGAACGCTTAGGAACTATTTAGATAAACCGTTGAAACACTATGTGACTGGGAGAAAGTGCAGATGCTGGAGAGTCAGAGTCAAAAAGCGTGGCACTGGAAAAGCACAGCAGGCCAGGCAGTATCCGAGGAACAGGAGACTCACATTCCTGATAAAAGGCTTATACCCGAAACGTCGACTCTCCTCTTCCTCAGATGCTGCCTGACCAGCTGTGCTGTTCCAGCGCCACACTTTTTGACTCAGTACAAGCCTATGTGCCAAGGCTGGAAATTGGGCTAGAATAGATGGAAATCCTACAGGGTGGAAGCAGGCCATTCGGCCTATTGAGTTTACACTGACCCTCCAAAGAGCATCCCAGCCAGCCCCACCCTCCCTTAGGTAAAAACAATGACTGCAGATGCTGGAAACCAGATTCTGGATTAGTGGTGCTGGAAGAGCACAGCAGTTCAGGCAGCATCCAAGGAGCTTCGAAATCGACATTTTGGGCAAAAGCCCTTCATCAGGAATAACGTCGATTTCGAAGCTCCTTGGATGCTGCCTGAACTGCTGTGCTCTTCCAGCACCACTAAACCACCCTCCCTTACCCTATCCTATACCTATATTCCCTATGGCTAATCAACCTTGCCTGCACATGTTTGGACTGTGGGAGGAGACCCATGCAGACACAGTGAGAATATGCAAACATTCACCCGAGGGTAGAATCAAACCCAGTGCTAATCACTGAGCCAGTATTTGCTGAGCAATGCAGACACGATGGGCTGAAAGACCTCTCTCCGTGTTATAAAAACTCTGGGCATCGTCATGTGGTAAGGCTCGTTGCAACTTTTAAAGATGGCACCCGCATGGGTATAGAACTTGTTGATATCAATCTCAATGATGCCCGCACACCTTGAAAAAAGACTTCCAAAGCTCACATCACATCGACCTTTATTCTGAAAATTCTAAAAACTAAACAGAGTTCTCTCCATTATTAATAGGATATTCCATGAGTTGTCGTCTCCACTGTAGCAAATGGATTCTCAGCCCCTTTGTTTTCAGAATGAATGAAGTTTCATTTTTCATGTAGTGTGTACTGGACCTTCACTCCCGAGTTGACGTGCTGTTCAGGTCTGAATGAGGGGCTATTGTACCAGGCCAGTAACCTTCACTAATCACCTCTTACCAACAGGAAAAACGTACATCGGAAAATGGGTGGAAAATAGGAGACTTATTCAATCAGGATGAGTGGTCTTATAAAATATTAGCTAAAAATTCTTTCTTGGCAATTTGTGTAGGAAAAAATATCATGCGTATTATCTGATATTAGATTGCTAGGCGGTAAATAATGAGCTGGCATTGAAAACAGGCCTGGATTTCCAATTAATACAGAATTGTGCAATGTTTCCATTTAGCATATTTAAGAATCAGCAGGATATTTATCAAGGATTAGATCATGCATTAGAGAACTTGGATAAAAGGACTGGGAGCTATTGATTAATAGACTGCAGTAGGGAGCTGTTAGCTGCGAATCCCTCCCACCCTGACATTGTGTAAGGTCATCCCACTCTGCTGCGTCAGGTTGATACTGCGTGTTTTGTAACATAGGAAAGATCACAGTGTTTCAGAAATCAAACCTGGCAAACGGCTGTTCAGAAGAAAGTCAAGCAAAATAAATGATGGATTATCAATTTCCAGACTTCTAAAACTGTATCTGGATTATGGAGCAATTAAATTGTCTTCAGTTTCTAATAATTGGGTTATAATTTCCCCTGGAGGCTGATCAGTACAAAATGGAGTTATGGGTAAACAAAGATAGCAGTGATAAAATGTACTTCCATTTTTAGAGCAGTTCTGCATTTTGCTGGCAAAAATATGTGAAGAAAAATTTGCGATCTAATTTGCTTTTTAAAGACAATCATGATTAACCCATATTCAGAACTTGTTCAATCAAAAATTAAGCAATTGTTTCAAGCTTCAAGACCTAAATTGTGCAATTGCAACCTAATATCTGCAGTTATTTTGCTGGTTGTGATACAAGAAAGTTTTGACATGTTTCAGTGGAAAAACGCCAGTGTAGTTTAGGTGAAAAATAGATTACTCTGAAGTGACAGATAAGTATCAATTTTCCAGATTTTTAAAAAAGTAATTCTGGGATGAGGGCATCACTGGTTATGCCAGCACTTAGTGCTCATCCCTAATTGCTCAGAGGGTAGTTAGATGTCAACCACATTGCTATAAGTCTGCCACAGCTAGACTTGAACACAGGTCTCTGGATTAACAGTCTAGTGATAGCACCACTATGCCATTACCTCCCCTAGAGGGGCTTACAACACAGGTTGTATATCTCTAAGCCTGGTACAAAGCCCCATCAGCAGACGTTCACTAGGCCTCCTAAAAAAAAGTTAGAGATCTTTAGATTCTGGAAAAGACCAGAGAATTGGAAAGTTGTCATTGAAACATCTTTATTTAGAAAGGGATGGAGACAAAAACACAACCATAGGCTAGTTAGCTTCACATCTGTTGTTGGGAAATGTTAGAATAATTATAAATAATGTAAGAGCAGGATAGTTAGAAACACATCATGTGATCAGAGTCAGCATGATGTCACAAAACAGAATTCTTTAAGAAAGTAACAATCAGAATAGATAAAGGTGATGCAGTGAATGGAATATAATTGGATTTCCAGAAGGCATTTTATAAGGTGCCACATGTTACCAGACTTCACTTGAAAAGGGCCCACATGTTGGAGCTATTGGCCTGGTAACTGATAGAGCACAGAGTTGGGATAAGGGGGCATTTTCAGAAATGGTAACCTTTAACTCAAGAAGTACCACAGAGGTCAGTGCTGGGACCATAATTATTTGCAATATAGATTCATGACTTGGTTAAGGAAAGTGAATGCATTGTTGCCAAGTTTGGGAATTACACAGAACTAGATGGGAAGGCAAGTGGTGAGGATGACACAAAGAGACTGCAGAGGGATATAAATAGGTTACATAAGTGAGCATAAACCTGGCATATGGAATACAGTGTTGGGAAATGTGAGGTTATGCATTTTGGCAGGAAGAAGCGTGGAACTGGATATTATTTAAATGGAGAAAGACTGCAGAAAGCTGCAGCACAGAGGGATTTGGAGTATGCGTGCATAAATCACAAAAAGTTAGGATACAAGCTTCGGCAGGTAATAGGGAAGACAAATGAAATGTTGGCCTTTATTTCTAAGGGAATGGGGTGTAAAAATAAGGCAATATATTTAAAACTATACAAAGCACTAGTCAGACTATACCTGGAATATTGCGAACAGTTTTAGTCCCCTTATCTTAGGAAAGATACATTAGCTTCGGAGGGTGTCTAGATAAGGTTCACAGGGTTGAGCATGGGCATGGAGAGATTTGCTTATGAGGGAGCATTGAGTAGGTTGGGCCTATACTCATTGGAGTTTAGAAGAACGTGAGGTGACCTTAATGAAACATATAAAATGTCTACTGGGATTGACACGGGTAGATGAAGAGAGGTTGTTTCCCCTTGTGGGACCAGAACGTATAGTCTCAGAATAAGGGGCAGCCACTTTAAGGCAGAGGTGAGGAGAAATTTCTTCTTCTGGAGAGTAGTCAATTTGAAAAGCTCTTTATCACACAGGGCTGGCAGGATTATTAAGTCTGCTGAAAGTTGAGATAAACAGATTTCAGATCAGCCCCGGTCCAAATGAATGGTGGAGCAGACTAGATGGGCAGAATGACCAGCTTCTTCGGCTTTTTCTGGCCTGATAGTTTAAGCACCATCCACTGTGATGATATGATGCTTACTTAGTGGGAAACAATTTAGGATATTATGGGAGACAGACCGGAGGCTAGGTTCTCCCAATAGTCATTGTGGTAAATAGTTGTAGAGATGCAGTAAACTACATCCTTGTTACTCTACAAGACTCCTCATTAGATCAGATGGGTCAATAGGCCAAGAAATGGCAGATGGGGTTTAATCCAGATACGTGTGAGGTGCTACATTTTGGTATGGCAAATCAACACAGGACTTACACACTTATTGTGAAGGTCCTGGGGAGTGTTGCCGATCAAAGAGACTTTGAACTGCAGGTTCAGAGTTCCGTGAAAGTGGAGTCGCAGGTAGACAGACTAATGAAGAGGGTTTTGGTACACTTGCCTTTATTGGTCAGTACATTGAGTATAGAGGTTGGGAGGTCAAGTTGCAGCTGTACAGGACATTGGTTTGGCCACTTTTGAAATACTGCATACAATTCTGGTCTCCTAGCTATAGGAAATATGTTGTTAAACTTGAAAGGGTTCAGAAAAGATTTACAAGGATAATGCCAGAGTTTTACTGGCTTAGTCATTGGAAACAGAATGGAGGACCGTGACTGGCGGTGTTCCACAGGGATCAGTGCTGAGACTTCTGCTGCTTATAGTCTACCTAAATGATTTGGGTGAAAGGATAGCTGGTCTAATTAGTAAGTTTGTGGACAATACAAAGATGGGAGAACTTGCAGATAGTGAGGAGGATTGCCAGAGAATACAGCAGGATATAGATCAATTAGAGATATGGGCAGAAAAATGGTAGCTGCAGTTTAATCCAGACAAATGTAGGGTGATGCATTTTGGAAGGTCAAGTACAAGTGGAAACTATACAGTGAATGGCAGAATCCTTAAGAGTATTGGCATGTAGAGGGATCTAAATGTACAGGTCCACAGAAGGTGGCAGTGCAGGTAGATAAGGTAGTAAAAAATGGTCTATGGCATGGACATAAGTCTATGTTCATTTGAAGGGGCATTGAGTATAAAGATTGGCAAGTTATTCTGCAGCTTTATAGAACTAATAAAAAGGTTTACCAGGATGTTGTCGGGTATGGGGGAGTTTATCTATGAAGAAAGGGTGTATAGACTGGGTTTGCTTTCACTAGAATGCAGGAGGTTGTGGAGCAACCTGATATAAATTTATAAGATTGCAAATAACATAAAAGAGTAAAAAGCATGAGGTTTTTTCCTAAGGGTGGAGGAGTCAATTACTGGGGGACACAGGTTCAAGGTACAAGCAGGCAAGTTTAAAAGATATGTGTGAGGTAAGTCTTTCACCCAAAGGGTGGTGAGTGCCTGAAGGTCCCAGAGGAGGTGGTGGAAGCAGACACAATACAGCATTCAAGAAGCACCTGGACGAATACATGAATGGGAAGGGAATAGAGGGATACAGCTCCTGTAAGGGAAGACAGTTTTAATATGGAAGGGCAAAATGCAGAGGCTTGAAGGTCTGAAGGGCCTGTTTCTGCACTGTATAATTCTTTGCTCTTTATTCTTTGGAGGGTTTGAGCTATAGAGAGAGGCTGAATAGGCTGAGGCTAATTTCCCTGGAGCACTGGGGCTGAGGAGTGATCTTAGAGAGGTTTATAAAATCATCAGGGACGTGAATACAATGAATAGCCAAAGTCTTTTCCCCAGGGTGGGGAATTCCACAATGAGAGGGCACAGGTTTAAGCTGAGATGAGAAAGATTTAAAAGGGACCTAAGGAGTAACTTTTTCATGCAGACAGTGGTGTGTTTATGGAATGAACTGCCAGAGGAGGTGGTGGAGGCTGGTACAATTACAACATTTAAAAGGCATCTGGGTGGGTATATGAATAGGAAGGGTTTAGAGGGATACGGGCCAAGTGCTGGCAAATGGGACTAGATTAGGTTAGGATATCTGGTCAGCACAGACGAATTGGACCAAAGGGTCTGTTTCTGTGCTGTACATCTCTAAGTCACGATTCTGTTAGAAGGTAGCTACCCTCACATGCTCTGGACCATGTAACCCACACACTTAAAAGGTACAGATTATATCACACATAATACTCAACTCCTAGCATTCCAAATAGGGGTGTTCCTTGCCTTCATTGCTCAAATCCAAAAAGCAATGTACCAGCTGAAGCCTTGGAGATACAATCACACCCACAGTTAATCAGAGTCAGAAACAAGTAAAACTGGAAGCCCGAGAAGAGGGATTACTTTAATACACATGCTATGGAATTACTGTGTAGTTTATTTTGCCAGTATGCGTTTTGTATTCCCAAAAACAGATGTTGAAATGAATGCTGAGACAACATCAAATGTCTCATAACTTTCAAAAGAGATATTGCCACAGAAATCCGTCTCGGGCAGCACTGCGGGACAATTGATATTGTATTTGATGCTCATTACAAACCTTGCCCAAATATTCACTTTCACTGGCTTCCAGAGGTTTGAATAACAATCTGGGTGTATAATGGATGGTTGCTATGACAATGTGGCTTTGCACTCCCATCCATGGTGAATTTCTACACTAATGTGTTTCAGGGAAACAATCAACTGGATTTGTAACTTTTAGTTTGGAACATTAAAGTGGAATAATTCCATGTTATAGTAGCTCTCCTTCCAAACAACATAACAATCCCAAAAGTTGAAATATGTCAGCTTTGGGTTGGTTTGCTCCTCTGACATACACATTTATCCATTAGGCAGTAAAATTGAAGGAAGATGAAAGAAGCCAAGGCAGGGAGTCTGCTCTTAAGCTGCTTAATTAGCTGAGAAAAGCCAGCCCGATAGCCATTGCCCATTCAGTGAAGATGCCAGTGCTGATAGCAGCCACATGGATCCCATCAGGTTAATTGAAGCCGTCTGGGTCGTGAAAAGCCCAACGTTGAAAAATATGACAGAAAGAATGAAGTGGTTTCAGGAAATAAGAAAGGCATTTGGAGGATGAAACTGGCTGCTTAATGCAAAGCAGCAGGATGTCATGACTTTGGGTTTTCCTTTCAATCTCTCGATGCCAGCAGTCACCTCCAAGTACACATGTGAATGGTTAAACCCTCTCTCGGAATCACTCCCATCTCCATTAGTGATGAAGTCGCAACGTGATGAAAATAGCCACAGCGGTCAAGCCAATACTCAGAACTGCGTGGCTAAAGACTGATCACATCAGATAAAGCCCACATCAGATAAAGCATTATTGGGAGAATGGATGTAACCCTTGACAAAAGTATTCCCTCCCATTTTGTTGTTTCACTAACTCAGTTAAAGAAACATTCCTACATGCAGGGCCACATGGTTTTAAAATTCAGTTCACCCACCAGCCCATATGTAAATCACTATTTTAGATACTAGAGATGTACACAATGGCATTGGCAATAGGCTCCTGATATAATTATCATATGCAAATGGTGTCATGGTTATCCATGTGAAGTGGTTAATGTTTAAAAATGCAGTTCTTCTACATTATAGAGTGATATTAGGAGCAGGAGTAGGCCATTCGGCCCTTTGAGTCCACTCTGTCTTTTAATATGATCACAGTTGATCCTCCTGCTGTCTCTGTATACCCCTTGGTACCTTTAACATCTCAAAAATGATCAATCTCTTTCTTTCAAATACTCAGTGCCCTGGTTTCCATCGTCTTCTTGGTGGGGAATTCCCTCCAGGCTGATCATCCAACTCAGCACGATGTTCCCACCTTCTCCCCATGCCCTTTGGTCTCACTAACCCTAAGAACTGTATCCAAATCCTTCTCGACAACATTCAATTTTATTTGGCATCAGCCAAATTGGCAGAGAATTCCATATGTTCACTACTCTCAACTCAGTCCTAAATGGCCTACCTTCAATCCTTAGACTGTGACTCCTGGTTCTGGATTCTCAGATCATCGGGAACATTTTTCCTGCATTTCCCCTGTCTAACCCTGTCAGAGCTTTGTAGGCTTCCATGAGATTCTCCCTCATTCTTTTAAACTCCAGTCAAAATAGCCATACATATTCATGCAATGGGTAACCGAACTATTAACAGGACTGAAAGGTGTGCCCATCAGTCCATTCCAGGCTAGCTGGTGTCACCTGAGGTTTGGTAGAGGCATAGGGCCCCTCACTCTTCATGAGACCACCCATTACCCAGTGTCAGCATAAAAAAAAGGACTATATTGAGTTGAAATCCCTTACTCCAAAGTGAATTACAATTAGAATCCCTACAGTGTGAAAACAGGCCATTTGGCCCAACAAGTCCACACCAACCCTCCGAAGAGTATCCCACCCAGACCTATTCCCCTACACCTATCAATCTATATTTCCCCTAACTAATGCACCTAGCCTACACATCCCTAAACACTATGGGCAATTTAGCGTGGCCAATTCACCTAACCTGTACATCTTTGGACTGTGGGAGAAATCCAGAGCACGCGAAAGAAACCCACTCAGACACGGCGAGAACGTGCAAACTCCACACAGACAGTTGCCTGAGACTGGAATCCAACTCGGGTGCCCAGCACCATGAGGCAGCAGTGCTAACCACTAGTCACCGTGCTGCCCTTAATTATCATCCAAAATTCATAGAAAATGGTAACACATTCTGCCAATGGTTTGCCATAATATCCCAAGCTTGTAACCTCCCCCATAGAGAAGGACAAAGGCAGTGGGCACATGGGAATGCCAACACCTTCAAACATGTTCCTGGTGATTGATACCCTGAGTTAAGACGCATATCACCCACTCCTTTACCATTGCTGGGTCAAAGTTACATAACATAGAACAGTACAGCACAGAACAGGTCCTTCAGCCCACGATGTTGTGCCGACCACTGATCCTCATGTATGCACCCTCAAATTTCTGTGACCATATTCATGTCCAGCAGTCTCTTAAATGTCCCCAGTGACCTTGCTTCCACAACTGCTGCTGTCAACGCATTCCATGCTTTCTCAACTCTCTGTGTAAAGAATCCGGCTCTGACATCCCCTCTATACTTTCCTGCAACCAGCTTAAAACTATGCCCCCTCGTGTTAGCCATTTCTGCCCTGGGAAATAGTCTCTGGCTATCGACTCTATCTATGCCTCTCATTATCTTGTACACCTCAATTAGGTCCCCTCCTTCTCCTTTTCTCCAATGAAAAAAGTCCGAGCTCAGTCAACCTCTCTTCATAAGATAAGTCCAGGCAGCATCCTGGTAAACATCCTCTGAACCCTCTCCAAAGCCTCCACATCTTTCGTATAATAGGGTTGTGAAATTCATAACCAAACTGCACTGTCAAAGTACCTCCACCCCAAGGACTGTTGTAGCCCAACACTACTTTCTCAAGGCCGGTTTGTGATAGAGAATAAACACTATCTTTGCTAACAACAGGCTTCAAAAATACATTTTAAAAGATTGGGCCATTGTATGAAGGTGACTGGAATTTTGAGAAGCGACAAATCAACATTGTCTGCAGCAGATGGGAGCAGTTATCAGGGGAGTGGAGCTGGGGCTCAGTTTCATTATAATTAAGGTGTGTGGGTGCTTGTCATTTTCATTGCCTCTACATTTAACGGGGTGGATGGGGGGGGAAGTGGAATGTGGCAGGAGGAAATGCCAATGGATTTCTCAAATATTAGGCCCATTTAGCTCCTGGAGTGTCATCATGATGGTTCTACAGAACCTGAGTATTGCTGAAAAAGACATGATTTGTCATTTGCATCATCAGGACAGTTCACAAGAATACCAATTTAAGAGGAACAATCAACAATGATGCATGCGTTAAGAGTGTTGATTGGTTGGCAGAGGAGCCCTGATTGAAGTGTTGCCATGGAGAATGTTAATAATATTGCTTTGATAAAATGTATCTTTTTTCAGCAATTTCCTTGAGCAATTATTCACATAGTCAGATCTGAAACTATTATGGTTGGCCAATCAAAGGAAATTGATTGCTCAGGAGAGGGCAGGCTCAATGATTTCATTCAGAGAAGCCCGGCTAGTTCTCCAATCCCTTTGTCAGAAAAACTACTGTTAGATTTGCCACTGCATGAGACCCCTACCTTTCGAGTTGTCACGGTTTTAAATGTGTCATTGGACCATTTTAATGAGGACCCCCACCTGCCCAGTGCAGATGCCTTCTCTGTGCCTGTAAAACATGTTGTTAAAGCGCCAGTGAGTGAAAATGCATCTAGAACATAACTGGAAACTTCAACAGTGTCTTATTAACTTACCATCTGCAATGTTGGCATCAGGTTTGCTGGGGTTAAAGCTGGACTGAATAGATTTACTTATCAGCCACAATTGAATAGCAGAGCAGACTTGATGGGCTGAATGTCCTAATCTCTGCTCCTGTGTCTTATGGCCTTATGGTCTTATTTCAAAGATTCACAAGGGTCATCCATGCAAACATCAGCATTTTGCTGTGTGGCCAAGATGAAGGAGTCTGCCTCAACAACACTAACTCACTTAAATACAAAACAACCCCTGCTAACTAAAATTTATATTTAATCTGTGAATGCTGCTGAGATCCAGACAGTTACTGGGTGTGGTAGAATGACAGGTATGTACATATTTGAAGTAACATAATGACTGGTGCACTACACCACAGGAAATAATCAGTGGAAAGGAGGAATGATTTTTAAAGTCTGACAAATTATGACAAAAATTCAGAATAAAAACTCTTCGAGAAGATGGAGTGGGCACTTAGAGTTGTAGAGTCATAGAGATGTCATGCCGACCAGATATTCCAACCTAATCTAGTCCCATTTGCCAGCACTTGGCCCATATCCCTCTAAACCCTTCCTATTCATACACCCATCCAAATGTTGCAATTGTACTAGCCTCCACCACTTACTCTGGCAGCTCATTCCATACATGCACCACTCTCTGAGTGAAATACCTTGCTCCTTAGGTCCTTTTTAAATCTTTCCACTCTCACCTTAAACCTATGCCCTCTAGTTTTGGACTCCCCCAACCTGGCAAAAAGACCTTGTCTATTCAACTTATCCATGCCCCTCCTGATTTTATAAAACTCTATAAAGTCAACCTCAGAAGCTCTGGGGAAAACAACCCCAGCCTATTCAGCTCTCCCTACAGCTCAAATCCCCCCAAACCTAACAACACCTCACTAAATCTTTTCTGAACCCTTTCAAGTTTCACAACATCCTTCCTATAGCAGGGAGACCAGAAATGCACACACATTCTTGCACATTCTCCCCGTATCTGCGTGGGTTTCCTCCGGGTGCTCCGGTTTCCTCCCACAATCCAAAAATGTGCAGGTTAGGTGAATTGGCCATGCTAAATTGCCCATAGTGTTAGGTGAAGGGGTAAATGTAGGGGAATGGGTCTGGGTGGGTTGCGCTTTGGCGGATTGGTGTGGACTTGTTGGGCCGAAGGGCCTGTTTTCACACTGTAAGTAATCTAATCTAATCTAATCTATTCCAAACATGGTCTAACCAATGTCCTGTACAGGTGCAAGATGACCTCCCAACTCCAACAGGTAGTTCTTCTATAACACGATGGTTGTGTTAGATTAGATTACTTTACAGTGTGGAAACAGGCCCTTCGGCCCAACAAGTCCACACCGACCCGCCGAAGCACAAACCACCCATACCCCTACATTTACCCCTTACCTAACACTACGGACAATTTAGCACGGCCAATTCACCTGACCTGCACATCTTTTGGACTGTGAGAGGAAACCGGAGCACCCGGAGGAAACCCACGCAGACACGGGGAGAATGTGCAAACTCCACACAGTCAGTCGCCTGAGGCGGGAATTGAACCCGGGTCTCTGGCGCTGTGAAGCAGCAGTGCTAACCATTGTGCCACCGTGCCGCCCACCGTGCCGTGTTCTTGAGTAACCCCACGTTATGGAAAATCGTGCTTTAGAAACTGAGCCTAAAGTGTTGGTGATGTAATTGCGTTATAGCCAACGCACATTTCGCGGCTTAGAAACAGTGTCCCCAATTCGTCAATCTCCTTACAGCGAATTTGTGCTAATGAAACATGTGTTATAGTAGAACAATCTATACGCTCAATGCACTGGCCAATAAAGATAAGCGTACCCAATGCCTTCTTCATTATCCTGTCCACCTGTGGCTGCATTCTGTCAGCTTCAGTAAATCATATCCTCTATATGGTATCTCTTCGAATGGAGTTTTTTGACGTCTCTCATTTTGCTTTCAGAGACACTTGAGTAGACATCCTTCAATTGTTTACTGGGAGTATTTCCAGCTCCCAGTTCATTTGGTGGGATGTCCTCTCTTTGTTTCTGTATGTCTGGCTCATTTGAGCAGCCTCTAGGCTTGATGTCAGGCAGCACAAGTGCAGCTGTACAGTCTGTTTCCATGCCCTCAATCAATCCATACTACACCCTTGGCATGGTTCTTCCTTCTGAGATTTTCTTCCCCTGCTGGGAGATGGCCGAGCCTCCAACTGGACCAGAAATGGGAGGAGGGGGCTGGAATTCAAATCACTCAGTTGCACTAGGATTCAGGGCACCAACACCTCAGCGTTGCCCATTTCATAGACCTGATGTTGGCAGACAAATAGAAGTTGCATTGGGTTGCCCAAGACTCACCAAAGATGAATCAACGCCATAGGCAGCTTCTTCGAGTAGCAGTAGTACAAGAATGAAATGGATAGTCAAATCAAACTCAACAGCGCTCAACATAAGCACAAGATAAATCCCAACAAGAAAAGTCTTGCCAAATAAATCATCATGTCATTGTCCATGTGTGTAAGATATTTGATACCTCGCCACAGAAGACCTCAAATGTCTCAATGTATGCTGGATGTTCCCTCTCCATGGCCAACGGAGGACAGAAGAGAAACAGAATTACCTCTTATTGATTGAAAGTATTTGAAACAATTAAAATTCAGACAAATACACCCTAATTCTACCTCAAAGTTATGATAAAGATGTCAGGACTAACAATCTCCAAACTGATTCCAACTGACGTTTTCACCAGTGGAACCACTCCAGTTGATGAGAAATAACAGTTTTGTAACCTATGATGGGTCAATGTTATTTACTGTTTATTTAGTATATCCTTTTATTAACAATATTTCGTCACTTTGTTGCAGTGAAGGTGGTTTCAATTCATCAGGACTTGGTTATTTAACTCTTTCAGTAAAACTGAGACCCACGTTATCCCTGGAAAACAAGTGTTTGCAGGGTTTGTTATCTGAAATATTAATTGGCAGGACATTTATGCATAGCTTGGAATTTTTGGGGGAAGACATTTCACAAAACAAAGAAGACTAGTTGCGACAAGGATCAAAGAGTCATAGAGTCATACACTCATAAAACAGACCCTTCTGTCCAGCTAGTCCATGCTGGCCATGTTCCCAAACGACACTGGTCCCACCTGCCTATGTTTGGCTAATATCCCTTCAAACATTTCCTACTCATGTACTTACCCAAATGTCTTTTAAACTTTGTAACTGTACCTACATCCATTACATTTTCTGGCAGTTCATTCAACACACAAGCCATTCTCTATGTAAAAAAGTTGTCCCTCATGTATTTTTGAAATCTTTCTCTTCTCACCTTAAAACTATGCCCCCTAGTTTTGAAATCCCCGACATTAGGAAACAGACATATAACATTCACCTTATCTATGCCCCTCATGATTTTATAAACCTGAATAAGATCACCCCTCAACCTCCTACTGTCCAGTGATAAATTTGCCAGCCTAGCCTACAAATTTGACTAAACAAAACAGGTCATGAAGATTAGATCTCATGGAGTATAGGTAGAAGAACTAGAGGGCGTAGGTTTAGGGTGAGAGGGGAAAGACACATGAGAGACCTAAGGGGCAACTTTTTCACGCAGAGGGTGGTGTTTGTATGGAATGGGCTTGGAGGGATATGGGATGGGTGTTGGAAGGTGGAACTAGATTAGGTTTGGATATCTGGTCAGCATGGACGGGTTGGACCGAAGGGTCTGTTTCCGTGCTGTACATCTCTATGACTCTATGACTGTATCCAGCTTCTCCTTATAACTCAAACCCTACATTCCCTGAAACATTCTGGTATATCTCTAGCTTGATAATATCCTTTCTATAGCAGGGTGACCAGAATGGGACACAGTATTTCAGAAGAGACCTCACCAACGTCCTGTATAACCTCACTATGACACTTGAGTTAGTGTTGCTTGCAATGATTTAGTCGTTTAGAATATTACAGAACCTGACTGATTTGTTTCTGACACTAAGCTACATTTATAAATAGAGATATAAAACTGACCTTCCTTGTTGATGAATATCTGGAATAAAAAGCTAGTGAAATGGTGACCACTGTCAATTGTTGTAAACACCAGTCTGGCTCACTGAAGCCCTTCACAGAAGGAAGTCTACCAACCTTACCTCGTCTGGTCAAAAGCAAAGTGATTGATTCTTAATGACCCTCTTATTAATGAATGGTGCCTTGTGATGCCCACACCTTATGAACAAATTTTGAAAAATGTTGTAATACAAAAGTGTGTGATCACTCTTCATTAATCTCACTTTTGGAAATTACAATTAATCGTAATCATCAAATCAAACAGCACAGCAGGAGGCTGTTGGCCGACCATGCTAGCCCTTTGAAAGAGTCATTCATCCCTCTTCCCTGTCCTTCACCAATAGTCCTGCAGAAGTTTTCTTCTTGAGTACAGGTTTTGATCCAATTCTGTTTGCAAAGGGAATACTGAATGTTTTTGCCCCTTTTTTTTGAAATGCATTTCAGCTCACGACAACTTATTCCATTTAAAAAACCCTCTTCATTTTCACCCGAACCCCAGAGTTATTAAAAGCAAACAAAAAGGGTTTGCATTTATGTAGCACTCTTCATGACTACGAGAAATGCTCCAGTCAATGAAGAATTGATGATGTGTAGTCATCACTCTAATGTAGAAAACAAAGCAGCTAATTTGCGCCGCATGTTACAAATTGACCATATAATGCATGCTTGTGAGATTGATCAAGGGATAAGTATCTACCAGGACACTGGGAATAACTCATCTCCTGTTCCTCCTCAAAATAGTATTACAGGGACTTTTTACGACATTTTAAATTGGAAGATGGGGCTTTGATTTAATACCTCAACTGAAAGCCAGCATCTCCAATTGCTGGCTGCCTAGCACACTCTTGCTTTTTTGTACTCAGGCCTTGGATAGGAACTTGGATCTAGAAGCTTGAGAGCTAGAGGCTGCACTGCTTGCAACTCCACCTAAAAGATTGTAATTTCAATGAGTACAAAAGAATTAAGAATCTGGAGTGAGATGTAACTTTAGATTTGGAAGTATAGGTGCTACAAATAAGACATAACTCATATCTACATCTTTCACCAATTGTCATGTGTCCTGGTTAACAACCCTCTTGTATTTTTTGCTGATTTCATCTCTCCCTGTAAGAATTTCATTTGACGTATAACTACAAGCTGAAAGTATAATTGAAAAAGAAAGGAGGTGCTTGCAATGAGAAAGGCATTAGCTGGTTATCAGGTGGGCTTTGCTATTTAAAACCAACGTAAATGTTCTGAGGAAGGGTTCCTGGACCTGAAACGTTAACTCTGATTTCTTTCCACAGATGCTGCCAGACCTGCTGAGCTTTTCCAGCAACTTCTGTGTTTGTTTGTGTTTGTATATGTTATTGATGTGCTCAGTGTGAGAAACAGGATGGATACATCCTGTTATGACAGCTTCTAACACTCTATATTCTGAAAAAGAGTATTTAGAGACGAAATGCTAAATCTGCAACAGGTCATCTGCTTTTGTGGATTTGGTTGAGAGATGAATGTTTGGCCAACACACTTAAGGGAACAGTTCGGTTTTTCCTTGAATTAATGTCATTGGAATTTTTCTTCTTAATCTGAGAATGGACAGAGCGTCACGTTGAAGTCTCCTGCAAATGACAGCAATTCTAACTGGGCAGTACTCTCCCAGTATCTCACTGGAAAGCCACAGAGATATTGACCTTGCCTCTGGAATAGGTTCATGAAATCTTGAGGTGAAAGTGAGTACTGCAGATGCTGGAGATTAGAATCAAGATTAGTGTGGTGTTGGAAAAGCATAGCAGGTCAGGCAGCATCCGAGGAGCAGGAAAATCGACATTTCGGGCAAAAGTCAGGAAATCGTGATTCAGAGACAAGGGTGCTACCATTGTACCAATTCTGTCAATGGCTCAGTATGCTTATTGGGAATGGCCTTCATCAATTCCTAAACCATAGTTTTCACTTGCCTTCCATGAAGAACATAAAAAAGACACAGAGCTGGTGTTGGCTAAATTGCCCTTTGAGTCAGCTTTGCCATTCAATATGAACATGGCGAATCTTTTACTTTAACACCGCCGTCCCACATATCCCATGATTTCGCAATATACAAAATCTATCAATCTCATTCCTGCCCACACTGAGCCTCTGCTGCTCCGTTACTCCAAACAGTCATTACTCTTCGCCTGAAGAAATTGTTTTCTTCATCCCAGTTCTACATGGTCAACACCTGATTTTGAGCCGAGTCACACCAGCCAAGAAAAAATATTTTGCACTATCAAGGCCTTACAAGTTTTCAATGCTCCAATGGGATCATCTCTCATTCGTTTAAAATCCAGTGATTATTGATGAGAAATACTCAACCCCACTTCAGAGGAGAATTCACACACCCCAGGATCCAGTCTAGTTAACACAGCTTGCATTAGCGCAAGTGTAAGTATATCTTTCCTTGAGCAAGGAAATCAAACCTCTATGCTACTCCACAAAGGGTTTCTTCAAGAACTTAGTTAATTTTAGTAAATGTTTATACACTCTTATACTCACGTTCCTTTGTGACAAATGTTCACATACCCCTTTCCCCTCTTCCTTGTTTTTGTACCCATACAGCAGTATTCTGGACACTTACAGGTTCCTCTGAATACCTATATGTTCCAGCCTCTCACTATTTAAAAGATGTTCCTGAATTTCTATTTTGATATCAAAGTGAATAATTTCTCATTTCCTATTATATTCTATTGGCTGAGTTCTTATCTGATCATCTAACCTGTTTAAATTTTTTATGTGTACACCTTGCCACCTTTCTTTTCACACTCTTACTCCTAAATTCATATCATCTGCAAAATGGACATATCAGTATATACGTTTATGTATATATATATACACGTGAGTTTGGAAAGTACTGCCTAAGCAGAGTTGGCGAATTTCTGCAGTGCATCTTGTTGATAGTATATACTGCAGCTACTGTATGGCAATAATGGAGAGAGTGAATGTTTGCAGGGGAGAGACCTAAGAAGCAGTTTGTTCATGCAGAGGATGATGCGTGTTTGGAATGAGCTGCCAGAGGAAGTGGTGGAGGCTGGTACAATTAAAACTTTTAAAAGACATCTGGATAGGTACATGAATAGGAAGGGTTTAGAGGGATATGGGCCTAATGCTGGCAAATGGGATTTAATCAGGTTAGGATATCTGAATGGCACGGACGAGTTGGACTGAAGGGTCTGTTTACATGTTGTACATCTCTATGATTCTATGCATGGACTGCTTTGCCCTAATAGTGTCAAACTTTTTAAGCATTGTTGGAGCTGCACTCATCCAGGAATGTGTGGAGTATTCCATCACACTCCTGGCTTCTGTCTTGTAGAAGGTGGGCAAGCTTTAGGAAGCCAGGAGCTGAGTGACTTGCCTCTGAACTGTTTTAGCGATTCTATTCATCTGGCTAGTCCAGGAAAGTTTCTGGAAGGAGAAAGTGAGTCTGCAGATGCTGGAGATCAAAGTTGAAACTTTATTGCTGGAACAGCACAGCAGGTCAGGCAGCATCCAGGGAACAGGAGATTCGACGTTTCGGGCACAGGCCCTTCTTCAGGAATGAGCAGAGAGTGTTCAGCAGGAGAAGATAAAAGGTAGGGAGGAGGGACTTGGAGGAGGGGAGTTGGAAATGTGATAGGTGGAAAGAGGTCAAGGTGAGGGTGATAGGTCGGAGTAGGGTGGAGGCGGAGAGGTCAAGAAGAAGACTGCAGGTCAGGAAGGCGGTGCCGGGCTGGAAGGATCCGGCTGAGACAAGGTGGGGGGAGGGGGGATGAAGAAACTGGTGAAGTCCAAGTTCATCCCCTGCGGTTGGAGGGTTCCCAGTCGGAAGATAAGACGCTCCTCCTCCGACCGTCGGGTTGTTGTGGTTTGGCGGTGGATGAGTCCAATGACCTGCATATCCTCGGTGGAGTGGGAGGGGGAGTTGAAATGCTGTGCCACAGGTTGGTTGGGTTGGTTCGTCCGGGTGGCCCAGAGGTGCTCCCTGAATCGCTCCGCAAGTAGGCGGCCTGTCTCCCCAATATAGAGGAGGCCACACCGGCTGCAGCGGATGCAGTAGATGATGTGGGTGGAGGTGCAGGTGAATCTGTGGCGGATATGGAAGTTTCCCTTGGGGCCTTGGAGAGAAGTGAGGGGGGAGGTGTGGGCGCAAGTGTTGCACCTCCTGCGGTTGCAAGGGAAGGTGCCGGGAGTGGTGGTTGGGTCGGTGGGGGGTGTGGATCTGACAAGGGAGTCGCGGAGGGAGTGGTCTCTACGGAAAGCTGATAGGGGAGGGGAGGGAAATATATCCTTGGTGCTGGGGTCTGTTTGGAGGTGGCGGAAGTGACGGCGGATGATGCGCTGTACATGGAGATTGGTGGGGTGGTAGGTGAGGACCAGTGGGGTTCTGTCCTGGTGGCGGTTGGAGGGGCGGGGCTCAAGGGCGGAGGAGCGGGAAGTGGAGGAGATGCGGTGGAGGGCACCGTCGACCACGTCGGGGGGGAAATTGCGGTCCTTGAAGAAGGAGGCCATCTGTGTTGTACGTATTTTGAACTGGTCCTCCTGGGAGCAGATGCGGCGGAGACGAAGGAATTGGGAGAATGGGATGGCGTTTTTACAGGGGGCAGGATGGGAGGAGGTGTAGTCCAGGTAGCTGTGGGAGTCGGTAGGTTTGTAGTAGATGTCCGTGTTGATTCGGTCGCCTGAGATAGAAACAGAAAGGTCTAGGAAGGGGAGGGAGGAGTCCGAGACTGTCCAGGTGAATTTGAGGTCGGGGTGGAAGGTGTTGGTGTAGTGGATGAACTGTTCAACCTCCTCGTGGGAGCACGAGGTAGCGCCGATACAGTCATCAATGTAGCGAAGAAAAAGATGGGGGGTGGGGCCAGTGTAGTTGCGGAAGATGGATTGTTCCACATACCCTACAAAGAGGCAGGCATAGCTGGGGCCCATGCGGGTGCCCATGGCTACTCCTTTTGTTTGGAGAAAGTGGGAGGATTGGAAAGAAAAGTTGTTCAGGGTGAGGACCAGTTCGGTCAGTCGAAGGAGGGTGTCGGTGGAAGGGTACTGGGTGGTACGGCGGGAAAGGAAGAAGCGGAGTGCTTTGAGTCCTTCGTGATGGGGGATGGAGGTGTACAGGGACTGGATGTCCATGGTGAAGATGAGGCGTTGGGGACCGGGGAAGCGGAAATCCTGGAGGAGGTGGAGGGCGTGGGTGGTGTCACGAACGTAGGTGGGGAGTTCTTGGACTAATGGGGACAGGACCGTGTCGAGGTATGCCGAGATGAGTTCGGTTGGGCAGGAGCAGGCTGAGACGATGGGTCGTCCGGGGCAGTCAGGTTTGTGGATTTTGGGCAGGAGGTAGAAACGGGCGGTTCGGGGTTGTGGGACTATGAGGTTGGAGGCGGTAGATGGGAGGTCCCCTGAGGTGATGAGGTTATGGACGGTCTGGGAGATGATGGTTTGGTGGTGGGGGGTGGGGTCATGGTCAAGGGGACGGTAGGAGGAGGTATCTGCGAGCTGGCGTTTGGCCTCAGCGGTGTAAAGGTCAGTGCGCCAAACTACTACTGCGCCTCCCTTGTCAGCTGGTTTGATGGTGAGGTTGGGGTTGGAACGGAGGGAGTGGAGGGCTGCGCGTTCCGAGGGTGAGAGGTTGGAGTGGGTGGGGGGAGTGTGGGAGTTCAGGTAGCGGTTAATATCGCGGCGGCAGTTTGCTATGAAGAGTTCAGGTAGCGGTTAATATCGCGGCGGCAGGAAAGTTTCTGGCCAATGGCAACTCATAGAATATCGACAATGGGGGTATTTGGCATGGTAATGCCATTGCATGTCAAGGATCAAGAGTTACATACCTCTGTTTGGAGATGGTCATTGCCTGGCAGCTGTGTGTCACAAGTGTTACTTGCCATTTGTCAGCCCAAGCCTGGATATACTGCTAAGTCTTGCTACATATGAACAAAGACTGCTTCAGTTTTTGAGGAATCACAAATTGTGCTGAACATTGTGCAATCCATACTTGCTGCATTTTTTTCTTAGTTACAACCTCAAAAATTTCTATCAGTGATGATTTTCCTTTAAAAATAAAATTTTCCTTACTCATTTAATTCCCATTTTAAAAAATGCAGGAAAAAGTACCTCAGTAATTCATGTTGCTTTAACCCAAGGTGATTCTATATGAACTTTTGCATTGAACTGACAAAGCTGCAATCTCAAGTAATGCTGACATACCTTTTCATCAAACATCCCTTTCGCGATTTTAACCCTCACCCAGCAGTGCAAATGATACTACGTGAGCTCCACAGCTAGCAACTCTTAAGCTGAGAAACTGCTCCTGTGATTGTCCATAGTCACATCACATTTTAATTGATTTGATTTGATATGATTTATTATTGTCATGTGTACTGAAATACAATGAAAGGTATTGTTTTATAAGGCAGATCATGCCATACAAAGACCACCAGAGTAAAACAGCGGAATGCAGAATACAGTGTTATAGTTACAGAGAAGATGCAATGAGAGATCAACTCTAATATATGTCAGTCCATTCATAAGTCTGATAACAGCGGGAAAGAAACTGTTCTTGAATCTGTTGGTGTGTATTTTAAAACTTTTGTATCTTCTGCTGGATGGAAGAGGGTGGAAGAGAGTATAATCGGGGTGTGAGAGGTCTTTGATTATGTTCCTGAGGCAGCGATGGTGTAGTTGGAGAAAGTGAGGACTGCAGATGCTGGTGATCAGAGTCAAGAGTGTGTTACTGGAAAAGCACAGCTAGTCAGGCAACATCCAAGGAGCAGGAGAATCGATGTTTCGGACAGGAGCCCTTCATCAGGAATCATTCCTGATGAAGGGTTCCAGCCCAAAATGTGGTGTAGTTGGAGTCAATGGATGAAGCTCTCAACATCTCCACCTTAGCATCATTGATACAGACAGGGGTATGTCCTCCACTCTCTTCCTCAAACCTCCTTCGTTTTGCTGACATTTATGGAGACCCTACCATTAAATACTCAATCTCTTTTCTGTGCTCATCTGTCTCATCACTTCAAATCTTACTGGCAAATAGTGTTGTGGTGTAAGGTGCTTTTTTTTACACATATTTTAATATCATTTATTTTGAGTTTGAATTTTTGATTTTGAACTGATGGTATGTGGGTCATCTGTGTTTCTGAGGATATTTAATAACCAAGCTGTAAGTACTTCTGTAGCCAAGATTTGGATATGCCGGTGTTGGACTGGGGTGTACAAAGTTAAAAATCACACAACACCAGGTTATAGTCCAACAGGTTTATCTGGAAGCACTAACTTTCAGAGCGCTGTTCCACAACCACCTGATGAAGGAGCAGCGCTCCGAAAGCTAGTGCTTCCAAATAGACCTGTTGGACTATCACCTGGTGTTGTGTGATGTTTAACTTTTTAAAAGACACTGTCTTAGAGAGATAGTTTTGTAGACTAATGAAAATCTGTTACATTGAGAGAGTTTATGAGCAAACAAAGTAAATACTGTAGTGTATTCAGCTTTCAGATACAAGATTCTGGAATTCTTTGGGAAGTTAGGCTAAACATTGATGGTTTGGCAGACAGCTTTTTAGTTTCAGTTCAGTACAGTTTTGAACAGTGCTTAGCTGCAATTGTGTAAAACAGCTTACTCCTGAGCAAGGGTGAAGAATGCTTAGAATTGTTAAAAATAAGTTACCTCCATGTAAGAGTTTAGTTTAAAAGCTCCAGATCAGAAGTGATTGATTAAAACTCTGAAGGGGTTACTTAAAGCTGAGAAAATTTGGCTTAATTATATGATGAAGCAAGGAAGGGGCTATTAGATTTTCATGACTGGGCATTGAAGTCACAGCAAATTCAAACCCTCTGCGGAACGTTAATGTTTCAGTACTGTAAAGCGATGCTCTTTGGACTAATGAGATTACATTTTCACTGTGCATTTCAAAATCTTTAAATGTGAGCGCTTCTGTAAATAGTTTTATCTTTGTTTCTTTTGCATGATAAATATTCTCTTGTTCATCCCAAATGTGTAGTATAGCATGTTTGTTTTTCAGTGAAAAAGCACTTCATTAAAACCAAAAAGAAACGCAAAATATGGTATATCAAGCCAGATTTCAATCCGGAAGCTGACTTGTCCAGTATAACATCCGTTGGGATCAAAATGGTGTTGCTATTTTCAAGAGTTTGAGTAGAAAACCTTGCTCCAGGCTCTGGGACCAGGTTTGACATATTTGCTGTTGTCTTTCACTGGCCTAAATGCAACAGCAAATCTTTTGTCACACCCTACAGCAAAATTATGGAAAATATCAAAGGACCTGGGGAACAAAAAGCAAATAGAGAAAAATGCAAGCATGTTAGATGAGTTTGGTCTCCTCTTTACAAAGCTTAAGATACAAATAATTTCATTCTTCATCAATTAAAGCTTGTTCCTAGTTATTTATATTATACAAAATAAATCCTCTCTGAGCCTGCTATATTTTTAAGATGTTCATATGATATATAATTGTTTATTCCTCTCTGCCCACAGTCTTCCTTTTTTCTCTGAATTATTTACATGACCATAGAAAAATTCCTCTTATTTCCTTCCGACATTGGACTTGCAGTGCTTTATGAAACCACTTGTGACACCACTGCCCTGTAATTTGCTTCCCAGTGTTGGGCTTTTGATACAGTCTAGGCCATGCTGATTGATTGACTGACTGCATCCCAAGTTCATGTCTGTCATTAGAGTTCATTCTTAGGTTGCAGCCACAGCTGTTACCCATTGACCCATGGCTGTTACCCATTGACCCATGGCTGTTACCCATTTACCCACTGACCCATGGCTGTTACCCATTTACCTATGGCTGTTGCTTATTTACTCATGGCTGTTACCCATTGACCCATGGCTTTTACCAATTTACCCATGGCTGTGACCAATTTACCCATGGCTGTTGCCCGTTGACCCATGGCTGTTACCCACTTACCCATGGTTGTTACCCATTGACCCACAGCTGTTACCCACTTACCCATGGTTGTTACCAATTGACCCATGGCTATTACCTATTTACTCATGACTGATACCCATTGACCGATGGCTGTTACCCATTTACTCATGGCAGTTACCAATTGCCCTGTGGCTGTTACCCATTGACCCATAGCTATTACCCATTGACCCAAGGCTATTACCCATTTACCCATGGCTGTTAACATTTGTCATCCAACCCTAGTTGGCCCTCAGAAAAGCATGAGCTCTTGGAGTCTTCATTTGTGAGGCAACTTCAGTCAATCATGTTAGGATGGGGGTAGAGATATGTATGAACAGGAGACGGTAAGGTCAGTAGACTTTCTCCCACAAAGGACATTAATATGTCAGATGGATGGTTATGAGTGTTAAACAGCTTTCAGTTTTACTAATGCCGTTGTTCCATGAATATCTTGACTTTACTAAACATCAGTCCTGCTAGCTGACACCAAAGTACCTCATCCTAAAGAGCAATGTGGTAAGGTCTGGTTAATAGTGACATGGATTCAGGATTCCATTGTGGTCAGGCCATCAAGGATAACTCCACTATTCTGGGATTTTTTAACATCTTTGTGAGTGGAAAGAACTTCACTTGTAGCAAAACAAAACTCAAAAGTTCCCATCGGCTGGACAGAAGAACTTTGTCGAGAATGATTTCATTGGTGTAGAGGTGGTGATGAATAGCATTAGCATCTTTTCTCAGGGAGATTAACCTGGTGCCCTTTGCTGTGGCACCTTCTGACAAACTGGTCAATTGACCCTCGGGGCTGCTGTCTATGTGACATGAACTAGAGTCACTTCGTGCTGCTGTTAATTCTGACCTTAAGCTGGTCTCCAAGTACCTTTCAGATTTTGTCTGATTGTCTGTGGAAAGATGAGATGTGTTAATACTGTAAAGCCTCTTCCCCACCCCCGACCCCACCATACGCCATGGAGGTACGAAGCTGCTGGAGAATGGCGACTTTTTGTTCCAGTCGTGAGGTGGCAGAGTGTGGTCACTGCAGCGTCTCATTTTGGCTGCAGGGTCTCAAGGCATCTGGGTGGAGAAACCTGGATCCAGGCCCAAGGCCTGGCTAGACATGGAAGCTGTTCCTCAGACCACCTGACTCTACCGAGAATGCTGGAGAATGGGCGGCACGGTAGCTGAATGGTTAGCACCGCTGCCTCACAGTGCCAGGGATCCGGGTTAGATTCCAGCCTCAGGCCACTGTTGGTGTGGAGTTTGCATATTCTTCTTGTGTCTGTGTGGGTTTCCTCTGGGTGCTCCGGTTTCCTCCCACAATCCAAAGATGTGCAGGTTAGGTGAATTGGCCATGCAAAATTGCCCATAGTGTTCAGGGATGTGTAGGTTAGGTGCATTAGTCAGGGGTAAATGTAGAGCAGTGGGGGAAAGGGTCTGGGTGTGTTACTCTTCGGAGGGTTGGTGTGGACTTGTTGGGCTGAAGGGCCTGTTTCCAAACTGTAGGGATTCTATGATTGAGATAAATTTAAAAGATGAACTTTATTGTTTTAGCTTTCAAGCTTTATATTCTGTGTTTTTGTGTGTTTCGAGATGTTGACAGAGAGTGATAGCAATTAACAACACTTTTCACTGAATCTGTAATAAATGCAGCTGTCCCCCCCTTATCCGTGAGTGATATGTTCCATGACCTCCCACGGATGCCTGAAACCATGGCGAGCTCTATCTTTTAAATGGGAAATCTACCTCCCCAGCAGCCCCCTGGAATTATTTCTGGGATGTTCCATGTAGTATTTTCAGGCCACGGTAAACCGCGGATAACTGAAATCATGGAAATCAAATCCGCAGATGCGGGGGGTTTAACTGTATACGAGACAATGAATGAATCAAAAATTGCTGATGGCAAGCTAGATTGTCTGAATTTTCATCCTGAAATCATCTATCACTCCCTGTATGAAATAAAACTATATGGAACTTACATTGAAGGTATCATTGGCTCCCCAGTCCAACATTTGGATTTTGAAGTTGTTTCCTTATAAACAGACATCTCTGCTAAACACCATATGTGTTTTGCCTCCAGCAGATATGTTTATCTGATTGCTTATGTTAATCTTCATAACATAACAAACTAGGGACTGGGTAACAAGGCATTGAAAGATGCACAAGTCATTTATCACCAGAACGTACAACAATTGCATCTGCAGTCACATCCATGTCTGGACAAGCACTACTTCTGCTCACAATGTGATCTCCTTTGTGTGAGCAACACCAAGCAGAGACTAGGTGATCACTTTGCAGAACAGCTCCATCCTGCCCATAGGAATGGCCCCCATCTTCCAGTTGCTTTCTACTTCAATAAACCCCCTTGATCCAAAGCTAACATTTCAATCCTGGGCCTGTTACCGTGTTCCAATGCAGCTCAATATGAGATCGAGTAACAACACCTCATTTCCCGTTTAGGCACTTTATAGCATCCAAGACTCATTACTGAGTTTCACAGCTTCAGAGTATAACCCCTATACTTTCTTATATTCCCCATCCTCCCTGTAGCTATAACTGGTTTGTGTCTTCTTGGCTTTACTCTCAGCAAAGCAGAACAGTTTTCTCCTTTTCACACCTAATATTTACTCCTATTATACATCTCTATCTTTCCTTTACCACCATTATCACTGCCTTTGTGGTTTGCTCTTGGCACATTCACCACCTGTCCCGCTTTCTACCCCTCCTCCTCAGTCTCTGGCATAAAAATCCAGCTTCTTTCAGTCCCAAAGAGAAGTCTTAACAGTTTCAAAGCACTAATGCTATTTCTCTCTCCACTGATGCTATCAAACCTGCTGACTTTCTCCAGTATTTTCTGTATTTATTTAACATTGAACTTTTCAGTTGCAAAAAGTAACATGCATCCATTGATGTGTCATGCATCAAGTGGCTGAAGTTAATATAGACACTGAGACCTACCTACTTGAGTAACATGCTATGTCTCTTAAAGGTATACTGACACCCGAATGTGAGACATGACACACAACTCTTTACGCCTTGAAGGCTCTCTTCCAAACCCACTTCTGCGATCACCTTTCTTTACATGCTAAATTGTTGTTTGTTCATGTTGTGGGGGAGGCAATGACCTAGTGTTATTGTTTCTAGCCTGTGACTGCAGAGACCCAGGTAATAGTCTGGGGACCTGGGTTCAAATCCTGCCATGGTGGAATTTGAATTCAATTAAAAAGACTGGAATTATGAGTCTAATGGTGATTGATTGTTGGAGGAAAAACCCATCTGGTTCATAAATGCCCTGTAGGGAAGGTATCTGCCATCCTTACCTGGTCTACATGTGACTCCAGACCCACAGCAACATGGTTGACTTTTAACTGAGCAATTAGAGGTGGGCAATAAATGCTGGCTTGGCCAGTGTCACCCTCATCCTGAGAATGAATAAAAAATAAAGCATATTATTGTGTTAAAGGGACTGTGTAAGAACAGAAGTTGTTATTTACATTTGACCCTGGAAGAAAATCCAGCTTATTCATGCTCTCATCTCATGTTTTGGATAGTGAGCAAAAACATGGACCTAAGCAGATCCCTTTGGTTCCCCAGCCCAAGGATGTGGAGACCAATTATATGTTTCACTGCCTAATTGAGGTCCTGCAAGGACTTGTTATTCAGCCTGTCAACACTTCACTCACACTATTTGTACAATATTTTGAAACTCTTAATTCCTTGGAATTATCTTGCCATTATCTCTCCACCTGTAAATTCTGTGCCTGTGCGCTTCCCTCAACTTCAACTGACAAAGGAGCAGCACTCTGAAAGCTTGTGATTTCAAATAAACCTGTTGGATTTTAAACTGGTGTCGAGTGACTTCTGATTTACTTGAGGTCTGGTAGCTCAGCTGAGTCAGAGATTAGATCTAAGACGTTACTGAATCAATGAGTTATGAGAAGAACGAATCTGTGGAAAATTCAATAAGGCATGTTTCGGGCCACATCAATAAATCACCTCAGTCCCTCTCAGACATAATGTGCAGTTTTAAATCAACTAGTTCATCTACAAGTTGGCAAGATCACTCACAGGTAGCACCATTAGTGACTTAATCAAACACTTTTATTCCCAGCATGGTATGAAATTTTTCTGTGCTGTGTTATTGGCAGCCTGGTAGGCTTATTATTTCCAAAGAAGCGATTTAATTTAGCTCATGGCTTATAACTAATCAGGACTGGCGCCTTTTAGACTTTTGTTACCTTTTCTTCTACTATTTTTCACATTGAAGACTTGCTGAAGAGAATAAACGGAAAGTAGTTTTTCTTTCATTTAACTCTCTATCAATGTTCTTACTCCGATTTCAAACAAAGTACCAGGTTGGTAGAGAATCATAAGTAAATGAATAAACTGAAACGCAGAAGAGTCATATGGTTCAATCCATTGGCTGTTGTCTATGTCATCTTTATTCCACACAAACATTTTCAGTTGTTTTGAAAATTCAGTCAGAATAATGACTTGTGGGATTTGTCCATGTTTGCCCCATGATACGGATTTGCACAAACATGATGTGGCAAATGAGATATTTGATGAGGTCAGCAAGGAGTCAAACTGTATCTTGGAAAATATAAAACAACATTTCTCATTGGCGTGCAGCAGGGTTTATTTAGGAAAACTAGGTTGTGGATGCGGATTGACCTTGCAAGGGAAAAAAGCATTAATATAAGGAACCCTACATCATAAGCAATAAGTGACCCTGAGCAGGAAACAAAACAGAGTTGACAGTGACTGCTGATGTAGGGAGAGTCTGAAGTTATTAGTCCTATACGTCGTATGCAATATCACATAATTTAAGAATTCAGAAAAAAACAATTTTGTGTAATTAAAACATTGCATTCTGCTTTAGAAAATTCAATTAAGATTTGCCTGTATTGTTCAATGAGTTGTTCCTCAATCGCTGTTTCCTGTATCATACTCTGACCCTTCGTTAAGTCTATGACTGGGTTATACAGAGGTCACTATTAAAATACAATGACCAATCCAAAACCTGCTGGAATCTGCTCAGCATCTCCCTCTAGCGTCTGAGCTGGAGTCACACACCTTGAACAATCCCCAGCACAAACCCCTGTAAAACTCTGCTGACAATGCGCATTTCTTTTGTTAGTCTGTCCTCTGGAAAGTGTTATCTCTTGAAGACAGGATGCCACAGGTGCCTAACACTCCCTAACCCATTGCTGAGGTCATCATCCTTTACATACGAGCGTGGATAATGAGTGTTGGCTATCTGTGGACCAAAGCCAACCCTGAACCTGTCTTTACATGAATCCATGGAATTGTATTTAGAGTCATACAGCGCGGAAACAGACCCTTCAATCCAACCAGTCTGTGCTGGCCATAATCCCAAACTAAACTAGCCCCACCTGCCTGCTCCTGGCCCATATCCTTCCAAACCTTTCCTATTCATGTATTTGCCTAAGTGTTTTTTAAACATTCTAATTGTACCCACATCCACCACTTCCTTAGGAAGCTCATTCCACACACAAACAACCCTCGTGTAAAACATTTGCCCCTCATGTCATTTTTAAATCTCTCCCCTCTCACCTTAAAACTGCCCCCTAGTCTTGAAATCCCCCATTCTAGGGGAAAAAAGTGTCTACCATTAACCTTTCTAAACCCCTCACGATTTTATAAACTTCTCAACCTCCTACGCTCCAGTGAAAAAAGTACCAGCTTATCCAGCCTCTCCTTATAACTCAAAGCCTTTAGTCCCAGCAACAGCTTGATAAATCTTTTCTGAACTCTGTCCAATTTAATAGTATCCTTCCAATAACAGGGTGACCCGAGCTGGACATATTTGCAGAAAAGGCCTTACCAATGTCCTGTACAACCCCAACTTGATGCTGCAACTCCTATTCTCAAAGGTGTGGGCAATGAAGGCAAGTGTGCTAAACACCTTCTTAACCAGTCTGTCAACCTATGACTCAAACTTCAAAGAATTGTACACCTGAACTCCAGGTCCCTCTGTTCAACAACACTACCCAAGCCCTACCATCAATTGTATTATTCAACCTATTTTTCTAATCAGCCTGTTCTTAGATGTTATTACATACCTCTGGAGTAGTGGGGACATGAATCCAGGCGTCCTGGTCCAGGGTTAGGGACTCTATGTCTGCACGACAAGACGGCGTCACTTAATGAGTTGCTCGGCCTAGGTGTGTATCGATCCCCCAATTTCTAGCTTACGTGACCAGTGCTTTTCCACTCGGCCATGCACAGTTGTATATTGATCCATGTATCACAAAATTGTAGATTGGTTACAGATGCAGATTCCAGTTGACCCACTTAATTCACCCTGAGAAATCTTAACAACTCAAGCTTCCTATTGCAGAATCCAATTGTTTATGGCATTCTGGCATTTTTATTTCCAATATCTATAAGCTTCTTCCACATGCTGACCTCTCAATTTCTTACTTAATCTGTGGTTTACATTAGAATAATATTCCAGACCAACTTTTTTCTGTACCCTTAACAATCTTATCTGTTTCTATACAGTTACTAACTCTGTTTGCAGGCAGAATACCCTTCCTCATGAATCCACCTTCTAAAACCACAGGCATTAGCTCTCCTCAGAATTGCATTCCCCATTTGAATGTCTTCCTTATTTTTTGGCAGCCAGAACTGGACACATATTCAACATCTCATGTAACTAGCTCATCCTAAACTTTGATTATTAACTGCTTTGTGATATGTTCTACAATTTTGACCAAGTTAATGACTGCAGTGCATGGACAACGAGGTTTATTACAGCTTTGCACTTTAGAGGTTCATTCATGAAGCATTTATATCAAATGTACTTCTTATGCAAGTACTGTACAAAAGTCTGCATTGTATTTTATCTGTCCTTCTCTCTGAGTCCACCTCCCCTCTTTATGTGACTTTACCTACAAACTTCCTCACTTGGCATTGAGCTTCTGAAATAATAATGGCTGCTGTCTATTCAGTCCCATTTCAGACCCCAAGCAGGTACAAATCTCAAACTAGAACTCATTGCTTCCTGCCAAGCAAGCATTACTCTGCTGAAGTTGCAGGGGGGGGGCTTAGTGATAACTTTACAGAAATTCAACTCTTATCCTGCACCGAGGGGAACTTGATTGCTGTATGATTTACAATAGAGTGCCCTGTAAAATTAAAAGTAATCCCCTCAATGAATAGGAATGAAGCAGGTGGATAAGTGTAGCAGCAGAAAGTCAAATAAATGGGTAAGATGAAGAGGAGAGGTCAGAAATCAATGGAGTTTTGTAGTGATTGTAATGAGGTCAGCCAGGTGGACCTTACAGAATATGAGTTCCCTGATTGGGGTTGGTAATCTGGTCCAAACAAGGAGCCCTGGCTGACAGATAAGAACAGAAGTGTCAGACATCCTGTTCACTCTGAGAGCTGGCTCTGAGGGAGCTGGATCAGTGTCATGGACTGTCCGCGTGTAAATAAAGGGTGATTTGTTGATGGGATACTGGCTTCAATGGAGTTATTTCAAAAGGGGAAATATGGGCAACGCAATGGTGACCTTGGTCTTTCTTGCATTTCCTTTCTGGTCCCCACATTTTGGGAAGGATGTGGAAGCATTGGAAAAGGTGCAGAGGAGATTTACCAGGATGTTGCCTGGTCTGAAGGGAAGGTCTTATGAGGAAAGGCTGAGAGACTTGAACCTGTTCTCATTGGCAAGAAGAAGGCTAAGAGGGGATTTGATAGAGACATGCAAGATGATCAGAGGATTAGATAGGGTGAACAGTGAAAGTCTTTTTCCTAGGATGATGACGTCAGTATGTACGAGGGGGCATAACTACAAACTGAGGGGTGATAGACTTAAGACAGATGTCAGAGGCAGGTTCTTTATGCAGAGAGTGGTAAGGGCGTGAAATGCCCTACCTGCTAATGTAGTCAACTCAGCCACATTAGGGAGATTTAAACAATCCTTAGATAAGCACATGGATGATTTTGGGATAGTGTAGGAGGATGAGCTGAGAATAGTTCACAGGTTGGCGCAACATCGAGGGCCAAAGGACCTGTTCTGCGCTGCATTGTTCTATGTTCTATGTTCACGTACGAGACTGTATTGCCATTGTGTGAATAATCTACTCTCCATAAATTGCTCCAGTGCTAAATAATCGATTATTGTGACTTATTTTCTGAAGTTATCTCCCTCATTTGGTACATTCCTTGTGACATAAAATTACATGTCATTGTGTAATAATCATAGACTGTCATGTTATCAGCTCTCAATGCACTCATAGAGTCACAGAGACAACACAGAAGAAGACCATTTAACTCATCATGTCTGTGCTGGCTCTCCCATGGAGCAATTCTCATAAACCCACTCTATTGCCCTGTCCCCACATCCTGCACATTCCACAGCCATTGTGTCTTTGTGACAACTGTCACAATTTATAGAGTCATAGAGTCATAGAAATGTACAGCATGGAAACAGACCCTTCAGTTCACCCCGTCCATGCTGACCAGATATCCCAACCCAATCTAGTCCCACCTGCCAGCACCCGGCCAATATCCCTCCAAACCCGACCTATTTATATACCCATCCAAATGCTTTTTAAATGTTGCAATTGTACCAGACTCCACACTTCCTCAGGCAGCTCATTCCATACACATACCATCCTCTGCGTGAAAAAGTTGCCCCTTAGGTCTCTTTTATATCTTTCCCCTCTCACCCTAAACCTATGCCCTGTAGTTCTAGACTCCTCCATCCCAGGGAAAAGACTTTGTCTATTTACCCTATCCATGCCCCTCATGATTTTGTAAACCTCTATAAGGTCACCCCTCAGCCTCCGACACTCCAGGGAAAACAGTCCTGTTCAGCCTCTCCCTATAGTTCAAGTCCTCAAACCCTGGCAACATCATTGTAAATCTTTTCGGAATCCTTTCAAGTGTGGAGTACCGAAAATCTGCTAAAGACACAGTGAAAGATTAGTTGAAGTCTCATGGGAATGTGCCACCAAGAAATTGTACTATCCCAACAAGCACATTCTAATTGTGCACCAATCTGCTATTATTTTGTACCAGTTCATTGACTGACCTGTTAAGAAGCTATTGGTCATGTTGTACATCATTGGACCTCTGGTACCATATTCTTTGATGTGGAGGTGCCGGTGTTAGACTGAAGTGAACATGATCAAAAGTCACATGACACCAGATTATAGCCCATCAGGTTGATTTGAAATCACAAGTTTTCGGAGCGCTGCTCCTTCATCACTTCACCTGATGACGGAGCAGAATTCCGAGAGCTTGTGATTTCAAATAAACTTGTTGGAATAACCTGGTATCACGTGGCTTTGACCTTGACCATATTGTTTATCGCACTCAATCTGTTTGTCCTCAAAACTAGATTTCCAAACTTATTTTACTTAAGATCTTTGCTTCTGTCTAAAATGAGAAACTTTTATTGTGTCACTTGGGACCAAATTCAAAAAGAGCCACCCAGTATCCTGCCAACTCTCTGGTTAACAATTCCATGATGTTTACTCACAGCAGTTTATTTTCAGAAATCACAGTTCTTGAGAAGGCCAAATAACTATTTAGGTGGAAATAATTCCTCGTGAACCACTCTGTCAGCGAGTTCACACAGAATCTGATCAGCTTTCATTGATATCTAGCTTCTGAACTCTTGCTCTTGAAATATAATGAAAGTTTAACAAGAAATTCCATTGCAACAGAAACTAATACAATGGAGTGTCGGAGGTTGAGGGGACAGTGATTTATAAAATCATGAGGGCATGGATAGGGTAAATAGACAAGGTCTTTTCCCTGGGATGGGGGAGTCCAAAGCTAGAGGGCATAGGTTTAAGGTGAGAGAGGAAAGATTTAAAAGGGACCTAAGGGGCAACCTTTTCATGGAAAGGTGGTGCGTGTATGGAATGAGTTGCCGGAGGACGTGATGGAAGATGGTACAGTTACAACATTTAAAAGGCATCTGGATGGGTATATGACTAGGAGGGGTTTAGAGGGATATGGGCCAAATGCTGGCAAATGGGACAAGATTAACTTAGGATATTTGGTCAGCATGAACGAGTTGGACTAAAGGGTCTGTACATCTCTATGACTCTCTGACTCCAATTCCTACATAGACGTTATTTATTGTTTAGGTACAATTTGTATTGGATTACAAAGAGATTGGATCATAATGCTTCTGATTTGAGTCTGTAGAAGCATCATAAATGCGCTTAATTAAAAACCTCTCAGTTGGATTCAAGTCAAACTCAAGTGCTGGGTCCCAGTTCATTTAGATCTCAGTCTGAATCCTAACTTTTCATCCAACGAGGTTTTCCGATGGCTTTCCCTAATGTAGACGATGGGCTAGTAAATGAAACAGTGCAAAGCCTACGGCCTTTGAAGTAAAGATTGACTGTTCTGTAGGTAATGGCTGATGGAAAGCCAACCATTCATGTTCAAGTCGACAAAGGCATTAACTACAGTGGAACCTCATTATGCTCAATTCTGTTATTACATATTTCTCACCACAACAAAGCACTACTCTGGCCTTAGCAGAATTCTCATTATAGTCACTGAAAAAGCTTAAGCAATAACAAAGTGAGGTTCTTGTGGAAGAAGTGTTCTGGTCTCCGCAGAGACTTTGTTTGCACATGGACCTCCAGCATAACAATGAAGAGTCTAGCATCATATTCTGCTTGTGAGTTGTTGGCAGTACAAGCTAATACCAGCACAGCAAGGGGAAATCAGGGCATCTGGGACACAAGTGAATCAGCCAAGCAATTGGTTATCCCTTAAACAATCAGATTGATGAATTGGCAAATTGGTGAAATTCATAAATCTGGGAACTGAGAAGGCAGTGTAAATGAGAGTGGTGATTTCAATGTCAACTTAGGATCAGAAAGAAAAACAAATAGGGGAAAAAATACAAGATTGAGACAGAAAACAAGACAATTTTTTTAAAAAAACATCTTTTAACGTCATTGTTACAACCAGATACAATAGGGAAGTTTAAGGGACTTTTAGATAAGCACATGATTATGCAAGGAATGGAGGGATATGGACCAAGGGCAGGCAGTAGGGATTAGTTTAATTTGGCATTATGTTTAGCACAGAGAGATAATGAGGACTGCAGATGCTGCAAAGTCAGAGTCGATTAATGTGTGGAGCCAGGAAAAGCACAGCAGGTCAAACAGTATCAGAGGAACAGGAGAATCAATGTTTCAGGTCAGGATCTTTCATCAGGACTGGTCCGTGTTTGGTACAACATCATGGGCCAAAGGGCCTGTTCCTGTGCTGTGCTGTTCTATGTTCGATGTTCAGACTGTGCGCAGGGTTCCCCAAGTTATCATAGTTCCAGGCAGAATGCACCCCTTCCACACAATTCTCAAACGTCCGCATGAGGAGGGATGGCCTAGTTCCCCTTCTTCACTTACACACTGCCGAGGTTGCAACAAGGTTAATTTATGAAGGATCACCTCCCTTGTGGATACTTTCTATACAGACCTGTAGTGATTGTAATGAGGTCAGCTAGGTGGACCTCATCAAATATGAGTTTCCTGATTGGGGCTGTTAACCTGGTCCAATCAGGAAGCCCTGGCTGACAGATGTAAACAGGAGGGTGGTGGAAACTGGTGGTGGTGGAAACTGAATAAAGATTTGTGCACCTTGTGTCTCTCACTGTGTCTCACACCTGCACACACACAACATGGGTGCTGGGGAAAAAATAAGCACTACCGCAATTAGGCGGTAGTGTGGGGGTTAGAAGAAAAAGAAATAAACAGGAGGGTCAGAGGTTCTGTTTACTCTGAGAGCTGACTCTGAGGAAGCCAGAGCAGTGTCAAGTATTGTGGACGTGTAAATAAAGGGTGCCTTGATGATGAGATACCAGTCTATATGGAGTTACTTCAAGATCCAAATGAACTTATGTTTTCAAAGGAGTTAATTTAACCAGGCTTTCTTTAATTAACAATAGAGTATATTTATTAATTAATAAACTTAAGAAGAAATAATAATAATATAACACATGAATCCCTACCTTAATGGTAGTGCCGGTCTGTCTACAGCAGCAGTTCAAGAAGGCAGCTCATCACCACCTTCTCAAGGGATGGGCAATAAATTTTGGCCCTGCCAGCAATGTCCATGTCCCACAGGTAAATAAAAAAAGGACATGGATCAGACGTGACTCCAATAAACATAAAAGTGGAAAGGTATGTGGATTATTTTTGATGCATTGTTCCTAGAAACATCAGAGGAGCTGAATATAACTTTACATCAGCCTTCACAGTATACAGCATTGGCATTCCAAAAATACTAAATACTTAAGGAGGCAAAGAGGCAGGAAGTCAACACAATACATATCATTAGATTAACAGGGCTAAGGATGATGAATCACCTGAGTTACATCCTAGAAGTAGCTACAGAAATACCAGATGACATGGAAGTAATCTTCCGTTTCTTAGATGGCGGAAAAGTCTCAGAAAATTTAAAAACTGCCTGTGTAATACTCTTATCCAAACTGGGAGGGGAGGAAAGGTCACTGTAAGACAGACAGCTTAGCTTAGAGTCATAGAGAGTCATAGAGATGTACAGAATGGAAACAAACCCTTCGGTCCTACCCGTCCATGCCGACCAGATGTCCCAACCCAATCTAGTCCCACCTGCCAGCACCCGGCCCATATCCCTCCAAACCCTTCCTATTCATATACCCATCCAAATGCCACTTAAATGTTGCAATTGTACCAGTCTCCATCACTTCCTCTGACAGCTCATTCCATACACGTACTACTCTCTGCGTGAAACAGTTGCCCCTTAGGTCTCTTTTATATCTTTCCCCTCTCACCCTAAACCTATGCCCTCTAGTTCTGGACTCCCCAACCCCAGGGAAAAGACTTTGCCTATTTACCCTATCCATGCCCCTCATAATTTTGTAAACCTCTATAAGGTCACCCCTCAGCCTCTGACACTCCAGGGAAAACAGTCCCAGCCTGTTCAGCCTCTCCCTATAGCTCAAATCCTCCAACCCTGGCAACATCCTTGTAAATCTTTTCTGAACTCTTTCAAGTTTCACAACATCTTTCCGATAGGAAGGAGACCAGAATTGCACACAATATTCCAATAGTGGCCTAACCAACGTCCTGTATAGCCGCAACATGACCTCCCAACTCCTGTACTCAATACTCTGACCAATAAAGGAAAGTATACCAAACGCCTTCTTCACTATCCTATCTACCTGCGACTCCACTTTCAAGGAGCTATGAACCTGCACTCCAAGGTCTCTTTGTTCAGCAACACTCCGTAGGACCTTACCATTAAGTGTATAAGTCCTGCTAAGATTTGCTTTCCCAAAATGCAGCACCTCACATTTATCGGAATTAAACTCCATCTGCCACCTCTCAGCCCATTGGCCCATCTGGTCCAGATCCTGTTGTAATCTGAGAAAACCCTCTTCGCTGTCCATTACACCTCCAATTTTGGTGTCATCTGCAAACTTACTAACTGTACCTCTTATGCTTGCATCCAAATCATTTATGTAAATGGCAAAATGTAGGGGGCGCAGCACTTATCCTTGTGGCACTCCACTGGTCACAGGCCTCCAGTCTGAAAAACAACCCTCCACCACCACCCTCTTCTACCTTTGAGCCAGTTCTGTATCCAAATGGCTAGTTCTCCCATTATTCCATGAGATCTAACCTTGCTAATCAGTCTCCCATGGGGAACCTTGTCGAACGCCTTACTGAAGTCCATATAGATCACATCTACTGCTCTGCCCTCATCAGTCTTCTTTGTTACTTCTTCAAAAAACTCAGTCAAGTTTGTGAGACATGATTTCCCACACACAAAACCATGTTGACTATCCCGAATCAGTCCTTGCCTTTCCAAATACATGTACATCCTGTCCATCAGGATTCCCTCCAACAACTTGCCCACCACCGAGGTCAGGCTCACCGGTCTATAGTTCCCTGGCTTGTCTTTACTGCCCTTCTTAAACAGTGGTACCACGTTTGCCAACCTCCAGTCTTCCGGCACCTCACCTGTGACTATTGATGATACAAATATCTCAGCAAGAGGCCCAGCAATCACTTCTCTAGCTTCCCACAGAGTTCTCGGGTACACCTGATCAGATCTTGGGGATTTATCTACTTTTAGCCGTTTCAGGACATCTGTAATCTGGACATTTTGCAAGATGTCACCATCTATTTCCCTACAGTCTATATCTTCCATATCCTTTTCCACAGTAAATACTGATGCAAAATATTCATTTAGTATCTCCCCCATTTTCGGTGGCTCCACACAATGGCTGCCTTGCTGATCATTGAGGGGTCCTATTCTCTCCCTAGTTACCCTTTTGTCCTTAATATATTTGTAAAAACTCTTTGGATTCTCCTTAATTCTATTTGCCAAAGCTATCTCATGTCCCCATTTTGCCCTCCTGATTTCCCTCTTAAGTATACTCCTACTTTCTTTATACTCTTCTAAGGATTCACTCGATCTATCCTGTCTATACGTGACATATGCTTCCTTCTTTTTCTTAACCAAACCCTGAAGTTCTTTAGTCATCCAGCATTCCCTATACCTACCAGCCTTCCCTTTCACCCTGACAGGAATGTACTTTCTCTGGATTCTTGTTATCTCATTTCTGAAGGCTTCCCATTTTCCAGCCGTCCCTTTACCTATGAACATCTGCTTCCAAACAGCTTTCGAAAGTTCTTGCCTAATACTGTCAAAATTGGCCTTTCTCCAATTTAGAACTTCAACTTTTAGATCTGGTCTATCCTTTTCCATCACTATTTTAAAACGAATAGAATTATGGTCGCTGGCCCCAAAGTGCTCCACCACTGACACCTCACTCACCCGCCCTGCCTTATTTCCCAAGAGTAGGTCTAGTTTTGCAACTTCTCTAGTAGGTACATCCATGTATTGAATCAGAAAATTGTCTTGTACACACTTAAGAAATTCCTCTCCATCTAAACCTTTAACACTATGACAGTCCCAGTCTATGTTTGGAAAGTTAAATCCCCTACCATAATTACCCTATTATTCTCACTGATAGCTGAGATCTCCTTGCAAGTTCTCTCTTTGCAAACATTTTAGAGTCTATTATAAAGGATATAATGGCAGAGCAGTTGGAGATATATGATATAAAACTTTGTAATAGCGGTGCAGTTAGAAATACATAATTAAATCAAACAGAGTCAGCGTGGCTTCCCAACGGAGATATCATGTCTCACGAAAATTATCAGAATTCTTTGAAGAGGTGACAAGTAAGATAGATAAGGGGAAACCAGTAGATGTAATATTTTTGAATGGCCAAAAGGTATTTGTTAAGGAACTGCACATAAGGCTACTTAATAAGAAAATAACGCATAGTATTTAGGGTAGTATATTAGTTTGGGTAGAGGACTGGCTATCTAACAAAAGAATAAAGAATTGGGATAAAGGGGTATTTTCAGGTTGGCAAATTGTAACTAGTACTGTCACACGGATCAATGCTGGGGCCACAATTATTTACTTTTTCTACTAATCAGTTAGATCACAGAAGTGAATGTATAATTGCCAAATTTATAAATGACAGAAAAAAATAGGTGGAAAGGCGACTAGTGAAGATGACTCAAAGAGTCCACAGAGTAATGTAGACAGATTCAATGAATGGTCAAAAACTTGGGAGATGGAATATACTGTGGGAAAATGTGAGGTTCTGCACTTTGACAAGAAGAATAGAGGAGCTGAATATTATTTAAATTGAGAAGGACTGAAGAAAGCTATAGCACAGGTGGAATTGGGGTCCTTGTATATGAATCACAAAACATTATCATCCAAAGTGTGTGGGTGAAAGAGAAGGCAAATAAACTGTCGGCCTTTACTTCAAAGGGAATGAAGTATAAAAATAAGGAGGACTTGCTAAAACTATAAAAGGCACTGGTCACACCATACCTGGAATACTATGAACAGTTTAGTGTTGTTAACTATATTCAAAGCTGAGATAGACAGATTTTTAATCAGTATGGGAATCAAGCATTATAGAGAACAGACAGGAAAGTGGAGTTAAGAACGGACATGCTGCTCAAAAGGATTTTATGAACTCCAAGGCTTTTGCTGTCAATATGACTTTTTCATGGTAGATGAAAAATCACCCATTATTATTATTGTCATCCATACATCATGTGACTTGCATATTGAGTCAGATGGCAGCCTGCTTATTCAGTTGTATGTTTTATCATATAGTTTGTCATTCCATAAACCCAAATGTATTTTTTTTTTAAACCCAGAAAGCCTTGGAAATACAAAGCAGGTCCAATCTATATCAGAGAACAAATAAGTTAGAATGGTGGGTTAAACATAGAAACATAGAAATGTAGAAAATAGGTGCAGGGGTAGGCCATTAAATATGATCATGACTGATCATGCAATCTCAGTATCCTAATCCAATACACCTTTATCCCTTTAGCCGCAAGGGCCGTGTCCAGCTCCCACTTGAATATATCTAATGAACTGGCCCCAATGGGTTCCTGTAGGAAAGAATTCCACAGGTTCACAACTCTCTCAGTGAAGAAATACTTTCTTACCTCAGTCCTGAATGGTTCTAGCTTTATCCTTTGCAATGGTGCGCTGGACACCCTCATTATTGAGGATGGAGATATTTGTGGAGCATCCTCCTCCTGTGAATTGCTCAATTGTCCACCACTACTCACAACTGATTGTGGCAGGATTGAGAGGTCAGACTTGATCTGTCCATTGTAGAGTCCTTATCTCTGTCTATCACGTGCTGCTTATACTGTCTGCTGTGAGTTGCAGCTTCACTACGACGACACCTTATTTTATAGGTATGTCTGATGTTGCTTCTGGTGCTGATCATGGTATTCCCTCCTGCACTTTTCATTGAACCAGGCTTTATAATCTGGCTTGATGGTAATGGCATAGTGGGGAGATATACTGGGCTATCAAATTGCAGGTTGTGATTGAGTAAAATTCGGCTCATGCCGATGGGAGCCAGGGTCTAATGGGTGACCCTGTCTTGAATTGCTAGATCTGTTCAAAGTCTATCCCATGTAATATGATAGTTGTGCAAGACAATACAGTGGAGAGCATCTTCAATGTGAGGATGGGACCTTGTCACTACAGGACTACGTGGTGACTCTTGCTTTTACTGTCATGGACAGATGCATCTGCAGCAGGCAGATTGGTGAGGAGGAGGTCAAGTGTATCTTGTTGGTTCCTTCACCACATGCCCACAGACCCAGGCCAGCAACTCTGTCCTTTAGGATACAGGTAGTTCAGGTCCTTACATTGCTGCCAAGTCACTCTTGGGCATAGACATTGAAGTCCCCTACCTTGAGAACATTCCGTGCTCTTGCCGCCCTCAATGACTCCACCAAACTTAGCATGAAGGGATACTGAGTCATCAATTGATATGGTGGAGTTGAGTGGGTTGGGAGCAATATGTGGTCAAGAGCTGTAGGTTCCCATGCCCATGTTTGACCTGGTACCATGAGAACTTGTGGGATCCAGAGTTATTTGGGAGGGACTACAAGGGCAATTGCTTCCTGCTGGGTCTGTCCTCCCAATGGGACAGGGATGCTGACAGTAGTGTCTGGGACATTGTGTGTAAGGGATCAAATCTCAAGTATGACTATGTCAAACTGTTGCTTGAGACTGTGAGACTCTCCCAATTATGGCCCCAGCCCTCAGATGTTAATAAGGATTGGATCAAGGTCAACCATCAAAAGTAAAGTTTGGACTATCCTATACATTTCCCTCAAAACAGTTAAAGTGAGTCACAAAGCCTGACATCTAACTCAGCTCAGAAGTCACTTGATTGTTTGGTGCTGTCTACAATGAAGTGGAACTCCCTCTTAGATTATTGTGACTGGGGTTCAATTGAAAACGTCAAATTGGTGTTAAGATGCAAGTTAGCCATGATCAGAATGAATACTAGAATAGGTTCAAAGGGCTGAATGGCCTGAGCTTGCACTTTTGCCCATAATGTCTGTGCTCTGGGTGTTGTAATCTACTGGTACTAACACAGGGAATGTTGGAGAAATTCAGCAGTTCTGAAGGGGTCATACCAGAATCGAAATGTTAACTGTTTCTCTCTCTGCAGATGCTACCAGACCTGTTGTGTTTCCCCAGCACTTTCTGTGTTTGCTTCAGATTTCCAGCATCCACAGTACTTTTCTTTGACTTTAGTCTACTGCTACTTCTGTTCGCTGTGGGGTGAAGATTGGAACAAGCAACAGGGAGAAGGGGATGTAAGCTCCTGAGAAGGATTGCTGATTGGAGCAATCCATATAGAATCCAGTGGTAACTGGTAACAGTTAAACTCTCTTGACTCATTGGTTCGCACTGCTACCTCACAGCACCAGGGTCCTGGGTTTGATTCCTCCCTCGGGTCTGTGTGGAGTTTGCACACTCTCCCCATGTCTGTGTCGGTTTCCTCCGGGTGCTCCACTTTCGTCCCACATTCCAAACATGTGCAGGTTGGGTGAATTGGCCATGCTAAATTGCCCCATAGGGTCCGGGGATGTGCAGGTTAGGTGGATTGGTCATGCTAAATTTCCCCACAGGGTCCGGATATGCAGGTAAGGTGGATTGGCCATGGTGAAAGCCCCATGTGTGCTGTAGGGATGGGCAGGGATGCTCTTCAGAGGGTCGGTGCAAACTTGATGGTTGAATGGCCTCTTTCTGCACTGTAAGGGATCCTATGAACTGTATTGGTCCTGCAGTGGTGCACAGCTCCAAACCGCCCCTGCCCAAAGCCACCATCGGCACAGCACAGGCCAGTCACTGTGGTAGCCAAAGCTGTTGCTAATAAAGTTACGAGGAGGAGGATGAAAAGGAGTAGCCTGACAGCATTATCTCAGCTCGGCATGGGAGCTGCAGCTTCGGAGGTGCTGGCAGTGTGAGCTGAAGGGCTGATGAAGCATTACAGCCTGAGGACAGAGCAAATTATTTGGTACTCTCAGGCTTCAAAGAGAGCAATTATACTTAAGCAAAGCAATGACCTAATATTACAGCCTGCCACAGGGCTTTGAAGACAGAGAAACTCTTTTTACTCTCTGCTGAACACCACACCTTTGACTAACACATCCCAGCACACACAATCATTGAACACTGGCCTGCCCCGAATAACAGAAACTCACGCCGACCATCAGCATTCATAATAGACCCGAACGTAGAATGGCTCCACTCAGTATGATCTGCATATTTAGTGAGAGAAGGCATTGTTGAAGGGACTGGGAGCAGTACCACAAAACAAAGTCAGATTCCCTGTGAAGTTCTGAAAGAGGCTTTGATTGGAAATTGCTTTGGCAGGAGGGTTCACCTGCCGAGAGGACTCTAAAGCCTTTCAGTACTGAGCAGCTGCCACGGCTGTAAGTCTGGGCACCAAGTGGGACGAAGAATAGGAGATGCAGAGTTGTTGAATATGGGGCCACTTAGTAACAGAAGGCATGTGCCAAGCTTGCGAGAGAATGAGAGAGAGAAAAGAAACGTCTTTGCAATTTTCCTAAATATTTGCAGGAGAGCCCTCTCTCCCATTGTGGCGCTGATGCGCGTGGCAATGAATAACACAGAACTGCATGAGTGTAAAATTTGTGAGCCTGTTAGTGTGTCAGGGGGAATTGGGTAAACGGACAGGAGTGAAAGTGTTGCATTACATAGATACCTCGTGCTTTAGAGAAGTTACGGGTAACGAGCCCTGGTCATATGTTGCTGAAGTAACTGTGTTATATCATCTTGCCAGAAAAAGGGTAACAGTGCACGCCTTTATATTCACTTCACACTCCCATGTTCAATGTATTTTCAGTCAAGTTGCCCAGTCAGAAATGGGGCCAGCTCCTATTGAAATGGCCCGGCTTTTGATCCTTCAGAACTTACTCAGTGCGCCTGCGAGAGGATGTGCCTGAACACAGGCCCTGCACAGAGAACACAAAAGCAAATCAATTTAAGTATCTCACAGCAGCTAATTTATGATGCCCTCAAAGCAACTTTCACAGCCAGGAAAGTGCAATTGTATTTTCCAGCTCATTAAGCAGGGGTACAACAAAGAAGTCCCAAAAAAAATCCCTCAACTGAAACAGACTCAGCCACAGAATTAAATAAACTGAGTGGACAACACTGATCTTTTCCTCTTATGGAAATCTGTCTGCTACTTAACCATGTATATTCCTCAAATCCCACTTCTTTTGAGAGTTGGGCAGCTCATTGTCAAAGGAAAATTTAAAGCTTGTTTATTCAGCACCCTTTTAACATTCCTCCCACTCATTGTTCTTGGGGATGGGAAGAATTCTAAACTGTAATCTGGGGACAATTGGGCCAGTTTATTTGTTCTGACCTTTCTCTTTGGTAATCGAAGTCAACCCATAATCACATAAACATCTGTCACAGTAGTAAAAGAAAAAGGATTTTATGACCCTTTTTTGAGACTCCTACAGTGTAATTATAACAATAAATGGCAGGAATAACTCTGTCCAACGCTTTTATTTAAACAGAGGTCGTAAAGCTACTGTGAAATGAATAACAACACTAGCTAAAACTGGATCACAATGTGCAGCAAGAGGAATATAGAAGGTAAATCTATTTTTGAAAAAAAATCTATTTTTGAAATTGTGCTGAGGTTCATTTGGCCCTGTCCATTGCTAGTATTAAGACAGGCAATCAACTTTTGAAAAAAGACTGCTAAGTAAAATGAATCTGCCAAACTGACATTACCTCTCGAAGCAAATACCAAGGTGACAAAGGACCAGGGTGAAAGGTGTAGTGGCAAAAGAACTTGTGAATATATTCCTCGGAATCGACACAGCGCCCATCACTGTTTTAAATCTCTACCATTTTCCATTGAGTTCACCAGCACACCTAAAGATACCAAGCTCCACAAGTGTTCGGAGGAATTTTTAAGTGCAGTGGCCTTCTGGCATTCATATCTAGGTTAGCTTTCACCCATGTTCCCTCTGCCTGCTACAGAAAGCTTGCAATGAATATTAGAACTGAGCTAGTTTCTGTTTAAAAAGAATGCCAATTGTATTAGTTTCAAATGGACCATCAATATTAAATGGTGAACTAAACTAAAGCAAGGGATGCCCGGAATGAGTTTGATGAGAATCAAATTGAAAAGATTCACAGGTTGTTACTAATATTTCTCCTGTGTAGTCATTGGCAGTATGAAAAACCCCTTATGTCAAATCTCATTTGTCATGAGAGCAGCTGCTCCCTCTCAGGAAGATCAGAAATCGATACGTTAGCTGGTGCATGGATAAAGCCAGTGATATATATGCACTTGCATGAGTTAACCATGTAACTGCTATCCATATAGAGTCATAGAGATGTACAGAATGGAAATAGACCAGATATCCCAACCCAATCTAGTCCCACCTGCCAGCACCCGGCCCATATCCCTCCAAACCCTTCCTATTCATATACCCATCCAAATGCCTCTTAATTATTGCAATTGTACCATCCTCCACCACATCCTCTGGCAGCTCATTCCATACAGATACCACCCTCTGCGTGAAAATGTTGCATGCTGTTCTTTCTTCCCCCTGCAAATCACAACCTGTAAGATGTGATAATAGGTGTGCTCACTGTGTCTCTCTTCTGGTAACAGTCCCACTGCCACAAATTAATGCCCCAAACTGCAGGCCATCTTACTATTGAAGGCTCTGGCATAGGGAAGTGCAAAACACCTTATTTTAGGGCAAGGAATGCATTGCACATTCACTTTTGGGGATGGCCTGGTTTCCAGTGGTACACCCAAGGATATCAAGACCAGTTGGCATAAGTTCCAACATTCTGTCTCTGTCCTCTAAGGTCAGAACATCTCTGATGCTCTCCAGCATCCTTCCAGTTTAATAATCCCAACCTTCTTTTCAAAATGCTCCTTGGACTCTTCCCACCCTACCTCCATAGCCTTCTCTGGATAGTCAATTCCTCAAGATCTTTGCATTCCTCCAATTCTCACCTCCTGCTCAAATCCGATTTCATAGCCTCCTGGTGTTGGCCATTTCTTCAGTTGCCTTGGTGAGGTCTGGAATTTCCACCCTAATCTCCAGCATCTCCTTCCAAATACTCTTTAAGGTTGAATTCTTATCCAAGCCTTTGGTGACATGTATCCACTTATATGCCTCTTGTTATGATCAGATCTCAAGTGAGGTTCCCCAATTTATTACCATTCCATACGGGACACGCCTGCGGGTAAGTTACCAGGTGAGAGGGAATTAACTGGCTCCCCAACTTTAATCACCCTCCCTCTGAGTTGGTCACAACAAGATTAATTTAAAAATTGACACCCATCATGTGTGACATTCCAGGGTCTCATTTGGGTCCTATCTAAAAATATGTTGCAATTAGAAGTCCAATTTAGTTGAGATAAATGTGTATGTTTTGAGTTGTAAAGACATAACTAATGGGGTGCAACAAGAACCAGTTCTAATATCTCAATTATTTACTATCTAGTTTGATTACTTGGAGGAGGAGGCAGAGTGTAATGTCCAAATTTGTTGATGATATAGAAGTAGGTGGGTGGGTGAGGAAACAAGGAATCAGCAAGTACGTATAGATAGGTTGATTAGAGGGTGAAAATGTGGCAAATGGTATTTCGGACAGTGTGAGGTCATGTGCGTTGGTTGGACAAATGAAAAGACTGACTATTATTTAGGAGGAGTGCAGCACAGAGTTCTTGTCCATGAAATACAAAATATTATCAATCAGATGCAACAAGTAATTAAGAAAGCAAATGGAAGTTGGCTTTTATTGTCATGGGGTTGAATTGAAAAAATGGTGAAATATCTTTACATTTGTACAAGTGTTGGTGAAATGGCACCTGAAGTACTGTGTACAGTTTTGGCCCTGATATTTAAGAAAGATTATACTCACACTGGACGCAGTTCAAAAGAGATTCAGTAGCTTGATTCTTTAGATTTTATTAGAATGAGCAGTGATTTCATTGACAGGTTAGATGTTGAGAAAATGTTTCCACTACTGGGACAATCGCAAACTATGGGATATATTTGCAAAATAAGGGGTCACTCATTTAAAGTTGAGATGTGAAGGAATTTCTTCTTCCAGAAGGTAGTGAGCATCTAGAGTTCTTTACCTTTGGGAATTGTGGAGACGGGATCACCAAAAGTATTTAAAGAAGAGGTACACATAGATTTTTGAAATATTGGGGAGTGGAAGACCATGATGTTTGTTTGTCATTTATATGAATGATTTGGATGTGAGTATAGAAGGCATGGTTAATAAGCTTGTGCACATGACCAAAATTGGTGGCACTGTAGCCAGTGAAGAGGGTTTTACAAAGGGATCTTGATCAAATAGGTCAATGGGCTGAAAAATGCTAGATGGAGTTCAATCTGGATAAATGTAAGGTTTTACATTTTGATATAACAAACAGGAGTAGAACTTACACAATTAATGGCAGGGCCTTGGATAGTGCTGTAGAATAGCACTACCCAAGGAGTTTAGATTAGATTGCCTACAGTATGGAAACAGGCCGTTTGGTCCAACAAGTCCACACCAACCCTCTGAAGAGTCACCCACCCAGACCCATTTCCCCCTGACTAATGCACCTAACACTATGGACAATTTAGCATGACCAATTCACCTGACCTGCACATCTTTGGATTGTGGGAGGAAACCAGAGCACCCGGAGAAAGCCCACGCAGACACGGGGAGAATGTACAAACTCCACGCATTCACCTGAGGCTGGAATCGAATCCAGGTCCCTGGCAGTGTGAGGCAGCAGTGCTAACCAGTGAGCCACTGTGCTGTCCATAATTCTTTGAAGTTTGTGTCACAATGAGACAGGGTGGTTAAAAAATGGGTTTGGCACATTTGCCTTCATTGCTCAGTCCTTTGAGTATAGGAATTGGGATGTCATGTTGAGTTTGTACAGGACATTGGCGAGGCCACGTCTGGAGTACTGTGACCAGTTATGGTTGCTCAGTCATAGGAACAATATTATTAAGCTTGAGAGGATTCAGAAGAGATTTGCCAGGATGGTTCTGGGTATGGAAGGTTTGAATTATAAAGAAAGGCTGGATAGGATGGAATATTTTTCACTGGAGTGTAGGAGGTTGAGAAGTGATGTTATAGAAGTTTATAAAATCATGAGGGGGATAGACTGGGCTAATAGTTGGTGTCTTTTTCCTAGGGGATTTTAAGACTAGGAACACATTTTTTAAGGAGGGAGGAGAGAGATTTTACACAGAGGGTGGTTCACGTGTAGGATGAGCCTCCTGAGGAAGTGGTAGATGGTGGAAACAATTACAACATTTAAAAGATATTTGGATAAGTATCTGAACAGGAAAAGTTTGGAGGGATATGGTCAGGAGCAGGCAGATGGGACTAGTTTAATTTGGGATTATGGTCAGCACAGATGTCTTGTACCGGAGTCTCTGTTTCTGTGTTGTATGGCTCTATGGGGCTATGAGCCAGCATGAAAGAGAAATTGAGGTCTGGGGCAGATCAGCCATGACCTTGGTGATTGGTGGGACAGGTTTGAGGGGCCAAATTGCCCACTCCTGCTCCTTTTCTCATGTTCTTATGTTCTATGTCTATATGTTCAATATTCCTCATCATCATGACGTGCTGTGTTGAATTTTTGTTTGATAATACGTTTGATAGTAACAACTCAGGATATTAACAATTCTTAAATGTAACTTGTTACTATTGACTGATTGCATTGACTTCCAACACCATCTGGCTCTAAGTGCAGAGGACTCAGACAGTAAGAAAGCTACAGGATTCAAAGCAGTGAGGACATAAACAGCTTACTTTTATAAAAAGTCCTCACATTCTCCGGATCGTCCAAAGTACTTTACAGCCAGTTAAGTAATTTTGTTAGACATTATGGGTGTTGTTGGTTTCTAAAAATAGCAAGATCCTGCTTAGGTTCCAGAGTTGGCCTTGAACGTACCGGTGGCACTGATTCTGTGCAATGATGTTTCTATGTCACTCTGTCCTTGTGTCACAGGATTAGCAAACTATTAGTCAAAAGTTATATGGGTATTCACCTCTCAGACATGAATATTCAGCTCAGATATGGAAGTCACCTGACATAACTATCTCCATTTCACCCAGGGTTGACTCTAATGACAGAAATGTTCCTCATCCATCTGGGTGAGCACCAATTTAAATACCCACCTCTCTGTCTTAGTATCTGGAGTGTAGGATCTCTCACTGGTGTCTCCAAATAATATTGAATATTCTAACTCCTCCAAGTCTGTGACTCACAACTGATAGAGATGGCTGGATTGGCACAGTAATGTTTCTGTCAAAATGTCTAATGGTTTGTATCACAGCCACGCTCTGGAGACTGGATGGTTCACATTCTTCTTTAGAAAGAGCTCATGTTTACATAATAGTCATAATGATACAGCTGGAATAGGAGTTCAAAGCAATGCTTACACCACTGCACCAGATGCTGTGCAATAGGTTGGCTAGTTTCATTGCTAAACTCAGCTTTTATCCAGTGATAGCATTAAGATAACACACCAACTGCATGGAGGATCTGTCATCCACCACAGACTTTACAAGTCAAATTATCATGCAGCTTCTGGTAATGTGGACACTCTGACCTCGTGTGCACCATCATTTACAAGTCAGTTATATTTTGCTTGGCTTTCTTTGCGATGTCAGAGAGTTTCCCGGTGACCTCTTGCTGCTTTCCCCCCACATGCTACACACGGCCCGGAACCAGCTGGGGATCTCCGCTCGGCTTCACTTCCAATATTATGATAATAAAATCCACATGCCCGAGTGTCATTTTCTCATTCCAGCCATAAAGTTGCCACTCAGAAAGTCACCATCCCCAAACTGTTCGGAGTTGACTTTCTGCTTCTTACAGCAGCAATATCATGACAACATGTGGGTCTGTTTTAAATGAAGCAAATAGTAAGAAACTGGGATTTTTGGTGCTTCAGTAAGCCTCTCTATGGATGGCTCAGTCACCGCTGGGTCCCCTCAGCAATTGCAAGCCATTGATATGGGAGGCTTTTCAACAAAAGCAAGTTCCATTCAGAACGACTTAATTTTGTGTTTCCTGCAATACCTGAAGTGGTGTAAGATTCAATCCACCTGACTGAGGCCCTGCCCTCAAACTGCTCACACCCTGTAGGTCAACGCTGGCTGCTTGTTTGCAGGGCGGTTCCCTTCTCATAGGCACAAAGATTGTGCGTTAAGAAGTAGCACAGGCCAGTACACCTGCTGAATGGCTTAGCCTATTCTTCAAGATGTTTGCCATCATTTTCAATCAAGTGATTCACAAGAGGATTGGATGCCCTTATTTTTTTTAAAAACTCCTTTTTCTTGTTGATAAACCCAGTTTCTGCTTTATCATTAACCACCCAGAAATACATTGAAAAACGCTTTACATTAGGAAAACAAGAAATGAGTACCTTCCAGCATTCTTCCTGGTTGTACAGTATCTTGGTTGATGGTACTTATTTGCATAATCACAAAATGTGAGAGCAGAAACTGGAATATTAGTCTTATGTGCGTTCTAGGGCACAGATTCCCAATTGTACACAAAACGCCAATTCTCCCTTAGAAGGTTAAATTGCTAAAATCTGTCAGGGCCTACTTAACTGTGATAGGCTTAAAATCATTCCGTGAAAATTTATAAGTAGTAAGAGGAGATTTCGATATTCCTATCGGGCCTTAATTAACTGATTCTGTGCCTTTGCTAACTTGATACAAACGCTCAAATTTCTAGCGTGCAGAGTTTCACCACAGTTATGTTTGCCTGTAATGGGGATCATTATCAAAGGGAAAATTGGAGGCATGACAGCACAACATGCTTTCAGAAATTAACAACAGGCTTGGATAGCACTCTTCGAATAAACACAGAAGAGAAAACCAAAAAGAAATGAAACGTGTGGAAAACATACAGACTGAAAGAGCAATGGCAGAGTGTGTGAATGGAAAGAGAGACTCCAGCATATTGTACATACTCTGAGGAAAGCCACTAAGAGGTTCACCTTTGAATAGTTTATCACCAGCCTTCAAGTGAGTAACTGTCATTCACAGCACTACAGGTTTATCCACAGAATCCACTGAAAATTAGATTCAAACACAAAACATGTATAGGCTGGGGCTATTTTCCTTAGAGTGTCAGAGGCTAAGGAGTGACCTTATAGAGGTTTATAACATCATGAGGGTCATAGATAGGGTGAATATCCAAGGTCTCTTTCCCTTAGTAACGGAGTCCAAAAATAGAGGGCATAGGTTTAAGGTGAGAGTGGAAAGATTTAAAAGGGACCTAAGGCACAACCTTTTCATGTAGAGGGTGGTGTGTGTATGGAATGAGCTGCCAGAAGAAATGGTGGCAGCAGGTGCAACTACAATATTTAAAATGCATCTGAATAGTAAAGGTTTAGAGGGATATGGGCCAAATACTGGCAAATGGGACTACATTAATTTGGGATATCTGTTTGGCATGGACGAATGGGACTGAAGGATCTGGTTCTGTGCTGTACATCTCTATAACTCTATGTCTGTCATTGAAAATGACAATGCTGAGCTCAGGTTTACTGTTTTGGGGAATCAAAATGGCACAGAACACTGAGAAACCGATATGCTCAGGCTAAATGAAGGCAAAATACTGCAGCTGCGGGAAATCTGAAATTTAAAGAAAAACAAAATGGTGTCGGATAAGCTCAGAATCTGTGGAGGGAGAAACTGAGATAACACTTCAAGTCTGATAGCCCTTCTTTACAAAAAACAAAAACAGAAATTCAGTGCTTCTGAGAAAGGGTTCAAGTCAAGTGACCCTTTGACAGAAAAACTGAATTTCTATTTTTGTTTGATTCTAAACAAGTCACACCAGATTCAGAACATTAACTCTGTTTCTCTCTTCACTCTCTGCCTTTATTCCTGGTTTTAATCTGTTTATTTTTCTTCAATTGAAACATGCATAGTTCTTGTTAAAAACAAAATAATGCAGATACTGGGAATGTGAAATTACTGGAGATAATCAACAGCATCAACAGAGAAAGAAACAGAGCCGTAGTTTGGAGTCTGATATGACACCTCTTCAGTTCAGAGTCAAGAATGTGGTGCTGGAAAAGCACAGCAGGGGTCAGGCAGCATCCGAGGAACAGGAAAATCGATGTTTCGGGCAAAAGCACTTTCCTGCTCCTTGGGTGCTGCCTGACCTGCTGTACTTTCCCAGCACCACACTCTCGACTCTAATCTGCAGCATCTGCAGTACTCACTTTTGCCTACCTCTTCAGTTCTGACTGGTTTGGAGTTTCTCCAGGTTTTCTTTTTTATTTCACATTCCTATAATGCCATCCATGTTCCATTTATCCTTATTTATGCACTATCCATGTCAATTAATTATATATATGGAGTAACGTTTGTCCCAGCCCAGGCTGACACAGTCTTATAATAATAGATTGTAACATTACAGGAGAATTCAGACACAACTTTGATCAAGTTGAAATGCTTTTTCAGATATTGCAGTAATATAATAAGATCAAAGATCGCTTTGGACAGTGCAGCAAATCAAACAATTTAATTGACTCCTTTTAACATGTACAAACCATGGAAAAGCTCAGATGTATATCTGTATAATTAAAAATATTCCACCTGGATGTACAGCTTGCTTCAAAGTGTCACACATGTGGAATGTTTGCCACATTCTGTGATACTATTGCTCATTAGATTTGCCTTTTAATATGAAACACATTTTCAAAAGTTGACCAATACTTGCTCTAAGTGAAAACAAAAAATGCTGGAAATCACAGCAGGTCAGGCAGCATCCATGGAGAGAGAGCAAGCTAACATTTCAAGTGTAGATGACTTTCCATCACTTCTCAGTGCCTGTCATCTTCCCAGACAGGATAAGAACCCACATCGCACCACTACTAAACTGGTACAGAGGCGATCCAGCAAGAATCGACATACTGGCAAGTTATTCAGGAGAAGGAGAAAGGAAACTAACAAAATGGTCAAATCGTTTTTTTAGAAAATGATTTTGCTGACTATCTTCTTATTAAAATACCAAATACATGATACTAAAAATAAAGATTGTAAAATAAACAATAAAAACTTAAGTAGTGCAGGAAAAAAATTTAATCCATAATTTTTCCCATACTGTCTTGGAAATTTGCCTAATTTTTCCAAAGAAAGATGGTTCTCTCAGAGCCAAGTAGCTAATCTCACCTTTTTCTTTGTTGTTGAAATGTTCATCTCAGCCTTCTTTCTTAATCCTTTTTGGGTCTCTCCCCATGTTAAGCTCTGGAGGCTTTTATTCCTGCTTTCCCTGATCTTTCAGTTTCCTCTTTATCAATAATCCAAAGTAGCAGTAATTGTAGCTTTTTATTTGTCATTTCTACCGTATACAACTGATAAAATGTGACAGCGTTCCTCCAGGACCGAGGGTGCTACATATGGCCAGCACAAACGACACACTCGCACACGATGTTCTAACAATGGAATATATCCCATTTCTTCTTGAAAGCAAAGTGCTCTACAAAAAATACAGCAAAAATCTTACCTATGTAATGCTTACAATCACAAGTGAACCCATTTACACGGACTTGTTTGAAGATCAGACCAGAAAAGGTGATCAACTCATTCACTCAACTTTTCAATTGACCAGTTCTCCGAGCTAGTTACATTTTTACTTTAAGGTAAGCTGCTTCATACTCTTTCCATACAAAGAAGCTGTGCAAGCAAAGCCTTTTACACTAACCATTCTCCAGAAAATTATCAGTTTGAGGATTGGCAAACGTCAGAAACATGTATTTTCCATGTCAGTTTGATCAATGAAACTCATTAAGAATTGCTTAGTTGTCCTTGGTTAAAAAGAAAGGGCTTATCTCTTGCCTTTAATGAACTTTGACATAAAATCGAGCTTGTGCTGATTGTTCACCACTTATATGTCATCCAAACAACTGTATGATATCTCCACAGCACAATTCCATGGCAATCACAGATTGACCTGATAACCAGCCCACGTTATCACATCTGATTCACTGTGTCTGTTTTAAACAGAACATTTTTCTGGAGTTGTTGTGGCAATTCAGCCCATTACTGCTGAGTTATCAAGCTGGATATAAACAAACACGCACATTCCTTCAGCCAGATACAAACACTTAACAAAAAGTGAGCTATTCCTAATCATCAGGAAATCGCCAGGTTTAATATGTTTTCTCGTAATTTAATTCTAATTTACTTTCAGCTAACCCAGCAAAATGTAGGTTATTATCTGCAGCATTAGCTAAAATGGCACTGTTTGCAGTATGGATGCATGTTGGTATACAGTATAAATAATTACAGAAATTGCATTTTATATGATGTGGGTCTGAAAGAGCATTTCAACAAACAACAGGAACATTAAATATAAGAAGGAAGGTGCAATTATGTAGCTTTGGAAGTAGATTCAGAATATTATTCCTATTTATCTAACCATATTTATCTAACTGATAAGTAATGTAGCAGATATACTACAGGAATTGTGGAAAGGAAAATTATAAATTTTCATTGAGGTTCTTTGTATTTATCTTCACTGTAATGTTACACACACGCAATATTGATTCATGGATTTATTTGAAATGAACATTTTTACCTGAACACACAACAGAGAGAGGAGACTACTCTTGATACAAAATTGAGTTGAGAGGTCAGGTGGCTTTTCCCTTTTCTGTCAATATATATATACACAATGCCTTATAAGATAATTGATATACATGGACAGGACAGTCAAATGGCAACAATATTTAAGGACATTTCATTGAGAAAGTAATAAAGTGCAACAAATTTATTCAAATAGTTCACAATAAACTAGCAGTCTTAGAGTTATAGAGTCATACAGCATGAAAACACTTTCTCAGGAAGTTCACTCCACACGCGAACCACTCTCTCTGTAAAACATTTGCCTCTTATGTCTTTTTAAATCTTTTTCCTCTCACCTTAAAAGTGTGCCCCCGAGTCTTGAAATCCCCCATTCTGGGGAAAAGATAGCTACCATTAACTCTGTCCATACCTCTCATTATTTTATAAACTTCTATCAGATCACCTCGCAATCTCCTACGCTCCAGTGAAAAGCCTATCCAGCCTTTCTTTATAACTCGAACCTTTGATACTCAGCAAAATCCCAGTAAATCTCAACATCTTGGCATTGGAGAGGGGTTCCAAACAAGGAAGGTGAAAAGAGTCTCATTTTGTCACAAGACTATGGTTGGAACTCAAACACCACTGACAGTGGCTAACCTCGGAAACCTTTAGAGAGGAGAAGGGAAAACAGATACTGGAGTGACATAACAAATCAAGTACAGTTAATGTGACAGATTTTTGGGGAGAGTAGGGAAACAGAAAGGAGAAGAGCTCCAGATCAGTAAAAGAACGTGGCCCTGCCATGAAATCCATCAGGAAGCAGGGAATTTGGACTGGTTTTTACCTATTAATTTGGAGAACAAATTATATTTACACCTGTGAATCTATCTTCAGAAACATCCAACCTCCTTGTCAGTTGACCAAATGGATATTCCAGGCCTGCGGTGTTTAAAGACCTCATCTTTGAAATATGAAAATGTAGCAGAGAATTTTTGAATTCACTGAAGAACCAACCAGATGTGGAATAGTAAACATTTGTCCTTTGCAAATAAAATCACGAGAAAACCTGTCATATATGTACTTGAGAGTTATAGTATTCAGGGGATTGAAATATTTTTTTCCTTTGAGGCACCTCTATTACTGCACAGTTCATAAGTACAAAAAGCCAGCCCCTAAACCAATTGTGCATTCTGTCCATTTGACTTCCTAGTTATGAAGGTATTGTGACCAACCTCCCTGAAAATGTTTGAAAGGAAAAGCAATTGTTATCATTGTATTTCAATCTTGAAATTTGAAAAACCTGAAAATAAATTCTAAGGCAAAACATGAATATTTAATGGTATCTTTAAAACTGAAAATAAGTAGGTTAATACCTCTAAAGAAACAGCCAGAAGTGGAATCCTTTTTGGTAAAAGTAAGTCCAAAAATGTATCCTCAGTTTTGTTTAGTTATTCGTATTTGATTTAGATATATGTTTTAGACTGTCCTAAACATAGGGAATAATACTAGGTCTTTGCAGGCTGTGCTTGAATGAGTCACTTTATAGATCATTGATTGCTGCTACTACTATGTCACTAAGAAAATAAGAGCCTAACATTTTGAGAGGCTGATCAAGTATGAGTGATCTATATACATGGTTCAGTTACAGCACTTTCAACTCCCACATTCCAGGACTTAAACCCAAAACTCCATGTTGACAGTCTAATGCAGCACTGAGGGAGAGTTAGACCATTGGATATGCTGTATTTTGGACAATATGTTAGACTGAGACCTGTTTGCTTTCTGAGATGGACGTAAAGGAACCCCTGCTGCAATTTAAATAAAAGGAATTGGGGAGGCTTCTCTTGTGGTTGGGACAATACTTAGCCTTCAACTAGCATCAGAAGAGCAGACATCTGGTTACAATGTAGGCAAAACATACTGGCCTGGCCAGTGAAGACCACATCCTATGAATTAATTATTTAAACAAATCACATTGTTGTTTATGAGACTGCTGTACGCAAACCGATTGCTTGTTTTCTACATTTTATCAGGGACTACATTTCTGAGGTATTTCATTGGCTGTAAGGTGTTTTGGGTAGCTGGTGATGATAATACAGCTATAGACATATTTTTAAGTCATTTGCTTCTCCTTGATCTCTATGGCAGTGAAGCAGAAATACAATATTGAGCTTTATACAGCACAAGACATGCAGGTCAGCGTGGTTTGTGTTGGACAATATGAAATGGTGTGCCTTATAAGTGCAGTTTGCTTCACCCTGAGGAAAGTAATATTCTAAAAGCCCCCTAAAATTGTGGAATATATTGAAAACACAAACATTCGTTTTAAAGGCTGAGTACTTTCAAAAGAAGTCAAAGTGACAAGCAATGGGAGCATGTAATGCCTCTATGTATACAGACATTTTTAATGTACATTGTTGGCATGGAGTAAAACCAATGTTTTCTGCAGGCACTAAGCAAACAATACCCAGATCTAACTGTCTATTAATGTGAACATTAAAGATCGCGTAGCACTATCAGGGGTTTCCCCAATATCCTAAAGCAGATTATCTGATTGCTCACCTCATTGCTGGATATAGGGTTTGGCTGACACTTTCTAATATCACAGTTCATGCCACCATTTCAGCAGTTCTGTCAAATGCTTTGACAGGTCTTGAAGTCAAGAAATGAGCTCTACAAATACTGGCTTTCTCTTTCTTTGTGTTCAGACTTCTGTAACTAGATTGCCTTTACTTGTTGTGAAAGCATGAATATCTTTGAAGTATTGCTTTCATATGTCTTTGTCCCCCAAAGAGTCAGTTGATTTATGCAAAACAAGGTTAATTGTGCCTTTGTGAGCTAGCCTACTCTGGAACATCAGTGATGTGCCACTTAAATATTCATTACACTGCAGGAAGTCAATCTTAGCCAATCAAAATGCCTTAAGATAACTTACATAGTCACATATGAAACAGCAGTCTGTGAAGTGGCACTTGACCCTATTACATAATTGGTTGATTACATGGACGGCATTCAGTGCTGTCAACAATTAATCAGAATTATAGCAAAAATCTAATTCTGCAGATGCTGGAAATCTGAAATAGAAACAGAGAATGTTGGAACTCCTCAGCAGCAGATAACATCAGTGGGGACAGAAACAGGGTTAATTAGGCCAATTTGAGGTCCATGTAAGTGAATGGATTTTGCATGATTTAAAATATTATCCAAACCTTCAGGTCAAAGCTCCTTTTGGAATTGGAGAGCATGCAGATGTCTTAAACTTGAGGAGTGTCTTGATAGAATCCCCTACAAAGTGGAGCTGGCCATTCAGCCCATCAAGTCTACACTTAAGCTCCAAACATCATCCCACCCAGACCCACGCCATATTTCCCATGGCCAATCCACTAACCTGCACATCTTTGGACTGTGAGAGGAAAACTGAGGAACCGGCAGAAACCCATGCAGACACGGGGAGAGCGTGCAAATGCCACGCAGCCATCTGAGGTTGGAATCAAACCCAGGCTCTTGGTGCTGTGAGGCAGCAGTAATAACCACTGAGCCAACATGCTGCCCTAACAAAGCTTATTAACAAAGTTAGTGTCCAGAAAACAAAGATTGGAATTTCCTGGGGGATTTCTGGGCATAACGATGGTGCAAAGGTGGAATTATGTGAGTTCTTTTCAAGGAAATTTGCATGTAACTGATGTATGCTGGCTTTGCATAAACACATTACATTTGTCTCAATCGCTTCTGGCATTTCCAAATATTGTCTACTGAAACTCTTATCACTTGTTTGTATAGGTCGGCCACTTGCAAAAAACTAGTTCACATGAGCTTTATGGATGCACATGAGTTACGCATTGGTGTGTATCTGAGCCCAAACATTTAGATGTAAATTCACCTGATACCAGTGTGTGGAAAATGTCTGGAATTTGATCATGATTGTCTCTGCTATTTCTATCTTTTGAGGTTACTATTTTATTTTGGTGAGTCCTGCACTAAGTCATAGATTCCAAGATTGAAGATTGTCACTCATTCGTTTTTACTCCTGGTTATGTTGTGCCTGTTTTATGCCAGATTTTTACAGTCTTGCATGGGTAAACGGTCAAAAATTTCTGTGTAAGTTCTCATCAGCAAGGTCGATGGAGAAACCAGTGTACATTTTACTAAAATTTCTGTTAATGGACAATCCAGGAAATTATGGAACCTAAACATAATATCATTCAGCACAATGTCAACCAGGCAGAATAATCGATGCCTGAATGTATCCAAACTGTTGTAGAAAGTTCTCTCAGGAAACCACAAGTCAAATAATGCAGTGTATAAACAAAATGTGCTGGGCTGCTGGTTAATCATGTGATGAATTGTGTGTTCTGATGTGGTGTTTGCTACAGTTGTGGGGTTTATTGATAACTGTCGTGGGTAAAAGATCTGTTTCTTTGTTTACAGACTGTTCCAGTTAATTACAAGCTGGGCTGTGCATTTCCAGACTTTATTTTGCCAAGTAAGCAATTAAGAGCTTCATGTGTGTAAGTCTGGTTGGTGTGGGTACTTTGATTTTCCTGTGAGTCCCATAGGTCGTTCCAGTGCATCATATTTTTTGCATAAGATCAAACCATTAATGCATCAGTTGGCAGGAAGATTCTGTGGAGTAATAGTTTAACTGCATTAGCTTAGGAGAGAGCTGGAGTGAAATCCATGGGGGAGACAATGAGCGAATGTACATCAGTGTTTGTGTGTAGCATTATTATGTTCATAACATCATGTTAAAAGGTACCTAGACTACTTCAGGATTACTTGAGATAAATAAGACCACCATCTCTCCAACTCAAAGAAAAAACATATGGTGGCAGCAAGCTGTCAAAATGTTGAACCAAAGTTATACTGTCATAATCCAGAGGGAAAGATCAAAGAACAATACAACACAGGAACAGGCCCTTCCATCCATCAAGCCTGTTCCGACACATTTTGCCCTTAAAACTGTCTTCCCTTACAGGATCCGCATCCCTCCAGTCCCTTCCTATTCATGTATTCGTCCAGGTGCTTCTTGAATGCTGCTGTTGTGTCTGCTTCCACCACCTCCTCTGGCAGCACATTCCAGACACTCACCATCCTTTGTGAGAAAAATGTTTCTCGCACATCTCTTTTAAAATCACCTACCCCCACACCTTGAGCCTGTTTCCCCTAGTAATACACCCCTCCAGTCTGGGAAACCGCATCATACTTTCCACTCTATCCATGCCATTCACAATCTTATAAACTTCTATCAGATTGGCCCTCACCTTCCTGCATGCCAGTGAAAACAAACCCCAGTCTACCCAACTTTTCGTCAAAGCTAAAATCCCCCCAAGCAACATCCTGCTAAACCATTTTTGTATCCTCTCCAAGCATCCACATCCTTCTGGTAGTGTAGTGACCAGGATTGTACACAATAGTGTGCACTGGAAGTCAGGCTCCACTACTCTATGAGTAGACACAAATGTATGAATGACTAGGATAGCTAATTTGCCTGATTTTGACCACTATTGAAGATGAAATAAACTCACACCAAATTTTATCAATAAACAATGAAATCGACCTGATTAATGATACTAACCTTATCCTTTAACAAGTAGCAAAATGGACTATTAATTACTAATAGGTAAATTTAAACTATTCCCTTTTTAAAAACAAACTTGCACACATTCATTCACAAATATAAGAGTCAAGACAGAGAGATAGCAGGAAATAAACTGCAGATACCAGCATTTGCGAGGTGAGAAAAAGAATTAATGTTTCATGTCTAACATGAATTATTTGGAAAATATTTGCCACAGATGCTGCCAGACCTGCTGAAATTCTCCAGTCCATCCTGTTTATCAATAAGACAGTTTTTGCAGTAATGTCATGTGTGGAAAATGTAGGCAAAATGTAATAAATTCTGTGGATCATGAATCCAAACCAAATGGACGTAGTGAGGTGACTTTTTCTGGTAACAATATTACACTGCTGGTGATTTCAGTTATCCTCAATTTGAGAGTTGGTTGGTTGGACCTAGGTTTTGTGCTTGTGTTAAATGTTCTTCTTTCTTTTCAAGGTCTTTCTTCCTCTCAGATGGGGGGAGGTGGGGGGGCGCGAGAGAGAGTATGAGAGAGAGATTGATTGATTGATTTCATTGTCACATGTACCTAAGTGCAGTGAAAAGCTTCATTTGTGAGTTGTAAGGGCAGATCATAATAAGCAAGGACATGCAGATCATAGGGTGAGAAAACTTGGACAGAATGAGGCATACAGGCTACACTGCACGGAACGTGCACAAGGCAAGGTCAACATTAACAAGGTCAACACTACTTGAAGATAGAGAGTCCGTTTATCAGTAAATAATGGCAGGGAAGGGGCTGGTTCGATTCCAGCCTTGGGCAACTGTCCGTGTGGAGTTTACATATTCTTCCCGTGTCTGTGTGGGTTTCCTCCAGGTGCTCCGGTTTCCTCCCACAATCCAAAGATGTACAGTTTAGGTGAATTGGACATGCTAAATTGAGGAAAATGGGTTGCTGGGATCTGACTAATGTCCAACCCATCTCTTATCTCTCCTTGTCTCCTTCAAACCTCATTGACACATAACACGGATCATCTATTCCCATGTCCAAGGCACTGCCAACTTGTGTTATTAGATTACTCAACATGGAAAACCTCACCAATGCTATTGACTGACTTCCAGGTCTGATTGTTCCAATATTCTGGTCTCCACTCTCAGAAAGCTGCTGCTTGTACAGTACTCAATGCAAAGGCCCAAGCACTCATTGCCCTTCTCCTCGACATTGTAGAGATTCTATGATGATGATTCAATAAGTAAACACCAGACAGTTCCATTTTTCCTTCATAAAATAAAACAACTGGTTTACTCTCTGCAACACAGCAATCCACATTTTCAAATTCTAGCTTATATATGCAAAATTAATGACAGGATTTTTGACCTTAGATCAAAAGGCAAAACAGAAAACTTTTCTAACTCACCAGTTGTCATGACTTGGAAGTAGGGTTAGAGTACAGATTATCCAGCAATCGTGCATTCAGAGATTTTAGGAACAACTTGATACACTACCGCATGGTTTCACAAACGTGGTTTGGATCGTTTACAGTCCAAGAAGAATTTAATCCTTGCAAAAGCAGTCCGGTTCACCGAGGCTGTTCAAGACCCAAAAGCTGAACTGAGCATTATATTGAGTAAGGGTGAGGTTCCACGGAAGAAGGCAAGAGCAGTTTGTGCAGTCTGTAAACCCAAGACAGAAAGCAGGCCAAAGCAAATGCCCAAAAAATGTACTAAGAGTTTACCAGCTGCCATCTTCAGATACTTCATCTGCAGCAGGAGCAAGGTACATAACTGAGAGCTTTGCCCAGCAGGGTAACTCAATACCACAATCATGGCAAACACCGTCGTTTTAAGAAATGGTGTCATTTTGAACTGAATTTAACGGACAATCAGACCCAGGAAGGAAAGTCAAAGCCACAGAAGCTGGAATCCCACAAAAGGTTAACAACACAGACAGTGAATAGTGTCAGTGAATCTTGATATCGAGGGGCACTGTTCTGAGCCTGAAATAGTCACTGTTACATCTGAGAAGTTAAAATGGTCAAAACAGACTGAGTTAAGATCTTGTTCAATCAGACGGCAAGGACCAGGAGGAACAAGTTTGAAAGTTAAAGGTCAAATTATTGCAAGATTAACACAAGAACCCAAAGAAATAACTAAGCCACTTTGTAACCTTACGGCAAGGGGAATAGAAGAGAAAAGCAAAATTAGGCATAAAAATGAAAAAAAATTAAAAATTGCAAAACTATGGAGAAGATTACTAGTTTTCAAAAGAAACAGAAGTTAGCAGTAGGGAGAAAGTAAGCCTCTCATTTTGAGTGTAACAATTAAATAGTAATTAAAAAACAAACAAACTTTCTGAATTTTTGACATGAATGAAAGAGAAGAGTAGTTTCTTCTAAAATCTGGTTGTTTTGTCTCCATTAATTAGGAATTATGTTCTAACCCACCCCAACCAATCACGGCCATGTTTTTTTGACAGCACTTTCTCACGCTAACTCTGTGTTATTATTTACATCTAACCCATGAAAGACAGAGCATAATGTTCCTATTGTCTTTGGGTGAGGTTTTGTAATTATTCCTGGACTCCCTCAATGGTTGAAAATTCCTTGTAGCAAGACATGTTGTGATATTAGCCATTAGTTGGACTTATTTGTGCACATTTAGTTTATATATGTTTCTCAGTTCCATGTTTGCTGGAAGTGCCAACTGCTAATAGGAGTGAGGAAAATGGGGCGCTGGGATCTGAGTAATGTCCAACCCATCTCTCATCTCTCCTTGTCTCCTTCAAATCTCATTGCCACATAACACGGATCATCTATTCCCATGTCCAGATTACCCAACACAGAAAACCTCACCGATGCTATTGACTGACTTCCAGGTTTGATTGTTCCAATATTCTAGTCTCCACTCTCAGAAAGCTGCTGCTTGCACAATACTCAATGTGAAGACCCAATCACTCATTGTCCTTCTCCTCAACAATCTGTGTTGGCTCAACCATGAATTTGAAAATCCATATTCTTACTTATGTATTCCACACAAAACCTTTCTACTGGCATTTGCCCTTTGTTCTTCCAAATTTGGTCCATTACGCATTGCCCTCTTCTGCACACAATGACTCAATCTTCATCCACAATACTAATAAAATGCAATTCCATTCCATTACCCCTCTGTCATATCTACCCTCACCAGCTCTTCAATTGTGCCTTCAATGGCCTATCTATTTTTTTGTAAGGGTCAGCTTGATTGTAGGTTCACTGTAGGTAACCTGCTGGACAGAAAAACAAGTTGTTTGTGGTGACAAAGTCCACATGCCTTTTGGCCAGTAGATACCTAAACAAAAAGCTGAAGAAAGACAATTTTTACAACTTTTAAAATGGTGACATTCATCCAAATTGGCCCATTTCGAAAAACACTTGGGTTAAAAAAGGTAGGAAATAAAGAGATGTGCATGTGCCAGATCACAATTAATTAAAGCAGATTCATGAACACAGTTTAAATGTAATTGCCTATTACCCAGCAGCGTAATGTAGCATGACTGATGAAGTGCAGTATGCAGACCATATTGTCCCACTGTTCTCGGAAAAAGAGCTTGCAGGATGGAAAATGGTTTCCACAGGAAAGAAAAGATGTGGGAGGCTGGAATTCAAATTGAAAAGAAGCTCTCTATCCATGATGTTGAATGACACTTTCTCCCATTCAATTCCAATGCTAATTTGTTTCTCCAACCTCATGTACATAACATGTGTCTATGACCAAACTCATATGTGCATTTGTGTGCCAAATAGCTAGGATCAACTCCATATGTGTGCATTTTCTGGGCCTACAAATTTACATATGAATTTTGAGACTTAAACTAAAAAGACTGCTGAGCTGGCTGACTTGGAGTGTGGAATATTGTTAAATGTCACATTTCTGGAACATGGCCTAAAGCAATTGGCCCATAGACTGAATCTCTGGAGTCGCTGATAGATCTCTGATGTGAGAAACAACAAGTACACAAGAGCATAAGTAATAGGAGCAGGAGTAGGCCATTCAGCTCTACAAACTTGCCTTACCATTCAATAATACCATGGCTGATCTTCCTAGGCTTCAACTCCTCTTTCATGGCAACTCCTCTTTCATATTCCTGATAGAGGGCTTTCACCTGAAATGTCAATTTTTCTGCTCCTGGAATGCTGCCTCACTTGCTGTGCTTTTCCAGCACCATTCTAATCTGAACTCCCCTTTCATAGCCCACATCTTCCCAGTACTGCAAAAGTCAACCTACCCTTTCTTTAATACTTTCAATAATCTAGCTTCCACAACTCATTGGGTTAAAAAATTCCAGACATCCACTACCTTTTGGAAGAAGAAATTGTTTCAGATCTGCGTATTAACAGAATTTGCCTTCTTAATTACATGCTGCACCTGCATGCTAACTTTTTGTCTTTCATGAACAAGAATACCCAGATCCTCTTGTACTACACTTTCTTTTGGAAACTCTTTTTTTAAAATAATAGTCTGCCTTTTAATTCTTTGTACCAATGTACGTGGCCTTACACTCCAACTGCCCAATCTTTGGTCCACTCACTCAACCAATCTTTAACCCATTTACAGTTCCTTATGTCCTCACCAAAGTATGTCATGACCTCATATCTATTTTTGTAACATCATAAAAATTAGCCATTACATTCTGCCCCCAACTCTAAGAATTAATAGAGATAGCAAAGCATTAAGGACCTAGGACTGATCTTCATGGTTGTCCATAAGTTATATCTTTCCAACCAGAATAAGACCCATTAATCCTGACCCTTTATCTTCTGTGGAGAAAGTGAGGACTGCAGATGCTGGAGATCAGAGCGAAAAAATGTGTTGCTGGAAAAGCGCAGCAGGTCAGGCAGCATCAAAGGAGAAGGAGAATCGACGTTTCGGGCATAAGCCCTTCTTCAGGAATCATTATCTTTATCTTCTGTGTTTGAGTCAATCCTCAATCAATGGCAATACTTTATCTCAAATACTATGAGCTCCTATCTGCGTAATAATCTTTTGTGACACCTTATCAAATGCCTCTTGAAAATTCAAATACTTTACATCAACCAGTTTCCTTTGATCAACTCTGCTTGTATAGCCTTAAAAAACTCAAGCAACTTTGTCAAACATGATTTCCCTTTCACGAAATCATGTTAACTTTGTGTGACTGCATTAAGGTTTTCTAAATGTCCTGCTATTTCTTCCTTAATAATGAATAATTGCATTTTCTCAATGACAGATGTTAGACTAACTACCCTGTAGTTTCTGCTTTGTGTCTCTCTCTGCCTTCTTGAACAGGGATGTCACATTAACGATTTTCCAATCTGCTGGAACTCCCCCAGAATCCATTGAGGTCTGGAATATTTTGATCATTGCCTCTTCTATCTCAGCAGCTGCTTCCTTTAAAGCCCTTGGAAATAGGCCATCAGGTCTTGGTAACTTGTCTGCCTTCAGTCCCATATTATCAAATACTTTATCCATTACAAGATATTTAACACCTCACTTATCTGTGAGTGTTGTGTCCTCCTCTGTGATGACTGATATAAAATATTGATTGAAATTTTCTACTTTTTCACTGTTCTGTGTTATTAATTCTCCAGTTGTATCTACCAAGTGCCCTACACTCACTTTTGCGTATATAAGCTCTTGTTGTTTACGTATATAAGCTCTTGTTGTTTGCCTTTAGATTTCTTAACAACTTACTTTCATAATGAAAATTCTCACTCATGACTTTGTTGTCATCAGCTGCTGGTTCCTAAATATTCCTGGTCCTCTGAGCTACCATCAGTTTTTGTCACTTTGAATACCTGAGTTTTTGAATGGATATTTTCCTTGACCAACTTTGTTAACTATGGGTGGTTCATTCTTTTTGTCAAGTCCTTCTTTTTGACTGGAATAAATTGTTGTTGAATGTTATGAAACAGTTGCTTAAAAGTTTGCCTTTACTTATCCACTATCTTCAAACTTAGTCTATTTTCCTAGCTTGCTTTAGATAATTCTGTCTTGAACTTTCTAAAATTACCCTTATTTAAGTTGAGGACATTGGTTTGAGAGCCAAGTTGCTCACCCTCAAATTAAATTTGAATTCCTACCATGTCGTGAGTGTGTCCGCTGAGAGGATTGTTAACCAAGAGATCTCTTTCCAATTCCTCAGATCTATGTTATTAGATCTGACATAGCCTGATCCTGTGAAGGTGGTACAACACACAGATCTACGAATCAATCCTGATGCACTCCACAACATTCATCTTCCATTTCGCTCTGGTCCTTCTGATTTGTCCAGTCAATATTCCATTTAAAGACACCCTTGATAATTGCAATGCCCTTCTTACATGCCTCCATTATTTCTCAATTTACACATTGACCCAAAGTGAGGCTGGGGGAATACAGACAATTTCCACCCATGACTTCTTGCTGTGCTGTTCCTCATTTCCACCTAAACTGATTCCTCGTTACAATCTGGAGTATCTTCACACTGATATAGTCCTTTATTAACAAAGCTACCCCACCTTGTTATCATTTTTTTGCCTTTCCTTCCAGAATGTTGAATATCGAGGTATCAGTCTTGGTCACTTTGCAGCCATGATTCTTGAATAGCTATCAAATCATATTCATTTCTTTCTGTTTGTGCTGTAAACACATCTACCTTGTTACAAATACTGCATACATTCAGGTAAAGAGCCTTCAACTTTTACTTTTTGCTGTTATTACTTACTCTGATTCCAATTTCTGCTGCACACTTTTACACATATCTTTTCTCTTTCCAGTCACACTTTGGCTATTATTTGCCTCTTTGCTACCCGATGCCTTAGCTGTCATGTTTGTTTTTCATTTTTTAAACTTTGCTTCAATTGAACCTTCCTCTCCCTCATTAAGTTAAGGCCTAGTCGTATGATTTGTCAGGGCACTGGACTCAGCATGGTCAAAATGAACCTCGTCCCAACAGAACAGCTTTCTGTTTCCCCAGAATTGGTGTCAGTGCCCCATGAACCAGAACCCATTTAGAGTCATCGAGTCATACAGCATGGAAACAGACCATTCAGTCCAACTCATCCATACCCAGTCTCCCAAACTAATTAGTCCTATTTGTCTGCATCTGGCCTATATCCTTCCAAACGTTTCCTATTCATGCACCTGTCAAATTGTCTTTTAAAAGTTATAATTGCGCCTGCATCTACCACTTCCTCTGGCAGCTCCATTTTCAGCAGCAGCAGGACCAGTGAGAGCGAGGACCCAGGAAGGTAAACTTTCCTCTAATAGGACTTACCTTGAGAGTCAGCAGCCTCCATTTTGCTGCAGCAGCAGAAGCTGTGAGAGTGAGGAGCTGAATGGGAGCTGTCGAACTGCACTCTGGGAAGGTGAGTGAACTGGTATATTTCAGCAGCGGCTGAACCCAAGACACTACACGTATAGTGCCTCCCACCTAACCTCCTCCTCTATCAAAAAAATGATTCTGTAGTGTGTTGATAAGGTAAGGATTTTCTATTTCGTGTGATTGGTAGAGCTTTTTCTTAGGTTTCTTTTTTCATTTCTCTATTATTTGATATTATAGTTGGACTAAGTTAAGTTTAAGAATGAAAATGAGAGGAGATAACCTGTGTTATGCTCCCCTTGCTAAATGTGGGAGCCGAGAGACATGGCTGATGTCCCTGACTCCTTCACGTGCAGGAAGTGTGACCAGCTGCAGCTCTTGTTTGACCGCATGATGACCCTTAAGCTGCGGATGGACTCACTTTGGAGCATCCGTGATGCTGAGGAGGTTGTGGATAGCACATTTAGTGAATTGGTCACACCGCAGATTAGGATTGCTGAGGGAGATAGGGAATGGGTGACCAAAAGGCAGAGAAAGAGCAGGAAGGCAGTGCAGGTGACCCCTGCGGTCATTTCCCTCCAAAACAGGTGTATTATTTTGGATACTGTTGGGGAAGATGGCTCACAAGGGGAAGGCAGCAGTAGCCAGGTTCATGGCACTATGGCTTGCTCTTCCATACAGAAAGGCGGGGAAAAGAGTGGAAAGGCTATAGTCATCGGGGATTCAATTGTAAGGGGAGTAGATAGGTGGCTCTGTGTTCAAAAATGAGACTCCAAAATGATACGTTGCCTCCCATCCCAGGTCAGAGATGTCTCAGTTGGCTGCAGGACATTCTGAAGGAGGAGGGTGAACAGCCAGCTGTTGTGGTGCATATAGGCACCAATGATATAGGTAATGTACGGGATGACGTCCTACAAGCAGAATTGAGAGAGTTAGGAGCCAAGTTAAAATGTAGAACATCAGAGGCAGAAATCTCAGGATTGCTACCAGTGCCATGTGCCAGAGTAGAAATGAAAGAATAGGCAGGATGAATGCATGGCTTGAGAGATGGTGCAGGAGGGAGGGGTTCAGATTTTTGGAACATTGAGACCGGTTCTGGGAAAGGTGGGGCTACTACAAATTGGATGGTCTACACCTGGGCCAGACTGGAATCAATGTCCTAGAGGGTGCTTTTGCTAATGTTGTTGGGAAGGGTTTAAACTAATGTAGCAGGGGGCTGGGAACCAAATGAGGAGGTTAGTGGACAGTAAAGAGGCAGTAATTAAAGCCTGTAAGGAACTAGATAATGAAGTCAGAGTGACTAAGGGGAAGGGTAGGCAGGGAGCAGATGATGAACGCAGAGAGACAGGTGTTCTGAGGTGCATTTGCTTTAATGCGAGGAGTGTAGTGGGTAAGGCAGATGAACTTAGGGCTTGGATTAGTACCTGGGAGTATGATGTTACTACTATTAACTGAGATTTGGTTAAGGGAGGGGCATGACTGGGAACTAAATATCCCAGGCATAGATGCTTCAGGCAGGATAGAGAGGGAGGTAAAAGGGGTGGAGGAGTTGCATTACTGGTCAGAGAGGGTATCATAGCTGTGCTAAAGGAGGGCAATATGGAGGACTTGAGGTATTATGGGCAGAACTCAGAAGTAGGGAGGATGTGGTAACCATGTTGAGGTTGTACACAGGCCTCCCAACAGTGAGCGTGAAATAGAGGCACAAACATGTAGACAGATTATGGAAAGATGTGGGTGCAACAGGGTGGTGGTGATAGGAGATTTTAATTTTTCCAACATTGACTGGGATTCACTGAGTATTAGAGGTTTACATGGAGCAGAACTTGTAAGGAGCATCCAGGAGGGTTTTATAGAGTGGTTCATAAACAGTCCAACTCGGAAAGGGGCCATACTGGAGCTAGTGTTGGGGAATGAGCCTGGCCAGGTGGCTGAAGTTTCGGTAAGGGATTACTTTGGGAATAGTGATCACAATTCCATAAGTTTTAAAATACTCATGGACAAAGATGAGAGTGGTCCAAAAAGAAGAGTGCTAAATTGAGGGAAGGCCAACTATAGCAAGATTTGGCAGAAGCTGGGGAATGTGGATTGGGCGTAGCGGTTTGAAGGTAAATCCACATTCGACATGTGGGAGGCTTTTAAAGAGAGGTTGATTAGAGTACAGGACAGACATGTCCCTGTGAAAATTAGGGATAGAAATGGCAAGATTAGGTAACCATGGGTGACAAGTGAAATTGTGAGAGCAGCTTAGAAGGAAAAGGAAGCATATATAAGGTCTAGGCAACTGAAAACAGACAAACCTTTGGAAGAATATCGGGAAACTAGGACCAATCTGAAATGAGGAATTAAGAGGGCTAAAAGGGGTCATGAAATATCTTTAGCAAACAGGGTAAAGGAAAATCCCAAAGCCTTTTATTCGTATATAAGGCGAAAGAGGGTCACTAGAGAACAGGTTGGCCCACTCAAGGACAAAGGAGGAAAGTTGTGGTTGGAGTCAGAGAAAATGGGTGAGATTCTTAATGAGTACTTTGCATAGATATTCACTGAGGAGAGGGACACGGAGGATGTTGGGGTTATGGACAGACATTTGATTACTCTAGGTCAAGTCGGCATAAGAGGGAGGAAGTGTTGGGTATTCTAAAAGGCATTAAGGTGGACAAGTTCCCAGGTCTGGATGGGATCTATCCCAGGTTACTAAGGGAAACGAGAGAGGAAATAGCTGGGGCTTTAATACATATCCTTGTAGCATCCTTGAACACAGGTGAGGTCCCAGAGAACTGGAGAATTGCTAATGTTGTTTCCTTGTTTAAGAAGGGTAGCAGGGATAATCCAGGTAATTATAGACCAGTGAGCCTGACGTCAGTGGTAGGGAAACTGTTGGAGAAGATACTGAGGTATAGGATATATTTACATTTAGAAGAAAATGGGCTTATTAATGATAGGTAGCACAGTTTTGTGCAGGGAAGGTCACGTCTTACTAACTTAATAAAATTATTTGAGAAAGTGGTAAAGTTAATTGATGAGGGAAGGGCTATAGATGTCAGTAAGGCATTTGATAAGGTTCCCCATGGTAGGCTGATGGAAAAAGTGAAGTTGCATGGGGTCCAGGGTGTACTAGCTAAATGGATAGAGAACTGGCTGGGCAGCAGGAGATAAGAGTAGTAGTGGAAGGGAGTTTTTCAAAATGGAGAACTGTGACCAGTAGTGTTGCATAGGGATCTGCGCTGGAACCACTGTTGTTTGTGATATACATCAATGATCTGCAGGAATGTATAGGTGGTCTGATTAGGAAGATTGCAGATGACATTAAGTTTGGTGGAGTAGCAGATAGTGAATGCACTGTCAGAGAATGCAGCAGAATATAGGTAGATTGGAGAGTTAGTCAGAGAAATGGTAGATGGAGTTCAATCTGGGCAAACACGAAGTGATGCATTTTGGAAGATCCAATTCAAGAGCGAATTATACGGTCAATGGAAAAACCCTGGGGAAAGTTAATGTACAGAGATATCTTGGTGTTCAGATCCATTGTATGTTGAAAGTAGCAATAGAGGTCGATAGACTGGTCAAGAAGGCACACAGCATGTTTTCCCCCATTGCACGGGTTATTGGATACAAGAGTTGGCAGGTCATGTTACAGTTGTATAAGACTTTTGTTTGGCCAGTCTGGTCACCACATTACCAAAAGGATGTGGATGCTTTGGAGGGCATGCAGAGGAGATTCACTGGGTGTTGCCTCCTATGGAGAGTACTATATGAAGAGAGGTTGAATAGATAATGATTATTTTCATTAGAAAGATGGAGGTTGAGGTGGAACCTGATTAAGGTCTACAAAATCATGAGAGGTATAGACAGGGTGGATAGCAAGTAACTTTTTCCCAGAGTGGGGGACTCAATTATTAGGAGTCACGAGTTCAAGGTGAGAGGAGAATAGTTTAAGGGAAATATGCGTGGAAAGTTCTTTACTCAGAGAGTGGCAGGTGCCTGGAAGTGATAAACGTGGGCACAATAGCGTCATTTAAGATGTATCTAGACAAATACATGAATGGGCAGGGAGCAGAGGGATACAAATCCTTAGAAAATAGGCAACAGGTTTAGATAGAGGATCTGGATCAATGCAGGCTTGGAGGAGTGAAGGACCTGTTCCTGTGCTGTAATTTTCTTTGCTCTTTGTTCTTTGTTCATTGTTCATTCCACATATGAACCACCTCTGTGGGAAAAGATTGCCCCTCAGGTCCATTTTAAATCTTTCTCCTCTCACCTTAAAATTATGCCCTCTAGGTTTGAACTCCCCTACCTTAGGGAAAAGACCTCTGCTTTTCACTTTGTCTATGCCCCTCATGATTTTATAAACCTCCATAACCCCAATCACCTCCGCTCCAGTGAAAACATCTCAACCTATCCAGACTCTGCTTATAAATTAAACCTCCAGTCCCAGTAACATCCTTGTAAATCTTTTCTGTACCCACTCCAATTTAATAATACCCTTCCTATAGCAGGGCAATCAGAAATGGACACAGTACTCCAAAAGTGGCCACTGTTCAAGATGTCCCAACTCCTGTACACAATGGTCTGAATGTGGCAATACTATGGCTTTAAGAGTGTGTTTTGTCCTTTTTTTGAAGCGGTTTTGAGCCATAGGCACTGAATTGTCTCCCCAAAGCTAATAAAGTAAACAGCTTGTGACACTTTGGGATTTTTTAAAAATTGGAACAATAGAAGCAGCATGAACGGGTGGAGTAAAGCTTCCAACAGAATTTGGGTTTTTGTTTAGTTTTCAGTAGTTGCTGGGGGTTTTGAAAGGTGGTTGTAGAGGCTGCTATATCTTTCCTCTGTTAGAGCTTAAAGTTTGAGTGTTCTCTTCCTAGTGCCAGAATCACACATGAGATAATCTGTTTTACTGATTTTGTATTTGCCAGCAATGTGTTTATGGAATGATACTATATTGGAATGATTGCTGTTTAGCAGCTAAATAATCTGTTATCCTGTTAAATTTTCTAATAGAGTTAAGTTATTCCAATTCTTCTTTCTTTAATTTATATTTTAACTACTTAGTCAGAATAAAGTGTGTTTTGCTTAAAATTGAGCAGTGTATCCAATCAAATTATATCTGGAACTCAACACATTAAATAAGAAAAAAAATTAGGATTTCAGCTATCTGTTTGATATATTTGAAGGGGATTTGCTGTGGTCATAACATGAGTTACAAAGGCAAACGTGCCAAAAGCCTTCTTTACCATCCTATCCACCTGTGATGCCACTTTCAAGGGACAATGAACCTGAATCCTGAGGTCTCTCTCTTCAGCAACTCAACAGAGCCCTACAATTAATTGTGTAAGTCCTGCCTTGTTCGTCTTACCAAAATGCAACATCTCGCATTTATCTAAATTAAACTCCATCTGCCACTCCATAGCCCATTGACCCAATTAATCAAGATATCTTTGTAATCTTAAATAATCACCTTCACTGTCCATTATGCCACCAATTTTGGTGTCATCTGCAAACTTACAACCACGCTTCCTGCATTTTCATCCAAATCATTTGTATAAATGACAAACAACATTGAACCCAGCTCCGATCCCTGCAGAACATCGCTGGTCACAGGCCTCCAGTCTGAAAAACAACTGTCCACCACCACTCTCTGTCTCCTACCATAAAGCCAATTTTGTATCCGATTCTATGAGCTCTCTCTGAATCCCATGTGACCTAATTTTACTAAACAGTCTACCATGCAGAACATTGTCAAAGGCTTTATTAAAGTCCATGTAGACAACATCTACTGCTGTGCCCTCGCCGATCTTCTTGGTCACATTTCAATCAATGCACTCAAGTTTGATTTCCCACAAAAAGCTATGTTGACTATTGCTAGTCATTCCTTGCCACTCCAAATGCATGCAAATCCTATTTCTCAGAATCCCAACCAACAAGTTACCTCCACCCCCCCACTGATATCACTGGTCTATAGTTTGCAGGCTTCTCCTTGTAGCCTTTCTAAAATAATGGCAGAACATTAGTCACCCTCCAGTCTTCCATCACATCATATACAAATATCTCTGCTAGGTGCCCTGCAATTTCTTCCCTAGCTTCCCATAATGTCTCAGAATGCACTTGATTAGGTCCCAGGGACTTATCTATCTTTACACTTTTTAAGACCTCCAATACCTCCTCTTCTGTAATGTGGACTGTTTTCAAGACATCAAAATTTATTTCCCTGAGTTCCCTTGCCTCCATGTCTTTCTCCACAGTAAATACGAATGCAAAATATTCATTTAGTACCTCTCTCATCTCTTGTTCCACACATAGATGACCTCGTTGAATTTTAAGGGACCCTATTCTCTCCCTTGTTGCTCTTTTGCTCTTAATGAACTTGTAGAATCTCTTTGTATTATCCTTAACATTATCTGCCAAGACTATCTCATATCCCCTTTTTGCTCTCCTGACTTGACTCTTAAGAGTGCCCCTACTGTCGTTGCAATCTTCAAGAGTTTCACTGAACCCAGTTGTCCATACATGGCATGTGCCTCCTTCTTATTCTTGACCACAGCCTCAATATCTCTATTGCTACCAGCCTTACTCTTTATTCTAACAGGAACACACTGCCTCTAAATAATTGTTATCTCACTTTTGAAACCCTCCCACCTGCCAGTCACAGTTTTACCTGCTAACAGTCCACCCCTATCAACTGTTGAAAGTTCCTGTCTCATACCATCAAAATAGGCCTTACTCCAGTTAAGAACTTTAACTTTTATACAAGGCCTATCCTTTTCCGTAACTATTTCATTTTTCCCACACCAGTCTTTCAGCCAGGCAGTTAACTCCTTATTTTACCTACACCTATTTGCACATGGCTCAGGTAGTAATCCAGAAAATATTACCTTTGTGAAGCAGTTTGTGAACGCTCAGCAGAATGGCTTTCCTAGTCCAACCTATGTCTCTGGTAACTATAAGGACAATGAGAACTGGAGCCTCCCCATCCCAGTTCCTCTCCAATCCAGAATGTTGGCACCAATTGAGCAACACAACCTTCAGGATTCTGGTGCAGAGAATGATGTCTATTCCCCTAACTATGCTATCCCCTATTACTCAAACACTTCTCTTCCTGGCTCACATGATGCTCTGGACCACATTTCCATGATCAGTTCATTCATTTTCTCCGCAGTCTCTGGCCATACAGGGAGAAAGACCATTTACCTATTGGACAAGAGATGAGATTAGATTACTACAGTGTGGAAACAGGCCCTTCGGCCCAACAAGTCCACACCGCTCCCCCGAAGCGCAACCCACCCATACCCCTACATTTACCCCTTACCTAACACTACGGGCAATTTAGCATGGCCAATTCACCTGGCCTGCACATCTTTGGACTGTGGGAGGAAACCGGAGCACCCGGAGGAAACCCACGCAGACACAGGGAGAACGTGCAAACTCCACACAGTCAGTCGCCTGAGGCGGGAATCGAACCCGGGTCTCTGGCGCTGTGAGGCAGCAGTGCTAACCACTGTGCCACCGTGCCGCCCATATTTGAGGTTCCTCAAAAGTTAGATTCTGGACTCCAATACAGAAGAACTTCTATTATCTGGCATTTGATTGTCCAAATATTAGATTATCCAGCAAGATCGCAATGTCCTGATGCTTGGGTATATGTTGTTATCCGGCATTCGATCATTCGGAATTCGATTAACTGAACGAAATACTCCCCACCCGTGTTCTTTGGATAATCGAAGTTCCTCTGTACCTGCCTCACTCACAGTAACATTCTCATTTCCCTGGCCACATACTAAATCTGATGGCAGTTATCTAACGAGGTATGACAGCCCCCTGAAACAGAGTGTTCAGGTAACTCCCCCCCTCACTGGTGTGTCACAGAGTCCAGAGCCAGTAGTCCATCTCATCAACGCTGAGCCGAAATTCCTCAAGCACCAGCTCCCACTTACCACAGCAGCAACACGTCACTAGCCCAGCCATCTCTATTATATTTAATTAATCAACTATGTTGCATTTTATATATTTTAGAAGCAAAAGTCTTAACTGTACTTAATCAGATAATGTCTTCTGATTTTAAACCACCTGACAAATGAAGAGAAACCCTGAAACGAACAAACATTTTACCTGCTTTCCTGTCATATACTTCAGCTCTAACGGGTAGAAATAGATTGAGGGGATTCTCTGCTGCAGTTTTTATCTCCTCATGCTGCTGCCCCTCTCACACAGGTTTGCTCTTCATTTTGTGAAGCTCTTGTCCGCACTCTCTCATGTATTTTGAGAAATTGTTGATCCTAAACTTTTGTTTTGCAAAAATATGCTTTATTCATAAATTATCTACAGATACAGCATAAAGTAGTTCAATTTGGACATTTCATAGAATACAGTGAAATTATGACATTCCTCATTTTGCTTTCCAATCTATTGCAAAATAAAATAATCTTTGCTGAACTTGAGAAGACTATATCTATATTCCAATTAAACTACAAGCAGTCCTTGGACTTTACAGACTCTCATTGCGTCAAGGCAGAAAGACCTTAAGTGGTGCCTTTCTCCTTTGGGTTTTGGTGGCAGTTGCCTCAAACTTTACCTCAAACCATAGTCCTGGACTTTGACTCAGTTGGCTGGTTTGCAATGCAGAGTGATACCACTACCAATGCAGTGTGGGTAATTCCTCCATTAACTGAGGTTACCATGAAGAGCTTTCCTTTTCAAACTCTTCCCTCACCTGAGATGCCGTGACCCTCAGGTTAAACCACTCCCAGTTATCTCTGTAATGAGAGAGCAGCCGTTTGGTCTGGTGAGATTATGGTGACTTTTACCTGGCCTTTAGAATGTGCCAGTCTGCAAAACTTGGTCAAGGTTAGCTCCTTGCATTAGAAGAACAACAAGTGTCTTTCACTGGGTTGATGGTCCTCCAGGCACAGTTGATATTTATCTTAATGCATGTCCCTAGGAACAGCTCGTGGAGCAGAGTCCTGAGTCACATAGCTGCTCTGGACAAACCTTGATAAAAGCCATTCTATCTGTTCCCAGACATTTTTCTAAATCATTTCCAAATCATGTTATAGGTCACAAAAAAAGAGTGGACCCAGAACCACTCCCCACAGTGCCATAGGCCTCCAGTTTGAAAAACAACCCTCCATCACCACCCTCTGTCTCCTACTTTCTAGCCAATTTTGTATACTGTTGGCTAGTTCTCCTTGTATTCCAAGTGATCCAACCTTGTTAACCAATCTACCATCTGGAACCTTGTCAAATGCCTTACTAAAATCCATATTGTCAATGTCCATCACTCTGCCTTCATCAATCCTCTTTATCACTTCTTCAAAAAAGACAAAAATGGTAGTGAGACACCATTTCCCAGACACAAAGCCATGTTGACTATCCTTAATCAGTCCCTGTCTTTTCAAATATATGTAAATCCTGTCCCGCAGGATCCCCTCCAACAACCTGCCCACCACTGATGTCAGGCTCACCAGTCTATAGTTCCCTGGCTTATCCTTACAGCCTTTCTTAAATAATGGCACCACATTGGCCAACCCCCAATCTTGCAGGACTTCACCCGTGACTACGAGTGCCACAAGGATTGGTGCTGGGCCCACTGCTTTTTCTCATCTATATAAATGATTTGGATGTGTATATAGGAGATATGGTTAGTAGGTTTGCAGATGATACCAAAATTGGAGGATTAGTGGACCTACCTCCGAGGGTTACCTCGGAGTACAAGGGACCTTGATCAGATGGGCCAATGGGACAAGGAGTGGCAGATGTGAGGTGCTACATTTTGGTAAGGCAAATCAGGGCAGTAGTCATATATTTAATGTTAGGATCCTGGGGAGTGTTGCTGAACAACGAGACCTTGGAGTGCAAGTTCATTGTTCCTTGAAACTGGAGTTGCAGGTAGATAGGATAGTGAAGAAGGTGTTTGGTATTTTTGTCTTTATTGGTCAGTTCATTGAGTATAGGAGTTGGGAAGTCATGTTGTAGCTGTATAGGACATTGATTAGACCATTTTTTAAATATTGCATTCAATTCTGGTCTCCTTGCTATAGGAAGGATGTTGTGAAACTTGAAAGGGTTCAGAAAAGATTTAGAAGGATGTTGACAGGTTTGGAAGTTTTGAGCTATTGGGAGAGATTGAATTGGCTGAAGCTATTTTCTCTGAAGAGCCAGAGGCTGAGGGGTGACCTTATAGAGGTTTATAAAATTATGAGGGACATAGATAGGGTGAATAGACAAGGTCTTTTCCCCAGAGTAGTGGAGTCCAAACCTAGAGGGCATAGGTTTAAGGTGAGAGAGAAAAGATTTAAAAGGGATGTAAGGGGTAACCTTTTTCATGCAGAGAGTGGTGCATGTATGGAATGCCAGAGGAACTGGTGGAGGATGGTACAATTCCAACATTTAAAAAGCATCTGAATGGGTACATGAATATCCAGGGTTTAGAAGGATATGGGGCAAATGCTGGACATTGGGACTATGTCAATTTAGGACGAGTGGACCAAAGGGTCTGTTCCTGTGTTGTACGCCTCTATGACTCTATGACCTTCTTTGCAAAGACACTTTCCAGAAGGAGATGTGTGACAGTCTCTTCAGCACCACAGTCATCTCAAGGGCAGTGTTTGGTGGCACAGAGAGTGAATGAAGGATCGGACAGGTAGTGCCCTCCTCATCACCAGCCAAGTTATTTTGGTCCTTGTTGGAAAGTTCTAGTGATGAGGCATTCTAATGGGTATATGAATAGGAAGGGTTTAGAGAGATATGGGCCAAGTGCTGGCAAATGGGTCTAGATTAGGTTAGGATATCTGGTCAGCATGGACGAGTTGGATTGAAGGGTTTATTTCCATGCTGTGCATCTCTATGACTCAATGACTCTATGACTTTGACAGTCTGCTCAGGAAACCACTCAGCAGAATCAACTCTCTCCTTTCCCCACAAGGCCTTGAAGATATTGCAAGCGTTTCCACAAAAGACAGGTGATACAGAATTGTCCGACTCTTTGGAGCATTCTGTGGCAACATGGTCAGAGCTATCCTTTGTAACACTGGTGACAAGTAGAACCTCAGTACGTAGTGACACTTGGTGTTTGCAAACCGAGGGTCTACGCACAGCTTGTTGCAGCCACACATAAAGGTGACAGGCAGGATGAGGGTGGTATTGGATATATGTCCTTCCCCGCTTTATCCAGAGCTTTGTACGTGGTGTCCCTAGAGTCTTGTTCCATCTTTGATCTCAGAATGAAGTGGAAGATGGTTCATGTGACTGCTGTGGCGCAGGATCAGGGAATGGTCCAGACTTTCACCACATACAGCAACACCAAGGGTACCTCATTCCTGAAGTCGAGGTTTGTACTTGCAATGGAGAGGGAGCAGTGCTCCCGCATGCCTCACCTTGGCAACACATCCCTCCCAAGTTTAAGTGATTGCCCTGGCTACTCTGATTTCTAGCACCTTCAGGTAATCTGTCCTGACAGTGAGTGGGATAAAGGATCAGTTGACCCAGTTCCCGAAGAATATGTCCTGTCGCTTGCCTCAATTTACCTTGCCTCCTGAGGTAAATTTGAACTGGCTACAGATGTACAAGAGTCTGTGCACTGACCTTATGATGGCGGGCAGCTTATTAATGAAGCCATTGAAGATGGTTCAGCCTAAGACACTACCCTGGGGAGCTCCTGCAGAGATGTTCTGGAGCTGAGATGACTGACCTCCAACAACCACAGTCATCTTCCTTCTTGTGACTCTAACCAGCAGAGTTTACAACCTGGTTCCCATTAAGTCTAATTTTTCTAGGGTTCCTTGAAGTCACACTTGGTCAAATTCAGCCTTAATATCAAAAATAGTCACTGTCATCTCACCCTCAGGAGTTCAATTTTTTTGTTCATGTTTGAACCAAGGCTGAAGTGACATCTGGAGCAGAGTGACCCCGTTGAAACACAAACTGAATACTAGAGAGCAGTTCAGTGCTAAGCAAGTGCTGCTTGACAGCATAATTTTTTATCCTTCTGTTACTTCACTGTTGATTGAGAGTAACCTGGTGGGACACTCGGCAGAATTGGTGTAGTGGCAATATCAATAGATGAGTAATATAGAAGCATGGGTTAATATTCTGGAGATGTCGGTCTGAATCCCATCATGATCGATGGTGAAATTTAATAATCAATAATTGAATTCAATACAAGTTTGGAATTAAAAGATAATAAAGAACTTTTTGTAGCTATAAAAAAAACCCATCTGGTTCTTTAGTCCTTTTGGGAAGGAAATCTGCCACCTGGTCTGGCCTACATGGGACTCCAGAGAAAACAGCAAAGTGGTTGACTCTCAACTATTGACAGCAAAAAAATGCTGATCTAGCCAGAGCTGCCCACATTCCATGAATGAATAAAAAAGCCCAGAATAACAGCTGTATAAAAGTGTAAAACTTCTGAGGAAAGCTTATCATCAATAATCATGACGTTAATCTCATTGGCGAAATAAAGCACTTCCAAGTTTGCATCAAGGGAAATTATTCAGGTAAGGGATATTTACAACAAGAATACCTGTATCAAGTCATCATCTAAGACAAGATTCAACTGGTTTTCCCTCATGTAGCAGGAGTATTGTTGCTTCCTTCAGCACTAAGTACTACCTTCCTAGAAAATGATAGTGCATTATTTGAGGACATCATCAAGAATGAAGTAACTTTGTTGTTTTACATTTTATGCAAGTTGTATTGCTGCTTCCATTTAATGAGTGCTGATTTACCTTATCATTTTTGTGTTGCCATAGATTAAAGGTTTTCATATAATGTCATAACTCAAGAAACCCAACTGGAAAGGAATAATATTTATTGCTGAACACCAAAACAGAGCCATGACTTAGAGCATATATAGGTTAGTCCCACCATGGGGCAGGCAGTACTGCACACCCATCCCTGAGTCTGCTTTACATATTTACTAAGCAGCCAATTCAGTGATGCTTTTGCACCTCTGGAGCAGGTGGGAATTGAACACAGGCCTCCTCAGCCCAGAGGTACAGACACTGCCACTATACCACAAGGATCCTCTGGGTTTGCTTTATAAATATTTTCTAATCAACCCGCTCAAAGCTGTCTGTCATCACGCCCCTTATGGGACAGGTGAGACTTGAACTTGGACCTCCTGACTCAGGAGTAAGGACACTACTACTGCACCACAAGTGCCCTTTGGGTCTATTCTTTCTTTCTTTTTTCTTTTCTTTTATACCCAGAAATGCTGTCATACTCAATGTAGAGACTTTCCCACCACCAAAGTCATCATGACTCTTTTTATTGCCTTTTTACATTGTTAACCACCATCAAAAACACACCCGTGTAACCAATTAAATGTTTACAAGCAAGCTTATTATGGACAATGCAAACCATCAAAGGTGAGGGGGAGAGAACAAATCAAAATGGAGTTCAAAGGGGAAAGAAAGCACCCCGTGGGGCTCTCTAAAGGCATCAAGAACCTTAATGGACACCGTATGCTCCTCTCTAAGGACACCCAGGCATGAACATACCTGCGGAAGATGGGAGAGTCTGCATTATTTGATTTTTATGTTCAGAAGTGCTATTACACACAACATAGAGACTTTCCTATCACCAAAATCACCACACCTTATTTTTGTTTCATTTTAAGCTACTAATCGCCACCTGTAGTCATCCGTGTACCCAATTATTAAAAACTATAAAGAAAGTCCATTATAGACAATGTGCTGGATCTGCTTTATAAAGGGCTGAGGTGATGAGTTCGAACTGGGCAGACAATTGCCTGTTACCAAGGGAACTCATACTCAACAAGCATCACAAGGAAATTAATTAGTAATTCCCCATGGGTCTTGTAGTGGTTATCACATAGTTGCTAATTCAGAAATTATATAGTAGTTACATTTTAAAATATTTCATCATGCAAGTACATTTATTGTATGATATATGTTTTGTTATATTAGTGAGTTTTGAGAAGATTTGTAGCTCAGGTTGAGGTTCTGGATGTAGGTTTGCTTGCTGAGCTGGAAGGTTCATTTTCAGACATTTCGCCACCTTATTAGGTAACATCTTCAGTGAGCCTCCAGATGAAGCACTGCTGGTATTTCCTGTTTTCTATTTATATGTTTGGGTTTCCTTGGGGGTGGTGATGTCATTTACTGTGGGGATGTCATTTCCTGTGGTGATGCCATTTCCTGTTCTGTTTTTCAGAGAGTGGTAAATGGGATCCAATTCAATGTGTTTGTTGAGAGGGTTCTGGTTGGAATGCCATGCTTCTAGGAATTCTCGTGCGTGTCTCTGTTTGACTTATCCTAGGATGGATGTGTTGTCCCAGTCAAAGTGGTGTCCTTCCTTATCTGTATGTAAGGATACTAGTGAGGGTGGGTCATGTCGTTTTGATGTTCATGTATCCTGGTGGCTAGTTTTCTGCCTGTTTGTCCAATATAGTGTTTGTTATAGTTCTTGCATGGTATTTTGTAAATGACATTAGTTTTGCTTGTTGTCTGTATAGGGTCTTTCAAGTTCTTTAGCTGCTTTTTTAGTGTGTTGGTGGGTTTGTGGGCTACCATGATGTCAAGTGGTCTGAATAGTCTGGCAATCATTTCTGAAATGTCTTTGATGTAGGGGAGAGTGGCTAATGTTTCTGAACGTGTTTTGTCTGCTTGTTTGGGTTTATTGCTGAGAAATCAGTGGACTGTGTTCATTGGGTATCCATTCTTTTTGAATACTGCTCTGCATAGTTCCTATGTTTTGTAGTGTGTGTTGGCCCATTGAAATAATGCTCTGATGCAGCTTTGTTTGCGGATGTTGGCGTGATTGCTTCTGTAGTTCAATATTTGGTCCATGTGTGTTGTTTACCTGTAGACGCGGGTTTGAAGCTCCCCATTGGCTATTCGATCTACTGTGACATCTAGGAATGGCAGTTCATTGTTGTTTTCCTCCTCTTTAGTGAATTTTATGCTAGTAAGGATATAATTGATTGTCTTGAAGATTTCCTCTAATTTGTTTCTTTTAGTGATGACAAAGGTGTCATCCACGTAGCGGACCTAAAGCTTGGGTTGGATGGTTGGCAGAGCTGTTTGTTCGAGTCTCTGCATTACTGTCTCTGATAAGAACCCTGATATTGAAGATCCCATGGGTGTTCCATTGGTTATATTATTGATTTTGCATTGCACCTTCTCCCATGTGTAAAAGCAAATATAAAGCTTCAATATTTATATTTTCTTTGTCCTTTCTATCAGAATAATTCACTTTTTTGGTAATGCTATGGGACTCCTTAATCTTGATATACTTTAGGGCCTCAGCATGTCATAACTTTACTCTGGGTACTGCGGTTGTGGAGCATTGTTTTCCAGCCTTCAGCCATAGGGAGGCCACAGCACTGGTCCTTGTGCATTCTGCACATTGCCAACCTGAAAATTCCCCATTTGTCCAAACTCACCTTGTGCATTAACCAATTCTCCATCCATGTAAACTCGATGACCCCTTCCATTGTGTAAGATCTTGGGATAGTGATAATGTCACTTGGTTAGTAATCCAGAGACCCAGGCCAGTACTTGGGGACATGTGTTCAGATCCTATAATGTCAGTTTATGGAAACCACATTCAATTAAGCAATCTGAAATGTGGTTTCAGTAATGGTGACCATTACAACTATCATTGATTGTTGTTAAACCCATCTTGTTCAGGCGTTTCCTTCGGAAAGCACAGCTGCAGTCCTTCCCTGGTTTGACTCCATGCTTTCTTGACTCTTAATTGCCCTCTGAAATTCACATCAAGGATTCACATCAAGGACAATTTGGATTGGGCAAGAAATGTTCTTGCCAGTGGTGCCCACACCCCATGACAAAATGAAAAAAATCCATGGCACTTAATTACATGTGTTTTAGGAATTCATGTGTAGGCATCTACTGACTCCACTTTATGTACTCCACTAGTTAACTAGTATGATCCTAGCTGATGCTACTACAAGTCTAACTACAAGATCCCAGAATGAAGACTGGCTTGATAGATCATACTTTTTTTAAACTAAGTGGTATTCGTAAGCATGTTTAACAATAAAACAGAAATATATTAATAAAATAAATGACAATAAATAAGAATCCAAGCTATTTAACATATAACATTAATTTTTAAGACTTCAATCCCATAGCAAAAATAAAATCCCATCTATTCCAAAACCATTCCCTTTACAGTACTCAAATGCCAGGGAAAGTTCCCTTCTCTATCATATATATCAGTTTGACTTAACTATTTCTTTTAATTCGTGTTCTTAACAGTTTGATGGCGACTTCCTGGATTATTCACATAACTGAGCTTAAACTTTCTTAGCTTCAAATAACACATTCAGGTTTCTAAGTTAAGATTTCTGGTCTGGGATTGTGAAACTAAAGCCACTAAACTGAGGTAACTCATTTCCTAACTCTTCTGAACAAATACTTCTCTCCAGGATAATCTGTTCAGACATATATCTGGCTGCAGCCAAGTATTCAGCAAACTGCAACAAAACATTTCAAGCTATGGGATTTCCTTAAGCAAGAAACAATTCTTGATTCTTCTAAACCAAAGCAAGCTAATGCCTTTCACTGTTTGCCTCTTCAATTATAAATCTCTTATAACATAAATAGACTCATATTATCACTGCAAGAGGGCCCCAAACAGCTATGGTCTGGCACATATTGATTTGAAATCATAGTTCTCGAAGTAAACATTTAACCATCCATTAATTTGACATGTAGCCACCACAAATACTTCACAGATATATGAATAATCTTAAAATTGTTGAATAATATAACACAGAGGGAGGCTATGTGGTCCTTGATGCTTGAACTAATCATTTACAAAAAATGACTCAAATAGTCTCTCTCGCTTTTTCCCAAAAGCCATGCGAATTTTGCTTCTTCCAATTTATCCAGTTCCTTTTCAAACATCATGATTAAATCTGATTCCATCACCCCTTCAGCAGCATATTTTAGATTAGAACAAGCCTGAAAGATTATTTTTCTCTTTTTCCTTGCTGCTTATGATGATATGGTTTGTTTTATTTTATGTAATTTATTGAATAGAGATAATGTGGCATTCAAATCTTCCATTATCCCCAAAAGAGGGTAAAAGAAGAAATAACAATGGAGTTCATTATAGTTGCTCATAACTAATTTCTAAAGAGACAGAAAATGTAGCAAGAATTGAAAGATTGAACTAAAGGACAAGGCACAACGTTCTGAGAAGCATTTCCTCGTAATTGCATGTGATATATTTGGAACTATTTCACCAGATCTGTTCAGATTCCATGTATTATATCATTATTTAATCATTCTGACAGGCAGTTATCCTATAAAATATAAAAGGGACATAAAGCAATCATCTCAACACATCTGGCTCAGTGGTTAACTATGGCCATGTCATTATCCCTTTACTATTTGTAAAATGCATCCAGGCTATGACATTTAGAAAACCTACTCTTTGCCAGTTAATGCTGGGCTTAGTTATGTCTACATGTTTTCTGGTTGCATCATGCTGCACTCATGCAGTCACACAACTTCTCTCATAATATGGAAAAGCTGTGTGCTCATAGTGTGTGCCCAGAACTTTCAAATGAAGCAGAAATTACAATCAAAATAGTAACTGCACAGATAGTTCTTGAGACAAATATTGGCCCAAGTCCTATGGAAGAGATACATTATTCACATGACATTCAAATTTGTTGCTCTAACCTTGTTATCCAAAGGGTAGGAAGAAAGTGAAGCTCAGTATTACATTCACTGAATGAGGTAATAAGAAAGATATAACCTCCAGACAAGGCTAATTAAGACCTTTGAGGAGAAAGAAATGGAAGGAAATATTGATAAGGTGAGATGAAGTTGGTAGGAAGGTGCATCCTAAGAAGCACAAACTACAGACCATTTGAGCAAAAAGGATTACTTCTGTGCTATAACTTGCATATAATTGAAAACTGAAGTGAACATTTTTTACAGACTAAAGTATAAATGTATCATTGATGTTTAGCACTTTCTCTTGTATTTGCATTGAATTGACCACCGAGATGAATGTTCAGCGCACTTTTCTTCTGCATTCTTTGATGCACTCTTTAAGTTGAGGTGTTAATGTGATTTTAATTGGTTTAAGAGGCTACAGGGATGCTCTAAAAGACATCAGATATTCCATACAAGTGATGTCTCTAAACCTATCTGCAGTAAACTAGACTGCAGCTTTTGTTATAGCTGTGTGTGAAATATGTAGTTAATAACAATATAAACGGATTTGTTCAGAGTGTAACTTAGGCCAACAGATTTCCAGTAAATCTCAACTCTACGACACATTTCACAACAAGGACTTGTATTTATTTCACAACTACAGGACAGAAATCCTAAAGTGCTTTACAGCCAGTGAAGAGTCAGTCTTCAAATATGAGAGTGCAATGTAGGGAACTTAGTGCAGTCTGTACACAGCAAGCTCCTACAAACAACAAGGTGTTAATGAACAATTAAACTGCATCTATGAAATTGATTGTAGATGAGCATTCTTCCTGGGTCTAGGGATTAACTGCTGGTATTGCTGAAATAATACTTTGGGATATTTTGCATCCACCTGATAGAACAGACGGAGGGTGGGTTTAACATCCTGTCAAAAGATTGCACATATGACAATGCAGACAATGAGTACTGCAGGAATATCAGCCTATGTGCAGGTCCTGGAATGAAACTTGAACCCCACAACCTTCTGATTTATTATAAACTCACAGATGGATAACATTTAATATATAAAAGCACGTTCTGCCATGTTCATCATGAGTAGCGGGACAGCGAACTTTATAAAGTGAGGTCTGGTCAAAACTACAGGACAGAACGTGAAACGATTCCAGGAAAGTGAAATTGGCAACAATGTTCATATTACGGCATTGGAGACTTCACTATCATAAATTGAGATCATTATAATCAATTGTTTTGCATATATTATACGGTATGAGCACTATAATATTTTGCATATATAGGGAATGAACACTGATATTTTGCATATACTACAAATGTATATGCAAATACCATAGGGTGTGTGTGTATATATATATATATATATATGTATATGTGTGTATGTAGGTCAGTGTAATGAGTGTTTCCCTCTATCCTACCAATTATAAATTGTATTACTTTCTCATTCCTATTTCAGCTGAATGGAAGCTCCAGATGGATTGGGAGTGTTTGGAAAGGTTATACATTTCGTCTGCACCATTTCAAATGTATTTCCGCTCCTGATGAACTTGCAGCAAAGACGCCTGTGGTTTCGGGGTTCTCTTGACACACAGTGGATGTAAAGGGCTTGTGCAGGAGAAGGCCGCGCTGTCAGTACTGGTGCAACATTCATCATCTCACTGATATGTCCGAGCAGAATTAACATTGACTGGGCGGCAGAGATGGACAGCATCGGGGAGCTTTACGGATGGTGGTGAAACAGTGGTGGTCAGTGCGATGGCTTGTGTTTGGGAACCTTTCTTGTACGGATTTGACGGCAAGTCGAGAAGGCCAGTACAATGAAAGCCCCCCCACCCATCACATCAAGAGCTCTCTGCAAGGAGCAGGTCCAGGTGTAATCATCACTCAAGCATCAGTGAGAATTCCGGCAATCTCCAGGAGTATTTGGTTTTCTCCAGAAGAAGGGAGTCTTTTAACCACCCTGAGACCAGGGGAACTTCTCCAGTGTGGATTCTAGGATTGTGGATTCTGTTTTGAGCAATAAACTGTTCGCCGACCCCAGAGCAGGTAGAGGCTCGGTCAGGTGAATACCTGGATTCCCGGTGGATGACACAAGGAGAATCCAACAGGATGAGAGACTTGCTTCTTATTGGGAACTGGTCACTGGTTCGCCAGGAACCCTGAGTCTTGGGCGAGTTTAATTCAGGCGAGAGTACATTTCACTGTCAGTGCATTCCCGTCCACTCCTGGTCTGACCCGGTACATCCATCTTTTCGGTATGTTTACACTCTGGTAGAAACTCTGTCCATCTGAAAGGCGCTTGAAATGGATGTGAATTGGGAGCGGGACCACACTGGGATGGTAATCGGAAATTCCCCCACCCCAGTGAGAAAGTGATGCCATTTAAACAGGCAGGGCGCCCGAGTTAACGCCCATTTGCACACTGTCAAAAACAAACCGAGACAAGCAGTTCCAGCAGCGATTAAATGCAATGATTTCAAAGCACTTTCAGCCCTTTCCAAAGATTGCATAACGTTTACAGAGCAGTTTGACAATATCTGCCACACGCAACTGAAACCCTCCCTTGGGCGCTGTGTAATCTGCACACTTCCCCCTAGGCACATCCCCATTAACATTGAGTTGAGGTGCGGCCCGAATACACTGCAAATGTCCCTCAAGCCTGGCCGCTTCCTAAAACGGTCGAAATCAAAGTCGCTGTGGGGCTTATATTTTCTTTTTTTAAAAAAAAAAGCTCTCCCGCGTGCACATGTTAACAATATCATTACTCAGTGTCTGGTTCCACTTAAAATTAACAGTAAGTGAAAGACCAAAAATTAGGCTGGGCTGAATTAATTACTAACAACATATGTCAAACTACAAAGAGCTTCTAACATGCATCTTCCCCCGGCTCCAAGCCTCCGCTCCTCGCTGACAGTCAGCTGGTTATAAACAAAACACGGTTTTGTATGTTTTTAAAATATATATATAAACTTCAAGCAGTCACATAAATCGTGGATTAGCCAAATACAGAGGGTGGGTATTTTACTTGTGAAATAATGCCGGTTTTGTTGAGTTTGCCATTTTCATTGCTTGCCCTCAAACTCCAGTTAAAAAAAGTTCTCAGTGGTTCTATGTTATCTACAGGATCAGCGTTACAAAGGAGCGCTCTGGTTTTATTGGGATTGTAATCGACAGATAACATTTACATCCCGTCACAAACATTTCCATTATCATTCGAGGCTGCCCTCCGACAACCCTATTTCCCACCAACTCTCCTAACGGTGTGTTTCAAACACACAGGTATTCAGCAAGATGCAAGTCTCGCTCAGACATCTTATGTGTTTATATCGCACTTGAACTTTGTTTGAGGGCGATAAACAAAATCCAGGAAGAGTTTGATGAGTTTTTGCAGAGATTTACAGTGACCTAATTGTCACCGATGGCTTTGTAAATTAAACTGGCGACTGGCGACAATGGATGTGCAAATTTGGAGGCCTGACCAAATGAATACTTCGTTGGTCTCTCGGATAATTTTCTCTGACTAACCCTGTTACATATTTTCTTGCCTTATATATTTATTTGGTGAGCACAATCTTTACTGTTTGAACTGAGTCAATTACTCTCTTTTTTATTTACACTTAAAACAGCAGAATTGTCCACCAAGTATTGATTTAGTGTAAAATGGGTGAAACTCACGCAGAAATTCGACAGCCGTGACTTGTCCTGTGTCCGAGGCCACTGAAACCGATTGAAATCCACCGAAGGACAATGATCGCGTGTGCTTTTGAAGTTTGATGACTTAATTAATTTGATGAGTTGCCAAATGAATTTCAAGACGGTAGCATTTAGAATCCTATTTGTATGTAATATGTTAGCGACTGGATGTTACGCAACCCGAAAAAGGTCTAAAATAAAACAATTGATTTAATCTAGTTTTAACTAACGCTGTTAACTAGAAACAAAAACAGAAATTACTCCTAATGGTTACTGGACCCAAAACGTTAATTCTGCTTTCTCTCTACAGAAGCTACCGGGCCTGCCGAGTTCCAGTAATAATTTCAGATTTACTTTCAGGTTTCCAACGTCTTGAGTTCCCGGGTTAACTTTATAAGTAGTTAAACGTTTATGGACAGATGTTAAAAAAGAGGTGCTTGTTTGTACTTTTAGCTATCTATCTAAAACCCAGGCATCAGACCAAGTGCACCTTCTTAAGTATACTGTTTAGTCACATTACTGACAGACACTGGAAAGGTTCGGGTTGATCACTGGTAGAATTTTGTTTTAAAAAGTGGGGCTTTTGAGAAATCGAAGGAGAATTCGGATCCAGTTATTTAAGCAAAATCGATAGAGCGACTTAGATATTTTGGCAATGGATGTAGGTTTGCTCACTGAGCTGGGAGGGAGCAATCCCTCAACCTGAGCTACAAATCTTCTCAAAACTCGCTAATACTTTGGAAATATGAGGACTTCCATTCCGAAAAGTTTAAAATTCCCCGTTAGTAATATTACGAAGGGGCAACGCGTTTTTCGTTTGGGCAGTTTTTAAGGACAATTTGCATTACCGTCCACCACCACCTTCCCCCACCCCAAACAAAGACGTGTGGACTCAATAGCTATTCAGCAAGTTTAGTCCAACCAGAAACGAACGATGTTAGTGCAGAGAACATCAGAAATGTATTAAAAATCAGAAACATGAAATCTCACGAGAGTGTAATCCGGTTGAAGGTCGGCTCAGCCACAGTAGCCAGCAGTGAGCTACTAACGAAAAGCTCCAACATAATGAATGTAGATTAACGATGACCAATTACTTAAAATATCAACAGTTTATTATTAACTCCCTTTACAGGATATTCTGACCTTATGTCATTTACTCTTTTTTTGTGTGTACTCCTTTAAGGCGTGTATTCCTCAAAGTTGACACATCTGCCTGCTACAATAAAACACACTTACTTTAGGCTCTGATCTAGCTGACATCCTCCTACCTGAAGCCATCCGCTCTGTCAGCCTTTGACCACATCACTGAACCCGGGCGGATAATAAGAATGCAGCAAAAATTAGCCCCCAGTGCTACGTCCTGTACACACAAGCCTTTCGTTTCTCTTCCAGGGAAGCGCGTTTATTTAGTTCGGTTAATGTTATGTTTGTACGGGGCGTTCGGTTCGATATTAACAGGGTTAGTGTATAAATTCAAAACGAAATGAAGAGCTTTGGGTTTCGTTCGTTCATCACTCCAGCTGGGTAGAAATGTTATAATTGGGAATAAATCCTGCATCTGTAATTGTAAGAATAGCAATCTGGCATGAACGTGAAATACAAGATACTTTAAAACCACCAATGAGACACACCAGCAAGGGGGACTTTGCTAACAAACGCACTGTGAAATGTTGTTGAAATTAATACAGATTTGGCTGGTTTTTTTTTGGGTAAGGCAGACCTTTCAGGAGCTGCCGTCTTCTCAATACTTGGGCCAGTGCATCTGTGACACATCCTTGACTCCGGCACCCTTCTCCCGGGCCCGCAGTTGGCCTTTCTGTTTTTCTCAGTCAAAAATCTCTGTTTAACATAAGTCTGGGCAGAGTGTCCTTCCCAAACTTTCGCCGACGAGAGCCCGAAACAGGCAGACAGCCAAGAGGGAGACCGCGGTCTACCTCCGATGTGAGACAAGTTGCTGCTGAAGGCCGTCATTTCACTGGAGAATATGAAGAGAAATACTTCTGAAAGTATTTTTTTTAAAATAACAATTGTTTCTTTAACCAGGTAAGGGGTGGTCGAAGTTGGGAAAGTAAATTTCTTTGTGAGGTCGATGGATTTCCATCGCGGAATGTTTTCTGCGGAAATTTATAGTGTCCAACCTCCCCGCAACCAGTCAGACTCTTATACCCTTCCCAGAAACAGTGGTTTAAATTCGGCCTTAAAAAATAGAATCAGTTATTCCAGCGAGGCCAAAACGAAACAATTGCACCTCCATTTCATTAAGAACATCTTCTTTAATGATAATTTCAAAACTTTTTTTTCTTTTACAGAGGTTCTGTCTATTAATGGCAAATGCTATACGTGATAACAGTTTGCAAATCTCTGTTCAAAGCGGACCTCTTGTAATCTTTCCTACTATCAGCTCGTGAGAACTTAAATAAAAATACATTTAATGTATTAGAGAATAGGAATAGATTCTAACATTCCGTCTGTTGACTGCAGAGCGCTTTCCCATCGCTGAATTTGTATCTTTCCCACTAGTAAAAACAAGAGGCAAATCCGTGTGAATTAGGGAAGTGAATTCGCTGCTGTTTGTACAGTAAACGGTTTCCAACGAACGGCTGATGAGAATTCTCCGGTGAACGGAGACCGCAGTATCAGGGCCGCGCTAATTGATGGTGCATCGTCTGGGTTCGACTTTAATTAAGTACAAACCGACCCCCCCCCCCCACCCCACCCCCACCCCGCCGCTTTGTGACTGTCAGTCACAATCACCTTTTAAAAAAATTAAATCTGCAGACTCAGCAGAAAAAAACTCGTCAAATTAAACACAGAAAGTAGCAGAAAACCCGTTTAGCATTCTGAATATATTCAGTATAGAATGCTGATCTGTGTGTTTGTGTGTGTTACAGGAAGTTTTATAAAAACATTCTGAGCGTTGTGAGAATATTCTTAGCAAACATGAAAGTTTTGAGGACAATTGGTTAAGTCGGGTTGCCTGTTCTCCCTGAGGTAGCTTCTCTTGTTTGATCTTGCCGATGCTGGCGCCTTCCATAACATAACTTGTCTGCCTATTAAATGCCTTGACTTATCTTGAAGAATTGCTCTTGCTTTTAGATGAAGCATGGTTTTGGCTCAGAGGAGGGGGTCGCTGGCGTTGCAGAGACCAGGGCAGATTGTCCTGATTGAAAGTATGCAGAAAATGTATCCTGCACCACTCGTATTCAAGAAACTTGGAGTTAAAGACCAGGCGAACTTGTTTTTTTTTGTTTGTTCAATTCTCCGAAAGCATGGTTTCAATAAGTAACTCGTAATGAGAATGAGATCTTGCTAAAGGCTGCCCCACTGCTTAATTGCGTTGAAATTGCTCCCTGCGACCGTGTTCCAGGAGCAAGTCGCCCCTGAGCTATCAATAAACGTGCCCAGCAAGAGATCTCTTGAGTAACTCCTCGTTTCTTTCAGAGTGATCGCTGCCTTTTACAACCCAGAAACCAATCGGCTCCACTTTCTGCTCGTCAGCTCCCTGAGCCCGTCATCTCATTGGAGGGCGGCGGCATGACAGCAAACTCCCTCAGAAGTTTAAAGCGGATCTAACTCGGCTCCAAGGGGTAAGCAAGTCAGACTTGAGGAGCTTGACTTTGGGAGCGTCTCTCTCTCTCTCTCTCTATCTCTGGCTCTCCATGTCAAACGGAAAAGCACTGAGGGCTTTACTGCACTGACTGACAAGTGGTTTCTCCCCAAGGTGTATGGCCCCTTCCTACCGGATGATGAGCACTGTCCAAGGCATTTACAACCAGGGGACTAAAGAGCACAGGGACACCGAGGCGGCAGCCAAGGGGCGAGACTGCAGCGACGCTTCCCCCATGGACTCGAATGGATCTAACACTCAGATTTCCAGCCTCCCCTTCAGTGTGGAATCCCTGATCTCAAAGCGAAAGCCCTTCAGGAGCCAGGGCTCCACCTCAGAGCCCCCAGTGCCTGCCGTCACCTCCTCCACTTCAAAGGAGGAGAGCTCCTCCTCCTCCAGGACTTACTACCCTGGAGAAGACTTGCAGCATTTACCCGAGAATTCCTCTTCGCACGAACCCGAAAATCTTAGCGACAAGGAACAGTCCACTTGGGTTCAAAACAGTTCTTCTTACTCACCGCCTCCAAGTAAGTGCTCATTCCCCTCACTCACCTCATTCTTCTCACTCATTCGTTTCTCACTCATTCAGTCACTTATTCCTCTCACTCAGTCACTTATTCCTCTCACTCATCTCTCATCCCTCTTACTCATTTACTCCTTCACTCATCTCTCATTCGCAATCACCTATTCTCTCACTCACACTCCTTCCCTCACACTCCTTCCCTCACACTCATTCACTCCCTCTAACTTCCCTCTCACATTCATTCCTCTCACTTTCATTCTCTCCTCACCTACCCATCTCATTCCCCTAACTTGACTATTTCTTCATTCATTTCACTGACTAGCTCTTCGCTCGCACTCACTCTTGCTCTTGCACTCACTCCCTCTTGCACTCACTCATTCACTCTCCATCATTCCTCTCACCTACTGACTTACTTATTCCCCTCATTCACTCCTATTAGTCATTTATTCCTGTCTCCCATTCACTCCCCGGGACCCTCCCTCCCTATCTCACTGGGGAATGGCAGAGCCGTCACACTGAACTGACAGAATCGGGATTTGTGTCGATTTACTCTAGTTTGTATTCTGTGGAATTAATTTCTTTTTAAAGTTGCCACTCTAATCTTTGCCACCAGTTTAGAAAGTAAATGGTGGGGGTTGGTGGAAATATAGTTAGGTTCTCGGAAGTTCTTACACCGCAACTCCAGCAGTTTGATCATAAAAAGTAATAAAATGCACATTTTGGACACTTTGAAAAAAATCATTCTTGATGAGCGGGAGTCACGGGCAGGACCAGCAATTAATTTCCAATTCTCAACTGCCTTCAGACTGAATGGCTTGCTCGACTATTTCAGAAGGCCATTAGGACTCACATGTAGAGCAAGGGTGCAAATCCCTTTCCCTGTAGGACGGTAGTGAATAAGGTGTGTCCAGTGCAAGTTCCACTATTATTACCAGCATTTTATTCCAGATTTGTGAATCGAATTTAACATCAAAAGCTCCCCTCACAAACACACACATACCAAGCAGCTGCTGTGGTAGGGTTTGAACTCCTTTCTCCTGATGACTAATCTAGGCCTCTAGATTACTCGGCCTGTAACATGACCACTACATCACTATCCCCATTGTGGGGATTTGGGATTTAGACTAGATCGTGCGTTATAAAGTGGACTGTGGGTTATATACTGGACTGTCGCTTTTCAACCAGATTGTGTTTTGTAGACTGGACTGTGGACTGTCGATTGGACTGTAAATTATAGACTGAACATTGAATTATAGACAAGACTGTATTATGGACCAGATTGTGGGCTATAACCACTACAGTAAATTATAGATTGGACTGTGATTTATAGGCCTGATTTTGGCTATAGACTAGACTGCGGGTTATAAACTGGGCTACAGGTTATAACCTGGGCTGTAGATTATAGACTGAACGGTGGGTTGTAAACTAAACTGCAGGTTGTAAAATAAACTGTCGGTTGTAAACTGGGCTGTGGATTATAGATAGTACAGAGGGACACGGACTGGGCTGTGGGCTATAGAGAGTACAGAGGGACACGGACTGGGCTGTGGGCTATAGAGAGTACAGAGGGACACGGACTGGGCTGTGGGCTATAGAGAGTACAGAGGGACACGGACTGGGCTGTGGGCTATAGAGAGTACAGAGGGACACGGACTGGGCTGTGGGCTATAGAGAGTACAGAGGGACACGGACTGGGCTGTGGGCTATAGAGAGTACAGAGGAACACGGACTGGGCTGTGGGCTATAGAGAGTACAGAGGGACACGGACTGGGCTGTGGGCTATAGAGAGTACAGAGGGACACGGACTGGGCTGTGGGCTATACAGAGTACAGAGGGACACGGACTGGGCTGTGGGCTATAGAGAGTACAGAGGGACACGGACTGGGCTGTGGGCTATAGAGAGTACAGAGGAACACGAACTGGGTTATATTTGTTAGACACCGGATTTTGGTACATACATAGGCATACAGGTTTGTTCTTTCAGTTAAGATTTGATTAGTAACAAGAAGTAACTAATGGCAAGATTTGTGAATTTTAAACAGCTGTTGAGGTGTATCCTCCCGACCGACCTCAGTAACCCGGAACCCTCTCAGATTGCATTTGATGCTAATTGCAATTCTCCAAAATGCGCGTTGCACTCTTCTGAATGAAGACGCTTGCTATTTAATAAATGGAAATCCAAATCAAACTTAGGGTTGAAGGGAGCAAAAAATGTATTCACTGGAAATGAGCTGGCACTCTGCTGACTCGGGAGTGTCAGTCCTGGTATCGGACCCAAAGCCTTCGTATGGCGGTGTGTAACTCTAGGCAAAAACTATGCAATCTGCCAAGGCCATTGACAGACACAGAATTCTCATTGATACGTTTGTAAGTTGAGATAAAAGTTGTACTCCGGCTGTTAGGACGCTGCTCAACTTCATTCAAATCAAATCGAATAACTCGCCCATATTTCCCAAGGCCCATTCTCTAAGTATTCGGGAATAGCCGCAAACTTCTGAAAGGTTAGAAAGTGGCCCTCAATTACAGGGGACATGTTGGGATGGAAGGGGAATCTGTGATCTACTGACAGAGCGCTGCATGCCCCTGGAGACTGCAGGGAAACTCATTCCTCGCCCTTTTCCCATTCGATACTGAGGCAATAGTCTTTTAGACATCGTCCTTTCATATTACCTGTGAAAGACAGGATTTAATAGAAAGTGCCCGGCATACGGGTTGCATTCTTCATTGAATGCTCACCCCATCAAACATGGCAGGGGTTAAGCTTGATATGCTGTACTGTAACAATGTTGCTGTCTGACTTTGCAGCAATATTCCAGTGTGACTGTATAGCAATATTCCAGTGTGACTGTATAGCAATATTCCAGTGTGACTGTGTAGCAATATTCCAGTGTGACTGTGTAACAATATTCCAGTGTGACTGCATAGCAATATTCCAGTATACTGTGCAGCAATATTCCAGTGTGACTGTGCAGCAATATTCCAGTGTGACCATGTAACAATATTCCAGTGTGACCGTGTAGCAATATTCCAGTGTGACATGTAACAATATTTCAGTGTGACTGTATAGCAATATTCCAGTGTGACGGTGTAACAATATTCCAGTGTGACTGTGTAACAATATTCCAGTGTAACTGTGTAACAATATTCTTATGTGACTGTGCAGCAATATTCCAGTGTAACTGTGTAACAATATTCCAGTGTGACCTTGCAGCAATATTCCAGTGTGACCATGTAACAATATTCCAGTGTGACGGTGTAACAATATTCCAGTGTGACTGTGTAGCAATATTCCAATGTGACTGTATAGCAATATTCCAGTGTGACAGTGTAACAATATTCCAGTGTGACCATGTAACAATATTCCAGTGTGACCATGTAACAATATTCCAGTGTGACGGTGTAACAATATTCCAGTGTGACTGTGCAGCAATATTCCAGTGTAACAATATTCTTATGTGACTGTGCAGCAATATTCCAGTGTGACTGTATAGCAATATTCCAGTGTGACGGTGTAACAATATTCCAGTGTGACTGTGTAACAATATTCCAGTGTAACTGTGTAACAATATTCTTATGTGACTGTGCAGCAATATTCCAGTGTAACTGTGTAACAATATTCCAGTGTGACCTTGCAGCAATATTCCAGTGTGACCGTGTAACAATATTCCAATGTGACAGTGTAACAATATTCCAGTGTGACTGTGCAGCAATATTCCAGTGTGACCGTGTAACAATATTCCAGTGTGACGGTGTAACAATATTCCAGTGTGACATGTAACAATATTCCAGTGTGACTGTGTAACAATATTCCAGTGTGACGGTGTAACAATATTCCAGTGTGACTGTGCAGCAATATTCCAGTGTAACAATATTCTTATGTGACTGTGCAGCGATATTCCAGTGTGACTGTGTAACAATATTCCAGTGTGACCGTGTAGCAATATTCCAGTGTGACCGTGTAGCAATATTCCAGTGTGACCGTGTAACAATATTCCAGTGTGACCGTGTAGCAATATTCCAGTGTGACTGTATAGCAATATTCCAGTGTGACTGTGTAGCAATATTCCAATGTGACTGTATAGCAATATTCCAGTGTGACAGTGTAACAATATTCCAGTGTGACCATGTAACAATATTCCAGTGTGACCATGTAACAATATTCCAGTGTGACGGTGTAACAATATTCCAGTGTGACGGTGTAACAATATTCCAGTGTGACTGTGCAGCAATATTCCAGTGTGACTGTATAGCAATATTCCAGTGTGACTGTGTAGCAATATTCCAATGTGACTGTATAGCAATATTCCAGTGTGACAGTGTAACAATATTCCAGTGTGACCATGTAACAATATTCCAGTGTGACCATGTAACAATATTCCAGTGTGACGGTGTAACAATATTCCAGTGTGACTGTGTAACAATATTCCAGTGTGACTGTATAGCAATATTCCAGTGTGACCGTGTAGCAATATTCCAGTGTGACCGTATAGCAATATTCCAGTGTGACCGTGTAGCAATATTCCAATGTGACTGTATAGCAATATTCCAGTGTGACGGTGTAACAATATTCCAGTGTGCCTGTGCAGCAATATTCCAGTGTGATTGTGTAGCAATATTCTTATGTGACTGTGTAACAATATTCCAGTGTGACCGTGTAACAATATTCCAGTGTGACCGTGTAGCAATATTCTTATGTGACTGTGCAGCAATATTCCAGTTCGGCTATTGCAACAATGTTGCTGTTCCACTGTGTAACAATGTTCCCGTTCTGTGAGCGAATGGTAGTTAAGAAATAAATTCCCCCACACAGAGGCCTGTTCTTGTCATGGGGGCACCTTTGGGAAGTTTGTTGCTTGTAGAAAGCCTTGCTGTCCCTTTTCCTTGGGGCTGGTGTAATCTCGAGTTACTCCCAGAGCCGCTGAAATGCATATCTTTTCTCTCTGTGCCTTTGGTTGCAGGACACCCGAGCCCGCCCCCGTGCACCCTGAGGAAACACAAAAACAACAGGAAGCCTCGAACCCCCTTCACAACGTCGCAACTTCTGTCGCTGGAGCGCAAGTTCCGCCAGAAACAGTATCTGTCGATCGCCGAGCGGGCCGAGTTCTCCAGCTCTCTCAACCTGACCGAGACCCAAGTGAAGATTTGGTTTCAGAACCGGCGGGCGAAGGCGAAGAGGCTGCAGGAGGCCGAACTGGAGAAACTGAAATTGGCCGCCAAGCCATTGTTACCTTCCTTCGGCCTGCCGTTCCCCCTGGCATCCCATCTCACCTCTCCCAACCTGTATGGACCATCTAACGCTTTCCAACGCCCTGCTCTTCCCGTGCCGGGATTGTTCACCGCTCCGGTCACATACGGAATGTATTATTTGTCGTAAATTGTGGGAGAGACTAGCCCCTTTCTGTCTCCTTAGACACTGAAGTCAGAGAGGCTACTGGGCAGAACCAGAGTGGGGGGGGGGGGGGGGGGGGAGAAAAGGGTCATTCAGGGAACTCTGGAATCACTACAACCCTCCTCACATTGACTTCGTAATACCGAAACTGGGTGGTGAACCCATTTAGTCATTCCTTTACTCTGTTAAAAGTGCAATCAAGGTTCATCAAAGTATACAGAATAATTTTTACAGAAATCTCAGATTCTGCCGCCTTTTAAAAGAAACAATCTGAATTCCATTAGAAGTCGGTGGTAAACCCGCCACAGAATAAAGCTGCCATTTGATCTAAAGTACCATGGCTTTAGTGATTAATGCAGTGGACACTTGAACCTAGCAGCCTGCATTTAGTCCTGATTCTCGCTGTGAATTGGAGAAAATAAAAGGCGTCGGATTCCCCTACAGCAATCATATTGGAGGTTCGTCCCAGTCCCTGTAATTTACCCCCCTGCTGCAAATCTGTCACTGTACCATTTTGTAAGAGACGTGGGCGCAGGCCGCGACAGAGACAGAGAGAGACGTTTGCTCCCCAAAAGGGAGAGCGCGATGACTTGGCACTGTTGTTTTCAATATAAAAACAAAATGTCAAACGCTAAAGCAACCCCTTTGGAGAGGGAAGGTTGCACTGTACCGCCAACTTTCTGTTCGAGTGAGGAGCTGATCGTCTGTTTTCGATCTTCCTAATGCTATGTATAGATTGGTGTAAATACAGAAATGTATGGACGGGTCTGGGATCGGCTTGAGTTTAGTTTTGCAGCCGCGACATTTCTGAATCAGCCCAGACCAGCCTGAAGATTGTTTACCAATATTTAAATATATATTAAGTGCATTTAAAATACGTTTTTCTAAAAAAAACTGTTTACATTTTCTTAAATAGTGTACAGTTTATTCTATGTGCAGATGGGTCACGAGGATTTCACGTGTTTTTGTACATTGATGGTTAAATAAACTCTCTAATTGTTCCGTTTTCTAATTCTAAAGTTTTATTTCACGATTGATTGATGGATATTCGTTAAACATGTTTTATCAGGGCGGGTATTTTATTAATAACTAAAGAGAGACAGAATTACAGACTGAGGAGACTTTATATGTTGAGGTTACAGGCGGTTGTTGTAAATTTCCAAAGTCGCTACATTCCAAGGCTCCCCGAGGTGTTCGGTTAAAAAAAAAGAACATCAAACGAAAGCACTTTACCTCCAGAGATGATTCCCACACCCAGAGCCAGCCTCCGCCGCCCCTTTCTGTTAGGTCACACTAGAAGTTTGCTCCGAATTTTTGGATGAGATTTGGCCCTTAATAAAGGGAAGTTTTTTTTCAAGAAAACGTGGTTCTGTTGTGTAGTTTCCAGTCTCACTGCACAAATAATTAATTTTCTGCCATTTAAACGAAATGTAAACCATTCTCTTCAATTAGAAGCGCCAATTATAGTTGATTAATTTACAATGTAAGTCTTCATCAGTAATATTGCAATTATGAACGTTTTGAATTTGGCTGATTAAATTATTATTCAAAAAAGCTTTATTTTTAAATGTGGCTTGTTTTCCAGCAGGCCACTGATTGATAGTTAGCAAGTCTTGGTACTAGATGGTTGATAATCCTGTGGTTTTATTTTCCAATATGATGTGTTTGTTGGAGGCGGCGAGTTTTCTCGTCAAATGCCGTGTCTTTTGTTTGATGCACATCACTCATATATCAAACTCAGTATTTCCACCATTCCCCCAGCCCAGAGATGGGGCGTTGGGGGAGGGAGCGGCTCTCTCTTCAGTGGACAGCAATTTACGACGATTTTTTTCCAGAAACTAAGTGATCAAGTTATTGTGATTAATTTTAACTTGAAGGAGGAGGTAACTGATTCTCCCTGTCCCGGGCAATACAGAAGACATGGTCAAATGATCGCCCGGCGCTGTGTCCTTTTATTGAGTGTTCGATGTTTGCATTATTTCAAGTTGAAAAGGACCTGAAAAAAAATTGAAACATTAAATACGACTTCACACCAGCCATCATGATAGTTCGTGCGTCCGGGATCCTTTCAGATTTAAAATTAGACGACTTTCTATCGATGTAATATGTTCAAAGTTCTTCGAGTTTGCTATGGGCAGCATTTTAATCTGCTCTTAACTCCCCACTGTCTGGCCGGAGCTCCAGTTTTGCAAGCATGATGCAACAGTCCCATCTAGCGGCCGCCCGGTGTTTCCACTTGGCTGTTTCAGTCATCAGCATTTTCAAACTTGACTGTATCCAAGCCTTTGCGCATCTCTTTAATCTTTCGAATCCCATATATTTGAAAAACGTTGTCGCTATTTGCACTCATAGCTGCTACGCTTAGCTTAATCTCAGAAAAGACTTGCAATAATACTTATGTGCACAGATTCTCAGGCACGCATTTCATTTTTTGCAAATTTTGTGTTGTTTTGGCTCATACTAGATACCTCCCTCCCACCCATCACCCCATGAGAAAAACTGGGCAATCCCAAATGCGATTTACACGACTTCACACGAATTTGCGAATATCTGTCACAGATCGTAACCACATTGGTCAATGCAATGGAGATTTGGTATCGCGGCATCATTGTAATTGTAGTAAGTGGTGTATTGCAAATTTCTACCACCATACGATTAGTCGAAGCTGCATACAGAGTGACTTAAAAATAGAGGGCGTTTCATCACGAATTAGTGTTATGACAAAATGAATGTAAACATTGGGCTAGAGCTAAATAATAAAGAAACACTGATTGATACATGCATTGATTACAACACTGCTTAATTCTACAATATTTTATAGGCGTCATTGCTCCCATTTTGTTTTGAATGTTTATAATCCTGCGTTTAAAATATTTTTTACAAATTCCTTTACAATATACTGTTTAGCAAATTACCCTCTCTCAATCCCATATGAAGTGATTCTTTTCAAATATCCCTCTTGATAATACAGACTGATGTAGATCGATTGGGAAAAGGGCCATTTTTTATGAGGTAAAACCATCTGTGTCTAAAAGCAATTGGACTTTGTATCCCTGATTCCAAACATGACTACTCTTCCCATCAATGTGTGTGCAATTTCCTGAGAGTCTTTGGTTGTCAGACAGGAGTGGGAGCCTTGGCTGACCTTTTTCAGTGTAGCTCAGAATTGCAATGCCTTTGCCAAGAAATGCTGGCCGAACATTAGCTGGATTGAAAATATCTAAAGCAAAATCTCATAAGAGGTATCTTTGGCCTAAGATTTAACAGTTTAAACTGCACACGCTGGTGGGTAAAAATATCTTTTAAATATTTTCAAGCTATGAAGAAACATAATATGTAGTTATTATGTGCTATGGATTGTGATGGCAAACTCTGTATATTGTGGTGCCATAGATTCTGTGTGAAAATACAATGTTCTTTATTCATCTTTCTCTCCCCATTAAGAATTCATAATTGCAAATGGAAATCCTGGACCAGTGTTACCTTATCATTTAGATTAGCAGCATGCATCCTGGACACTCTAGTTCCAGAGAAGGATGAAAACTATAATTCCAATATTGCTTCTCTCACATTCTGTTCGAAGCCTTGGAAAACCACCAGACACAATGCTCAGGAAGTTTTAAATATGGAGATTACTTAGAAGTATAGTTGGAACCTCAGGCCACAGAAAAGGGCAGGTCAATGTGAGTGAAGCTCCTTTCCAGAATGTCTAACTTGGATAAATGTAATTATTTTGAGACAAATTATTTAATTCTATGTTTTAATGTTAGTGCCTCAATATTATTAAATTTATTTCTGACATTTATACCCAAGGTGTTCATGACTGCATTCATAACAAGATTTATGTTAAAATAAAGAAATAACTTCAGACATATACAGCTCAATTTGCAGGTTTTGAATTTATTGTTGCTCCTGTGACACCTTTCCCCATTCTATATTTCATATGGTTAATTCAATTATCATAAATAAAAACAAAGTGCTGGAGAAACCCACTAAGTCTGGTAGTGTCTGTAGCAAGAAAAACGGATTTAACATTTCAGGACCCATGAGACTTCTGAAGAATCATATTTGATTCAAAATGTTAACTCTATTCCTCTCTCCATAGATGCAGCCAAACCTACTCAGTCCCCCCAGCACATTCTGTTTTTATTAAAGGTATCCAGAATCTGCAGCAATTTGCTTTAATTTAATATGACTATAGGAAATAGGAGCAGAAGGAGGCCATTCAGCCCATCAATTCTGCTCCATCATTAAAGAAATCATGGCTACTCTGATAAACTTCAACTCCACATTTCAGCCTTTTCATTTGAAATGATTATCTTCTTTATTTCAGTCTATAACTAAAAGTAGGACAAATTCTTTTTGTTACAAATTTGGGCCAGCTGCATATTTTATACATTGTGCAAAATATTTTTAACTATATCCATCTATGTATAACGATATCATTATTGCAGTTAGCCCGTCACTTTGTTACATCTCTTCCTCCTTGGATTTTACTGCGACAAGTACCCATTGGACTAAAAACTCAAAATTAGGACTTACCTATTAATAAAGAATATCCAAATAATAAACAGAAATAAATCAAATGTATTTTGATTCATTTGGTAAAAACAAATGAGCAAAGCAGCAGAAACATGAGTTGTTGGCATATTCAATATTTTTCCGCTGTTAAGAACCACAAACGTGTAATCAAATCACAAAAAAAATTGTACCTTTTAGCTATCTGAAAATATAACCAGGAAATTAATATTTAGACTGCAAGATACCAATTAAAATAAAACTTGCACTGATACAGCATCGTTCAGGACCAACAGATAGTTCAAAGCACTTGAGAGCTCAAAGCCAATGAATTAGAGCAAACCTTTTTAACAGGCACCTTATCAACCAGCACTCTTGATAAACTGGTAAAAATAATTACCTCAAATAACAACATGCCCAAATATTTATGCTGTAAACAAAGTATAACAGATGTGTTTCCCCCTCCCCTTATATTTCTATTACTTACTGTGGATTTTTACATTGATTTTAGGTGTGATGATGCTTTTACGTAGATTTTTTTTGAGAGATATTGATGTCTCAAAGATTCGCTTCATCAAGGTTTACTGCGGTTATGTGTACCTCTTGATTATCTGGAACATTTGATCAATTGGCACACTCCTCATCCCATAGGTATCAGTTAATAAAATGCTTGCTGTACTTTTATAGTGTAGTCACTTTTGTAATGTGGGAACTGCAGCAGCCGATTTGCACAAAGTAAGATTCCACAAACAGCGATGTGATAATAACCTGATGATGTTTTTCAGAACGTTGATTGAGGGATAAATATTGGTTAGGAGACCAGAGATAGCTCCACTTCTTTTCTCACCAAAGTATTGTGGGCTCTTTTTTTAATCCATATGAGGAGGCATACTGGGCCTTGGTTTAACATCTCATTTGAAATCACGTGGGGTATAATCTAATTTCAACTTTTTTATTTGAAATATCCCAAAAATAGTGGAAATGGCTTGGAAATGATTAGTTTCTAATAAAAATGGATGGAAATGAAAAGCACTTATTTAGGCAGTAATTAATAAATACATATGTTTTCTGAGAAGTGCAATCTCTTTAAAAGAAAACATGTGTCCCCAATGACTAATAATTGCATCAGACTGCCTCTTAGAGGCTGAGATTCTTCAAATCCACGAGGAGAAATGTGACAAAATGTTCTTCCAAGTTCATATTTAGAAGTGAAATCTTTGACGGTAAATAGTACAATGTTGAACTCTCCTGCGACGAGTTATTTCGAAATACAGATCACTTCTTTTTCCTTGTATTCTTAAAGCCACGTACTGATCCATGGCCAAAACAAATTGTTGTTGGTACCCTAAAAAGAAAAAAAAATAGAAAAATGAGCCATCGAGATCAAGAATGATCAGGATTTTTCTCTCAGTCTTTACTAAGTTACCACATCTCAACCAAGGTAACTGTGGTTATGTAAACTGGCTTCGGGACTTATGTTAATGGAAGTGGAATAAAATAAAAGCCCAGCCCAGGTTCCCACTTCTATGTGTGACCTCAATCACACTTGCTGGAATGCAAATGTTTTGATGCCAGGCAAGGACATGGGTTCAGTTCTGACACCTCTCAAAGTAAATACTCACTAAGTACATATACTCACTAACTGTCATTTGAACGAGGTACTGGAGGACTGATAGCACCTGTGCGGCTGAATTTTAGCAGCTTTGAAAGGGATTGGAGGAAACATGCAGTAGGGTAGGTGAGAAACTGCACAACGGCTGCAAAAGTTCTATAACTTTTGGCATTTTATCCTCCCAACATGATTATAAACCAGAGTTAATATTTCAGGTTCAACCAACCTGAAATGTTAATTCTGTTTCTTGCTGCTGATGTTGCCTGGCATTTGGAGTTTAGCCAGCACTTATTTTGTTTTTATTTCAAATTTCCAATTATTGTTTTTGTTCCAACCTGTATATTTTATATGATGAATAGAATTTAAAAAAAAAATCACACATTGGCTAACATTGAAATGACAATATAAGTTGACCGCAATTTACTCTATTTGTTTTAAATAGAGATAATATGTACTTAATGCTTACAATCCTACTATTTTAGAAAGTAAAAGTTAAGATGATAGAGGAATAGTAACTTGTAAGAGAAGGAAGGCCTTTGCTGCACTTTGGGAATACTGGATTTCTCTTCTGACATTGATGGACTGTCAGCTTCCATTGTTTCTGCAGGTGCATAATCCATTAATTCAGTAGATGTTCTGCAGAAAGTATCATTTGCTTCTTTTTGACAACTGGATGTTTCCATTTCTATGTCATGTGAACTCTGATTCTTTTGATTGCTGTTGGCAGGGAAGAAAATAACATGTTTATTTTACTGAACTGTCATGTTGAAGAGTAGCATAACCAAAGTGGGTCTATGACTCCAAATTCATCTTTAGCACTTATTTTTTAAATGGGAATAGAAACACAGCCTGTCTGAGACTAAGGCATTTAGTGTCACGTGGCTAAGCTGAACTGGGCTGCTTAGAATATATAGGAGCAGCAAAACACTACCCTGCTCTTTAAACCCCTCCCATCATTTAGATCGTGGCTAATTGTCTATGACAATGCTAATTTCCTAAACTATCTCCATATTCCTATATGTCATTAGGATCTATAATCAGATTACATCTCATTCCTAGAATGCTCTGTGGCTGTTGCAAGGATTCAGTGCTAATCATATTTGCCATCAGACTAGGGGATTTAATTTCGGGCTGTAATTGAGCCAAAAAACTGAAGATCAAATAAATATACTTGCATGAGGACCCTTCTGGTTTGGTGGCTAGGGTTAGGCTTACAGACTGTAAGATATAGGAGCAGTCGCCTCACTCTACCTAGTAATCCCTAGCCTCGTCCATATAGCTTGCAGGAATCTCAGCAGCTGGACAACTGCAGCGGTTGAAGCTCCTCAATCACCACTCTCTGTGACCCCATACTTGCCTCACCTGAAGTTACACCTTCCTGATCCTGATCACAGAACAAATTTGATTTTGAATGAACTGGTCTGAAGGCTCTGACTGCATCCTGGAGCCAAGTGTTAAGCTAATGTTGCCCTTCCCTGATGTGGCTCAATCTCTGCAGCTCCTTCATTTGGATCTAAAATTCCTTTAGCTGCAAACGCTTACTGTAGATGCAATCACTAAGGTGATCCAGGGCAAACACATCAACCACCATAATGAGGGACAACTTCAGGTGATACTCAACCTCACAACCAACAGCAATGAAGGATTACTCTCACAATTCTATGTATATAATGCATGTTTCTGTGTGTGACTCAGTTTCTCAAAATTGAGATGCTAATATGTCATGCATGCATATATTCTGAATAATTATTAGAACTGCTTTTGTGAGATAAAAAATTCAGCCTATAATGGAATTTGGCTAAGGAGTGACATTAGGATAATCCAAAGCAAAATTAGTTAGCGCATAGCAAAGCATGAGTTTATAAATAGAAGCAAGCATGGTGGTGTTTTAGACAAGTTGTGATTGACTAACTTGAATTGAGTTATTTGATGAAGTTGTGGAGTGGGTTGATGAAGATGGTTGTGCTTATAAACTTTTAAAAGGAATTTGTTAAGTGCAAAAATTAAAGCCCATTAAAGGGACAGTAGCAGCATTGTTAAGGGGCAGAAAGTAGAGAATAATGGTGATTGGCAGCCTTTCAGGATGAGGGAATTATTCAATGGTGTTACCAAAGGGCTGGTAATAGGACTACTAACGTTTTGATACAGGCACACTGGACTTGTATATAAAACAATATTTTAAACTTTGTAACTGTAATTAATGGTAAGACAGATAGTATCAGATTTCTGGAGAGAATATAGATTGATGAAATGGTAGATATGTGGCAAATTAAATTCAATGCTAAGATGAGATTTAAAATATTTTAGGAGAAAGCATGCAGAGGAGCAATAGTAACTGGATCATACAATTTTATTACATTACCAGGGAGATCTGAGGTTTATGCATACAAATCTTAGGCCATGGCAGTAAATAGGGAGTGGGGTGTTTTTTTAAAAAAGGAATCCTGACTTTGCTACTTAATTGTTAATTGTACGATTAACCGTACAGAGTAAAAAAAAGTGAAGTTATACTTTACTTAGACTGGTTAGGCCACAATTGGTGTATACTATTCAGTTCTGGGCACTGTACAAACTTTGGGATTTAAGCAAGGGCCTAATGCAAGGGACTGATTCTATTAGAGGGCACCAAAACTGAGAGACTTCAGTTCTGTGGAGAAACTGGCATTGGCCTTCTTAGAACAGGGAAGGTTAAGGAAAGGTTTGAGAAAGATGTTCAAAAAGTGAATGGTTTTTATAGATCAAAGGAAGAGAAATTGTTTCCAGTGACAAGAAACTCACAACAATGAGTGCGCAAATTTTTTTTTTTAAACAAAATGGGCACTTACGATCAGGAATACACCGACTGGAAAGTGAGTGGCTGTAGATTCAATATTAACATTCAAAATGAGAATTGTATAAATATCTGAATAACAAAGTATAAGACTTGGGGGAAAGAGAATGTGATTAATTCAATAATATTGCCAAAATGCCAGTGCAAGCAAGATGGATCAAATGGTCTCTTTCTGTGCTGTGTTATTCTATGATTTTATTGGATTTGCTTAAGCAGCATTAACTGAAATTTCTTTACCTCAAGTTTATCAAGAAATGTCCTGTAATAAAAACTGGCAAAGAAATATCAACTGATTGTTTAGCAGCTAGAATACATTCTAAGATAATAAGCCATTGAAGTTCAATTGAAAAGGAATATATTTGAGAACCATAGGTGTATTACTGAGATGCTACACTTATTTAGTTTATTAATTTATCCCCACAAGTGTAGTGCAAACCACACAAGGAAAAATGTCCTTACCATTTAGGTTTCTTTGGTTTGTCAAATCTAAAGTCAGATGGATAACCATGAACTTTGATCATATGCTTTTTCCGGTCACTGGAAGCCTTGAATTTTTCTGTACAACTCTCTACCAAACACAGATACTGGAAAATCAAAGAAAGCACTTCACTTAAAAACATACTGAATCTTTCTAGGGACACACTATGAGGAGGTAAGATGGCATGAATTTGGAGACAAATTTCATATTGCCCTGTGGACTGTGGCAAATAAATCCCAACTTGGGGACAATGAAGGGTCATGACTTTGAATCTTCCCACACTATCATAGGAAATCTGCTCAGCATGCCCATGAAAATTCTCAAAAGGTTCTCCAGGAAAGGAAATCAATCTAACAGACGTCAATGACCTTAGTGGACATTTCATTTACATTCTTAAAGACAGAAGATAACAACCAACTTGGCAACACTAATATATTAAACATTCTATAATCTAAATACATTCATGGTCATGAAGCACGCTGTCCATTTCTTTCCTGCTGCAACTGGGCACAGGGTCAGTGATTTAATCAATTAACACTTGTGCAGCATCTATCTTTTACCTGTGTCAATCCCTCACTTTAACTGACCAAGTAGTTTTATTTCCTTATTTATTACATGTCTAATCACCATGAAAATACTGATTACATTAACTATAGATTTGGCAATGATCAGAAGGTCATATGTTTAATAGAGACTTGAGCATATAATCTAGATTGACACTTCAGTGCATCACTGAAGGACTGTTGGATCCATATCGGCTGCGATACTATTTAAATTATTTGGGATGTGGGCATTGCAGGTTATAGTAGTAGTTACTGCTCATCCCCAATTGCCCGGAGGACAGTTACAAGTCAAGCACATTGCTGTGGGTCTGGAGTGAAACCTAGGCCAGACCAGGGTAAGATGGCAGATTTTGTTCTCTAAAAAGAACATTAGTGAAGCAAATCAGTTTTTACAATAACCAACAATAGTCTCATAAGTTGCTATGAGGACAGCTTCTTTTATTCTGGAATTTTATTGAATTCAAATCACATCATCCGCCATAGTGGAGTTTGAATTCATGTCCATAGAACATTAGCCTAGTGTTCTGGATTAGTAGTCCAGTGACATTACCACTGTATCATTGCTTCCCCTAAAGGGCAACAAAATCACAATTAAAAATCACCAAAAAGACAATGCTAAAATACTGCAAAGTAAAGGAGAATTCATCAGGCAAGAGGTGACAGCCACCATGGGAAACATTCGAATCAAGTTACAGGACAAAAAAATAAACAATAACAAGCTCATTAGTTAGAAAAAACAAGTGTCATGTGAGAAAAGGTTTTCTGTGCCATAGATTAGACAGTCCTTAAATCATGGTAATTAAGTAAAGTGCTCTCTCGTCAGTAAAGACTAGGGTTTGCTGGTGTTGTTGACTGACTAAAGTTGTTTTCACAATGTTTTTTCAAGTTAAAAAGTATGTTTGCTTGCATCGCACAAAGTATGGATCAAAGGCTGGTATTCCAAGTTTGAAAAATCAAGAGTTGTGACTTAATTGAGTTCTCTTTCACAAAATGGAAGGTAGATAGATAACTTGCTGCATGTCTTTGTAGACCGAGACTTACAGTCCACATTCAGCAGTTTTTTGTAAGTTGGTCATAATTTGTGTTGTTGGCCTGGATACCAAGGTTTTAATAAATTATATTGAATTAGTTAAAACTACCACCACCACCATAAGACCACTACTCTGCATAGTAGAGGTATGAAAAGCATTGAGTACTACCAAGCCTTATTCCTCCTCCTCTTGAAGAATTTCAGTTTTGCTAAGTATCAAGTGGGTTTGTGACTCCAGCTGACTGTTGAATATCCAGAGATTTCACAAATATAAATCTCCTCAAATCCTCTTCAGTGGATCAAGGTAGTAGTCAGGGCCATGGGTTCTTTGATAGAATATGAACCAATAAGGATGTGAATAACACCGTGGGAACATTAATGTCAACTTTCCTTTATTTAACCTCACATGAAACCTCACCTCTCATATTATTAATAACCTAGTTTCCTTATGGAATTGCTACAACCTTTGATTCTAGTAGCAATTACAAACGCAATCTCTGATGTTAGGGAAGAATAGAAAGGCTCCTAAATAGCCCTCACTTTGAATGCACGATTCGTACACAGTTCTTTTCCCATAATCTTATCTTGACTAATCTGTATAACGATATATCTTTTCAAAGTATTTGCTCTCGTTTTTTCCCTCAACGGTCACAATATATCCTGAGCTGGCAGTATCTAAATTGTACATCATCACTGTATTGCATCATCACTGTATTGCACTGTATAGAAATTATTGAGATTCCCTCTGCTTGGATCATCCTGTCTCTGTTCACAGATAAGTGCACGTGGATCTGCACGGCATTCAGCCAATTCAATACATTGCACACAAATACTGACAGATCTAACAGACACCAGTGAACAACTCAGGATTTAGAGTTTCATGATCACTTACCATGTTCTGTTTTGTTGCCAGAATTTGGAAAAACGAGTCATGCCATTCCAGGATATGAATATCTAGCAGATGACTGGAAGGGAAAGAGCGCTTGCAGGAGGAACAGACATTGCGATGGAATGTATTATAATGATGTTCGTAGTTTTCTAAGGCATCAAACAGTTGACTGCAACCAGCTATTTGGCAACAGAATTCAGAAACCCTAGATTGTTTTAAACACACATAGACAAATATACATAAGTTAATTCTTTATGAAAGGAATAAGGGAAAATTAACATAGCTTTGGTACAATACAGTTAATAAAGCAGGAATCCTCAAAAGTAAACAGTTTTCCTTACTTGGGTCTTTCTACTTCTCCCACACTTGTTATAGAATTTTGCAGATATAAATGTCTATGGACATCGCCATCCTAAAACAAAATTAAAGATTAAATTATTTTATGTAGATCATTGGTTTGAGGAGTGCTAATTTTAGTAGTTAAAAGTTAGTCAGTTACATACAAACTTTAATTCTTATTAGTATAAAGGTTGCTTACCTTCCACTACCTTCTTGTAGCAGAAGGTAAGCAACAATACATTTATTGGCTAATTTTATCAACACTGATCAAACACAGTAATGCGCTGGTACACCAAGTCAGTGTGCAACTGTTGGATGAGACAGTGAACCCCAACTGGAGATAATGCAATCAGACGACACAAAGCTATCAACTGTGCTACCTTAATAGCATCCATTAAAACTTATCACAACATCTGACTAGCCAAGGACACACTCTCCATGTTTTGACTGCCAGCAAATCATCCAATAAGGCATCCCATAGTAACGTTTTGCCTTTTACTTTATGCTCATATTGTCAGAATATAATTTTTCTTTACAACTAAAAACAATATATAACAATGTAACTGAATGCAACAATCGGCTAAAGCTGTCCATGAGATTTAATTTATCTTCAGTAAAACAAATTTTAACTCCATTTATTTTGAAGGTAATTTAGTTCCAAGGATAAGGAAACATATTTGTTGCAGCGTGACAATCCTTTCAGTCACTATCTAAGTGCCAGCTAGGCATCGATGCAAATTGGCTGCATTATATTGCTCATCATCTCATGATCCAAAAAATAGTATCTAGCTCGGAGGTTATACAGTTCACATTGCTTTCTAGTAAATTTAACAAAAGTCAAAAATTTGACCCTTAACAGGTTGGCTAACTTGGTTAATGCTGTTATGGACCAGGCCAGACCCTTCAAAACACTTCAAGATAGCCCAGATCCTAACTTTACACCTGCTAGCTGTTTTAAGCAGGTGTAAAGTAGATATTCCAGGAGAAATGCTGATCAAACCACTTTGTTTTAAACAAAAATGAATTTATTTACAAGATTACTGAATAAAACACAAACAACAGAAAACAGAATACCAAATAACGTAACCTCTCCAACAACCCAACAGAACATCCCAACTTAATGATGCTGTTCCAAATACTTGCGACAATCCCCATAAACATCCCTTGGCATAAAAGGTAAAATCAGACATAGCGTCTTACATGACCGAAGTCAGGGAGAGAGAGTAAAAGACTGGACCTGTTCCTTTGGGTCCAGCAGCATTTTTTCCTACACTATTGCTAAAAACCAAACCAAACTAAACCAGAGGAAAGCTAGGCAGGGAGAATTGACCACCCCATCTTTCACTGTACAAGTGTTCCTTTTTAAAACCTGAAAGCCTTCTGCCCGAGGCTGTATGTGTTAGCTATTATCAAATTGGCCCTAAAACCCTTTAACCCCAGACTTTTTGGAGTCTGTGTCGTTTATGACCACTCTGGAAAAAAAAAGCCAAGGACAGCATAACCTTGTTAAAGAAGCAGCTTCATTACACCTCCCCCCTTAAAAAAATGAACCATCAATATCCAAAGGTGGCTTCATTTTAAAACCCCTTAAACCTAAATTGTTCGCACTCAAAAACACACATATACATCACATTGACTATAAACGTGCAAACATCCACAACTATGTTACTGTCACCGATTGCTTCTGTTTCTGAATTCAAATCTCGGCAATGCATCAGCAATTATGTTTTCTCAGCCTGCCACATGCAAAATTTTCAAATTGAGTGGTTATAACAACAGATCTATCTAAACAGTCTGGTATTTTTGTCCTTAAATTTATCCATAAATTTCAACGGGTTATGATCAGTGCATATGATTGTTTCAGAAACCGGTAACATAAACACTGAAATGTAATAATGCCAAAACCAAAGTCTCCTTCTCAAACATTGAATATTTCTGCTGATGAATGTTCAACTTCTTGGAGAAATACCTTTTCGTTGTCATCTTGCAAGAGCACAGCACTGACACCCACATCATTTGCATCGATAGCCACCTTGAAGAATTATTCAAGGGAATTATAGACAGCATTTAAAAGTATCGCAGCATACAATGAAACAAGAAGCAGACAAGAAATCAAAAAATTCACAAATTTTGCTTTTGGGGATAAGGTATTCATTGTTTCATTGTATGCTGCGATAAAAGTATCGCAGCATACAATGAAACAATGAATACCTTATCCCCAAAAGCAAAATTTGTGAATTTTTTGATTTCTTGTCTGCTTCTTGTTTCATTGTATGCTGCGATACTTTTAAATGCTGTCTATAATTCCCTTGAATAATTTTGATGTGAAGTTGACCCTTGATCTAATGGTATCTCTGTTGGTAGTCCATAACTAGTGAAAAATTTGAGTAATTCCTCTACAATCCTTTTAGCTGTGATATTGCATAATGGAACAGCTTCTGGAAATTTAGTCCTCACATCCATTTTTGTTAACAAATACTGATTCCCACTTTGTTTGAGGTAGGGGACCTACACATTCAGTTAAGACTCTTGTAAAAGGTTCCTCAGATGAAGGAATAGGGATTAAAGGTGCGGGTTTTATTACTGCCTGTGGTTTTCCAATTACCTGTGATGACATGTCTGGCAAAATTCAACTACATCCTTGTGCAGCCCAGGCCAGTAAAAAATGTTTTTGTATTTTAGCTTGAGTTTTTCTCACTCCTAAGTGACCCTTTTGAGGTAGCTTGTGCACCACTCACCTCCTTTCTATTACCACTGGCGATACAATTTGATGAAATTCTGCTATTTCTCATCAAGGATACATTCAGATTATTTTTCTGTGCATGCCTTTTGATACAATCACTTTAGTTTTCATCTTTCTACTGTAATTCAATCAATTTATCTGAGCTAAAGATGCCTTCTTTGTCATCTATCTGCTCCTGGCTTGTCTCAATCATCTGATCAAACAGGGTCACTGGATGTAGGTTTGCTCACTGAGCTGGAAGGTTCATTTTCAGACATTTCATCACCATACTTGTTAACATCATCAATGAGCTTCCGGATGAAGACCTGGTGGTTTGGCCAGTTTTCTATTTATGTGTCTAGGTTTCTTTGGGTTGGTGATGCCATGTCCTGTGGTGAAATAATTTCCTGTTCTTTTCCTCAGGAGGTGAAAAATGAGGTCCAACTCAATGTGTTTGTTGATAGAGTTCCGGTTGGAATGCCGTATTTCTAGAAATTTCCGTACATGTCTGTTTGACTTGCCCTGGGATGGATGTGTTGTCCCAGTTGAAGTGGTGTCCTTCCTCATCTGTATGTAAGAATACTAGTGAGAGTGGATCATGTTGTTTTGTGGTCAGTTAAAGTTCCTGTATCCTGGTGGCTAGTTTTCTGCCTGTTTGTCCAATGTAGTGTTTGTTACAGCTCTTGCAAGGTATTTTGTAAATAACATTAGTTTTGCTTGTTGTCTGTATAGGGTGCTTCAAGTTCATTAGCTGCTGTTTTGGTGTGTTGATGGATTTGTGGGCTACCATGATGCCAAGAGGTCTGAGTAGCCTGGCAGTCATTTCCAAGATGTCTTTGATGTAGGGAAGAATGGCTAGGGTTTCTGGACGTGTTTTGTCTACTTGTTGGGGCTTGTTGCTGAGAAATCGGCGGACTGTGTTCATTGGTGTGGTGTAAAATTATGTCCCAATACATGTGTGAATCATAATGTAACACATGTATTGGGCCAAGCAGTGGAATGTGGTGAAACGGTTAAAAATTATGTCCCAATACATGTGTGAATCATAATGTAACACATGTATTGGGCCAAGCAGTGGAATGTGGTGAAACGGTTAAAAATTATGTCCCAATACATGTGTGAATCTAACCGGAATGGAGGTGTTGCTTAGTCCCGTGTGAATCTTATTACACACCTCCCCGTGTGAATCTTCTTATCTGTATGTAACCAGAATGGAATGTGTTTTTTAGCCTTGCTCTGCTGTTCACATGAATGTTTATATCTGGAAAAGAGTATATCAGCTGGAAAAGTCTCCAGTTCGGTGAGTCTGCTCCGGGGTTACGTTTAACCGCCGAGCGTGGGTTGTTGGCAACCGCTCTACGAGAACTGACGGCTCCCAGTTCCGGTAACATGTAGAGTGAGTATAAGCCAGACCCGTTGTAAGTATGAGACCTGGTTGTGGCGACGCTGCGGGGAATAAAATGCTCATATTCTAGCAGACTCGCCTCTTGGTCGTTTGTTCTGTGTCAGACTACTCTCCTACGAACCTGACCTTGAGAATTTTTTAAAACAATTGGGTACACTTTTTTTTAAAATACACTGTATAGGTGATTTTCCTCTGCTCTTCATAGTTCCTCTGTACTCCAGTGTGTGGTGGCTCATTGAAATAATGTTCTAACGCAGTTTTGATTATGGGTGTTGGGATGATTGCTTCTGTAGTTCAGTATTTGGTCAGTATGTGTTGTTTACCTGTAGATGCTGGTTTGAAGTTCCCCATTGGCTGTTTGCTCTACTGTGACATCTAGGAATGGCAGTTTGTTATTGTTTTCCTCCTCTTTAGTGAATTTCATGCCAGTAAGTGTATTAGTGATAGTCTTGAAGGTTTCCTTTAATTTGTTTCTTTTAGTGCTGAAAAAGGTGTCATCTACGTAGCAGACCCAAAGTTTGGACTGAATGGTTGTCAGAGCTGTTTATTCGAGTCTCTGCATTACCGCTTCTGCTATAACCCTGATATCGGAGATCTCATGGGTGTTCCATTAGCTTGTCTGTAGGTTTTGTTGTTGAAGGTGAAGTGAGTGGTAAGGCATAGGTCCACTAGCTTGATGACATGGTCCTTGCTGATGAAGTTGGTGGCGTTTGGTGTATGTGTCTTTGGTACTTCTAATAGGGTAGACAGTGTTTCCTTGGTCAGGTTGATGTTGATGGAGGTTACATCAAAGGAGACCATTATTTTGTCCTCTTCTATCTTGGTGTCTTTGATGGTCTTCAGGAATTCTTGGGTGGAGTGGATGAAGTGGAGCGTGTCTTCCAATAAGTGTTTTGGTCTTTGGTGTAGCTCCTTAGCCAATCTGTAAGTTAGTGTTCCAGGTAGTGAGACTATGGGTCTGAGTGGGGTTCCTGGTTTGTGAATTTTGGGTAATCTGTAGAAGCGTGGTGTGTTGGATCAGTCTGCTTTCATATTTTGGAAGTCAGTCTTATCTATTTCTCCAGATCTCTGAAGTTTTTGAGTAGGGCTGTGATTCAGTTCTCTCGTTGTGGGGTCGGGTCTATTGCCACTTGTTGTTAAGTGTTGGTGTCTGCAAGTAGTGAGTTTGCTTTCTCAATGTAGTCTCTTTGATTTAAAATGACTGTCAAGCATCCTTTGTCTGTAGGTAGGATAATATTTTTATCTTTCTTTAGTCTTTCTAGCGCTTCCCTTTCTTGTGTATAGAGTGTGTTGCCTTCCTTTTTCCTGTTTAATGTTGGCGCAACTGTCTGTCTGATGGTTTGCAGGGTTTCCTCTGAGAGTTGGTTGTCTTTCAGTGTTGTTTCTAAAGCTCAGCTATCTTTCTTGTCCGCATCCTGGAAGTTGTAACTTAATCCTCTTACTAAGGCAGCTTTCTCAGTGTCTGTTAAGGGTCGGTCAGTTAAGTTTTTAAAATCCAAGCTTCTGTACTGTCTGTATTGTTATTTTGTGTGAGCTTGTCTAGTTTTTTCATTTTCTGTGTTTGTCGCTGTCTAATGTCTATGGCTTGTTGTACTGTGTCTGGCCATTAGTAGTCCATTAACCTAAACACATAAATAGAAAGCGGGCCATACCACCAGGGCTTCATCCAGAGACTCACTGATGATGTTACCTAGTATGGTGACGAAGCGTCTGAAAATGAACTTTTGCTCAGCGAGCAAACCTACATCCAGAACCTCAATGTAAGCTACAAATCTTCTCAAAACTTGCAAACAGGGTCTCTGCAAATTCCCCTTCAACTTTCTTATCTGTATTCTTTAGTCTCTCATGTTTCAACTGGTGACTTTGATCTCGTTACCACACAGTCAAGAAAAATTCCAGGATATGTGCCCTGCAATAGTTCAGTTGCCTGAATTTCCACTGGCTTTTCAACCACAGTAGACACACTCCTACTGGTGAATCAGCTATATCATTAGCAAGGACAAACTGTATTCCTGGAGCTGAGAGTTTATCCTGTACTCCTACCACAAATTCCCCACTCTTCACTGGACACTCTAACCTCCATTTACATAGTTGAGCACTTCTTGTCTCACTGTGAATTCCCATTACTAGTATCTTTTCTGGCAATAGTCCTTTCAGCATCACAGATGAGAGGATCCTGTTTCTCTTAATATTGTAACCTCTTTACCTGCTGCTCCTGGACTATGCGAATAAACTTTACCTTTTCAGGTACATAGTTTAAGAAGATCTGGCCCTTCCTCCTTAACCAACCTCCAACCAGCTGATGTGTTTCCAGTAAATTTAAATATTGAGCTATTGCTGTAATTATCTCTCCTTTCTTCACGTAAGGAGGCAGCTCCAGCTTGTCTGTTAATTACAGCAGCTTGGCCTTAATCACCTTTTGCAAAACCCTCAAAGTCACTTTGTCCACCCTAGAAAACTCTTGGTGACAGAAAGAGCCATTGCTTTCCCAAGCACTGTTTAAACCAACCAAATTCAATACCCAGACAAAAAATACTAATGTCTACCATTATCTGCCTTCGAGTCCAACAACCTGAATCCCAATTTGGAACTACAGTACAAATTGCGCAAACAGCCCCAAATCTGTTATGGACCAGGCCAGACTCCTCAAAATATTTCAAGAAGGTAGCCCAGATCCTAGGTTTGCTAGTTTTAAGCAGGTGTAAAGTGGATATTCCAGGAAAAATGTCATTGGTTAAACCGCTTAGTTTTAAGCACAACAGAATTTATTTACAAGATTGCTAAATAAAACACAAACAACAGAAAACAGAATACGAATAACGTAGCCTCTCTGAAAACCCAACAAATCATCCCAACTTAATGATGCTGTTCCAAATATTTGCAACAATCCCAATAAACATCCCTTGGCACAAAAGGTAAAATCAAACACAGGTTCTTACAGGAGAGAAGTCAGAGAGAACCAGTCTGGATCTGCTTACTTGGGTTCCCCACATTACTGCTAAAAAACAAACCAAATGAGAGGAAAGCTGAGCTGGGAGATCTGGCCAGTCCCCTTTCATTGTACAAGTGTTCCTTTTTAAAACCTGAAAGCCTTCTGCCTGAGACAGTATCTGTTAGCTATTATCAAATTGACCCTAAAACCCTTCAACCCCAGACTTTTCGGAGTCTGTGTCGTTTATGACCACTTTGGAAATAAAAAGGCAAGGACAGTACAACCTTGTTAAAGGAGCAGCTTCATCACAATGCTGACTTGGATGCACAAATGTATTAGAAGGCATTGGCTCAGTATAAACTGAACATTATAGATCTATAGTTTTTTTTAAAACTACAAACCTCTTCATGTCCATAAATAGTTCTTATACTTAACAGAATGGTGGCTCAGTGGTTAGCACTGCTGCCTCTCAGTACCAGGGACCTGGGGTTGATTCCACCCTGGGGCAGATATTTGCAGATACATTCTATTTTGCTGAAGAAAATGCAGAACCTGCAGGCACCCAATGCAGGCAATCAATCCATGCAATATTTTGTAAATTTCATTTTGGAAATAGAACCAGTCTGACTCAAGACTGGGATGCAGACAGATCTAACCTCACATCTTTAATACAATGTCTGAGCTGAGATGTCACCTTTTGATATAAAACTTTAAGCAATCCTGAGAATGTGACTTAAAAGTAGTTCTGGGATTTACATATTAAAGAAGCAAAAGCAACAAACCCATTCGAAAAGATGAAAGACTTAATAATCTAGGATTGTTCAATACATCATTTCAGCTGCATGACACTTACTCTTTTGCTATAAATTCTGTGTCTTATAGTCCTGCTTCACAACCAACTGATGAAGCAGTGCTTCGAAAGCTGGTGCTTCCAAATAATCCTGTTGGACTATAACCTGGCATTGTATGATTTTTAACATTTGTCCACTCCAGTCTAACACTGGCTCCTCCAAATCATGGCCACCGTCGGGCGACTGTCTTTGTGCAGTTTGCACATTCTCCTTGTGTCTGTGTGGCTTTCCTCCAGGTGCTCTAGTATCCTCCCACAGTCCAAAGACGTGCAGGGTAGTACGATTGACCATGCTCATATGTTCAAAGTGATCAGGGGTGTTTGGGTTAGGTGGATTAGGCATGGGAAATACAGGGATAGGGCAAGGCTTTCAGAGGATCAGTGTTGGACCAAGTGACCTGTTCCCAGACTGTAGGAATTCTGTGATTCTTCTATTCTACGTAACTGGAGTGTTCGCCTGCATTCGAACTACTGAACCTCTCCACAACTGCAAACATTCAACTTTTTGGATCCTTCATCAAACCTGACCTCCAAGAGAAAGCTATCAGAAAGGAAATCCTCGAACGTTTTGGTTCTAATCATATTGCTGCTTGTGGGATCTTGCTTGCGTTATTCAGCCATTTCAGGGGCTGCATAGCACTTGGGGATGCCCTGAAATTGTGAAAAGCGCTAGAGAGATGCAACGTCTCACTTATAAAGGAAACACCACACCAAGTTCCGCACAGCAAGTTGACACAAACAGCAGTGAGGACCGGTTTCACTGCTGTTGGACGGACACCAACATTCCCCCCCACCCCCGGGACACAGGGTTTCGGTTTAATTCATGTGCCGCCACCTACTTCGAAGAATTCGTCCTCCTTCTGCAGGAAGATCCTCCTGGATCTGAAAGTAAAAGGTGACGGCCCCAGCTCTGACTCGCGAGCCGCCCCATCCCCTCCGCCCTCAGCGCACGCCACTGCTGGTTCCAGTACCACCGGGCCGGGGTCTGGCCTAGTCGGAGACAGCCCGGTTTCCGCCCACCAGCGACCGGCAGCCCAGTGCGCCTGCTCAGCCGGCCGGCAGGCTCATCGGTACGCATGCTCATCAACCGCCATTGAGACTGCAGCCTCAGGCGGGTGCACAGCGACCGGCAGCCCAGTGCGCCTGCTCAGCCGGCCGGCAGCCTCATCGGTACGCATGCTCATCAACCACCATTGAGACTGCAGCCTCAAGCGGGTGCACAGCGACCGGCAGCCTCATCGGTACGCATGCTCATCAATCGCCATCGGGCCGGCAGCCTCATCACGGCGCATGCTCAGCAACTGCCAACAGGACTGCGGGTTCAGTGCGCGTGCCCACTCGCCGTCTCCGTCTGGGTCCAAGCGCCCGACGAAAGCAGCCGCCTCTCCAAGCATTCTTCCCACCCCCTCACTCTCTTCCCTCCTCTTTCTTTATGTGCAAAGGCCGGGTGGAACGGAGCGGCGGCGCCTCGGGTTTTCCAGGGGGAAGCGGCGGAGCGGTTGCACTTGTTTGGAGGAGGTGGCGGGGTGGGGGTGTCTCATTGCTTCGAGTGGAGCGGCTGAAAGGTGAGGTCTCCCGGCCCGGGGCAGAGAGCGGGATGAACTGTTGTCGGGAGCGGCCTGGGCCTCTGTCCCCGTGGGCGGAGGGGGAGTATATTTGAAACAGAGCGCGATCCCTCCCAGGATCGTCTGTTTGTTTTGGTAAACAGGCCGGGCTGCTGTCAGGGGAGGCCAGCTCCCCGCTCTAAAATCAAGCTGACCTCACTGAGCGAGCTAAGGGGCATTGCCAGGCTCTGCCTTGGGGTACAGTTGGAGCAGACCGGTCACCCCTCCACACAGTCAGGGTATTTATATCTGAAGGGATAATCTTCAGGGCCTCGTTTTTATATCGTGCAGCAATTGCTTCCCAGTGCAGGTTATTGCATTATTACAGCAGGTGCGCACTCACCTCTTTCGGGTTTCCCCGTTTTTCTTAAAAAAAAAATGAAACCTTGTTTTTAAATCGCTTTCCGCTCTTTCAAGCCTCCAGTAATAAGCACGAAATCTTTGTAAGTAAAAGCAAAACGGTAGCTGGAAATAAAATAAAGTCTTTGAGAGTTCACGTGCTGAGTTTCTCCATCATTTGTTGTCATTTAGATTTTTCAGCAACCGTAAAAATTTGCTTTTATTTACCTCAAGCTTTCAAGATCTCTGCACTCTGACAATTCGACCATCTTGCACTTTGTCTGATTTTGACTGCTTTACTGTTCTTGCAGCTACTTTGCCATAGTCTCTGGAATTCTATCCCTAAATTCTGCACCTTTTAAGACACAGCTTAAGATCTGCTGTTTGGATCAAGATTTTCTTTTCCCAATCTGTGAATCATTAAGTTCCTCAATCCTGCCCTGTTATTTGACAAGGTTATGTCCAAGCAAATTTGGCTTCAACTCCACTTTCACGCCAATCCCTGATATACTTTAATGCCCTTGTCAGTCAAGAATCTCTCTAATGTAGCCTTAAAAATATTCAATGGTCCTGGCTTCTCTACAGGCTGGGAAAGAGAATTCCACATAGTCACGACCCTTTGAGAGAAAACATTTCTCCTCATGTTCATCTTAAATTGGAGAGCCCTTATTTTTAAACTGTGCCCTGATCTAACCTGAATCACCCTCTTTTTTTTTTGTCACCATGTCAAAGAAATTTGTAAAACGTTTTTGTAAAATGTTTAGCAATGTTTTACAGATTGCAGATGATACCAAAGTTGGAGGTGTAGTGGACAGCGAAGGAGGTTACCTTAGAGTACAACAGGATTTTGATCAGATGGGCTGAGGATTGGCAGATAATTTAGTTTAGTTAAAAATTAAGTGCTGCATTTTGGAAAGGCAAATCATGTCAGGATTTATGCACTTACTGGTAAGCTCCTGGGGAGTGTTGCTGAACAACGAGACCTTGGAGTGCAGGTTCATAGTTCCTTGAAAGTGGAGTCCCAGGTAGATAGGATAGTGAAGAAGGCATTAGGTACGCTTTCATTTATTGTTCTGAGCGTTTGAGTATAGGAATTGGGAGGTCATATGGTGCCTGTACAGGACATTGGTTAGGGCACTTTTGGAATATTGTGTGCAGTTCTGGTCTCTCTTACGGAAGGATGTTGTGAAACTTGAAAGGGTTCAGAAAAGATTTACAAGGATGTTGCCAGGGTTGGAGGATTTGAGCTATAGGATGAGGCTGAATAGGCTGGGGCTGTTTTCCCTGGAATATTGGAGGCTGAGGAGTGACCTTACAGAATCATAGGGAAAATAGACAAGGTATTTTCCCTGAGGTGAGGAGTACAGATTTAGAGGGTCCAGGTTTAAGGTGAGAGGGGCAAGATTTAAAAGGGTCCTAAGAGGCAACCTTTTCATACAGAGGGTGGTGCGTGTATGGAATCAGTTGCCAGAGGAAGTGGTGGAGGCTGGTACAGGTCATTCTACTATAACACATGTTTCCTTAATGCGGATTCACTACAACATGAATGACGAATTGGGGACACTTTCTAAAATGCAAGCTTTCAAACCGTTGTTTTGGTTATAATGCGATTCCAGCCCTATTAGTTTAAATTGTGCTGCCACTACACCATTTTCTAATAACATGGATTGCATGAGAGTGGAACTGCCATGTTGTTGTACTAGGATCGACTGTACAATTACAACATTTAAAAGGCATATGGATGGGTATATGAATAGGAATGGTTTAGAGGGAAGTGGGCCAAGTGTTGGCAAATGACACTAGATTAATTTAGGATATCTGGTCAGCATGGATAAGTTGGATCGAAAGGTTTGTTTCTGTGCTGTACATCTTTATGACTCTGACTTGAATAAAAGCTAAGTAAGTAAGATTGCTCGCTGAGCTGGTAGATTTGTTCTCAGACATTTTGTCACCACACTAAATAACATCATCAGTGATCGTTGGTGTTCTGTCCCGTTTGTTGTTAGTGTGTCTTGGTCTGTTATGGTGGGTCATATCACTTCCGGTTCTATTTTTCAGAAGTTGGTAAATGGGGACCATATCTGTATGCTTGTTAAAGGAGTTCTGGTTTGAATGCCAGGCCACTAGGAATTCCCGTGCCTGTCTTTGTTTAGACTGTCCCAGGATGGATGTGCTGTCCCAGTCGAACTGGTGTCCCTGTTCGTCTGTGTGTATGGATATCAGTGATGCCATTTAGTGGCTAGTTGGTCCTCGCGTATCCTGGTGGCTAGTTTCCTGCCAGTTTGTCCTATGTATTTTTTTTTGGATTGAATGTCTCTATGGAGTACCAAAGATACATAAACAAGCCCCAACCACCCCCCCCCCCATTCCCATAGTCTCATTTCCCGGTACACTGATATATCGACCAGCAAAGGAACTGCAATGCAAACTGAAACACCTTGTACAAGACTCAATCCACTCCACCCAGGAATTCCTTAACATCATCAAAGAAACCAAGGGAGAGACTGGCAGGGTCATGGTTTCCATTGACATGACAGCCCTATTCACATCAAGGAACATCACCCTAGCCAAAGAAACACTGGCCTTACTGCTAGATGAACCAAGGACGCAAACATCTGATAGCACCAACTCCATCAGCAAGGACAGCGTCCTCAGACTAGTAGACTGTGCCTCACCACTCATTTTGCCTTCAACGATAAGATCTACAAACAAAGCTTGGTCCAGCCCAAGCTTTGGTCCACTGTGTGAATGACAACTTTGTCATCATGAAACGCAACAAATTAGAAGAAACCCACAAGCAACATCCTTCCCGATATAAAGTTCACCAAAGAGGAAGAGGACAGCAGGTTCTCCCTAGATGTCACAGTACAACGAAAAGCCAATGGAGAACTGCAAACCAGTGTCTACAGGAAAGCCACACACACTGACCAGACTAGATTAGATTCCCTACGGTGTGGAAACAGGCCCTTCGGGCCAACAAGTCCACACCAACTCTCGGAAGAGTACCCACCCAGTCCCATTTTCCTCTGACAAATGCACCTAGCACGACGGGCAATTTAGCATAGCCAATTCACCTGGCCTGCACATGTTTGGACTGTGGGAGGAAACCGGAACACCTGAAGGAAACCCATGCAGACCCAGGGAGAACATGCAAACTCTACACAGACAGTCGTCCGAGGCTGGAATCGAACCTGGGACCCTGGTGCAGTGAGGCAGCAGTGCTAACCACTGACCCACCATGCCTATACTCAACTACAGGAGCAATCATCCCAACACCGACAAACTGAGCTGCATCAGGACATTATTTAAATAAGCCACAACACACTGCAGTGCTCAGGAACGACAAGAAGCCAAGGAAAAACACCTATACAATGTATTCAGGAACAACGGGTACCCGATAAGTGCAGTCCGCTGATTCCTGCACAACAGATTCAGATGTTCTAGCCACTGTGCCATGCGTCAAAAACATCCCGGAGTTGGCGACCAGACTACTACGGCCCTTAGGCATCATGGTAACCCACAAACCTACCACCACACCAAAACAGCTCCTGATGAATTTAAAGGACTCCATTCCAGCAACCAGCAGAACGAATGTCAAATACAAAATACCCTGCAATGACTGTGACAAACCTGAATGAAACTAACCCACCAAAAGACAAGACCAACTATCAATGGTCGAAGAGGCACACCAGTTCAATCCTGGGAGAGGCTAAACATTCAAACGCCTGGCATTCAAATGTGCTCCATTAACAAACATTTGAACCCCATTTACCAAGCTCTCAAACAGAACCGGAAGTGATATCACCGACCACAACCGACAAAGGTATAAATAGCAAGCGGGAGAGAGTACCAACGATTCATTGGAGGCTCACCAATGTTACCTAGTCTGAGACCAGGTCTACCAGCTCAGTGAGCAAACTTACAACCTGTGCTACAAATCTTCTCAAATCGCAGCTGTACAGAAGGTCAGGGGTCTTGCCTTATTGTAGGCAGTGCAAGTTTAGAAGGTTTCTGCGACTCAAGTAAAATTGGTTCTTTTCAGCAAATTGGTATCTAGCCTTGAACTTGTGTAAATGTTGAAACTTTTATCAGAAAAAGATGCAGTAGAGTCATAGAGATGTACAGCATGGAAACAGACCCTTCGGTCCAACTCGTCCATGTCGACCAGATATCCCAACCAAATCTAGTCCTACCTGCCAGCACCTGGCCCATATCCCTCCAACCCTCTGAGTGAAAACGTTGCCCCTTCGGTCTCTTTTATATCTTTCCCATCTCCCCTCTAGTTGTGGACTCCCCCACACCAGGGAAAAGACTTGTCTATTTATCCTATTTGTGAATTCATAAATGGATTGTTGTTGCATTGGCTGTCACATGTACCATGTATAGTGAAAAACTTTCTTTACGAGCAATACAGGCAGATCATAGTAAGCGAGGACATATCAATCATGGAGTTAAAGAAAACCTAGACAGAGGCATACAAGTTACATAGTACAGAGTGTGCGCTAGGCAAGATCAACATTAACAAGATCAGCATTATTTGCACAGATTCAGAATTTAAGTTTAAAAGTGTAGAACAGTTATAAGAAATATTAGAGTTAAATTTGCTTAAGGGAGCTTGCAAGGTGTCACACAGTGTTGGTGCCATCTTAAGATCAAGGTACCAAAATTGAGACTTTATACCATGAAGGGCTCTGTTTATACAGCATAAATGATCATTGAAGTTGGGACATTACACAATCCCAGTAACAGAGATCAAGAAGGAAATATGAAACTCGATACAAGAATTGAGTGACAAAGAGCTTAAAGTGATGGAGAGAGAGAAATTAAGAATATAAAGAGAGGAATGGAAATAGAGGATATCAAGGCTGGAAGGTTTTAGACTAGATATTGAAAGGGAGGGAGATTCCAAATGATTTTCCCAGTGTTTGAGGAAACCACCCCACTCATTTTTCCCAGTTCTCACCAGTACAAGGTGAGATAAATTTATTACAGATTCTGAATTAGAATGATATATACACTGGCTCACTGAGCATAGCACTAAAGGATCCAGACAGTAGGAATTAATTCTACTCAACTTGTGCAGATTGTGTGTATTATATTTTCAAGCCTGTTTCATTTGTATATGCTGCGCTGCAGTTATTGGATTTTTAAATATGAATTTCTAGATTGGAAGATTTGAAAGTTTTCTTCAGTTGTGCCTCAGTTAATGCTGCAGCTTATTTTAGTTAACTGATTATAGCATTATAAAGAAGACATTTGTGGACAGAATGTACATTTTAAAATTTAACCGTTAGTGATAATTTATGCACAAGTTGATGCTCGTCTATCTACTAAAATATGGACTGTAGATGCTCGTATTCAAATAAATGATTTGTACTGAAGAACTTTGTGGTTCCAGAATGAACAGTATCTTGCTGAGAGTTGGGAAAAGCTCACTGCTTACAATTTGCTAATGACTTTAGGCTGTTATTTGCATGTGGAGAGTTGTCAGCTATAATTCCTAAGATTGTAATCAACTGTATACTTAATATTATAGTCAGAATTGTTGATTCTTAATTTCAACTCAGCCTATTTTTTAAAAATCACAGCAGCAAAGTGCTTCCTGTCATAACCTGCAAGTAGTTTATTTCATAATCTTGTGGAAAGTTAGCCATAGAATGCATAAACAATTTGTTGCTCTTTCTATTTCATGCTTGTGTACAGTTTTATCTTGGGTAAATGACTGGAGAGAATTTTAAACCTGTTCAGGCAAAGTCGATTTAGATGTAAGTGTCATAGATGTAAATCTATGGAATGGCTGTCCTAAGCTTTTACTTTATACTTGTGATTCCTATCCGAAATATTTTGTCTTTTTAGGATCTTTTGTTTCAATACTAATGTTGTTTAATGTATCTCAGCTGCCAGAAATCCAGAGCATTTTTGTTTTTGAGTTAATAAATAACTCTTAAATAAAGGTTAGAGTTAGAGTGAAATTAAAAATCGCACTACACCAGGTTATAGTCCAACAGTTTTATTTGAAATACAAGTTTTTGGAGCACTGGTCTTTTGTCAGGTAGCTAGTAGAGTAGCATTATAGCACATAGAATTTAAAGCAAAAGATCATAGTCAATCCATCATGATGTAAATGAACTGATCAGTTTGCTTTGAGTTTGTGGTGGTGATGCAATATATTGAACAAAGCTAGATTATTGTGAAGTCTTTCATCTTTTAGAATGGGTTGCAGGTTTTGATTCATTAATATGTAAATCCCAGAACTACTTTTAAGTCACATTCCTGAGATAACGTAAGGTTTTATAAAAGACGGTGACATCTCAGCTCAGACAATGCATAAAAGGTGTGAAGTTAGAGTCAGTACGTATTCCAATCTTGAGTCAGACTGGTTCTGTTCCCAAAGCAGAAATTTATATAATGTCACATGGATTATAAAAAATATTGACTGCCTACAGATTGTGTGCTTTTTGAACAAAATGTATCTGCAAGTACAATTCTGCAAATTTCAAATGTCATTTTTAAGTATGCTGCACCCATTCTGAGATTCTCAAAGTGCAGATTTGGAACATAGTCATTTGTTTCCATATTTTGTCAGATTTGCCACTTCCCTAGTTTTGGTTTCTTTGTTTTAAATATGTTCCTTGAAGGAATTAAAATTAACCTTCCAAATATTGGGCTGAAAAATATAGTACTGAAATAAATTGTTGTTAGGGTGCAATATTATATAATGAAATTATTTAACATTTTCAGTGGACTTTTTCAGCAGTTTCTTACAGTTTCTTGTTTTCATAGGAAAGAATCATGAGTGAATTTCGAATCCATCATGATGTAAATGAACTGATCAGTTTGCTTCGAGTTCGTGGTGGAGATGGAGCTGAAGTGTACATTGATCTTCTTCAAAAAAATAGAACTCCATACGTCACAACTACTGTGTCCTCCCATAGTGCAAAGGTAATATGTCCAATGTGGGTCCACAGAGTATTTGCTTCATTTTTCTCGGAACTTGAATTGCTGTATTTGGAATACTTTTATAGTTATGACCTGGAATGCTTTCCATGAACAGACAATTTTAGTGAAAGCAGTTTCAGTGATCATTTTCAAATGAAAGTTGGATATGTACTTGGAAAAAAATTGCAGGTCTATGGGAATGGAGCAGAGTAGTGGGACTAATTGGATAACTTTATCAAAATGCTAGCACAGGGTTGATGGGCTGAATAGTTTCCATCTGTTTTGAATGAGGTGACAAAGTTGAATTTTGGGTTTGAATGCTTATGTGCTACTAGTACTGTGCTGCAGTAAAGGATTGCTAAACAAAGGATGTATTGGTGCATAGAAAGAGAAATTGAACATTGGACTTCTGTCGCCAAGGACAAGTCTACAGGGCCGATTGAATAAAAGGGAACAGAGTAAGGTTGTGTACACTGCTTAAAAAAAAATGCATTTTTAATATTTTTATTTGACAGGTAAAAATAGCTGAGTTTTCAAGAACCCCTGAGGAATTTCTTAGGAAGTATGATGAGCTAAAATCAATAAATATACGGAACGTGGATCCGTTGGTTTACCTGTTATCGAAGCTTACTGAAGATAAAGAGGTAATGAGGTTTTGAGTATACTTTTAGTGTTTCTGGGTCATTTTTATGTGATTTGCAATAAAATTCATGTATTTTATTACTTAGACATACCTGCTTCCTAGTGTTATATTGATTGATGTTGTTACTGGAAACATTTGATAAGTATGTCTGATGTGACTCAGCTTTGGAATCCAGACGTAATATGTACCCTGTTGCATTCATAACTGCAATTGAGGACAGTGTGAATGGAGTGAGCTTTCCATCAGATACCTGCTACTTTCAAAACACATTGACACTGCACCAGGCCATTCAGTGTTCTCTGTGCTACGCAATCTGTTTATTCAAATAATGTTCCAAAAGATCCAAAATTAATTTAAGAATTGGATTTCCTCTGTTAGCTTTCTCATGATACAAGGCTGCTGAAATTTCCTTTTGTCTTAGGATGTGGGCATTACTGACAAGGTTTAGCATTTGTTGCTCTCGCTCTCCTTTCTGAGTAACATTCCTGATCGCTTGACAAAACATACACCAATCTATTTTGAGGGTGGACAGTACGATGAATTGTGGTAACAGGTGATTGGATGTTTCCTTTCCTTCAAACTAACTTTTGATCTGAAGTTGTGTTGAGATGAAGAAGCATAACGTTTGGAACAAATCTCCTCGCAACATAAATTGCATAGTGGTAATGTTACGAATCCATAGGCTCAACGTAATGCTCTGGTTCAAATCCTGCCATGTGGGCTAGTAGAATTTAAATTCAGTTAATCATTCTAGAATATAAAGCTAGCCTCGTAATGGTGGCCATGAAAACTTTGATCAACGTAATAAAACTCACTTTATCTACTAATGTCCTTTGAGGGAAGAAAATTTGGTGTCCTTACTTTAGTTTAGTCTACATGTAACTTCAGACAGACGGCAATGTGGTTGATTCTTAACCTGTCCCTGAATTGACCCAGCTCGGTTTGCGAGAATTAGGCCTGGGCAAAAAATGCTAGCCTTGTCAGTGGTGCCCACATCCCAAGAAAAAGTACATTTTAGCACCCTGTCAGAGAAAATTCAGTTCTTCTTGAATTCATTTAATTGTATGTGTATTTGCTAAAAAATATCTATGGATTTGCATCTATTTTCTGCACTTGTGTATTTAGATGGCTCCCTTTGAGGCACCCCACTTGTATTTCTCAAAGAAAGATATGGTAATTTGCCTTGGTTTGTCTTAATTGCGCTTCTTATCTGCCAACAGTCATGGATGTTTTTATGCCACTTTACTATGTTTCCACTCTTTTCAGTCAAACAAACTTATAGCTATCCCAGAATTAAAGTAGATCAGGACATCATTACTTTGAATTTTGATGCAAAAAATCCAATATTTTAATTTTCAACTTTTTAATCACACTTATCTCAACTTCATGTTCAAATAACATTATTACTTTTATTATTCTTTGCAAACTCATTCATTGCCATCACATAATACTGGATTTTCTGCTCCTTGTTGTCTACGCTTCAAAATGTTTGTCTTGTCTGATTTCCCAAATATGAATCCTTTAGACATTGTGCGATATAGTGATGCAGACAAACATGATGAAATTTAATCTAACCCAATACTCTATTAGATTATTGTTACATTGTTAATTTGCTGAAGGTAAAATTTTATTTTGCGATGCCTAATTTTGGGTGTCTATCTATAGATATTATTTTGCACAGGAAGAGATTGTAATCAGAAATTTATAAAACCAAAATATTGGAAAAAGGCAAAATGTATTGAATCTACTTTTATTTCTGGTTTTCAGAAAAAACTGGAAAGAATCTGCAGGTCATTCAGCATTTCCCCAGAAGGGCTATCTGTGCCTTTGCAACTTTTAAAATTTTGATTCTGTAAAATATTGGTAATTTTTACACATATATTATATTTTATTATTTCCATCATAATTTTCTATAACCCTTTCAAGTTTTACAACCTCTTTCCAATAGGAAGGAGACCAGAATTGCACTCGATATTCCAAAAGTGGTCTAACCAATGTCCTGTACAGCCGCAACATGACCTCCCAGCTCCTGTACTCAATATTCTGACCAATAAAGGAAAGCATACCAAATGCCTTCTTCACTACCCTATCTATCTGTGACTCCACTTTCAAGGAGCTATGAACCTGCACTTTCAAGGAGCTATGAACCTTCTTTGCTATCCACTACACCTCTGATTTTAATGTCATCTGCAACTTACTAACTATACCTCTTCTGCTCACATCCAAATCATTTATATAAATGATGAAAAGTAGTGGACCCAGCATCGATCCTTGTGGCACTCTACTGGTCACAGGCCTCCAGTCTGAAAAACCAGCCTCTATGGTGGCACGGTGGCTCAGTGGTTAGCACTGCTGCTTCACAGCAGCAGGGACCTGGGTTCAATTCCAGTCTCAGACGACTGTGTAGAGTTTGCACATTCTCCCCGTGTCTACGTGGGTTTCCTCCCTGTGCTCCGGTTTCCTCCCACAGTCCAAAGATGTGCAGGTTAGGTGAATTGGCCATGCTAAATTGCCCATAAAGTTAGGTGCTTTAGTCAAGGGTAAATATGAGGATTGGTCTGGGTGGGTTACTCTTCGGAGGGTTGGTGTGGACTAGTTGGGCCGAAGGGTCTGTTTCCACACTGTAGGGAATATAATATCTAATATCTCTGTCTGCTACCTTTGAGTCAGTTCTGTATCCAAGTGCTCGTTCTCCTTGTATTCCATGAAATCTAACCTTGCTAACCAGTCTCCCATGGGGAATCTTGTTGAGCGCCTTACTGAAGTCCATATAGATCACATCTACCGCTCTTTGTTACTTCTTCAATTCTCTTTGTTACTTCTTAAAAAAAACTCAATCAAGTTTGTGAGACATGATTTCCCGTGCACAAAACCATGTCAACTCGCTAATCAGTCCTTGCATTTCCAAATACGTGTACGTCCTGTCCCTCAGGATTCCTTCCAACAACTTGTCCACCACCGAGGTCAGGCTCACCAGTCTCTAATTCCCTGGCTTGGCCTTACCACCTTTCTTAAATATGACACCATGTTAGCCAACCTCCAGTCTTCTGGAACCTCACCTGTGACTATATCGATAATACAAATATCTCCTGAGGATTTAGCAGTTTAATTTATCAGTCCTACCTTGTTCTTTGCTTTGTCCCTGCCTGTCCTGATTGTTTGACTCACTACTTTTCTCAACTGTACCAGTCTCAGATTGGTCTCTTTCCTCACTATTTCCTATGGCTTCATGCTGGGCCCTTTTCCCCCTTGAGAACACTTTGCACCCTCTCTAAGACATCCTTGATCCTGGCAGCAGGGAGGCAACACACTATTCTGATTTTTTTGCTGCTGGCCACAGAAATGTCTGTCTGTCCCTTGGACTAGAGAGTCCCCTGACACAATCGATCTCTTGGAACCCGATGTACCCTTCATTGCAATAGAGCCAGTTTCAATACCAGAAGCTTGGCTGTTCATAGTACATTCCCCTAAGAATCCATCACTTGCTCCGTTTTCCGAAACAGCATACTTGTTTGAAATGGGGATAGCCACAGAAGACTCCTGTACTACCTACCTATCTCTCTTACCTTTCCTGGAGGTAACCCATCTATGTGACTATCTGCAACTTTTTACTTTTCCTATAGCTGCCTTCCATCACACCCCCTTGCTCTTGTAAATTCTTTATTGCCTCCAACTGTCGCTCCAACTAATCCATTCGATCTGACAGGATTCTCAACCAACGGCATTTAGTGAAGATATAATTCTCAGTAACATGTAAAATCTCCCTGAACTCCCACATTCAACAAGAAGAACATATCACTCTACGAAGAGCCATTTTTGCTTCTTCCAATCTGTAGACCCAGATTTATTTTCTGTTTTATTACAGACTCTGCAGTACTTGCAACAGAATGCTAAGGACAGAGCAGAACATTCAACCAATGTTTTAGCTAGCAATAATGCAACATTCAACATCCCAACGGCGACTGCCAAGCTCTCGATTCAGGAGCTTGAAGAACTTCGAAAACAGCTCGGTAGTGTCACTACCACTTCAAGTTCACAGCAGGTAACGAAATTGAACAGCAGTTTTTTAATTTAAGCAATCTTATATATTCTTGTATGTACTGGAGATATGAAGCCTTCTAAGTAAAAAAAAATTGAACATTCGGATGTGGTGAGTCTGTCTTTATCAAGTTTGTAAGTTTTTCCAGTCCCAATTTGTTTTCATTCAGTTTTATTTATTAAAAAGATGCAAACTCATTTTTACTGTGGATTAAAGCGTAATGTAGAACATTATCATGACGTAATATTCCAGATCATCTTTTTAAAATTTCATTTACGGGTTGTGGTTAAATGTACTGCAGTTACATCAAAATGCTATGAGGCAGGATATTGAGCCAGTGACCCTGTAGGAACAGCGATATATTTCCTAATCAGGATCACGAGTGCCTTGACTGAGAACTTGCAGATGATGGTGCTCCCATGTATCTGTATGCCTTGTCCTTCTAGAAGCTAGTGGTTGCGGGTTTGCGAGGTGCAGTCTGTGGATTTCTGTAACGTATCTTTGTAAATGATGCACACTGCTGCGTCAGTGGTGGATGGAGTGGATGTGGTACTAATCAAGCAGGTAAAAACAATGACTGCAGATGCTGGAAACCAGATTCTGCACTAGTGGTGCTGGAAAAGCACAGCAGTTCAGACAGCATCCGAGGAGCAGTAAAATCGACGTTTCGGGCAAAAGCCCTTCATCAGGAATACAGGCAGAGTGTCTGAAGGGTGGAGAGATAAATGAGAGGAGGGTGGGGTGGGGAGAAAGTAGCATAGAGTACAATAGGTCAGTGGGGGAGGGGATGAAAGTGATCCGGTCAGGGACGAGGGTGGAGGGGATAGGTGGAAAAGAAGATAGGCAGGTAGGACAAATCATGGGGACAGTGCTGAGCTGGAAGTTTGGAACTGGGGTAAGATGGGGGAAGGGAAATGAGAAAACTGTTGAAGTCCACATTGATGCCCTGGGGTTGAAGTGTTCCGAGGCAGAAGATGAGGCATTCTTCCTCCAGGCGTCGGGTGGTGAGGGAGCAGCGGTGAAGGAGGCCCAGGACCTCCATGTCCTCGGCAGAGTGGGAGGGGGAGTTGAAATGTTGGGTCACGGTGGTGTGGTTGATTGGTGTGCAGGTGTCCCAGAGATGTTCCCTAAAGCACTCTGCTAGAAGGCGTCCAGTCTCCCCAAAGTAGAGACCAAATTGGGAGCAACGGATGCAATAACTGGAGATGGAGAGGTCCAGGAAGGGGAGGGAGGTGTCAGAAATGGTCCAGGTAAATTTAAGGTCAGGGTGGAATGTGTTGGGTCCTAGGAAGGTGGGCAGGAGTCCTGATTGTGAAAGTAAGCTCGGAGGTGGCGGAAGAAGCGTTCGACGTCACGGCATGTATTAAATTCATTGATGCATGGGCGGACGGGGTTGAAGGTGAGTCCTTTGCTGAGGACTGATCGTTCGTCCTCAGTGAGGGGGAGGACAACTCCCCATCTCTTCCTCCACTACATTGATGACTGCATTGGCGCCACCTCGTGCTCCCGTGAGGAGTTTGCGCAATTCATCAACTTCACCAACACATTCCACCTTGACCTTAAATTTACCTGGACCATCTCTGACACCTCCTTCCCCTTCCTGGACCTCTCCATCTCCATTAATGACAACTGACTTGACACCGACATTTTCTACAAACTCACCGACTCCCACAACTACCTGAATTACACCTCTTCCTACCCTACCTCCTACAAAAATGCCATCGAGTATTCCCAATTCCTCCGCTTCCGTCCTATCTGCTCCCAGGAGGACCAGTTCCACCACAGAACACATCAGATGGCCGCCTCCTTTAGAGACCGCAATTTTCCTTCCTACGTGGTTAAAGATGCCCTCCAACACATCTCATCCACGTCCCGCATCTCCACCCTCAGACCCCATCCCTCCAACTGTAACAAGGACAGAACGCCCCTGGTGCTCACCTTCCAACCTACCAACCTTCGCATAAACCAAATCATCCGCCAACATTTCCTCCACCTCCAAACGGACCCCATCAGGGATATATTTCCCTCCCCACCCCTTTCCGTCTTCCGCAAAGACCGTTCTCTCTGTGAATACCTGGTCAGGTCCACACCCCCCTACAACCCACCCTCCCGTCCTGGCACCTTCCCCTGCCACCGCAGGAATTGCAAAACCTGCGCCCACACCACCTCCCTCACCTCCATCCAAGGTCCTAAAGGAGCCTTCCACATCCATCAAAGTTTTACCTGCACATCCACCAATATCATTTATTGTATCCGTTGCTCCCGATGCGGTCTCTACAGTGGAGAGACTGGACGCCTCCTAGCAGAGCGCTTTAGGGAACATCTCTGGGACACCCGCACCAATCAACCACACCACCGTGTGGCCCAACATTTTAACTCCCCCTCCCACTCTGCCGAGGACATGGAGGTCCTGGGCCGCCTCCACACCGCTCCCTCACTACCCGACACCTGGAGGGAGAATGGCTCATCTTCCGCCTCGGAACACTTCAACCCCAGGGCATCAATGTGGACTTCAACAGTTTCCTCATTTCCCTTCCCCCACCTCACCCCAGTTCCAAACTTCCAGCTCAGCACTGTCCCCATGACTTGTCCTACCTGCCTATCTTCTTTTCCACCTATCCACTCCACCCTCCTCCTTGACCTATCACCTTCATCCCCTCCCCCACTGACCTATTGTACTCTATGCTACTTTCTCCCCACCCCCACCCTCCTCTCATTTATCTCTCAACCCTTCAGACACTCTGCCTGTATTCCTGATGAAGGGCATTTGCCCGAAACGTCGATTTTACTGCTCCTTGGATGCTGTTTGAACTGCTGTACTAATCAAGCAGGCTGCTTTATCCTGGATGTTTTTAAGTTTCTTAAATATTTTTAGGACTGCACTAATTCAGGCAAGTGGGAAATATTGCATCACAGCCCCGACCTACACCTTGTAGATGATGGACAGGCCTTGGAGATTCAGCAGAGGAGTTAGTCGCTGTTGGATTCCTAGCCTCTGACCTCCTCTTGTGCTCACAGTATTTATATTGCTTGTTTGGTTCAGTTTGTGATCCATGGTCATCCCCAAGATGATGATTGTGGAGTATTAGGCATTGGGGGAGGGGGTAGAAGACGTTTTATACGGAATACACACTACACCTAAGTACAAACCTGGATATTTGCTATATTTGGATGAAAACTATTTCAATATCAAAGAGATGGTGAATGGTGCTGATCATTGTGCAATCATCTGATGCCAGTCTTGTTATCAAAGGGAATCACCCTCACCTCACCTGGAATTCAGCTCTTTCACCCTTGTTTAAATCAAGACTGTGATGGGATCAGGAGCTGTGTAGCCCGGGCGAGCCCCAAACTGACTGTCAGGAGTTACAATATCAAATTTCAGACTCCCACAATTATCTTAAGTATCATTGATGACACTTACTTTATCTGATTAAACTATACTGTACCTTTGAACCGTGGAATCATTTTCATATTTTGAAATTTAAATTTTTAGCCACTTGAAGTAGTCCGAAAGCTACTTCGTGACAAGCATAACAAGAGGAATCCAGGGCTGATTATTCCACATTTTCCCCCATGGGTGTATGAAAGGCCAGCTCTTCTGGGAGACTTTATAAACAGCTCCAGTCCAATCACTGAGACAGTAGTCTCTATAGGTATGTACTGTATACATTGACTGCACTGAATCTCATTGGTTCCGTATTAAAACTTTGAAAGTAGAGGTGCTATTCTGTCACCAACTGTCTGTTTTGCTGTAAAAGACGCATTTTGTCAAAGCTGAACTGAAACTGCTTTGTATTCTTAATTAATTTCTGCAAGTTCCACCAATTGTTCACATTTTACTTTAACAACACTCTAAATGCTATCTTTAAACATGACTCAAATGTGGAAGGGCTTGTACCATTAGATTCAAGATGCGTTAGTGCAAAATTTCCACATCTCATAGAATCACTACAGTGTGTAAAGAGGCCATTTGGCCCCATTGAGTCTGCACCAAGTCTCTGAACAGCATCCCACCTTGCTGCAACCCTCTACCCTATCCCCATAAGCCCAGATTTAACATGGATAAAGCACCTATCTCACACTTGCACCTATCTCACACATCCCTTGACACTACGAGCAATCCACTTAACCTGCACACCTTTGGATTGTGGGAGGGATGTGAAGACTCCACACTGACAGTCACTAGAGGTTGGAATCGAACCTGGGTCCTTGGTGCAATGAGGGAACAATGCTAGCAACTGAGTCACCATGCCACCTGTGCAACATTGTGTTTCACTGAAGACCTGGATCATATCAGTTCATCAAAATACAAATCCTTTTGTTAGTTTACTGGAACAATATTAATGATGCAGCTGACTGTTCTTTGGATTAGGTGTTATTATCCATTAATAGTTCAGTGTTTTGGAAGTCACTGTTTCCCTATTGTATTTGCTTTGTGGAAATGTCAGAGCCACCTGAGTGACTTGAGGATAATAACCCCAGTTTCTGAATCATGTTATGAAGCATTTTATATTTTGCATTTTGATTTATATCATCTGAAATCTTGAGGCACTGCTTTATCAGTCTTATCTATGATTTGGGTGCTGGAGACATTTTGTTTTTGTACATAGGGACTTTCTTTCCTTGCGTTGTTTGTACAGATGTTAAACTATTTGTCATGGTATTAAAGTGACTGTGGGTTATGTTACATTTGTGCTTTGTTCATTGATACAGCACTGCCTAATTTCCCAGGAGTGCCAGCTTCAAATCAAAATATGCTGTACCCAAGCAAAGTTCTAATGTACTGGAACTAATTTCCTATTTATTCTTTCTCTTTGAAATCTCTGATAAAGCATGACATACTGCAAAAAGACAATTTAGGAATGTTATACTCCATGCATATTGTAAGTGCATTGCTAAGTTTCATGAAATGTTATTTTAGACGTACATTTCCCTTGTATACAAAATATATTTGGCTGTTTACTTTTGAGATCAAAAGATTTTCAGTGGTTTTAGAAGTATACAGATTAACAGTGATATAATTCAACTTGTAGAAAATTCTGATTCAGAAACTCTTAAGAATAAGCAATTTGTGACCAAGAAAAGTGAGCCGCAATGCATTTGATTAAATATAGAACCTCTCCCCTTTATTAGGAACGTTAGCTCTTCCTGCGCAAGAACAAATGATAGTTGAAGATTTGCTGTACGTTTTAATTGGAGTAGATGGAAAATACATCACAGCACAACCGTTGGTGGGAAGACAATGTCGATCCTTTGCTGTTGATCCCACGTTGGACATGTCTGTTAAAGAACTTGTAAATAGGATTCTTCCAATAGCAGCCAGCTACTCCTCTGTCACCAGGTAAGCAAATGTAACAGTTATTTAGTTTTCTGATGCTTACATTGCTTCTCTATCCACAAAACAAAATACACAATCTTTACTGTATGCTACAAACTGTGGTGCTCTCTAAATTGATCGAGAACTGTGACAGGCTCTACCTTAACAAAAATGAGTATGTGAGAATATTTGAGTTTTGTCATAACTCTCTGCTTTGTGTCTGTACTCAGGTTCATTGAAGATAAGTCCTCCTTTGAGCATGGACAAGTAAACCATGCTTTGGCTGCAGCAATGCGGACACTTGTGAAGGAGTACATGATCCTTGTGACGCAACTGGAACACTTACAGCGACAAGGGCTGCTCTCATTACAAAAACTTTGGTTTTATGTCCAGCCAACTATTAGAACAATGGAGATCTTGGCTTCAATAGGTATGCCACTTTTTAAGATTAATTTTGTTTTTTTTAAACATGAATTTCAAAAATCTTGGAAGAAAGATAAAGGCAAAGGTCAGTCATGCAAATCATTCTCAATTAAAAGAAATCACAAGCAAAATAGCAATTATAAATAGAAGATTAATTCTATGTACTAAAATAGTTATAATTGGAAGAAATTCGCAAGTACTGTGAACAACCTGGTTAGAAAGATGGAAGTCAAAGTAGCCAATATGATTTTTTATTTCCTACCAACAAGCAGCAATAAATAGTTTATACAATGAAAAGATATACAAATAAGTAATTAATAACAGGAATCAACAGGACATTATTTCTCTTGTCTGTTTTTGTATCAGCTACTTCTGTGGAGAAAGGAGAATGCATGGGTGGTTCAACACTAAGTGTCCTCCATGATCGAACATTTAACTACACAGGAGACAGTCAGGCACAAGAGCTATGTCTCTACCTGACTAAAGCAGCCAGTGTTCCATACTTCGAAATTTTAGAGAAGTGGATCTACAGGGGAATCATACAAGATCCTTACAGGTACAAGGTTAGCCACTGGAAATCATCATTCCCTTGAGTTTATTTTAAACTTTGGTCTTACTGAATAAATTAAACCCTTTCAATTTTCTTCGCTATCATTCTGCTCAGCCAAAATTCTCCTCCTCTTGCCCCCGCCTGGGCTCTGCATTTCATGGAGTAATTCTACCGCAACTTTGTTACTCCAGCCTGTTGATGTTGTTACTGCTTGATGTGACTGGAATTAATGGATCTTAATGGGAAATAATCTTATGGTCCAGAAGTATTAAGCCCTTAACTATTTTGCAGCGAGGTAATAAGTTATGTTGTTGTTATATTGCAGGGAATGTAGCTCATTAAAGAGGCCAATAATGCTATGTGTGGAAAATTATACCCATCTGTTCAGGTTAAAATATTTTAGTTACTTTGTAAATAGTAACTTGCATCTTAAGATTGGCAAAGTAATGTTCGTGTATAAATAAACAAGTGACTCTGTGTTGTACAGTGAATTCATGGTGGAAGAACATGAATTGCAAAAGGAGAAAATTCAGGAGGATTACAATGACAAGTACTGGGATCAGAGATACACCATCATCCAGCATAGAATCCCTTCATTCCTGCAGAAGCTAGCTGACAAGATACTGAGTACAGGTCTTTACAATACTTCGTGCACTCTTTCCATGTTATATTTTTCCGGTTGTATTTTGTGGTCAACCTATCTGTTTAAATTAGAATTAATTTTTTGTTTTTCTCTAGTGTTGAAGCAAACTGATTTGTTTTCATTAAAATACATTACAGCTATGACTATTTAACTATTGTCAGCATTACTTTAATGCTGTATCCACATTTAGGCTTTAAATGTCTTGTTAAAGTACTGTGCAGTCAGGCTTTGTTTGTCTATTGCAAATTGTTTGAGTACTGTTTATACCTAACACTATTTCACACAACCTGCACAGATGAGTTCTATCAAAAGAGACTTCTATAAAAGGATTAATTGGGAAGTGAAAGTTCAAAAATTATGCAACAAGGGCGTCCATGTATCTAACAGCTGAGAAAGGTTTCCTCAAAGGCAGTTGTAGCTTTAGTATAATTACTCTTCAATAATGTTACTTCTTTCCTGCTAAGGATTATGGACAGGTCTAGCATGATGACTAGGAAGACAAAATAGCTGCATGTTTTGGCTCCAGGGTCACAGAAAATGAAATCCTTTTGAAAAAAGAAACCTAAGAAGCTAACTATATCTTTGGGCTTAGTTCCACTTAATAAATTTCTATTCAAGAAAGAAGACACAATTTGCTTTATGCCCCTGTATTGTTAAAAAAAACTGATAGAATCTCCAAGGAAATTAGATTTTCAAATGTTCTTCTGATGTACATATGCACTCTTTATGAATTTCTATTATAGTTGGGAAAAGAAAGTCTCCTCCTTCCCTTGCGATAAGAAGATCCACAGATTGTTTATTGTATCCGTTATTAATTCAACCCATGTAACTTGCAGGTAATTGTCAGAATTTTCCACAAAGCTTTCCAATTTTTTGGCACAGTTTCTCAAAATAGTCAAGCTAACCAAAGTGATTGCAGAATTTTGAGTGCATATTATGCTCCCCATAAATTGACTTATGCAGTATTTAGAACTAGATTAAGAAGCATTGGCTTAGAGTTACACAATATTAGCCATGCTTCAAGATGGAATCAATAACCATTGAGAAAGCTATTCAAATAAATTGGGCTGTTTCTGTTTAGAAGAACAAAAGTGCTCATGGACACTTTGTTTAAACGCTTTCAGAAATAATTTATTTCTAATTTGCTGTCTTTATAAAACAAACTGACTACTATACACCAATGTAACCAGTAAATTTCCTGCTTTTTTATTAAGTAATTTTCAGTTATTTAATGTCAGATTGCTCACAGCTGGTGGTCTTGATGTTCTTATTGAAATGCTTTTGTTGTGATAGACATTTTCAGGTTTGGCAATCAAACAACTCCAGAATTTACATATATTGAGGATTTTTTTAAAAAGTATTTTTCAATACTTTGGGTGGCTAAAAAGTCACTCATTTGCACTAATTCATGGCAGGTTTGAGCAGAAACCCAAGAAGAAGGGACACTTCTCGAAATGAGCACAGTCTGCACCAAACTACCAATTGCACTACGAGTGAAAACTTTATTTAAACAATTTTTCTTCAAAAGGTTCTGTTACTCAAGTTATTTTCTTTTAAATTATCTGCCACACTTAATGTTTGCCATATTTGTGAAATTTCAGGTTGGGTACAAGAAGAAACAGTTCACCATTTTTAAAAAAAACTTGCATTTAAATTTTAAGATATGCACAAAGAAAGTCTTTTCACAGAAAGAAAAGTCAGTGGGAATCTGATATTTTCCCTAAGGCACATTGAGAGACACCGTTTTACACCCTTGCCTGTAACTTGCATTAGAATTAGCAGACAGAAAATAACTGGGTAGGGCTGTGCAATTTCCTGGTACTCTGCAGAAGTTGGAAAATGGAAAATCTTCCTTTCTCTCTGCCCCCCCCCCCCCCCCCCTTTCCTATTTGAAAGAAAGTATAAACCAGAAATTTTCTTTTTTGTTTGATCATATTTTAATTAATTATATTTTTCTCAAATAGTCCATTCCAAAATTTGTTCTTTCTCCATCTTTGATTTGATGGCCTAAGGACAAAAGAATGTCCTATGCAGGAGTGAGGGTTTATCTTGGCCAGTCAGTCTTTGGTAAAAATTGTTTCTTCCTCCGTAGGAAAATATCTTAATGTCGTTCGAGAATGCGGCCGTGATGTGACCTGTCCTGATGCCAAGGAAGTGATCTATACTCTGAAGGAAAGAGCATATGTGGAACAAATTGAAAAATCTTATAACTATGCCAGCAAGGTTCTTTTAGACTTTTTAATGAAGGAAAAAGAACTCCTGGCACGCCTCAGGTACAAGGCCTCAAATCATTTATTGAAAAAGGAAATTTTTTTTAATGTTGGTTGCCTACAGTATTTGAGTCATTGTAAAATGGCTGTTAATCTCCCAGTTTAGTTTAACTGCACTACTTTGTACAAGGCATGTGCAATCTAGTGGATTATACAGCCTGTAGTCCCATGGGGAAGCTCTGAAATACTAAACTATTTAGTGTGTTATGTTATTCCCATGGATGGAATTAATTCTGCATTTCATAGTTCCCTGGTGAGGATCTACTTATATCATTAATATCTGTTAATTACATATGTAGAAGGGATGTTTATTTGGAAGTGATGTGTCATCACTGTCTAATGGGAAATAAAATATTTTACTTGACCAGTTACTTCACATAACAAGTTGTGGTTCATTAGAATCAAAGATGCAGGGTTGAAGGTCAGAATGACTGTTATACAGGATTAAAGTTACTGTCACATTTTTTATTACTCATAATAGTTAACCAAATTTGGATTTTTAAATAAATGAATATTAGCTAAAATAAATAAAGTTGCAAATGAAACTCCACCCAAACAGTATAACTTGAGAATCTATTCTGTTTTTCATCGAGGCAAATGGATGAATGTATTCTCCACTTATTTGATGGGATGACTTAGGTTTTCCTTTTCACTGAGAAAGATTTACCAAACCCTTGTGACTTTTATGCAATGTATAGTGGTGGCTCTTGGTAGCATGACATTTATTGAGGTTTCTTTATCAGCATAATGCAGATTTGTATTAAAAATACATTAAATACCAATGAACTTTGAAACTCTGACTATTAATATGGGTTTTTACAGGAAAAACTCCACAAAATTACTGCTTTTAGGTTTGTGATGCAGGTAAATTTTGTAAACTAACTATATCAGTAGAATCCCTTCATGACTGACTAATTGATGCAACATTCCCAATATTCTTTTGTTCTCTATAGCTGGCAGTTTTATTTGTGTTTCACCAATTTGCAAATGCTCAACTGCATGTAGCAAATGCAAGTTGAAATATTACATTTCTTGATTCTAAAGTACATAAAGAATAACACCGGTGCATTATTTAAGTTTTAGCATTGGAAAGCTTCCTCCTTTCTGTAAAAATCTCATTGTTCTGCTCTGCAAAGATAGACTTATTGTCAAAGGGTGGTTTGAGTATTGAGTGGATGTTTTTTGTTCATGCGTCTGCCAATATGATGACTGATTAAAGGCACTGTTTATCAGCACTAACCATCCAGGACAGAATCAAGGTCTGAGTGGCCTATTCCTACTCCTAATTTTCATTGATACCCTCTAAGAAGATAAATGTGGTTTGAGAATTTTATAATTGTCCAAAGAAAAGTCTCCATAAGTGAAGCTGTTGCAAGCAGAACCGATTACTGCAGGATTCGTTTTGAGCCCTGTAAAGGGCTGTTATCCCTATGCTCAATATTATAGTTGATTTGCTTTAAAAGGAAAAACCCTTAGGAGGTCAGGCATAATTCGTTTACTGATGAGTAATGAAACAAGTAGATACTGTTAAACTGTGCTACATAGAAGTATTGCAAGTCATAGATTTGTTTCTTGTATTCATTTGAATTTGGGAGAAGGAAATTAATTGAGTCTTTATTTTTTCAGTTCCTCTGTGGCTCTTAGTTAACTGAATTTAGCAGTATGATGATTGATATTGGTATCCATTCGGTCTCTGTCCTAATCATGTGTAATCTGTTTGGAAGCCCCTTTAATTGGGGTTTGTTGTTTAGTAGGGAATGAATGATATTGCTTAAGAAGTTTTGAGGCAAATTAATTCTAACACACGTAGTCAGAAGCTGTATTTCATTACGTGTTCTGTGCTAACATAATAGGACTGAGTAAATTGCTTCCAAATGTATTTTGTCGTCCTTAGTCAGGTTTTATGCTTGTTAATTATCATTATGCTGTACTGCACTATAAAAACAGCATGCATTCATCAATATGTTTCTTCAATAAAATGCTTGCTGTGTTGTTTATTATTTCTCCAGGTCAATAAAACATTATTTCCTGATGGACCAAGGGGATTTCTTTGTCCACTTCATGGATCTTACAGAAGAAGAGCTAAAAAAGTCTGTAGACGACATTATTCCTACCAGACTAGAAGCCCTGCTGGAGCTAGCACTGAGAATGAGTACTGCCAACACTGACCCATTTAAAGATGATTTGAAGGTGTGTTGAAGCATAATTAATGGAATCTTAAAAATAACTCCTGTTAATGTAATGGCTACGGAAAAATGTTCAATTGTAACAAATTCAGATTCAGCCTCTTAACAGTGTACTTGGGAATTAATAGGCTAATCTTATAACAATTTTAGCCTCACGAACAGTGCAGAATAATTTCTGTCGCAAACATTATTGTTATTCACTGTAGACGTTCAGGAATATTGAAACAATTTTGAGTATCCGAGTAAATTCTATATTAGGACAATAACAGAATTCTATTCAATATTAGAAAGCTGAGTGTACTTAGTAATATTAACCCACTTCAACACCATCTGCCCTCAAAAAAAAAGCCATGCTTGCCTCTATCTCCTGAGACACCAAGAGAAACTAAAGTGATGAAACCTTCACAATTGTCTTAAGTTATTCTTTCACAGGTTGTGGCCATTGCTGGCTCAGCCAATGTTTATTTATTGCTTATTCCTAATTACTCTCAGAAGGTCATAATGAGCTGCAGGATGTTTTGGGCATAAGCCCTTCATCAGGAAAGGCATTATGCAGAAAGGCATTATGCAGAAAGGCATTATGCAGAAAGGCATTATGCAGAAAGGCATTATGCAGAAAGGCATTATGCAGAAAGGCATAGTCTAACATGATAGGCTGATATGTGACAGATGCAATTTTTTTTTAAAACTTACCACTTCAGAGAAAGGAAAGTTATCTGAGTTTGTTAAATTTTAAATGGCAATAGAATTCTTGCTTTTGCACTTAGATACAAAATAAAGAGGATATGATTTTGTGCAAGATACTACATCATAATAGTACTGTTATGTACAGCTTTGATACTTGATTTTAGGCAGGGCATTTAAAAAGAGCAGTGTAAATTATTTGTAATTTTGTGAAGGATGAGAACTTAGAGTTCTGAATTGAAACTTGAGAAGCTGGATATTTTGCACGAGAGCTGAGAAGATTTAAGGATGACCTAATAGAGCTTTTTGATATAATGAGGGGTTGTGATGCAGTAAGTAGCAAATTAGATTGTTGTCTTCAAACGGTAGAAACCATCTTTACAGACAAGTTGATTATGAAATTATTTACCACATATCATTGCAGAAACAGTCAATAAATTATTTTAAGAAAATGAGGTCATCCTGAAAATTCACCCTTATCCAAACTCTGTCTTCTTTTAGTTAGTCAAATCTTTATCCATGTTCAAATACTATCCCTAGTACTATGGGCTATTAAGTAGCCTTATGCGTAATAGCTTTATTGAACACATTTCAGAAATCCAATTATACTATATCTACTACTTTCCCTTTATCCATCCTGCTTGTTACCTCTTCAAAATTAAGTCCAATAAATCTGTCAGGCATGAGGCCATGCTGATTCTGTTTGCATGTATTATGTATTTTAAAATGTTTTGCAATGTCATGTTTAATTCATACTTTCCTTTCACAGGTATATGAATAGGAAGGGTTTAGAGGGATATGGGCCGGGTGCTGGCAGGTGGGACTAGATTGCGTTGGGATGTCTGGTTGGCGTGGACGAGTTGGACCAAAGGGTCTGTTTCCATGCTGTACATCTCTATGACCCTATCTCTATGGACTACACTAAGGCATTCAACAAAGTTCCTCATGGTAGACTGGTTAGGAAGGTTAGATCTCATGGAATACAGGAAGAATTAGCCATTTGGATACAGAACTGGCTCAAAGGTAGAAGTCAGAGGGTGGTGGTGGAGGGTTGCTTTTCAGACTGGAGGCCTTTGACCAGTGGTGTGCCACACGAATCAGTGCTGGGCTCACTGCTTTTTGTCATTTATATAAATAATTTGGATGTGAACATAGGAGGTATAGTTAGTAAGTTTGCAGATGACACCAAAATTGGAGGTGTAGTGGACAGGGAAGGAAGTTATCTAAAAGTACAATGGGATCTTGATCAGATGTGTCAATGGGCGAAGGACTGGCAGATAGAGTTTAATTTAGATAAATGTGAGATGCTGCATTTTGGATAAGCAAATCAGAGCAAGACTTATACACTTAAGGTCCTACGGAGTGTTGCTGAGCACAGAGACCTTGGAGTGCAGGTTCACAGTTCCTTGAAAGTGGAGTCGCAGGTAGATAGGATAGTGTAGAAGGCTTTTGGTATGCTTTCCTTTATTGGTCAGAGCATTGAGTATAGGAGTTGGGAGGTCATGTTGCGAATGTACAGGACGTTGATTCGGCCACTTATGGAATATTGCGCGCAATTCTGGTCTCCTTCCTATCGGAAGGATGTTGTGAAACTTAAAAGTGGTCAGAAAAGATTTACAAGGATGTTGCCAGGGTTGGAGGATTTGAGCTCCAGGGAGGGGCTGAATAGGTCTGGAGGTGTTTTCCCTGCAACGTCAGAGGCTGAGGGGTGACCTTATAGAGGTTTACAAAATCATGTCCTAGGCGTTTGGAAAACTGCTCATATAACACCTCTTTTTTAAAAAGTGAAGGAGATGAAAAACGGGTAACAATAGCCCAGTTATCTTAACATGTGTTTTGGGGAAATGTTGGTCTGTTATCAAGAATGTAATAACTGTGTTTAAAAATACATAATATCATGAAGCAGAGTCGGCATGGCTTCATGAAGAGGAGATCGTGCCTCACAAATTTACTAGAATTCTTTGAGGAGATAACAAGCAGTCAGACAAAGAGGTGGCAGTGGATGTAATATACTTGGATTTGTAGAAAGCTTTTGATAAGCTTTTGTTAGACTACTCAGTAAAGTAAAAGCCAGTAGTGTTGGAGTGAATATATTAGCAAGGATAGAAATTTGGCTCATAGATGAGAGTTTTGAGTGGGGGACATTTCCAGGATGGCAACCTGTTACTAGTGGAATGCCACAGGGATCAGTACTGGGGCAAGTTTGTGGATGACACAAGATTAGGTGGAAGGTGTGTGCCATGGATAACACAAAGAGTCTGCATAGGGATAGAGACAGAATAATCAAGTAAACAAAAATGTGTCAATGAGATGTAATGTGAGAAAAGGTGAGGGTATGAACAGAAGAGCTCAATATTATTTAAATGGAGAAAAACTGCAGAAAGCAACAGCTCAGAAGGATTTGGGAGTCCTTTTACATGAATCACAAATGTTAGCAGCCAAGTTCAGTATGTAGTAGGAAAGCCAAATAGAATGTTGGTATTTATTTCAAAGGAAATGGATTACAAAAGTAGGGAGGTTTTAATGAGTTTTAATAAGATTTATAACTCTGGTTGAAGTTCTAGATATAGGTTTGCTTGCTGAGCTGGAAGGTTCATTTTCAGACATTTCGTCACCATACCAGGCAATATCATCATTGAGTCTCCGGAAGAGGCACTGTGGCATGGCTTGCTTTCTATTTGTGTTTGGGTTTACCTTGGGTTGGTGACATTATTTTCTGTGGTGATGTCATTTTCTGTTCTTTTTCTAGGTGGGGGTGGATGGTAAATGGGATCTGAGTCAATGTTTTTGTTGATAGAGCTCCGATTGGAATGCCAAGCTTCTAGGAATTCTCATGCATGTCTCTGTTTGGCTTGGCCTAGGATGGATGTGTTGTCCCAGTCGAAGTGGTGTCCTTCCTCATCTGTATGTAAGGATACGCACAAGAATTCCTCAAAGCATGGCATTCCAACTAGAACTCTAACAACAAATACATTGACTTCGATCCCATTTACCACCCCCTGAGAAAAAGGACAGGAAATGATGTCACCATAGGAAATTACATTACCAATCGAAAGAAACTAGACACATAAATAGAAAGCAGGCCATGTCACCAGTGATTCATCCAGAGGCTCACTGATGATGTTACCTAGTATGGTGATAAACGTCTGAAAATGGACTTCCCAGCTCAGCAAGCAAACCTACATCCAGTAGGGAGGTTTTGCTAAAACTGTACAAGGCACTAGTCAAATTACAGCTGGAATACTGTGCCCAGTTTTGGGCACATCTAATAAGGAAAGAAATATTGGCATTGGAGGCAGTGTGAAGGTTCACTATGCTGATACTCTATGGAGGGACTGTCTTGTGGGGAGACGTTGAATATGATGGGCCTGTACTCATTACATTTTAGAAGATGAGAGGCAATCTTATTGAAATGTACAAGGTACTTAACGAACTTGACAGTGTAGATGCTGAGAAGTTGTTTCCCCTTGTTTGAGAGTCTGGGACCAGAGACCATCATTTCAGAATGAGGGGTTATTCATTTAAGACAGACATGAGGAATTTCTTCTCTGAGGATAGTGAATCTGTGATTTTTTTAATATTGCAGAGGGCTGTCAATGCTGTGTTGTTAAGTGAGAGAATCAGTGGCCAGGGGGAGAAAGCAGGAAAGTGGAATTGATGGTTATCAGACCTGTCATAATCTCATTGAATGGCAAAACAAACTCAATGGGCTGAATGGCCTACTTCTGCACCTAAACTTCTATGGTCTTAACTATCAAAACTATTACTTCAACTAAATTCCTGTACAGCTACATTAATGCACATTTTAAATTACTGTCACTGTCAGTTGTCTGAGTTTTTGATCCAGTAAATGAAACTGAGTAATATTTCATTCCTCTGCAGATTAATCTAATGCCACATGACCTCATCACTCAACTGCTGCGCGTTCTGGCTATTGAAACCAAACAGGAAAAAGCTATCATCAATGCAGATCCAACAGAGATTGCCCTTAGTGGCCTGGAAGCTTTCTCCTTTGATTATGTTGTGAAATGGCCACTTTCATTGATTATAAATAGGTAATTGATCTTGTTTAGCTGCACTGCACCATGCAAATCTACCAAGTGTTCCTCAGTTAATTTATTTGTTTGGTTGGGACTTGAACAATACCTGATCAAGGCAATGCAGCTTTCTGGTGATGTTGGAAACTTAAATGCTTCTTTAGACTGTAATTTAGTTTCTGGAAATTCACTGCAGCTTTACAAAGGACATGCTGCTCACCAGTTGAATAGATCGCGTTAATGTTAGTTTGACTTGACTTCAAGACTTGTTACAAATTTATGTACAAAATTTAGACTGACAACATAGCGAGAAGGTTTTTGGAGATACCATCTTTCAACAGATGCACTATATTTCTACTCCAATGGAAATAGAATATCCCTTTCATTTATATAACCATGGCCAATGGGATAGACGTCAAGCACATTGACAATCTGCAACTTTGTAGCCTGACATATGCCTCCTGTACCATCAGCAGCAAGCCAGGAAATTAACTCTAGTTCAAGAGGCCAAGCCAGGAATGGCATCAAGCATATCTAAAAATGAGGTATCAACCCTCAGTCAATTTGATTTATTTCCTGTGATATCAAGAAACACTTGGAGATACTGGATACTGCAAAGACCCTGACACCATTCAGCAGCAGTACTAGAGACTAGTGCTCCAGAACATGCTGTGTTTGTAGTCCAGCTATTCCAGTACAAATTCAATAGTGGGATCTATGAAGCCATGTAGTGAATTTGCCAGGTATGTCGTGTACAGAGAAAGCAGAACCAATCCAACCCGGGCACTTAGCACATCACCAGAATACTTTCAGTCATCAATAAAGTGATGAAAACTGTTCTGTCAATCAGCACTAGCTCAGCAACAACCTGCTCACTGACTCCTAGTTTATGTTCCGGCAGGGCCATTCAGCCACTGACCTCATTGCAGCTTTAGTCCAAAAATACAAAAGAGCTATTTTCCAGAGGTGAGGTGAGAATTACTGCCCAGGACACCAAGGCTTATTTGACTGAATGTGGCATTTCAAGGAATCCTGGCAAAACTATAATCAATGAGAATTGAGGAGAAACTCTGTACTGGTTGGAATAAACTGACACAAAGAAATCTGGTTGTGTTGGTTGGGGTTCCATAGTCTCAGCCCCAGAACATCTCTACAAGGTTCCTCAGTGTAGTGTCCTCGGCCCAACCTCCTTCAGCTGCTTTGTTAATGACATATCTTTTCATTGTAAGATTGTCAGAAATGGGAATGTTCAGCATCATTCCCGACTCTTCACATACTGAGGTGGTCCATGCCAAAATGCAGCAAGACCTAGACATTATCTAGGAGTAATAGAAATGAACATCTCCACTAAGAGAGAGTGTAGCCATGGTTCCTTGACATTTAATGATATGCAGGCCCCATTATACACATTCTGTGCGTTACCATTCACCAGAAACTGAAGTGGACTGGTCATAGAAGTACTGTGGCTCCTAGAGCGGGTCGGAGGCAAGGAATCACACACTAAGTAACTCCCTACCTGACCCCCAAAAGCCTATCCACTATCGAAATGCACAAGTCAGAAGTGTGAAGGAATATCCCCATTTGCCTGGATGGCTGCAGTTCCCACAACTTTCAAGAAGGGTGAAAGCATCCAGGTCAAAGCAGCCCACTGGATTGGCACCACATCAACAAATATTCACTCCCTCCAATACCTACTGTCAGTAGCAGCAGTGTGTGCTATGTACAAGTTTCAGTCCAGAAATTCAGTAAGTCTTTTTAGCACTTACTGGCTAGAAGGACAGATGCAGTGAAATATGAAAGTAGCACCAGCTGCAATTTCCAGTCCACATCACTCACCATCCAGATTTCAAAATATACCACCTTTCCTCCAGTGTCGCTGGGTCAAACTCCAGGAACTCCTTCCCTGACGACATTGTGAGTGTACCTATACCAAACTTACTGCAGCAGTTCATCACCATCTTCTCAAGGGCATCCAAGAATGGGCTGTAAATACTGGCCCAGCCAATGACGCCCAGATCCATTATTGATTTTTTTTTTAATTCAAAAGCGATACTGTCTAATGTTCTCCCTTAGCTGACACTACACAAAAATTAAATTAATTGGTTAACTCTTCATTTATTGTTAGAAGGATGTAGCTGTGCATATAATGGCTGTGCATTTTCCTACATTACAACTGATTACAGGTCATAGGTTATCCCCTAGTTGTAAAGTGCTTTGACATCTCATGATGATCCATTGAACCACCTTGGCAGAAATATTTTTAGATTACTTCAGTGTTTTGAAAAAAAAGTATGAACGACAAAAATGCAAAAGGCAATCTGATTTTTCTGACTCTAAAAATATTAATCTGAAGTTGATCAAAATAGTTAAGGCAGTTATCCGAATATTACTGGAATTACTTTAAACTTAATATTTAATGCAATGTTACATGAATAGCTTAAAAAGTTAATCAACAGAGTTTTAAGTCAAAGATCCAAACCCTGGGGCTACTTGAAGTAGTATTGTTTGATTCAGTCCTGTCAATTCTTAAATAAACTATTAAATATTAAGATACAGTAGTGAAGAATTCTAATATTTAAGAATGGTATAGGGTTAAGGACTGTACTATCTGTCCTCCTCCAGGATGTTTTGTGTTGCCTGATTATGCAGAATTTTTACATTTGTGGAATTTGATTTTAGAATTCATAATCAGTCCACATATTTACATTCCAAAACATGTATTGTTTGCCCTCTTCCATGCAGAGACAATGTATTCCATCCAACAATTAGTCTTGATTACAGTAAATCTCACACTGGAAGTTTAAACTGGATTTCTAATATAATCGTAGTCAAATAATTGAGCAGGCCTGGGTCCCTGGCACTCTGAGGTAGCAGTGCTAACCTCTGAGCCACCATGCCACCCATACTAAGCCACCATGCAGCCACTCATAGTACTACCAATCAATTGTGATAAAAGTTACGTTATTTTAATAATGAAATTGTAGATTCTTTCTCAAACATTAGATTATATAATATTATAAGTTTCAGCACTAATGGGAGGTAAACAAACTAGAAAATTAGCTAACAACACTGAAGTGTCTGCAACTAAAATATTGTGAAACCTGCACCCTCAAAACCATGGCCACTATAATAAATTGAGATGCACAACCTGCTCCACATCTGGATACATCAATTATGTGATTGGAAAAGTAGGTGAAGCATATCTGAGCTGCCATTTTCCATTTTTAATATATTTTTAATCTATTTTGATGTAAGTCAATTCAGATCTAAAAAAGATACTTCAAAACTTGCTGAATTTTTCATATTGATCATGAAATCTCATTGAAGCTAGTCTGTAACCTCTCATTCCAGTGGTTTTTAGTTTCATTTTATCAGCATATTAATCCTTTTTAGTATAAAACCATGATATCAGTGGAAAAGATTTGCTAACTGTTAACAGGATTTTTTTTTTGTTTGACCGCAACCCATTATGCCGTGACATTTCAGCTTTCTAACTGATTTCCAGGCAGGATCTGTCACCCTGCTGACTGAGAATCATATGCCAGCAATCATCTGTCTGGCAGGAAATTCGGTTAGCAGATACTCATTGGAATTCAGGGTCATTATAGATACCTGGGAAGTTTGGCAGTAAATGCCTATCTGAAATTTGAATCCCTTATTAAATATGCTTCTGTTCAGTGCATTTCACAGATTTATTTTGTAGGATTTTTAATTTTATTTTAATTTTATTAAAAATGGCTTTAATTTAAAATTAAATAAGAGGAAGATCTGCGCTATGTGCAAGGCTCACTAATCCTTTTTACTGGAACAACCAAGGGAGATTTTTTGTTTTCTTGGAGCAAAAACTTCAAATTTAATCGCAAAGCTGCAATAAGGAAATTAGTTTTTTTTAAAAAGTATGACTCTACATCTAGGGGGCAGCATGGTGGCTCAGTCGTTAGCACTGCTGCCTTACAGCGCCAGGGACCCAGGTTCGATTCTAGCCTCTGGTAACTGTCTGTGTGGAGTTTGCACATTCTCCCCGTGTCTGCGTGGGTTTCCTCTGGGTGCCCTGGTTTCCTCCACAGTCCAACGATGTGCAGGTTAGGTGAATTGGCCATGCTAAATTGCCCAAAGTGTTAGGTGCGTTAGTCAGAGGGAAATGGGTCTGGGTGGGTTACTCTTCGGAGAGTCGGTGTGGACTTGTTGGGCCGAAGGGCCTGTTTCCACACTGGGGAATCTAACCTAATCTAATCTAATCTAATTATAAAGCACTCAATATTTGACTACCTTTGATCACAAAGTTTGACTTAAACTGGAGTCACTGGGAATTGTGGACTCTGAAATCCTACATAACACAAAGGGAGCTGTTATGATTGTAACTCCTCTCAGTCCAAAGATGATATCACAGGAGTTCTTTAAGGTGGTGATCTAGGCTCAACCATCTTGAGCTGCTTCAAAAATGACCTTTTATCCATTATTAGTTCCAAACTAGGGATGTTTGCTGATGTTTGCACAATATTCAAGACTTTACTATCTCCTCAGGAACTGTGTCCTGGTGCAGCAAGATATGGGCATCATTGCACACTTGGTCTGATAAGTGGCAAGTGCCAGACAATGATTATCACAGACAATAACAACTGCTGGTCAAATATAGAAAGCTTAATACTATGTACAAAATAAATACTTTGAATGAATCTGAAATCACTAAACACAATTGTCTTGATCTGATCACTCAAGCTACCAATTGCTGTGCTCCAAACTGGGCTCAGTTTTGTTTCCCTGCCTTCATGGCTTTGTTTTACATGTTGCACATAATTGACTTTGTTGGGTAAAGAACACAGGAATTAAATGTGTTACATTGCATGCAATAAGTAAGTGACTGTCTCTCATTGTTTGATTCCAGTTCAGTCAGTGTCTAAGTACTGCACTTCTTACCTTCAGTTATTTTCTCAAACACATGCAGCTTGTAGTTACATTTTGTGTTTTCTACTTTTGATTTCTTGTCATTCTTGCCCCCCTCCTATCTCTGATCACAGTGTACTTCAGCACAAGGCCTCTATATACAATGGAGTTGAAGCTAAAATGCCCTGGAACGGCATGAATGAGTTTTCCTGATGTGTGTTAGAGCACTTATTTGATGTAGGAAGGTGAACTATATTTAAAGTATGAGAAGGCATACTTCATCTTGAAATATCAAGTACATACAACTGTAAACGTTAACTTTATGATAGTGAATAATAGCTTAATCTTATCTTCAACAGCAAGTCTGATGCTTTCACAACAAATGCTGGAGAGAGCTTTTGTCTTTATACCATGGATGATTTTTCCAATCTTGCATAACATTACTTTGCATATTCAAAGGTAAGGTTGCCATAGTTCCAGAGAACAATAGGGTTGCTATCTCATTAGAGAGAGAGACAGCTGGTGATGATTTTAACCTATGGGTCACCGTGTCTCAGGCAAGGGGAGTGGTTGAGAAGGTGACACCTTCATGGTAATCTCAGCCAGTACAGGAATTCAACCCATCACTCTGCATCACAAACCAGCTAATCAGCCAACTGAACTATCCAATTCCTAGTACGTGTTAAAAATTCTAGAGAGCATTAGAAATAATAACTTTCTTTTAGCAGAGTACCAAAGTTTAAAATTATATGCATATGCTTTGAAAACGCAATGCCATAGATGCATTCTAAACATCTGTATAAAGGAGGCTTTATGTAGTTGTTCCAATGACATTGCCAACAAAGATCTTATTTCTATTTTTAGAGTTGCATTTTTGTAAGCTCACTATTCATTTCTTTATCGTCATTAGGAAAGCTTTGACGAGATATCAAATGCTCTTCAGGCACATGTTTTACTGCAAACATGTGGAACGGCAGCTGTGCAATGTGTGGATCAGTAATAAAGTTGCAAAACAGTATTCATTACACTCTGCTAAATGGTAAGTATGATGTTTTGGAACAAGGTGTACCATGATTCTCAAGATTTACTGCATTGCCGGGTTACTACTGGTATAGTTTATTTCCAACAATTCTGAGCCTCCATCTCTGGATATGCTGGATCATAATCCAATTTTGAAATGTTCAGATTCTTCACATTTTGCTGCAGAGCAATTTTTTTGTTTCTAGTGGAACTTATTGTTGGACGGCATACATTGCTTGAAGGAAAACAGCATCATTTCATTGTAATTCACAGGCCAAATGGACTTGCAATTTGTGTAAAATGTACAAAATTACATGGGCTCACGTTATCAATGATCTAAGTATTAATGCTTGCATTGTGATAAAATTCCTTTAAAATGTATCCTTGTTTTATATGGGAGATATAAAACGTGGTTTAGCCAGTCAAAAGAGCATGGGGTAAGAACGTGGAGAATAACATACGGATCCACTTATTAATATGCTACTTGTTCATTTTTGGCATTTTGTTTAAATATATGAATTAATAGTTATTTATATTGAATCAAGTAAATGTACTTTAGCTGATTGAAACCAAGCCTAAAAATTGCAGTTTTACATGAGAATTCCATTGAGCAGATTTTTTTCTTGTAAATTGAGAAACCTTATGTCATTTATCCACCCAAAATGTTTAATGAGCTCCATCATAGCCATCTGTGCAGAATACAAGGTGTGGCTCAAACTTTATATACATAAGACACACTAACTGGAAATTTCTGTGGGTTCACATAATCTGTTCCCATAATTTTAGCAGTGGATTGGGTGAAACCACAAGAAAATATCTGATAGAATTCTTTGGAGACATATAATTGGATGAATGTTCAATTTGATCTGTCATGGTGTCGTTTTTTTGTTTTGAGATGTTGCCTACTTGTTTTTAATACTAACCATATTTATTCAATTTTTCTTAAATTGAAGTTAGTCAGAATTTAGAAATGTGTATTCATTGTGAATTACTCCCAGCTAGTCAAACACTGTTGCAAATATTTCAAACCTAATATACAAAATATCAATTCCTCAAAAACATTTTAACCCTTTAAAGATTCTGGTATAACACATTGTTTTTGTGAAGGCATGGATTCTGAATTGGTATCAACAGAAACTCGTCTAGTCATACTCTTGTTCTCTCTCTTGTCAAATAGCATATGAGACGACCATTCCCATAACCAAGTTCCTTCATAAATGGGTAGGTCATTAGTCAGAGTCAACTCTCTTGACAGGAGAAGTGCCTAGTCACACATTGTGGGTAGTGGGGAGGTTATCACCTCATGTTCCATTAGACATGAGTCATCAATTTAGTATTTGGGTGCTGGAACTTTGGCCTCTTGATGGTGTAATGCAGCTACTTCATCCTCCTCAGACGTGAGTTTCCTGCTAGATGTCAACCTGGTATACAGAGACCAGAGTTTCTCATCTTTTCTCACTGGTACTCTCTGCATAGCCTTCTGACCTGAGTGAAAATGGTACTACTGAGCCAAGGTTCATGTCTCTGATATGTTTTAAATTCGGGTATTTTTTCTTTTACAAGCAAGATTGAATCTGAACTTTTATGAGAAAGAGAACAGGGAAATGTAGCAATTTTAACTTGAGGGAAAACTTGCATGTAAATTGATTAAAGTCTTACATTGTGACAAAGTGATGGAAAAAATCAATTTTATTCTCACCCTTTTGTTCTGAATATGGAGATTTTATTTATTGTCTTTCGATCGTTCAGGTTTTAGATGTTCACCATAAGTTTTTTGCTTTATCCATTAGGTTTGCTGCAGCTTTCACTTTGAGACAGCGAATGCTGAATTTTGTGCAGAATATTCAGTATTACATGATGTTTGAGGTTATGGAGCCGAATTGGCACATTATGGAAAGTAATCTAAAATCCGTAAGTAATTAAAATCTTCAAAATAACTGGAGAGAAATTTACAGAAGTCTAGTGGTACCTCACTTTCACCTAGTACTTTGTTCATACCATTTTATTGTATAAAATATTGCCAAACTCCCAGACATTTGGTGCTGTACTTGTGTGCTGTATAGCCTTTAACTTGGTCAATGTGGAAAAGATTAGCTCAGCATTTCTTTTCAGTTATAATCATGAGGTAAATTACATTAAGCAAATGTAAATTACCTGCTGTTAAAAGCATTTAGTTTTAATGAATACTCTGAATATGTTTTGTTTTTCCCTACTTACTAACCTCACGTAAACCTTTTGGCAATAATGGAAAAATTACTGAGGAATCGTAACCTAAATGTGGAAGACATTACTGTAGAGACAGCTAATTAAATCAAAATGTACGCTAACCATACTCTTGTCATGCAGTCTCACGGTACTTATTAAAATGTTCAAGAACAATATTTCATAGTTATTTATGCCCCAGTTAATATTGGCTATAGTGTATATTCTATTAATATTTATAAGTGGAAGTATTTGAAATAGAAATGCATCTTGAATGTTTTCACTTTGAAATTATTGCTTTTGATTGTTGTTTGTTAGAACTCAGTCATTGGCTTATTATGGATACCAGTAAGAATGAAAAGGTTTGTTATAGATACTTCACATGTACAGTTGGGGGTCATTCAATCTCTGTCAATCTATGTTTCCAGTTTTAAAATATTAGTGTTGCTCACACTTAGGGTAAAATCACATGTGCCCAGATTGTGGCTTAGAACCATAGATGTCTAAATTTATATAACAGAATATTGTATTTGGTGACTTGAGTGCAATTTTTCCTTTGCTCACACAGAGTATGATTTTAATTGGCAGCTGTGTTTGTTTGTACTGTGCCTTGAGAGTGTAATTAATGCCTGAAATTGAAGTAAGGAAATTGGCCTTTGGTGCCCAGAAATATGGGACATTTCCTGTTCTGTTGTTAACAACACTGAAAAAGGATTTTAAAATTTAATTTGTCATAGTCATAGAGATGTACAGGATGGAAACAGACCTTTTGGTCCAACTCATCCATGCCGACCTGATATCCTAACCTAATGTAGTCCCATTTGCCAGCGCTTGACCCATATCCCCCTCAATTCTTCATATTCAAGTCCAGTGTTGGACTGGGGTGTACAAACTTAAAAATCATACAACACAAGGCTATAGTCCAACAGATTTATTTGGATGCACTAGCTTTCAGAGCACTGCCCCTTCATCAGGTGGTTGTGGAGAATAAGATCAGTGGATACAGATAAATTCTGTGTCTTAGGATCTTATTAACCACAACCACCTGATGAAGGAGCAGCACTTCGAATGCTAGTGCTTCCAAATAAACCTGTTGGACTATGACCTGGTGTTGTGATTTTTAACTTCCTATTCATATACCCATCCAGATGTCTTTTATATCCACCACTTCCTCTGGCAGCTCATTCCATACACACACCACACTCTGTGTGAAAAAATTGTCCCTTAGGTCCCTTTTATATTTTTCCCCTTATCCTAGAAGTATAGAACAAAATCATTGGTTAAAGCACAGCAGGAGGCCATGCAATCCTTTTGAGTTCATGCTATCTCTTTGCAAGAACAAATTGGCTACTCTTACTGTACCATCCTCTCCTCACAGCGCTGACATTTTTTTTCCTCCTAAGTAAAGAGGTGAATTGGCCATGCTAAATTGCCCATAGTGTTATGTCCATTAGTAAGAGGGAAATGTGTCTGTGTAGGTTACTCTTCGGAGGGTTAGTGTAGAATTGTTGGGCGAAGGGCCTATTTCCACACTGTAGGGTAACCCAATCTAATCTAAAAGCTATCATTGAATCTGACTCCCACCACAGTCATAGACAGTGCATTCTAGAACCTAACTGCATTAAAGTTCATAAGACATAGGAGCAGAATTAGGCCATTTGATCATGGCTGATATACTCTTATCCCCCATTTTCCTGCGTTCTCCCAATAACCCTTCAACCATTAATAATTAAAAATCTGTCTAAATCCTCCTTAAATTTCCTCGCTGTCCATCATCCACTGCACTTTGGGTAGTGAAAAGTTTCTCCTCAATGTTATTTTAAATTTGCAACCCCTTATCCTAAGACTATGACCTCTCGTCTGAGAATGCCCCACAAGAGGAAGCATCTGCTCCATGTCTGTTTTATCCATACCGGAAAGTTGATTTGCAGACATTTCATACATCTGCAAAACATCTGCAAACAAAACATCTGCAAATTGACTTCCCAGCTCAGCGAATATACCTACATCCATGACAGCTGGCACCCGAGCTACAAATCTTTTCACAAACCTTATCCATACCCTTTATCATCTCGATTTGATCTCCCTCGTTCTTCTAAATTCCAGACAGTATAGGCCTAAACTCTTCAATCTCTGTTCTGAGAGAGAAACCCCTCATGTCTGGGATCAATCTAGTGAAACTCCTCTGAAGTGCCTCCAATGCCACGACATCTTTCTCCTCAAAAGGGGATCAAAACTGCACACAATTTCCCAGGTGCAGTCTCACCAATGCCTTGTATAGTTATACCAATGCTTCCTTATCTTTAAATTCTAAAAATGGTTTTCCTCTTGTTTTCTTTGGTTCTTTTACCAATCACCTTAAATTGCTTTCCACTGGTCTCACCCTTCTGCCTGTGGGAAAAAGTTACCTCAATCTACTTTATCAAGACCCCTCATTATTTTGAACACTACTATCGCATCTCGTCTGTAAGGAAGACAAACCCAATCTTTCCAATCTGTCCATGTAACCGCAGTTCCTCATCCCTGAAACCATTTTCATAAATCTTTTCTGCATAATCTCTAAAATCTTTACATTTTTCTGAAAGTGTGGTGCCTTTTCATTCTATTTATAAATCCCACCATCCTGTAAACCTTTTTAACTATTGTCTCAACCTCACCCTGCCATTTTCAACATTGTATGTACATAAGCCCCCAAGGTCTGTTGGTTCCACTGAACATAAAACAAGCTGTTAAGCATATGCATCGGAAGAGTCATGAGCAACTAAAAAGGTGTTCAAATTATAGTATAAATGCCTTTTTGTGTGCAAGTTCCTGGAACTCCAGTCAGCTTCCTGTTGTATCTCAGATGTCTGACTAGCTTAGATCGGTTCAGGATCCAGTGTACCCGTGGCATTATGCTTTTCTGAAAATGGATTTTGAAACTGTTTAGGTCACTAAAATGAGTGTAGTTGGTCTGAGAATGTTGCTTTCTGCTATTTAAACGTACTCTATATAGATGCAGCTGCTCATAGATGTATCAGGAAAGAAGAAAACATTGCATTGTCTTTGGATTGAACATATGATTGCTAAGTAAGAAACTAGCTCCCATGCAGTAGTCCAGTAACAGAAATTGATTTAATTCTCTTTCAAGCATATTAGCTTTTATTTTTTATGTGAGATGAGTTCTGGTTGGGCAAATGGCCTGATGTTGGAAGTTTTGCTCAAAATCTTGATACATTTGTGGGTGAAATTGAAAAGTTGCCATCCTTGAAGCCCAGAGTGGAATTGCTACTCCCAGGCTTCCTCAATTATGTTTCAGTTCTTTGCATTCTGTGGTGCTATCAGTTCATTAGAATATGTGAAATTTTTTTAATATTGTCTATTTCTGTCTCAAACTTAATTTCTAATACTAATCCTGATTTTTTTTTTTAATTTGCTGCTCCCTATTTCCTGATTCCATCCAGAAGGTGAATGATGTAAAGATATGGGTACTCTAAAGCAAAATCATGCTTGTCATGATAACCTGAAAATGATATTCTGTCATCTGAATTATGACCCATGAATTTATATCTTTTTGATTAGGACCAGGATGTTTACTTAATTGCTAACTAATTGGTTCTAGATATGAAGATAATTTATCATTAAATTAATTTCAATAATGTCAAGAAACGGTTGAAGGCACTGAATATTGCAAAGGCTATGTGCCCTGAAAACATTCCAGTAAGAGTACTGAAGACTTGTGTTCCAGATCTAGCTGCACCACTGGCCAACTGTTCCAGTAAAGCCAACAACACTGACGTCTATTTATCAATATGGATAATTGCCCAGGGATGTCCTGTCTATGAAAACAGGAAAATCTAATCTAGCCAGTATTAGATTGCTCTTAATCATCAGCAAAGTGGACATTTTGTAGACAGCACTATCAAGTGGCATGTATTTGACAATAACCTGTTTAGTTTTTTTTCCACCAAACATGGACAAAAATCCTCAACTTGAGGGGAAGTGAGGGTAATCACCCTCGACAACAAGGCAGCATTTGACTCAAAATGATATCAAGGAACTTTATCAAAACAAGAGACAATGGAACTCAATGGGCAGCCTCGATAATGGTTGGAGTCATACCTAGCACAAAGGATGTGGTTGTGGTTTGTTGAAATCCAGTTGTCTCAGCCATATCTAAAGTGAACCTCTCCACAGAAGCATCTCGGAATGGTGTACTCTATCCAACTATTGTCAACTTGCTTCTTCGATTAACTTGTTCTCCCCAACACTGGTTGGTGTGTTCACTCAGAGGCTGAAGCAGTCCATATCCATGTAGGCATAACATGGACCACATCAAGTCTGACACGTGACAAGTCACATCCATGCTACATAAATTTCGAAGAGTCTGGTGCTGGAAAAGCACAGCCAGTCAGGCAGCATCCAAGGAGCAGGAGAGTGGACGTTTCGAGTATAAGATGTTCATCAGGAATGAGGGGGTGGCCCTTTGTAGAGGGAGGAGGAGAACTTCAAGGTAGGCATCCTTGAAAGAGGCTTCGCAGTAAGGTTATAATCCCTTGTAGAGGGATTATACATGGATACATAAATGCCAGGCAATGACCATCTCCAACAAGAGAGAATTTAACAATCAGTCCTTGAGACTCAATAGCATTGCCATCACTGAATTCCTCACTATCAACATAGTGAGGGCTACCAAGGATGAGAGTGTGACTGGGCCAGCCTTTTAAATACTGTGGCTACAAGACCACATCAAAGGCCAGGAATCCTGCAGCAACTCACCTACTGACTCTTCAAAGTCTGTGCCATCTAGAAGGCATAAGTCATGACAGTGATGGAATATTATCTACTTGTCTGGATGAGATCAGTTGCAACAACATTCAAGAAGCTTGACACCACCTAGGACAAAGCAGCCTGTTTAATTGACACCCTATATAACATCTTAAACATCATTTCCTCCACCACTGAAGTACAGTGACAGGAGTATGTACCATCTCTAAGATGCACTGCAACACTTTACCAAGACTCTTTAAACAGCACTTTCCAAATTTGCAGCATCACCCACCTGGAAGGACATGACTAGTAAATGCATGGGAACAACCCAACCTGCACACTCCCCTCCCAGCTCTAGACCATGATGATTTGGACATTCTTTCAATGTCTCTGGGTCAAAATCCTAGAACTTCCTTCCCAATAGCACTATGGCTGTCTCTGCACGTCATAGACTGCAATGGTTCAAAAAGGAAGCTCATTGTCGTCTTCTCAAAGGCAATAAAGAATGGGTAATTATTGGCCCAGCCAGTGATGCCCGAATCTCATGAATGAATTTTTAAATTGACCAGTTACTGGACAACATCAGTTTGGGATATTGATGTTGTGCATTATAGTTTTGCACGCTAAATAGTAATTTGCACTACTTTGAGACAGCTTTATATTAGGAGGTGGAAAGGGGTGCCATTCTGGCTGATCATGACAACCACTGCGTGGCAACACAGTGGCTCAGTGGTTAGCACTGTTGCCTCACAGTGCCAGGGACCCAGGTTCGATTCCAGCATCTGGCAACTGTCAGTGTGGAGTTTGCACATTCTCCCTGTGTCTGCGTGGGTTTTCTCTGGCTTCCTCCCATAGTCCAAAGATGAGCAGGTGAGGTCGAATGGTCATGCTATAAAATGTCCATAGTGTTCATGGATGTTAGGTTAGGTGCGTTAGTCAGGGTTAAACTTAGGGTAGGGGAATGGGTCTGGGTGGGTTACTCTTCAGAGACTCGTGGACTTGTGGGGCCGAAGGGCTTGTTTCCACACTGTCGGGATTCTATGACAATAACTAAAAGAAAGTTTAGGCATTTACCTATTACATACTTTCTAGGAACTTATGAAGTTACCTATTCAGCATTTTAACTCTTAAGTGAAGCAACATTTTTTTGCAAATTTACATTATGGATAACATTCATCAGTCCCCTGCCATCTTAATCATAAAGCAGTATTTAACTAAGGTTAATGTGTGAATTATCCTGTGATGAATCAGTACTTTTCATAATTTGTGTTTCATCAGGCATCCAATATTGATGAGGTTTTGAGCTATCATACCAGTTTTCTGGACAATTGTATGAAGGATTGTATGTTAACTAATACAGTGCTGCTGAAGATTTTTTCAAAACTTATGTCCGTATGTGTCATGTTTACCAACTGTATGCAGGTAAGCCCATTCAATTCCATTGTACTTATTAAGATTTTGGTGTTCTTCTGTTTTGTAGTCACATCTCATTCTTCCTAGTGAAATCAGCTAACTGCCTACCAGTGATGCTTTGCTCTAACTGAAACCAAGAATCATTTGGGGGGGGTTGATTTCCAATAAGAAACTTAGAAATTTGAGTTTCCCTGTTTGCTGTGGGGTTTTTACAGCACAGTGAGCATAGTTTGGCTTGATAGGTTCCCTGTTAGAGTGATGCTGATAAATATTGCCATACCCTCGTAACTTAAAATTCTTAGGCAGCTGAATAGAGTCTAGTTTTATTTTATTTTCCATTTTGGAGAGAGAAAAAATTAAGCTACTGGCGTAATTCTGTACAATTGATATCTTTTGAATGAAGCATTAAACTGAGGACCTAGTCATTGCACTACTTCCAAAAAGGATTAGGGAGTTCTGGCCAGCTTCCTGCTGGAAGGTTTAACTAGCAAAACAGACTATCTGGTGGTCATCTCTGTGCTATTCACTGTGCATCAATTGGTTGCCACATTCCTACATTGCAATAGTGGCTTGCCATTCAAAATTACTTTAGTTAGGATGCCTTGACACACACAGGCTACTTATATGCAGGATTTTCTATTTATTTTGTTGTCTTGTCAAGATAGATATTAGCACAGTCCTGATTGACTGAATTATAGTTTCTCTTCTGCGAGTTTCCTTGAAGTACATGACTTAATAAGTATTTCTTTAAAAATCAAGTCAAGTTATCCAATGAATGATTATCATGATGAATTTAAACAATTGTCTGCTAAATTTGGAAATAAGTATTGATAAAACAAAAAAAACTGTGGAAATTAAAACAAGAGTATCTATCACTTCCACTGAAATATAATGGATTGGGTAAATGGAAGGAGTCATTTCCTGAGTGTGGGAGATTTCAAGACTGGGGGCATATTATGAAGGTGAGAGGAGAAAGATTTAAAAAAGACAGGGGAGTTTTTTTAATACAGTGTGTCCCATGTGTGGAATCAACTTTCGGAGGAAGTGTTGGATGTGGGTACAGTTACATTAAAAAGACATTTGGATAAGTACACCAATAAATGTTTGGAGGGATGTGGGCCAAGCGCAGGCAGATGGGGCTAGTTTAGTTTGGGATTGTGGTCGGCATGAACTGGTTGGACCAAAGTGTCCGTTTCCATGCTGTATGACCCTATGACTCCATAACTGATCCTTTCCATATCCATGGATCCAGTTCAGGGCATCACCAAGTCAGTCAATTAAATGTTTGGTATCTCCCATTCTAACAACAATATATTAGATCAGATATAAAATATGCATGTCATATGTCTCAATCATTGGATAAAAGTGCAGAATGAGAAATCAAAATCAAACTTCAGTTGTCTTTCATAAATGAGAACATGTTGCAGAGGTCCATTTTAGTTCAGTTCCTAGCTAAATTACAAATTATGTCAAGCCCAGGGCCTGTAACCCAGGATTTGTTAATTGTATTTAACTTCCATTCTAAACAAGGCCACACCGTATATGGTGTTGAGTGTGTAATTATATATTTGGCAGGCTGATTTGTTTTTGGTTTACTGCAGGCAGTTTTGTTATTTTAAGAGTTAATCACTAAGTCCCATTTAAGTAACTTGAGAAATTCGAGAATTGTCCATTGAAGCTTCAAAAGGTGTGAAGATTCAAAGGCTTCTGCAGTATTGAACAAGAGACCGGATGGAAACCACAGGGAATTACAGCAGAATTGACTTTGCTTTATGGAACAATTATACATTAGTATTAGCACTGCAGTCATTTTGTTTGTTTAATTGTGATTTTTAAACTGACTGAAAGAACCATTGTACTTGTAAAAATGTCAGGAAATGGTGTGAAAACAGCTCTATCACGAGCTAAACTCACTGTGAATGGCATGAGAGATTTGGTTTTTCTGTCTTGACGTTGGGAGCTACAAACAAAGGTTGCTCAGAAAGCTCCTCTGTTCTATTGAAAACTTTTGAAGGCAATTTTCAAATACCAGCAGAACCAGTAAAGAGAAAGGATCTTTACTTTCTCCCCAGAGCTGTCGACATACTGAGTTTATTCACCAAGCAGCCTCCAACTATTCAATAACCAAAGCCGTCACTGCAAGGAATGTCATTTAGGCTATTCAGCTCACCAAGCTTGCCGCACCATTCTGTATCATAGCTGATTATCTACCTCATTTCCATTTTCCTGCACCATTATCACCTCACTCTATGATGTCACTAATATCTAGAATTATACCAACCTCCATGTTAAACTGACTAAATGACAGAGCTTCCATGGCTGTCAGAAATAGAGAATTCTAATGATTCACTAACCTCTGAAAGAAATCTTTCTGAATCTGTGTTAAATGTCTTGGACTTTTATTCTAAGACTCTGTCTCCTGATTTGAGACACCGAGTTGGGTGAACACAATCTTTATGTGTCTGCTCTGTCTAGCCCTTTAATTTGTAAAATTCAATAAGGTCGCCTCTCATTCTTCCTCAATTCTAAGGAAAGTGGGCCTACATTCTCTAATCATAGTAACAATTATTCCTTTAAAGTCCTATCAAGTCATCTAATTAATTATTCTCCATGGGAATTTGAACAAATGGTTGCTATATCTTTGGAAATAACTCTTGAATCAAACAAAAAAAACATCAACAAAGCTATTAAAATTAAATTCTTAAAACATGCTTCAAACTGACCTTTTCTGAATCCATGCATCCAGTTTAGGGGTACCTCATAAATTGGTTTGATGAAGCTCCACTGCATTCTGTCGACGGAAGGATGTTCTTCCTTGGTAAGGAGACAAACACTATTCCATTGTGAGACTATCCACAATAGTCTCATTAATCTATATAATTGACACTGACACCTTAACTCGTGTACTCAAACCCCTTTCATAAATGCCACATACAGTTTGCCTTTCTAATTGCTTGTTGCACCTGCATCTTAGTTTTCAGTGATATATGAACAAGAACATTCCGATCCTTTTGGACATTAACTTTTCAGTCTCTCACTACTTAAGAAATACCCTCCACCTCTGTTCCTCCTACCAGTCAACTTATCCAGATAATATGTTCTTGCAAACATCTCCAAAACCCCTTGAAACTTCCTTGTATACTACTATCAACACATTCCAATCAGTTGCGACATCCACAAACTTGGAAATATTACTTATGATCCTGTTACCCAAGTCATTGATGTACACAATGAGAAACTAGGGCCTAAGTACTGATCCTTGCAGTACCCACTAGGCTCTGGCCTGAGAGTGACTACATCCTGGCTTCAGATTTTCAATTGAACAAATATTCAAGCAAGTAACAAACGTGCAACAATCTTGCCTTTGTAAGTAACAATTGTCCTTACTTTCAATCTTTGCAACTCTATTTTGTTTGTTCAATATATCGTGTGAGTTACATGACACTATGCTTTAAATTCTGTCACTTATGATCTTATCCCACTAGCTACCTGATGAAGGAACAATGCTCCAAAAACTACTACTTCTAAATAAACTTGTTGGACTATAACCTGATATTATGAGTTTTAACTTTGTCCACCCCAGTTCAACTCTTCCTCATCTGTATTTTCTAGAATCATAGAATCCCTACAGTGTGGAAACAGGCCATTTGGCCCAACAAATCCACACCGACCCTCCGAAGAGCAATCCACCTAGACCCATTCCCCACCATTCTGCCCTATTTTAGCTTATAACTTTATCATTTTTTGTTTGCAGCAATTGTGGGGTAATAAGATAACCTTTTATCTTGTTTAAAGCATAAAGCTGTACTGCTGGTTATTTCTAAATTGGAACATTCAAACTGCAAAGGAATAGAAATGAGGTATAAAAACTCATAGTTCATGCACCACTTTACTGATCTGCATATCGTGATCGTGACAGTGGGAATAGAATTATTTTGTTCTCCTACTTCATTATCTATGTTTAATTTAGGATTGTCCGAACTACTGGAGTTTTACATTTCCTCACTTTATTCTCAGAGGTTTACTCAAAGCATAAGGATTGATAGTGAGATGTCACGCCTGACATTGGAACATGGAACAATGAAGGGTCCACCAACTCCATTGGAACGAACTGAGGAGATGGAAAAGAAGAGGCTCACCAAAAAGGCAAATATTTGGTCTAATACTGTTTTTTTACTCCTGACAGTCCACTGACCATAGCATGTTGACAACTTCTATTTTGAATTAAAAATACAGTAATCTTGTAAAATTCAGCTATTTGTAGATTATTGTAGTGGTTTGAAAACAACACAGCTCCTTTGTCCTTGGAAACTGCTATTTAAATCCATCCCATCTGGACTGAAATGGTTCTTCGTCAAATTAATTTGGCAACCACAACCCTGTTTGTTTGTAACAATGAACCACCAGCAATTTTGTAGGAATTGGCAAAATCAGGGGCTGAATGTTGGGGAAAATAGAAATATTCACATTGATGCAGTAGGTGTGTTGATGTAAGTCTGGGATTGGGGTACATGCTGAAAAGGCATGAGGGAGTGCTTGCTGCAATGGGAACAAAAATTAGATACGCTTTTATTAACTAGTATTGAATTTTAATACATGACATTATGTAATTTCTAATTTCTCTAACTTGTTTGTCGTCAGTTGCTTCATAACTCACTTATAAACCAAACAATGCTTTATTGTAAATTAAATGCTTGTTGTCCAGCCACATTATTGAAGTTTGGCTATTTTCACAGTTTGTAGCAGAGCATGTAGATGCACTGCATTCGACATCTGGATTTGAAGGTGCAATCAACACATTTGACAACAATTTCTCTTCCAATCTGCTTGACCTGCTGGACAGATTAAGCATTTCAAGTACAAATGACTGCGAGCATAGTATGATCAACATAATATACAGGTAGGTCCCTAGATTAGTTTAGTTTCCAAATACAGTATTTGAAAATTATATATTACTGTTGATGCTGAATTCATTTATTGTTTGATTATTTTGCATAAAAAAGCCAGTCTTAACAAGTGTTAAGAATCACGTTGTCTCTTAAGCTATCTTTAGTTTTTAATTTATAAATTTAATAGTTTCTTCCTAATAGCTTAAAATTGATACAATCCTGGAAAGTGATAGCACAGAAACTGGTCATTTTCCCTGATATTTTTTTCCATATCAAGTATACTGTGTAATCCCAATCCTCTGTTCAATCCATTATTTTCTTATGAGTTTAAAGAGAAAGTGTAATTCTATTTAAAACAAACAATGATTTTATCAGTGAATTTATATTCTAATACCTCTGGGAAGTAATATTTTCCGAATAGCTCCTTTAATTACTCAAATCTAGGTCTGAGACACACAAGCGAAAGACAAATGTCAGAACCTCATGAGCTGTGTAGGCTGCAAGAAACATTTCTAATATTCTTTGTCTGCAAATCTGTCTTTTCCTGTTGATCTTCAGTTCTAATGGTGCCCGCTGAATATACCCAAGATTAGTCTGCAAAAAGCTTCCTATTGGAGAGGACTAATGTTAATGTTCCAGGGAAGACCAGTTAGATATAACTCAACCTCTTCTATTGTCAGAATCATATTAGTCAATTGTAACTATAATTCATCTGCAACATGAGCAAGAAGAGAGATTTTGAAAATACAAGGCTTTTTAACATCTGAGGAGAGACACACCTGATATTTCCTTGGAGCATTCTTAATTGGCTTCAATTCAGTGTGAGAAGATCAGCCATATCCCTGGTCACACCGGAGTTACTTCAGCCAATCTGGAAAGCCCTGAAGGAAATTCCAGTAACTTATTCTGCTCGTAGGTACTGGCTTAATAATTGCAAGTGAAACCAGTGATTGAGAAGCCAGGGTTAGTAAATTCGGAATATCATGTTGACTCTTCAAAGTAAATAGGAATGTATTCTGGAGACTTGAAGGATAAATTAGTAACACACATCTTCAATTTAATACCTTTGAGATATGCCATTAAAATTACCGGGCTTTGCTTCCTATTTACCTCAAGGGTGTGATTGCTTTTTAATCGGGTAGAAGGAAGGCATGAGAGGTACTGTAGGCATCTCCTTATTTATAATTTAGGCGATGCATCAAAGTGCTGACATAAAAGAGGCTGTTGTAACAAGGCCAGCAGTTTACTTTCCACACTTATAATGTCCTGCCATCTAGTGGCAGAATTAAAAACAAATAAGCTTAACATTTAGTGATGAGCAATTTGGGACTATGAACCTGTGAAATTCAGGCCACAGTTCAGGCACTAGCATGTCATTGTAGAGTTAGTGCCACTTTGATCTAATCCCTTCATAATAATGTTACAATGCCGATCATAACGACCTGAGTGGATTTTGTGCAGGATTGAGAAGAATTTCTCGTAATCATGCTTGCAATTCAGAGCTTTCTTTTTATTCCCTTTATTATCTAAATAGATAAAATTATCTGAAATCACTCTTGTGTTTGTCCATTGCAGGTTAGATTTTAATGGATTCTACACCGAACGTCTTGAACACATGGCTGCAGAAAGGAGCAAACCGCAGGGTCCACAAGGATTTGTTGCAAGAGCAGCTTTAGCTGCTCAGTAAATTACTGGAAATGGCTTATAGATTCACCTTCATAATGATCAATAGCTGCAAGACACAATCAATATTTTGGTGTGTAATAACTGAGGCTGCTAAAAATTCATACTTGGCCATGTAAGTTATCATATATGGAATTAGATTATTTTGAAGCTTTTGTGAATAAGATTCCATTTGTTAATACTACGTTAGTTTGCAACTAGCTGTCAGAAAGAAAAGTAAAATGGAGTTATTTCTATATTCAGTATTTCTGAGCTTGAAAGGACTGGTATGAATTCCAATTCCTGAGGAAATTTGTAACAAGTAAGTTAGCCTTCTCTTTCTCCTCAGCCCCTCCACATGACTATGTTGGTATTCTCAGTGAGTGCTGTGTAGTGGGGAAAAAGGAAGCAAAAGAGGGACAAAAATCAGCCAAGCAGAAGTCAAACTGTCCCTGCAGTGCAATAGAGACTGAGCCTGGCTGTGCTGTGATCCCATCTGTTGGCATTGGCCATACCGTTGGCTGGTATTTGCTGAAGAGATTAATGAGAGAGGATTGAAATGGAAAGAGGGGAATCAAAGAGTAATGTTTTGAAATTTTTAAGTGTTCCATTGAGTGCAGGAATGTGTAAATGGGGTGGTATGTTTTCTTTTCAAAAGCTGAGAATTTCAGATTTTTTTTAAAGTCATAGTGCCTTCAATCATTTCACTTTACACCCTGCACTTCAATTTGTTTATTTTTAGTATATCTAAGTCTGTAATAAATTTTTCAATATGAAACACACCTGAATTGTGCTTTATCTTAAATTCTTTGAGAGAAATGTGTAGACTCCAAGGAACTTAATTGAAATGTTTGGACAGTCAGATAAAGGAAGCTTTTTCTCATTTATATAAACTGGATTCAAGCCCAGGTATAAACTTTGATTGGAGGTTTGTGTTCCCCAGTTCAATTTATGCAAATCCTGTGAAATTCTACTTATTTTCATGCTGTTACAGTTATTAACTCATGCGTTTTGTTCATTTGTTCAAACTCTGCGTTTAACAAGAGGTCTACAGTGGAATCCAAAGGAAAAGCAGCAGCTGCTAGCCACCTCGTTGCTTGCCATTACATTGACTTTTTCTCTCCCATCTAATGAAAGGGAGCAATCGTATTCCAAGAACTTGCCTCCTATGAAATCTTGTCCTGTTTTTGAGAATATTTGTTTGTTTTCTTTATTTATGGGATGGCAGCATCACTGGCTTGGCCAGTATTTATTGTCCATCCCTAATTGGCCAAAGGGTAGTTAGGAGTCGACCACATTGCTGTGGATCTGAAGTCACATGTAGACAAGACCAGGTAAGAATGGCTGATTTCCTTCCCTTAAGGGCATTAATGAACCAGACAGTTTTTTTTGGGCATTTGATAATGGTTTCAGGGTCATCATTAATGAGTTTTGAGAAGATTTGTAGCTCAGTTTGAGGTTCTGGATGTACGTTTGCTTGCTGAGGTGGAAGGTTCATTTCCAGACGTTTCATCATCACCCTACTAGGTAACATCTTCAGTGGGCCTCAGGCTAGTTGGTGTTCATGTATCCTGATGGCTAGTTTTCTGCCTGTTTGTCCAATGTAGTGTTTGTTACAGACAGCAAGCAAAACTAATGTCATTTACAAAATACCATGCACAGACTGTAACAAAAACTACATTGGACAAACAGCAGAAAACTAGCCACCAGGATGCATGAACACCAACTAGCCACAAAACGACATGACCCTCTCTCACTAGTATCCTTACATACAGATAAGGAAGGACACCACTTCGACTTGGACAACACGTCCATCCTAGGACAAGCCAAAGACACGCACAAGAATTCGTGGAAGCATGGCATTTCCAACCAGAACTCTATCAACAAACACATTGAGTTAGACCCCATCTACCACCCCTTGAGAAAAAGCACAGGAAATGACTTCACCACCAACCCAAAGAAACCCAAACATATAAATAGAAAGCAGGAATTATCAGCAGTGCTTCGCCTGAGGCCCACTGAAGATGTTACCTAGTAGGGTGACGAAATATCTGGAAATGAACCTTCCAGCTCAGCGAGCAAACCTACATCCAGATTTTTTTATTGACTTAAAATTCTGCCATCTGTCATTTGATCCCAGGTCCCCAGAACATTTCCTGGGTTTCTGGATTAATAACCTTGTGATAATACCATTAGGCCATAACCTCCCCTAGGTTTTAGCACCATTGAATGTAACCTGTCCTGATTCCTCACTAAATTTTTTGTGATTTGCTTTCAATTTCTTTTTAAGACATTAGACTTATAACAACAATCATGAATGAAAAGTCATTTGAATGACAGCAGAAATGCCTTGTTTAAAAGTCATATCCATAAGCCTCCTCAGCATTGCCCTAAAAAGCAAACTGACATTTATTTCACTAGGATTAAAATTTGAATAGTGCTTTCTTCACTGAGTGAAATTTTATTCTATTGATTTATGTAGCCATACACTGGTCACCCTTCTGTAGCTCTTTGATTTTTAAGGTTTCTAATCCTTGTTTTCACATTCCTCCATGGTCTCATCCTCGTATCTCTAAGTTCCTGCAGCTATTCAAGATCTTTGTCTAGCTTGTCTACTCTAGTGTACATCTAATTGACATCACTGCACCATTGACAGCTATGCCTTCACCTGCTAGATGCTATGAGTGAAGTTCCCTCCTTAAACCTCTCCACCTGCCTTCATTTTGTATATTCCTTAAAACCTGCCAAGCTTTTGATCATCTTTGATATCTCCTAATCTGACTAAGTGCCAAACTTGGTTTGAAAGTGTCGCCATGAAGTGGCGTGCAGTGATCGTGTGCCTACCCCTGACCTAGGAGGCCCAGTTTCAAGTTCCACCTGCTCCAGAGGTGTGTAATAACATCTCTTAGAAAATTAATCACATTAACTTGTTTTACTACATTATACAATCTAGTTAGGGTGATGAATTCTCATATGCTGACAAGCCTCCAGATTGTTATCGAAGTGCACAACCTCTTACTCTAGAAGAGAAAAGTGAAGCTGTTTTTGGGCATATTCCTTTCACTCATGAGCATTTATCAGCACAGAAAATTGAATAAAAATCAGGAAAGGTGCCTGATCTGTGATTCATTTCTCGTTTCACCCAGCAAACCCTTTCCAGTTTGGTCATTCTTGACTAATTGAAGACCCTACCTGGTTCCCAAGAACTAAAACTGGGGTGGTGCTTGGTCTGCCTGGCTTTATACCACCCCATACAACATATTGATGGACTCTACATAAAATACACATTTAGAGCTGCAACTCCAATTGTCTGTTGTGTCCACTTGATGGCACTATCTTCCCATTGAGTTGGTGCAAAAGATTTCCTTTTATGGTAATCAGTCAAACAAAGACAAACTCCAATTTAAAGCAGATTCACCCTCAAAAGAATGTAGCAATGACTGAACGTACAAATGTATACAATTACAATGTAAGTTATCGATTACTTATCTGAATGACAGTAACGCTTAAGCAAATAAAAGTATAAATTACTAATGTAATTAATTTAATTGAATGTCCAGTTTGGATCAAGCATAAAATTGAATTAATGAGGAATGACCTAATTTTTCCAAAGTAAATCTTTTGGTTGTTTTCTGTCTCGAATCTCTGAACCCTCTTTGAACCCAAGTCAAAAATACTTATTGCTGCTTAGATTGAAGGTCCCGATTATGGATATCAACATCTTTTTACAATGCTGCTACTGCTGCTTATAGCTACTTCTGCCTGGAGATCTGTCATTTATTTATTGCGCTCATCTGTAACAGCATCCATCATTCAGTTAAGCTTGTCTTTCTACTGCCCTCCACTTTGTCCAAGAGACTAATATTTAATATTATCTTTGTCCCCTCCTGAGGGCATTGATGCTGTGCTGGATCCAATTCTCTGAACACTGCCCACCATAACTCTCATGTCGTGATTTTTCTATGCCATTATCTTTGATTGTCAGCAACTTGTTGACTATAGAAGTAAGAATGGAGAAGATGGAACATGCAGGAATTTCTGTATATGGTCAAAATCCATATTCACTCACCCTGGCTGACATCAACTAATTTCCGCAGACTGTGGAGCAGATTTTCACTACAGGGATTCCAGTTCTTGAACCTGCGCACATGCAGCATCATACTTCAAACATGGCCTGGAAGCAAATTCAACACCCAACTACATGTGCTACCTGCCTGTAACCACCATGTTGGAAGCTATTCTTGCCCTGCCAAATTGGGGAGACAGCTCCTGAGACGACCAGGAGGTCAGGAGAGACAGCAGCATTGTGCAACAAGGTAATGACCACTGCTCGCTCAGGTTGGTGCTGTTTGGCTATGCAGATTCTTAAAATAAATTTATTCAGGCCCCACAGTGACTCTGACAGCCATGCAGTGACATGTGCACAACAATTAAAGTTTGAAAGTTTCCTTCTGTTCCAAGCAGGCCCCTTTGAAAGCAGCTTAAGGCACTGTTAATTGGATAATTGGATGTGAATGCCTTCCCTCCTCCCTCTGCACAACTGGCCTGTTGAAAATTTGCAACTGTCCCACAGGCATCGGGACGTAAAAACTGCAATTTATTTTTCCAAAATCCAACTGTTACAGGCCCTTTGAAAATTCCAGCCTGTAAGCCAAATCCAGATCTTTCATGCTCAGTGTGATTCAGCTACTCACACTTAGCCTATTGACCTATGAGTAAAGTATGCCCTACTGTCTTTTTAAAAAGAGAACAAGAAAATCAAGCAGTTAAACTTATTGTGCTTTGAAATACATTTTCTGTTCTTCAAAGCCTGAACTATCAGCAAGGGGAAACTGAATCTCTCCTATACAAGTGTTCCTAACTTTTAAGTAATGTAAGGCTACACACAACAGTTTTCAAAGCCAGCTACCCCTTCAATGTCCCTTACTGGGAATTTTTAAAGATCACAAAAGACAGGAATTGCATCCATCTTCTGCACCAGTTGTTTGAACTGGACTTGGCCATTGCTGAACTGATGGTAGTTGCACATCTACATTAGAAATTATCAATATACCATGACTCAAAACTACTAGTTGTGAGAAGTGTGAAGTGGGCTTCGGTTTCCCAGAGCCATAAATGTATGTTTTGTGTGGTATTTATCACTTCAAGTAATATGGACCTGCTGACTCTATTTTTTGAGTGAAACTCTCAATTTATGTAACCCTATGCATTTTCAACTATGATTAATCTTTGAAATTATTAATGACTTCTCCCATGGATCTGAAACTGAGCATTGTTCAGACTCCTGTGTGTATCACTGCTTCCTTCCCGCTCTCATTATAGCTACGCTGCCTACTTTACTCATGATGCTGGCCTTCTGTTAAATGTATGTAAATAGGGGAAGATATCCGAGTAGGTCTTCTCTGTTTGTAAAGCTGACCTGTTTGCACCTTGAGTTATGAATTCAACGAAGTCTTCATGAAGAAGTTCATCCTGTTTGTTCACCCCCACCGATCCCACTTCTGCAGTGGACAGCATTGCAGTGTACTCAAAAAGTGGAGGGAGAAGAGCAGTTTGTGTCCCACCATTGGACTGCCTGCTGAATTCTACATATAGGATTCTCCCCTTGCAGCAGATGGCACACCTTTTGATCTGGTGCTTTAATGTTCCAGATGAGACTGTGGCTAGTGGCCGTTACCTGATCATTATGGCTGCAAACCACATCGTTGTCCTCTTCCAAAAAATACAGTGAAATCTGCTGTCCAAAAGTTGTGCATCTATTTAAATAATGGCTTCAGCAAACCACTTGCCAGAAAGGTGTTTTTGGGGCTATCACCTGCAGAGGCTGCACATATGTGTGCTTTGTTTGAGCTATCAAAGCCAATGACCGAAAAACTGATTATTGAAATCAAACACAGCATGTCAAACTGACTGCAGATATCTGGAAATCTCTCTGGAGTGCCATGTTAACCCTAGTAGAAACAACCCAAATGTCTGTCAGTAAATTCTGTTTACAAGGTACAATTTGCATGTTATTTCTCAGTCTACAAATATCATCACATATGTTAAATTTGGCTTCCTGAAAAACCTGCTCGTTGCCCTTGCCAGATACATAGTGATGCATAATGGCCAGAGGGCTGGTGGACAAAGTGGATCAGTGGTGGACAGGATGCACTGGAGACAGTGGCTGAGTAAGCAATCAAGAGGCACGTGCTAATGACGCCAGCAGTGGAACCAAAACATACGTTCTATCTGTTGGTATATGAGTTTATGCATAGCTGTTCCTGATGCCTAGCCAACCAGCATCAGGGCTTAGTGTAAATGGAAACAGGAAAGAAACATGCAGAAATAAAGTTCTGTAAAGTGTTAATGTGGGCTTCCTTAAACTATATAGGGAACAAACCAGTCTCAGCACATGACTGGTTATTCTGTTATAAGAATGGAGAAGTAACAGTAAAGTGCTGCCATTCATGTCTTAATTCATGAATTCACATATCAGCACAAAACATTACTTACATCATTTTTCCCATTGTTTGTCCTGAGTTTGGTCATCCATGGTTTTCAGAGGAAAACATATTTCTCAAAAATGTCAGAAAATGAAAAAGTTCCTCAATGGATGTAAAACAATTAAGATATAGAAGGTGTACATGGTGTGCCTTGTCTGCCATGTTGTTTGCTTTAGGGGTTTGAATGTGAGTATTCATTGTTGTTACAATCATCACATTCTGCTGGTGAGCCTTCTAATGAGGATGTGTGATCATTTTTAATTTAATTAAACAATTTTTTTCAGGATGATATTTATATGAATTTTTAAAAATCACATTTATTGTCATTCATATTCTACTGTCTATTGTTAGTATCATATTTTTGGATGGTTGAAACCTATCCAAATGGCTCCTCTTACAAAATATATTCACCATTTGCAAATTCCTTTGTGAGGTTTCCAAGAAAGTGACCCCACAAATGGCAGGACTTTCCATACATATCTATACATCACTGGGGCCTGACTTTAAACTGAACAATGGGTGCTTTCATTGCTCGTGCAAAACCCAACACCACAATTATGGTAACATTAACTGACCTAATCCGATTTAATAGATTGCTTGCAATTTCACTAATCAGGTTATGCCAACTTTCAGTCTTATCAAGCATGACCAATTGGACAACATATTCTAGTTTATTCTAGAGAGAGAGGGAGTAAGAAAACCTTTGTATTTTGTTTGCATTGTGTTATAATCAGATCCTTCTGTAAAACAATTTAAGCAGCTTCCATTTATGACACAGATACTGAGAATGAGACTGAACATGGTAGACTCTGACATTACTTTGTGTCAAAGTTTCTCCAAGATATTTGGTTATTCCTACCAAAAATATCATTTCACCTTTGCACACTGCATTTTTTGTTCATTACGTGGTTTAATCTTTTCCAGGACAAGAATTGCCTCTTGCTTAAAGGCATCTTGATATTACGTATCACCCTCCTTGCTTTCGAGAAGCAAATGTTTACCCATTTTTTTGATACTGGCTTTTTATCCTGGACTATGCTAGCGATAACCTAAAGAATTGACACTTTCATTCCAGACCCATATCACCATTCTACTATCAGCTCTAAGACTAAATTAAAATCTCTTACCTTGTCATTTTGACTGCTAACATGTTGGAAACCAAGAGGATGAGCTGCCCTGGCCTGTCTCAACTTGATCAACAGAATATCTTTTATCAAGATCATTGAAGCTGTTTGAATTTACTGTCTCCCTGGACAGTTGTTTTAATATAGTCTGGCTGCTTCACATGAGTAGAATGTGTCCAGTAATGTGGAGTACATAATCACTAGTGCCTTAGCATAACTTAAATCTACATTTAGAGGAGAAAACATATCTCCACATAACCATTACAACGATAGTCAAAACAGTGGCTTTTAATATGGATCGATATTAGTTGGCATGGTCAAGGGAAATGTACATGTATCAACTTCTTTATCTCTTTAATTACTCTCATTTAAAAAATACTTTACACACGATCCCTTGAACCTAAAGTAATTTTTTTTTTGTTTTTTGCAAGTGTCCAATTATTTTTTGGTGATTGGGTTCTACAAGGCAGGGTACTATTAGACATTAGATTATTTACGTTCCCTACAGCGTGGAAACAGGCCCTTCGGTCCAACCAGTCCACACCGACCCTCCGAAGAGTAACCCACCCAGACCCATTTCCCTCAACTAATGCACCTAACGCTATGGGCAATTTAGCATGACCAATTCACCTAACCTGCAAATCTTTGGACTGTGGGAGGAAACCGGAGCACCCGGAGGAGACCCACGCAGACACTGGGAGAATGTCACCCGAGGCTGGAATTGAACCTGGGACCCTGGTGCTGTGAGGCAACAGTGCTAACCAATGAGCCACCACGCTACCCACATGATAATGACTTGACAGTTGTCTCGGTTTGATCTATTTGGAACTGTAATAGACCAGACCAAATCCCTTCAAAATGTATTAAGAAGATAATCTCGACTCCAACTTTTCTTATTTTAGTGGTGTAAGGTGTTGCATTCCAGATGCAATTGGTCAAACTATTCAACTTGAAGCAAACATTTTTACTCTACAGATAAAATAAAATAATTGGTTTAAGTAACTCTATTGAAATAGCTTTGTGGGAGTTTGACCCCAACCATTCTGGCTGTATCTATTGTCCCAACCTTTTTAAAAAAAACCCAAGACCTCACAAGCTGTTTACTGGCTTTGAGTAGACTTCTGTACCTCTGTCTCAACCTTTCTTCATAAGATAAATCCCAAACAAAATACACCTCTTCAAACCATAGTATTGTCACACCCCTCCCCTTTTTAAAAAAAATCAATATACAAATATGGCTTCTTTTTAAAAAGCCTTTATCCTTGTGCTATAATTACACTACAGCTTACACTTACATTCCCTGTAAGCATACAAACATTCACTACAGTGCATTTTAGTCCTTTCTTTCCTCCAACCCGTAAAAAATATACTTCTTAAAGCCATAATATTGTCACATAACACAGTAAAGTTTGTGTCCAATCATACTGAGACCGGATCATCGCTGATTACCCAAAACTCAAGCACTCTCTAATATAAAGCACATACAAAGTGCTCTGCTTAAGTGCAGGTCCTTGACCCATTTCTCTACATTTCTGTTCTATTTTCGAATGAATCCTGCAAATTTGATGTTTTACATTCCTTCACTTTAAAGTGATTTTTTGTTAGAAAATAGTCTATTCATTTTTTTTTTCTTAAAAGGCACGGGGCTACAGTTCCATCAACTGTCTCAAAACCCTTGCTCCTCCCATCATTTGTGAATAAAAGCCTAGTTGCCAATCTCAATCCTCCCTCTATTCTGATGCATGTATTAACACTTTCCAGCAGGAATCAGTGAATTGCAAATAGTATGATCCCATGACTGATTTTCTTCCCTTTTCCAAGACAATTGAGTCCTGTTATAAGGTATCTATTGTTAATCAAACTAATATCAAATAACTTGATATAATCTATGAATCAAACATAAGGACCATGTGATCTGAAAGTTTCAGTTCTGGACTTAACACTTGGGCTTTTGGGAAACCTTAAACATTTCTCCCAATTGTGGTATGAATTAAATTGTGAAAGACTACAGAAACTGTGGCAGAGAGGAACTTGGGAGTCCTACAGCATGTATCACAAAAAACTATCATCAAGTTCAATGGGTCATAGAGAAGGCAAATTGAATGTCAGCCTTTATTTCAAAGGGAATGGAGTATAAAATTCGAGAAATCCTTTTGTAACTGCACAACACGATTAAATCACATCTAGAATACTGTGAACAGTTTTGGTCCCTTCAATAAGGAAAGATATTGAGGCAGATACAGAGAAGGTTCACTAGTTTGATCCTGGGCAAGGAGTGATTTTCTCATTAGAAGAGGTTGAATAGTACTTATTGAAGCTTAGAAGAATATGGGGAGACTAGTGATTGTAATGAGGTCAGCCAGATGGACCTCATAGAATGAGTTCCCTGATTGGACAGATTAATAGCTCCAATCAGGGATCCCTGGCTGACAGATTATAGACACAAATGTTTGTCTCACACCTGCACTCCCACTGTGTGGGTGTTGGGAAAATATAAGCACTACTACTGTTAGACGGTAGTGTAGGGGTAAAAGGGGGAGAAAAGAAAGAGTTTAAAAATTAAACAAGTGTTAGAGGTTCTGATCACTCTGACAGCTGACTCTGAGGGAACTGGATCAGTGTCATGGAGGCTGTCTTGGTGATCGGATACCAGCCTCTGTGGAGTTATTTCAGTGGTGATGAGATTGAGATTAATGATGCAAAAGTGTCACTAGTTGAAGCTCAACCAGACTTCAAATAGGCACTACAACTATATTATTGGAAAATTTGGCAAATGGAGCATATGAGTTACAAGGTATTCCAATGGAACTGGACATTCTCACTAGTCCGACTGTATTTAAGGAACATCACTTGAGTAAAGGCAATTGCAAAGCCTCAGTCAGGGCTTATCCTGAACAGAGAGACTCTAGATCATTCCCCAGCAAAACCCAAAAACAAAGCCAAACAATTAAAACTTTCTTCAGCATCCAGGACAGCAAGCTGTTATAGTTGCTGCAGATATGCAGATTCGAGCAAACGAATGCCTCTAGATCTAAATTGAGTAACTGAGCTCATAGGCTGGTTTCGAGGAGCGTGCATACCAGGGGCAGTCCATCTACGTCTGGTTTGGAACAGTCAAATTGCTTTGCAACATCCAAATCAGAACCAATCAAAATAAGCATCTGGTTAAATGGTCACCCGGTTCTAAGTGGAGGTTGATACCGGCATGACTATTTCAATGATCGCAGAACCAGTCTTTAACAAAAATCGCTTTGGACTCCAAATCTTACATTGGCACAAGATCTCAGCTAGACTGAGAACCTATCGCAGGAAATATTTACAGATTAAGGGTACAACTTCGGTTCTGATTTCTTAAAGACAAGCAGTTGGTTCAGTTACCACTGATTGTAGTAAAAGGCTCAGGCTGAAGCTTGCTGGAGCAAAATTGTTTAAGAAAGATTCACCTCGATTGGCTCAACATTTTCTGATTAGAAAATGGCTGCCTGAGTGAAGTCTTAATTAAATACCCAAAAGTTTCTCAGGAACGTCTAGGGACTATCAAAGGAGAGACAAGGCCACCTTGCATGTTGACCAGGAATTAAAGCCTGCCCTTGTGGCAGAAATCAGGAGGTTGGAAAGCAAAAGAATCATCAAACCATTCTAGTTTGCAGAATGGACAACACCGATCGTGATAATTGTGAAGCCCGATGGGTCGGTTCACCTTTGTGGGGATTTTAAACAAATAGTAAACCACTTCTCACAGCTGAATAAATACCCACTCCCTTGCATAGAGGATTTATATGCAGAGCTGATAGGAGAGCTGTCTTACACAAAACTGAACATGAGCAATGCATATTCGCAATTGCGGTTGGATGAGAATTCCAAGAGGTATAGTACAATTAATACACATAAGTGTTTGTACCAACTTACGCTACTTATTTTTATCATTGGCCTGTGCGAATTTTCAGCAGATGATGCATAACATTTTACAAGGTCTAATCCAAGTTGTCATTTGTCTAGCTGATGTGTTCACAACAGGGAAGAAGTTAGATGTTTCTCCTAGGTGGGCATACACCTTAGAAGGGAAAAACGTGTGTTCCAGGCACCCCAAGTGATGTACTTGGGCGAGAGAGTCAACAAGATTGGGTTACAGCTGGAAATGTGCTGCTGGAAAAGCGCAGCAGGTCAGGCAGCGTCCAGGGAACAGGAGAATCGACGTTTCGGGCATAAGCCCTTCTTCAGGAATGAGGAAAGTTTGTCCAGCAGGCTAAGATAAAAGGTAGGGAGGAGGGACTTGGGGGAGGGGCGTCGGAAATGTGATAGGTGGAAAGAGGTCAAGGTGAGGGTGATAGGTCAGACTGGGGTGGGGGCGGAGAGGTCGGGAAGAAGATTGCAGGTTAGGAAGGCGGTGCTGAATTTGATGGATTTGACTGAGACAGGGTGGGGGGAGGGGAAATGAGGAAACTGGTGAAATCTGAGTTCATCCCTTGTGGTTGGAGCGTTCCTAACCGGAAGATGAGGCGTTCTTCCTCCAACCGTCGTTTTGTTGTGGTCTGACGATGGAGGAGTCCAAAGACCTGCATATCCTTGGTGGAGTGGGAGGGGGAATTGAAATGAGCTACAGGGTGGTTGGGTTGGTTGGTCCGGGTGTCCCAGAGGTGTTCTCTGAAACGCTCCGCAAGTAGCCGGCCTGTCTCCCCAATATAGAGGAGGCCACATCGGGTGCAGAGGATGCAATAGATGATATGTGTGGAGGTGCAGGTGAATCTGTGGCGGATATGGAAGTTTCCTTTGGGGCCTTGGAGGGAGGTGAGGGGGAAGGTGTGGGCGCAAGTCTTGCACCTCCTGCGGTTGCAGGGGAAGGTGCCGGGAGTGGAGGTTGGGTTGGTGGGGGGTGTGGATCTGACGAGGGAGTCACGGAGGGAGTGGTCTTTAGGGAATGCTGATAGGGGAGGGGAGGGAAATATATCCTTGGTGGTGGGGTCCGTTTGGAGGTAGCGGAAATGACGGCGGATGATGTGCTGTACATGGAGATTGGTGGGGTGGTAGGTGAGGACCAGTGGGGTTCTGTCCTGGTGGCGGTTGGAGGGGCGGGGTTCAAGGGCGGAGGAACGGGAAGTGGAAGAGATGCGGTGGAGGGCATCGTCGACCACGTCGGGGGGGAATATGCGGTCCTTGAAGAAGGAGGCCATCTGGGTTGTGCGTTTTTGGAACTGGTCCTCCTGGGAGCAGATGCGGCGGAGTCGAAGGAATTGGGAGAATGGGATGGCGTTTTTACAGGGGGCAGGATGGGAGGAGGTGTAGTCCAGGTAGCTGTGGGAGTCGGTCGGTTTGTAGTAGATGTCCGTGTTGATTCTGTCGCCTGAGATAGAAATAGAAAGGTCGAGGAAGGGGAGGGAGGAATCTGAGACTGTCCAGGTGAATTTGAGGTCGGGGTGGAAGGTGTTGGTGAAGTGGATGAACTGTTCAACCTCCTCGTGGGAGCACGAGGCGGCGCCGATACAGTCATCGATGTAGCGGAGGAAAAGGTGGGGGGTGGGGCCAGTGTAGTTGCGGAAGATGGATTCCACATATCCTACGAAGAGGCAGGCATAGCTGGGGCCCATGGGGCCCTGCAATCTTCTTCCCGACCTCTCCGCCCCCACCCCAGTCTGACCTATCACCCTCACCTTGACCTCTTTCCACCTATCACATTTCCGACGCCCCTCCCCCAAGTCCCTCCTCCCTACCTTTTATCTTAGCCTGCTGGACAAACTTTCCTCATTCCTGAAGAAGGGCTTATGCCCGAAACGTCGATTCTCCTGTTCCCTGGATGCTGCCTGACCTGCTGCGCTTTTCCAGCAACACATTTCCAGCTCTGATCTCCAGCATCTGCAGACCTCACTTTCTCCTCAAAGATTGGGTTACACCCATTGGAAGATAAAGTGAAGGCAATCAAAAGTGCCCTGGCTCCCACGTTAGTACCAGAGCTTAGATCTTTCCTTGGGCTGGTCAAGTATTACAGAAAGTTCATACATAACCTAGCCTCTCTCTCTCAGCATTTTTGCATCAACTCTTAGAAAAGGATCAGCCTTGGAAATGATGATGTAGCCAAGCCATAGCTTTCAGGGAAGTGGAGCAATCAAAGTGAGATCTGGTATTGACATACAATGCCTCCCCGTATAACATTGGGGTAATATTAGCTCAATGGAGAGGAACGCCTAATAGCATATGCATCCAGGACTTTGACTAATGCAGAGCGTGAATACACCCAGATAGAGAAGGAAGGTTTGGCAGTCATATTTAGAGTCAGGAAGTTCCACCATATCTCTATGAACGTACGTTTGTAATAATAATGGACCACAAATCCCTGCTAGATCTATTTAAACAGGACAAGGCAATGCCACCCATAACTTCAGGCCAAATTCAGCAGTGGGCTCTAATACTAAGTATGGATTATGACAAGGAGACAGTGAGGACTGCAGATGTTGGAGAGTCAGAGTTGAAAAGTGTTGCCCTGGAAAAGCAAAGCAGGACAGACAGCATCCGCGGAGCAGAAGAGTCAACATTTTGGGCATAAGCCCTTCATCAGGAATATATGATTACAAGTTGGAACACCATCTGGGAGGCCAAGTAGCAAATTGAGCAGTTTCCCCAGCAGATACACCACCGGTGGTGCCACCACAGGAAGAGTCCATAATGGTTTTAAACTTTCTGGACATATTTCCAGTCACAGCTGACTATATCAGAATTTGGATACAGAAAGATCTGGTCCTGTAATAACTAAAAGAGCTGGCGGTAAATGGGGAAACCATAGGGCATTCACAGCCAGAATTGAAACTTCTGGACCCAGAGAGGCCAGAATACAGTAGAGAACTGCATGTTATTATGGAGAACAAGACTGATTGGCCCTAGCAAAGATCGCTGGCAGATACTGGCTGAACTCTAATAAGGTCATCCAGAGGTTTCCAAAATGAACATGTTGGTGAGAAGTTATGTCTGGTGCTAGTATTGGATGCAGACATAGCTGCATTGGTGGGCTGTGCCCAGAGTGCCAACAATGACAAGAAACTTCCCCACATTTGGGGCAATGAGTTGGTAAATCCTGGACTCTGGACACATCGACTATGGGCTCAATGTTCTTAGTAATTGTGAATGCCCACTCAAAGTGGTTGGATGTGCGCAGTCCATTCATCAAACGCAGGAATGACGATAGAAAAATTGGATGCATCTTTTGTAATACATGAACTCAAGAAGTGTTAGTCATCATTACCAGGCCATCATTTACCAGCAAGGATTTTGAGTATTTCCTGAAGTCAAGTGGTGTTCGTCAAAAAAGGACAGCTCCATACCATCCATCATCCAATAGTCAGACAGAGAGTGCAGTCCAAACTTTGAAGGCAAGCTTAAAGAAATAGCCAGATCTTCACTAGATACCAACTATGTTGTTCCTATTTGATTATAGGACCAGTCCTCTTGTGACTACAGGGATAACTCCAACAGAGTTGCTAATGGGGAGAAGACTCCACAATCTGATCTTCCTAAAATGGGGGTGGGAGTGGAGGTGGACAGGATGGCAACAGGAACATAAATGCCAGACACAAGACTGCTAAGTGAGAATTTACTTCAGAGAATGAAGTTTGGTGTAGGAACCAGGGGAAAGGACTTGCATGGATAAGAGGCATGATCGACGCAAGGTCAGGTCCAGTGACATATAAAGTTCAAGTAGGTATGGTGGTCCTAAACAACCATGTGGATGACATGAAAGTTGCAAACTCACAAACAATGCAGGAGCAAAGTTGCCCAGCTCCTCAACAGGCTTTCCAACTCCTTCTGGAACCCTTAGGTTCTCCCTTTCCAAAAAGCATTGAAGATACCTTGGAATCTAAGATGGACATGATGAATGCCGCCTTTGCTGCCTGAAGAAGAGAATGAATTTCTTCCAAACTGCTCCAGGCACAAGAGTTGAGCTCCTGTGCGTTACATGCCACCCATGTCAGAGGCAGAGTTGGTGAAAACTGACCTGGTGCTAAAATGCCTCTGGAGAAGCTACAGAATAAAAGAAACAGCCTATGTCCTCAGACTCAGTGGGGGAGGGATATGGTGATTGTAATGAGGTCAGCCAGGTGGACCTCAGAGAATATAAGATCCCTGATTGGGGCTATCAACCCGGTCCAATCAAGGACCCCTGGCTGACAGATAAGAACAGGAGTGTCCGCGGTTACGTTAGAGCCCGGGTGTCCTTGGAGAAGGAGCACGCGGTGTCGACCAACACCCTGGAGTTGTTCAGGGAGAGGTGGGCGCCGCAGGGAGTGGAGTGCATCATTTCTCCCTCCAACTCTATTTTGATTTAGTCCCTACCCTCCCCTTCACTGTTTTGATCACACAGCACTGCCCTTTGATGTGAAAGGCAGTGTTTGTCACTGGCCACCCGGGTGTTTTCCTATAAAAAAAAAAGAAAAATAAACAGGAGTACCACCCGGGTGTTTTCCTATCTTCCTGGTGGTGGAAATTGAATAAAGATTGGTGCACTTTGTGTCTTCCACTGTGTCTCACATCTGCACACACACACACCATGGGTGCTGGGGATAAAATAAGCACTACCGCACTTAGGTGGTAGTGTGGGGGTTAAAAAAAGAAAGAAAAAAGAAAAAAATAAAATTAAAAAAAAACAAAACAAAAAAAAGAACAGGAGTGTCCGCGGTTACGTTAGAGCCCGGGTGTCCTTGGAGAAGGAGCACGCGGTGTCGACCAACACCCTGGAGTTGTTCAGGGAGAGGTGGGCGCCGCAGGGAGTGGAGTGCATCATTTCTCCCTCCAACTCTATTTTGATTTAGTCCCTACCCTCCCCTTCACTGTTTTGATCACACAGCACTGTCCCTTGATGTGAAGGGCAGTGTTTGTCACTGGCCACCCCAGTGTTTTCCTATCTTCCTGGTGGTGGAAATTGAATAAAGATTTGTGCACTTTGTGTCTTTCACTGTGTCTCACACCTGCACACACACACACACACCATGGGTGCTGGGGAAAAAAATAAGCACTACCGCACTTAGGTGGTAGTGTGGGGTTAAAAAGAAAAAAAGAGGAGTGTAAGGGCAGTGCTTGTCACTGGCCACTCGGGTGTTTGCCTATATAAAAAAAAGAACAGGAGTGTCCGCGGTTATGTTAGAGCCCGGGTGTCCTTGGAGAAGGAGCATGCGGTGTCGACCAACACCCTGGAGTTGTTCAGGGAGAGGTGGGCACCGCAGGGAGTGGAGTGCATCATTTCTCCCTCCAACTCTATTTTGATTTAGTCCCTACCCTCCCCTTCACTGTTTTGATCACGCAGCACTGCCCTTTGATGTGAAAGGCAGTGTTTGTCACTGGCCACCCGGGTGTTTTCCTATCTTCCTGGTGGTGGAATTTTAATAAAGAGTCGTGCACTTTGTATCTTTCACTGTGTCCCACACCTGCACACACACACCATGGGTGCTGGGGAAAAAATAAGCACTACCGCACTTAGGTGGTAGTGTGGGGAGGAAAAGAAAGAAAAATAAAAGAACAGGAGTGTCCGCGGTTATGTTAGAGCCCGGGTGTCCTTGGAGAAGGAGCACGCAGTGTCCACAACACCCTAGAGTTGGTCAGGGAGAGGTGGGCGCCGCAGGGAGCGGAGTGCATCATTTCTCCCTCCAACTCTATTTTGATTTAGTCCCTACTCTCCCCTTCACTGTTTTAATCACACAGCATTGCCCTTGATGTGAAGGGCACTGCTTGTCACTGGCCACCCGGGTGTTTTCCTATCTTCCTGGTGGTGGAATTTGAATAAAGAGTCGTGCACTTTGTGTCTTTCACTGTGTCTCACACCTGCACACACACACCATGGAAAAAAGGAGAAAAAAAACAGGGGTGTACACACACACCATGTGTGCGGGGGAAAAATAAGCACTACCGCACTTAGGTGGTAGTGTGGGGGTTAATAAAGGAAAAACAGGAGTGTCTGCGGTTATGTTAGAGCCCGGGTGTCCTTGGAGAAGGAGCACGCGGTGTCGACCAACACCCTGGAGTTGTTCAGGGAGAGGTGGGCGCCGCAGGGAGTGGAGTGCATCATTTCTCCCTCCAACTCTATTTTGATTTAGTCCCTGCTCTACCCCGTTTGATCACACAGCACTGCCCTTTGATGTGAAGGACACTGCTTGTCACTGGCCACTCGGGTGTTTCCTATCTTCCTGGTGGTGGAAATTGAATAAAGATTCGTACACCTTGTGTCTCTCACATCTGCACACACACATGGGTGCTGGGGTAAAAATAAGCACTACCGCAGTTAGGCAGTAGGGTGGGGGTTAATTTTATATATAAAAAAAAAGTGTCAGAGGCTCTGTTCACTCTGAGAGCTGGCTCTAAGGGAGCTAGATCAGTGTCAAGGTCTCTCCACATATAAATAAAGGCTGATGGGATTCCAGCCTCTGTGGAATTATTTCAGATACCTTAGTGAAACAAAGAAGGTACAGAGGGGGTTTGACAGGGTGGGTGCGGAGAGATTGTTTATCACTGTGGGGATAATCTCAGACCATAAGGCATAATCTCATTTCATACAGAGGTGAGGAGGAATTGTTTTCTCTCACAGGATGGTGAATCTGTGGAAATCTTCACTGCAAAGGGCTGTTGAGGCTGTGTTATTAAGTAAAATTAGGCTGAGATAGACAGATCTCTAAACATAAAGGGAATCAAGAGCTATAGGTATAAGGCAAGAATGTGAAGTTAATGATTATAAAATGAGTCAAAGAGTTATAGAGATGTTTAGCACAGAAACAGACCCTTCATTCCAATTTATCCATGTCGACTAGATATCCTAAATTAATCTGAGACCAAGGCCAACCACACAGACACACTCCATTTATAGCAAGGCCTACATATCAGAAAGGGCTGCTAGGCAAAGTTGAACCGAATCATGGGTAACAGTTCATCCCAGCCCAATGAGCTCAATGCATTCTAAACTCACTTTGATCTGAAGGTCAGTAAAAAGATGTCACCTATCCCACAGACATGGATATACCTGAACCAGTGGTCACTGCCACAGACGTTAGATCAACCTTCTTGAGAGTGAACCCATGAAAAACGACAAGCCTGGATGGATCCCGTGGCTGTGTATTCAGATCATATGCGAACCAGCTGACAGGAGTATTCGCAGACACCTTCGATCTCTCCTTACTTCAATCGGAAGTTCCCACCTGCTTCAAGAAGACCAGCATCATTCAGGTGCCAAAGGGAAATCATGCACCATGCCTTAATGATTATTGCCCGGTAACTCTGACCTCTGTAGTTCTGAAATGCTTTGAGAGGTTAGTCATGACTCACATCAACTCCAGTCACCGGATTGCCTTGATCCTTTGCAATTCACCTACCAGTGTAACAGATCCACAGCAAACTCAATTTTTCTGGCCCTATATTCATCCCTGGAACATCTGAATAACAAAGATACCTACATCAGGCTCCTACTTACTGTCTATGGTTCCGCCTTCAACACCATAATTCCAAACAAACTCATCTCCAATTTCTGAGACCTAAATCTCTGCTCTCTCTTTTATAACTGGATTCTTGTTTCCTAATCCATAGACTGCAATCAGTAACATTAGGCGACAACAGCTCCTCCACCATAATCCTCAACCCTGGTGTTCCACAAAGCAGTGTACTCAGCCCCCTACATACTCCTTATACACTCACGAATGTATGGCCAAATTCCACCCCAACTCCATTTACTAATTTGCTGATGACACTACTGTTGTAAGTCGGATCTCAAACAACGATGAGGCACAATACAGGAAAGAGATTGAGTGCTTAGCATCATGGTGTAAAGACAGCAATCTGTCCATCAATGTAAGCAAAACAATGGAGCTGGTCATTGACTTCAGGAAGTGGAGTGGAGGTCATGCCCCTGTCTGCATCAATGGTGCTGAGGTGGAGATGGTGGAGAGCGTCAAGTTCCTGAAAGTGATGATCACTAATAATCTGTCCTGGTCCACCCATATCAAAGCAACAGTCAAGAAAGCACAACAACGACTCTATTTTCTCGGGAGGCTAAGGAAATTTGGCCTGTCCACAAAGACAGTTACCAATTATTTATTATAATGCACCATAGGAAACATTCCAACTAGGTGCATCACAGTTTGGTTTGGCAAGTGCTATTCCCAAGACTGCAAAGAAACTACAAAGAGAGTTGTGAACACAACCCAGTCCATCACACAAACCAGCCTTCCATCCATTGACTCCATCTATCCTTCCCATTGCCTCGGGAGGGCAACCAACATAACTAAAGACCTTTCTCACCCCGGTTATACTTTCGTCCACCCTCTTCTGTCCAGCAGAAGATATCAAAGTTTGAATACACGTATGAATATATTCAAGAACAGCTTTTTCCCTGCTGTTATCAGATTTCTGATTGAATCTCTCAAATGTTAATCTTGATCCCTCTCTCTGCACTTTCTCTGTGGCTGTAATACTGTATTCTGCACTCTGTTCTGCTTCCCTGATTCACATTGTTTGGTATGATATGCCCATAAAGCACACAAAACAACACTTTTCACATGACAACAGTAAATCAATCAATCACAGCAGGTACCTGGTGACTGCAATTCGTCAAATTTGCTTTTTAATAAGGTCCCTGGAAACTTCATGACTGCAACCCTCCACAATCTGTCATTGATGCATGTCCGCAGGAGCAAACCATGAGCCTCGCCACACATCAAGCTGCTCTTGGACCAACTCATGAACCACTTCAGCCCTTTAAAGTTTGCCATTGGGGTTTTAGGACATGTATGACTATGATACTTCTGCTGGTTGCTTTGTGTGCAGCGACACATGCATTTGATTCATCTACACAGGATGCAGCTTATGGCTCTTAGTTTGACTTGTTAGCACTCACGTACTTTGTACTTATTTAGAAGTCGGCAACATTTGTCTGGTTAATAGCAATCACTTAGCACACATTCACAGACTTAAGCGCTGACCTACGGGCTTTCAGAATCTGTGACTTGCATTGCATTTTCAGAAAAGCCAGGCAATTTGTCACATTGGGGACCACTGAACTGTCATGGGGGTGGAATGTCGCTGTGTGGATCCATGTCACATTAACATCACATCTGCAGTTCAATAGAAAACACACTGCCTGTGCTTCAAGCAAATAGCAATGTGTGAAAGTCAAAGCCAAAGGGGAGCAATCCTTAGTGGAGATAGGAAGCATTGCTGTCAGCTGGGAAATACTACCACAGTCAGCCAAGGGGCTCATCTGATTCCAGTCCAGAGGGCTGGTCTTACCAGTTCAGAAATCTTTGTCCTTGTTGTCTGGGGATTAGAATTCGGTCAGTCTAATAAATCACGTTAAACCAATCCAAGGATTACGCACAGGTTAGACAGACTGCTGCTCGGGCCGGGGTGGAGGGGTGGATTTTTCCTGCAATAAGTTGCAACGATGGATTAAGTATGATGGAAGAGCATCTGATGGTGATGCACGAATGGATGCAGTGTCCCCGGTGAGTGAGTATGAAGTGCAGAAGGAAGGAAGCGTTAGTAACTGGGAAGGGTGACATGGGTGGAGCCCTTACATTGACACAATGCATGCGATGCTGAGGGTTGTAGTCCATGAGCCTTGATGAGGTGTGTCTGCAATGGCACACTTACTAAGTGAAAGGTGGCCATGTGAGAATGAGGTCGTGGAGAGAAGATGGCAGCACTTACCCTTGCAAACCATTGAAGATTGTTGACCTTCTCCTTGCACCGCTGGGTTGTCCCTTTCGACCTAGAACACAACACTGACCCGTTGTTGATGTCTTGCTTGGATCGTGTGGCCTTCTTTAACAATCAGCTCGGAAGAGGACTGTTCTTCCTCTCCACCAAGACACCCAGGTCCCTGCAAGCTTACCTTTCCTCTGGGTCATATCCTTGAGAACCACAATGGGAGGGGTGGTTCATGGCTTACAGTGACTGAAGTGTGTTTAACTGAGCATTAAGTATAGTGTCAGCAATGAGTAAATTTTAGAGTTGGATTTTAGATTTTATTGTCACATACTCAAGTACAGAGTACAGTGAAAAGTGTATAATGTCCCCACGCATTATGCCATATTAGGTACTAAGGTACCTAGGTATCAAAAAAGCTAGGGTACAAAGTAGTCAGAGAAATGAGAGTTGAATGTTAAGCATTACTTCATAGCATAGTAGAAAAATAGAAATAGGTAATAGTTTACATTAAAGTCTTTCATAGTTCAAACTAGGAAAATAAGGGAATATGTTAAAAGTTTAGCATTCCACACTGTAGGGAATCTAATCTAGTCTAATCAAAGTACAAAAGCTCCTACTATTTGAGACCCCGATAAAGTCACCCAAGAACCCAGGTATACAATTAATGAGGCAAGAGGTGAAAGATTGTGTGACAAATGTTGCTGTGAGCCATGGCATGAATTTCACTCGGTAAAACACTTTAACTGAAATTGGGAAAATTGTATCCATAGTCGTTTCATCATTCCTTTCAATAGGTTCCTGAACTGAAATTACAAAGCACTTGAATAAAGTAATTAAGCCTACAAGTCTTAGGATGAGTATTTCTATGTCAATGCTATGATTCACAGTTATGATTTGACTTCTCATGATTACTGTTGAATTAAAAGCCTTCCTTTCAGGAGCTTTCAGGGTGGGGCTACAATTACAGATAATGGCATTGCCAGCTTCCTCTGTCAGCTCAAAATGCATTTCCAAAGCATGGGACATGTGGCCAGACCCAATGCAATTACTGCGTTGATAATTCTTTTCCGGGAAGTTGTTGGAACACAATTACTGAAGTGGCCATGTCCTATAGATAATGGATTTCCTGATACCTAAGCTTAAAGACAAAGGAAATCCTTTCAGAAGTAGCCATTAAAGGGGCCAAAATTCGGTTTTGTACAAATAAAATCAACTTTTTTTAACTAAATAGTGTACAATCTTCCTTCCTGAAAGTATTGACTCACATAGAGTACTGTTCCACAGTTGGTGCCCCTCACTCAAATTCTTGGCCAGGTCTCAGTCCTTTACTTGTGAGCCTTGAATCTAAGGGTAAGAAAGTTATAACATTTGCAGGAGTTGTTAGAAGGAATGACATACGAAGATTCGAGGGAGAAGATTTGTGGCATGGTGACTCAGTGGTTAGCACTGCTGCCTCACGGGACTAGGGTACAATTCCAGCCTCGGCTGACTGTGTGGAGTTTGCACATTCTCCCCATGTCTACATGGGTTTCCTCTGGCTCCTCCAGTTTCCTCCCACAGTCCAAACATGCAGGTTAGGTGGATTGGCAATGCTAAATTGCCTGTAGTGTCTAGAGATGTGTAGGTTTAGGTGGATTAGCTGTGGAGAATGTGGGGTGGGTCTGGGTGAGATGCTCTTTGGAGGAGCAGTGTGAACTTGATGGGCTGAATGACCCCTGTAGGGATTCTATGGAAATGCAGAGAAAGAATCATTTTTTTTGTTTAACTTGATCAGCAAATAGGAGAAAGTGAGGACTGCAGGTGCTGGAGATCAGAGTTGAAAAGTGTGGTGCTGGAAAAGATGGGAGAGCTCATGCTCGAAACATTGTCTCTCCTGCTCCTCGGATGCTGCCTGACTAGTTGTGCTTTTCCAGCATCACATTTATCAGGGAATAGGTTAGAATCATAAACTAGTTACAGCATTGAAGGAGATTTTTCAACTCGTGTCTAAACCAGCTCTCCACAAGATTAACTCAGTTATTTGTGGGCGGCACAGTGGCACAGTGGTTAGCACTGCTGCCTCACAGCGCCAGAGACCCGGGTTCAGTTCCCGCCTCAGGCGACTGACTGTGTGGAGTTTGCACGTTCTCCCCGTGTCTGCGTGAGCCCCCCTCCGGGTGCTCCGGTTTCCTCCCACAATCCAAAGATGTGCAGGTCAGGTGAATTGGCCATTGCCCGTAGTGTTAGGTAAGGGGTAAATGTATGGGTGGGTTGCGCTTCGGTGGGGCGGTGTGGACTTGTTGGGCCGAAGGGCCTGTTTCCACATTGTAAGTAATCTAATCTAATCATATACTCAATTGCCTTTTCCCCACAGCCTTGTAATTTTTTACTCTTGAAATAAATCTAATTCCCTAATGAAAGCTTTGATTCAAGCTGCCTCTACCTCACTGTCTGACAGCACATTCCAGATTCTAATCACATATTGCATTGAATGAAGTTGTTCCTCATGTTACCTTTGGTTCTTTACCTTAAATCGCTGTTCTCCAGTTTTTGACTTTTCTTCCAATAGAGTGGACTTGACCCCTGTAGGGATTCTATGGAAATGCAGAAACAGAATCATTTTTTTGTTTAACTTGATCAGCGAATAGGAGAAAGTGAGGACTACAGATGCTGGAGTTCAGAGTTGAAAAGAGTACAGTTTGAACGTGAACTGTACCCAGGTCCCTCACGAAGTTGAACACTTTCATCAAAGTTCTGTCTCAACTTTCTGTGAGGAGAACAGCCATCCTTCTCCAATCTATCTGCCTGACTGAAACCCCTCATCCCCGAAACTATTTTTGTGAATCTTTTCTACACGCTCTCTTCACATCTGTCATAAAGTGCCTAGAATTTGAGACAATGCTCCAGTTGAGACTGAACCAGGTTCACTTTTGATAGAATTTTCCCTTCCCTGGTGTATGGCAAGTATGGTGACCTTCTAAGGTCTAGGACTATGTGCTGAGGGACACAGTAAAGCTTGGGGCAGCTGCCGCCTAGGCACAGTAGGGAAAAGCTACCGTCCGCCAAAGTTAAGTGGGAGTCTGTTTAGTTATTGGAGCCCCTGGTTCCTCAAATATGTAAATATGACCTTGTAAAAGTAAGAAATTCATTTGGTTTGTTTGTCGGATAGAGTCAAACTCCAATGTTTCTTTGTTTCTTCTTATGCAACTGTACAGAACTGAACTGCTTTTGTAATTATGTATGTATATAAAGTTTTTTTTAGGGTAAAGTATATTTTTGAAATTTTAATAAGTATGGGAATAAAATGCAGAGAGAATGGAAATAAAGAAAGACTCTCAACATTGAGAAAGATGTTGCCCTTTTTCCCTTGAAGCTTTGAATGGTAATTTTACCGCTGAGTGAAGATCAGCTTATTTCCATACATTAGCACCCCATTAAAACCCGAAATTGTCTCATTCATATCCTACTTCCAATTCTGTATACAAAATAATGAGTGGAATAGATAGAGCCAATAGCCAGAGACTTTTCCCCAGGGCATGATTGACTGGTACGAGGAGTCATTGTTTGAAGATATTGGGAGGAAAGTATAAAGGAGACGTCAGAGGTAGGTTCTTTACGCAGAGAGTGGTGAATGCATGGAATGCATTGTCAGCTGTGGTGGTGGAAGCAGAGTCATTGGGGACATTTAAGTGACTGCTGGACATGCACATGGATAGCAGTGAGTTGAGGGTGCGTAGGTTAAGTTACTATATTTTACATTAGGATTAACCTCGGCTCAACATCGTGGTCCAAAAGGCCTGTTCTGTGCTGCACTTTTCTATGTTCTATGTTTTCCTCTCCTCCTGAGCAACTACTGTAAATGGTACAAAAACATGCAAAATTGAATGGGCGCCTGACAGCTACAGCTCACCAAATGTCTGTCTCTGACCATGCTGCCATTGCTTCTTCTACACAGCATCCCTGCAGGCTCCACGGCCAAGATCCTGCATGGCCCTAAATCCATGCAATTCCACATCAGCAAACTGCCAGCCTCTGACCAATTCAGGCCTTCAACACTTCACTTTGGAGTTGAGGCACACCTATGATTTGCAGGCTTCTGCCAGATTGCTTCATGGACAGAACATAGCCACAGATCGCATACAAGGGACGCTTTTGCACTGATATGCACATGTGCTTCTTATCAGCTATGATTGTAATGAACAGCAGAGCAGGCTCAGGGAGCTGAATTGCCTACTCCTGCTCCTAGTTCTTTTTATGGTAGAAAGTTTGCTTCCGATCTGCTCACTGACTTTTGCACTTACTTGGAGGCTGCTAGCCTCTACAGTTTAGTTCGCTTTTGAGTGCAGAGGAACAGGTATGCAACTTGTCAGACAGCAGATGGACATGTCACTGCATGGTACTGTGCTACATCAACATCAGTGTTGTAGAATGTGCCAGCAGCTTCAAACAAATGGCAAAGCATCGAAATCAAAGTGGGATTGCAGGGACTATAATCAGTCAAGGATCATCTGATTACACCACAGGGGATTGACCGTCATCAGTTCTGTAGATCTAGTGCAAGCCATCCAGAAGTTACAGGTAGGTCAGTCAGGATGCTGTTGAGACATTAGTTGGGGGGAGTTGCAGTAGTTTTTCCTACAACATGAGACAAAAGGAGGCATTGAGTCATAAACCTGCACTGTTGATTGCCCTGCACAGATGATTTATAAGTTTTTAAAAAACATGTTCATTAAGAATTCAGACAAAATCAGTTGTCCTAGTCAGGATACTTTTAATGGGCTTATATTTCTATAATGGGAGGATGCCCTTCCAAGATATATAATTGAAAAAATCTAAAAGATTAGATTAGATTCCCTACAGTGTGGAAACAGGTCATTTGGCCCAACAAGTCCACACCAACCCTCCAAAGAGTAACCCACACAGACCCATTTCCCTCTGACTAATGCACCTACCACTTTGGCAATTTAGAATGGCCAATCCACCTGATCTGCACATCTTTTGGATTGAGGGAGGAAACCCTTTGCAGACACAGGGAGAATGTGCAATCTCCGTACAGACGGGGCTGGAAACAAACCCAGGTCCCTGGCACTGTGAGGCTGCAGGGCTAACCACTGAGCCATCGTACCGCTGGACTTGACAGCTTTACAGATCAAAGAACAATGGACAAGCTGCCCAGTTAAAATCATTATCTTATAAGTTTGTATTTGTAGTTTTTCTCTACTAAAGCTGAATTCATAATTAAGTAGAAATTACTGGTAGAATTTTAACTGTGCAGAAAAAGGCCATTCAGCCCACTGTCAATGCCAGCTCCCTATGGAGCAATCCCACTTATCCCACCCCCCCCATAGCCTTACAAGTGTACTTCCTTCTAGCATTATGCAATTTCATCTGTAAACATTAGATTGTCCACACTTCCAAAACTATGTGGGCAGCATTTTGGAGTGGAATGGAAAGTCAATACGTACAACTGCCACCATCCTGCAAAAATCAGAATACTGCACATACTGGAAAGCATCCAGTAAGTCATTCAACAACTGTGGTGGGACTAACTAGAGAGTTAGCATTCTCTAGACATTTGTTTCTATCACCACAGCTGCTGTGTGACCTGCAGAGTGTTTTCAGTTCTGATGTCATCATCCTTTCTTGTGTCAAGACTCGATTCTCCTGAGTTTGCCACTTTCTACTTTTTTTTAGTGATTTGACGTTTTTTTATCCCTTATGCTATGTCAGCAAAACACACAGCTCTCCTCCAGGCCTCTACCCATTATCCACTAGGGGGTGCGAGAGAGTCGCACCAGACAAATTCTCTGCATCTGAGGGAAGCTGCTGTCCTCGCTGTAATATGGGGCGTGATGTGTTACAAGGGTCCCCTGGCTTTCCTATTCTCAGCATCAGGAACGTTTTGTAACAACTTTTGTTAAGCGCTCTCATCAAGGGCTAAGTGCTGTTTACAAGTTGAAAAGCATTGAGGGGCGGAGTCCTTTGAAAATAAAACTCAATTGATCTGTAGCCTCTGTCCTGATTATGAGACCTGGAAGCCAAGGCATGACTTTAATCGTCCTGCACTCCGGGCCCTTCCTGAGTGTTTGATCAGGCTTACACACAAAATATTTCTTAACTATTTTCAAACTGGGGCTGGTCTGGGAGGAATGGGTGTGGATCTGGATCCCATTCTGTCTGTTTTATTTCTGACTTACCCTAACCTCAAAACCTCTTTCTTTAAAGAACCGTTCCCTCCCCTGGTGTCCACTCTCCACCTCCAAGCACCTCTTTCCCCACAGTCAGAGCCACCCTTTCACGCACCTTTTAGAACTACCGCCTCACTAAAGAAAACGGTTAAGAAACAAATCTTATCTTTAAAAAAAGCGGTGAAACTACCTAAGTTTCACTCTAACCTCCACCCACTTCTGACTAATTGGGGTCCTGTCGATTGATTGGGTTAATGTTGAACATTCCGACAGCCAGGCGGGGCTTGTGTCAGTGAGTCAGTCTTAGTGTAACAGTGAGTGATCTACATTCAGGGATAGTTAACGGTGTGCCCAGAAGGAGACAGAGAGCTGTGTATTACAGCAGAATGCACTGGGTTCTTGTTACTCACGTCTCATTGATCGTGTGCTCAACATATGGTGAGTTTAAATTATTGCATTATTTGTGGATGTGCCGCATTCAACAGAAGTAGAGTTTCGTTTAAAAAATATCTCCGTTTAGTTGTTGTATTGCAACCTACTTTTGACTCCATCCCTCTAACCAGTTTGCTGATCCTATTGTTAAAGCCAACTGTTAAAACTTTAAACAGTGAATACGTTCTTCGCAAACTATTTTGGAAACCATCTCCTAATTAAATCTGCAATTGGCATATCTGCTTTTTCGTCAATGAAATATGTTTAATATCACCAGATTTATTAGGGGAGATAAACCTACTTGATTTTTAGGACTTTACACTAGTGTTGTATTTTATAGGGTGTAATGCCAAGTATATATCCGCAATCATCTGCACAAATCTTAAATGTTAAAGAAACACTGATGGTTGACAGATTTGCCATTAAATTATAATTTGTTTGTTATGTATTTCAATGAAACTTTTACTGCAGTGTTATTAATTAGTTACAGATACACAATGTGTGGTTGTCCTTAACCCGCTGAATTGCTATTTTCTTTCTGCAGCTGCTTGTTCTCCCGGGTCTGACCCACTTCCTGGAGTGGTGAAGTATGAAATAGTGAAACCTCGATTTGTGGACAGCATCCTGACGAAAAGGGACCTGTCCCCATCAGAGGTGAGGATATAATACAACACGCTTAAGGGCATGATTATAGTAAATGTGTGGAACTTCTGTAAATGACTGGGCGAGTCGAGTTAGAGCAGTCAGAAACAGGACAATGTAAGTGAGACAGATGTAAAGCAATAAGGAAGTGTGGGGAAGCTAGTTAAGGTATTGAGCAGCCAAGGTATTCTGGCCAGGAAGGCCTCAACTTTGGTATGTGATGTTGACTTACTCAATATCTGTGGTCCCAAGAAACCTGAGCTTAAAACAGAGCAGAGAGTTGGTCAGAGTCTCCCTGTTCGATGATAAACTAGACATGACAACTTTCTGGATCAGTGGTGCTGGAAGAGCACAGCAATTCAGGCAGCATCCGAGGACAGGCAAAATCGACGTTTCGGGCAAAAGCGCTTCATCAGGAATAAAGGCAGAGAGCCTGAAGCGTGGAGAGATAAGCTAGAGGAGGGTGGGGGTGGGGATAGAGTAGCATAGAGTACAATAGGTCAGTGGGGAAGGAGATGAAGGTGATAGGTCAGGGAGGAGAGGGTGGAGTGGATAGGTGGAAAAGGAGCTGGGCAGGTCGGACAAGTCCGGACAAGTCAGGGGATCGTGTTGCTGGAGGTTAGAAACTAGGATGAGGTGGGGGAAGGGGAAATGAGGAAGCTGTTGAAGTCCACATTGATGCCCTGGGGTTGAAGTGTTCCGAGGCGGAAGATGAGGCGTTTTTCTTCCATGCGTCTGGTGGTGAGGGAGCGGCGGTGGAGGAGGCCCAGCACCTCCATATCCTCGGCAGAGTGGGAGGGGGAGTTGAAATGTTGAGCCACGGGGCAATTTGGTTGATTGGTGCGGGTGTCTCGGAGATGTTCCCTAAAGCGCTCTGCTAGGAGGCGCCCAGTCTCCCCAATGTAGAGGAGGCCGCATCGGGAGCAACGGATACAATAAATGATATTAGTGGATGTGCAGGTAAAACTTTGGTGGATGTGGAAGGCTCCTTTAGGGCCTTGGATGGAGGTGAGGGAGGAGGTGTGGGCACAGGTTTTACAGTTCCTGCGGTGGCAGGGGAAAGTGCCAGGATGGGAGGGTGGGTTGTCGGGGGGCGTGGACCTGACCAGGTAGTCACGGAGGGAACGGTCTTTGTGGAAGGCGGAAAGGGGTTGGGAGGGAAATATATCCCTGGTGGTGGGGTCTGTTTGGAGGTGGCGGAAATGTCGGCGGATGATTTGGTTTATGCGAAGGTTGGTAGGGTGGAAGGTGAGCACCAGGGGCATTCTGTCCTTGTCCTATCCCCCCTAGTCCAGGAACTCCCCACATACGTTTGAGACACCACCCACGCCCTCCACCTCCTCCAAGACTTCCGTTTCCCCGGCCCCCAACGCCTCATCTTCACCATGGATATCCAATCCCTCTACACCTCCATCCGCCATGACCAGGGCCTCCAAACCCTCCGTTTTTTCCTCTCCAGACGTCCCCAACAGTACCCCTCCACCGACACTCTCATTCGTTTGGCCGAACTGGTCCTCACCCTTAACAATTTCTCCTTTGAATCCTCCCACTTCCTCCAGACCAAAGGGGTAGCCATGGGCACACGTATGGGCCCCAGCTATGCCTGTCTCTTTGTTGGCTACGTAGAGCAGTTGATCTTCCGTAATTACACCGGCACCACTCCCCACCTCTTCCTCCGCTACATTGATGACTGCATTGGCGCCACCTCGTGCTCCCGCGAGGAGGTTGAGCAATTCATCAACTTCACCAACACATTCCACCCTGACCTTAAATTTACCTGGACCATCTCTGACACCTCCCTCCCCTTCCTGGACCTCTCCATCTCCATCAGTGACGACCGACTTGACACTGACATTTTCTACAAACCCACCGACTCCCACAGCTACCTGGATTACACCTCTTCCCACCCTACCTCTTGCAAAAATGCCATCCCGTATTCCCAATTCCTCCGCCTCCGCTGTATCTGCTCCCAGGAGGAGCAGTTCCACCATAGAACACACCAGATGGCCTCCTTCTTTAGAGACCGCAATTTCCCTTCCCACGTGGTTAAAGATGCCCTCCAACGCATCTCGTCCACATCCTGCACCTCCGCCCTCAGACCCAACCCCTCCAACCGCAACAAGGACAGAATGCCCCTGGTGCTCACCTTCCACCCTACCAACCTTCGCATAAACCAAATCATCCGCCGACATTTCTGCCACCTCCAAACAGACCCCACCACCAGGGATATATTTCCCTCCCCACCCCTTTCCGCCTTCCGCAAAGACCGTGCCCTCCGTGACTACCTAGTCAGGTCCACGCCCCCCTACAACCCACCCTCCCATCCTGGCACTTTCCCCTGCCACCGCAGGAACTGTAAAACCTGTGCCCACACCACCTCCCTCACCTCCATCCAAGGCCCCAAAGGAGCTTTCCACATCCATCAAAGTTTTACCTGCACATCCACTAATATCATTTATTGTATCAGTTGCTCCCGATGCAGTCTCCTCTACATTGGGGAGACTGGGCGCCTCCTAGCAGAGCGCTTTAGGGAACATCTCCGAGATACCGCACCAATCAACCAAATTGCCCCGTGGCTCAACATTTCAACTCCCCCTCCCACTCTGCCGAGGATATGGAGGTGCTGGGCCTCCTCCACCGCCGTTCCCTCACCACCAGAACGCCTTATCTTCCGCCTCGGAACACTTCAACCCCAGGGCATCAATGTGGACTTCAACAGCTTCCTCATTTCCCCTTCCCCCACCTCATCCTAGTTTCTAACCTCCAGCAACACGATCCCCTGACTTGTCCAGACTTGTCCGACCTGCCCAGCTCCTTTTCCACCTATCCACTCCACCCTCTCCTCCCTGACCTATCACCTTCATCTCCTTCCCCACTGACCTATTGTTCTCTATGCTACTCTATCCCCACCCCCACCCTCCTCTAGCTTATCTCTCCACGCTTCAGGCTCTCTGCCTTTATTCCTGATGAAGGGCTTTTGCCCGAAACGTCGATTTTGCCTGTCCTCGGATGCTGCCTGAATTGCTGTGCTCTTCCAGCACCACTGATCCAGAATCTGGTTTCCAGCATCTGCAGTCATTGTTTTTACCTCGTTGATGACAACTTTCTGGGCCATTCAGTTTTGTACCATTCAATTCAGAGGGCCATCTAAAAGCAGTTATAATAGTGTGTTTAAACAGAAGGTTTCCTACATGGAACTCAACAAAGAATTCCAAGTGGTAAGCAGCTGACCTTTGATTCCCTGATGGTAGAATGAGAACTAGATTTTGTAGTCACGTGTACTCAAGTACAGGAGTACAGTGAAAAGTGTACAAAGTTGCCATCTTAAAATACAAAACCAGAATATTGTAAAGAAATAGGATAAATCAAACAAAAAGAAAAATGTCCAGTTCTGAAAATCCTTATCCAAAACAGAAGGAGAAAGTCCAGGTTTTAAAATCTGATCTCCCTGGGCCTAGCCTGGAGTTCTGGTCTGTCTCCTCGAGCATGCTCCACCAAATGCCAGGAGGAGCTAACTCATTTGTTACCACTGCTGCACATGCTCAGGAGGCTGGGCCCACCTTGTCAAAGTCGCCAAAATAGACTTTTTTTAAAGAGGGGGAAAAAAAAAGAAAAAGAGCAAAGGTAAAAGAAAGCAGATAGAAGCGGGCGGGCGCCGGGCCAAGACCCAAATACACCACTGCTGCTCCAATGAAAGATAACGGTAGGGAAATTAGAATGTTGAGGTTTAGGTGGCAATCTTTCAAATAGTTTTTGATATTGAAGTTTTGCCAGATGCTTGGAAAGTGACCGGTAGCATGGTCCTATAAACAAAGGGGTCCAATGTGTAACTGTGCACTAGTTAGACTAACATCCACAGTGCATCAGCTTCTGGAAGCAAGGCCAAGTGTATAGCTACCTGGAAAACCTAGTTAACTTAGGACAGATTTATAAAATTGGAGAAAGTGAGGACTGCAGAGGTGGAGAGTCGCATTGAAAAGTGTGGTGCTGGAAAAGCATGGCAGGTCAGGCAGCATCCGAGGAGCAGGAGGGTCAATGTTTCGGGCATAATCAATTCATCAGGATGGACTTATGCCCAAAACGTCGACCCTCTGGCTCCTCAGATGCTGCCTGACCTGTACCTTACCAGCACCACACTTCTTGACACAGATTGATAAAAGGCATGGTGGTATTGTGGTAATGTCACTGGACTGGTAATCCAGAAACTCAGGCTAATGTTTTAGGAATGTGTGTTTGATTCTTCCCATCATGAGGGAGAGTGAAATTTTAATTCTAACAAAATGCTGACCTGAAAGTAACTGTGTACCAACTGTTGATGGTTCACGAAGGTTCACTAAGGTCCCTTTAGGGAAGGAAATCTACTGTTCTTCCATGGTCTGGCCTACATCGACTCCAAACCCACAGCGATGTGGTTGACTTTAACTGTCCTTTGGGCAATTAGGGATGGGCAATCTGGCCTAGCCATTGACACCTACATGCCATTAACAAATATAAAATAAAAAATTGACACATTTTATAAAAAAAACGTAATTCAATACAGTACTGTTTGAGGCTTGTTAATTAAACAAAAGCAGGGTTATTAAAAGCACATTGGATCATTTATTACTGTGTTAATAAAAGAGATACCTGAAATAATGCTCTGGAGACTTATGTTTGAATCTCCCATGGTAACTTGGGGATTAAATTCAGTTAATTTTTTTTGCTAAAAATCTGGAATAGAATGCCATTGTGACCATATAAAATGTTTCAGATTTACTAATAGTGAAGGAAACCTCAGATCTCTATCCAGTCTGTCCTATGTGTGATTCCAGACCCTCAGCACAGTGGTTGACTTGTTACCACCCACTGCAACCACCTCAGAAGCCATATTGTTGTATTAAACCACAACGAGAAAGTCACTGCAGAAGTACCTTCATCACAAGGATTGCTCATCACTTTTTCCCATGGGCTATCGGGAGGGGGTTAAAAACATTGTAGCTTTGCCAGCAATGTCCACAACTTGATTGGCTTTAAAAATAAATAGAATGCTGCGAGACGGGACAAAACAACAGAATAGTGACTAATGGAAGTACTTTGTCTGAATGGCTGTAAGTAATGGTGCCTTACATCGGTGAATGCTGGAACCTTCAGTGTCAATATATAAAACCTATCTGGATATGGGTATCAAGAAGACAAGAAACTGCAAATGGCACTAAAACCAGTAGTGTGCATTTCCTGTAAAGGGGGCTGTGAATCCTCAGAATGCAGACAAATTAAGAGACTAAGCCGATAAGTGTGAGATAAAATCTAAATCTGAGAAAAATGGATTAGAATCTCATTACCTCCCTGCCCCAGTGTGTTTGATGAAGGATTGTAGTTGCTAAGATGGTGCCATTTGAGGACTGTGCCTCCACCCTCATCTTGCCATCTCCACTATGATTTAGCCCATTATGGGAAAGACTGTGGAAAGCCCACTTAAGGATCTGAATATAAATCCTGAGCACATGGGAGACTGGCCATGTAAGGAACATGAAAATTAAACCAGTGGAGGAGGGGGAAGCTTGCAGAGCTGGAAACCTTTGGGATGAGGTAGATATATGTTTCTTGTTTAAAAGTACTTGATGCTTAATTGAATGACACAGCATTAGAAAGCAGCTGGGTGGAGGGACCCCACTGGGATTCACTCCTTCTTTCCTTCATCACACACCCATGGTCTTTGATCCAGCAACAAGCTTTCTTAGTCTCTTACTGATTAGTGCCTCCTGTTGGTACTGCCATTTCATTGAGCTGCCAGTCTGCCCTAAGGGGCCCTGACTCCAGGGAAAGATCCCACTACTGTCCTCTGAAGTCCTTGGTATTATGTAATGAGGAAGGACAGACTCACCCAAAGAGAAGCAACACCAAGCTCTCCCCAGACCAAGCTGGAGTTCCAAGCTTCCATCACCTTCTCAAGAATCCAGCCGAGTGTGTTATCTTTTCAATAGAAATAGAAAGCTGTAGAGAGAGGTGGAGCGGTTTAAGGGCTATATGCACACTTTTTAAAAGCAGGAAGACAATTCAGTTGTTTTTTTTTCTAGAACAAGCAAATCAAATGTTCAGTTTTATAAATTAAGAAAGGGAGGCAGGGAAGCAGAAACAAATACGGATGGGCAGTTGGCTTCAGGCTCCTCATAATTGGAGAAAAATGGGATTGGTTTTGTTGGAATACTGAAGGTTAGGAAGAACTTGATGAAGTAACCAGGAATTGCTTGTTTCCAAGATTAGCGAGTTGGTAGATAACAGTCATGGGGTAGATATTCCTCTTCAACCTTTAAGTGATAACTTGCTTTTTTTATTAGCACCTGTAAGACAATTTGTACACAGCAAGACCACATAGGCATCAATGTGCTGAATGAATCTATTCTGGTGTTGGTTGAGTAATAAATATTGGCCAAGACACTGGGAGAAATAGAAAAAGCAAGTGATGAAATTGCAGAGGAGCTCAAGGACCATCTGGAGTAATTCAGAGATGGAGCCTGCAATCCACAGAAAGCAAATAATTGCATATTGTATAGCACCTTTCAGAATCCAAAGACATTCAAAAATGCTGTACAGCTAATTAAGTTCTATTGAAGTGTCAACACTTACATTATGGGCAGAACAATATATGTACTCAAGGCTGAGTTACCCAGGTCTTTTTGATCTAAAAGGGTATTGGGGATTACGGAGAGGCAGACGTTTAAAGTAGAGTTAAAGGCGCCATCAGATCAGTCATAATCTTACTGGATGGTGGAGCAGGCTGAAGTGGCGGAATGGCCTACTCCTGCTGTTTGTTATGGTCTTATGAAACATGACAGCCAATCTGCACAGAGAAAAATCTGATACATGACCAGCAGGATTAGGCCATTCCTCCTACTACAGTAGAATTTGTGGTACATAGTGTACCACAAATGGTTTAGTGTACCATTTGTGGTACACTAAACAAAGGGACCAAAGAACTATGGATGCTGGAAATCAGAAACAAATAGAATTAATGTTTCAAGACCAGTGAGTGAAGAATAGTTAACTTTGCTTTCTCTCCACAGATGCTGCCAGGGGTTGAACAGATGTAGCATATCATGAAGTTACTGCTCCAGAGATTGTGATTGTAACCCGATTGTGCAACATTGCACAGCAAGAAATTATCTTGATTTTCAGAATGATGATGTTTCATTTCTTCCTCCATTTATTCAGATTATCCATCCTGAAAAAGTGACTTATTCTGTAAATCTGGAAGGAAAAGAAGTCTATGTTCATCTTGAGAAGAATGGGTAGGATTGACATCTCCTTTTAACAATGTCCCATTATGTGCTGCTTTCTTTTAATCTATTTTCAGAGAGTAGGACTATTTTGAGATACTTGCATTGCTGTGTAAAAGTCTGTGCCATTGCATTGTAAGCCTTGGATACTTGTTTGTATTTGAGTGGGGCTGGTGCGAGGTCACACTGGTTAATTCATCATTGTGACTTTTTAGGCAAAATTGAAATGAGTGCACAGTGGTGTACGTCCACACGCTGGTTATACTCAACTGCTTTATTTTGAGCAATCTAGATACAGGTTGATTCTAGCATTGCAAACAGTTGATATTTTGTTTTCACTGAAAGCAAAATGCTAGAAATCACAGCGGGTCAGGGAGCATTCGTGGGGAGAGAGCAACCTAACGTTTCGAGTCTAGATGGCTCTTAATAATTTTTTTATTTGTATTTTCTGTTAACTCTTGTCAACCAGCACAAATGAATTGCACAGCCATTTAGTCACTAAAATGACATGGCTCTGAACAAGTTTGGAATGAAAATCAATTTAAAAATAAACTATCCCATTCTCATTCTAATAGTTTGAAGTAAGTTCTGCTGTTGGAAACAAATACTGGTCAGGTGTAAACCACTGTTCTAACTCAAGGATATGTTGCATGAATGGAATAAACTTTATCTGGGTTATGTACAAATTAAAATAAAGTCCATTCTAAAGCATCAGGTGAACAGGTCCCTGTACAACAAGCTTATCAATGCACCTTGGGGGAAAAAAACGTGCAAAAGGAAAGGACAATGCTGATCATTCTAACTTGTGTGCCATGTTAGTAATTTTGTGACCTTCTCCAATATGAACATTTCTTGAAGTTTGTCAAAATATACACACTTAATAACTGAGTGAAGGATGCAACATCTTGGCTAACACTTTGTCTGCATTGTCTTTCAGAGATAGCAGTATTGAAAAGGAAGGCAGTTTAAAATAAAACAGGAAATATGGTCACAAACTTAATCTGGATGACAGAATGAAGTAGAGGTCTGAGACTAGTGTACTGAAGCATTGACACAGTCACTTTAAACATGTAGACGGAGGAACTTAAGATAACTATAATAACTGTTTATATATCGTGGGAAAGAGTAAAATTCAGAGGAGCTGAAAATTATGCAGAACCGTGACAGTAGAAGTTTGGGAAAATAGTACTGAGACAGAAGTGTAAAGAGACCTAACCGGTATCAACAAACAGTGTGGAGTGATTTGAATGGGCCGTTAAGCATAGTGGATGGGGTGACATTGGAGGCTCACTGGGAGCATGGGAAGAAAAGATGCCTGCCAGCACACCCTGCCCCTCTACACACCTTCTGTTCTGAGACTCAGCCGTGGAGGGTCTGGAACTTTCCCCTGAATGCTGGGAAGATGAAACCTTTGGTTAGCATAAGTAGTACGGAAATTCCATACCATTGCTTCACACTTCCCCTCCCATTATAGTCTCTAATTTAACCAGACTGTGTTCATAACCTCAGTGTCATATGTAATTCTGAGTTGAGGTTCCAATCCTGTAGCTGTCCATTACTAAGACCACCAAATTCCACCTTGGCCATATTTCTCACCTCTATCCATCCCATCAACCCATTTGCAAAAATTTGTTAATTTCACAACCATTCAGAGTAGCTCCTAATCCTCAACTCATGTAAAATTGTCCATCTCAACACCACCTCAGTTATTACCCTCGTCCTAATTCCTGATTAGCATTAACTTCTGATCCATCAACTTCCAAATTTATAATACATTCAATGGCACTATTATTTGCTGATCCCATTTCCACATCCAGTGTCACTGTCTGAACATCACAGTCTCTCTGAGTCTGGCCTCTCTCAAATCTCACACTCCTTCACCTCACCCCTGGTGAAGTGGTGCCAGGATGTGATCCATGATCTGGGCCATGCCTTCAGCTGCTGAGGCTCCACATTCTGGAAATTCCCACATCTCTCCACCTCTCTTTCATCCTTTTTAAGACATCATCAAAAACCCACTTCTTCACCCAAGCTTTTGTTCACATCTCTTCTAGCTCAGTTCATTTTTTATGCCTCTGTGAAGCCAGTTTGATCATTTTATTCCTTATGTTAAAGGTATTCTGTAGATCCAAGGGAAATACATATCTAGTTGTCAATAAATATGTAAATGGAAGAGTGTTGGCTAAACGTAGTAAACATTCTTAAAAGTCATATCTCAAAGTGTAAATATGATCTGTTCTGTGGACAGTTACTGATGTCAGTGATTGCTTAAGGCTACACTGCAAAGTCTATGGCCCTCCTAATGAATTAGTAACCATTGCTTCTGCTAAACTGTTGGTGCTGAGTTACTATTTATTATAGTTCTTTGACCAGATCAGAGGCCAGCAGCTTTTATATTTAGAGGACAGTCCTAAGCACATTTCTATTCATATTCTGATGAACAATGAATGAAACCTTCAAAATTAGAATCAAAGACCTTTCATGATTTTGGTATTGTCTACTTGTCTGTTAGGTTGATGGGCTTTCTTCATTTTAATATAACTAAATGAAGGGGCCAGCACTCATTTTGCAGGATACCACTAAGCTTGAAGCTGTTATGGGAGTCATAGGAGTAGATGAAGAGCTGATGATTAGGCAAAGCCAAGCAGGAAGGAAGTGGAATTTTACAGAATGACGACTACTCTAAATCAATCTAATGAGGCTGATTTCAAAATCGTGAGGATGCTTGAATGCAGAGAGCTCCCGCAACACTCACTCTTATTGAAATTCCTTAAACTCCAACTTATTTATTTTGTGCTTTAACAGGGGTCTTCTGGTCGATCATTATTCTGAAACACATTACTTGGAAAATGGAACTGAAGTGGTAGCCACGCCACAATCTCTGGTATTCCTCTGTCATTTATTTAATTGCAGTGAACATTTGACATTAAAGTATGTAATATTTTATAATGCTGTTAATATTTTAATTTGCAGGATCATTGTAATTATCATGGTGTTATTGAAGGCATCAATGATTCCTCTGTCAGTATCAGCACCTGTACTGGACTCAGGTATAGAGTAATGCTCTTACTACATAAAACTGCCTTTTTCATTGGTAGTTATCCTACTGCTTTTTCCTCTAAGAACCCAAATTACACCAGAATATTTGTTCAGCACATCAATGGCTTTCCTTATTGCTTTAAAAAATGTAAATGGAAAGCTGAGGTTTGGGCCCACTTGAGTTTGTGAGTTAAATGATGTTCTCCCTTTCCAGACAAAAAAGTCCAAACATTCAGAAGCTCCACCTTGTAAGCAGACCAAGTCCAATGAGATGTACCTCCAACAGTTGAAGCTAAATTTAATTAATAACTTTGTCTCCCAATGATATGGTCACAATTAAATTATAATCAGTGTAGCTCGACTGACGCTTGCACATGGATAGGGAAGCCTTGAGTTAAAGAGTAAAGTGACTTGCCTTTTTTAAAACTTTGGAAAATACTGTAGTTTTGACAGCCTCTGAGTTACAGTAGTGACATAACTGGTGACTAGAAGGGAGTAATGGATCAGTCTGTACAAGGTACAGTACATTGGCACAAGGAAATGACTGCCAATTTATGGAGCTTTGCCAACATGGTTTCACAGTGAACAATAGAAATTGTCTTAAAAGAAGCATTCACAAAGCTGCAGATTGAACAATAAAACTGCTCAAGAAAGACTGAAATAATAATTCATTCGTACCCACCAAAAATAAGAATTATAATTCATTTGGATTTAAGCTATGCTGAGGAGGATTTGCAAATGATCTTACATTAGCTAGCACAAGAGTTATTACTGTTCATTATAATTAGATGAGGGGAACCAGAAAATGGTTTTAAATAATTAATGTCTGTACAAAATGTTTTTGATTTTTAAGTATAATACACCAAAAATAATTTTCATCAGAAAACTGTTCTCAAAACTAATGCAAATTTTAACATTTCAAGCTCAAACAGCAACAAAAGTCTTATTGAAGAAGCATTTATTGTGTCTCTGTTATGAAGAGAAATGGTATATTTCAAAGAATCGTGTTAAAGGAGGACATTCAACTCATCATTACAGGTCATCGTAAATAGTTGCATTAAGAATAATTCTCCTCGTCTCCCTTTGATTCTTTTGCCAGTCACCTTGAATCCTCTGGTTAACAACTGAGACCCAACTGAACTATGCAGTCATCTAATAATAAATTTCATGGTAATTGTAGGGCATGGTCAAACCGAGCTAGAACTATTTTTGTGGGGCAATTTAAAGTTGTTTTCCTTGCTCCTTGCAGGGTGCAGTTTCAGAATTGACATTCCCAATATACCTTTTAGGTTGGCAAAACGAAGTACCTCAAATCCAGGAAAAAATTCTAATTACAAAAATGAGAGTGTTTTGAATAAAATGTGTTCCTTCTGGACCTTCTCTCCTCTATCTAACTTTTGTAACATTTGAATATTCTTTAATAAACTGAAGTAAGCATTCATGGAGTTGGGATCAATATGCTTATTAATGTTGCTTTCCAGGGGTGCGCTCATGGCTGGGAGTAATGTCTACCTCATTGAACCTTTGGAAAGAACTCCAACTGGGCAACATGCTTTGTACAGACAAGAGCATCTGAGAGTGAAACGGGGATCATGCAGTACACGCAACTTGACACTTTATGACCATGGACCTAAAATGGCAGCACTTTACCAACCTCTTGGCAGGGTATATCATTCCTGTGAACTATATGCATGTTTGTGATACTTTTATGATGAGCAAAACATTTGGATATATGAGAAAATGTTGATTTTCTTTTCATGTTATAAACTGCATTCAGATTGCCTAATTTTCCCCTTTTTGTTTAGAGATCTGCAAAGGCTTCACAAAGCACCCGATATGTGGAACTTTACTTAGTTGTTGACAATGCTGAGGTAAATCTTAATCAAGATACTTTTTCACAAGTTGCCTTGAGTTTTATTAACTCGCAAAATCTTTCAGCATCGATTTCAAAGGATAGCTATGTTTCCAAATGATTGTTCTGACATTAGATTTTGAAGTTTTACACATTGTATTATATTTCTCCTGGACCCATGTGATTCACATTCTTCAAAACTCCCCAGGAGCTTGAAAGTTAGTGTAGTTATAAAATCTTTCAAGCTTTTTTGAAAACTATTAATAATCATGTGATTTTACAAATCTCTGAAAAATGTCATTTGAGTCATAGGGTTGATTGTTTCCTACAGTCCTGTAGTTGTGTGAAAAATCCTTGTCACTAAATTATTGAGATATTTTCTGATCAACTTATTCAGCAATGTTGTTACACACCCCTGGAGCAGGTAAGACTTGAATCCAGGCCTTCTGCCTCAGAGGCAAGGGCATTACTACTGCAGCACAACAGCCCTACTCGATTGTTGAAGAGTATAATTGTAATAAATTAAACCTGTTCCTTTAAGGTGGGTTCACTTTGTCCTGTTTCCCCATCAGTGTGGACCTTGGTGCTGGCAGATATCATCCAAGTTTGAAGCCACAGACACATCCATCATGTCAGTAAATATTTGAATTAAGTAGTGAGAGGAAACAATAATCAAGTTGAGACTGTACAGTGCTTGCGAAATAAATGTAGTGATTTTTGTATCAAGGGAACGTGACGAGATTTTTTTTCTTTTAAGTAGGTTTCTGGAAAACATTTTGGTTGATGGTCTGTTGAGGTCACTTTTTATTTTATTTCAGTATAAAAAATTCAGAGACCTCCTCACAATTCGACAGCGTATGATGGAAGTAGTGAATCATGTAGACAAGGTAATAATCACGTTATTTTACGGGGTGTGGCAAGTTACATTCGCTTCAATTTTTCCTGCTATTGCACAGATCTCTCAGGTCCTTGTCCTACTTCAGCCTCTAGAACAAGAGGTCAATACATCCACGTGCTGATTGGCATACATGGTTCTCTAAGCGACTGCACAGCTTGAAGAAAATGTTGGTGGAAAGATAAATAAAAGATGCACTTGATCTGTCTATCTGTCTCTGTCTATGTGTTTCTCTGACTGTGTCTTTTAAAAAAATAAGGAAATCATTATTATAAGTGGGACTCTTCACTGGAACTAACAAAACCATTTTAAATGTGACAAGAATATAGATTAATATCAAAAGGTCAAATATGCTAACAAATTTCACAAAGACAAACTATTCTTATAAATAGCAAAAGAAAAGCTAGACAAAGGTAATGTGGAGCATTTGATTTGACAAGGATTGAAAATGACCAATGAAATTATTTTTTTTTAGCTGCAAGAGTTTATATGAATTAGATATCCTTTTCAACCCAGTAAAATGATTGCCACTCCAAATAATCTTAGAATATTTTTAACAAATATTTAATTCTTTATATTGCAGTTTGTTGTTCTGCTTTTTTCTTCACTTTTTTTTCCCCATTAGTTGTACAGATCATTGAATATTCGTGTAGCACTGGTCGGAATGGAAGTGTGGACCTATTCAGACAAAATTGCTGTCAGCTCAAATCCTGATATCACTCTTGACAACTTTCTCAAATGGCGTAGGAAGGAGCTCCTGTTAAAGAAGAGGCATGATAATGCACAGTTTGTCACGTATGTAGTTTTGAAAATAAACCCCAAAATCCAAAAGCCATGGTTGTTAGTGTACTATGAACAGTGTACTATCTGCTTTGGTCTAAAGATTAGATTAGTTTTTACAGAAGGGGCTATACTGAGATCCTTTCAGAAATGTATTGCATTTTTGATTATTTCCATGTGATTTAATAAGAGCCCACATTATAACTCTTTAAGCAATAGATGCTTTTTCATGTCATACCTAAATAATATTTTACGGGACTTGGGAAGTGTCTTCTGTCCAACTTTTGTTGATTGCTTCATCAATGAATCCAACCCTCCTCCTGCCCCTGTCATGATGCCAGGAGCCCGTTCACTGATGAAAATTTCAAATAAAATGGTATACCTCATGACTCTTCAAAGCCTACCACAGTCTAGAAGTTGACGTTAATGGAATAGGAAACACTTATTTGGATAGATGCAACTTCTCAACCATCAAGAATTTTGATGCATTCCAGGATAAGGCTGTTCTTTTCATTGGCACCCCTGTCATCGGGTTCATTTTTATACACTCCTTCCATTACGTTTGATCTATGGGATTCAAGGAAATAACTTAAATTAATTTCAACAGCACCTCCTTCACTGTTGAGAAGGAAAAGAACATCAATGTCATGGGAATATTATCACTTCCATCTCCTCACCAAGACACAGCACCCTGATTTGGACATACTTCTCCAACCCTTTTTCATTGCCAACTCATATTCTATAATTCCCTTACTAATATCATTGTAGGAACAGCATTACCACAAGCATTGCAACAGGAGAGAGGACAACAAGGGATGGGTAATGAGTACTGTTTTATCCACCTCCCAAAGACGGATCATAAAACAGTTATGGCCCTATATTGATCTAGCATGAACAATCTCTGGTTTTTGATTGTGTATGTAGTGAGGGGCTCTGCAGCTTTAGTTATGTCGGTGCTGATTTAGCAGTTAGTCATGCAGCACGGAAATAGGCCCTTTGGCCCAACCTCACCATGCTGACGAGATTTCCTAAACTAAAATATGCCTGCTTTTGGCCCCTATCCCTTCAAATCTTTTCTCTCCATGTTTCCAGGAATGTGTCTGAAGTTTCTTTTGTATGATCAAAATGACTGTCATTATCATAATGCCATTAATATTTGCAAGGGAAATTTCAAAGCTACCATTAAATATCTATCCTTTCAGTGGAAAAGGTTTTGAAGGAACAACTGTTGGATTGGCAACAAAATCTGCAATGTGCACCTCTCTGTCTGGTGGAGTAAATGAGGTAAGTTACCTTCATGGCACTTTCTACAATTACAAAAAATGAAAGCTCCCCCATTTTCAAAACTCGTAATTTAAAAGCATAATTTATAGAATTACAAAATATTTGAATTTAATAAAAATCCTTCTAAAAATGAAAGTCTACAGCTTTCATTTTTAGTGGTAGTGTTATTGATGCAAACAACCAACAGGAAGAACATTCAAATCTCTTAAAATTGCAGATGCCAGTTTTTCACTTCCATGCTGTGGATCTCCTTATTTTCATTATTTTCCATTTAATTGTCCAACTGAAGAAATTAAACTCCAAGTGAATTTATATGACTGCCTGAGCAATAGAATTATGATTAAGGGTTAGTTAGCTCAGTTGGCTCGATTGTTGGTTTGTGATCTAGAGTAACACCAACAATGTGAGTTCAATTCCCATACTGGCTGAGGTCACCACGAAGGATTCTTCTCTCCACCTCCCTCCTAGTCTAAGGCGTGTGGTGACCCTTAGATTAACCCACCACTATCTCTCACTCTTGCTCATGAGTGTGCAGCCTTGTGATGCAGTAGAACTAGGGCAACTTGTTTTTAAACCTTTTGTGTTTATCTTTACAGTGATAAAACATCACAAGTTAGCTGATGGAATTACAGTATCAGGTTTGTGGGGGTCATAAATATATGATAGTCACAAATAAATTTGAAGAGCTTTTTGCAGTGAATGGTTGGAATGTAAAATTTGCTACTACTTGGAGTGGCTACAGTGATTATCAAAGAAACATTTAAGAGCAAGTTTGGTAAGAAGGAGAGCAGAATAGAAGCCTCTGTTGATAATGGTAGAAGCAAGTTTGTACACAATGCAAATATAAATAAACCTGTTGGGCCCAATTGCCTGTCTCTGTCCTATTCTTTCTTTTGGAGTTAAACAGTTTCAACTATGCCATCATTTTCAGTCATTGCTTTGTGTCCATGTATTTTCATAACAGAAGTCATTCAATGCCATAATGCTTCTAAGCTTAATCAAGAATTGTGGCTTGGACTTGTAGTTGTGATGGTAAGAGTTGTAACAATTCTGTTCATTATATGCAGGACCACAGTTCAAACCCATTAGGCTTGGCGTCCACAATTGCACATGAGATGGGTCACAATTTCGGCATGTCTCACGATGAAGACCACACATCATATTGTCGTTGCTCTGGCTCAAGGGAAAGCAATGGTGGCTGTATCATGGCAGAGAAAACCGGGTATGACCAGAACTGTATGCAACAAGCCCAAACAAGAACATTTGCTCCTGGCGTAATGTTATTTGATTAAATATTTAAAAGAAACTAAGTTTGATTTCAAGTTTTTAATTTTTCTGTGTGGTGAAAATGTTGGTAGAGTTTTGTGCTCTTCAATAGGATAATCCTTAAGTCCGTAAGCTGTAAGATCTGAAGTTGGCCATTTGGCCCTTCAAATCTGCTCCACCATTCAATGCTCTATCCATGTTAATATTACTGCCTCCAACACCATCTACACTTATTAATGTGTGGTGCCTTATTGAATGCCTTTTGGAAATCTAAGTATATTACAGCCACTGTTTGCCTTTATGTATCCTGTGCTACCTTTTTAAAGAGCTGTAATAAATTTAAGTAATTATTTCTATCACTATCATCAACCATGGGTGTGTTCCATTGTAATGATGATGTTTGACATATTTTCAAATTCTACGTAGACTATTTTTATTAGCTAAATTTAAATGGATTTTGTTTTTGAACTGCAACCTTAACAAGGAGAGAGCCCCAATTATATTGGCATAATAGCACATTAATTAACAGCAACAGGAGACTTTGGAGCAGGAGTCAGTGTTGTAGGCTGTGAGCATAGCATTACAGGAAACTTTTCCATTCATTGGCCAGTTTGAAGGGTAAGAGTTGGCCATTTGTCCTTTTCAGCCGCTGTGCCCTTCAGTAATGTTCTGGTTGACCCTTAACTCAAATTTCCCATCTGCATAGGCCTTGATCTTCTTGTCTATCAAAAATCTACCCGACCCAGCCATGATTAAATGCTTTCTGGGGAAGATAATTCAACACATTAGAAACTCTCTGGTAGAAAACATTTCTCCCCATTTCAGTCTTCAAAGCAAAACCTCTTATTCTCAAACTTCTTGTTCTGATCCCTTCAACAAGAACAGAGAAACATAATCTCGGAATCCACCCTGTCAAGTTGCGACATGATCTTTCAATAAGATCACCACCTCTCCTTCTAAACTGAAATGGGTAAAACTGCTCTCTTCCTAGAGCTAAGTCTTTCATCCCAGGCATGGATCATGGCAACCTTCTCTGAACCGTTTCGAATGCAATTATACCCTTGGAAGCAAAAATCTCAACTCTGTTTTCACATTCCCAGTCTGAAAGCTCCAATTTTGTGACAATCCAAATTTTATCTAATGCCATTTTACATGTTTGCATGTAATGTGAATCTAGACTTGATCTCATTTGACTGTTCTCATCTTTATTTGTTTTCAGGCCAGTGTTGCCTGAAAGCTTCAGCAGTTGCAGCCATCAGGAGCTGCAGCACTTCTTGGCAACTAGGATGACAGACTGCCTTTTGAACAGTCCCAGAGCAGATGAATTGTATGGAAATCCAGCATGTGGGAACCAGTTCCTTGAGCATGGAGAGGAATGTGACTGTGGTACTGTTGAGGTAATACGTAAATTCAGTACTTGTCTGGAAGATTTATGTATTATAGTAAAATGACATTTAAACTATCCACTCTCTGTTTTATACAACAGTAGGTTAATGTTTCTGTGAACCAGGCTCCGGCAACCTAAAAGATACAATGGCCCATCATTGGCAAGCCAACATAACACAATGGCATGTGAGGGGCAGTTTTGTTCATACAGTGCCTACCAGAAGTTTGGCACTCTGAGGGAACTCAAATTGGACAATGAGTCAAACTATGATGCCAGTTTCAGAGCATCATTGCTGTAGAACTAGGAGCAGGATATGAAACCATGCTCTCAATGAAGTGTCTCATATTACATAGATAAGCAGTACAATTTTAAAGTGTGGTGAATGGTATTATGCTTTTATCAGAAGGGGAGAGCAGGTTTCTGCAACCAATCTGTAGTATGCTTAAGGACAGGAAGGACCATGTCAAGAATATACATGAGGCAAGAAATTAAAAATTCACCCTGACCATCTGGAGTACTGTGAGCAGTTCTGGTCGCCCTGTTGTAGGAAGGGTATTATCAAGCTGGAGAGGATTCAGAAGATTTAACAGGATGTTCTCGGGTACAGAAGATTTGATTTATAAAGAGAGATTGGGACTCTTTTTTTTTCACTAGAGCATAGAAAGTTAAGAGGTGACCATTGAGGTTTATAAAATCACAAAGGGTTAGTGGTAGGTGTCTTCTTCCAAGGATGGGGGACTTCAAGACAAGGAGGCACATTTTTAAGGTGAGAGGAGAGAGATTTTAAAAAGACACAGGGGGCAATTTTTTTTACACAGCATGTAGCATGAGTAAGTCTCTGAGGAAGTGGTGGATGCACACACGGTTACAGCATTTTAAAATACACTTTGATAAGTATGTGAATAGGAAATGTTTGGTGTGATATGGACCAAGTGCAGGCAGGTGGGACTAGTTTAGTTTGGGATTATGTTCAGCATGGACTGGTTGGACCAAAGGGTCTGTTTCCCTGCCATTTGACTATGACTCTAGATAATGTCAAGTTACTGCTTCATTTAATCAGGGAAGAGCTTTTGGTGTTCTTAATTAAGCTAAACTGAACAACTCCCAGAATAGAATGTTAGCCCAACTACAGAGATCTGCAACTGCAGTTTCCTACAAGTTCTTACCAGTTACTTGGTAGTGTGTAAGAATTGATAGAAAAACTGTATAAAGGAGTATTTATTGCTGCTGTCAGGTTCCTGTTCAGTTTGAAATAATGGCATGTATAAACACATGTCCAATCCAAGTGCAAATGAACTTGTGGTTATCCTGAGCTAATTTTCTCTCACTGCCACCCACTTCCCCTGCTTAATGATTCATCATTTCCAGATTATTATTCTTGTCCGAGTGTCCCATATGTCAACTACTGTACTATAGATTGAGAAATCTATTGAATATTGCGGGAATAAAGGGCTCATCTTCAGCGTGCATGCAGCTGATCGGAAAACTGCTCTCAAGGAGTGATGCTGAGGAAATCACTGGCTCTTATTCCCTACTTTCCATCCACTAATATTAAGGAACAAAGAAACCTGAGTTGAGTATTGGTAGACTTTCAATAGGTTGTTTGCTCCTGGTTGTTGAGATTCTGCAGTGGGAATATCCATCCAGAAGATTAGCCTTTATAAATCATATAATTGTGTGTTTCAATGATACTTTGTATTTCTTTATTTTTTCTGTGAAAATAGATAGATAAATTTTGTAAGTACTGTGGAAGTGAATGCCAGCTGTGTGAAGCTGCCTCATTAGGAAATTAGCAGCTTGGTGTGTTTTAACATAGAAACTATGTTAAAACTGTTGCAATATCAAAGTGAGATCAGGATATCCATGTCTCCAAAATGAGTTTGACTTCTTTGTTACAAGGGCTTTGGTGGAAAGATAATCAGGCGCAGTAAAAGTAAGCTGTTGATTCATGACCAGCCTGTTTCCTGCTTTTTGTAAAATTGAAGGAATTAGTCCCTTGACAAAATAGCATGTGGCTCACAGAAAGTTCAGATGGTATATTTTGATGCCAATGTCTTTGAGTAATTGAGCTCCATATCGATGCCATTATGGTGATCATTTTACAATCCATTTGGAAGTACTGCTGAATTATTTCTTATTTACTTTTAAATTTTGCTCTACCTGTTGTTTTCCAATGATTTCTGATTTGAAGTGTCATATAGTAATAGTGTTCATTGTTTGAAAGTACAGTAATAGTTTAAGGACTTGTTGAAGTTTGTTAAAATTAATAATTGAAATTAATACTGATTGGTGTTCGACCTTGTAGGAATGCACCAATCCTTGTTGTAATGCTACAACCTGCAAATTCAAGGAGGGAGCGGAGTGTGCTGCTGGAGCTTGCTGCCAGAATTGCAAGGTACAAATGCCAGTGGCCACTATTTATCTTTTGTAAATCACAGTCCATGCATTTGATGTTGTAACCCAGACTGGCTCTGCCACATTGAGGGAGTTGGGGAATCCTTGATCCTGATGAACGGTTAACTCATGATTCCTTTTGCTTGGTCAGGTGGCTGTTAAAGATTGCATGGCACAATTGTGTATCCTCTGTGTAGTTTAGATTTGACTCTTCAACCAATATCACTAAGAGTTTGCAATGATATTCAGGGCACAAATGATGCAATTGTAATGCTCATGTTTTTATTTATTTGTATATTGGCAAATGTAAAATATTTCACGAAACAGAAAAATCAGGCAATAAAGAAAGCAAATGCATTAAAGTTATTCTTTGATGTCTTTCCATCCACTAATATTAAGGAACAAAGAAACCCGAGTTGAGTATTGGTAGACTGCAGTTTTGTTGTTATGAATGAAGACCCACTTTTGGTACAAGATAAACCACTTTACTCTGTTATCTGGTCCATGTTTATGTGAATCATTTGCAAGTCAGAGCTTTCAGGTTTTGTGATCTGTATTCTGTGCTGACCACACCTCATTTATCATCTTCAATTATTTTACTCTGTCATTTTGGGAATTGTTACTTCAGGTCATATTTTTTTAAAATTCAGATTAAATCAGCAGGACAATTATGTAGGGCCGCACAAAATGATTGCGATCTACCTGACTACTGCAATGGTGAGAGTGCTGAATGTTCAGAAGATGCCTTCAAAATGAATGGTTCTCCCTGCAGCAATGGAAACGGTTACTGCTACAATGGACAATGCCCTACTCATCAGCAGCATTGCATTACTCTATGGGGAACAGGTACTTTCTACAAAGAATTCACTCACTTAATCACCAAAATGTGAACTGTCTCATGTCTAGATTCTTCCACTCCAATTAAAATTAACTAGTCTCTATTCCTATTAGCATTTTCATGTTTTAGCTTTTGAAATAGATACATATCAAGTCATTTTTTCAGACAGCTTCAGTTTGTGGAATACCCTGCTCTGGATCTCAATAGCAGAGTCTTCAACTTGGCTGTTATAAACTTGAGGTGCATCAAGTCATGTGGTTGCACGTGTTCTTATTTTAAATCATCGAATTACAGATTCCAATAAGGAAATGATCAAGCCTTTAATATTTTTAAAGAGTATTTTTCATCATTTAATATGGTTTTCTTATTTTATAATAACTTCTTCAGCTAAACACACAGAATTAAATTCTGTGTGAGAAACCAATGCTTAATGAAGTTGGTACAATACAGTTCAACCCACTGCTTTTTAACATAATGGTGTAATTTATAATTCACTTGAGAATGCAATCTGCTTGTTTAAGGACAAGTTGAGGACTAAAATTAATTTGCGAAGTTTTTTTTCCATTGTGAAGCTCCACAACCATGCTTTTCCTCTTGCCAGGTTTGCCATATTGCACCATATTATTCAGTACATCCCATTTGATATTAACATTTGAAATTTGCAAAGTAAATTATCAATGCTATATAATTGAATCATCATGCTAATAATAGTGAGAAGTGGGAAGATGACTACCTTCTGAAAACTACAAAGACCAATTCAAAAAGAAAAATGAATGCTCACAATTAATAAAACTGAAGGGCCTTGAATGTTGCTGAATAGAATTAAAAGGGATTACAAGGCATATACAGCAAAGGGGAACAAGCCATGTGACACACACCATTCAGTGTTTATTCTGGGTTCAACAATCTCCCATCTTCCCTCATTTAATTCATCCGTTGTAATAATCGATTCTCCCTCATTCCTCTGAAATTTCTTTAATTACATTATTCTGTTTTGCTTCAACCACTCCCCATGTAGCAGATTCCACATTCTTGCCACTTTCAGGTGATGTGGTTTCTTGTGAAATCCTGCTGGATTTCCTGGTAACTATCTTTATCTTTATTGATAAATTTTGTTCATGCTCTTCCCACAAAAGGAACCATTCTACCCCCCCCCCCCCCCACTATCAAAACCTTTCATCATTTGAAGGAGAATGTTCAGGGCACTCTCCTGACCACCTTTTTTGGACTATATCAGTCCTTTCCTGATGAGTGCCCACAGATCACTGGGACTATTCTTTTTTTCCTCATCTACATATCTGGGTGTCTCTGGTGTGACTGAATACACTAAAACCTGTTAAGAGAATTCAAATGATGTTGTAGGAAAGTTGAAGTGATGAATTTGGTATATTGCTAAGTCACACTCTGCAGAAATATAGAATATCCAGCTTTTAGAATATATGAATATCCAGCTTTTAGAATATATGAATTTGCTCCAGCTTTGTAGCTTCACGGGAAATACTGAGGAAGCCCCATGCTTTCTCTACACTTTCCCTACAGCATTGGAATCCATTGGCTGTCGCCCTCACATATAATTAGTCTGCAACTGGACAAAGTATGGCATTGACATAAAATGGTGAGAAACCAATGCATCCCAATGTGAGCAAGATACGTCCACCTCAGCAGCAACCTCGATTGAGGACACCATACAACCTGATGTCGATACTCTTAAAATGGAGATAATTCCCAAATTATATAACAGAATGTTACCTTTATGCCTATCATTTTAATGTTCACGTATTTTCTGTTTTACATACACATCAGTAGGTACTATCTGTTATATTTATTTTCAGAGAGGCATTGATTAAACTCGGGAGAAAATAATAGGTTCTCTGATATTCTCTGTACAGGTGCTATGGTGGCACATGATGACTGCTTTCAACAGAATATGAGAGGAGACAAATACGTTCATTGCAAAGCATTTAGAAATGGTTATGAAGCTTGCCGGAGCAAGTAAGTAAAAACAACTTTGTTTTTGGAGCCATTGATAGGTATGTTCTAGCTGCCTCCCCTCTGACATTTTAAATTGGTCTCAGCAGATAGCCGTTTGACCAAGCTCTTGGTTATCTGTCCTAAATGCTTTAAGGGATTCTGTTAAATTTTAACTGATAACACTACTCTGAAGTTCCTCAGGGCATTTTATTACACTAGTCAACAATGCTGAGGGGCCTCAAACTGATTTAGACCTAAATTTTCTTAAAGACAATAGCTTCTCCATCCTTGCAGGAATGGCCTTGGTGGCGTACCTCAAACCCCCCCCCCCCCCCCCCCCCCCCCCCACTCCCTCCGCAATCCTAGAACATAGCACCTGTTGTGGTGGTGTGAGAGAATGGGCGTCATTTCCAACAATAAGGTCTGGTGTCTATTTGTGGGATGTCCAAAACATAATTTGTGCACTAATGATTTACTAGAAACTGTCTAAAGCTGCTAACTTCCTTTGGAGAGGTTGGGTACCCCTTTTGAGAAATAAAATACCATTTTGGAAGTAGTCCACACATTTGGGATAAGTAAGGTGCCCTTTGGAATTATTTTAAAATTAGGTACAAATGTCTTTAAAAATCACATACTCATGGTGAACATAAAGCTCATTTGGGTCTGTCAGAAAAAGAATGTCAACATATTTTAAACTTGTTTTATTTTAAGTGTTTTTGACAAAACCTTTTAATAAATATCAGTGCTTGCTGTTTCACTCTGTTAACATAAGTTTGAGAGTTATCATTTACAGAATTAATACTCCATGACTGATTTTACAACCTTTCATTCTCATTATGGGGCATATTTCATTTCATAGTCCCATTAATGGTTTCAAGTAGAACTTTGTTTAATCACAGCCGGAGTCCTGAGACCTGAATATGATGTATACTGGGCATTGTAGGTATCAGGGAAAAGGTAGCCTGTAGGTGCCATGAGTTGACATTAAGTTGACTTTAAGGCTATAAAAGCCATGAGGGTGGGCAGAGGGGTCACCCTCTGTTATGTCAAATTGTGAGAACACTAGTGTTCCTTTACTGTTTTCTTAGAAAATTTCTGTTATCTTCCCTTTATCAGTCTCCAAGGCTTGATTGCATTGTGACTACTAACAGCTTTTAGGCCAGCAGACTTTATAAGGTACCTCAAATTCTTGTTGAACTTTAATTATTTCAAGCTTCTTTTGAGATTCAACTTTAAGCTTTGTCAAGGCATTCTCCCTATCTAAGAGCTCTATAGTTCACTCTGCTTTCTCTTTGCAGAAAGAAGCCTTAAGTATGACTATAATGAGACTCAATCTCAGCCGTTGGTTTGATTTTTCTGTTGATTAACAATTTCTGAACATTTAATAATGGGGATGATCCATGTTGGATCAAAATGGATCATTTTCTCTGGGATAGCATTTTATCTTTGTTTTAAAAAAAAATCTCCCACTAAGAATGCCTCTTGGTCCTCAGTAGCGGCTACTTCTTGGACAGTTGCAGTGTGGTTGGTCTCATTTAAAGCTTCCTGGCTGTGGATTGAAATCGCCTATTGTTGCTATGCCATTTTTGAGGTAGCATGCCAATTTTCTGAATATGTGGCATTCAGCTGTGCTTGAAGTCAGACAAGAAGCAATGGCAAGAGCAGAGACCTCTCCTCTTGTGGTATTTGTCTTCCTTAAGGCATTAGTGCACTGGTTAACCGAGGCAGAGTCTGCACTGATGCAGGGAAACTCTGTCCCATCTGACAAGGAGTTTAACCTATCTGGTGACCTGCACTGCCTGGGCTAAGGTCATCTTTAAGACTCTGTTTTTCCAAAAACAAAAATCTACAAGGGCTTCACCCTATACCCTATTATGATGCAGGTCTGTATGAATTCTTCTTTCAAGTTTCATTTAAACATCAGGTATACATCATTTATAAAACAAAAAAAATAGTTTCCACTGACTCCTGGTTGAGCCAATTAATCTTTGCCTGGTCTGTAATGGTCTATATTTCTTCACAAACTGAAATAGGAGTCAAATATTTGTAATTAAACACTGTTGTGGTTCCTTCTGATGACAGTAGCATCAGTACTACCTTTGATCAAATACAACAATACATTGACCTTTTCTTTATCTGCCACTTTATCGATGCGTTAAGAATTACAATATCTGAACCACTGATGCCAGTTTATCCAATGTATGGTCTGCTTAGAACCCAGATGGTAAAGGCAAGGCTTTTTCTCTTATAGATTCTGTATGCTGCTTTAATATTAACATACTTGGGGAAGCAATGATATTGTACAGTAATCCAGAGAGCCAGACTAATGCTCTAAGGACAAGGGTTCAAATCTCATCAGGACAGAGGATGGAATTTGAATTCAATTAAATAAATCTGGATTTTTATTTTAAAAATGACTTTGAAACCATTGTCAATTGTCATAAAAATCCATTGGTTCACATGTGCCTTTTAGGGAAGGAAAATTTGCCATCCTTACCTGTATGGCTAAAATCTGGAATTAAAAACCTAAAAGGTGATCATGAAACCACCTTCATAAAAATGCACCTGGTTCGTTAATGCCCTTTGGGGAAGGAAATCTGATGGCCTTACCCAGCCTGGCTACATGTGACTCCAGATGCACCGAGTAATGTGGCTAACTTTTAACTGTCCCCTGAAAAGGCCAAGCAACTCAGAGGGGCAACAAAATGTGGACTTTGTGAGCAATGTTCATACCCTATGAAAGAATAAAGAGTTCCTTAGCACTGTGCAGGTTTTCTCCCTCATGCCATCATCTCTCTCAGTAAAGACTTCTTACCTACAGGAATGTTTTTACTCACTGTGGCAGACTGATTTTTTTTTCCTCTCTGCTTGGGGAATTCTTTGCTGTGGACTTGCTTTTTCAGCTTTGGTGTGAGCATTCCCTCTGTAGTATGCCTAGGAAAGCCTTGAAGACCATCACCAGCTGCTTCCTGTCATCATTTGAGTTTCTCCGGTTATCACTCTCATTTCTGGGCTTGGATTGTTAGGCCAGCCTCATCCTCCTTCAGTAGCACTGTGCTGCTTCTGGCCTTCAGTGTAGTCCCTCATTGTTGCTTGCCTCTGTTTCTGTAGAGATTGTGGTGCTGGAAAAGCACAGCAGGTTAGGCAGCATCCGAGGAGCAGGAAGATCGATGTTTCAGGCAAAAGCCCTTCATCTGTTTCTGTAGGTCACGTCACCACTGATCATGTAGTAAGGTGAGGTCTACACACATTTGTAAGTGAACATTAATATGTTTTGTTAAATATGACCTATGAATGGTAAAAAAAAGGACACCTTCAGGAATCTTACAGACTTGCCTCCGGTTCGTTATACCAGTGTATTTCAAATATTGTGACAAAGTGAGAAGTGTGCGTGAAATTTCTGGGAAGCAGCGACGCTTTATCTGAGCATCAAGATTGCATTCATGCTTTGGATTTCCTCTGGACCCTCGGGGCCTGTTATTGAAGGCAATAGCTGTTGACCTCAAGCACCCCTTTGACTGTACATGTTCAAGTCCCCAGAGCGACATTTTCATAGCCTCGCGCTACCGCACATATGGAGATTCAACACCATTTGTGTATGAACATTGACATTAATTCAGCTGAATAAAAATGGGTGTGCTGTTTCATTTTGTGTCAGTGAAGCGTGCCTTGATGCTGAAAAGGTTGGGGAGCACTTCAATATAATCTGATGTAGGTATGTCCTTACACACACACACGTTCTGTAGCTAATCTTAAATTAAGGGTATAATTAACCCTCTACTTCACACTACTGAGACAGTCTTGCATCTATTGTAACCCAAAGAATTGAAGTATTTCAGTTACAGTCAGCAGGTTGTACTACGAATCTGTTTAGGAATGTTTAGTTTTCAATGAAATATTGAGAAAATCATGATAAAGCTCTGTAAATTTTAAGAAATTACACAAATTCTTGGAAACCACGTGGTTTCTAGGTATTGATTACTTGAACAGTTGGACCTTGGTCTGGAGAATATCATCCTTTTCAATTCTCCATGATGGATTTATTGTTTTGTTTTTGCAGGGATGTTAAATGTGGTAAAATACACTGCATTGGAGGAAACAAATTTCCAATCACTCAAGCAATGTATGAAGTAAAACTACCCCGGAACAAATTGTGCAGGATTGCAACATTAAATGAAAAGAGTGATTCAAAGACTGATCCTGGGCTGGTCCCTTTAGGAACAAAATGTGGAGATGGGATGGTAAGAAATAATAGCGGGAACTACCGTGGAAAATCATTGAGAGCATTTTGTTTGGTAGAGATAGTATAGGACCAGTCTGCTGATGAAAACTGACAGCAGGGCACAATTCTTGCACCTCGACAGTCAGGGTCTATTGGAATTGGATTCCAACATTCGTATGAATTGGACTGGCAAGCTAAGGATGGTCAGTGCATTCCAACTTACTATCTTTCTGATAATTTTTTTTAAACCAAGATCATCTCTGTCTGATTATGGGACGATTTGAAGAAGAACAGAGTGCCTTACTCAAAATTCCTCTTTCATTCCAGCACTAGTGGAAGTAGTTTAACTAATTGACTGACTGTTTATGAATTAGTTGCTGCACCTTGCTGCCTACAAATTAGTTGCTGTTTTTTGCCTTCACAACAAGTGTAATTACAATTCAAGAGCAGTCCTTTGGAGAGTCCTGAGGAGATCATAAGTTTTACATAAGTGCAGGTTCTTTATTTGTGATCCCTCTTGCAGAAAGCATGTTTCAATAATCTAAACAGCCCATTACCAAAAATTTAGATGCACCCTATGATACATTTTATTTAACTTATATTTTTCCAGGTTTGCTACCATGGTATTTGCCAGAGCGTTGTACTTTATGGATCAAGAAACTGTTCTGGAAAATGTAATAATCATGGGGTATGGCTCATGCAAATTCTTTTTCTTTTCTTGATGCAAACTATTCAATGGCATTAATTGCATATTGGAGATTTAATGGAGATCTTAAAATATCAAAACCCTTCATAATTTTAAGTAAGGGGAAGCCTGTTTCCAAGGCAGGGCTATTGGCAAACAGAAGGCACCAGTGCCAGCACTTCAAGATAATTGTCAAAATATCCAAAAGGGAGACAGCAGACTATGGCAAAGGGCTGGGGACTGGGAATGGCTGCTCTTGCAGAGAGCCAGTACAGACATGACTGGGCTGAATTGCCTCCTGTTGGTAATCATTCTGTCACTCAAATTTTATTTTACATTAATTTTTGAAATAGAACTCAATGAGTGGAAGCAAATTTCATAGTAATATTCAATCATACATTTGAAGGAGATGATTTGTAGAACATTTTAAGGAAAGGGCATTGAGAAGCTATATTTAACACTATGTAAATTTATTCCATTTTCTGGTGAGATTGTTGCTAATGTTCTGAATTATTTTTTCAGGTTTGTAATCACAAGAGAGAATGTCACTGTGATCCAGGTTGGGCACCACCGTATTGTCTTACACGAAATAGTAGCTTATCTACAGGTAAGAATCCAAGCAACCACACAGAAATGAGGTGATTATTCATGTACATAAACCTTAATGTAGGTCTTCTAGAAAGAACTTCCCATATCTACAAATGAGTTATCCTTTCAGGATTTTTATTTTCTGCATTTACCGTCCCTTTCTGAAGTAAACAATAATTTTTGATTTTAAAAAGTAAATCATAAAATGAGAGATTATTTAATTTCATTGGATTAGCAAACTCAGGATTTGTATATAAATATTTTTGGTTACTTCAGAGTGCCAGAATGGATATGATGGGCTGAATTGTCCTCTTCTGTGATTCTATGATAATCATTTCACAACACACAATATGTTTCAGGCTGGAAATTTTCATTTTTCAAAAATGTTCATTTTCATCCAACTGAAAAAGCTTTATTTATTTAACCCTAAAAGATTTAGAAACTACATTTAGTTCCAAATATGGGTTTCTTGGAATTTTGATGAATCACCATAATTATGTTCTGCTACTGACACAGATTTCTGCATAGCTAGCATTAATGCTATATTATAACAAGCCTGATAGGAACAGCCTCATTTCCGCTTGATGCCTTGTTCAGTACCCATAGCTGAGGCTCATGACTTTGATTCTGTGACAACTTCTATACATGAAGGCGTGACTGATCCTTTGGATGGGATCCAAGCTTCCTTGAACTAGTGGGCTATGAAGATAGTATGCTATTCTCCATCTTGCCATGCCATGCCATATCCTCCTTGCTGTGTTCCCTTCCATATTTGTGAATGTGCTTGTCCCCCTCTCATTTTGAGTGCGATCAGAAGCACATTGTGAGAGTAAACTGGTGTGGTCGCAACCGATATGCGAAGAATTGGGCTAATAAATTCCTTTTTGTAGCTTGAGATGAATTCCAGTGATTTCCGGTATTTCCAGGTTTCGTGAGAAAGCTATTTTAAAGCTTTAGCTCTGCCCTCTATTTGTACAGCCCAAAGGGCAGAGTTGTGTAGTTGCAGAAATGAGTTAATTTACACTATTCTTTTCAATAGGAAATGCTGCCACAATCATCATTCTCTCTGTGCTCCTCCCCTTCATCATTTTACTTATCCTAATAAGTGGTGCACTTCTATATTATAAAAAATGTTTGATGAACCATACAAGCAAAATGTAAGTATAGAATGTTTTACCTAATTCAGTCACTGTTACTAATATTGCATTTTTAAAAATGTGACAATATTGGTATGAATCAAAAGTTTTGTTTCAATAAAAAACAGAATGCTGGAGAAAGTCAGGAGGTCTGGCATTTCAGACTTAACATTAACTCTGTTTCTCTTTCTACAGATGTTGCTAGCCCAGTTGAAATTCTCCAGTATCTGCAGTGTTTTGCTTTTATTTGTAATTGTTACAAGTGCACATCTCTATATAGCTCACAGTTTTAAGCTCAAGAATTAGCTGAACATGGAAACTTATACTACTTTTCAGGCAATTCAGAGAAATGGTGTATCAGCAGTAGTATATTTCCACTGTCATGAATACTTTATTAAGTGCATACAAGTTAACTAAAACACTACAGTGATTCAGAAATGAGGCAATATTTAAATTTTTACTCATCAGGATTGAGTTTGAATCATCTACTAAGTAATCCTAACACAACTCTTTTAAAATGCTACACTGAGGAAAAAGTAGCTAATTTTGATACTTGCATGTTATATGTGAATCACCACTTTATTCACCAAGTTCACTACTGTTTCAGCAAACGCAAAAATTGTGTTTCTAATCCCGTAGTCAATCATTAAAGCAGAGTTGCATATTCTTGTATTCTGTCAGCAAGGACCAAAAGTTTTGCCTAGATCACTATTGTCCTAAATCACTGATGTTACCCTTGCTGAGCTTGTGTGCTAGAAACCAGACTATGAAGGTGAAGGTGGGCTGCTGCGTAAACTGCTGCAGTCCATGGGATGCAAGATTATTGTTAGTTTTCCTCCTCATTTGCTGGCCTATTGTGGCTATATCCCAGTTAGTTCAGCTGACCACAATCGTAACTTTCCTCTCTGTGCAGTGTTATGAATATTTTCAAGTATTTTTAATCCGCCAGTTCAAACACATGATGACACCTACCTGGAGCAGGTTGGACATGCATGTGAAATATCTGGCCCAGAGGGTAGAGACTGTAACACTGTGCCACACAGCCTTTATTCATGATGCTTAAGTATGGTGTTTTCACCTACATAATTCACTCTTGTGATAGTTGACCAATACATAGCAACCAAAGATTAAATACACTTTCACACTCTGCTTTTCATCTTTTTGTATATTTATTAATAAAATGATAAAGGGTCAAAATTACAAATGTGAATGAGTCTTGAAAATGCAGGTTCCTGGCACTGAGGCAGCAGTGCTAACCAATGAGTTACTGTGCCACCCTAATTACCAATCACTTCTCAATTAACCACCTGTTCAACATATTAAACAATATTGAATAGCAATATTATTCAAGTTGCAAAGATGTAATGGGGAGTTATTGAATCTGTAGTATGTGATGTTAGAATGAAAGTAATTGAAATGGCCACTATTATTGCTTAAGACATTAAGTTCTATACATTGTATAGATAACACCTTTGCTAGAGATGAGCAGCCATTGGAATTGCATACCACATCTTGCTGTTTGGCCCTATGAGAGTTGCAATGAAACTGTGTATATCTTTATACAGTCTATAAAGATAAACAGTATCTTTATAGAGAAAGCCAAAATTAAAATTGGTGATTAATTTGGGTTCAAAGATTGTTCATTAATGTTCATCTCTTTCATATGCAAACAAAATCTAGCTCATGTGGTTTGTCAAATCCAACATTTGAACGAAAAGACCGAACCAAATCGAAAGCCACGTATCCTAGCAACAGAAGTCCACGTATAAAACATTCATTACTTGTTGCCTCAAGCAATGATCAGCGACCGCAGATTACGGTGATACCCAAACGCCCACCACCTCAGGTAAATCTGTCACCATGATAAATTCAACTATTTCCTGTTAATTCTAGTAACACTTGTTTGTTTTATGTATCTAACTATAGCCTGCTTCCATGACACTATCACAACATGTATTTAATACAATTGGACAGTCTTCTATATCTGCAACATTTTCAGCTGTCCTTCCAAAAGGTTCAATACTGCTAAATCTAATAAAGTTTCTTAACAAAGAAAAGTAAACTTGTTTATTGCTGAGCAATATTTTTCTCACTTTGAAGGTAAATTCTATCTAACATTTTCTAATTGTGGTAGCAATCATATGAGGTGGTGGCTAATGCACACCTCTGCTATAACTAGAGGTGCTTTGATTGCATGTTACTCAGCTTGTTGAGTGAACAAGCAAGGGATGGTGTGTTTCTCACCTTATCACAGGCCTTGGCATTGACAACCCAGGTCACCGTTCAGAGGCTGGCAGCTTTTAGATCCTCAAGTGTGCCAGTTAAGGCCTGCACTTTGGGAGATCCAGAAGCAAGAAGTTAAGTCCTTTTTTCTTCTTCTTGCTAGGTGGGGATAGGTCGGTCCTAGGGGTGAGTGGGTGGGGTGCTAGTGATGATGGATGGAGGAAAGACAGGAGTGCCTTTCAGGTGCCAAACCCTTGTCACTGCAGTTCCGCCACAATTTTGGGGAACAGGCAATTGAAGCTTCCCCCTTTCACAACACAGCAGACAGGTCACTCTGGTTTCCCTGTTGGAGACTAGCCACCTTTCTCTTGCTGGAGAGGCAGGATTGGGGAGGTTGTGAGTTGAGGCCTCAAAGTTTCCATCAATTGATCGTTTAAAGGCTTTTATTACTGTTGAGTTGGGAGACTCCCTGATGGACTTTTTCACCCAGTACTCAGTTGCTGAGGTGGTGAGAAGGGGGTGAGTTTCTCTCCAGGGTCAACTGATCCCATTATTTCCCCTTCTCACAGAAAGGGGAAACTGCACACTCTGTCTCTGTTCTTCATGCCTTCATTGTCTAGTTGTGTTTTATCAATTCAACCTTAGAATGCTTTTGTGAACTTCCTTCTCTTGTTCTTCAAGTTTCAAATTTGCTACTCTCATTTTCCCTCTATTGTAGAAATCAGTCTAATGTACTCAATAACTTGAACAACAACTTATAAACAGTAACTTTTAACATGGAACTAGCCAAGGCAATTTAAAGGAATGTTATCAGACAAAACTCTATTGAACCACAAGGGTTTTTAGAAGTGTTTAAGGAGGGCAAGAGAGGTGGTGAGGCCTGGGAGGAATTTCCAAAGTTTGAGGCCCAATTATTTGGGCAAATATTACAACTGAGACCTGAAAAAATTGCAAATGCAAAGGAGTTCAGAATTGGAGAACAGCAGAATCTAGGAAGGATCGGAGGATGTTGGGGATAAGGAAACATAAATGAATAGAGATTTCAATACAAGGATGATAAGTTTAAATTCAGGTGTTGCTAAACTAGCAACTGATGTAAGTTGGTAAGCATATTTGAATTAATTAGATTTAGTACAAGTGAGGGTGTAGATAGCCATACCCTTGGTAAGCTGAGCTATATGAAGAGTGAAAAGTGAGAGTTCAGCCATGAGGGTTTGCACATGTCAGGAACTGACCAGAAAAGCATGCATGAAATTTTCAGTGGTTGGATGAAGGGTGAGTGGTGAGGGGGAGGTGACTGGAGTTTTGTGATAATACAGAAATGATACGAGGCAGATTTGGTTTTGGATAGGAAGCAGGTTGAAAGCTCAGCAAACTACTTTTGTTCAGTTTTCCTCTTAAACTACAACTTTACAAGCTTTAAGCAAACTAAGCATAATCTGATTTCCCTCTTCAAACTTGCGGTCTTGAACTTTAAAGGCCATACATAGTGCTGTAATTGCAATTTTATAATAAGAAATAGAGTCTATGGAATGTTCAAATGTGATGGACTCCTATTTATTGATTTCTTTATATTTTTTTAAAAACTCAAGATACCTGCTGCATTGTAACGTTGTTTCCTCCTTAAATCAAAAGTGAGGACTCAAAACATTCAGTTTCTTAGTCTATTTACCTTAAAGGAAGTACTTGTGTACAAAATGAAGCTTTCTGGTTGCAAGTCTAGACTTAGAAGTTTAGACTTGAGTTTCTATCATGCTTACTTTTATACCATTAACACATTGGATAATAAATGGTATCAGTAGAAACAATTAACAAATAATGAGAGTAAGACGTTATAATGCAATAAAAACCCTTGTGAAAATCTTGATCAGAGAAAAATGTAGTTGCTTTGTAATTGTCGCCCACTGATCGAAGGGTTACATAAAGTCTGTTCACTGGCACTTCTAGAACCGGTGAACAAATATTTGAACCTCAAAATTAAGCTTTTTTACTGCTCATTCTTATGAAAAGTAGCAGCACTATGATTGATAGTTAATAATCTGCATACTTAATGAGATGAAAAATATGTCCAGTAATATGATTAGTTAATTACTAGGAAAAAAATAGAATCACTATGTGATGACATGTCAAACAAAACTGTAATGAGCAAAGGTTTTGATAGTACTGAAGATGATATATTCAAAGTTTGATTTGTTCTTGTTTTGTTTTACTTCTTTTAGCCCCCAAAACCAGCTCCTCTTAAGAGTTTTCCTACAACTGTTACAGCAAAACCTATGCAGGTATAATAATAATCTTTCTTGGAAATCTGATACAAAAACTGGCTATTTCTGGGTAATACTTTTATTGCTCAATAAACCTGTGCTTTTTGCATCATCATAATTTTTATCACAACTAAACAAGAATATTTTCAGGTCAGGCAATATCTGTGAACAAAAAGACTCAATGAATCTGACCAATGGTCTTTCATCAGAGCTTCTCTTTCTAAGGTTTCAGCATCTTCACTATGCTAAAATCAAAAAGCCAAAATCCATTTTTTAGAAATTGCACAATATTATTTGAACAAAAAATAAACCTTTCCTTTGAAGAATTTCAAAAAGGTAGTTTAATATTTTTGGCAATTAGTTATAAACTGCTTGTGTCTCATGCTCAGTTTATTATCTCCTCGTCAGATTATTGCTTTACAGCCAATTGGGTAACTATTATCATGCGCTTAAGTGAATATTTTCTTCCATACTTTTAGTCTTTATGTCTCGAATCCTGGATTCAACAGTGGCCTAGATAGTTTTTCGAAACTATGATGATATAATCTTTCTTATTGATTCAAAGAGAGGGTGAGCATGAATTCTGTGGGTAAAGCACTTGAATCACGTTGGCTGTAGGTGAACTCCCCAGTCCAGCCAAGTTGTAAAAAATCCTTGTTGCCACATTCATGGTTTTGTGCAAGTGTATCTGTCTGTCTTTGTGATTTCTTTTTGTCAAATAATAATAGCTTTTGAAAAAATAAGAACAAGAAGTTTTTCTTTCTAGCAAAAAGTTGAAAAACTACATGCACCACCTCCAGTCCCACCGTCCAAACAATATTCACCTAAACGTGCACCGGTGAGTTTTAAGAATATAGTTCATTTATTTTGTCATAATTTTCCATTTTTTTAATGTATAATTGGGGGAAAATAATTATAACACTCAACAGGAAATAGTTAATGCATTGTACTTCTGAAACATTTCACACCACATGAATGGGGTGTCACAGATTCAGTAAGCAGACAACTTTTTCAGGCTAGTGATGCAATTGCATCATTCTTCATATTTAAACACAATGTACTTGCATGGTAGGAAATAACTGCATAATTTTATGAACAAAATTTTGGCCTGTGATTTGTAAAAATAGCAGTGAACAATGCAAATGTTGCAGCAACTTCAGACAAGGGTAGATGTGTGGCTTCATGCAATATTTCTATTGCAATTGTGCCACTCCAACTAAAATGGCACTTGTGTGTGCAGCTCATCAATGAAATAAATGGGACAGGATAGGATTTGTGGTGTTTGAATGATAGATATGAATGAAACCTGCCACGTAAAATTGAGACCATTTCAAAATACACTTTTAATGATTTACTTATTTCTAACAATCAATCTCTCTGGCCTAGAAAATTAACTTTTAAATGTGAAGTCTCATTCCTTCAAGTTCTAATTGTTGTTGAAAATGTTCATTTTCTCGATCTCAAGCCAATTTTTTTTTTCTTTCAGGTTTTCCATTGATTTTACCAATACTAACTGATACTTCATTTAGTCCTTTCATTAGAAATTCTAACGTTGCTATCATATTTATTCAGATTTAAGATCGACAGTCTATTTTCTGTCCTTGCTGTTGTACATTCATGTTTTAAAATTAATGTCTTGATCCTCCTTTGAATTCTAAAATTTTCCCGATCCACAGACTTTATAATGTTGTCAAAGAAAATTGTAAGCCACCTCCTTTGGTCTGACACCATCTTTAAACTTTATTAGCCGTGGCGCACTGATTTTTTCCTTTGGGTATTTTTACTTTAAAGGCATGTATGCTTTTTAACAGCCAGCAATAATTCTTTTATATGCTAGCCATTGCCTATTTAGCATGCTTTTAGTGTATTATTCCAATCAACCACAGCCAATCTCATGCTCATACCTTCATAATTGTCCTTGTTTAGATTTGAGATCCTAGTTACAGTTTTAACTACTACTTTTCCAATGGTCACTATTGCCCACAGTTTGTTAAAACTGAATACTTATGTACTCCTTTCTCATCGCATAATACTAGATCTAAGATGGACTGTTCCCCAGTTGGTTCAACATATTGCTCCAGAAAACTACCATAAACAGATTCCAGGAATTCTTCTGCCACAGCATTAGTGTTCATTAGATTTATCCATTAATATGTAAATTGATATCTCCCATACTGACTGCATTCCCCTCGCTACGTGCACCTCTATAACTTGATAATTTTTATTGTATTCCACCCCCCTCCACCATCACCATTACTCTAGCATGGTCTGTAAACTATTCCGAGTAGTGTTTGCTGCCTCTTGATATTTCTTCGCTCCATCTGATTCTATCCTATTCTAATGGCAGATCTTCTTTCATGAAAATACTGATCCTGCCTTTTATCAGCACTACTCTATCTTCCCTTCCTATTTGCATATCTCTCCTAAACATTGAATATGTTTTAATATTTAGTTCCCAGTCTTCGTCACACTGCAGTCATACCTCCATGTTGGCAATTAAATCATATCCTTGCACTTGCCCTAGTGCTACCAATTCACCTATCTTGTTGTGAATGCTGTCTTTCTAACACCTCTGTAATTGACTCAGGTTGATTCTAGGATTTGTTTCTGTTGCTTTTGACTTTCATTCACAGCTTACTCCTTGCCATAATCATCTTCGTTTTTATTCAATTCTGAATTTCCCCTCTGGTTACCAACTACTAAAAGCCTAGACTCAGCCCTCTCCCACGGCATTAGCATATTTCCCCACAAGGATATTTAAACGTAGTCCTGCTAAATTGTAACTCTTGCACAGGTTTAACTGCCCCCTACCTGCTCCCAGTGCCCCAGAAATCTAAAACCCTTCCCCCTGCATTATTTTCCCTGAGTGTTAATTCATTCAATGTTCTGATTTCTGTACTCACCAAACCTGTGATATTAGGAACAAACCTAAGATTGCCTTTGGAGGCCCCTGCTTTTTAGTCTTTTCCTCATTTCCCAAATACTTTGGTAGCAAAAACAGTGTGGCAGATTATTTAAACTGTGATTGGGATTCAGTCTTTTCCCCTTGCATCAGTTCTGCCATACCAGGAATAGTTCTGGTAGACTTTTTGCACTCCCTTCGTAGTCAGAACGTTCTTTCTCAGATAAGAACAACACTGTACATACCACTCCAGGTATGGTCTTACCACTGCCCTGTATAGTTGTGGAAAGATGTCCCTGCTCCAGTACTCAATACTCACATCGATGAAGGCCAACTTACTATTTGACTTCTTCACCAGCAGCACCTTCGTCACCTTCATCATGAAGGGCTTATGCCCAAAACATTTGATTCTCCTGCTCCTCAGATCCTACTTGACCTTCTGTGCTTTTCCAGCGCCACATTTTTCAACTTTGATCTCCCTTCCCAACTGATCCACAGTTCAGATAATACAGCCTGCAATTTTTTTCTATCAAAGTGAATAACCCTCGCTTATCCACATTATATTCATTTACCATGTATTTGCCCAGTTATGCAACATGACCAAATCACATTGAAGTTTTTTTTGCATTCTACCCACAGCATACCCTCCCACTCTTGTATCATCTGCAAACTTGGAGATAATTACACACAATTTTCTCATTGCAATATATAGTGAATAGCTGCAATCCAAACACTGATCCCCACACTACTCCAATAGTCACTGCCTGCCACTTAGAAAAAGAGCTGTTTATTCCTACTTTTTTTTGTTGTTTCCTGTTTGCCAAACAGTTCTCAATTCACTTCAGTACACAACACCAATCCCATGCACATTAACTTTTATTCCATTTTAATAGACGTTCGGGGTTTAACACAACTTTTAAAATATCTGGCTGCCTCTTTACTTTGGTGAAACACTGCTATTGTGGTGCATAGAGGATGAGAATTGATGTATGGCTATCATTAAGTTAAAACAGTGAGTCAGACTGAAAATTCAAATCCATGTTCCTAATGACTTAGTTATGATATTATTCAATTATAAAATAATTATAATTATTTTCAAAATGCGTTTGCTCTAAATTTGAATATATTCAAGAAACACTTCAAAAGAAAATAAACTCTGTACATGTGCAGGCATTCACATGTGCCTTTTTGTGTGACTGTCCATGCATTATATACTGTTGAATTAGACATCAATAGCCTATTTTTAACATTTTAGCCAAGTTAGACACATTACATTCTTAAAATTATAACATGAAATGAAATTTAACTTCAAAATGCTCCTGTTTCAAACTTAATACCAAATTGATTTGTGACTTTTTTGGATAAATTGTTCAGTTAACTATCTATATTCATATTATGATTGAATTTGCTCTGCAATTTGAGAGGGAAAAGACAGAATCAGAGGTAACAATATTACAGCTGAATAAAGGCAACTACAGTGGCATGAGGGAGGAGCTGGGTAGAATTGACTGGGAGAGGAGTCTAGCAGGAAAGGCAGTGGAACAGCAATGGCAGGAGTTTCTGGGAGTAATTCAGGAGACACAGCAGAGACTCATCCCAAGGGAAAAGAAGCATGGTACAGGGAGGTTTGAGGCAACCATGGCTGACGAAGGAAGTCAGAGATAACATAAAAGCAAAAGAGAAAGCATATAATGTTGTGAAAGGTAGTGAGAAACCAGAGGATTGGCAAGCTTACAAAGACTGATAGAGGACAACAAAAAAAAAGAAATAAGGAGGGAGAAGATTAAACCTGAGGGTAAGCTAACCAGTAATATAAAGGAAGACTGTAAGGGTGTCTTTAGATATATAAAGAGCAAACGTTAGGCAAAGGTGGACATTGGGCTGCTGGAGAGATAGTAGTAGAGAACAACTGCATTGGGCTGCTGGAGAGATAGAAGTAGTGAAACCCTGCTATTGTGGTGCATAGAAATGGCTGAGGAACTGAATAATTACTTTGTGTCTTCTACCGCAAAGACTGACACGAGTAATATCCCAAAAATTCAAGAGTGAGGGGGCAGAGCTGAGTATGGTGGCTGTCACCAAGGAGAAGGTGCTAGAAAAACTGAATGGCCTGAAGGTGGATAAATAACCTGGACCAGATGGACTACACCCCAGAGTTTTAACTGAAGAGATAGTGGAGGCATTAGTGGTGATCTTTCAGGATCGCTAGAATCAGGGAGGGTTCCAGAGGACTAGAAAATTGCTAAAGTGACACCTCTGTTTAAAAAGGGAGTAAGGCAAAAAATGGAAAATTACAGACTGATTGGCCTGACCTTGGTCATGGGTAAGATCCTGGAATTCATTGTGACGGATGAGATTTCTGAATACTTGGAAGTGTATGGTAAAATAGGGCAAAGTCAGCATGGTTTCATCAAGGGGAGATCATGCCTGTCAAATCTGCTAGAATTCTTTGAGGAAGTAACGAGCAGGTTTGCCAAGGAGAGCCAATGGTCCTATGTCTTATATGATCTAAATTGATGCAATTAGCAAATAAGGAGGAAATTGATGGTTTCTACAGGATGACAAAAATGAGCTTTTCCTTCTAGGTTGTGAAACCTACTATTCAGCCTCCATTACCACCTGTCAAACCATGCTTTCCAGCTGCAGCTTCCAAACACATCCAGGTAAATCTTCAATATATTTTTTTAAAAAACTGTTGCTCCCACTGCTATAAACCAGGAGTGTTTTGCAAATCCAGGCCAGGGGTGAATTAGGCTCACCTGTATATGAACAAGGAGAAAGTGAGGATTGTAGATGCTGGAGATCAGAGCTGAAAAATGTGTTGCTGGAAAAGCGCAGCAGGTCAGGCAGCATCAAAGGAGCAGGAGCATAAGCCCTTCAGGAATGAGGAGGATGTACCAAGCAGGCTAAGATAAAAGGTAGGGAGGAGGGACTTGGATGAGGGGCGTTGGGAATGCGATAGGTGGAAGGAGGTTAAGGTGAGGGTGATAGGCCAGAGAGGGGTGGGGGCGGAGAGGTCGGGAAGAAGATTGCAGGTCAAGAAGGCAGTGCTGAGTCCGAGGGTTGGGACTGAGATAAGGTGGGGGGAGGGGAAATGAGAAAGCTGGAGAAATCTGCATTCATCCCTTATGGTTGGAGGGTTCCTCGGCGGAAGATGAGGCGCTCTTCCTCCAGGCGTTTTGTTGCCATGGTCTGGCGATGGAGGAGGCCAAAGACCTGCATGTCCTTGGCAGAGTGGGAGGGGGAGTTAAAGTGTTCAGCCACGGGGCAGTTGGGTTGGTTTGTGCGGGTGTCCCAGAGGTGTTCTCTGAAACGTTTCCCAATGTATAGGAGGCCACATCAGGTGCAGCGGATGCAGTAAATGATGTGTGTGGAGGTGCAGGTGAATTTGTGACGGATATGGAAGGATCCCTTGGGTCCTTGGAGGGAAGTGAGGGGGGAGGTGTGGGCGCAAGTTTTGCATTTCTTGCGGTTGCAGGGGAAGGTGCCGGGAGTGGAGGTTGGGTTGGAGGGGGGTGTGGACCTGATGAGGGAGTCGCGGAGGGAATGGTCTTTCCGGAATGCTGATAGGGGAGGGGAGGGAAATGTATCCTTGGTGGTGGGGTCTGTTTGGAGGTGGCGGAAATGATGGAGGATGATACGTTGTATCTGGAGGTTGGTGGGGTGGTAAGTGAGGACCAGTGGGGTTCTGTCCTGGTGGCGATTGGAGGGGCGGGGTTCAAGGGGGTAGGAGCGGGAAGTGGAGGAGATGTGGTGGAGAGCATCGTCAACCACGTCTGAGGGGAAATTGCGGTCTTTGAAGGAGGAGGCCATCTGGGTTGTTCGGTATTAGAATTGGTCCTCCTGGGAGCAGATGCGGCAGAGGCGAAGGAATTGGGAATATGGGATGGTGTTTTTACAGGGGGCAGGGTGGGAGGAGGTGTAATCTAGGTAGCTGTGCGAGTCAGTCGGTTTATAGTAAACGTCCGTGTTGAGTCGTGTATATGAACAATCCTAACTATTAAGTCTACCTGGTTCAAGTCCAATCTCGTGTGGAATAACATCTCTGAACAGATTGATCAGAAAATATCTAAGTCCTGTTCTAATCCTACGCTAAATGAGGGAATTCACTTTAGCTCTACTTTTATTTTAGTTATAAGTAGACAACATAGTCTGACTTTTTTTTCATCCAGTTGGCATGATGGCTATTTAATTCCATATTCCTAGTTTAAATACTGCTCCATTTGATAGCTCATGTCTAAGGTAACTTCCTTAAAGAACAAAATCATATCACTCAAACAAAATCAGTTCAGTTATAGATAATGATTGGGAAGTGTTGTTACTGATTTTGAATTATCAATGTTTTAAATCCAAAGAATTTTAAACTCATAAGTAAGATGAGTTGCTCAAATCAATGAGAATTGGTTTGTAACCTTCAAGGCACATCACTCTTCCACACTGATGAAAATGGTGATGAACCAATTGTTGTCTTTATACAATTTAGCCCAAATTCTCTCTCTCTGACCCATTCACAATGCTGTCAGTTGTGTTGACTCTGGAGAGCCCAATATTGAACTGGCCCACACTGAGCACTTATTTGGAGTGTACAGCTCACTGGGAGCATAACAAATTGCTTTCAAATTGAAATGCTGGAGTGATTGGCATGTCCTGTTTTTTGATAATTAGAACTTTTAGGGGCAATTTCAATGTTGTAAACAAGTAAATAAAAAGCATGTATTTATCAAAGATTCTATTTAATTTTTGTTAAGTCTGCTCCCCATTCAAGAGACTAGGCAGTAGCACACCGCGCATGAGCCCCTTTCCCAGCCCCCATTTCCATCCAATACCGCCTGCCCCCAAGCTTGTCCAGCATCACCTCTCCCCACCCTGTCTACACCCCCCACCCACCGTCCAACCTCCTGTTCCCCCCATGCGCCCCTGACCCCATCAGCCTCCCCTCCCCCTCTGGGGCAGCCGGAGTGAACACCAAAATAAGACCACTGCTGCCTTTGTGGGGTAAGTCTCCAAATAGCGTGCGCAGACAGACAATAGCACACAGACATTAGAACATAGAACATTACAGCACAGTACAAGCCCTTCAGCCCTCGATCTGAACCCCATCTAACCTACACAATTCCATTCTCATCCATATGCCTATCCAGCAGACACAATCCAGCAAACATTTTGACAAGTTCAAACTCAGCCTAATACAGGACAATGTTAGAGAGAATATCTGGGGAAGGGGGGTTTAGGGTTCACTCCTATGTAGAACTCCAGGGAAAGTGTGAGGAGAGGGAGAGAGGGCAGGAGGTCAGCCATTTGGAGATGGGAACCCAGGCACTATCAATGTCCAGGACTGTTCTCAGCAGCATTTCAGTAAGCCAGGTTCACTTTTAATCACTGTAGACAAAGGACGCGATCAGGGTTGAAATAGCTCTTTGATGTAATGTTTCTATCGGGACCTCGTGCTCTCCTTCAGATGATTCAATATTTGGTTAGCTGATATTCGAATAATCGAGGTTCTTCTGTAGTAGGTGGTATAAGTAGAAGAGGTTCCAGATCAGAATGTAATGGAAAGGAATTGGAACCCCTATCAATACTGTTGTACAACATGCATCTAAGAATATGTTGTCACAGCATCGCTGACTCCTTGAGTGCCAATTGGCTTAGTTGGCCAGAGAATTGGTATGGATCAAATTTGTACTAATGGTTTGATCCCTGTTGATCTGGGGTGGATTTGGGAACTGCCTCTTCTTCTACATATGAGATGCTGAGAGTTGGACCTCCCTTCAGGGACAGAAGATGATTGTAACAGAAGTCAAATATAAAGTGTTATTGTGACTAAACAATATAATGTTCTTCTTGCTAGGTTGGTTACAAGCCAAAAGTTGCTTTAAGGCCACCAAATCAGCCCAGATGAAGAGGAAATATGTCACAACATCATTGTATTTCAGACGCACAGCTATGGAGCTGGTAGACTCGTTGTCTTTTTCTGTCATGTCAGGAAGAGGATAAAGCGTTATCTTTGTTTCCTTGTCATACAAGTTTGTACACTTTGGAAAAGAAAATTTAAACAGTACAAGATGGTTAGGTTCAAAAAGCAAAAAACTGAACATCTCCAATAATGGTGCTTTCACGGTACTGTTGCCTTGATATTATTAAAGATACTTTTTTTTATTTTAATTATGTAAATTAAAATAATTCTCCTGCAAACTGTGATGAGATACAATTTGTGAAGTAATCCTTCTATTTAGAAAGAAGCGATTTTTGAAGAGAGGAAATCCAGTAAAATATTACATTTGCCTGCTTGATTTGGTCTCTCACAATGTTCTATGCATGGATGTGAATCAGCAGGATCATTTTCTAGCCCCATTCCAGTATTTGTGAAGAAACAACTTTGCACTTCATTGTCCAGTTGAAGTATTTAGTCTGATTTGATCAAAATAAGGATTTTTACAAATTTTGTTTCAATTTTTTTGGAGGTTTGCCTAAATTAGTTGGTTCAAATAGAAAACAAAGTCTAGTATAGACTTAATTAGGCAAGTTGCCTATACTATACCATATTAAGATTTGATGAAATTGGTCTCTAATATAAAAGCTATATGTCATGGATAACCTTTCCTCAAAAAGCTGAGGACAGAATCAACAGGACACTCTGGTGAAAGGTCACTTACCCTAAACGTTAACTTTGTTACACTCTGCCCAAAAGCTGCCAAATCCAATGAATTTATCCAGCATTTTGTCATTATTACAAATCTCTTTTCTGTCCAGCAATAAATTGTTTCATTTAGAACAATTGGGAATCGGCCTAAGTTGAGCTTCATGTTGGAACTCTTTTGTCTGCATGTCATGTGACCTTGCCCATGATTGAACAATCCTCCCAGTGCTGGTTGATTTATCCTTTGGTATACCATGTTCTCCTCTCAATAATATTGTACCATTTCATTTATGCAAGTTTACAATTAAGGACAAAGTACTTATTTTATTTATAAAGATGAATTAGCATTCATTGCACAGTCCTCTTTGGTACATTTGCAGGGATTTAATTACTGACATTGGAAATACAGCTGTAAGCCTACAGGTGACCCAAATAACCAATCTTAAATAAGCAAATCCCAATCAGTATAGATTTGGGTAAAAGCAAACAAACAACAGAAAATGCTGGGGAAACGCAGCTGATCTGGTGAAGGGTCACTGGGCTCAACGTTAACTCTGTCTTCTGTCCACAGATGTTGTCAGATCGGCTGATGTTCTCCAGCAATTTCTGTATTTGTTTGTTTCAGATCTTCAGCATTCACAATTCTTTGTTTCAGATTTTGTTAGATTTTAGAACTCATCATTAAATGTACATTATTTCCCCTCAAATTTGTGCCTTAACCCAGATTACTAGAAGCATGACACATGCTTGAAGAATATTAAAATAAATTTTGATGGAGATATATGTATGTACAATTTTACTTATTCTCGATCAATGCTTTTGTCTATTTTAATTCAAGGAAACTTTTTTTAAAATGATCTAATTTTGTTTGTGTGCATTTTATTTTGGAATGTGTGAGAGAAATCAAACATTAGTGTCAAAGTTCTGATTTATAGGTTGGCATTCCTGATTAACACAGATTTCAAAAACAACTTGTAAGCCAACAAAAAGACAATTCAGAGGGAAAATAAATCTTAGAATCAGGTGCATAATTCATTAACTGTATTTTCACCTGAATGACTCTTGTTACATTTTTTAAAAAACATGAAGGTTAGCAGGAGAAAAAACTGCAAATTTCTGAATTGAAATAGTTTTTAGCTAGCTAATGAAGTACTTGGAAAACCTGATTGGAACAATGGGAATTTTTTTTAAATACATTTCCATGGTATTTGTGGTGGCAAGAATGCTTTTGAGCATATCAAAGATAGCAGTTGAGATGAGAGACCTCTCATTTCCACTAAATAAACAACTCTATTCAGAATTGCTAAAGTGCATTTTCTTAAAAAATGAATATGCTGAGATGAACAGGTTTTGATTGCCCATTTGTGGAACCTATATTTTGCACTGATTTTGCTTTAAAATCTTCTACACTATCATTTTAATCAGAGCAAAAAACTGTTTTGATTTAATGTTGTCAAAGGTTATTTAAATTTTCTCAACTTTTAAAATCAAAAATTGGTGAATTATGATATCAATTGTTATCTAGTTTTAATATTTGACTTTTCAGTTCCATTTTGTTAAATCCCACAAAAATGTTCATAAATTATTTGCACTTTTTCAGCTGGACTGAACAAATAATTGTCAGTGTGCAATGGGTTATTTATTTGCTAAGGAAAATAAATACTGTACTTGTAATTATGTACTGCAACTGGCTTTGAGAAATTGATTATTTTATTGTGTCCCTGCCTCACAAGTAGACCCGAAGTACAATTGAACCCATTTAACTGAGTGGCTATAGAAATAAGATTCTAAGTCCTAGGCAAAACTACACTAATTTATGCCATCATTTTTATGCCTTTTATTCATACCTTGATAAAAGTCAGAATTATGCAAGTTCCCCTTTCAGGATACCCTCTGATCCAAAAGCAAGAGGTGCTGTTTATGATTTTAAATTGAAAACTATTTCAGTTGACTGATAACACAGGATAGGCTTCACACCAGGTTTGTGGACATCCAGATTTTTCTTGTGTACCCGAATCAAGCACCTTTTTCAGAGTCTTTCCTAATCTCTCAAAAAAAGTTTAAAACTTAGCTTTTTAAATCCTCTACTTCCTTCTTGCAAAGTTTAATGGAATGGTGAGCCTGTCACAACTAAGCTGCATTTTTCAAAATGCCATCTAGGTCCTATACACATCAAACAACCTCAATTAGTATATATTACTGAGACTTCTGCCTGAGTCAGGTTTCATCCATTAGCAAAGCAGCAATATTCAAATTATTTGCTGCTCCACTTCCATTATAGAGTAGAGTTGCTTGATTTTAAGTCTTCCTTTTGACTAATATAGGCAAAATAAAACTGTCACTACTCTGTCCTAATTTCAGAAGATTACCCTCTGTGGCACTAGCAGCATTTTCCATTTTGCAGTAATACTACTACAGCCCAATATAAATTCTACTGGAATTCCACAAATTAATTTCACACCCAACCCAACAGACAGCCGAAGGAATTTTCACTTTACTCATCTATGTTGGGTTTGAACTGTCAATATCTATCTAGCTATGGTCCCCAATATCTATGGAAGAAATCTTTCATGTGTTAAGTTTATTTGGCAAACAATATTGTTTCTCTTTGAATTCAAGTGCAATAATGAATAAATGTTCTCTTGGTCTACTATGACATGTGATCTCTACCACAAGATGTATGCAATACAGATAACTATCTTAGCAGCACTTAAGTGTTTTTTTTTAATGACCAGACAACTGTTTCATAAAGACAGAATGTAGTGCCAAAAGTGAAGCTGTGAATGTGTTGAAGAACTGTGAGTAAAATTGGCAGAGACTTATGTTCAGAGATGTGAAAGCCACTACAAGCAACTGAAAGAGCAAAAAAAAAAGACCATAGTTGAAAGAGGAAGAGAAAATGGCTACAGCTTTTCCATTCCCAGCAAAGCACAAGATAGTGATAGCTTTGTTTAACAAGCTAAAACAGCTACCTGTCACAACACTTTGAACCAGTCTCTTCCCACCAGTGATAAGTGTATTCAACCATGACTCTTTCTGAAGAACAAAAACAATTGCAGAAATTCCAAGACTCAAAAGTGAGCTTTGAACTTCAAAATAACAAATATTTAATATGTCCCATTCAGGAGTTGAGGGCCTAGGTTGAAAAATAGTTCATTGATTTGCTCAGCTCAAAATTCTGTAAATTTGCCCAACTAAAAGATGGTCTAGTTAAAAACTGTATTAGATATGTGCTCTCAATGCAGGATCTCATCTGTTGAGAGAGAAGAAAGTTACTCTCAGAAAAGAAATTATGAATATGCAAATGTAAAAATTAGAAGCACTGAGAGACTATTCAACCCCTTGAGCCTGCTCTATCATTCAATAACGTCATGGCTCAGGGCACTGCGTGTCACTGCGGGTGTTTTCCTATCTTCCTGGTGGTGAAAACTGAATAAAGATTCGTGCACTTTGTGTCTCTCACTGTGTCTCACACCTGTGCGCGCACACACACCATTAAAAAAAAGATAAACAGGAGTATATCACACAGCATTGCCCTTTGATGTGAAGGGCACTGCTTGTCACTGGCCACTCGGGTGTTTTCCTTAAAAAAAGAATAACATCATGGCTAATCTGATTGTAACCTCAATTGTGCATTCCCACCTATCCCTGCTAACCTTGAAAGCTCCAGTTAAACAAGAATCTATCAACCCCTAACTTTAGAATTCATTTTCTGAAAGAATATTTTTAAGAGTCTCATCCCCTCAAAGAGAATTTTGTCTAAAGGTCTATATTTTCTTAGAGAAAACATGGACCCTACTACTGACCCCTCAGAATCTTGTATATCATAGAATTCCTACAGTATGAAAGCAGGCCATTCAGCCATCAAGTCAACACTGACCCTCTGCAGCCTGAGCCACCTACCCTGCATTTCTCATGCTATTCCACCTAGCCTGTACATCACTGGGCACTATGGGCAATTTAGGATTAGCAATCCACCTAATTCACACCTGAAGAAAACCCACACAGACGTGAAGAGAATGTACAAACTATACACACACACACACACACCCCTGAAGGTGGAATTGAATTAGGGTTCCTGGTAGTGTGATGCAGCAATGCTGACCATTGAACCACCTTGTCAGCCGGATATGTTTTGACTATATTTGAGATTTGCCGAAGAGCTGAATTGGTCAATTTGCAGCTAGGGCATACTTATGACAAACAGAGCATGTTTTGTATTTAGATGATAAAGGATCCAGCTCCAAAGGACATGTTACAAATTTTGCAGAGGTCATCTTGTGACAGGAGAAAGCAGCATGACTAACATGGGAAAAGCAGTTTTCATTTTAAGAAGCTGAATCCTTTTATACACGTGTGTGTGTGGCCTAAATGAAGCATAATGATGAAGTACAGATGGCTACTGGAGAGATACCAGCTGAAGATTCTGATGAATTATTCTACACCATATAGCAGGTTGGTTCAGTCAGGTCAACAGATGATATGTGGTTCCTGACTATTGAAGCAAGAGTTGCAGTAAGAGAATATAAAGTGCCAGATAGATATTGTGTGTCATGCAAAATTATGATCTTCATAGGTCTGTCCAAAGTGGCTCAACATGTTGATCCAAAAACAAAAACCTTGAAAATGAGGGTAAGGCTATATGATGGCATACTCATGCTGAGAGAATGTATTCCTCTGACAGTCCAAATCATAAATGGCAAGCAAAAGTCACTCATGTCAGCCAGGGCAAGTCTGAGCATTATCAGACTTGGTTCCTAATGAAGGGCTTTTGCCCGAGACATCGATTTTCCTGCTCCTCTGATGCTGCCTGACCAGCTGTGCTTTTCCAGTACACACTCTTGGCTCTGAGCATTATCAGTCCAATCTCTAATGTGCAAAGAGATTTGCAATGTATCGTGGCACAGTCTTGACCGTGGAACAGATCCTACAAGAGTCAACCAATTGTGTTCACAGGGTTAAATTGTCTTCCAGGATAATATAATCTCAAAACATATGAGGGTAAGACCAATTTTGTATCTACTGAGGAAAGTTCCAGCCGCCCTCAAGGCCAGCTTTAAAGTCAAGTCAGAAGTACTGGAAAAGAAGGAATTCATCAAGAAAATGATAACTCCTACAGAATGGATTAACAGCATGACAACAGTGGAAAGCTGAGAGTATATGTCGACCTAAATAATCTAAGTAAAGCTTTGAAGATATCTCACTACTCCATGCCAACTAACAAAGGAATTGAGCCACAACTTGCAAAGGCAAAAAATCTTGACAACGCTAGGAATCAAGAATGGCATTGATTAATGAACCTGGATGAAAGCAGCAGCTTTCCATTGTGGATGCCTTTGGGAGATAAGAATTGTGAATAGTTTGGCATAGTTACTATTTGAAAGGAATATCAATGCAGACATCATAATCTAGTTACTGATCAATACCAGAGTAGAAACTATATAAAATAATCTGCTAGTTTATTCATGCAGAAACACAATCTGATGAAACTCCTAGACTGAGCTTCAATAGATGAACCTAAAGCTGAACAAGAAAACAATTCAATTAAAAATGTCTGAAGTCAAGTGTGTATGTGATGCAGTGACAACAAATAGTTCTTGTCTGAATCCCAAAAAGATGACAGCTGTAAAAGTAGTGCAGCAATTTATTGGCCCACTATTTGGCAAAATTATTGCCCAATTCATTGCTGGTGAACCACAGTGCCAACTCATGGGCAGCACTCACTAAAATTAAATAACTGGTGACAGCAATACCAGTGCTGAAATACTATGATATAAATTATGAAGTGACCTGCAATGTAAAACCAGCGAAATAGGACTTCGAATAACCCACATGTAGCAAGGACAAGCAGTTACAATTCTATCCACAGAATTAACAATAAACTGGACATATTCTCTTTTGATCTGAACATTCAAAACAGTGGCTGTTCTAGTGTGTGAATATTGTCACCAATACTTTAAGTAAAATCAAAGCATTTTCCTTAAGCTATCTGCTCCATTGCATCTTTAAAGAATATTAGTCCAGTTACAGAGATGCTACAGGATGTGGTACACATGTGCTAGAGAGAGCAGCACTTCCAATGAAGAAGAGGATGCTACAGAGTAGGAATGTTCCAGATGTGGAAGACATAGGAGCAAAACCAAACAGTTCAACATATCAATTCTGCTCTGCCATTTAATGAGGTCATAGCTGGTCTAATAATCCTCAACTCCACTTTACTGCCTTTTCCCCATAACCCTTGACTCCCTTACTGATTTAAAAATACACCTTAGTCTTGAATAATGGCCCACCTTTGACAGTCTTCTACAGTAAAGGATTCAACAGATTCACTACCCTCTGAGGAAATTCCTTTCTCAGATTAGGCCCTCTGCTCCCAGATTCTCCAACGAGAGGAAAAAACCTCTGCAAAAATTTCCTTCGAATCTTTTTTTCAGTGAGGTCGCCTCTCGTTCTCCTAACCTCCATATCCCGTGAACCTTTGGTCCAATGTGAAGCAGCAGCTCATTGTGTTCTGAAAGTCACCAGCCCAACAAGCATACTGAACTTAATAGACAAGCACTTTAATTACATCAAATAAGACACCTAGCAAGATACAAATCTCCAAGTGTAATGATGAAATGTGGGACCAAAAGCATTATGGACCCACCTTTTGCTGTAAAACCATACTAGACATACAGTGATGAATTGACAGACCAAGATACTACAACATGTTGTACAAAATAAATTGAGTCATTATCAAAATAATGTCTCTGAGACCGAAGTTGTGTTTCAGTGGGCAACAGGCATCTAATCTTTGAAAGCACCAGCATCAAGGCTGCAGAAAAAACATGCTTTTAAAAAAATAGTGCATATGTCCCCAAATATGCACCTCTCAATAACCAGCAGGTGAGTGCAGGGACTCTGTGGCAGTAAATGAAACCAATTTGAATGCTAATAAGATTATTTTTGATAGAATTTGCCTAAATACGGCTATGCCCAATTATCTGAAGGGAATGTTGTTTAAGAAGAAAAAATAAGCGGGATGCCTGTGAGCAGAATCATTCAAGTGTCGCGGCATCAAGATAATCATTTTTAAGGTTAGAATATGCTCTTAATGGTTTATAAGTGATAACATGACAGCCGGTGGCAAATATGGGTGAACTGGCACATTTTCACATAAAATCCAAGTTTAAATGATTAGCAGTGAACTGACTTCAGTCAAGATTTGGAGGAGCGGTGTTGGACTGGGGTGGACAAAGTTAAAACTCACACAACATCAGGTTATAGTCCAACAGGTTTATTTGGAAGCACTAGCTTTCGGAGCGCCGCTCCTTCATCAGGTGGTTGTGGTGGACATAATTGTAAGGCACAGAATTTATAGCAAAAAATTGCTATAACCTGGTGTGGTGTGATATTTGACTTCAGTCAATGCTGGAATAACTCAGCAGGTCTGGACTCGAGCATTAACTGTTTCTCTCTTTGTAGACATGCTGCCAGTCTTACAGAACATTTTGATTTTGTTTCAGATTTCCAGCTCCCGCAGTTCTTTGTTTTATCTGAGAGTCTGTTTTTTTTTGACTGGGCTTGTCCCGCGCCGTATACCTCCTGTCCCTCTTCCTGCACCGTACCCGGGAACCTGCCTCCCCGCCCCCACGGTGTAACCAAGGCAACGGGCCGTAAACACACGTCCTCCCGCCACCGCTAACGGCAGAAAAGAGCGAGGACTTCGCGGTGCCAAGAGCCCGGACAGGGTGCTCACCATGACCCGGGAGCTCAGCAAGGAGGCCTTGCAGGAACTGTACGCCTGGATTGACGGAATCCCGCTGTCCAGGCCGAAACGGAACATCGCCCGGGATTTCAGCGACGGAGGTATAGGGGAGAGGAATGGGGGAGGGGCGGCCGCGCAGACTGAGCTGAGCTTTCTTCCCTCTCCAGCCGTTAACGGTCACGCATGGAACGCACGAGGCGCAAGGGGCTCGAGCGCGCCTTCTGGGCGGGGTCCAGTGTCCGGGTGGGTGGGGGCCATGGCTGAAGGGGCGGGGTCATGATCGAAGAGGCGGAGTTCAGGGCTCATGGGGGGGCGCGGTCATGGATGAGGGGGCGGGGTTCAGAGCCTGTGTAGATGGGTGGAGGTCATGGTTGAAGGGTCCAGTGTATGGGTGGGCGGTGCCATTGTTAAAGGGGCGGGGTCTAAGGCCTGGTTGGGTGGGTCATGGCTAAGGAGTCCCAGGGTCCATAAGGGTGGGGCTGTGGACAATGGGATGGGGTCCATGTGGGAGGAGCAATGATCAATGATCAGCCCTGGGTCAGGAGAGCTATGGCTGCAGTTTTTGGGATCACCCTCCCACAGAGGTGAGCCATGGCCGGGGTCATAGGTACCAGTGCTCTCCTCTGCTGCACTATACGCAAGGATAAGAGATGCTTGGATTTTCCTGGACTGATATGCTTTTGGGGGGAGATTGGTGCTTACAGAGACATTGATTATTTGCAACCCTCAGTTGGTTCACCTTCCCCCCCCGATTGTCGCAAAACTGATCAATCTAGTGCAGTACTGAGGGAGTGCCGCTCTGTTATAGGTGCTGCCTTGCAGATCCAATGTTAAACTGAAAGATCCCATGTAATTATGCATTTTAATGACAGGGAATGTCTCCCAGGTTTGCCAGCCAATGTTTAACCAACATCACTAAAAGTTAGATTATCGGGTGCTTATCATGTTGCTTATTGTGGGAGTTTGCCTTGTGCAAATCGCCATTGATTTTCCTACATTATAACAATGGCCACACTTCAAATATTGTGGTTACAAAGCATACTTGTGGACCTCTTATCCAAGGAAAGATATATTGACATTTGAGACAGGCCGGAGAAGGCTCGCTAAGCTGTTTACAAGGAGAGGTTGGGCCTGCACTCTTTGGTGTTTAGAAGAAATAGAGGAGATCTTATTGAAATATATAACGTTCTTAGGGGCCTTGACCGGGTAGATGCAGAAAGGTTGTTTCCATTGTGGGAGAGTCTCAGACCACAGCGCATAATCTCAGAGTAAGGAGTCATCCACTGAAAACAGATTTGGGAAAAAACTTCTTTCGAGGCTAGTGAATCCATGGAATTCTTTGCAACAGAGAGCTGTTGAGGCTGAGTCATTAAGTATATTCAAGGCTATGAGATACATATTTCCAGTCAGCCAGTTTTATGGGGATAAGATAGGAAAATGGAGTTGAGGATAATCAAATCAGCCATGACCTCATTGAATGATGGAGCAAACACAGTAGACCGACTAGTCTTCTTCTGCACCTATGTTTTATAGTCTTATAAATAAAATCATTTCTTCTGTAGTGCAATAGTTTGGTTCCTGTGTGACCCCACACTATACAACAATCATGCAGTACAGGAGTAATCCCCATCATTTACAAAAGTATTTTTTGCTAACCATTTTAATCTTATGGAACTTGGAACAAGGTAGAGGTAAGTCAAAATGTTTGTTTGAACTCACAAAAATTTGAAAAATATTTTTACTTCAGCAGCAATTGTACCTATGTGTCCAATGCTTATTTCAGAAAGCACTTAGGAGCTGCTTTGGTTGTTGTCATTCCTTGTGTCTATGATTGAATTTCAAATTCAGGATGAGAGAGAGTCCTTTGGTTGTCCAGTTTCCTTTACTCCAGTAAAGTCGAACTGACATTTCAATTCCTGCCCTTGTGCGTTCTTCAAAAGAAAACACAAACTATGCCTGCAGTTTTGGATACAATCCGCAGCAGCTAGCTTGTTATCGAACAGTAGTCACAAGAGGTCACAGTCCAGTCAAGTTTTACATAGCCCTTCATCCCTTGTAAGGTTGTTATTTGAAGTTCCCCTCACATTTCTAGGTGTGAAGTGGGTCTCTCTTTCCAGACAGCCATATAATCAAATCAACAGCTATTCTTCACTGTATCAGCTCTTTTTTAAAAAATATATTTTGGATTTACAAGTTAAGAATGCCCATAGCAGGTTGACAATCTGACTTATGCTCATGACAGAGGGACATAGTGGTATTGACCCGTAAGCTTCAAAACGGTAGACAAGCCCCAGGTGGACAGAGGAAGCGCTTCAGGGATGCCCTCAAGGCCTCACTGGTGAATTGTGGCATTCCCACAGACACCTGGGAATCACTGGCCCAAGACTGTCAAAGTGGAGGAGAAGTATCCAGGAAGGCATCAAGCACCTCGAGACTATCTGTTGAGGAAAAGAATTGAAGCCAGGCAGAAATAGCAAAAGGAGTGAGCTGCTACACCAATGCCCCAACCATCCCTTCCCGTGACCACCAACTGCCCCAGAGGAATGCACAAACCACCTAGCATCAACCTAGGCACTGGAAATGACAAGTTATCTTGTCCCATCAGCAGAGATAACAGCCCAATATTATACAGTTGAAAGGGAGTTGCTCTAAGAGACAAGGAAACATTCTGTTGATTACCTTATATTGTACCCTACTCCCTCCCCTCAATAGGTGAGTACTCCTCCACATTGAGCACCAGTTGGAAGAAGCACTGAGGGTGGGGCATTTCAATGTCGACAATGAATTGTCGACAATCAAGCTGGTCAAGCCATACAGCACATAGCTATGGAATGGTCTGGAGAAAGTGGTGAGGGAAACAACAAGAGGGCAAAAATCCTCTCCAACATGCCGACTGCAGATGTATCTGCCCATGGCAGAATCATAGGGGTGAACACTACACATTCCTTGTGGAAACGGAGTCCTGTCTACATGTTAAAGAAACACTCAATCATGTTTGTGGCACTACTGTTCTGCTAAATGGGATAGATTTCAAAAAGATGAAACATCTCAAGACTTCGCATCCATGAGACACTATAACCATGAGCAGCAGTTGTAGAATTGAACTTCCAATTCAGTCTTTAATCTAATAATCCTTCCTCTATCAATATCATCAAGCTAGAAGAAGCAGCCCTGGATCCTTGAAGAGTGTAGGAGACATGCCAAAAGCAGCTAAAAACAATCTGAAGCTACAACAAAGGACTACTTGCATGCCAACCAGCATAACGAGCAAGTAATAGATTGAGCTAAGAAATTGGTCAGCCAACAGATCATATCTAAGTTGTTCAGTCCTGCCACATCCAGGCATGAATTGTAGTGAAAAACTAAACAGCTCTCCAGAGAAATAAGCTCCACAAATATCCCCGTCGTCAATGTTGGAGAAGACCAGAATATCGATGCAAAATGTAAGGTTCAAGCAATTGCATCAGTCTTCAGCCAGACATGCTGAGTGAATGATCCATCCCGGCTTCGTCCAGACGTCCCCAGCATCACAGGTGCCAGTCTCCAGCCAATTCAATTCACTCCATGTGATATGAAGCAACTGCTAAAAGCATTGAATAACGCAATGTTTATGGGTTCTGACAATATTCCAGTAATTGCACTGAAAGTTTGTTCTACAGAACTTGCTGTATCTGTAGCTAAACTGTTCCAGTGCAGTCACAATACTAGCATCTACCAGCTATGTGGAAAATTGTCTAGGTATGTTGTATATAAGAAAATCAGGACAAATTCAAATTGGCAAATTACCACACCATCAATCTACTTTCAATCATCAATAAAGTGATGTAGAGGGTCACCAATAGTGCTATTGAGCATTACTTGCTTCACAACAAAGGAAGGTGGTTGTTGCAGGTTAGTCATTTCAGCTCCAGCATCTCTCTCCAGGACAATTCCTCAGGGTAATGTCCTTGGTCCAGCCATCTTCAGTGCTTTATTCATGACCTACCCTCCATCATAAGGTCAGAAGTGAACATGTTCAGTGATGATTGCACAGTGTTAACCACTATTTGCAACTCCTCAGATATTGACACCATCAATGTTCAGGTGCAATAAGATCTGGATGATATCCAACCTCAGGGTGACAAGTGGCAAGAAACAGTTGCACCACAGAAATGCCAGACAAAGACTGTCTACAACAAGAGAGAATTAACCATCGCCCTCAATATTCAATGACATTGCCATTGCTGAATTCCCCATTATCAACATACTGGGGAATGCCATTTACCAGAACTTCAACTGGATGAGCCATATAAATTCTGTGGGCAGAAGATCAGGTCAAATACTAGGAATCCTGCGTCAAGTACTCACCTCCTGACTCCCCAGAATCTGTCCACCATCTACAAGGCACAAGTCATGAATGTGATTGGTGCTCCCTGTGTGTCTGAGTGAGTGTAACTCCAACAACACTCAAGAAGGTTTCCATTGTCATTGGCATCACAGCCACAAACATTTACTGCCTCTACCACATGTGCACCATTGATTGCAGCACTGTGTACCATCTACAAGACGAACTACAAAAATTCACTAAAGCTCCTTACACAGCACTTTACAAACCTATGACCAGTGTCGAAAAGTGTGGCACTGCAAAAGCACAGCAGGTCAGGCAGCATCCAAAGAGCAGGAGAATCGACATTTCGGGCATAAGCCCTTCATCAAGAATGTGGAGGGGGAAGGGAGCTGAGAGATAAATAATGGGATGGGGGTTACATGTAGAAGGACAAGGACAACAGGTACAAGGGAACATCACCACCTGCAAGTTCCTCTCCAGGTTCCTCACTATCTTGACTTGGAAAATATATCAGTGTTCCTCCACTTTTGCTGAGTCAAAATCTGGAATCTCCCTGCCTAACAGTCCTCCCCATGCTGACACCAAATAGATAGCAGAAATTCAAGAATGCAGCTCACCTCCAATTTCTCAAGGGCATTTGATCAGTATTAAAGGTAGCCCCGCCAGTAATAAGCACATCCCCTAATTGAAACCAATGAAAGATAACATAGTTGTTTTTCAATATATAGTTGGAAAATTAACCCTATTAACTTTATTCAATAAATAAATTGTTATATATATATTGAAATTGTAGAAAATGAACATGTAATGATTTGATAACTTTACATAACTAATTTTGATAGAAAGTTGTGAATTGTTTTAATAGCCTTAATGATAAGTTGCTAACCAAAAAATCTCAAAACAGCTTTTATTCATTTCTTTCCAGTATTGGTTGCTGAAGTGGTGAAGCATTTTTTGCCAAAAATGGTAGAAATACATAACTATATTCCAGCAAACTCTACCCAGCAAAAACTGAGCAACTGGCAGATATTAGACAGGCAAGTGCTTTGATATTTAATATTTTATGGTCTGCTATGAATAGTTTTGCTTCACAGTGAAGCACCCTCAGGAATTGTCTCGAGTAAAATGACTGAAATTTGTCCTCGTATCATTTGAAGTTGGTGCTGCTCAACTCTATTTGGATTGACACCACCCTTGGTTCTCTTTATGTTGTCTCATAAAGTTCTTTGAATTACCTCAAATTTCAGAAGAAACCAACAGGAAATAACTTTTTCCGCCCTTGTCTCACTTAAGTTTGCTTTATGCAGTTTAAAGTTCTGCGGCATGATGCCTGTCACTATTCTGATAAAAACTCTGAAATGTTTGGGTGGTCAGCAATCTTTATTTGAAATGCTAACCCATGGGTCCTTCTCCTGGGATGATTTTCATTGGCCACCGTTGACTGTTGTGCTTGCAGCAGTCTGGGCACGGGGTCATAGGAAAAGTCCCTTCAGCTCTTTGTGCATTATATCTATTCTAATCCCATTTTCCAGCACTTGGCCTGTTGCCTTGTCTGCTATGGCATTTCGAGTGCTCATTGAAATACTTCTTTTGAGGCTTCCCACCCATACTATTCTTTTAGGCAATAAGCTGAGATACCCACCACCCTCTGAGTGGAAACAATTTCTTCAAATCTGCACCGAACCTTTGGTCTATGTCCCCATGTTATTGACTCCTCTACTATGGGAAGGAAAACATTTCTCCTAACCTATGCGCCTCATAGTTTTGCAGTCCTCAACCAGGTCTCCCTCAGCCTTCTCTACTCTATGGAGAACAACCATAGCTTTTCTAGTTTCCCTTCAGAACCGTATCGCTCTAGCCCAGGCAACATCTGGTCAATCTAAAAGCTGAAAGAAATGCGGATGCTGTAAATCAGAAACAAAAACACAAATTGCTAGGAAAGCTCAGCAGGTTTAGCAGCATCTGTGAAGAGGAATTGGAGTTAATGCTTCAGGTGGTGAATCTCCTCTGCACTCTCTCTCATGGAACCACATTCTTCCAAGGCATAAGCCTAGGCATGAACTCTCGAATTTTCTCCTTAATCTTCTCTCTCTCGCTTTCCCTTCTTTAGAACATTCCTTAAATCCTACTTATTTGACAAAACTTTTGGTCACATAGAACAAAGAACAAAGGAAATTTACAGCCCAGGAACAGGCCCTTCAGCCCTCCATGCCTGAGCCGATCCAAATCTACTGTCTAAACCTGTTGCCCAATTCCTAAGCATCTGTATCCCTCTGCTCCCCACCTACTCATGCATCTGTTCAGATGTATCTTAAATGCATCTACCATGCCTGCCTCTACTACCTCTTGGCAACGCGTTCCAGCCACCCTCTGCCCTCTGTTCACCTATCCGGTGAATGGATTTTAGAACAGCAATGTTGTCAGAAAAAAAAAAGGCTGCCCAATCCTGGCTATACAGCAGCAAGTTTGAAAGGGTGAAAGGTGATTGGGGTTTTGTGTGAATGTAGATTTGAGGTCTCAGTCAAATCCACCACAGTTGAATGACAGACCATATAGTTTCCTTTAAATCATTGGGGTGTGCCGTATGATTAGATCATGCCTCACTCAGGACAGAACTGTGTTATACTCTTTCCTAGTGCCAGACCTGAAGCCAATGGACAATATAAACATTGTGCTGGCAGTAACAATGAAGGCAACACTCCTAAGCTGCACAGTCCTTCCTGGCAACAGCTGCGAGTTGACAGGAAATAACCAAGTTTGAAGTCTACTATTGCAAAACTAAATTTGTAATTGCTCCATTGTGACATACTGATGATGCTGACTTCAACTCATAGGTCTAATTTTTTTAAAAAATTAAACATTAGATTTAGTGTTATCCTAAAGCACCCAAGTTCTGACTCAGAAAACAGCCGCCCTGATTGTATAATTAAAATGGCAGTTAAGAGTGAGGAGTTGCCTGGATACTCCCAAAACATGCCTCACATTCAAGTCAAGTGTCACATTTCAGTGAAGTGATCCTTATTGGATGCAAGCATGTAAGAAGTCCTACTCTTCTGAATGATCTTTCAATTTTTGAGGTACTTTTTGGGCAATTAGGAATTTAAATGAAGAGGAGTAACTGGAGCTAAAACATTAACTCTGCTTTCTCTTCACAGATGCTGCCAGACCTCCTGAGTTACCCCAGCAATTTGTTTTGTTTCAGATTTCTAGCATCCACAGTTCTTTTCTTTATATTACAATGTTTGAGGACTCAATTTATATAATTACAAAATGTTCATTTGATCAACTGCTTCATCTTCCATTTGATCTTTCCACCTTATTCCCAAACTGTTCTTTCCTTAATCACATTGTCACAAGAATCTCTGTTTTTCTCCCCGATCCCATCTCCACTGGATTAGCTCTTTCATATAATTGTCTTTCTCACAGACCAGCTTCTCAAAGGAACTACAACTTGCCTTTTACAACAAGTATCCTATGGTCTCCATTCATTAGACTCTTTGTAATCACTAGACCCTCCTGCCCTACACCTTTTGGTCCTTGGCTTCCCAATTATTTAATTGTACTTCTGGCCATTATAAATTTGTAACTGGAATAATGATCTTCTGGTGAACTTCAACTTTGACCACTGCTACTTCCTACTACCACTATGAGGTTCCAAATGTTCTTTTCATGTTGTATATGATTCCACTGAGGCAATACATATTCTTGCCTGCTCCAGACAATCAGGTAATCATGTATGACTCCAAAATATATCTACTTTCCACATATATGTTGATTTGCTTTCCTTCCCCTTTAGGGGTTTAGCTAGCGCTAAAGGTCTGCACTTCAGACTTCTGAATTTTCTCCCCATTTAGAAAATAGTCCATGCCGCTATTCTTCCTACCAAAGTGCATGACCTCACACTTTCCCACATTGTACTCCATCTGCCACTTCTTTGCCCACTCTCCTAACCTGTCCAAATCCTTCTGCAGCCTCCCCACTTCGTCAATGCTACCTGTCCCTCTATCTACCTTTGTGTTGACGAGAGAGTTGCCGCATTGCTCTTGTCCTAGTGCCTGTTTCCCAAATCCTATGTCTAGTTCCTTGGAAATGAATGTGATTTCAAATTCCTTTTCTAACCCTGTTGCCTGTTCTGGGTTCAGAGGCCTTCCTTTAGTTGGTTACCAAGCACAAATGATCCCTAATTTTTACTGTAACTTGCCTTTGAAATTAACGTAATTCATGGTTTTCCCTGGTCTCGTATTCTCCCTGCAATACCCGGTGGCCTTAATATCATCTCTTTCTCTCTCCTGCTCAGCTTCACTATTGCTGTCCTTCAATTATTTCTGATCTGTCTGCCTCTTTTCCTCTAACCTTGATATATCCTCACAACATGGCTTTATGAACTCCACTTTCTCCACTCACCAACCTGTTGTGTCTTCATGTTTGTACTCTCCAGCCCTCATTTACTCCTCTCTTTCTGTGATAGACTCTGTCCTGTCAAGTACGGCACACATGTCTTCCTTCTGTTCCTTGTTTTCTTCAATATTAAGGCAGCATCTAAGGAGCAGGAGTTCCTGAAGAAGGGCTTATGCCTGAAACGTCGATACTCTCTGCTCCTTGGATGCTGCCTGACCTGCTGCGCTTTTCCAGCAACACATTTTTCAACTCTGATCTCCAGCATCTGCAGTCCTCACTTTTTCCTTCAATATTAACTCCAACTGGCTCCAGTTATTCTACTGCTTCTCATTTTTAGCTAGCAGGCAGACTGATTCCATTTTCTTGTCGTATGTGTGGACTCCTTATCTGCTGTTCTGCCTCACCGACAAACTCATCCAGCATCTGTACTAGCCAGACCCATCCCAGAAATTCCACTACCATCAAACAAACCAAACTGGAAAGCAATGCTTTGCTTTTCAAGAACTTAAACCCTTGTTTATATCATCGCTTCTTCTGCCTGCTGCTTTTATTTACATCAGTTTAACGTAACTTTGTTCAGATACACTTCCGCTCATTCACATTTACCATTTATCACTTTCTGAATGCATAAAAAGACTAAACACAGACTTACACAGACAAGTTTTTTTTTAATCTTCTTTGTGTTTTCAGTAGTCTTCCAGACTATTGTTATACTTCCACTGAAACTTTTACTAACTTTTCCTGACTCCTGTCCTAGTGTGTTTTGCCACTGATTCTATTATTTGTCTGGCATTGTTTTTGGATTTGTATGCTTAGTCTCAAGAACAAATAACAATTATAATCCCCTTACCTACCTTGTCCCTTTACCGGGTACTTCAGCAGATAGTTTGCACCCCTAGAGTAACTCTGGGCTTTCAATCCTTTTTCTTCATCATGTTGTTTTCTGACATTTCACTGACCATTGCAGGACATCACACTATCCCTATAGCCATACTTTGCCCCAGCCCCTGCCCTATAATGAATCTCACCCCTGACACACACATTGGCTCTTGATCTATCACCAGATGTGTGATGGTTCGAATCCAGCGGGTAGCTCATGGTTCTACCCTATTCTTACCATTGCTTTTTATCTCTGGCCCCTGCTTTATGGTGATTCTGACCTCTATCGCATAATAGCTCAGATACACAGCCTTGTCATTCTGGCTTTCCTGTCATGCCACAATTCTGATCTATCTGGCTGCTCTTCTCTTCCCCTAGCTCACTTTGTTGTCTTGACACATGAGGCAGTGATTTATTGATACCCACTTAAATGACCAGTCCAGTTACTGCAACGTAGATTTTTCCTAATGACAGATGGTAAAAATAAAGATATTCAATCCATGATCTGTCTCCTCACTACCACGGTCCCAATGTAGCACATCTGCTCCTTGTCATCATGTACAAAGGGTGAGCGCTTGTCCAGGTACCCAAACAAGCCTTGAGAATTAGATGTCTTGTTCAACTCGAGCAATCTTTATTAGATACAAGCAAGCAAGGAGAAGACTTACTCTCTTGTATGATCAAGGGATTCTACCAGTGCAATGTTTGAGCAGTCAATTTGTACAAATAACTTGACCAGGTGCTTCATCTTTAATTGGATCTTTCCACCTTATTCCCCAATCTCATCTTCTCTTGATCATATTGACATTGACTTTCTTTCTCTCTCCCTGATCTTGTCTCTCTTTGCTTAGCTCTTTCCTATGAATTTTTCTCTCTCACTCCCTGATCCTGTCCACATTTGATTAAATCTTTCATGTGACTCTTTCTCACAGACCAGCTTCTCTCAACATTTTTCTTCTCGACTTTTACACCAAGTACCTCATGATGCTTATTTGTCAATCTCTCCAAACATGGACAATAGTTATTTTCCTATTTACTGCACTGTTAATGTGCTTAAAATGTTTCACCTTCTATCTATAGGTGAGGAATTTACCTTTGCTTTAAATTTTTTCATTGTAAAAGAGTTGCTCATGGAATCCACTTTGTTCTCTGCATACTATCCAAAATCAGTATTATTCTTCCATATTTTCCACAATGTCGAATTTTACAATTTTTTTCCATGTAGAATATTCTGCATTAACTATTGAATAGGAGAGAGTTTTATATTAAAATACAATTAAAACTTGCAAATAAAGCTAATTATTTATATATGAAATTTTTAGTAACTGGAAATCAAGTAGAAATCTATGATAGATAATATTTATCATTGACTTCCTAAAACAGTCACAGAATCCCTACAGTGTGGAAACAGGCCATTCAGCCCAACAAGTCCACACTGACCCTCCAAAGAGTAACCCACCCAGACCCAATCCCTACTCTGTTGCTCTACATTTCCCCTAATGCACCTAACCTACACATCCGTGAACACTATGGCAATTTAGCACAGCCAATTCACCTAACCGGCACATCTTTGGACTGTGGTAGGAAATCAGAGCACCCGAAGGAAATCCACGTAGACATGGGGGGGAATGTGCAAACTCCACACAGACAGTCACCCGAGGCTGGAATCGAACCTGGGTCCCTGGCACTGTGATGCAGTAGTGCTAACCACTGAGCTATCATGCTGCCCAAAATCTGCTACACTTCCTTCAGAAAATATTCATTTTTGTAAGACCTGTATAGAGTCTTACGTTGATGGAAAGTATGATATTTTGAAGTATATTTCAATTAAATTTCTTTCACAATTCTTTTACGCAGGAAAGTATTTTCCAAATTACATTTTCATATTTCCGAAGACATGTTAACAAAGTTGGTTAAGAGCTCTCCTGGAATTATTGAACCAGTTTTATACATGTTAAGACAGAAGATTGAGGAAGAACTCAATTGCACACAAGTAAGAAACAGACACCTTTTTCATATGCAGGTACATTTTATTACTGTATAATGTTCAGATGTCTTTATTTTTGATGGAGTTCTGTACCTAACTAATCATCAACAATGCCCTGTGAGGTGATAAACCAAATCTTCATTTAAGTGTACCACTAAGCTAGTGACAGCAAGCATGGAAGCTTTGCTTTGTTCTTAGCTCATGGTACTGGCCTGCTCAGAAAGCCTTTTCTGAGAATTGCATCAAAGACTGCCAATCGTCATTTTAAAAACAGGCCTCTCAGATGGTTACTAATTGAATACTTTGTTCAGTAGCCAGCTTAGTGATATATTTCATGCATACAATGCCCCACATTGTGATCTCAGTTTACTGTCAGTGAAACACAGATCAGAAGCCTCTGTCTGTTTGTCTTCAAAGGACTTATGAAGCTACCCAGTTACAATGTGTCTGTTCTGGCTGATGGTGCACTATTGTCAATGATCATTTATGCAGTTCTTCTACACACAATTGTGCCTGGAAAGGCAGTCATGACATCAAATTTCAAACAGCATGAGGAAGTTCATAACTGCAGTTATTTTTGTGTTGTCACCCAAATCGTACAAATACGCAGTACTCCTCATGAAGAGTTCAAGCTCAAAACATCAAATCTCCTGTTCCTCGGATGCTACCTGATCGGTTGTGCTTTTCCAGCACCACATTTTTTTGACCCCACTTTCTCCTAGTAGTCCACAGTACTAGAAGTACATGACAGAAGGATTTCAAGTAAATATGGGTCTTTAATGTAAACTTGAGCTTGCTTCACAGGAGGCTCCCAAGCACTGTGGATGTCACCTAGACAGGGGACGAAACGTCTGCAACACAAATTCCCAGCACGGCAAACAGAACCACAACAACGAGCACCCGAGCCTACAAATCTTCTCACAAACTTTGATTACCTCTCCAGTGAGTGAATTAAGGCTCTGGATTAGAGGTGCTGGAAAAGCACAGCAGTTCAGGCAGCATCCGAGGAGCAGTAAAATCAACGTTTCGGGTAAAAGCCCTTCATCAGGAATACAGTGCCTGAAGGGTGGAGAGATAAATGCTGTCTAGATATCCGCCGATCCAGAAACGTAGGTAAAATTAACACTAATAATTAGCAAGAAATGCTTGTATTTATTAGAGCCTTTTACAATATCTCAGGCAACACCTTTTTTGACTGTCCAAAAGGTAATGCCAATAACAATCCTGCACACCTTCAGTATTTCACTGAATACTAGCCTAGAGCTTACATGCTGAAGCCTCTGAAGTGGAACTTAAATCTACAACTTTCTGACACAGAGGTGATGTGTTATCACTGAGCCACATAAGCAACTCAAATCCTTAATTTCAGTTACAGTTCAAACAAATAATTTCAAGCAGTTCACTTAATTGCTACTCAGATGGTAAGTGTTTACCTTGCTACCCTGCTAAACTTATACAGTGGTTTTACATTACAGTGTATTTATTTTACTTTGATGCTATTAGTGATAGACTCCCGACAGCAACATTGTCAATTTAAATGAAGCATTGCTACTGACATTAGAGGTGCCAAGATTCTCTTTAAATGATTTTCCTTGCTCCACTTGCAATTATATCTTTGGCTGCCTAGGTCCTCAACTTTGGAATTCTTGCTTGAAGTCTTTCTATTCTAAACCTTCTTTCCTCTTTTGTGATGTTCCTTTAAATCATATTTATTTTGGTTACCTATCTTCATGTCTCCTTATATGACTCAATGTCAAATTTTGTTTGTTAATAGTGTCCAAAAGCAGCTTGGGATATTCCGTTACATGAGACGTGCCATATAAATTTAAGTTGATATTCTTGTTGAAGAAGTAGCCATCCATCACTCGAGGTAGTAGCAGTGGACCAGCAATATAGGTGTGTTTAATATAGCAGCAATTATTCTGAGCATGAGCAATCTGAGTGCTCAACCTGCTTAGCCCAGCAGCAATACAATTTCCCAGTTGCTGAAAGCCATGCTGAGGAATGTCTAGTGTCAATAAAGTAAATTACATTTTTGTTCTCTTCAACAATTATGCTCACACATACAACTGGTTATCTGACCCTGCCTGGGCTCTGGCAGCTACCCACACTACAGCTGAACTTCACAGTCTCAGTGTAGATCCTTTCTGGTGGTTTTGTAACAGAAACCTGGAGAAAATGAGGCCTGCAGATGCTGGAGATCAGAGTCAAAAACTGCCAGTCAGGCAGCATCTGCGGAGCAGGAGAGTCGAGAATTCACGCATAAGCTGTCATCCTGTGAAGAGCTTATGCTTAAAACATTGACTCTCCTGCTCCTCGGATGCTGCTTGACCGGCTATGCTTTTCCAGCACCACACGTTTTGACTTGCAACATAAATCTGACATTCACCGAGAATCCTTTTGTCAGTGTTTGTTGCCTTTATCTTTATTCTGCCGGTATAAGTCCACAGGATGGAATTTGCAACCAGCAAACTACATAAGAGCCTAAATTGCTTTGAATACATTCCAATATTTTTGCTTAAAATCATGCAAATTGGGTAATTTCTGTATGAAAAATAAAGTGCATATAAATGCGTATTCATATTAAACATTTGAGCATGAAGTTGATAATTGGAATTTATATTCTCAAATGTTAAAATCATTGAAATCCTATAGGCAATTAGGCCCATTGGGTCCCCACCAATCCTCCAAAGAGCGTCCCACTGACTCATCCCATCCCTGTAACATGGAAATCCATTGATCCTACACTTTGCTGGACTGTGAGGAGACTGGAGCACCCGGAGAAAACCCATGAGGATGAGGGGAGAATGTGCAAACTCCACAGTCACCTGAGGGTGGAATCGAACCCAACCTTATAATCCAGCATTTCCCATGGCTGACCCAGCTAACTTACACATCCCTGGGCACTATGGGCAATTTAGCATGGCCAATGCACCTAACCTGCACATGTTTTGACTGTGCGAGGAAACCGGAGCAAACCCACACAGACACAGGGAGAATGTGCAAACTCCACACAGACACTCACCCAAGGCTGGGATTGAACCTGGGTCCCTGGTGCTGTGAGGCAGCAATGCTAACCACTGTGCCACCCCATCCTGAAATTGCCCAGAGGGCAGTTAAGAGTCAACTACATTTCTGTATGTCTGGAGTCAAATATAGTCCAAACCAGATACGGATCATTAATGTCCCTAAAGGACTTTAGTGAACCAGATGAATTTCTCTGACAGCTGATGGAATTTGAACCCAGGTCCCAGAACATAACTCGGGTGCCTGGATAAACAATATAGTGAAAATACTTCTACACCATCGCTTATTAAGGCAATTTTTTTGTGCTAATCATAAAAATCACCCTCATCCAGGAACTGGTCATAACAGTACATACCTGAAAGATGGTCTTGCCTTTTCTCCTCCACACATTGATTGATGTGCCGTGTACCCTGAGTATTTTCTGCTTCATTGCCAATAAGGCTTCAGAGTCTTATTACTCCAAGATATGGTAAAATCCTGAATTCCTATCAATTACCCAACATATCTGTTGATCCCTACATTATGTTTGCAAATTGCTGCTGACAACACCTTCTGAAATCAGCAGCAGTTATACACTGTGAGCACAGCTGTAACAAATGGGATACACAATGCCAAAGAATGTATTTAACATTCATACGTTCAATTGCAGAGGCACCTCTGTCTCTATGTAAATATTGATATTGGACCTATTGAAAGGGATATTCTATAAACTTCATAAAGCAATTTTGCAACCACTTTCTGAAAAAGTCTGGCACAGCCACTTAACAAGGTATCAGCCAAAATATATGAGTAATAAATGGTGAAAAATTGCGTTTGCACTGTTATGAAGTTTATATATTTGTTGCAAAAACTGTATTCAATAAAATAAGGGTGATTTTGATGGAAATATATATGGGAGATTGCATTTAACATTAAATGAGTTATTCTCTAATATTAAATATTGTTAGTTATCCCATGTAAATAAAGATAAATCGCCGTAGTCTTATCAGACTGTAGGGCAGCTCTTTCATTACAGAGAGTCAACTGGTGATAGTTTAACCTGAGGATCACCATTTTCCTGATGAGAATGAGATAATCATCTTTGCATTATTCAGTGTAAATCAAAATGCTGTTAATTTCAATGTAAGCTCTCTTGACTATCTACCATAACTTCAGCAGAAGATCCACACTAACTCTGAAGAGATGGCATAATATTTATGACAGATGATCCCATCCAAATTCTTCCCTATAATGGGAATGGCAACCTGAAGCAAATATTTGTGGAGTCATTAAAAATAGTCGAATACACATTTGTTTAACAAATTCGTAAGTAGATTCCTTTATTTTGGCAGGAGGTGGAAAATTACAGTACTTATGCTGACAAAAACATTTCAGGTAAGCTACTTTCTTGCACTTAATAATTATTTGGTTACAGAGCCAGTAGAAAGAGAGTCCACTGACTCATATTATTTAAAATATGTTGGCAATAAGCATAAATGAAGCATTTTATGATTAAATTTTTTTTGAAAACTATATTTGTTTTTTGTTAAAAAAAATTGTGAGCCAACAATATTGTGTTGGAAAGGAACTTCTTGGTCCACTGAATAATCAATCAAGTTGTTGATTTCTTGTTCTTGGGATGTGGATGAGATGCTGATAAGAATTCATTTATTACTCCCCTATGAAATCGCGTTGGTTTGTCTCCTTGAACAGTTGGAGTTCTTGTGATGGTACTGTTGAGTAAGGTAGAGAACTTCATGATGTTTGTACCAACAGTGAAGGAATGGCAGTTAATATTCAAGTCAAGAAGACTTTACTGCCATTATCCTTTTTGAGAGTAGAGTTGGAATTGGATGGGCTTGCTGTCAAAGCTAATTTGGTAAGTTGCTTTTTTAAATAAAATGAATGCCATCAGAAAATGCATTGATGCCCCTGTTTTAGAAGAGATTAGCTGAACCTTAATGAAAGTTAAAATATTTCCTTGAGAGCACCAACTAGGGATAAAAGTTCAGTGAAAGTTATGGCAGAGTATCCATTAATATCTACATATTATACTCCATCATGTCATCAAGAGTAAATCTTCAGCAATGTCAAAAGCACTGGAGTTTGATCCAAACAGAAATAGATCTTTAAAACATGTTAGTGGTTCTAAAATTTGAATCATGATTGTTTAATATGGCCCATCATTCTCCAATTGAGATGTTTACAGTACTGCATTGTCTTATGTTTTAATATTGCATAACTTGATGTAACGGAAATGTGGCAAGTTCATCAGCTGTGAAAGTTGCAAAATGTTCCTTTCTGCCTTTGACTCCATCCTTGGCTATATAAAACCTTCCCAGAACATAATGTTCGATTCTAATTCCTCTGTCATTGCACTGACAAATGAAACACAAATGAACAGGATTTCCTTTAATATTAATTAATAGATCTAAATCTTCCAGAAGTAAGAAAGTAATTAAGTTGAAATCAGAGTGATATATGACTGACTCATTTGAACTTATCCTGCTGTGATGGTTCAACAATAAATGTATTTTTAAAAATGTAGGTGCAATGCTCTCTGCACAACTAAAACTACATTGGAGGTAACCAGAAATAGTTGCTGTAAGGACATAAAATGACGCTGCTTTATCTTCCTATGCGTGAGTGTAATAACTTGTTACAACGCAAGCAAAATATAATACACATTCTGCGCAAAGTTATCCTGTTTTGTTTTCTAGATTACGTACCACCCAACATGCATTTATTTACAAAGGAATGCCAATCCCAACCTGAAATGTGGAACAACAGTCAGAAGCAGAGGTAATTTAGAATACTTATTTCAGTTCATAATGGTAAAATATTGCCTGCCATCTATTTGTAGTTACCTGTGCATATTTTATTTGAATCTAGCACAGACCATGTATGTCTAATGTCTGAAAGCCCTCAAATATATTTTAGCAGTTTTAGTCCAGTTCTAAGTTAAGAATAAATTGATCTGATTTGCAACTTATCATTATTAAGTTGTCAATCCTGTGAATAATGATTGTGGAATGGAGGAATATTGTAAAAGTTCAGTGGGATCCTCATGTGAGGCAATATTTTTGGGGACTTATATGGGATTGTATCTGACCTAGTAGTACAAAATGATCCATTTCTAATGATTTGCATTTTTACCTGTGAACCATTAAAATACTCACAAAAAACAACACAGCGTGCCAAAGATGTATTTACGTAGTGTCTCTCTGAGCCAAATGTCAAGTACCTGGAGGCAGGCAATGCTCTGACCCAGTACCTGTCTGATCCCTGCAGCATTCTTCAAGTATAGTGATGCGTAAACAAACAAAAGCAGCAGCCTATTTATCTGCCCCAGGACAATCAATGGAAATTGGCATGATGCAATTCAAAGTGGGGCTACATTAGCAAACGTATCCCTAACAGGTTATCTAAATTGTCAAAATTATGTAAGCACTACAACCTTCCAAATACATCTATTGAATTTAGTTTGTAGAAGGCACTACCTTTGAAATTATGATGTAATCCCATTTTAAAACAATTTCATGCTGGAATCATTAGGTATTTTTGGTTACTGCTGAACCTGTTGATGTTTGGAGGAATAACTGCTCTCTGGTAGCACTTTAAATAAGAGGAAGGTGTTCTCCCAGTTTTCCAGCTAATATTCATTCCTCAACCAATGGAAGCACATTAACTGGTCATTTTTCTGATTGTTTTGGAGAGCTTCCAGTATATAGATTGACTCCTGGAATACAACAGTAATTACATTTCAAATGTAATTTGTAGGATCTAAAAGAAGTCCCAAAAGACAATGTATGCTATGTATGTAGAATATATAATATTATATAATATAAATATAGATAGTATAAAGGTATGTTCTTTCTTATATATTTTGGATAGACTCAAGTAAGTCACAGAGGCATCTGTGCTTATACAGTGGTTGTCTTTTATGTTTTTAACAATAAGACCATGTGAGATATTAATATTTAATTGCTGCAACTGAGGAAGGAAATGACTTGGCCTTCTTGCCAGCTGGTTCTGATACTATTGCTGCCAACAATACTTGATCTTCCTCTCTTTTCACAGTGAAACTTGTTATTCTCTTCTGCTGTGGGTGTAGCTTGCTGGCATTTGCAATAGGCAGTATAAATGATGAGACATGTACACTGTGAAGTGCTAGATTACTCAGGCCCATCTGCAATATTGGGTCATCTACTTTCTTACGCATAAAACATAGACAATGTCACCATGCTCCAAGAGATACCTTAATTGTGCAATTGCATTTTATGAGGTGATTTTGTGCTGATCAATGTCCCTTTGTGAAACATCTAATGAAAAGAGGATAGTGATTGTTTTGATGTTGTGAACTTCACCTACCTGTTTTACCTCTGTATTCTTGCAACCTATAATGTTCAAAGTAGCATTTTCACAGAGACTGAGTGAATTTTCAGGGCTTTTTTCATATTTGTTCTATTCTTTACTACCTTGTCTTTCAAGCAAAGAGGGAATCTTAGGGTGTGGAACATATGGAACAGACTAGCATTCAGAACGTAGTTCATTCTGTATAATGAATAGAAGTGCATTACACACGTTGAACACAATTTCATCCATCCTAATTCATCCATGCCGAAAATCCCCCATTCTAGTATCTTCAATGGTTCTAGATATTTTGCCTAGTATATATGAAACTCCGTTCTTTGGAATGAGTATTTAAAAAATTCAGCTTTACTATTTTGAACTAGTTCATTGTCCTCAGACAAACATTTGAAAGTTAATTTAAAATAATATTTCATTTGCACTCTGATGATGTCTTACACTTTCTGAAGGATTGAAAAGTCCAACTAATGTTTAGTTTAACTAAACATTAAATCAAGATGGGAACTGACCTAAACACTATAGAGTGGATTACAAGTTCTGACTTGTACTGTTTGGCTGTTTAACTGCTATGCTGATGGCTTTGTTGATTGCTGCACTATATTGTCTAGATTAATAAGTCTGCTAAATCTCCTTCAACGTCTTCCTGAGCTAATTTAATACCATTCAGGAACTACTTGTGCCAACCATTTGGTTTTCTTCTTAAGTGCAATGCTTTACACATACATACTTATCACTTAATTTGATCTGTCTGATCTTCCTTTCATACATATTTGCTCTCAAGTCATCTGAAGTGCTGTTCAGCAGTAACACTGGTATTGTATCATTTTCAAACAATTACAAGTTCAGAAATTCTTAGCTTGCATTATGCATTATAGAAGATTGTATAACATATGGGTTATCACATTTTGTACTGGAATAGACCACAACATATGTACAATCTACAATGCCCTGCATCTGTGGGAAGCCAGCTATATTGGCAAAGCCTACAGCCTGGGCCACAGCACTGACCTCTTCACAGGGAAACAAGGTGAAGCACTGTGATATGTACAAGTTACGTCAGTAACAGCCTTGGTACATTTGTGGATTGAAGATTAAAAGATCCTACGCAGATCCTGAGTGGATTCTTGGAAGCAACTAGCGATCAGTAAAAATTTTGCGCATCTTTCTTCTTGATAGCAACCAGGATTGGATTGACCCCCACTCCTTCAAGTTACAGGTCCTGCTTCAGCCGATGACATAGTTCTGTAACAGTGTCCTGAGATATTCTCTGTTTATGACAGAAATGCATCTTGCTGTTCTGAAGGAAATAGTAATAGAGGGTAATAGACTCTGGATTTCCTCCACCTCCCATGCATTCCAAATGGACCTTCAGCTGTGACTTCTTCTGTGCTTTTGTTGCATCATAGCAACAATAACAATGATGATTGGTGTAACTTGATCCATTGGTTCCTGTTCCACTGAACCTGTATGGGGAATATTAGAAACAGAACAGCTCATTGGTAATGTGAGCAGTCAAGATTCACATCACATCAAAATGAGGGTTTAATGTAGACCCTGATACACTGTAATATAGAGGATTCTAAAATGGAATGCTAGAGACAGACCTTTGACATAGTTAGCATAATTCAATATATGCAGCACAAGCCAGAGGAGATTCTAAGTGCGGTAGGATTATTGAACAACCCTAGTCTAGATTAGAGTGGTGCTTGAAAAGCACAGCAGGTCAGGCAGCATCCAAGGAGCAGGAAAATTGATGTTTTGGGCAAAAGCCGTTCAGCAGGAACCACACACACACACACACACACATACACACACAGACGTTGTCAAATATTTACCATCAGCTCCATGCCGTTGAGACCTTGGATTGTTCTTATTAATTGTGGCCCATAATTAACCCTTTTAAGGTTTTGTTTTGCTTTGCAAAGTTGCTAATAATCACAATCCACAATGATTAATAACATGATAAAGATTGCTTGTGGCCAGAAATTGTGTCCCACACAGTTGTAAGTGTTTCAACTATGATTACAAATGTCTTGAACCTGTACTGTGTAAGTACCAGATTAATGGAATAGTGTCTTGCGGGACATCACATCATCCATAAGTACGGTCCACGTGTTCCGCCAGAAAAACAACATACTCCATCCACACTCATGGTCTGCTCACCACACACACACACACACACACACACACACACACACACACACACACACACACACACACACACACACACACACACACACACACAGTACACAGACAGAGACACATACACGCACAGACACAAACTGACACTCACACACAGACACAGACACACTCCCCACCCCCTCTTCTGCATTCCTTTTTTCCTCCTTAGTTCTGAGCTCCATCTCTTTCAGTTACATCTTCATCTTCCAAAATTGCCCCTTGAATCCCAGTTGTACAGCCTAGCCATGCCAGCCATTATACTAAATTCTCCTTTCATAGTCGTGGTGACTATCGAAGAACCCCTCTCCTTCAGTGACTCGTGCCCTCATTTTATAATGAATTGCCTCCCTTCCTAATTATTATCCCTTCTGCATCCCCACATGCTCCTTCCTCTTCCCACTATTAATTTCCACAACTTCCCTATCATAGCAACCAAACTCTGATACTTCCCCTGCCTTTATTTTCATTGAGCAAGCCCCAGGAACTCACTGTGGCCAATTACCCTAACCGACTTGGAAGAAATGTGCAGACTGATGGATGACCAAATCTCTGACAGATACCTGAACAGCTCCCTGACTGATATCTGAACAGCTCCCTGACTGATTCACCACTAATTCTTCGACTTGTTGCACTGGACCTGCAGGAGTGACTGTGGTCCACTCCCCAGACTGTGGTAGTACAAAACCCCTAATCTTGACTATCCCAAATGGATGACTGACTGTGTCTAAGATGTTGGACTGAGATCAGATGCTGCCCTTAATTGACTGTGATGATATCCCTAATTGACAACATTCTGCCTTGACTTGACTGGGGACTACTCCCCTTTTGGGACATGGAGGACCTTTAGACATGGCCACCTGATGGAAGTATGTATTGTGTAAGTTTTTGGCATGTGCAGCAGGTGTGACATTTATGTGGCGTGATGTGCATTCCCTTCATTGATAAGTACTGACAACCAGGGCAAGCTACCTGACTTTGTGTCTCTGTTAAAATATAACAAACAACAGAAATACAGTGAGCCTTTAAATTCTAAGTGAGGCCACAAAGGACAAAAGGTAAGATGGGGATGCTGTGAGCATCCATGTTGATATGAAGTAAGTGAGCACGAAGAAAGGTAGTGAAGAACCCTGAGGTTCACCATGGTCCGATGCATGAGATGTCTTCCTGTCCCTATTCATAGCGCAGCCTGGCAGGAGCATTGCAATGTAAAGTGTTGGTGTGTTCCAAAGTACAGTATTGTGGTGGAGAACTCTGTTCCAAGTCAGTCTGAAATGTGCAATAGTGATGTGGTGAGGCTGGTGCAAGTCTGATGCCATCCTCTGTGGGCAAGAGTGCAGATGGTTGCTACCCCTAAGCATACTTGGAAATGCTGGCAATTGCTGGCCAAAAGGAAGGCCCAAAGAAGCATGTGGCAATTTGGAACCACCAGGTACCTGCTCTGACTATCATGTTGGAAATCGGTCCTGTCTTGTTTCTGTCTGGCCTATGGGAGAATAGGAAGTTGCTTATAAATGAGGGGACAAGAGGCACTAACAGAATACAAACAGACATTTCACTTCTCACTAGCAAGATTCTCATCTCTCCATCCAAACCATGGGTAGAAAATCAGATATTTTATTCTTGGCACCAAGAATCTAATTTGCTTGAACTTAGCATATTTTCTTACCTGACTCGTGACTGCCTCTCGTTCAGAGGCTTGGAAAATTCATCTCATTATTTTTGCTTAACACATGGACAAGCCAGATTTTGCTATAAAAAAAACTTTAAATTTCAGGTCAGATGAACACATGTAAGCCTCTCCCAGTAACACCAGTACTTCAATATTTAGTGTGTGTGATATAGTATAAAATACTACTCACTGTTAGAAGGAAGTAGAGAAATATTTAGCATATATTTTATCTGTGGCTTGTAGATTCCTGTTTTTATGACTTCGCGGTTTTTACTTTTTCAGAGACACCCAGATGGAATTTACGATAACAAGTTTTGTTTTTGCACTATAGTACAAACAAGCTTTATGTAGTTTATAGTGAAAGATTTTAAGAGTCCAATTGCAGTCTCACAGCACAAAAGCTGGGTAGTAGGTTGACTGTTTTGAGGTTGATGTTCATAATATGTGAAACTAATTTGCATTGGGCAAGTATCCCATGTCAAAAACACCTTTATGAGCAGAAGTCAAGATAGCAACAATATCACATGGTGATGGCAGACAACAAATAAATTAGCAGTTCAATCATTTTGCAATGACCATAATGTCCTGAACTCTACTTTTGCTACATGATGTTCACTCAGCAATACAATGGTATATTCATAGTCTTATCCACTCTGATTTACTTTTTATGTTATGTATTTTAACGGATCTGCAATATATCACATTCATGAATAATATCAATCTGTGTGAAGGATGTAGGTGGCATGGTCCACAGGACCAGTGGCTTGAAGAGATAAAGAGTAAGTGAAGGATAAAATAATGTAAGTTTAATAACGAAAGTATAATAGGGACTATCAGGACCTACAACTAATATAAAGTAACTGAACAGAATAAACTGGAATTGACCTCAGTGTTCTTGTGCTAAGAAAGTGAAGATTGGCCAAGTTCCCATCTACAGCCCAACTGAAATTACACATTGCTGTAATAGTTCAGCTCACAATATGAATAATAATGTCTTGGTTAATTTACCACAGGGAGAAGTTGGAAGTAGGTAAAGGGAAGAAATCAGGAGAAAATAACTAATTACATTTAAGAGCAGAATATATTCATTCAGGCACTTTTAAGTGCCATTAAATGGGACAATTCAGTGAAATAATCAGCCCACTCATTTGTGCACAATGGTCCAATATGCAATTTATTTTGAGCAAAGTTTTGTTAAATGCAGTAATTACTACAGTTACTTGCTATAATTTATCACAGCCTATTACAACTTGTTTTAGATATAGAGGTCATAGATATACACACACTGTTCATTCCTGAAGAAGGGCTCATGCCCGAAACGTCGATTCTCCTGCTCCTTGGATGCTGCCTGACCTGCTGCGCTTTTCCAGCAACACATTTTCAGCTCATAGATACACACACAGTTACATAGAGAGATGAATAAGTGGCTGAAGTAAAATTTTACATTCAGTCAATCTGCAACCAGAATGATTAAAACTAATTAACATTTTAAGAAATATCAAAAAATGTTTGATTGGAGAAGACAAGTCAACTGGAAAATAAACTGACAATAGAGAATTGAGATTTTGCTTATAACTAAAAATCTAGTAATAAGTTCTAATATTAATCATCAACATCATTCAATATTACTGTCAAACATATGGGCATCACCAAATATATTTGAAACTTGAAACTTATTTTAAAAGTACATGTTGTCTTTGAGATGCTTGAAAACAATCTAGTCCAGAGCATCTTTATGCTGAAAAGTATTGTCTGTACCACAGAAACACAAGAAGATGGTTGTTGTACAAGATTGACCTGCCTAACATCCACAACTAATTTTTCATTAATGTTGGCTGTATTGTGATCAAAAAGCTCTTGTTCTGGACAGCAAACACTCTAGGGTCTGTGAACAGAATGCATTGTTTTTATTTCAGTACAAATTCACTGGACTTTCCTTCAATTTGCATTGACTTTCATACTAGCTTCAGGCTGGTGAACATTCTTTATAATGGTTTAGCTTTGTAATGCATGGTGTTTTGTACAGATTCTCCATTAATGGATTATAATCGTGCATACAATGTGTTTCCTTTTGAATGACCCATCATTATTTTATCTATCTTAGGACATTTTATGACCAGTTTTCCCAGCTGAATCCTGAAATTCGTCTCTTATTAGAGGAGAAAGATCAAGCTCTGTTAGCTCTTCGTGAAACTGTGGAGGTAGGTAGAGTAATAAAAATAGTTTAATTTTGGCTTAAACTATATAATGTTCAATTGTTATTGTTAGGAACAGTTACAATGGAATCTGCCCTCTAAATTATGGAACTCTGTTAGAATTCTCAAAGGAAATCCTAAGCTGAGAATTGCTGGAGGCACAACGCAACAGTAAGCAAAGCCAAATGTTTTGTAATGCAAAGAAAGAGCTCAGATATATAATTAAGTTAAGATAGCTATGTTAAATAAAGCACAAGGAAAAATGTAGAAAGAATTAGTTGGCTGCCTGTCTCTTATATAAATAGATTTAGAACAAAAGAAAGAATTGTAACACTCAACATTCAAAGCTGCAGCACAGCTTTAAGAAGACAATCCCTGTAAACCAGCCAAACACTTGTAGGCTTGAATATAGGCTTGCTTGATGAGACAGTTTCAGACGTTTCGACACCATACTAGGTAACATCATCAGTGAGCCTCAGGATGAAGTACTGGTGGTATGACCCACTTTTTATTTATGTGTTTAGGCTTCCTTGGGTTGGTGATTCCATTTCCTGTGGTGACATCATTTCCTGTTCTTTTTCTTAGGGAGTGGTAAATGGGATCCAAGTCAATGTGTTTGATGATAGAGTTCTGGTTGAAATGCCATGTTTCTTGCAATTCTCGTGCGTGTCTCAGTTGGCTTGTCCTAGAATGGATGTGTTATCCCCGTTGAGGTGGTGTTCTTCCTCATGTATGTGAAGATACTAGTGAGAGTGGGTCATGTCTTTTTGTGGCTAGCCGATGTTCATGTATCCTGGTGGCTAGTTTTCTACCTGCTTGTCCAATATAGTATTTGTTACAGTTCTTGCAAGGTAGTTTGTAAATGACATAGTCTCACTACCTAGATTGGCCAAGGAGCTACACTAAAGACTAAAACAATTGGTAGAAGACCCACGCCACTCCATCCACTCCACCCAAGAATTCCTGAAGACCATCAAGGACACCAAGATAGAAGAGGATGAAATAATGGTCTCCTTTGACTTAACAGCCCTGTTCACATCCATCAACATTAACCTGGCCAAGGAAACACTGTCTGCACTATTAGAAGAACCAAAGACACATCCACCAAATCCCACCAACTTCATTAGCAAGGACAATGTCATCAGGCTAGTGTACCTATGCCTTACCACCCACTTCATCTTCAACAACAAAAGCTACAGACAAACCAACTGAACACCCATGGAATTTCCGATATCAGGGTTCTTAGCAGAGGCAGTAATGCAGAGACTTGAACAAACAGCTCTGCCAACCATCCAACCCAAACTTTGGGTTCGCTACGTGGATGACACCTTTGTCATCACTAAACAAAACAAGTTAGAGGAAACCTTCAAGACCATCAATAATCCCCTTACTGGCATAAAATTCACTAAAGAGGAGGAAAACAACAACAAACTGCCATTCCCAGATGCCGCAGTGGAACGAACAGCCAATGGGAACTTCAAACCAGCTTCTACAGGAAAATAACGCCTACAGACCAAATACTGAACTACAGAAGCAATCATCCACAAACGAAGCTGCTTAAGAACATTATTTCAATGAACCACCACACACTGTAGCACAGAGAAACTATGCAGAGCATAGGAAAATCACCGATACAGTGTATTCAAAAAGAACGGATACCCAATGAACACACTCTGCCAATTTCTCAACAACAAATCCAAACAAGTGACAAAACGTGTCCAGAAACCCTAGCCACTCTCCCCTACATCAAAGACATCTTGGAAATGACTGCAAGACTACTCATACCTGTTGGCATTATCGTAGCTAATGAACTTGAAGGACCCTATACAGACAACAAGCAAAACTAATGTCATTTACAAAATACCTTGCAAGGACTGTAACAAACACTACATTGGACAAACAGGTAGGAAACTAGCCATCAGGATACAGGAACATCAGCTAGCCACAAAAAGACATGACTCACTCTCACTAGTATCTTTATATACAGATGAGGAAGGACACCATTTCGACTGGGACAACACATCCATCCTAGAACAAGCCAAACAGAGACATATGCGAAAATTCCTAGAAGCATGGCATTCCAACCGGAACTCTATCAACAAACACATTGATTTGGATTCCATTTACCACCCCCTGAGAAAAAGAACAGGAAATGACGAGGGGGCGTCGAACTATACATAAAGTGAAATTCTGCATCAGAATCATTATTGTACAATCCAATGGTCTGTTGAAGCTGAACTGTCCAGTATCATGGCCTAAAAAAGTAACCCCATTTCTTCACTATAAAATGCAAATTACTCTGTACTGATCATGTGAACATCAAATTCTTGTAAACGCTGAAACTGTGGGTGACAGCCAGGAATGGAAAAATCAAGTGCAGGCAACAATGGACTTTATTTATTACTTAATTCTCATGTGTATTATTGCAACTTGTCCAACCAGCTAGTAATAGTCTATCTCATTCAAATATAGAATCAATCTGGTTGAATGCATTTTTTAAAAACAGCATTGCTGCTATCTGACTACTAATGTTACAATGATAATTTTTTTGTTGTTGGTTTCCTGTGTTGAGCCCTACAGAGGAAAGGCTGGACTAGAACTCCTCACTATGTTGGTTTTTAGATTTGACAAGGCAGTGATAAGGGAGGTGTGGAGAAGGACAGAGTCATATCCCTTTTACCTAACTTGACTTCTGCATATAACACATAACATGGTGACAGTGAGTAGGAGGATAAACCATAAGCGTAACGTGCTGAAGAAAGAGGCTGACACTTCCTGTCCGGAAATAAAGCTGTGCTTCATTCAACAGTCATCATCTTGTGGAAAAGATTACTGGCAAATCACTTTTCAGTTATATTGATCTGACTCACTTTAAAACAGATTGTCAGATCACCTGCACTTTACAAATTAATGCAAGATTCATCAGACTATTTGCTTATCCCACACAAAAAATGCTTTGCCAATTATTTTTTTCATTATTGCACTGCTTCTTCTACCTTATTTTAGGATGACAAGAGAATTTCTCATGCATGAACAAGATCACATACCCAAAAATTGCATTATTAAATACCACAATATGTTTGCTTAACACTTTTTCCTGAATTCTAAACATTTCACATAATAGAAATAATAGCTGAACCAAGTTGCAAAAGGAAGACTTTCAGGTTAAATATTCAGGGGTCAGTACCTTATAGTACAACTTCTTTCTGGGGGAAAAAAAATTAGGCATTGACTCTGATTTATTATATTGATGTAATCTGTTTATTTCAAATTGTCAAATATTTACACACATCATGTGGATACTTTGAACGGCAGACAGCACTGATCTTCCCTCAGCACTGCCGAGGACTGTGAGCCCAGATTATGATCCACAGTTTTTGCCAAGTTGGGCCAACTTGGGAGATCTTTGAAAAGGCAGGAAGATTCCCATTCTCATTTTTATTTCCAGAAATTTGTGTAAGTAATGGTGCATATAGCTCAACCCCATCCTTTCCAGATTCATTACAGGAGTAGGCAATTGAAAACTCCCACTCACCTTTGAAATGTTATGGAGTCATGTTACTTCAGATGTCAACATGTTTCATGCCACCCCAGAAGAGTTGTGAATCATGGGACAACCCCATTTACAAGTGGGGAACCAAAAAGGAAGTCGCCTGATTCTAGATTTCTTTGTCAGTGGTGCTGGAAGAGCACAGCAATTCAGGCAGCATCCGAAAAGCTTCAAAATCGACGTTTCGGGCAAAAGCCCTTCATCAGGAATAAAGGCAGAGAGCCTGAAGCGTGGAGAGATAAGCTAGAGGAGGGTGGGGGGTAGGGATAGAGTAGCATAGAGTACAATAGGTCAGTTGGGGAGGAGATGAAGGTGATAGGTCAGGGAGGAGAGGGTGGAGTGGATAGGTGGAAAAGGAGCTGGGCAGGTCGGACAAGTCCGGACAAGTCAAGGGGATCATGTTGCTGGAGGTTAGAAACTAGGATGAGGTGGGGGAAGGGGAAATGAGGAAGCTGTTGAAATCCACATTGATGCCCTGGGGTTGAAGTGTTCCGAGGCGGAAGATGAGGCGTTCTTCTTCCATGCGTCTGGTGGTGAGGGAGCGGCGGTGGAGGAGGCCCAGCACCTCCATATCCTCGGCAGAGTGGGAAGGGGAGTTGAAATGTTGGGCCACAGGGCGGTTTGGTTGATTGGTGCGGGTGTCTCGGAGATGTTTCCTAAAGCGCTCTGCTAGGAGGCGCCCAGTCTCCCCAATGTAGAGGAGACCGCATCGGGAGCAACGGATACAATAAATGATATTAGTGGATGTGCAGGTAAAACTTTGATGGATGTGGAAGGCTCCTTTAGGGCCTTGGATGGAGGTGAGGGAGGAGGTGTGGGCACAGGTTTTACGGTGGCAGGGGAAAGTGCCAGGATGGGAGGGTGGGTCGTAAGGGGGCGTGGACCTGACCAGGTAGTCACGGAGGGAATGGTCTTTGCGGAAGGCGGAGAGGGGTGGGGAGGGAAATATATCCCTGGTGGTGGGGTCTGTTTGGAGGTGGCGGAAATGTCGGCGGATGATTTGGTTTATGCGGAGGTTGGTAGGGTGGAAGGTGAGCACCAGGGACGTTCTGTCCTTGTTGCGGTTGGAGGGGTTGGGTCTGAGGGCGGAGGTGCGGGATGTGGACGAGATGCGTTGGAGGGCATCTTTAACCACGTGGGAAGGGAAATTGCGGTCTCTAAAGAAGGAGGCCATCTGGTGTGTTCTATGGTGGAACTGCTCCTCCTGGGAGCAGATATGGCAGAGGCGGAGGAATTGGGAATACGGGATGGCATTTTTGCAAGAGGTAGGGTGGGAAGAGGTGTAATCCAGGTAGCTGTGGGAGTCGGTGGGTTTGTAGAAAATGTCAGTGTCAAGTCGGTCATCACTGATGGAGATGGAGAGGTCCAGGAAGGGGAGGGAGGTGTCAGAGATGGTCCAGGTAAATTTAAGGTCAGGGTGGAATGTGTTGGTGAAGTTGATGAATTGCTCAACGTCCTCGCGGGAGCACGAGGTGGCGCCAATGCAGTCATCAATGTGCTTTGAAATAGAGAGCAAAGTCTATTCTTTGTGTTTTAATAGGCTGCACTGAAGCAGTGGTGGTTCAGTTTGACAGCTGAAACTGTTATGAATGCTGCTTGGCTGAGTTTAAAAATCTGAGGAATTTGTCACAGTTTATGTGAACAGTTGACTGTTTTATGAGCTTATTAAAGGATTATCTATCTTTGATGTGGTCACTGAATTTTTTTTCAACAAAATGATCACTTAAGGGTATTTGCATTTTTTCATTGGGTCTGGAGTGTTTCTTAGTGTGAAGTGTATTTAAATGACAACTCCATTCGATCATTAGAAGTTTGTTTCCCATGTCCATTTTTATGTTCCAAATTCCACGTTCCATTCCCACAACTTCTAATTTCCTTGTGTTGTAAGCAACCATCTACCCCTACTTTAAAAAATTAAATGACCACTGCCTTCTGAGGAAGAGAGTTCCAAGATTGCACAGCCCTTTCAGAAAAAAAAAATCTGTCCTAAAAGGGTGCGCCATTATTTTAAAACAGTGTCCCACAGTTCACTTGTATCATCACCAAGACCACCTACTTCCACCTCAGTGACATTGCTTCACACTGTCAGCATACCTCCTGTCAAAACATTCATTCAGTTCTCTAGATCAAATGATCCTAATGCAATCCCTGTAGGCCTCCCAAACTCAATCAGCCCATTATTCAGATCACCCAACATACTGCTGGCCAAAGTCTGACCCATATCAACTCTTGTTCAGCCGTCACCTCAATGTTGATCACAACATTATCTCACCCTGTTCCCAGTCACAGGATCACCAAGAATGCGCTCTGCTGCACCTTGGACCTAGAAAGATAAAGCCATTAATTCTGAAATCCCACTTACTCTCTGTTCTGTCAGCAAGATGCCTACTAACCTGGGCTTCTTCCCTGATAAAGTCTCAGATCTCCAAAACCAGGACCCAGAGGGTTTGAATTGGGGCTTGTGGCCTACACAAGGCATGGGAGGGTATAGGGGGCTGATGAGGAGATAGGTTGGCCATGTGGGATAAGTAAGGGTTTAAGTAACTGGCATTCATCATTACACCTGGGCCAATGTTTCAGTAAACAGCGTAGGCAAAGCTGGCCTGGCTATCATCCAACTTCCATTTTCACCTCAGGCTTGTTGTTGGAGGACTTACCCCATTTTCCAGGATGGACATATGGCTTCTGGGCTTTTTAATAAAGAGACTGATCTGCTGATCACCTTCTCCATGACTGTCTGGTGATCAAATCTTAAAGTAGGACATAAACCCACAGTCTGTATCCAAAGGTGAAACTTTAAATCAAGTTCCTCTCTCCATATTGATTAATTTAGTTGCATGTTTCAAATCCCATTGTAGTCCTTAAAGTCAAATAGTGAACTACTAAATAGTGTGACCACTGTCACTTGCTTATGAGATTGTAATGTGTACAAAATAGTTACATACATTGAGTCATAGAGTCATACAGCACGGAAACAGACCCTTCAGTCCAGGCGGTCCACGCCGACCATGTTCCCAAACTAAACTAGTCCCACCTGCCTACTTTTGGCCTATACCCTTCCAAACCTTTCTTATTCATGAACTTATCCAAATGTATTTTAAACGTTGTAACTGTACCTGCATCCACCACTTTCTCTGCCATTTCATTCCACACACAAACCATTCTCTGTGTAAAAATATTGCCTTTTTAAATCTTTTTCCTTTCACCTTACATGCAAACACGTCAATTAAGAGCATGGCTGATCTGATTGTAATCTCAAATCTGCATTCCCATCTACCCCAATAATCTTTTGGCTAACAAGATTCTATCCATCTCTGTCTTATGAATATCCACATAGTCTACTGTTGCCACTGTTTCAGGAAGAGACTTCCAAAGGTTCTGAGCCCTCAGAGAGAAAATCTCCCGTCATCTCTGTTTTAAATGGGTAACCACTGATTTTTAAAATGATCCCTCATTCTAGATTCTCCGATAAGAGGAAACATCTTCTCTACATCTTCCCTATCAAGATTCCTGCTTCCCTACATAACAACTATCACCACCTCACTTCAAAGAAGCTCACAATGCAGCAACATGACAGCAAGATGGTAGGTCACGGAAAAAATAGGTTAATACTGGACAGTCAACATGGTTTTGTCAAGGGCAGTTCATGTCTGACAAATTTAATTGAGTTTAATAGGCAATGGATGAAGGTAGTGCTGGAGATGTATATTTGGGCTTTGAAAAAGCATTTGATAAGGTGCCACATTGGCAAGTTGGTTCGCAAATTGAAAATGTTTGGGATTGATGGGTCTTTGACAGCATGGATTAGAAATTTGCTAAAGGTTAGGAAACAGAGGGTAAGTATAGGTGGGAACAAGTTGAAATTGGTGTTCCCCAAGGATCGGTGTTGGGACCCTTTTTCCAATTTAGATACATGATTTGGCGATGAATGTTGAGGGCAAAATCTCAAAATTTGCAGATGACACTAAGCTAGGAAGAATAGTGAATTGAGAGGATGATGCTGAGCAATTTCAAAGCGACTTTGACAAGTTGACTAAATGGCCAGATACCTGGCAGGTGAATATCAATGCAGAGAAATATGAGGTAATGCTTGTCAGAAGAAACTTGGTGCAACCTTCGGGGTGTACAGGAGCAGAGGGACCTGAGGCTTTACATGCATTATTCTTTGAAGGTGATCAGGTAAGTTGAAACAATTGTTAAGAAGGTTTATAGGATCCTTGAGTTTAGAAAATAGAAGTAAAGAGTATAAAAGCACGGAAGTGATGTTGCACCTCTATAAATTATTGGTTAGACAACTTTTGGAGAATTGTGTTCAGTTCTGGGCACCTTATTTAAGGAAGGATGTTGAAGCCCTGGAGAGAGTTCAAAGGAGATTTACTAGAATTGTGTTTGGAACGAGGGATTTTAGATACAGGGACAGATTAGAGAAATTGGGCTTACTCTCTTTGGAGCAGAGAAAATTAAAAGGTGACCTTATTGAGGTTTTCAAAACGATGAACAATTTTAACAGAATGGAAAAGGATATTCTGTTTCATTAGTTGGTATTTCAGTAAGTGGGGGGGGGGGTGTGGTCACAATTTCATGCTTGTCAGCAAGAAAGCTCAGAGTGAGATGAGGAGAAACATCTCTACTCAGAGAGTTGTTAGGATTTGGAATGCATGACCTGGGAGAGTGGTGGAGGCGGGTTCCATGGGAGGTTTCAAGAGACAGCTGGGTATATATTTGAAAGTGTTGAATTTGGAAGGCTATGGTTATAGAGCTGGAGAATGGGACTGGCTAGGTAGTTCTGTGGGGTGCTGGATGGGTCGAATGGACTCTTTCAATACTGTAAAATTTGATGATTCTGTTCTATGAAAAGAACTTATGACCTGACATTAAACACGAAGCAACATTAAATAGGGACTTTTTATTGTCTCTTTGTAAATTATCCTTTTTGCAAGCAAGTATTTCCTAGCTTTGTAGTTTAGACAGTAAAGCAAAACCTTAAGTTCTTAGCACTTTATCAGTGAAGACTTCTGGTATTTGTCTACACACAACTTACATTCCTTTTGTTTGACTCTTTCACTGACGCATCAGGATATTTGAAGAGTCAGTGTTTCAGGCAGCCTTAACCTATTATCTTATTTATTCTATTTAATGGATGAAATTGGCAAAGTACTTTAAGCAAATCCAACCTGCAGTTAACAGACAAAGGCAATATTCAATGAAAACGTCACAACAAAGTGAATACAGAACCATGCAAAGAGCCGTGTCATCAGTCAGAGGTGGTTCAGGGAAGATTAATCTTTCCGCTCACTAGTCTGATGTTACACAGGAACGGCTATTTGTAAGGCAGTTATGTATAGAAGCAAAATGAGAATCTCTGTTTTGTTGTGAGTATCATCATAGCTGAAGTCTTAAGTTAGTAACTGGGATTGCTCAATGACTGCGGTAATATAATTATTATCACAAAAGGAATTGAATACAAAAATAGGGAGGTTATGTTTCAATTATACAGAGCACTGGAGAGCCCAAAATTTGGAGCACTGTGCACAATATTGATTCTCTTATTTAAGAAAGCATATCAGACGCAGTTCAGAGAAGATTTACTAAACTAATACCTGAAATGGTCAGTTTTATGAAGAAAGGTTGAACAGGCTAAGCTCATATCCACTGGAGGTTTGGAACAATAACAACTTGATTGCAGCATATAAAATCTCAAGGGGTCTTGTCAGTGTAGGTGTGGAGAGGATAGTTCCCCTTATGGGAAATCTAGAACTAAAGGTCACTGATTGAATGTCAGGGGTCACCCATTTCAAACAGACAATTACTTTTCTCACAGAGGGTAGTGAGTCTTTGGAACACTCGTTCTGAAAAGGTGACGGAAACAGATTACCTAAATATTTTTAAGGTACAGTTAGATAGATTCTTGTTGTCAAGGATTCAAAAGTCATTGTGCTAGGCAGGAACTGGAATTTGAGGTTACAACCAAATCAGCTGTGATCTGATTGAATGGCAGAGCAGGCTTGAGGGGCTGAATGGTCTACGCCTGCTCATGATTTGTATGTTTGTGTATTGCTTGAGAATGAGCTGAAGCTTTCTCTAATATGTCAGTGACATGGGTGGACACTGTTGAACTCTTCAGCTGAGCTGCATAAGCATACTACTCCCTTATCTTATATCTCTATACAGTATAGGTCTTGCACCTCTCACTCTGACCCAAGCCCAACTCTGCATCTTCTGCAAAGTAAGTTGTATCATTACTTCTGACAGTAAAATATGCCGCAGATTTTGCTTGGTGTTATACTGTATTTGTGCTGCAGACCATGCACCAATGTACTCATTGCTGACATAATGTTAATGAGATGTAACTTGAATAATATAACAAAACTCTGGTACTGACTTCATAAATGTGTTTAAACTTCCAGTGTTCAAAAGCTAACCACACAAAGCAGTAAATGGGTTCAAGGTAATCATTTTTATTTGACTGTGGGTGTTGGAGCCTTCCTCCTTAACAATCCTCGATAGGTCTGTGTTCCATAACAAATATTGAATGAAAAGCTGAGACAGCTATAGAGCTTATGAACTGGAAGTAGAAGTAGGCCGTTCGGACCTTCAAGCTTGCTATACCATCCAATAAGATCATAGCTAATTTGTTTGTGTTCCAAATTCTACATTCCCGTTTATCTACAACAACCTTTGATTCCACTGCTAAACAAGAAACTATTTGCCTCCACTTTAAAAATATTCAATGACCCCAATTACACTGCCTGCTGAGGCAGTTTCAAAGCCACACAATTGTCTAAGAGGTAAAAAATTCCCTTTGTCTCTGTTTTAAAAGGGTGACTCCTTATTTCATAATGATGTGGGCAAGTTTGGAACTAGGAGACCAAAGTAATCATCCTTTCCACATCCACCTTGTCAGCACTATTCTAGATCATATATACTCCAAGCAAATCACCTCTTGTTCTCCTGAGCTCTAGTGAAAACATGCCCAGTCTCTCCTCATAAGCCAATCAACTCTTTCCAGATATTAATCTAGAAGACATTCTCTGAACCACTTCCAAAGCATTTATAACTTTTTTTTTAAACGAGGCAGCCCAAACTGCATACAGTATTTAGAGATATGGCTTCACCAATGCCTTGTGTAACTGAAGAATAACATCCTTACTTCCGTGTTCAATCCCTCTGATAACAAAGGGCACCTTTCCATTATAAAAACAAAAAGCACTTGACAAACTCAACAGTCTGGCCCCATCTGTGCAAAGATGAATTAAGTTAATGTGTTCAAGTCCAATATGAGTCTGGATTCTGCATTCCATCATCCTTCATAATCACTTGCTGAAACCTGATGTAACTTTTTGTAACTCATGCACTGGAACATCTAGGTCCTTTGCACCTCAGAATTCTGCAGTTATTCACCATTTAAATTATGCTTTCTCTTTATTCTTCCTGCCAAAGTGAACCATTTCATATTTTTTACTCATTATGATCCATCTGGCAGGTTTTGCTCCACTCACTTAACCTACTTGTAACAGTCTGCAGCCTTGTTATGTTCTCTTCACAACACACTTTCCTGCCTATCTTTGTGTTAACTGCAAATGTAGCCAGACGTGCTGAAATGCTGTTCTTCATTTTGTCAGATACTGCAGATGAAAGTACAGCGACTTGAACATCTGGTTCAGTTGAAAGATCTCCGAATTGAAGATTTAACAAGACATTTGAATAAGCATAAATCACAGAAGACAATGAAGTGACAGCAATTAAAGGAAAAAAAAAGGAATAATTAAAATCTCAACAGAAGAATTTGTTTTCAAACACCTGCTGAAATGGGATGAAAGTGATACTTTGTGTTTTCACTCTCTTAAAAACCAATTGGCAACACATGTTTCACAGGATTAGAGCAGTCTTAGATTACATTGTCTTTTAGAATGACGGCAGAACTGTACTGTAACACCACTCATCTGATTTACCTTGTTGCGATTTTAGGAACTCATACAGAATTAGAATGTAGTTTATTTTTAGATCTTAGTATTTAATAGTATTTAAAATTGTTTGTCGTGCAAGGTTATCTTCTCGATAAAGATTCTGCTCCTCATAGGTCTTAGTGCTGCTAGATAGGTAATATGTAAAAGTGTTATTTAACATAACAAAATACATATTGTGAATAAATCATATATTGTCTAGATATACATTTTCCACATTAGTGGAAAACACAATCTGTTTTAGTAACTTTTTATTTCAAATTCCATGATTTTAAGACTGACAGTGATGGAACATTACAAACTAATTTTATCATGCATTCAGAATGCGGTCTAGGTGATGTTTCATGTAATTTTCGGAATTCTATCTTTTGCTGGTTGATATAAGCTAAGATAAGGTAGACAAAAGGAAAACCTACAGATTTGAAATTTATTCCCCTGTTATTGAGATGTAACCATGCTGTCTTACAGAAAATGGAGATCTTGTAGGCATTCCTATCTGCCTGAGAAATGTCAAAGTTAATGCTGATGGAATTACGAAGTTAGTGACGATGACATGAGCTACATCTCAAACAGAAGGTGCACAGCACTAGTCATGAAGACCTGTTCACACAAACGGTTGTGATTCTTATAGGGACAGTTGCAGTTGCTGCATTATTGAATACGTTTAAGGCAGGAATATTCAGATTTTTGGGAATCAAAGGGGACCAGGCAGGAAAATGAATTTAAAACCCATTAGGAACCTAGGAACAGTGGAGAATAGCAAGCTCAACCACATGGATAAAGCAACACAGCAACAGCATGGACACATCAGCGGAGAAATGGGAAAGATTGAGACTAGCAGCCGGGATCAACCAGTGCAGAGGCATCAAGAACACAGTAGGGTAGAATTGGGTAAGAGTGAGAGCAGCCACAGGAATAAAAGCAAAGCAGAGGCAGCAAAAACACAGTGGGGAAGAAACAGAAAAGATTGATATCAGCAGCAGGAATAAAGGCAGTAAAGCAGCAGCATGAAAACAGGAAGGGACAGCAGCAGGAAACAGTGAGAAGAGCAGTGGGGGGGAAAAACACAGAGGGAGTGAGAACATGGTGAGGGAACAATATGAAACAGTGAGACAGCAGGAGATAAAGGCAGAGCTGAAACAGCAAGAACCTTCCAGAAGAAAATGTAGCCACCACCTTCTCCTTCCCACTGTGTCACACCTAGGGCAGTATTGGCAATACCACAGCTTCAGAGTTCCTGGGTTAGGGTAATGGTGTAATGTTCAGGTTTCTCTCTGCTGGGGTGATGAGGATCCTGATGTTCCAGGTCACACTTCATTTGAGGGGGTGGGATGATGACAGTTCTTTTAACATGGTCCAAACGGCAGTCATGTTACTGGCCCCTCTGTAAGCGTCGGAGACACGGGCAATATATAACAGATGCCTTCAATCTAATTACAGGAAAGGCCTCCAAAATCAGTACCCTCTCTCAGGCTGACATCCCCAAAATCGAGGTACTGGTTACAATCAATCATCTGCATTGGACATACCACAGAATCCCCATGCCTGTCACAAGACTCCCAAATCAAACTCTTTCCTCTCAACTTCATCACAGCAAGCTGGTACCAGGATGGCAGAGGAAACATTTCAAGAGCATCATCAAAACCTCCATGAAAAGTGGAACATCCCCACCTTCGCAGGTAGATAAGATAATGAAGAAGGCATTTGATATGCTTTCCTTTATTGGTCAGAGTATTGAGTACAGCAGTTGGGAGGTCATGTTGTGGCTGTACAGGACATTGGTTAGGCCACTGTTCGAATATTGCATGCAGTTCTTGTCTCCTTCCTATCGGAAAGATGTTATGAAACTTGAAGGGTTCAGAAAAGACTTACAAGGATGTTGCCAGGGTTGGAGGATTTAAGCTATAGGCAAAGATTGAATAGGCTAGGGCTGTTTTCCCTGGAGCGTCAGAGGCTGAGGGGTGACCTTATAGAGGTTTATAAAATCGTGAAGGGCATGGATAGGGTAAATAGGCAAAGTCTTTTCCCTTGGGTGGGGAAGTCCAGAACTAGAGGGTATAGGTTTAGGATGAGAGGGGAAACATATAAAAGAGACCCAAGGGATAATGTTTTCACACAGAGGGTGGTATGTGTATGGAATGAGCTGTCAGAGGAAGTGGTGGAGGCTAATACAATTGCAACATTTAAAAGGCATCTGGATGGATATATGAATAGGAAGGGTTTGGAGGAGTATGGGACTAGATTGGGTTTGGATATCTGGTGAGCATGGACAAGTTGGACTGAAGGGTCTGTTTCCATGCTGTACATCTCTATGACTGTATGACTCCATGATGGAGAATCTCTTGCTCTGGACCTCTCAGAGTAGAGAAGGAGCATTCATGAAGGAGCCAACCATTTTGCGCATCTCCGACAGACCCAGCTGAAGGTCAAGTGCAAACAACAATCAGAGTGTGTGAAAACCCAAGCATTGCACTCATCTACCTCTTCAGACACAACCTGGCCTCCCTAATGGTAGAGCGTGTGGATCCAACACTGGACCCACAGTCACCAAGTGGAAGAAAGTCACCTTTGGTTATGAGGGGCTATGTAAGAAGGAGGAGGACCTGAAACAGAAGTTCAGCCAGGATCAGATTGATTGGGAGACCAGCCCAACAGGCTGAATGGACTAGTCCTGCTCCTATCTCTTGTGTTCTTTTATGATTTCTCTTTGCTGTAACAGGAGAAGCCCAGTGATAAAGCAAAGTGTTAATCAAAAAGTTAAGCTTGTAGGATAAAGCCTATAAACACACACGTCTGGCAGACTGAGGATTTGTGTGCATTCCTGTGATTTTTCTACCAGTTATAGCACATTGAAGAGCATGCCCTCTCATTTTTCTTTTTTTCACACGCTAGCTGAGGTCTATGTACAGCAGTGACCTCTGGAAGTGGTCGATTGTCATGTGCAGAGCACCAAATTGACTGTGTGCATATACAGCCATACAGCTTACAGGAGTTACTGCTCCCAGTGAAAAAAGTCAAGCGACACACATGTATCCCTGATGTCTCACCCTAATCTCCTGTCCAGTGGAATACTACCGTGCTGTACCTAGTCTTGTATTCATTCATGGAATGAAAGTCTCACTGTACTCTAATTGCCCTTGAGAGGGTGAACGTGAGAACCACTGCACTCTGTGTTGTCGTGAAGGTACTTTAACAATACTGTTAAGGATTTTGAATCAGAAATGAGGAGAAATATGTTTCCAAATTAGAATGGTGTGTGACTTGGAAGGAAATTTGGAAGTGGTGGTGTCCCCAGGCATCTGTGGCCTTTGTTTTCTAAGGTAGTGGAAATTGTTGGTTTGGTGCTTGCCTTATTATCAGAGATGCCTTGGTGAGTTGCTGCACTGCATCTTTTAAATGGTACACACAGCAGCCACATTACACTGCTGGTAGATATTGTATCAGTCAAGTGGGTTGCTTTGTCCTGCATGGTGTTGAGTTTGTTTTAAATGCCTTCGAGTTTTATGCGAGCAAGCAGAGAGTATTCTATTACAATCCTGATTTGTGCCTTCTAGGTGGTGGAAATCTTAGAGTAGTGAGGAAGTGAGTCACTTGCTGCAGAATTCCCAGCTTCTGGCCTGTTTGTGTAGCTGTTGTATTTATGCAGCTGGTCCAGTTAAATTTCTGGTCGATGGATTATGATCATGGAGGATTCTAGGATTCAATGGTGGTAATATCACAAAGAGTTGAGTCGACCCTGTCTTAAAGAAGATGGCCATTGCCTAGCAATTGTTACTTATCACTTACTAAAACTTGATTGTTATTCAGATCTTATTGCGTTTGGACACAGACTGCATCAGTACACAAGAAACTGTAAATAATACTGAACACTTTGTAATCTTCAACAAACATACTCACTCCTGAACAATAGTCTTTCATAACTGTACCTCTTCTGTGTAACATAACATACAGTTTATCCGTACAGATTGATTAGATCCTATGCCTCATCCAAAAATTTGGTTAAACTTAACCTAATCTGTAACTAGCACTTTACAGGAAGTGGTGTCAACAAAAGAAAGGCACAATACAGTAAACTAAACTATGCTTCCATTAATCAGCACTCTACTGACACACAGTCAGTATCCCGAGGGAAATGTTTTGTCTGATGAATTGGTTAGTTTTCAAGGTCTCCAGCTATCCATAGGAATGTGAGAAACCAGTAGCTCAAGCTTTCAAGTCTTATGGAAAACTGGAATGTTAGAACATTGTTAATGACCAGGCTGTTAGTATGATTGCTACAAGCGACTCCAATTAGATCTGGAACTAAAACATGCAATCATGCTTCTCTCTGTATGAAGAGATGTTGAGCATTTTGTGTGAACTGTTTCCATGCGTCAGAAATTAATAAAGCTGGAATTTCATATGATAAGCAGCAGCTCCACTGAATCCTGAAATAAATAGTTCATTGTTAGTGCCTTTTTTAAGCCAGTCTCCAGTGTGAAGGTACTGATGCGGCTTACTTCACTTATTATTAATCAGGGCACTCCTTAACTTGGCAGCCCATGTAGTTGTTGGCAGTTACTTGGATAGATTTAAACAGGACTTGCAAGTTCATTTCTAATAGGTATGACCTGACTGTGCACTATATACTTCGTCACTTTGGCTCCATAACCGATTCTGCCAATTCAAGCCGCTTATGCTCAGGAAAATTGAAAATGAGTGTGCTGCAAGTGGTTGACGTTCCTTCACGCGAGCTAAGATAGGCTCCCAAAATTTCCTTAACCTATAAGTAAATAAAGGGGACTGAATTTGATGCAATTGTAAGGAATTCACATCCAATTTTCCTGAACATTTGCAGTGGAGAGCAGTTGAAGATGTACTATTGAGATCTTCATCATTGTTCTGCTCTGGAGTCTACAAAGTTGAGATTCCATGCTCCAGGATTATGGCTTTACACTGAAGCGCTTCTACTGTACTGCTGAGCCCAGAGTGACTCGTTAATGAACATTACCATATGACGTGAGTTTGTCTCCAACAAGGTGTTTTTCCCTGAGGTAACCAAATTTACCATTCTTATCTCCTATGACATAAGAAATCTGATGTGGACATCATGTTTTTAAAAATCCAACAGAAAATGGATTACACTTTATTTTTCATTCCAACTTGCCCTTGAGAAAGTAATGGTGAGCTACCTCCTTGAACCGCTGCAGTCCATTATTATACATAGAAATTACATTCCTCAGGCACATAAAGTGGACGTCTCTCCTCTCCAATTGTCTGGAGCAATTGATAAGACCTGCACAGGCCAGCTTTGGATTGCCAGCATGAGACTGGGTGAACATCTGGACTTCAAGGATGACACTGGCACATGAATCCTGGTGTCTCCTGCCAGTGATCAGCACTCCTGCTTACACCTCCCGGTGGGACAACTCTGATGAGTGGAGTGGCATAGGCATCAATAATGTGCTCCATAGGCAATGAGTTTGGGAAGAGAGCATGAGAAAACTTGCTAGGTCTTGCGGAGAAAAACCTAGCACAAAACCCACCAAAATTGACACCCAGCTGATTTCTGCTAACACTCAACCCAAAGAGACATCAGTCCATGATTGTTTAAATAGAAATACAATTCTTGTCTCCTGTTCTATCAAAGGAGAAAGCAAATGCACATAATTCCAGAGATATAGAATCAATAGTCAGTTGTAGTTTAACAAGTACTGCACAAGTGTTGCTTTCTGGCAAAAAGTAAGGGAGGGAAGAAAAGCAATGAAGTATATCTTTGAAGTGTATTCACCGGTGGAAATAAATAATCACTTACCAATTGAGACTGGTCAGAGACAACATCCCATAGGTAGATTCTTTGGTGAACAGATGCTGAATTCCACAAAAGCACAAGGTGCCAAGTAGACACTATTGTTGGTAATATTAGCTAACTGCAATGGGGTGGCATTGATCTGAATGCTAAGCTCATTTATAATAAATAGGTTAGTTAAGCCCAAAAACAGCCAAAGAGAGAATGTGATAAATGTCTGTCCAATATTATCACTATCTGTAATTTCTATATCATTATCTTCTTAACTTCTAGTCATATTTAAATGGTGATTAGGGTTATAACATTTGAAATTGCTGCCTAGATAGTTTATAGTGAACAAGAGGTTCTATCTCTTCAAGATGAAGGAAAGCTTTTTTTTCTGCTTAAGGTAGTGATTTGTTGTGTTCGGTATGTGATGTCGTAAACTGAGGTCTTAAACAGCAGCCTCAAACACGCAGTTTTGACCATAAATGTTTTATTGTGCATTGTAACTCCTATAATTGGGAGGAAAAGCAATTTTTCAAACCAATGGAAAAATTAAGTCGGAGCAGATGAAAACTATTGACCTTTACATAGGCGGGTGGACGATACTCAATTTGGCTCTGAAACATTTCATCCGATTACTAACCCATAATTTTTTTGTTAAAGACAAATTCAAAGGACTTCAAAATAATTTTCTCCTTCTGTTTCACTGACAACATTATAGATTTAATTTTATTTAATTCACTCTGTATTTTATAATGGATATCCTTGAAGTAGAATCAGTACAGTGAAGATCCGTTAGAGTGACCCTGGGAAGAGAGGATTGCCCTTTGATGAGAGATTGAGTAATTTGGGCCTCTATTCTCTGGAGTTGACATGAATGAGCAGTGATTTCATTGAAATGTACAAGATTTGAAAGGGGCTTTGCAGGGTTAAACACCGAGACGTTGTTTTCTGTGGGAATCTCAAGCACTGAGACACAGTCATGGGATAAAGGGACACTCACTTAGGATGATAGGTTCCCTATCATTGAATCGATTTAAGGCTGAAATGAGCAGATTTTTGCTGTCTTGGGAATCAGGAATGTGGGAAGCCAGCAGGAAAATTGAGTTGAAAGCATGATTCATAGAGTCAAATGGCATGGAAACAGACCCTTCAGTCCAACTAGTCCACGCTGACCATGTTCCCAAACTAAACTAGTTCCACCTGCCTGTGCTTGGCCCATATTCCTCCAAAGCTTTTCTATTCATGAACTTATCCAAATGCCTTTTAAATGGTGTAATTGTCTACCACTTCCTCTGGCAGTTCATTCCACACAGGAACCATGTTCCGTGTAAAAAAGTTGTCCCTTGTGTCCTTTTTAAATCTTTATCCTCTTACCTTAAAAATCTGCATTCTAGTTTGACCTCCTCCACTCTCAACAAAAGACCCTTGTTATTCACTTTATTGATGTGCCTCATGATTTTGTAAACTAGACTAAGATCCTTCCTCAGTTGAAAAGTGTGGTGCTGGAAAAACACAGTAGGCCAGGCAGCATCCGAAGAGCTGGAGAATCGACGTTTCGAGCATAAGCCCTTCTTCAGGAGAAGGGCTTATGTCCGAAACGTCGATTCTCCAGCTCCTCGGATGCTGCCTGGCCTGCTGTGTTTTTCCAGCACCACACTTTTCAACTCCGGTCTCCAGCATCTGCAGTCCTCTCTTTCTCCTAAGATCCCCCCTCAATCTTCTACTCTCAAGTAAAAGAAGTCCCAGACTTTCCAGTGTATTTTTAAATCTCAAACCCTCCATTCCTGACAATGTTCTCGTAAATCTTTTCTGAATCCTCTATGACAGGGTGACCAGAACTGCACACAGTACTTCAGAAGAGCCCTCACCAATGTCCTGTACAACCTCAAAATGGCATCCCAACTTCTATACTCAAACGTCTGAGCAATGAGGCAACTTATTGACCAACACACTGATATGAATCGACATCCTTCATTTTTGCCTGTTGTTCTCCCTTCTTTCTTTTGTGAAGTTATGGAGAAAGAAAGTAAATGAGGACACATTTTCTGAGGAGTGGAAATCTTGTGTGGATTGCCATTGTGGTGTTGTTTTTTTCTGATAGAAGGGAGCTCCGCATTTTTGAGAAGAGGTTCCAATCAGGGCTCGATCAGAAAGGTGGAGTTCTAACTACATTCTGACAGTTCTTTCATGGCTCAGCGCTGTCAGAGGAAGACAAACCATGACCCCTCTCCACAGCAGTCAGCTTATGTACTCTTTAAAGGTCCTGACAGTCACTTTGACAGCTGCTGTCAGACTGTATGTCCATGAAGGTAAGTGTGATGTTAGTCCGCTGTGCGGGAAGAGTGTCAGATGAGTAGGAGGGACAAGGTGTCAAGTAAGTAGATTACTTACAGTAAGGAAACAGGCCCTTTGGTCCAACAAGTCCACACCGACCCGCCGAAGCGCACCCACCCAGACCCATTCCCCTACATTTACCCCTTCACCTAACACTACGGGCAATTTAGCATGGCCAATTCACCTAACCTGCACATTTTTGGACTGTGGGAGGAAACCGGAGCACCCGGAGGAAACCCACGCAGACATGGGGAGAATGTGCAAACTCCACACGGGGGCACAGTGGTTAGCACTGCTGCCTCACAGCGCCAGAGACCCGGGTTCAATTCCCACCTCAGACGACTGACTGTGCGGAGTTTGCACATTCTCCCCGTGCCTGCATGGGTTTCCTCCGGGTGCTCCGGTTTCCTCCCACAGTCCAAAAATGTGCAGGTTAGGTGAATTGGCCATGCTAAATTGCCAGTAGTGTTAGGTGAAAGGGTAAATGTAGGGGAATGGGTCTGGGTGCGTTGCGCTTTGGCGGGTCAGTGTGGACTTGTTGGGCCGAAGGGCCTGTTTCCACACTGTAAGTAATCTAATCCAATCTAATCTAAGTAGAGTGCCAGTGGATAGAGTGCAAAGATACCAGTTATGTAGGATGACAGCTGGGAAGGGTGCCAGCTGGGGAGGGAGTTTGGTGCCAGGGGTAGAATGTTGGATGGGGAAGGGGGAATAATGACAGGTAGATAGGGTATCAGAGCGTCATGTTTGTAGAATATAGCTAGTGAGGGTATCAACTGGGGAGCGGTTAAGATGCTAGGGACTGGATGCCAGATGAGAAGGAGTCAGGGTGCCAGGGAAGTAGCTTACCAGCAGAATAGGGTGCCCAATGGATAGGTGGCAGACTGAAAGATAGCAAGACAGCAATTAGGACAGGTCAAGTTAGGTTGGGGAAATTGGGTCTGATAGGGAAAACTGGGAGGATGGGTATTGGGCCTGGGGTGTCAGGCCCAGCAGGTGGGACGAATCAGGACAGATCCAGCAGAGATGGGAAGGGGGTGTCAGGTCTGGTCCACAGCAGAATGGGGGTGTCGATGTTGGACTGGCATGCAGAGTGGGGGAGTGTCTGGTGGGGTGTTGTGCCTCACAGGTGTCAGTGTTGGATCCATTGGAAAGGGGTAAGTATGTTGTGTCAGGGTCGAGGGGTATAAGGGACTGTGAGTTAAATATGGATCAGTTGAATATTGCAAAACAGGCTCAAGAGATCATCTATTCCTGGTCTTATTTCTTATGTAGTCGTATGGATTTAGAAAGAAAGATATGCACTTGCATACTCCTTTACACAACACCAGAGCATGGAAAAATGCTTTAAATTCATGAAATGCTTTTTGAAGTGTGTTCAGTTTAGAGCTGTGAGTTTAATTATATTTCCATCTTCAATATCATTTCACCTATATAAATACAATAGATATGGAATCTAATTTTGAATAAGGCTCCAGTTAGGAACATTTGGAATTTATTGTCCTGCAGTCCTGTATATCTTAATACAAAGAGCTGGTAGAAGCACAGGTAAAATTCAGCATAGATGCACAAGAATTGAATTGTATGATTTATTGTCACTTGCATTTTACAGTGAATATTCAGCAAGATACAATAAAAAGCTTCAACTTCACCACAATCTGGCGCCATTTTGAATAGTTTAAGAATAAAAAGATATAACTGAATGAATGTCTATCGTCGATACCTGCGCCTCCCCCATCTTGCCATCTTCTGCATGGGACCCATCAGTGTAGCAGTTGCCACTCTATAGTTGCCATCTCTTCACTGCTGGGCCCACCTTACCACTGCCGATGCTGGGTTCTGTCCCGAACCAGCAGTTATCTCACAACTAGGAGTCCCCAGCCCCACTGCCTCTGCTGCCTTTCCGATAACCAGGAGTCCCCCGCCCTGGGCCTACTGCAACCAGGAACCCCTGGCTCTGCTGCTAGGCCAGGCCTCTGGCACCATCTGGCCGGGAGTCTCACTCGAGCTGATCTCCTCAGAGGTATCACCTTGTCACGCTGTCATCTTGAAAGGTCCGCTGCTATCTCTGACCACCAGGCCGCCATTCCATGTATGCTCACTCTCGCTGCAATGCCGATGCTGCTAATCAACCTGCCATAAAAGCTTTAAAGAAAAGAAAAACCAATGAAAAATCTAAAGAAAATAAAACAGAAGGAGCAGAAGTAAAAGCCCCAGGCTCAAAGTAGGTAGTCCCCCTACTTTGCCACTATCTTAATATAATTGATAGTACTGGAGATAGGGAATTTCAAGACGAGGGAACACATTTTAATGTCAGAGAAGACAAATTTTAAAATGACATGAGCAATTTTTTTACCTAGAGGGTGGTTCATGTATGGAATGAACTCCCTGAGGAAGTGGTGGATGTGGTTACAGTTAAATCATTTAAAAGCCATTTGGATAAGTACGTGAATAGGAAAGGTTTGGAGGGATATGGACCAGGATCAGTAGGTAGGAGCAGTTTAGGTTGGGATTATGTTCAGCGTGGACCGAATGGTCTGTTTCTGCGCTGTATGATTCTATGAGGAGTTTTGTTTAGTAAGAGACTTGAATTATTGTGATTTTTTTTTCACAAGATCTATAGGGATCTAACAGAGCTTTTAAATTTTGAGGGGGTCATTCAAGGATAATTTCAAGGTAGATTGTTGCAACTGATTATTGAAACAGTAAGGAGAGTGGAAATATTTAACATAATTAAAAACATTTCAAGGGAAGGTTGGAAAATTATTCTTAATAGAAAGAATAGCATTTACTGTTACAAACCATTGGTAAAAGAGAGTCTGTAAGTTCTTTAAAAACAAGAATGAGATAATTGCTCAATAAAAGATAAAATTGCCATAGTCCTACTACGCCATACAGCTGCTTTCTCATTAGAGGAAGATGACTGGTAGTTGTTTAACTTGAGATCAAGGTTGAGAAGGTGGGACCTTTATGGTAACCTCAGCTGATGCAGGAATTGAACCCACACTGCTGGTATTACACTGCATACAAATCAGCTGGCTAGCCAATGACCAACCCCTAAACATTAATAAAGATTAATGTTAAAAGGTAAGAGAACCATGCAGAGGAGTGGAATTAGACTAGCAATGATACTGGAAACTTTTCAGCCCTGTTAACATTGCAAAATGATCCAAGGCATTTAATTATTAAGGTCTGACCTACCATTGAGACGAATTAGAAGGTATTAAGTCAGGTGGTTCAACCCTTGCTCACAGCTGAGTTTTGAGGAGTGTTTTGAAAGACTAGTGGGAGATCGAGAAACATTTGAGAAACTTTAGGGAGGGAATTCCAGAGCTTAACGTCAAGATGGTCTTGAAAGAATAACCACCAATGATGGAGCAGTGTGAAAATCAGCAAAGTGCAAGAGATCAGAGGCTGAGTTTTGTTGAAAAAGATACAAGCATGGATTGTTGGCATGTCTATGCACTCGCATTTGTTCCAGACCCTTGTAAATCCCCTTATGATGACAGCCTGAAGTGAAAGAACCAAAATGGTGTTCCACCGCTGAAATTGGATTTTAGAAAACATTTTGCAGCTTTTATTGGACATGAGTTTCGTGCAATCATTTGATTTTTATTGATTATTTTTCAACTTAATTGCACATCATTTAGAAACATCATGCATTTAATGTAACAGAACTTTATGACCATTTTGGAGAGCCCCTAATGGAAAGAGTTTCAGCAACTTGATGAAAAATACACCATGATAAGGAGGTTTCAAAGAACACCACACACCACTGTATAGAGTCCTTCATAGGTAAATTTGAAGTTATATCCTATTACAGTAAATAGTGTTTCTAACTCTAAACATCACCTCATAGGATGTGGTTATGGGATGACTGTATAGTTGCTTTTACAATATGACGTTATTAATATACAAAAGTGTTCAAATCATTCAGAATTTGTGGAAGTAATAAGATGAATCCACATTTTTTTCTCAGCCCTTCTGCCATTCTTAACAATTGACTAACTCTAAGCTTAACTCATTTAAATGTTACATTATAAAACAATCACCACAGATCACTTAACTGGACAACTTGCACAGCTTCTAGCTTATTTGTTTCATCAGTAAGATTGCAGATGAGAAAAAGCAGCAATTTAATCTTATTTACTTTGGCTGTTCTCTTAACTGTCGTCTGACTCGTCCATACCATCGTTCTCTCTTACAATTCCTGGTCAAATATCTAAATGCCACTGCCCTAACTTTGTTCCTTACTTCTGCCACTTGCTCTCTGACAGCAATCAGCTATCCTTTAAAAACTGTTGGTAGCAGATTTCCATTCTGCAATTGACTTTCCTAGCATTCAGTTCCTAGCAACAATAATGCCGTATTGTTGCTGAAGTAGTAATCCAGAAACCTGGGATAGATTCTCACCAGGGCACACAGTAGAATTTGAATTTTAAATTATCTGAAATTCAAAGTCTAATGATGACCATGGAACTATTGTTGATTGTCATAAAAACTGACCAGTTTTATTAAAGCTCTCAAGGAGAGAATGTCAACTATCCTACTTAATAAGAATAAGCCCTGTTTTAGGAACGATATTACTAAACTAGAGAGGGTTCAGAAAAGATTTGCTTGGATGTTGCTGGGAATGGAGGGTTTGAATTATAAGGCGAGGCTGGATCGGCTGGGACCTTTTTCACTGGAGGGTGGGAGCTTTTAAATTTAACTGTTCCACTGTCTTTCCTGCTAGGGTCCTCTCCCAGTCAGTTCTACCCAGCTCCTCCCTCATGCCTCTGTAGTTGCATTTATTCAGCTGTAATACCGTTACCTCTGATTCTCCCTCTCAAATTGCAGAGTAAATTCAATCATATTATGATCACTGCCTCCTCAGAGTTCCTTCACCTTAAGTTTCATGATCAAGTCTGCTTCATTGCACATCACTAAATCCAGTATTGTCTGTTTCCTAGTGGGCTCCACTACAAGTTGCTCCAAAAAGCCATATCGTAGACATTCCATAAATTCCTTTTCATGAATAGGGAAGATTTGGAAGGGTATGGGTCCAAGGATAGCCAGGTGGGACTAGTTTAGTTTGGGATTATGCTCAGCGTGGACCGTAGGGTCTGTTCCTGTGCTGTATGGTTCTATAACTCTAAGTAATGGCTGAGCAGGTAGCCTGGCTCAACACCTTGGGATATAGGCAAAAGTGAGGACTGCAGCTGCTGAAGGTGTCAAGAGTGGGATATAGTCAGTCATTTGCTGGGGGGGTGCTTTCGGGTCCATAGTTGTACATTGACCTGCTGAATGTGCGACAGTGTGTTAAACCTTTAATCAGTTATACACCAGCAGGGCCATGGATTAACTGGCAGTCTCTGAGCCTCGCAGTTTTCCAATCTGTATTGATATGATCTGGAATGAAACGTGTGTCCCAATGGGAGGAAAGCACGTACCTCATGTGGTGCAACTAGAAACTGTACTGACAGGGATATCACAGCAGCTCAGTTCAGCACAATGGTGGGTTTCAATGTGTGCAAGTTACCTGGATGTTCAGTAGAAAGCAGAGAGATGCAGGAACCCTGGGAAAATAAAGGCACATTTAATATGGTCATCATTATTAACTTATAAGAATCATAAAATCCCTACAGTGCGGAAATGGGCCATTTGGCCCATTGCGTCTACACTGAAGAGCATCCCACCCAGACCCCTCACCTTACCTTTAATCTTGCATATCTCATGACTAACCCACATAGCTTACACGTCCCGACAATATGGGCAATTTAGCATAGCTATTCCACCTAACCTGCACATCTTTGGGCTATAGGAGGAAACACACACAGACGCGGGGAGAATGTGCAAGCTCTACACAGACAGTCGTCCAAGACTGGAATCAAACCCAGGTCCCTGGTGCTGTGAGGCAGCATTGCTAACCATTGAACTACTATATCACCCTTGTCTGACATTTGACAATGAGGAAAAGGAAAGTGTGAATAGTGAATCATCAGAAATTGCTGGATAATTGATATTGCTCCATCATTAGCCTCATACAAATTGGAGTTAATCCTTAACCATCCTACAACTTTCAAGAACTTGCTGCATTTGAACTAATGAAATAAATCTGCCAGAGGATGTTTAGGCTAGTTCTTGACACCATAAGGGTCTACTACTGAGAGATTTATGTAGCTTCAGGCCAGTAAAGACATACTGGGCCTATAACCAAGAGGTCAATGAATCAAAACCATCCTCTATTGGGAGCTCTTGTGGTGCAGTGATAGTGTCCCTACTTCTGAGCTAGTAAGCCTGTGTTCAAGACCCACCTGGCTCAGAGGTGTGTCATAACTGGTTGATTACAAATTCTTTATGTTTCTACAATGACACTCAACCTCTTTGACCCAGAAAGGGAACAATTGCCATCTAATTTCTGCAGGTATTAATTGCACTTAGAGATTTCTAGACTTGAAAATGTTCACAAAAACTTACTTCATCTTCTATCTTATGCTTTGTTCTTGTTGTTTCTCCTGATATGATTCTAAATAACCTATTTTGTTCTTCATTGTTTCTTTCTCACCCCTTAAATGTTATTGCTTATGGATTTAGATAGTTAGTCCCTTCACTCACCAAGATTCCAAGTGATCCTGCAATTTGAGGCAAAAATAAATCAGAGGTGAAGTCTAAGGGGAAATGACATAACAGGATGTGACATGAATGTCCCACTCCAGTAATTTCTAGACCGAAATTTGAAAGAGCTGTCAGCATTTAAAGAGTTAAGTTATTCCTCACATTAAAAAAGGAAGAAAGAGCCATGCTTATAAACTCTGAGTGTTAGGAGATTAGATTTAAAACATTCTTTTCACACACGTTGGGTCAGGTTCTCTGAAAGACCTTCCTTTATAATTTCAGCCACTGATTACAGTCATTCATTTGTCATAGAGCTTCAAAAGAGAAAGATTCTCAGCTTCCCGTTGGTAAGCTCTTACCACAGAAATTGTGATTCAGGATCCTGATTGTGACTCATTACAGAATCACTGTTGGTCAATACTCTCCCCTTTTGCTGCCGGCTAGGAGATGAACTGACAGAGAGAAACCAAACCAAGGCATTTTCTTTGTCCAAGTAAAACTGCCACCTGGCAACCACCCTCGAAGCATTTCTCTAGCTTTCACAACCAACAACAGGCAGTACCCTGACATTTACAAAACTTCCACCTCTACCTCCCACATTTTTTTCAGCCCTTGAAGCTGTTTCTAAGCGAACAAGGCAGATCAACAGAGGCACAAAACCACTGAAGGTGATGAAGTGTGCAGGGTGGTACCTAACTAAGTCACTGAGTCCATGCTGTGATTTCAGCTCTGGGGAGCGGGTTACACACAGGCTTCAGCCTGTCATTGCATTGAAGGGATTGATGTAGTCAGCCACCTATAGCCAAATGGGCAATTAAAATAACAAAGCATGTGTTGGAACATTTATCTGTTACCACAGGAATGAAAATTCCAATTGCAACTTTGAAAACACAGGGCACAGAGAAGCAAATAATCTGTAAAGGGCAAAATGCTGCTATAACCGACTGAATGTGGCTGTTCAGATGTCAGTGGTGACCTCTGCAGCAATGCTAATCAAAGGCAATCTATGTGACGGTGTGGGATGACAATGTGCTACAGGCCTGGAAGCAAAGAAACCCTCCAGAACTAATGGAGAACAAATGTAGTAACTGCTACGTCTCTCATTTTGAGAGCTATTGTTGGGCAAGGCTACAATAATATGGTACACATCATAACCTAGTAAGTTGTGACCTCTGGAGCCATCAAGTTACTGATCTTGCAAACAGTATGAAATTTAATGATGACCAAGAGCCATTCAAAACTTACAGATCGAAACAGATGTTGCACAGATTCACAAGCATAGTAAATGTCATGTATTGGGTTACAAGCCTCTTAGGCATCTTTACAAATTGCCATAATTACTGGTGAGAATAATAAGGTATGGGTGTTGTTGCATTAGAAATGGGGTTAAGAGGAGGGACCTTTGATGTTTAATCAAAGTTGAACATCTCCCAGAGAGAAAACAGAAGAATCTCAAGTGTTGAAAAGAATAGGCATTTGTTAATTGGGATACTCAAGAAACACAATTATGGCTGAAAAATAGTAAAGGAATTTCCATCATTTCAGCCCATAACCAAATCAGATAATGTCTTGGATGACTAACTCACAATGCACTTGTTTTAGAGACATGGAAGGTAATGACTGCTTTGCTCAGTGTTTAAAAATGTAAGAGATCGAGGTAACATAGACAACAGCAAATTGCTTTATGCTTGGCTAAGCAAGAAGCAGTTAGAAAATGTATGTTGATGATACTACAGATACAACTGATATTGAAGTCTCTCAATGTCTTGACTTGATGTCATAGTCTAGGGCCTCGTGTTGGTTGAGTTTATCAGAAAATGGTTTCTTATCCTCTTCAATTGTGCTTGAATCAAACTGCAGACTGGCACCATTGGATGGAGTACTCAATGGGCCGAAGGATCACACCTGTGCTCTGTGACTCTATGACTCTTTAGGCAAATGCCTTCTGACAATGCCTAGTCAGGGAAATGGTCTAGAAAGACGATAAGCTCAATTTTCCATCATGAATAGAAGCGGAAGAAAAATAAGATGAGTTCCGTTGCTGCATGTGATCACTTCAGTAGGTTTCCTTCCAGGATCCCCCAAGATGATAAAGATGGAAGGCCAGTGTCTTACATTCCTAGGTTTCTGTCAACATAAACAGGCTCCCAGGAAGGGTACAACAGTGATGGTGATAGACTTTTCCTGTGATTTCATCTCCTTCTGTTTGAAGATATTTTTCAGTTTTGTATGTTTTCTGACTAAGATGAAAAAATCACAATTTATACTTATATACCTCCATACAGAGGTGGGAGAGGATCAAAGGAGAAGAGGTTGTTTACAAACAATATGATAAACCCATTTCTCAACACCTTTCAATTCTGAAGAAGATTCATACCAGACTCAAAAGGTTAACTGTGTTTCTCCCTCCACAGATGCTTCCAGACCTGCTTCAGAATTCTGTGTTTGTTTCAGATTTCTAGCATTCACAGTATTTTGCTTTTATTGGAGTGCTTTACCACATGTTAGACTTTAGCTGATAAAATACTGATAAATTAACCTTGAAATTCAATGCAATAAAAGAGATTCGTAGATGGACTGCAGCGCATCACACAGGTCAATTGACCATCAGTTGGCTTATTAGGCATTAAAAACCAAACTTCAAACATCGGTAAGGACCACAGATCACATCAAGTAGTACAGCACAAAACCATAACTTCTTGTTTTCTGATATACACAATGAACTTTGCATTAACTGACTTAGAAGAATGCATTGGGATCATGCCACATCAAACAGGCCATGAGAGCAGACAGATGAGCAAGCAGTTTGTAATGGAGAACAATATCAGATAACATCAGACATCCAGCAGTAACCACAAGTCCATATATCCTGACATTAGAAAGAGTATAATACTGTTCTTTTGTATCATCCAGAACATACAGAGAGTAAAAGCTGCAAGTTTGAAATAAAACAGAAGGTCCTGAAATATACAAAGATGAAAATCATAGATTAGCATTTTGAGAAATGACTGTTCAATTGTACAGAATACATACAAGAATATTTCCAAAGTGTTAACATTTCTCTTTCAGATACTGTTGAATCTAATTCACATATCCAGCAAAGTAATACTCTTGAAACAATGTTTTACTCGAAGTCATATTGGCACAAACATGCTTTAGTTTTAATAAAATTAATGATTAAAAATCCCAAATGATTAAAAACTCAAATCTTTCTTGAGAAAGATTTTCCAGCAGTAATGACAAGAATGCGGTTTTATTAATGAATTCATTTCTGGCTCTTTTTTGAAGAAAGTAGCATCTTTGTTAAAAGTAGAAGAATGAGAATTTTACTGTGACAACATCATTTCAAACCACACAAAGATAAATGATGATAGCATGTTTCTCAACCTCATTATTTTCAAATTATAAAACTTTGCATCTGAATTTTGAGAAATCCTTCCTGTCTATTCCAAGAACGAAACCTGCGCAATGTCTCCGGTTACATCCTTACCATTTCTTTCAGTGTATTTTGAAAGTATAAAAGCAGGCACACTAATGATCATAATCTTAATACTTATAAGAAATTGCAGAGAAATACAGAAAAAAAGACAAAGATAACATCATCTCTGTTTAGCTGACCTTGTGGGCTTCCTGATTATTAACAAATAGTTTGTCTTTGGAACCTAGGGACAGGAGTAGGCCATTCTGCCCCTCCACCCAGATACACCATTGCATTAAATCTTTGCTAATCTGCATCCAAATGCACATGCATTTATTACCACCATTTCCCTTGATGCCTTTTTCATTGCAAGTTTCTGTTAATTTTTGTGTGACAAGGTTCTCGCTGACTGCACTTCTAAATAATCTAACACTATTGTTGGAATTAAGTTGGTTTGGGTTTTTTCCCCAGTCAAAAGGAATCTCTCTCTCTATCTCTCTCTCTCTCTCTCACTCTCTCTCTCTCTGTCTACCGTCTCAAATTATTTTAACCACAATCTTCATTCCTCTCGAAGAGTTCCAATTCTGAAATTTAAGTTTTTTTCAGGAATTTCTTTCAGTTCAGTCCCATTGAAATAAAGAAAAAAAGTATCAAACAGAAACAATTTGCTGAACACTGTAACCATAGCTTAAAGAATAGCCAAACATGTACCTGGAGGATTTGGGTTAGGCAAGTGGAAATAAAGTGTGGGAGATTGTTATGTTCAAGGTCAAGTCACCATAGTCTAATCAGACCGTAAGGCTGCTCTTTCTTTACAGAGAGAGAGAGAGACAACTGGTGGTGATTTAACCTGATGGCCACCATACCACAGGCAAGGGGAGAGGTTGAGAAGGAGAGTCCTTCATGGTAACCTCAGCTGGTGTGGGGATTGAATACTGTTGGCATCAGACAAAACACCCAACCAGCCAACTGAGCTTAACCAATCTCCAAGGGATTGTAGGGGGAAATGATCCAGCATTTGATCTTATTTTTACTCTCATCCTGATTCTCCCTGGTGCCTGGAATACTAAGTTTTCCAGATGAGTCCTGTCACAATTAATGTAAAGGCACTTAAGAGAATTTCTTTCAATGTTGTCTTGCCTTTCACTTTTCACACAGCTTGGATGGAAGCTGGCTAGAGGCCAATGATGTGCAGGTTAGGGTGGATTGGCCATGCTAAATTGTCCCATAGTGTTCGGGGATGTGCAGGCTAAAAGGATTAATCATGAGAAATATGGGTTTGCAGGGTTACAGGGTTATGAAGATTGTGGGATGCCCTTTGAAGGGCTGGTTCAGATTCACTGGGCCGAACAGCTTCTACCTGCTCTGTAGGAATTCTATGGCTCAATGTTCCAAACTATTGGAAGGGTGTAGAGAGACAATGAAGATGTTGAGAAATCACAGAGGACAAAAGGAGGCCATTTGCCCTACGCCCATCTGCTAGCTCTTTGGACAACCTAGACAATTAGTGCCACATTCCTTGCCCTTTCTGTATATTGTTACAAATTTCTCCTTTTCAAGAGTATCTTTGATTCCTATTGCTATTAGATGGTGCATACTTGCTTGACATTTCCTCTGATTTTCGTGCCAATTACCATTTGATCTGTCCTCTGGTTACCACCAGTCCTGTCCCAACTCATACTTATCTACACTTCACTGTCATGAATGTCTTGATTAAATCAGTTCTTCACACTCACTGATGTGATAATATGTGCCTTTAAGGCGGATTTATTCTGTCCTGGGGTGTTGTAAATCTGGTGCCTAAATGTCTCATCAAAGTAAATAGCTTTGGGTTTTTAAAAGTTAGACAAAAGAAGCATGAGTTGGGTCGGGTCAGGCTCACACAAACCCGAGGGATTTAGTTTTGCTTTCAATTATTGAAATTGGGGTTTAGGAATTGAAGCTGCTAGATGCAGCTCTCTCTCCATTGCTAGGTTTATTTCTTCAGCATTTCTTTCTCCTGGACTGGAGGAGATAGCAAGTGAGCCAATCTATTTTGCTAAACTTGCTTTTGCCAAGGATGTGTTTATGGGATGCTGCTATATTGGATCAGTTGATGAGTAATAATTAAAATATATTTTTTGTTAAGTATTTCAATCAAGTTAAAGTTATGCCAATACTTTTAAATGTGTTGTAAGAATAAAGTGAGTTTTGTTTCAAGCTTAGTAGAGTGACCAATCAAATCACATGGAATCCAGCCACTCGATCTTGCCTTTAAATAAGATAAATGTTAGGGTCTAGGTGATATCCTTGATATGTTTTGAAGGGGGTTTGGTTTGGTCCACAACATTAAATAGTGGACATCATGTCTGGCTCCTATAATCTCTCAAATACATCGGAATCCCTCATCATTCTCTGAGTGAAAACAGAAGTTAAGGTTTCCCAAATGGAAGATCTCTCCAAAATCCTCATAAATGACAATGAATACCAGGTGCATGCGCTACCATTAATGTCAAAACTACTTAGGGCTTATGGGGCAGAATCATCTGCTCTCATTGAAACGTAGCTCAAAGGCAGGAAGGGCATTTAATTGGATAAGGTGGCACCGTACCTGAGCCCACTGACTTCCCATCACTAGCAGAATTAAGCTCAGGGTGGGAGGTCAATGTTCAATCTTCCTGCCTGCTCACTGCTGATGGAGGTCCTTATATAGCCATATACAGACAACAGAAAGGCCTGATCCCACCACCACTGGGATTAGTCCAGCTGCAAGTGAGCCTCTTACCAGGTGGTCTGCACAAAAGGTCAAACTGTATGGGAAGCTTGTCACCTCAGGTCCTCAATCAAAATTACTCAAAAGGACTGGACATTGGAAGTAGGGTGGGGGGAGTGGACTAAGCCTGATGATAGCCAACTCCCTGCCCTTCAAGCCAACACTTGCCAATCCACAGCCACCAGCCCATTAGCCTCCCCCTGTCTTCAAGTGCATGTCCTGCCAAGTGGCGTTGCTGAGCTCAAGAGCTGCTGCCATCCTCTGATTGGTTGGAGGCTCTCAGTAGACAGGGTTCCTGATCCCTGCTCTTGCTTCCAAGGCAAAGGCCCCTGTGCTGGACTCTCCAGTGCCTGATTGACATGTGGGCTTTTCCAAAAAGTGACACCTTGGGTCTCTCACTGACAGGTGAGAACCCTGACTCCAGAAGATGACTCCAGCCATTTTTTATTCAACATGAAGGCCAAACTCCAAAATGCTGCAAGCCTCCAGCATTAAACATATTGTGGCTCAGTGATCAACACTCTCTCTTGAATCAGAAGTTTGTGGGGTCAGGTCCTAAAAGCAGAGGCTTGAAATTGATGTTGCAGTGCAGTATGTTGGAAGTGTTGCACTGCTGGAGATGCTGTCATCAGATGAGACATTAAACTGAGACCCTACCTGCTCTCTCCTATAAATGACCCCATGGATCCACATTAAAGAAGAGCAGATAAGCTATCCTCAGCATCCTGGCCTCAAATACAATATATATTCACTGATTCCATTACTGCTCAGTCAGCAGCATCCTCACCCTCTGAATTCCAAGATTGTTCGTGTAAAACCCCAGGTCAGAAATTTGTGCATAAAAATCAAAACAGGCTTTCTAGAACTGTGCTAAGTTGGGAACATCGATACGGTTTTTAAAATGTACCTGCTTAAACTAATAAAATTATATTGGTTCACCATTTAAATGTTAACAGGTGTGTTGACTAAGAATAAAATGCCAATACATTTTTGTCAGCTATGTGGGTTAAATTGGCAAATTTATGGGAAAAACTGTAGCAACATCTTACACAGTAGCCCTAAACATTACTATATCCTTCCACAAAAAAAGACACTTTTCTGCAGCGTTTGTTTGAAATCTGATTTCAACATATTAATGGCAAGACCAACACTTATCAATTAACTGCTGAAGTTTTTATTATTTTACACCCCTAGTGCAAGGGAGCAGTGCATTGTCGGAACCACTGTCCTTCGGATAAGACATAAAACTGAGGATCATTCTGCCCCTCCAAAGTGAACTTAAAGGATTGGCCTTCAAAGAAGAGTAGGGGAGCTCTCCTGAAGTACGCTGATCAATAATTACCTCTCAATCAACATCACTAAAACACATTATCGCTTCATTGTAGAATACCTGGTTGGCATGGACGAGTTGGACCGAAGGGGCTGTTTCCATGTTGTATGTCTCTTTGACTCTATCATCACAAATATTGTATTTTGTTCGTGGGAGTTTCCTGTGCACAAATTGGCTGCCTGTTCCACACATCACAACTGTGGCCATTCTGAAAAAAATGTCTGTCACTGGCTTCAAAGTACTTCAGGATGCCGTGAGGTTGTGGAAGGCACTATGTGAATGTATTCACTATGTGAACCTGAATGTGTAGCTGCATTAGTACCATCAGCAGCTGAAAGCAATCATCCTATTAAGCTCATGACATGGTTGCATTATAATCTGCCACAGAAAAATTAGAGGTGACAAAATTAGAGGTAAAAGCAGAACATATTTACAAGATGTGAATTGATGAAGTGATACAGACTTACAGACGGGAATTGGCTGGTGTAGGGATCATTAACAGTAACTGTGACAGTAAGTGGTTACTCACCACTGGGGTGTCAAACATGTGCTGACAGTGTTCATCACATGGATAGGCTTTGCAAAGCCGTGACTGAGCAAAAATAAAATCAAGTTCAGGCACAGAATGGGAGTACAACCCACAATCCCAACACTGTCCAAAAAATTCCCAGGAGAACCATATCTAGTATATACATCCCCAGTGAAGCATCCAGTTGGTTGTAATAAAACCATCTGGTTCACTTGTGTCATTGAGGGAGAGAAAACTGCTGTCTCTAACCTGTCAGCTGTGTGACTCCAGGCCCATACATTGCGGTTGGCCTTTAGCTATCCTCTGGAGTAGACCAGCATGTCACTCAGTTGTAACAAACCTCAATGAGAAAGTAAATTCAGAACAAAACAAAATATATTCATTGACATCAGAATCAGACATTGCAAAGTCACCACCCACGGCTCGCTCAAAGACCTCATCGTGAACATCTGGAGACTGGTGGAAATATTGGGATGCTGTTCCATGGATTAGTCACTGCTTTAGTCATTCTCACCTAATCCAATGCTCCAAACACCTCCTTCCTCAGTTGGATATGTCCTGCTCATTTGGAATAAGTTACCATCAAGAACAACTGTGCTTCCTGGCTTGCCATAGTCATGTGACTTCTACCAGCTGGCTCTCATTGTGCCAGCTGTCCCATGACCAGTTCTAATAGGCAGAGACTGCCAGTCACTGAGTACCCATTGAATATATAACACTGCCAATTGCCAGAGCAGAGTCCCAGTGGAGTGCAGCACAGTGGTCACATTTGGGTGGGAGTGGGCACCTGACAATTCATGGGCATCAGCTGTGTTCCCTCTAATCTTCACGCCAGTTTTGCGGGCTTTCAAGATCCATATGTGCAGTGACTTGTAGAACCAGAAATCAATGTGTGCCAATGCTAAGGTGGAACCCCAGAGCAGTTGTGCAAGCACAACTTAGGGAAAACATTGGGTGTCAGGTGAAACCCAGGAAAGGAATCTTCCTATTGATTACCATTAGGAAGGCTCCCTGAGTTGCTGACTCAGTGATCCCTCATGTTGAACTGTGTATAACAAGAGTGTGGCATTTTCTCTGATAGCTGCTGTTGACACCTTGTGGGTGTGGCCCTATGTGTGGATTGTTTGTGGTACAATGCCACTAATCTCCCTTTGTCTTAGTCCCATGTGGTGATTACTATTCAATGAGACAACACCACAGACCATCTGAGGAAGGGACACTGTTCTTAGATAGCAATGAGGTTCACTGCATGACTTGTTGCAATTTATATCAATGACTTACACGAAGCAAGTGAAGACAGGATGGTTAAAATTATAGATGGCCCAGAGATAGGTGGGAAAGTATTTTGTGAAGAAGACATTAAGAACTTGCAGACTGATATGAATATTTTGCGAGAATGGTACAAAAAAAGGCGAATAGATTATAATGTGGGAAAAGTGAAATTGTTCACTTTGGCAGGAAGAATAGAAAAGCAGCGTATAACAGAAAAAGACCGAGGAATTCCAAGGTACAGAGAATGTAGATGGTGCATGGGGTCACAACAAGTTATTATACAGGTGCAGCAATTAATTAAGAAGGCTCATGGAATGCTCTCCTGTATAATGAGAGGAATTGAACCTAACAGTAAGGATGTTATCCTTCAGTTATCACAGAGAACCCCTACAGTGTGGGGGAGAGGTCATTTGGCCAATTGAGTCCACACCAACCCTTAGAGCATCCCACCCCACACTTGTAACTCTGCATTTCCCATGGTTAATCCACTTAGCCTGCACACTTCAGACACTTTGGGCAATTTAACATGGTGAATCCACCTAATTTGCACATCTTTGTACTGTGGGAGGAAAGCCACATAGACATGGGGAGAACATTCAAACTCCACACCGACAGTCACCTGAGGGTGGCATCGAACCTGAGCCCATAAGACCATAGGAGCAGAAATTAAGCCATTCAGCCCACTGAGTCTGCTCCGCCATTCAATCATGGCTGAGATGTTTCTCATCTCCATTCTTCTGCTTTCTCCCTGTAACCCTTGATCCCCTTTATAATCAAGAACCAATCTATCTCAGTCTTAAATATACGCAATGACCTGGCCTCCACAGCCTTCTGTGGCAATGAATTCCATAGATCCACCACTCTCTGGCTGAAGAAGACAATAGGCAATAGACAATAGACAATAGGTGCAGGAGTAGGCCATTCTGCCCTTCGAGCCTGCACCACCATTCAATATGATCATGGCTGATCATCCTTCATCAGTATCCTGTTCCTGCCTTATCTCCATAACCCTTGATTCCACTATCCTTGAGAGCTCTATCCAACTCTTTCTTAAATGAATTCAGAGACTGGGCCTCCACTGCCCTCTAGGGCAGAGCATTCCACACAGCCACCATTCTCTGGGTGAAGAAGTTTCTCCTCATTTCTGTCCTAAATGGTCTACCGCATATTTTTAAGCTGTGTCCTTTGGTTCGGCACTCACCCATCGGCAGAAACACGTTTCCTGCCTCCAGCATGTCCAATCCTTTAATAGTCTTATATGTCTCAATCAGATCCCCTCTCAGTCTTCTAAACTCAAGGGTATACAAGCCCAGTCGCTCCAGTCTTTCAGTGTAAGGTAATCCCGCCATTCCAGGAATTGACCTCATGACCCTACGCTGCACTCCCTCAACAGCCAGAATGTCTTTCCTCAAATTTGGAGACCACAACTGCACACAATACTCCAGGTGTGGTCTCACCAGGGCCCTATACAGCTGCAGAAGAACCTCTTTGCTTCTATACTCAATCCCTCTTGTTATGAAGGCCATCATGCTATTAGCCTTCTTCACTACCTGCTTGCTTACCTTCATTGACTGGTGTACAAGAACAACCAGATCGCTTTGTACTGCCCCTTTACCTAAATTGATTCCATTTAGGTAGTAATCCACCTTCCTGTTCTTGCCACCAAAGTGGATAACCATACATTTATCCACATTAAACTGCATCTGCCATGCATCTGACCACTCACCTAACCTGTCCAGGTCACCCTGTAATCTCCTAACATCCTCCTCACCTTTCACCCTACCACCTAGCTTAGTATCATCAGCAAATTTGCTAATGCTATTACTAATACCATCTTCTATATCATTAATATATATTGTAAAAAGCTGCGGTCGCAGCACTAATCCCTGCGGTACCCCACTGGCCACTGCCTGCCATTCCAAAATGGAGCCGTTTATCACTACTCTTTGTTTCCTGTCAGCCAACCAACTTTCAATCCAAGTTAGTACTTTGCCCCCAATACCATGTGCCCTAACTTTGCTCACTAATCTCCTATTTGGGACTTTATCAAAAGCTTTTTGAAAGTCCAGGTACACTACATCTACTGGATCTCCCTCGTTCATCCTCAAAAAATTCCAGAAGATTAGTCAAGCATAATTTCCTCTTCATAAATCCATGCTGACTCTGACCTATCCTGTTACTACTATCCAGATGTGTCATAATTTCATCCTTTATAACAGACTCCAGCATCTTTCCCACCACTGAAGTCAGACTAACTGGTCTATAATTTCCTGCTTTCTCTCGCCCACCTTTCTTAAAAAGTGGTACAACATGAGCCACCCTCCAATCCGCAGGAACTGATCCCGAATCTATCGAACTCTGGAAAATAATCACCAACACATCCACAAATTCTTGAGCCACCTCCTTCAGTACCCTGAGATGTAGACCATCAGGCCCCCGGGGACTTATCAACCTTCAGACCTAACAATCTCTCCGATACCAATTTCTGGCAAATATAAATTCCCTTAAGTTCAGGTCCTTCAGCCACTATTACCTCAGGGAGATTGCTTGTATCTTCCCCAGTGAACACAGATCTGAAGTACCAATTCAATTCTTCTGCCATTTCTTTGTTCCCCATAATATATTCCCCAATTTTAGTCTTAACCATTTTTTTGCCTTTCACATACTTAAAAAAGCTTTTACTATACTCCTTTATATTTTTGGCCAGTTTACCTTCATACCTCATTTTCTCTGCATATTTCCTTCTTAGTAATCCTCTGGTGTTCTTTAAAAGCTTCCCAGTCCTCCATTTTCCCACTTATCTTTGCTATGTTATACTTTTTCTCTTTTAACTTTATATGTTTCTTAACTTCCCTCATCATCCACGGCCACCCATGCCTCCTCCTAGGATCTTTCTTCCTTTTTGGAATGAACTGATCCTGCATCTTCTGCATTATACACAGAAATATCTGCCATTGTTCCTCCACTGTCATCCCAGCTAAGGTATTGCACCATTGTACTTTGGCCAGTTTCTCCCTCATAGCTCCATAGTTCCCTTTATTCAACATAAATATTGTCACTTCCGATTGTACCCTCTCCCTCTGAAATTGCAGATTGAAGCTTATTGTATTATGGTCACTACTTCCCAATGGCTCCTTCACTTCGAGGTCCCTGATCAATTCTGGTTCATTGCACAATACCAGATCCAGAATTGCCTTCTCCCTGGTAGGCTCCAGCACCAGCTGTTCTAAGAATCCACCTCTGAGGCACTCCACAAAGTCTCTTTCTTGAGGTCCAATGCCATCCTGATTCTCCCAGTCTACCTGCATGTTGAAATCCCCCATAACAACTATAGTGACATCTTTGCAACAGGCCAATTTCAGCTCCTGATTCAACTTACATCCAACATCCAGACTACTGTTTGGTGGCCTGTAGATAACTCCCAAGAGGGTCTTTTTACCCTTAGAATTTCTCAGCTCTATCCATACTGACTCTATATCCCCAGATTCTAGGTCCCCCCGCGCAAGGGACTGAATATCATCCCTTATCAACATGGCCACCCCCACTCCCTCTGCCCGTCAGTCTGTCCTTACGATAGCACGTGTAGCCTTGAATATTCATTTCCCAGGCCCTGTCCACTTGAAGCCAGGTCTCAGTTGTCCCCACAATATCGTATCTGCCAATTTCTAAAAGAGCCTCAAGCTCATCCATCTTATTTCTAATGCTTCGTGCATTCATATATAGTATTTTTAATTTGTTACTGCCCTCACCCTTCCCATCAACTCCTATTTCACTCAACCTTACAGCATGATCCCTTTTTGAGTTTTCTGCTTCATTGATACAGTTGTCTTTCTTGACTTCCCTTGTTCTAACCTGCCCTTCAATTTCCTTCTTAAACATCCAGTTTGTCCCCTCCCCCCCCGCTACTTAGTTTAAACATAGCTGTGTTGCAGTAGCAAACCTGCCTGCCAGAATGCTGGTCCCTAACCTATTAAGATGCAAACCGTCTCTCTTGTATAATTTATGTACCACAAAACATACCCCAGTTTCTGATTATCTGCATTCTAAAAGGTCTTCCCTTTACTCTGAGGCTATGCCCTCAGGTCCTAGTGTCTCCTACCAATGGGAGCATCTACATTGGTACTGTGAGGCAGCAGTGCTAAGCATTGAGCCACAGTGCCATCCACATCTCAAATACTGTGTGCAGTTTTGGTTTCCTTACGTAAGGAAGGATATAAATACTTTGAAGGGTGTTCAGAGAAAGTTGATTAGATTAATATGTAGAATGAATGAGGTGTCTAACGAGGATACGCTGGACTTTTCTTCATTGAAATCTAGGTGAGCGATGGGATTGAAGAGATTGAGATCCTGAAAAGTCTTGACAAGATGGATGTGGAAATGTTCCTTTTGTGGGTGAGTCTTTGGGGGAATGTTTAAAAATTAATGGTCTCCCTTTTAGGATAGAGGTAGGAGAACAATTTTCCCTCAGTGGATTTTGTGACTTTGGAACCTACTGCCTCAGGAGACAATGGAGGCTGGGTCATTAAATTCTTTTAAGGCAGAGTTAGATAGATATTTGTTAAGCAATGGAATCAACGGTTACCTGAAGTAGGAGGGAATTCAAAAGCCAGGATCTACGAAGATCTTATTGAAGGATGGAGCAGACTCGAGTGACTGAATGGTCTTCTTTTGCTCCTAATTCATGTTTGTATGATAGCAATAAGTACAACAACATTTGATTAGGTATAATTACTCACACTTTAGGGAGCTGGTTCAGATACATCTACTCCCTCTGAAAGCTCAAGCCAAACTCCTCGCCTCCACCCAGAGATTGTGTGTGTGGCATCAGGAGAATGAGTGAAACCTATATAACATGAACATTAAACCCTTCCGAAGAGTTATCTTACACAACAAAGGATATAGAATGCTAACTTCTTTGGGATTCCATTGCCCATTGACACCAGTCACCAGACCGTCCTGGTCAATAATGACATACCTGTCCAATTGTGGTTTGAAGAAAATGTCTATTGACTTCACATTCTCAGACAGCATCTTCCAAACCCACAACCACTTCCATCTAGAAGGACAAGAGCAGCGGATAGGTGGGAACATGAGCACCTTCAAGTTCCCCTCAAAGCCACTTACCATCCTAATTTGGCAATCTATCGCCTTTCCTTCAGTGTCGCTGAGTCACAATCCTGGAATTTCCTCCCTAATTTCATTGTGGGTCAACCCACACCAGGTGAACATCAGTGGTTCAAGGAGGCAGCACACCCCCACCTTCTCAAGGGCAACTACAGACGAGCAATAAATACTGGCCAACCAGCGAAACCCACCCCACAAATGAATATGTTTTAAAAAAACACTCACTAATCTACCGGTATCAGAACAGGTAGGAGTAACAACTGCAGAGTCCATGAGGAGACCAATGCCAGCCTCATGATGATGCCACCTTCATCATGTTATATGATAATTCAAGCATGCGATATTGCTCAGATATAGGATCTCAAAACTGAGCATGTATAAGACACCATGGGACATCGATAGTAGCAGAATTATGTTCCCCCACAACCTAGCTGCAGAACTTCAAAGACTGCATACTTATCTCTCTACTAATATCATCAAACCATGAAAGAAAGCCTGATTTGATTACGACTGTAGGGGAACAGTTCAGGGGCGGCATCAGGTGTATCAAAATGCCAAGCTGGTGAAGTGATTGTATTTAGAACTCAAAGTGCATCAAACTATTTACAGAGTTAAGCATTCCCACAACTGACAACATCCCAAGATTGACCAGAGATCTAATTGGTCCAACCAGACAAATAGTCAGCCTTCAATAGTAGTTCAGAAGCCATTCTGGGGCATCTAACATCTCTCATTTGTATTTAAAATTTCTTTTAGAAGAGAAATATATATTTTGCAAAGCCTTATCAAGCTTTGTTCTTGGTATTTTTTTGGTAAACTGGCTTTTCATTGTGGTCAGACATGGAGGACAAAATTACATTGCTAAATCCTTATCAAAGTCAGTGCTTGTAAAGGATAGTTTACAAAATTCTAATTCCAATCTATATGCCCAAGTTGTGTCTCATCTTCCAACTTAGTCGTTACCAACTGAAATTGGAGAACAGGTCACAATGGAATGACCTGCACATATTTAAGTAAATACATTACACAAACTCTGTCAGACTGTCCCAATTAAATTATTTCCTAAGGCAATGGAATGTCATAAAAACATTGTAAGAAATCAATACAAGTAGGTTCTTACAAGAAGTTCCAACTAATCCAATTTCCCAAGTTATGAGAAAATTAAGGCAGCCTGTGTGATTAATGGTGTGTTGACCATTCAGTTGGATCTGTAATTGTCTGCACGCAACGTTCAATACATGTTGCTTCTTGTTCAGTGACAAATTTGTTTTTGTCACAGAGCAAATTTGTAAAATCACGTACATTGCTCTTGGGTTTGTCTCATGAGTTAAGTTCAACACTTTTTTTAAACTGCAATTTGCTGGAGTTTCAAGCTGATAGGAATCTTGTCACTAAAGGCTTCCTTGTGTTGTTCATTACTGTCTTAACTTCCTGCTGTGGGTTTCACATGTAATTGATGCATAAAGCAGTAATATCTTAGAACTAAAATGACTTCAATGGGGAGCTTCTGTTTCTGTATGTCAAAGAGCAGAGGGTCAAGAATCATGGGGATGGAGTAATAAGTTACTGCATTAGTAATCCAGAAGCCCAGGCCAATGTTCTGGGGCTGTGGTTTCAAATCACACTCAGGCAGGTGATGAAATTTGAATTCAATAAATTTCCAGCCAAACGGAACCATCGTTGATTGTCATCAAATTCCATCTGGTTCATGAGCATCCTTTAGGGAAATCTGTCCTGACCTGGTTTACCCCACAATGACACCAGACCCACAACAAACGTGGTCCACACTTAACTGGCTTCTGGGCGATAAATATAAACACATTTAAAAACAAAATTACCCAGAGATTTGTGATTCACAGAGTTTCTCTTCCTCTTCACAGGGTTTCTCTTCCTCGCCACGGTTTGTTAAATTATTTGCACACCTCTTTTCATGCCATATTTTCACAAACACTTTGCCCTTCTGCTTAATTGTAGGGAAGTAGTGGGAGGACTTGCAGGTTGAAAAAAAACAGCCTATTGAACAGTGCCATGAACAACTCACAATCCAAAACTGGCAGCAATAGAAAAGAAGATGCTGGAGAAACTCAGCAGGTCTGGCAACATCTGTGGAGAGATGAATTAAGCTTTTATGTAGTGATATGAGTCTTGTGTTCCTGGCCCAAAAATAGGGGATGATAACATACAGAGTTATAGGGTTATACAGCCCTTTGGTCCAACCAGTCCATGCCAACCATAATCTCAAACTAATCTAGTCCCACCTGCCTTCTCCTGGCCCATATCCCTCCCAACCTTTCCTATTCATGTACTTAGCCAAATGTCTTTTCAACATTGTAACTGTACCTACATCTACTACTTCCTCTGAAAGTTCGTTCCACACATGAACCACCCTCTGTGTAAAATATTTGACCCTCATGTCTTTTCGATATTTCTCTCCTCTCACCTTAAAAACATCCCCCCTAATCTTGAAAATTCCCCATTCTAGGGAAAAGACAATTACCATCAACCCTATCTATACCTCTGATTATTTTATAAACATCTATATGGTCGCCTCTCAACCTCCTACACTCCAGTGAAAAACGTCCCAGCCTATCCAGCCTTTCTTTATAACTCAAACCTTCCATACCCAACAAAATCCTGGCAAATCTCTTATGAACTCACTCCAGCTTAATCAATTCTAACTGTGCAACCAGAAGTGGACACAGTGCTCCAAAACAGGCCTTATGAATGTCCTGTACAACCTAAACATGACTTTCCAATTCCTATACTCAATGAACTGAGCAATGAAGACAAGAGTACCAAACGCCTTTTTAATCTCCCTGTCTATATGTGATGCAAACTTCAAAGAATTATGTACCTGAACTATCTGCACCACTAATAACAGAATCCAAATTGAATTCACTAATAATTCCCAGCAAAGACCACAGACTTTTAAGCACCACACCCCCCCAGCTTTCCGCTCCCTGTTTCCACCTTCCTCCCATCTCCCCCCTCCCCCCAGCGCTCCAATTTCCAGTTGCCTCTCCTAAACTTCAATGGAAAATATCGTCCCTCCAGTATTCCCACATGACCAGCGGTAAAGTTCACCCCTGAGGCTGGAGAGGGCCAATGTCATTAATAACTGAGATAAAAACTAAATTTCCATTATTTTAGCCAGCAATCAGTTCAGTAATCAAAATTCGTCAGGGTGGGAGGAAGCTGGCCTTTTATCATTATCTCATATCTCAAGACCAGCAACTGGTTAAATTTTGTGTGCAAGGCTTAAAGCAGTTCAGATACAGCTGCTGTTAGGATGCAGTGACTCAGAACTTGACTCAGGGAACTTCAGACCAAAGCGGCTTAACCCTTCCTGCTTTTTTTTTCTTTGTTTCACCAGTTAATAAGTGCTTGTAAAACAGGAAATTCAAACAACTGGAACCCATCACTGGTTTATTTTTACATATCGGAAGCTTGCCAGAAATGTCAATGAGCGCATCGAGTGGGGCCACAGATTGTGGGAAAGGTGGTCGGGGTCATACAAGAGGGTAGTCAGACTATAAATTCACGCTGGGGGAGCAGACGGGCAGCCAGACTGTTGCTTCACAGTGATAACTGCAAAGAGAAAGAAGCAGTTTGTTGGACAGTTTTACACAGAATTATAGACACATGGAAAGCTGCAATCTGATCATGTCATTAGTCATGTGAGTAAGGCTGACATGGAATGTGAATGTCTTCTGAATCCCATGGTTGATTCTAAACATCGATATTAATCTCTCCTCCTTCCCACCAGAGACAGGCAGAACAGGGTCAGGGCTGGGTTAAAATGAGAAATCCCCAAATCCATTGAATATGCTCCGATTGCCATTATTTAGGCAGCCCAATATTGAGGTATCAATGGGTCTGGAGTGGAGATGGCTAGTTATAGAGTCATAGAATCATACAGCAACTAATCCATGTTGACCATAATCTTAAACTAAACTAGTCCTAACCTATTGGTTAGGAACTGTTGGTCAGATGACGTGGAAGCCCTTATAGAAAAACTGTAATGTCTATCTTTTTAGCTTTAATTCACATTTTGATAACTTGTACTATGTATATCTGTAAAATAATGAAACATTTTTCTTTATTTTTCTATTTTTTGCACATACTTAGGTACTTTGTACCTAAGATGACACCAGAGTTGGCTACATTGTACACTTTTCATTGTACTCCTGCTCTTTTGACAATAAACCTGGTTCTAAATTCACTGTGGGCAGGCCGAATCATGGGAAATATATTAAAATCATGCTTCAAACAGCTGGTGTCCAGGGTCATTGAGGGTGGGGTTTGAAGACTGGGGGGGAGTCATCCTTCCTAACACCCCCCCCACTCAAAGAAGCTTTGGAATTCTGCTTTTCCCCAGTCGTCAGCCTTGACACATTATCACCCACCTCCCCACACAAGCTAATCTGTCCAGTTAGATAGCTGCAGGGTAGCTTCAAGATACAACCAGACCCCTGCTTTATCAGTGGAAAGCCTCTGTCTCTGCTCTAGCCCTTCGTGTGTGATTCTTAACCTCACCATCACCCTCAACCTCTCATAAATCTTCAGGTCAAAGCTTTCAATCCTTGCCATCTGTGACCTCAGATCATAAGCACGGCTCTTCTTTTTTAATTGCATTAAAAAACCATGAAACTAACTTGCTGTCAGTGTCTGGCTGACGTCAACTCTCTGGTATCCATGTGAATGATAGAAAACCATTGCAGACTTGTTGGCAGTGAATTACAGCAAGGATTCACTGTAAGATGAAAACTGATGCTGTGCAGAGTATCAACATTAGAGTCCATTTCAAGTCTGCAACACGATCAAAGCATTCAAAGAAACAGCAATTTGAAGCTAGAGCAATTTGTAAAGATCCTTGAATCACAGGATTTTGACGTGGTTTCTTAATGATCTCAGTAAATTAATTATTTCACAGTTTAAAGTTTTACTTTTCTTGCTATGGTACAACAATCTTTCATCAACACTAAAATGCACCCTTGAGAATTCTTCTCTTCAAGGGCAGTTAGGGATGGGCAATAAGTGCTGGGCAGAGCAATAAATGCTGTACAGGGCACGGTAATAAATACTTTAAAGGGCAGGGCAATAATTACGGGGCAGGTCAGGGCGATAAATGCTGGGCAGAGCAATAAATGCTGTACAGGGCAGGGCAATAAATACTGGGCAAGTCAGGGCGATAAATGCTGGGCAGAGCAATAAATACTGTACAGGGCAGGGCAATAAATGCTGGCCTTTCCAGTGATGCGGAGACCCGATGGAAGAATAATTAAAAGGGATGTTTTCTAAATGTGAAATTATGGGCAAGGTGCTGAAAGGCTATTTTGTTTCCAACTAGTTTCTACATGATATTCTGAAGAAGGAACAATGATCAGAATGAGCATGACATCTTACAGGTTTATCTGTGAGCAGCAGTGTCTACAATGGACCAACAGTCTGGAATAGAACAGGTTAAATGGGGCAATTGACCTTCTTCTCATTTTGAGGCACTTGATCAGAAACATTGTGTTTGACCAAGAACTAAAAAGAAGAAAGAAGCTCAGCACAGGAAGTGCACTGCCATTTTATAGATGTTTATAGCATAGGAGGAGGCCATTCAGCCCATTGTGTCTAATCCCACTTTCCAGCTCTTGACCCATATCCCTGAAGGCTACAGCAATGCTTGGAAATATCTTAATATTACTGAAATGTTAAAAGAGCTTCTGACTAAACCATCCTTTCAGGTACTGGGTTCCAGACTCCTACCACCCTCTGGGTGAAAAAGATTCCATTCAATCTTTGTTGGTAACACTTCAACCCACACTGACTTGGATAATAAAAATTCAGTGGTGCAAATAGTAAAGTACGTTGTCAAGAGAGCCTATGTCAAAGGGTCAATAACAAGGGAGTGGTACCTTAAATAAAAGGTAGGGGGTTTAGTGGGAATTTGAGGAAAGCCTTTTAGAGCCAGAAGGTGATGGGGTCTGAGAGGGTGGAGATTAGAGCGGTGCTGGAAAAGCACAGCAGATCAGGCAGCATCCGAGGACCAGGAAAATCGAGCCCTTGATCAGGAATGAATAATCTTGACTCTGATCCCCAGCATCTGCAGTCCTCACTTTCACCTGTCTGAGAGGATAGTTGAGGCTTGTAACCTCAAAACCTTTAAAAAGTACTTGGATAAGCATTTGAAATGTTCTAACATTCAAGACAATGGGCCTAGTGCTGAAAAGTGGGACTGGTAGTTGGGTATTTTTGGTTGTACAGGCTCTCTGGACCGAATGGCCTCTTCGTACTGACTGATTCTATGATTCTCTTAAACACAACACAATCCACTGCTCTTCACAGCAGCTCATGGTAATATTAACTGTGGATATTGCCCCACCTAGTGGGCAGATCATGAATACTTCAAACTGGATGTTCATTAAAGAGACTTAATTTAAAATAGAAAACCAGAATGTGCTGGAGAACTCAGCAGGTCTGGCATCATTTGTGGAAAGAGAAACAAAGTTAACATTCTGAGTCGAATGTGACTAGCTTGGAACTGAAGGGCACTGGGAAAATTATGGTTTCTATTCAACCTCTTCAAAGATGTTATCACATACCTCCGGAGCAAGTGAAACGTGAATCCTTGTCTCGGGATTTACCATGTGGGGTGAAAGTGGAACAGCTGGTAAGGGTGCCCATAACAAAAGGCAAAAGAAGTGCTAATGATAGTAAGAAAGAGATATAGATGAACATTAATGTTATAGTGAGGATGCATAGATGAATAGTAAATGTAAATGGTAGTAGGGAGGATATATAGATGAACAGTAAGTATCAATAATCATAGGGAGGATATATAAATGATCAGTAGATGTTAATGATCATAGGGAGGATATATAGATGAACAGTAAGTGTCAATGATCAGAGGGAGGATATATAGATGATCACTAAGTGTTAATGATTGTAGGGAGGATACGCAGATGAACAGTAAGTGTCAATGATCATAGGGAGGATATATAGATGGTCACTAAGTGTTAATGATCATTGGAAGGATATGCAGATGAACAGTAAGGGTTAATGGTCATAGGGAGGGTATACAGCTGAACAGTAAGGGTTAATAGTCGAAGGGAGGGTATACAGATGAACAGTAAGGGTTAATGATAGGTGTTAAGAACAGAAAACAGATCAGCTATTGTAAATCTATGCAAACAAGAAAATGGATTGGTGGGGCTGGGGGGGAAGTTTGGTAATCAAGATGGAAAATAATGTTCATTCTCTGAAATTGTTGAACTGAATGTTGAGTACTAAATGCTGTGAAGTGCGTGTGTGGAAAGTGAGGTGTTGTTCCTCCAGCTTGTGTAGATTTGTGGACTTGTGGAACACTGCAGCAAACCCAGGAATGGAAACATTAGTACGGGAGCAAGATGGCCAGTTGGAATCATTGCATTCATCCAATATTTTTCACAACCACTGAATGTCGCTAAGCCTTTTATGACAATGAAGCACTTTCAAAGTATAGTGTTTGTTGTAATGAGATAAACACAGCAACCAACTTGCACACAGCAAGTTCCCACAATGGGTAATGTGATAATCAGTGGGTTTTTTGATATCGATTGAAGGATAGCTGTTGGTCAGGTTGGCAGGGACAACTTGCCTGGTCTTCTACAAAATAGAGCCTTTGGAATATTTCACATCTAACCAAACAGATGGTCACTATCTCTCCTCTTTCATCTCTCCGAATACTTCCTCTCATTGTCAACCTTTGTCAGTTACACTCTTGTGACAGGCCTTGAGAATATTACCCTCTAATAAAGATCTGATAGGAATGCAAATTGTTGCGGTTGAAGTCCATCTCTGAGTTCTTTGCCTCACAACGTGATGGCTGCTGAGTGTGAGCATGTGCACTGTGCCACTGCAATGGCGGTTTGTACTGGTTTCATGGAGTTTCAAACCGTAACGAACTCCAGCAGGTTTTCTCATTAGTTTTCAGGGCTGCCACCAGAGGGCTCTCCAAGCTCCTGTATGTCAGTCCTGCATTTAAATCAAACCTCCTTTCTCCCAGCCCAAGCGAGACAATGTTCAGGTAAACCTGTTGATGCAGGGAGGAATGACTGCAGCTGTCTTTATTATTTGCTTTTTTTTTTGCATGGCCTTTGATTCTCACTGAGCAATAACATCCAGACTCCTGCGATACCATTCCAGCATGCCCTGCCCCACTGGCAGAATAGAGGTGGCAATATTTTGTCAAGAAGCTGTGTCTGTGAGAGGCTGGACCAATGAAGTTCCATGGAATAAGGTAAAACATGGGAGAGGATATTTCCTGCTGATTGTCACTTGCTACCCTCCCCCAAGCAATGAACGAGGGGCTCGTCCATGTTCAACATAATTTCAAATAAGCTTTGGTGACAGCAGGGACACAGAATGTACTTTGGGTGGGGAACTGTATTAGAACGTTGAAATTATCTAAGGGGTTCTTTAGGATATGATCAAAATGATTACAAGAAGACACATGCGCTTCAATATGAAGTAATTTATTGGGTTAAAACATTTAACACATATGAATCAATAATTGTTCAGATATTACTGACACATATCTACATTATTAAGTTAAACAACTCAGATGAACAAATGACTCCCACTGCCTTTCTGTCTGCTGGGGGCTTTGGCAATGGTGGCAAACAGTGTTCTATCTCCGACTCCAGCACAACCCCAGCTCAATGGTGTCAAGTCCAATAAGCAGGCCAAAGTCTCCAATATTAATACTATTCTGAATCTAATGTTGTAACATTCAAAGTTATGGGCCAAGTGCTGGAAGGTAGGATTAGTGAGGATTGGTCGGTGCAGACTTGATAGGGTGAATCCCCGTTTTGTCATACCTTCAGCACTTTTCCAGTCCTCACAAATAGATGAGAAACAAAACCCAGGTAGCCCCATATAGAGTGTGCAAGCAGATGGTTCACTGTCCCTTACCAAGAAAGGCTTGGCAACACCTAGCTGGTCAAATCCTGGAGACTGGAACTGTGTCAGGTGCTATGAGCTCATCCTCACCAGTCCTCATGGAGTCAGACACCAATGAACAGGCCCTTTGGCCCATCGAGACTAAACTGACCGATCCTTGCTAATCCTACTTTGTAGCATTTGGCCAATAGCCTTGAATGTTACAACATTTCGATGCTCATCCACATACTTTATAAAGATTCCTGCCTCAACTACTCTCCCAGGCAGTGCATTCCAGATGCCCACCACCCTCTGGGTGAATAGGGCTTTCCTGAAATCCTGTTGCTTGACAATGTTAACCTGAGTGATCACTGTGCAGTCCATGTGGATGCAATGTCCTAATTTTCCAACGAGGACAGTCTCTATCACATTGTGGATCACTGCCACTGTACTCAAAGGAGTAGGTTCAGAAGAAATTTAGCAATTTTCAAAAACTGGGCACCCACAAGCCACAGAATTGTCTCCCACCATAATCTGCAGCATGGCACATTCCTCACTCTGTTACTGTCTTACAGCCAAGCCAGGTAATCAACCTCAGCCCAGAGCAGAACCAGGCATGCCTCAGAAATGAGGTGCCATCCTGGCGAAGTTACAGCTTGGGCCTCCACACCTGCCAGTCAGAAGAAGCAGAATGTTCTGACAAGTGATGCCCGCCATGATCACATCAGTCCTGTCCCATCTAATCATGAACGGTGGTGAACATTTAAAGAAATTGACTCAAAGAGAAGTTCCCACATCTTTGTTGGAGGAGCCCAGCACCATAGGCAGGGCTGAAACATTTGCAATGTTCAACCAGATGCGCTGAATGCTTGATCCATCTCAAACTGTTCCTTAAGTAATCACTGGTACAGATGCCAGTCTCTAGCCAATTTGTTTCACTCCACGTGATCTGGAGTAATGACTGAGTGAACCGGACACTATGGAAACTACAGACTGTAGTACCTGAGCTCCAATACCAGCCCCCCAACCCCTCTTCCCCACCAGCCAAGGTGTTCAGTACAACAGTGACAATTATATCTACCTAAAAATGTAGAAGGAAATTGCACAGATTGATTCTGTCCATATAAAATCAAAAGAAACCCAATTTCTAGCTGATCATCTCCTCAATCATCAAGCAAGACATCAACTTTTTCAAGCAGAGGGTGATACGTGTATGGAATGAGCTGCTAGAGGAAGTGGTGGAGGCTGGTACAATACAACATTTAAAAGGCATCTGGATGGATATATGAATAGGAAGGGTTTGGAGGGATATGGGCCAAATGCTGGCAAATGGGACTCGATGAATGTAGGATATCTCATCGGCATGGACGGGTTGGACCAAAGGGCTTGTTTCCGTGCTGTACATCTCTATCACTCTAAATCCCTCACCGTCAATAACCTGGGGCTTACTTTTTGACCTGAGACCTAACTGGACCAATCACATAAATAGTTGGCTACGATAGTGGGTCTGAAGCTGGGAATTCTGTGGCAAGTAACTCATCTTCAAACTCTCCAAAAGCATAAATTAGAAATGTAATGGCATATTCTCCACCTGCCTGGATGAGTGCAGCTCCAAAAACATTCCAGGATCTTGATGTCATCTTGAACAAAACTTGATTGACACCCCATCCGCCACTTTCAATATTTGCTCACTTCACCAATGATGTGCAGTGGCAGCAGTGTACACCAAGGTGGTGCAGTGACTCACCAAGGCCCATTCATTAGTCTCTTCCAAATGACCTCTACCCTTGGGAAGGACAAGGTCAACAGATACATGGCTACACCACCATCTGCAGGTTTCCCTCCACGTCGAACACCATCTTGGCCTGGAATTATATCACTGTTCCTTCAGTGCCACTGGGTCAAATCTCTGGAACTCCTTCCCAGATTGCAGTGGTTCAAGAAGGCTGTTCACCTTTTGAGATGGGTAATAAAATGTGACCTTACCAGCTTTGCTCAAATCCTATGAGTGAAAAAAAACATTTTAATCATTATAACCAAGAAGTTATTATGTTGAAAACAGGAGCAGGAGTAAATCATTCATCCCACCGAGCCAGATCCACAGTCAACATGACCATTGCTGATGCTTTGCGTCAATGCCAAACCTCCACTCTCTTCCTGTACCCTTTAACCTCTAGAAATCTATCTATTTCCTTCTTAACTACATTCAGTGAAGTCACCCTCTCAGTCTTCTGTGGTAGAGGATGCCACAGGTACACAATCCTCTGGATGAAAACATTTCTCTTTATCCCAGTCTGAAATTGGCCAACAGTAAAACCTAAGGCCGTGACCTCTTGTTCTGAACCACCTGGCCCAGAGGATATATCAGCCCTGTATCCAGTCTGTCCAGCCCTGGCAGGATTTTATCCATTTCAATGAGATTCCCTCTCTCATCCTTGTAAAATCTAGCTATCCCAGGAATCAGTCTGGTGAACATTTGCTGCACCCTCTCTATGGCATGTATATCTTTTCTGAGGTAACGAGACCCAATACTCCAGGTGTGATCTCACCAAGGCCTTATACAATAGCAGTAGAGATTTCCTTGCTCCTGTACTCAAACCATCTAGTACTGAAGGCCAGCCTACCATTTGCCCTTTGCACTGTTTGCTGCACTGTATATTTCTTTAATGACTAATGTACAAGAACATCCAGATCCCTCTACACATTAATGTTTCCCAATCTGTCACCAAATAAATAATACTCAGCCAGTCTGCTTTTCTAACTAAAGTGTACAATGTCATTTTTTGCACATTATATTGCATCTGACCATAGAATCCTTACAGTTTGGAAGCAGACCATTCAGCCCATCGAGTCCACTCAGACACTCCAAAATGCATCCCACCCAGACCAAACCTCATGACTAAGCCACCTAGCCTGCGCCTACGTTGACACTATGGGCAATTTAGCATTACCAATCCACCTAACCTGACACGGGGAGAACACACAAACTCCACACAGTCACCTAAGGGTGGAATCAAATCTGGGTCCCTGGCGCTGTGAGGCAGCAGTGCTGATCACTGTGCCAACCATGTTTAGATTAAATTAGTAATAATTACATTACAGTGTGGAAACAGGCTCTTCGGCCCAACAAGTTCACACTGACCCACCGAAGCGCAACCCACCCATTCCCCTACATTTACCCCTTTACCTAACACTATGGGCAATTTAGCATGACCAATTCACCTGACCTGCACATCTTTGGACTGTGGGAGCACCCGGAGGAAACCAACGCAGACACAGGGAGAATGTGCAAACTCCACACAGTCAGTCGCCTGAGGCGGGAATTGAATCTGGGTCTCCGGCGCTGTGAGGCAGCAGTGCTAACCACTGTACCACCATGCCGCCCATGTTATTTTCCAATCACTCAACATTCACTAAATCACCCTCTTCATATCCTCCTCACTACAACCACTCAACTTTGTGTTGTAAGCAAACTTGATAATAATAACATACTCCATCCCCTTATCCAAAGCATTGAGATTGTTTGTGAATTGCTGAGGCCCTAGCAGTGATCCCTGCAGTAAATCCCCCAACATCACCTGTCCTTCCAAAAATGTCTCATTTGTTCCGAACTGCTATTTCCTCATTGCTAATCAATTATCAATGGATGCCAGTAAATATTACTCCCAATAGCACGTGCTTTGATTTAACAAAACATATACTTTATGTGGGAATTTTATCAAAAACTTCCTGAAAATCAAAATATGGCTCTCCCTTCAACTAAAAGTGTCCTCAAAAATGCCAACAGCTTTGTCAAAAACAACTTTCCCTTTCATTAATCCATGCTGACTCTACAGCTGTAGTAAACCTCACCTTACTTGGGAAGGAGATTTGGATCTGTTTTGAGGTTCTGAACCAGGTTAAACCTATTTATTCAGGATGTGGAGGTGCCGGTGTTGGACTGGGCTGGGGCAAAGTTAAAAATCACACAACACCAGGTTATAGTCCAACAGGTTTACTTGGAAGCACTAGCTTTCGGAGCGCTGCTCCTTCATCACGTAGCATCTGAAAGCTAATACTTTCAAATAGACCTGTTGGACTATAACCTGGTGTGATGTGATTTTTAACTTTATTTATTCAGGGAAGGAGGTGGCGGTGAATGGCTGGTTCTTGTTCAAGCCTAGCTGGCGCTGGGGGTACAAAGGTCAAACTGTGGGCGTTAATTCACGATGTTTTTCCGAACCAGCGAATGGCTGTTAATCAGGCGGCAGTGAGTGGAGATTTCACGAAGCAGCGGTAACCACCTACAGATGTCGCTGGTCAGATTGGGAAGCTGCCCTCTGGGTTCCCTCTTCATTTCGCTTTGCTGCCATTCGCCTGCTGCTCTTACATCGAGAGTGAGGGATTGTCGAGAGAGGCGGCGATTCTGCTGCTGGCCATGTTTAGCTGGAATAGGGATGCGCTGCTATGCGCTACTACCCTGGGAGTGACTTTCAGCGCTGGTGTCTGGCTGGGTAAGCTTTTCGAGCAACCTCTCCCTCTCCGTTCCTGCCTCTCCCAGCTCCGGGCCTTGACTCTGCTTTCCTGCTTACTTTGAGTTGGGTCAAGCAGCACAATGCTACGTTTACCGCACTGTTTTGGTTTGGAGATTGGATAGGGGTTATGGTGTCTATCTGCTGGAAAACTCTGTGGGTGCTGGTGAGCTGTGATGCACCCTGAATGTTGGGAATGGTAAATCCCTTCTGAGAATTCGTTCCTTTGAATGAGCTGTCACTGCCGGAGGAAGTAGTCCCCGTGGATATAAAACCCTCTAGTGACTGAGTTCAATAAATGTCTGCTCAGGATTGAAGCTTCGCCCACAAATTATAAACTCCTGTTTTTCTTTGTGAGACTTTACACAATGTGATGAGGAATCTCGTTCCCATTTCACTTTCCCCATTTCGTTATTGTGTTCCAAGTCCAAAACCAAAACCTAATGTACCACCTGACCCACCAAGTTAAAACAGAGGAAACATTAATGAAGCAAAACACCATCTCCTGAACTGTTTCATCCTTTCTCTTTTTTTTTCTGTACTTTTGGACGAGTTGGGCCGAAGGGTCTGTTTTCGTGCTGTGTAACTACATAAGTTGGTGAAAGGTTCACAGCTCGTTAAGGGCCAGAGTCTACATGCACCTCATAATAATGATTTGATTTCGATTTGCATTTCATTGTATCTGGCAGAGTTAACGGTGATTTCAGCCAATGTATGTGCCTATTCGAATATATATTTGACTCTGCTTAGTTAAAACCCTTGATTGTAGTTGAGAAGTTTTGATACAATATAACAATTTTTTAATACAATGATAAAGTTAAAAATCTCACAACACCAGGTTATAGTCCAACAGGTTTAATTGGAAACATTAGCTTTCAGAGTGACACTCCTTCATCAGGTGGTTGTGGACTCACAACCACTTGATGAAGGAACAGTGCTCCGAAAGCTAGTGCTATAACTGTTGGACTATAACCTGGTGTTTTTTTTTAAACTTTATACACCCCAGTCCAACACCAGCATCTCCAAATCATTTATATAACGAAACTTTCCAACTGCGGATGGTCAGTAAAGAGAGAACATCGGTTACAGCAATTGGCAACAGAGCTGGGATTAAATGCCATATAAACTGCACCTTTTAACAGATTGAATCAAGTATAAAGACAAGATAATATGTAGAAGCAATTGCCTGGAAGCTAGGGTGGAAATAGATTCAATGGAGATGAAATTGATGAACTCTTTCCAGGTGAAATAAAATGCAGGGCCAATGGGAAAGAGTGGAGGAGTAGAACTATCTCAAACTCTTCACAAACCAGGTATTACTGGGAGATTGGACCAAACTGGACCATCACCACCTGTGATGCATGGCTCAATAAAGTGAGTTTGGAGTTTGCTGTTTCTGTGGTGCTATCTGTTCCCCTGTTGTCTGTATCCATGATTTTTTTTTCCATCACCTAAGTTTTTTTTCTTTCTTGTCCAAACATCAAAAATGTGCAAAGGACAAATGCCCGCATCGTATTAAAATATTTTAAGACTTAAAAGAAATAGGACCAGGAGTAGGCCATTCGGCCCCTCGAGCTTGCTGCACCATTCAATAAGATCATGGCTGATCCAACATTCCACACGTCCACTTTTCTGCCATTTCCCTATAACTCGTGATTTCCTAACTGATCAAGGATCTATCTAACTTGGCCTGTAGTCATAGAGATGTACAGCATGGAAACAGATCCTTCGGTCCAACTCGTCCATGCTGACCAGATATTCTAAATTAATCTAATCCCATTTCCCAGCATTTGGCCCATATCCCTCTAAATCCTTCCTATTCATATACCCATCCAGATGCCTTTTAAATGCTGTAATTGTACCAGCCTCCACCACTTTCTCTGGCAGCTTATACCATACACGCACCACCCTCTGCATGAAAAAGTTGCCCTTAGGTCCCTTTTAAATCTTTCCCCACTCACCTTAAAGCAATGCCCCTCTAGTTTTGGACTCTCCTAACCTGGGGAAAAGATCTTGGCTATTCACTCTATCCGTGCTCCTCATTATTTGACAGACTTCTATAAGGTCCCCACCCCTCAGCCTCCGACACTCCAGGGAAAACAGCCCCAGCCTACTCGGCCTCTCCCTTTAGTTCAAACCCTCCAACCCTGGCAACATCCTTGTAAATCTTTTCTGAACCCTTTCAAGTTTCATAGCACATTTCCAATAGCGTTAATATATCTAAGGACTCTGCTCCCATAACTCTCTGTAGCAAGGAGTTCCAAAGAGAGACAACCCTTTCAGAGAAGAAATTCCTCCTCCTCTCAATCTTAAATTGTCGTCCCTTTATTCTGAGACTGTCTCCTCTGGTCCTAGACTGTCTCATGAGGGGGAAGCATCTTCTCAGCACTGACCCTGTCAAGCCCAATAAGAATCCTGTCTATTTCAATGAGATCACCTCTCCTTTTTCAAAACTCCAGTGAGTAGAGTGCCAACCTGTATAGCCTTTGCTCATAAGGCAATTTCTCCAAATCAGGAATCATTCCAGTGAACCCTCAGTGAAATGCCTCCAATGAAACGATATCTTTCCTGAAATAAGGGGACTAAAACTGCCCCGATGTGTTCTGCACTTTGCACAGTTGCAGTAAAAACATCCCTATTTTTAAACTCCAAATGCCTTGAAATAAAAGCCGATACTTCATTAGCCGTCAGTTCTTTTGTTGTCCCTTCCAATTTGAACAACTCCCCATTTCCTCACACTGTACTACATTTGCTAACTTTTTACCCAATTACTTAACCTAGCAATATCCCTCTAAACTGCTTGTATGCCTCTCACAACTTGCCTTTCCATCTATTTTTGTCATCTGCAAGTTTTGCCACAGCACGGTCACTTCCTTCCTCCAAAATCATTAATTTATAAACGGTTATGTAAACAGTTGCAGTCCCAGTATTGATTCCACTGGAACCCCACTGCTTAGATGTCGCCAACCTGAAAAAGAACCCTTTATCTCCATTCACTATTTCCTGTCCAGTCGGCAATTCTCTAAGCATGCCAATATATTGCCTCCAACATCATATTTTGTGAGGTGCCTTGTCAAACCACATCAGGAAGTCCAAATACACCACATCCACTATCCACTTTGGTTGAGCTGTCCTCCAAAACCCCCAACAAATTAGTCCGACATCTTTCTTTTCATGAAGCTGTGCTGACTCTGCTTGATTAGTTTATGATTTTCCAAATGTCCTGCTACTACCATCTCAATAATTGATTCCAACATTTTTTCAGCAATAGATGTCGGGTTAATTGGTCTATAAGCTAACTGCTTTTTGGCAGATTGGCAATTTTCCAATCCTCCGGTACTTCTCCAGCATCCAAAGATTTTTGGAAAAATTCACCCGCTATATTCAGATGTGCCGGTCAGGTGAATTGGCCGTGCTAAATTGCCCATTACGCTCGGTGCATTAGTCAGAGGGAAATGGGTCTGGGTGGGTTACTCTTCGGAGGGTTGGTGTGGACTTGTTGGGCCAAATGTTTCCATACTGTAGGGAATCTAATCTAATCTGATAGATTTATGAAAGAATTGGAGCAACCTGATTAGTTAACCATTTGACTTTCATTCATAGGGAGAAAGTTGTTCTCACGCCGTTATTCACTTTTAAGAACCTTTAAGAGCCACAGTGGTGCAAAAGGAGACCCTTTAATGGATTACGTTCTACAGAATTCTCTCCGAGAGCATCCAATCCTGAAGAAGCTAAGGATGGTCAGTGAGTTAATTGCCGATAACTATTCCGTGAGATTTAATGCAAAGCTCAGAACATAGCTTAACCACAATTAAAAGAACTGAGAGCTGAATGTAGAAAGTAAATTTAGTGAACTTAGACAACCAAGTTCAGGGGAAAAAGTAAATTCCACACTTTCCTGATGATAGGTGTAACAGAGATTTGAAATGTTGATTCAGTTTGCACTTGAACATGAGATAAATATGAAGAGCGTGCCAGACAGATCTCCTTCTGATATTCAGAATTAAAGTGAGTTTACTGAAGTATTCAAGTGAAGTATCAAACTTGTTTTAACAGTAAAAGCTATCCCAAATTCTATAATAAACACATACTCATCATCACGCAGGCAAACACTACATACAGTGTGGGAGAGGTGGAATTGAAAAGGTCACTCCTGGTTCTTTGAAGGACTTATGAATTGAACAGTGATGTTTCTGGAGATAGTTGTATAGTAGACTTCCACATTTTGTAAAAGATTACATTACATGAAAACGCAGTTTGAATTTTGTAAAGCAAAGTGAACAATTGAAAACAGAGATTCCAAGTTTCTAAATTGCAGCTGGAAAATGTTTGTTGGACTCATTAAAGAACTGGATTGCGTCAGTCTGATAATCAGTCACAGTCTAAATGCATACTCAAAACACCTTTGATTAATTCAGATTGGTTTTCTGTCTCACACCCCTTTGATAAATTTTCGTAATGCATTCAACTGGTTAGCTGTAAAGCAGCTACAACTGTTTTTCTGTCTGGGCTTATCACTGAGGGTGCACGGCACAGTGGCTCAGTGGGTAGCACTGCTGGCTCACAGTACCAGGGGCCCAGGTTTGATTCCACCCTCTGGTGATTCTGTGTGGGGTTTGTACCTTGTCTCCATGATTAGGTGGATTGGCCATGCTAAATTGCCCATAGTGTCCAGGGAGGTGCAGGCTAGGTGGATTAGTGATGGGAAATGCAAGGTTACAGAAATTGAGTGGGCCTGCGAATGATGCTGTTCAGAGGATTGGTGTGAACTCGATGGGCCAAATGGCCTGCTTCCACACTTATGGATTATATGATTCTATAACTTCTGCCAATCTAGGTACCCCTTTCAATGAAAGAGGGAATTTTATCCTGGAGGTGGCTTTTCCTCTTTCCGTCACAAAAAAACCCTCCACTTATGTCAGGGCTGCTTATAGGAAGTGTTTTTCAGTATAAAAACCTAACTGTTTGCCCACGGTGGGTCAGTCCATTTTTTACAGAATGTTTCAATGGTCCAATGTTAGGTTCCCCTTGATGTAGGTAGTGAGTATGATCTGTGTCATAGTATACAGAGTTTAATTTCTCAGCCTTTGTTTCAGCAATACATTTAGTCAAGAAGTCTTGTCTCCAGAAACATCTGAAGGCTTCATTGTGAGCCATATGTCCCCAGTGAATGATCCAGCTGAAATTTGTAGCTTCCATCTTGGAAACAGGGTTGTGGCAGTGCCCTGAGACAATTCTCAACATGTCAGATATTCTGTACAAAAAAAATTCTAATCCCTGTCATAGTGACTGTGACAATATCAGATTCTTTGGAGGTTCATTGATATTGATCAGGAGAGAAAGCAAGCTAATGTTTTGAGTCTAGATCACTCTTCAGAAGTCATTTAGAGCTAAATTTTTTTTGTTAAGCATAGTTATTAAGGGGTATGGGCCAAAGTATGTCCACAGATTGGCGATGACTTCACTAAACGGTGGAATATGCTCAAGGGGCTGAATGGCCTACCCCTGTTCCTTAAAAAAACAATGTATTCGGAAGTCTCTTTCTCACTACTTTTTTGTTTGTAAAATTCCTCTTCAGCGTACTCTCCAGGATCGAATGTGCATGATGTTGGTGGCTTGTGAACAGGCTCAATTCATGGGCAATCTGGCAAAGCTTATCAAAGCAAAGAATGTGCTCGAAATAGGTAAGTAAACGTCCACCAGAACCCATATTTTGCATTTCATTTGTAAACCTGCTCATGTGGAAGTCAATACTAATGAACCAAGAATTATTCGTATAGAACAATGCGCTAATGGAAGAGTCACTCATGCTTTACTATCAGCAACACAAACTGTGAAAATACATCTTAGATTAACCATGAGCATCCAAGGGCTCCTAATAGTCAATAAAAATGTAACTTTGTCCAAGTGGTTTGCAATAGTTAAAGTTATGTAATACTCAAAATGTATGATCAACAGTTGTATTTGATCAAATGTTATTTATTTGCTTATGAACCTGACAGTCATTGGCTCTGGATAGTTTAGAATGATAGGAATGTGATTCTCATTCGATTCTGTACAACCTGTTGTAGAGAAACCTGATGGCCCCTTGTTGAGTTAGCTCCTCAGAAGCCAGCTGCAGTCCATATCAAGTGATTTTAACTGGAGGAATCTCCCAGTGGTTCACGGGAGAGAAAGGCAACTGCTGGTAAAGATTTATTAGGATGGTAATGTTTGATCAAGACTGGGTTTTGTGAAGGTGCTAAAAGGGTTCGGTAGAAGTGAAAAGAATTGCATTCATATAGTGCCTTAATTTAATAACTCCATATGAAGCACAATCACTGTTGTAATGCAGGAAATGTGAGAGCTGATTTGCACACAGCAAGCTCCCACAAAGAGCAGAGTTACAGCTGGATGAGCGATTTATTCGGGGATAAATATTGATTTAGACACTGAGCAGAACTGCACTGCTCTTCAAAATAAGAGGCACTTAAGTCCATTTGAGAGGGTACGTAGGGCCTTAGTTTAAAGGTTTATGTTAAAGACCATACAATAGAACATAGAACACTCTCTGTACTTCGTTGGAGTATCTGCCTAGATTTGAGGTAGAGACTTAAACAGATACTGTCACAGAGGCAGGAATGCTACCTTTGAACCATAGCAGATATCCTAGTCAGGAAGGTTTAAGGGGGAGAGTAGGGGGTCAGAAGTGTCCAGGATGCGAGAGTCAGGGAATAGGAGTGTATGGGAAGAGCCGTAAGGTTGTGGAAAGCAACAGAAGGGAATGGGCCAGGATTTGTTGATGAGGACCATGTAATTCTGACCTCCAGTGGAATGGAGTCTGTACAAGTTATGCATATATTTATATGGTTATAGAGTATGAATGATGAAGATCCACTCCAAAAGCTAGTGCTTCCAAATAAACCTGTTGGACTATAACCTGGTATTGTCTGATTTTTAACTTTGTGGCGTTCTTGTACAAGAGACATATCAGATTCTACCAACAGATCTTTAGTAAAGCTGCTGTTTTGTTTCGCTACCTGATATCTGGCTTGTTTTGTTTCTTCAGGTGTCTACACTGGATATAACACCTTGAACATGGCACTTGCAATACCCGATGATGGGAAAGTCATTGCCTGTGATATCAGCCAGGAATATGCCAATATTGGGATACCATACTGGAAGGAGGTGAGGAGTGATTCCTGTGTGAGCACTGCTCAGTATGATTGATCAGGTTAACTGTAGGGTGTGTGTTGGCTCATTAGATTTTGTGCTGACAATTATCCTTATGAATGTATCCCCAAAAATGAAACTTTTAATCCTTTTGGAGGAAACATCTTGAATGAGGCGTAGGCCATTCAGCCCTTCAAGCATGTCCTACTCAGTGATACATTAAGTATTACTTACCTCTATTTCCAATGATCTCCGAAAGCCTTTTAAATAAGTGGCCACTTAGTACAGTGCATACCTCCACCGTGCTGTGTTAACTCAATGTTATTATAATAATTCAGCTCTTTCTTGGGAGACTTTTCCCTGCCTGGTTGATGGTCTGTAACTTCACAGCTGAAAGCAAAAATCCTTTTTATGGAGAGTTTCCATCTCGCCGAGGCAGCTTCAGGCTAATCCAGTTTCAATGTCCTACTCTGGAAACCCTGCTCCCGTTTTGGCAAACTTCACAACTGCAGCTAAAGCAATCTGTAACATGTTGGATCGACAGCATTCAAAATCAAACTCCATTCTACTAACCTTCTGATGACTCTAGTATAGGCTTTGAAAATGATTATTGAGGGAGGAGTATTATGTGACTGGCAATTGTTAATAGGATTAATTCATGTCTGAGCAACAATTAAATTGTAATCACTCATGTGAACCCTCCCTTTAAACAAACTTCAAAACAGGAATTGAAGTTTTTAAAACTGCAGCTGGTACAGTAAGTCACGCTATGTCTCTACGATAATGATGTCCGTCAGCTAGAGTGTTCCTAGCTAAATGAGCAGCACTCCCAGTGCTGTGAGTTGTGCTGTTCCTACGAGATTGTCATTTTGGAGCCATGTGAGGGGTAGCTGCAGTTCCATAAACAACATTTTGTTGCTTGAAATGTGCAGTGAGTGACTCTCAATTCAGTGTGTGCCCCAAATTGACTGAGAGGCAGCAGAGTTAAGCAGTGCTTCTCCATCGTCTTCAGAAATGAAGGGCTTTTTTTAAAAAAAAAGTTTACCCATCTTCGCAGGAGGCTCCAGTGAGTAATTGGATAGGAGAGAGAGTCCAATACAGCAGCTGGTCATGGCCCATTTGTTCCATCTGCTTGGTCATGACTTAAACTGAATAAAACATATGGAAATGCTCTCTCGGGTTCCTGCAAAGGGGTGTCGTGCTGTTTTGGACACGTTTAGGGCGAAGTCCAACTGGGTTTTCAATGTGGAGAGAAAATCCCAAAAGAGGCTAGAAAATCTCACACAGGTGAAAACCTGTGAAACAAAAAGAAGAAAGAGGATGTAGACTCTTCATAAACTGGCAGAAAAATGATGCAATGTCAAAAAGGGTGGCGCAGGAAAAGCACAGCAGGTCAGGCAGCATCCAAGGAGCAGGAGAGCTGATGTTTCGGGCATAAGCCCTTCATCAGGAATGTGGGGGAAGAAGGTGGAAGGGGGCTGAGAGATAATTAGGAGTGGGGAGGTGGGTGGGGAAGATAGCTGGGAAGGTGGTAGGTGAGGGGGTGATTGGTGTTTTCAAGTCTGGGAGAGTGTGGCCCTGAGCTGGTTTTTCAGGTCTGGGAGATGCAGCACTACAGAATGAAAGGAGGGAGGTAATGAATTTGAGGTTGAATATGTTAACTGACTGGTGCAGGATTAGTGTCCTGAATCACTGATAATCATGGGTTTAATATCCTGAATTGTGCTCACAAGCTTCAGTCGTCATCATGGGTAAGGTGTGCTGCTGATACTAGTATTCTACTGAAAGCAGATGAGGAAAAAAAAAAAATTTCTGCATATTTTCCATGAGCAGCAATGACTCCTGAAATCCTGGGTATGGTTTAAACTGCTTGTGGAAAGCTTTTTGTGATGTAGATTCCATTGTCGCAGAGTGACCTTTCCCTTCCATGAACATTTATCTGCAGCATTGCTCCTCCTCTGTTTCTTGGCCATATTTATATTTGGTGGCTAAAAATGTGCACTGGCAGAGTTTTCTTTTTCTGTTAGACATATGCCAGTATCAAGTGATTATTCTCCATGATCACATCCAATTTTGACTTTGAGACAGTGAGTGGTCTGTTAACAATTCAGTCTCTAGTAACAATGCTCTTTGTGATGTCCAGTATGTTCAATAACTTTCTGAAGCTGGGAATCCCGAGGGGGGAATGAATTGGATTTATCCCTGTTCTCCTCCTCCAGTTTTAGACCCTTCTGTACGTCAAAGTTTATGCACAGACTCCTGCCCGTACCTTCCGCTGTCCAGGCCCTAAACTCTGAAATTCTCTCACTTAATCCCTCAGTTTCTCTTTCCTCGTTTTAAAACGTTTCTTAAAACCTACCTCTTTGACCAAACTTTTGACTTGAGCTAGCATCATCTTGACTGACTCAGTTTTATTTTTGGTAACTGCTCCTCTGAAGCATCTTGGGGCTTTCTGACGCTAATTAAAAATGTTATCATCAGTCACATGCATTGATACAGAACCTTTCACAATCTCTAGCTTTCTGAAAAGGCATTGTACAGCCAAAGGGTCAGAGACGAGATGGGAATCCTCTTTATGTAGCATGTCGTTACGATCTGCAGTGCAGCGCCTGATGGAGTGGTCTGGATAAATTCGGTAGCAGGTTTCAAACTGAAAATCAGACAAGTAGTTGAAGGAAGGAGCAAATTGCAGGGATATAAACAAGAATAGCTCTTCAAAAGAGCCACTGATATTTGGGGTGATTTTCTGTGCTGTATGAATCTGATTCTATGAAGTACTCTTTGTTTTAACGCATAATCATCATCATTGTTACATAGGGATCACATTCCTAGAACTAACATGAGTATGAATGAAGCAAAGAACTGAACTCTTGTTAAAAAGGAACAGCACTCCAGGTCATTGCCACACATCCTAGACACCATTCACTGAGCGACAGAGACACCGATATACAGGACCCTAGCTTGAGAGTTTGAGGGAAGTGGGAACAAGAGTGAGGGACTAAAGCAGGAGCAGATAAACTAGATCCGTATCTCTGCCTTGAGGAAACACCAGCAATGAGGCAGCTGCCTTGGCTATCTTCGGTATTCAGTGATGAATGATGTTCTGGACTTCATTGTTGATGCAGGAAGTTGATAAGATCAGTAGAACCGGGAGAAACCTGCAAGGTGTCACTCCCAGAAGCCGAGTCAGCTGTGGCCAGCCAAGAGCTGAGGTGAAGGTCCTCTGAGCTTTGACAATACCCACTGGGGAGGCGGTGGCCTAGTGGTATTATCACTGGACCTTTTATCCAGCGACCCAAGTAATATTCTGGGGACCCGGGTTCAAATCCCATCATGACAGATGGTGGAATGGCTGGCTCCAGAATCAAGAGTCAGTGACCCAATGAACCCATTGTTGGAAGAATCCATCTGGTTCACTAATGTCCTTTTTTAAGGAAGGAAACTGCAATCCTTATCTGATCTGGCCTACACATGACTCCAGACCCACAGTAATGTGGTTAACTCTTAACCACCCACTGGGCAATAAATGCTGGCCTAGCCAGAGGCTCCCACATTCCGTGAATGAATCAAAACAAAGACACACTCTTTCTACTTGAAACGACAGAGTTACCAGCCTGCCAGTGTTTATTTAATCTCGACAATACCTTGCAGCAAGTTGAACTGTGAAAGCTCTGGGAATGCAAACCTGGAAAGTCACTGATCCTTTTTCCCCTGAGGTTAGGGTGGCGCAATTAAGTGTGTGATGTACAGTTAACACCTAAACCGGAGGCTGTCGGACTTCCTACTGGCTGACTGCTTCGTTGAAAGTCTCTAACCTTGATCTGCTATATCTCATGACCCTTGTCCTCGCTGTCACTGCTTTGCTGTGAGACCAGATTAATACAACACTGTCCCCCAGATTACATCGTGGTGGTGGAATACAAATGCCCTGTGTCAGATTAGTGGAGAGTTATCTGAGCCAGGGTACATGCTGACTGAGCTCTAGCCATCACTCTGTGGGACCACGTCACCATTTGGTGTCAATTTTGATGGGGTGGGGGGATGGTGATGTTAGTGATACAAGGAAAAGGAGGGAGTGAGGTGGAAAGAATTGCTTGATCATAAACTTGAATTCAAAATCATTTGTATAGACTTGCAGGAAAACATACTATGCATGTAAAACAGGAGTATGTCCGATATTAACTGTGACTGGTTATTGGAATAAAGGGCGCTGAGAGTTGCTGGTGTGCAACATTAAAGTGCAGCAGTCTACTATAGGTGGATCAGAGTTTGTGCCATGATTGTGTGGAGGGGGTGGCACTTCTCAGATGCCAATGTCTGTGGATGTGGGGTGCATGCCACCACTGCCTGAAGCATGCCCCAAAACGTTGGTGTTGGGTGTCCACGTAGCGAGCTGGTGTTGCCCGATACCCACTCTGACTCTCATGTCAGGAATCCTCCATGTCTAGTTTCTGCCCATTACGGGTGGCACAGTGTCTCAATGGTTAGCACTGCAGCCTCACAGCGCCAGGGCCCCAGGTTTGACCCTACTGTTCGGAGGGTCGGTGTGCACTTGTTGGGCCAAATGGCCTGATTCTATACTGTAGGGAATCTAATCTAAAGGATGGCATAGTGGCTTAGTGGTTAGCACTGCTGCCTCTCAGCACCACGGACCCTGGTTCAATTCCACCCTTGTCTGTCTATGTGAAGTTTTCACATTCTCCCTGTGTCTGCGCGGGTTTCCTCCCACAGTCCAAAGATGTATAGGTTAGGTGAATTGGCTGTCCTAAATTGCCCCCTAGTGTTCTGGGTTTTGCAGACTAGGTGGATTAGTAATGGTAAAATGTGGGGTTATAGGGATAAGGTGCTGGGGCTGGGGGCTGGGTGGTATGCTGTTCGGAGGGTTGGTGCAGACTCGATGGGCTGAATAGCCATTTTCTCCCCACAAGGGATTCTGTGATTCTCTGTGGTAGAATAGGAAACAACGTGAGGCTAACAACGTTTGATCAAGTTGTAACAAGTGAAGATCACCATGAATAGGCCTTGTGCTGTTGTGAATCTCCTCTTGATGTCTGGAACTTTGTGGGGAAAATGTGATTTTTGTTTTGCTTTCAACATCAAGAAATACTTCACATGATTCTACCACATATTGCATGGTTTAAAATGAATTTTGACGAGTGGATTACTGTGATCCTAGGAATAAAATGTGTAAAATATTGAGACTGCAGCATTCCATTTCCTGTGTCCATCTCTGCCCACACTCTCTCAGGCCTCTCTCTCCTCATGACCTCAAGTTCCCTTTAATCCAACATCCAGTCCGTCCACACACGCACTCTCCCTGGTTCTATTGGCCTGAGTCCAGCTGACAAACAACAAGGATTCCTCAGCCTCCCTAAACCAAAGGCAGGAAATCCTCTAGTACTGGGAATGTGCTTTACCTAGGTCGCTTATGCTGTGAGGTGAAGCAATGATGGCTCCTGAGAGGAGCTGTTGACTTTCTGCAGAACGTTGCCTGCCATTGCCCACATCTGCTGGCCCTGCAGTAGCTGAGCTGCTGACATTTCTGGCTTACATTGAGTTCAGACCAGACTCTGGGCAAGAACAACTGCTTTCGCTGCACTCTGTGCAGGGGGAGGGGACAGAAAGTATTGACGTGTTCCACAAAGCATATATTCTGATTTATCAGTAAACCCATCTTTCTAAGGAGTGAGAGCGGACGGTGTGAATTGATTTGGTGTATTGATGTAGTCACGTTGTTTCAGATTACTTCAGTTCCTACATTTTTGGAAGAGAGGCCCATGTTTTGAGGTTGATTCTGATTTATTCTTTCTCTGACCTGCCGTGTGTTAATGAAATGAGAGCTTTCAAAAGCTTAACGTTCAGTCACGCGTTTTGTTGAATTTCACATTGTTGTTGATCAGCTTTTACAGCATTACCTTGTCTGGAGAGATTTGTAATGGCCAATACAGTCAGAGATTGAAACAAGATTATTTCTAAACAGTGCTTGATCATTTTTCAAATACTCCAATTTCATTCTGGACATCATCTACTTAAAAAAAAACTTAATTGAGAAATAAAATTAATTGAAAATGAAGGAAGGGCCTGTCTCTCTTCCTTTCTCTTGGCCTGTTCTCAATCTTTCTGGTGACTTGCTGTGTTTCTTTGATTAAAGATTATGACCAGAAATTTAGTTTTGAGCTGATTGGGTGTGAGGGGATGGGGCAGGGTGGGGTGGATATTGGTCAGATTGAGGCTTTGGATGATGTGGTCTGGATCACGGTTCGTGAGTTAGAGGTGGAACGTAGACTGGAGTTCATAAACTGAAGTTGAGTTGTTGGCAGGGCGAGTGTTCGGAGGATGTGAAGGTACATTGGGGTGCTCTTGGAAGGGATATGCTAGCATAGACACATTTAAAAAAAAACTTATGATAGCAGGAGTTAACTCACCTACATTCATCTAAGGTGTTGAGGGTGGCATTGCTGCCTCGCAGCATCAGAGACCCAGGTTCGATTCCAGCCTTGAGCAACTCTGTGTGGAGTTTTCATGTTTTCCCTGTGTCAGCGTAATTTTCCTCCGGGTGCTCCGGTTTCCTTCACCACACTGAATCGAAGTGGATTTCACCAGTTTCCTCATCTTCAGAGGGTCAGTGTGGACCCGATGGGCCGAATGGCCTGCATTCATGCTGTAGGGATTCTACAATACATGTTTGCCTTAGTTGCACTGTGCCTCCTTCTGAAGGCTTTGACAGCCTCTGGGCATTCCAACACTGGGAGTGGTATCCCTGAGCAGACTGCGTGCGAATACAGAATTTTAGAATCCCTACAATGTGGAAACGAGCTCTTTGGCCCAACAAGTCCACACCAACCCTCCGAAGAGTAACCCACCCAGACCCATTATATTTACCCCTGACTAATGCATCTAACCTATACATTGCTGAACACTACGGGCAATTTAGCATGGCCAATTCACCTGGCCTGCACATCTTTGGACTCTGGGAGGAAACCGGAGCACCCGGAGGGGACCCATGTAGATACTGGGAGAGCATGCAAACTGCGCACAGACAGTCGCCTGAGGTTGGAATTGAACCTGAGTCCTTAGCACTGCTGCCTCACAGCGCCAGCTACTGTGCCTCTGGAACAGATAAAGGATGGCGCTTGTTTAACCTCGCCAGATGAGGAATGTGAGTTTAGTTTTCGTGTACTGACTTGGGCCAAAGGACACTGCGCAGCTCCTGTGAACTGATCAGCGTACACCCAGTGTGTCAGCCCATGACTTCATTTTGGTACAACTGGAGCTGATCCAGTCTGCTGAAGAAAAGCCTGGCCTGCTGCCTATGATTGTACCAGTTTGTATTTAAGTCACTGTACTCCCTATCATTGGAAACACTGAGGAGCACAGTGCGTCATGGTGAGGCATCCAAGTTTCTTAAGCCTGGAACTCATGAGAGTCATAGAGATGTACAGCACGTAAACAGACCCTTCGGTCGAACTCATTCATGTCGACCAGATATCCCAAGCCAAATCTAGTCCCACCCACCAGCACCCAGCTCCTATCCCTGCAAACCCTTCCTATTCATATACCCATCCAGATGCCTTTTAAATGCTGTAATTGTACCAGCCTCCACCACTTCCTCTGGCAGTTCATTCCATACATACCTCTGCGTGAAAAAGTTGCCCTGTAGGTCTCTCTCATGTCTTTCCCCTCTCACCCTAAACCTCTACTCTCTCTAGTTCTGGACTTCCCCACCCCAGGGAAAAGACCTGGATTTACCCTATCTATGCCCCTCATGATTGATTCAACCTCTCCCTATGTTCAAACCCTCCAACCCTAGCAACACCCTTGTAAATCTTTTCTGAAGCCTTTCAAGTTTCGCAACATCCTTCCAAAAGGAAAGAAACCTGAATTGTATGCGATATTCCAATAGTGGCCTAACCAATGTCCTGTACAGCCATAATGTGACCTCCCAACTCCTGTACTCAATACTTTGATCAATAAAGGAAAGCATACCAATCGCTGCCTTCACTGCGCTCCAAGGTCTCTTTGTTCAGCAGCACTCCCTAGTGTACAAGTCCTGCTAAGATTTGCTTTCCCAAAATGCAGCACCTCACCTTTATCTAAATTAAGCTCCATCTGCCACGTCTCAACCCATTGGCCCATCTGATCAATATCCTGTTGTAATCTGAGGTAACTTCCTTTGCTGTACACTGCACTTCCAATTTTACTGTCATCTGCAAACTTACTAACTACACCTCTTATGTTCACATCCAAATCATTTATATAAATGAAAAGCAGTGGACCCAGCACTGATCCTTGTGGCACTCCACTGGTCACAGACCTCCAGACTGAAAAAACAACCCTCCATCACCACCTTTTTAGAGCAAGTTCTGTATCCAAATGGCTAGTCCTCCCTGTATTCCGTGAGATCTAACCTTGCTAGTCAGTCTCCCATGGGGAACCTTGTCGATCACCTTATTGAAATCCATATAGATCACGTCCACGGCTCTGCCATCATCAATCCTCTTTGTTACTTCTTCAAAAAAATTAAGTCTGTGAGACATGATTTCCTATGCACAAAGCCATGTTGGCCATTCTTAGTCAGTCCTTGCCTTTCAAAATACATGTACGTCCTGTCCCTCAGGATTCCCTCCAACAACTTGCCCACCACTGACGTCAGGCTCACTGGTCTATAGTTCCCTGTCTTGTCCTTACCACCTTTCTTAAACAGCGGCACCACATTAGCCAACCTCCAGTCTTCTGGCACCTCACCTGTGACTATTGATGATACAAATATCTCGGCAAGGAGCCCAGCAATCACTTCTCTGGCTTCCCACAGAGTTCTAGGGTACACCTGATCCGGTCGTGGGGATGTATCTACTTTTATGCATTTCAAGACATCCAGCACCTCTTCCTCTGTAATATGGGCATTTTCCAAGATGTCACAATCTATTTCCCCACATTCTATATCTTCCATGTCCTTTCCCACAGTAAACACTGATACAAAATACTCCCCATCTCCTGTGGTTTCACACATCGGCTGCCTTGCTGATCTTTGAGGGGTCCTATTCTCTCCCTAACTACTCTTTGACCTTAATGTATTTGTAAAATTTCTTTGGATTCTCCTTAACCCTATTTGAAAAAACTATCTCATGTCCCCTATTTGCCCTCCTGATTTCCCTCTTAAGTATACTCCACTGCCTTTATACTCTTCTAAGGATTCACTCGATCTATCCTGTCTATACCGGACATATGCTTCCTTCTTTTTCTTAACCAAACCCTCAATTTCTTTAGTCATTCAGCATTCCCTATACCTACCAGCCTTTCCTTTCACCGTAACAGGAATATACTTTCTCTGGATTCTTGTTATCTCATTTCTGAAGGCTTCCCATTTTCCAGCCATCTCTTTACCTGTGAACATCTGCCCCCAACCAGCTTTTGAAAGTTCTTGCCTAATACCGTCAAAATTGGCCTTTCTCCAGTTTAGAACTTCAACTTTTAGATCTGGTCTATCCTTTTCCATCACTATTTTAAAACTAATAGAATTATGGTCGCTGACCCCAAAGTGCTCCCTCACTGACACCTCAGTCACCTGCCGTGCCTCATTTCTGAAGAAAGTTTCAAGCTTTGCACCTTCTCTAATAGATACATTCACATACTGAATTGGAAAATTTTCTTGTACTCATTTAACAAATTCCTCTCCATCTAAATCCTTAATACTATGGCAGTCCCAGTCTATGTTTGGAAAGTTAAAATCCCTGACCATAATGACCTTATTATTCTTACAGCTAACTGAAATCTCCTTACAAATTTGTTTCTCAATTTCCCTCTGATTATGAGGGGGTCTGTAATACAATCCCAATAAGGTGATCATCCCTTTCTTATTTCTCAGTTCCACCCAAATAACTTCCGTGGAAGTATTTCCAAGAATATCCTCCCTCAGTACAGTTATAATGCTATCCCTTATCAAAAATGCCACTCCCCTCCTTTCTTGCCTCCCTTTGTCCTTCCTGTAGCAGTTGTATCCTGGAACATGAAGCTGCCAGTCCTGTCCATCCCTGAGCCATGTTTCTGTAATTGCTGTGATTATCTCAGTTCCATGTTCCTAAGCAGGCCTTGAGTTCATCTGCATTCCCTGTTAGGCCTCTTGCATTGAAATAAATGCAGTTTAATTTATCAGTCCTACCTTGTTCTCTGCTTTGTCTCTGCCTACCCTGACTGTTTGACTCACTTCTGTTCTCCACTGTACCAGTCTCAGGTTGATGTTTTTCCTCACTATCTCCCTGGGTCCCAATTTCCCCCCCTCCCCCTGAGCAGCTCTAGCAAATCTCCCTGCCAGTCCCCTTCCAATTCAGGTGTAATCTATCCTCCTTGTACAGGAAGAGATTCCAGTGATCCAAAAATGTGAATCCTTTTCCCATACACTAGCTCATGCATTCATCTCCTCTATCCTTCTATTCCTGCCCTCGCTCGCAGCATCGGGAATAATCCAGATATTACTACACTTGAGGACCTCCTTTTTAAGTTCCTGCCTGACATTGTATGTTCTCCCTTCAGAACCTCATCCTTTTTCCTTCCTATGTTATTGGTTCCAATGTGTACAATGACCTCCTGCTTGGCCCTCTCCCCTTGAGAACATTCTGCACTCTCTCTGAGATATCCTTGATCCTGGCACCAGGGAGGCAACACACTGTTCTGATTTTTTGCTGCTGACAACAGAAACATCTGTTTGTGCCTGGGACTAGAGAGTCCCCTAACACAATTGATCTCTTGGAACCCGACGTAACTTTTGTTGCATTAGAGCCAGTCTCGATACCAGAAATTTGGCTGTTCATGCAACATTCCCCCGGGAATCCATCACACCCTTCATTTTCCAAAACAGTATACTTATTTGAAATGGGGATAGACACAGAAGATTCCTGCACTACCTGCCTAACTCTCTAACCTTTCCTGGAGTTAACCTATCTACCTGACTGTATCTGCAACTTTTCTCCCTTCCTATAACTGCCATCCATCTCACCCTCTTTGATCTTGTAAATTCCTCATTGCCTCTAACTGTTTCTCCAATCGATCCATTCGATATGATAGGATTCGCAACCAACAGCATTTATTGCAGATATAATCCTCAGAAACTTGTAAACGCTCCCTGAACTCCCACATCTGACAAAAAGAGCATATCACTCTACTAAAGGCAATTTTTGCTTCTTTCAATCTACAGACCCAGAAAGTAGCAGTGTCTTATTCCTCTACAAATCACTGCTCCAGGCTAACTATTTTAAGTTTAATCAAGCGACATATCTCAATAAAACATATAATCAAGAAAGAACCCACTGTACACACTAATGCAGACTTACTGTAAGGTCACACTTAAAGCTATTCACTTATCTGTTTCTGTGCTGTGACCTCTCCCAAACAGGTTCCTCTAAGATCAGTTGTGAATTTCACTGTTTGTTAATTTTCCTAGATGCACTCCGATGTCCAGCGATCCATGAAATCAAACAGCAAAGGGAGTAACTGTAAAGTTTCAATGCTCTTGCTCTTGCTCTCTCTTGCACTGACCATCTTCGGATGCTGGCTGACCTGCTGCACATTTTCAGTACCACACTAATCTTGACTCATGTCGTGCCTTTGTCATCCCTCTCCCTTCTAAAAGTGCTGTTGTTCTAACATTTTTTTTCCTCCAAAGTTCCAAAACAATGCAACACCATATAAAACAGTAATTTCTGCTCCTGAAATTCGAGGAAATCCCCTCCAATGCCTAAAATACCTCACAAAAAAGGAGCAGTCTGTTAGAACTAGAAATTTTTCCCATCCTCCATCTTGAATTACCCAGAATCCTCCTTTTTTTTAACCAAAGGAAAATCCAGGTACAATTGTCTAGAACAGCTAAGCTAATCCTGTGCCCAGGCCTCATGCGAATAAATATGTCCAAGTCCCATTGTACTTGGTGTCTAATGAAAGTGAATCTCCTTTTTGCCTGTTGTTGTTGTCCAGTGCAAAGTGGGTTTAAAAGGTTGCTTGCTTCCATTGAATCATCAGTATTGTGGATAGCTACAAGCTAGTGCTGTTGATGTTAGCCTATTGCACTCTGTACTGCTGGGAGGCCTGTAATGAATAGAGACACTGGCTGTTCACTGAGTGGGATTGGTTTAGCTTGGACCTAGTGCAGACAGTTCTTTTTGCACATGGTTCCTTTTGTTTTTATTCACTCAACTGAATGGGGTCAGTTGTTGCCAAACCGTAACTGTCCTTGGAAACAATGGAGCAATGTTCTCAGCTATTTCAGAGGACAGTTAAAATTCAACCACATTGCCATGCGTCTGGAATCACCTGTAGGGCGGGTGGCAGTTTCCTTCCTAAAAGAAGTGGACCAGATGTTCTTTTTCAAATGACCATCAACAATGGATACAATGCCATCATTAGACTCTTAATTACCGATTTTGTTTTTACTGAATTCAAATTTCACCCTCTGCTGTGGAGGGCTTTGAACCCAGGTCCCCGAAGCCTTCTGCCATTTCTGGATAACTCTCCACACCGCTGAGTAAATCCAATCTTGACATTTAAATGATTCATTCGTGTTGGGGCTTTGTGCTGTTTAAAAAAATTAAATCTCCGTTCTGGTTTATTGCAGGCAGGAGTGGAGCATAAAATTGACCTTCGGATTAAACCAGCAACTGAAACACTAGGTAAGTAAAGCAGCACCATATTATTTGTTCACACAGTGATGAGGGGAGCCAGTAGGACTTTAAAGACCCATCAGCATTATTTTAATGCAAAATAATTTTCATCTGGCCCTTTCATCAGCTGGAGCTTAGTTGCAAGGACTCTTGTCTCTGAATCCAAAGGTCCTCTGAGCGTATCATTCAGAACGTCGCTGTAGGTCATATTGTGGGGGTGTTACATACGCTGTGGTGCTAATTTGTAGACAAGGTGCTAAACCATAGTCATGTCTGCCCCCTCAGATGGACAGGAGCAATCCCTTTTGAGCTGTTTCCAAGATGAGTTATTAACATCCTGGGAGGTTGCCATTGACCAGAAACTGAACTGCACTAGCCATATTAATACTGTGGCTACAGGAAAGAGCAGGTCAGAGACTAGAAGTCCTGAAGTGAGTAACTCACCCCCTGACTCTTGAAAACCAGCTGCAAAGTACAAGTCAAGAGTGTGATGGAATCCCAGCCCTTGTCTGGATGGGTGCAGGTGCAACTCCAACAACAATCAACACTATCTCGGAGACAGCAGCCTACTTAATTAACACCACGCTCACAAGCATCCTGTCCCTCCACCACCGATGCTCAGGCGCAGTAGTGTGTACAATCTACAAGATGCACTGCAGAAATTCACCAACTTTCCGCCAACAGCAACTTCCGAACCCATTTCCACTTCCATCTAAAGGCCAAGGGCAGCAGATACATAGGAAAATCACTTGCAAGCTTTAATTAATTGTTTGACATTGTGAGAGTTATAGCTAAACTTTGAAATGACTATTTGAGAGGTCCCGTCACCAGGGTTGTGTACATAGATGGATCACACAGGCCTGAATGTTCTTTTCACATTATGATCCAGCCCAGCTCACTCAAGATGGAGTGATCTATCAGTGCATCACCAAGTGAATGTACAAATTAGGAATAGTAGTCCATTCAGCCTCTTGACCGTTCGCAAGATCATGTCTAATCTGATTAAACCTTAAACTGGCCTGCTTGGGCAGCAAGTAGCTGCTGTGATACAGAACACACAGCTGGGAATGTGGTGGAGACAGGGTTTTCAAGAGAGAATTGTCTGCTGGGGAACAGTTTTCTGAGCTGTGGTGAAAAGGAGGGGGAATGAGATTGTGAATTGCTCTTACAGAGAACTGACACAGACAAGCCGGGCTGAATGGCCATTTCCTGTGCTATGCCTATTTCATGACTCCTTGTGTGAGATTCCATGTAAATAGTTACATTCCTACAGCTAGCATGGGAGATGCCAGACCCATGCCCAATGTGCCATCTGCACACACAATTGGCCATGTCCTTGAACAGAAAATTATTTAAGAGTGTGCAAGTTAAAATCTGTTAATGATGCAGTTAGGTAACAGCCATGTTTGTGACTAGGAGCTTTCTATAGGATGTAATCAACTTAACAATCAGCGTACAGGAACTGGGGGGATAAACCTTCCTTTTTCAATTTTGCTTCATTTGTTAATACATGGAGTTTGATCAGGTGGATGTGAGCTTGCTCCCTTAGTACCTCTAGGTGACGCCTGTGTTCTATAGAAGCAGCTTCCAGCTGATTGGTTTTTGATTTGGTATAAAACTGTACTATTTTCCAAAATTCTGCTTAAACATTGCAACAGCTTCCAATCCTCCTAATTCCTTTAACAGAATATTGTTATTTTGGTGTGTGGGACTACGGCTGTACAGCAGATGCAAAAAGTAACCTTTATTCAGATTTTGTAGTAACTTCAATGAACAGAAAAGGTAACCATGCAACAGTGTTAATGACTACTATAAAAGAGAGGAAAAGGAGTAAGTTCATTTGGCACCTCAGAGTCAAAGAGGGTGGTGCTAGGAAAGCACTGCTGTTCGAGCAGGATTCCTGATGAAGGGTTTATGCCCAAAACGTCAATTCTCCTCCTCGTAGGATGCTGTCTGGGCTATGCTTTTCCAGCACCACATTCTTTCAACTCTGATCTCCAGCATCTGCAGTCCTCATTTTTTTTTCTCCTCATTTGGCCCCTCTGCCTGCTCCACCGTTCAATAGATTATGGCTGATTTGTTAATCCTTTTGTAAATTATCTTCCTTCCCACCAATCCACTGCACCTTCCGCTCTGACCTATCGCCATCAGCCCCCCACCTTCATCCACCTATTATATTCTAGCTACCTTGTCCCACTGCGTATGCCCCCCATTTATCTCTAAGTCCCCTTGGGCCACCTCCACGTTCCTAATGACTCTCCTGTTCCTTGGTTGATACCTGACTGGCTGTGCTATTCCAGCACCATACTTTTTGACTAGTTATCACATAGCCTTAATATGAATAACTGCAGACCATTACTGATCCTTTACTCAAAATATCAGCAATTATTCAATGGACACTTGACTTCAAAGACTCCATGATATAATATCACAAAGGTACAACTACAACATTTAAAAGGCATCTGGATGGGTATATGAATAGGAAGGGTTTCGAGGGATATAGGCCAAGTGCTGGGGATTAGATTAGATTAGTTTAGGATATCTGGTCGGCATGGACGAGTTGACTGTAGGGTCTGTTTGTGCTTTACATCTCTGACTCTAAAACAGGGACGTTCTTCCCTGATTCCTATCTATCCCAGAATTAATGTGTTTTTAGCAAAATAGATAATCTAGTCATTTATCACACTGTGCTCATGGAAGCTTGCTGTATGTAAATTGGTTGCCATTTTATTGATTGCAAAGTGTTTTGTGACATACAAACATATAGAACAGGAGTAGGCACTCATCAAGCCATTCGATAAGATCATTCTGTGATTGTGAAGAATGTCAAACATTTCTCTTTTATAATGTAAACCTCCTGGAGCCTTTCATCAAAAAAAACTGGCTAATAGTCTGGTGCTTCACATCTTTCACAGAACCCCTATGAAATGCTTCTATTAAATCTTTTAGCTTTCAATGATTGACCCTGGGAGATCAGTGACTGAGTGTGGGCATTGAGATGGGCATCCAGTTCCCAAGTCTGATTTGATGTGATGCCATGAGCCTTCATGGAGTCTGGAGTCTGTTTTGAGGATACCTAGGGCAACTCTCTTCCCAGTGTCTTCACCTCTCCAAAAGGGAGGGAGATAAAGTGCATGTTGCTGCAAAACCAGCTGGCTTAACATCTATCATTGGGAAAATGATTGTGTGGAATTAACAGAGCATTTAGGAATGTGTAATAAAATCAAGCATAGTTGACATGACTTATTAAAGAGAAAATATTGCCTGATAAATTTGTAGGACTCTTTGAGGAGGCTACAGGCAGGATAAAGTAGTTGTAATATGTTTGATAAGGTACCACACTCTGCCTGTGTAATGAGAAACAAGCCCCTCATGTTGGAGGTAGTATATAAGCTTGGATGAAGTTTATTAATGACTTGGATGAGGGACATGACTGCACTTTCACAAAGTATGCAGGTGACACAAAGTAGGTGGGAAGGCAATTAGTGAGGATGACTCAAAGATTCTGCAGGGGGATATAGAGCGGTAAAGTGAGTGGGCAAAAACTTGGCATTTGGAATATAATGTGGGAAAATGTAAGGCTATGCACTTTGGCAGGGAGAATAGAGATTCTGAATATTACTTGTACAGAAGGGAGTTGTGAAAGAAAATAAGAGATGCAAAGAGGGATTATGACAAAAAAGACTAGCAAGAGGCATGGCTGAGGTGTTAAATGAATACTTTACATCTGTACTTGATGGTAAGGTCGATACTCCCATTGTCATGGTGACAGAGGAGGAAAGATGGTTGCGAGAGGGGTTTAACTTTGAGAAGGCATTGATAAGGTATCCTGTGACCTGTGGTGCTCTGCAGGTATCAGTGCTGGGTCTGCTGTTGTTCATCACTTATATAAACTATTTGCATGAGAATATAGGAGTTTTGGTTAGTAAGTTTGCAGATGACGGTGACATTGGTATAGTGGACAGTGAAGAAAGTTATCTAAGATTACAAAGAGATCTTGGTCAATTGGATCAATGGGCTGAGGAGTGACCAATGGAATTTAATTCTGATAAATGGGGGGTATTGTACTTTGGTAAAATAAACAAGCGCAGAGCTTATGCAATTAATGATAGGGTCCTGGGTAGTGTTGAAGAACAGAGTGACCTGGGGGTTCAGGCACATAATTCTTTGAAATTCGCATCACAAGTGGTTAAAAAGGCATTTAGCGTGCTTGCCTTCATTGCTCAGACCTTTGATTGTGGGAGTTGGAATGTCATATTGAAGTTGTATAGGATGTTGCTCAGGCCTCTTCTGGAGTACCATGTACAGTTCTGGTTGCTCAGCTACAAGTTTGAGTTGATAAAATGGGTTGGATAGGCTGAGACTTTATTCACTGGAGCATAGGAAGTTGAGGGATGAGCTTAAGGAAATTTTATAAAATCAAGAGTGGGATGGATAAGGTGATTAGCAAAGGTTTTTCCTTAGGGTGAGGGTGGGGGATTTCAAGACTTGGGGGCATATTTTTAAGCTAAAAGAAAGATTTAATAAGAACAGTGGTTTTGCACAGTGGTTTGTGTGTGGGAAGAACAGCCAGATGAAGTGGTGGATGCAGGTCCAGTTACAATATTTTAAAAGACATTTGGATAAGTACATGAATAGGAAAGGTTTGGAGGGATATGGACCAAACACTGGCAAGTGGGACTAGTTTAGTTTGGGAAATTGTCAGTGTGGACTGAAGGGTCAATTGTATTTTCATGCTGTATGATTCTAAGTCCAACATCTCGTGCTCCTCACCTGTGTGCACAGGACATGCATGTGGATGTATTTATTTGGGGTTCCCAACAACTATGGAGTGCTTATGCTACTCTGTAAAGATGATTAGTGCAAGAACCGTTGTAAAAGCTCAGTAGCACTTTACTAGCTTCCTGGTTCTCTGGGGAGTTACCAGTGAACTGTTAGTGACTTAATCTACTCTCCTCATTTCATAATCCATTCTCTGGGACAGCAGTTTATCATGTGACCATTTCACTGATGACGGAATTAGAGCTTAGAACGCACTGACTTGACCTCTGTTTCCCTGATTGGCAGAGGGTACCTTAACTATATAACCTCCCTTCCTGAATCTTTCCACCATTTTTGTAAATTCTATCATTAGCGAATTATGACCTCGTTCATCTCTTAAACCTGACTCCAATCTCCCAAGAAGGTAATAAACCGATAATTGCACTTGATGCTGTGACGTTAAAAGATCCCACATGATGTCAATCACTTGAATATTTGAATTGGATGTCACAGTGCCACTCACTATTGCAAGCATTTTGTTTAGTCTAAGATTTTTGGGGAATTAGTGGTCATACAAAGCCTCTTCTCTGAGTGAGCTAGTAAAGGCCGAGGTATCAGAAACATATCCTGGTTTGTTAATCTCTCACCAGATATACATTAAAATGTCTGAAGTAGTGAGGCTGATAGCAATAAAGTTGCAATGTAATTTCTTTTTAACAGATTTATTGGCGCCTCCAGCAGCGAGGAGAGTTAGAAATTTCTATTTATGATTAGAAATATTCAGAAACTGTTACCCAACAACTACCGATCCAGATGTTAATATTTAAACTGAAAATTATATAACCCTGCAGGGTATTAAGAATTTTCAGATCAACCCATTCAGTTCCTTGTTGTTTAAGCCTCTATGAACAGCAGTACAAAATCAGTATATCCTTCAACCCTTCTTCCTCGGCCCAGAGATAAAATTGGGTTTTATTCCCATATGTGTCAATTCTGTCATTTCACTCATTTTGAGTATACAGTGACCTTTGGTTTTTATACGGACGGACATGTGAAAATGACTGACAGGACAGCACCTCCCCAGCATTCCTTAGACAGCACTATCTAAACTCTCAACCATTGCTGTCTGGAAGGACAAGGGCAGCAGATACATGGGACTACTACCACCTACAAGTTCCCCTCCACGTCACTCACCATCCTGACTTGGAAATATATTGCTGTTCCTGCAGTGCCACAGAGTCAAAATCCTGGAATTTCCTCCTTAGCGGCATGTGGGTGTACTGTCATGCACTGTCGTGGTTCGTAAAGGCAGCTTACCACCATCTTCTCCAGGACAGTTGGGGATGGGCACTAAATGCTACCCTAGCCAATGTTACTCTCATCCCCTGAATATTGGAAAAAGTCCAACTGGTCCATCCCCTCTACCTAAACTATTGTGATGCTGCTTAAGTGTCATGTTGCCTAAGGCTCTTGACCCACCAGCAGTAAATTAATTACCTGACAGAGGCCGTTAAAAAAATTGATTTTAAATACAGAATCAATTTAGGAAGAAAAAGGTCTGGAAACTCGTCCTGAAACCACCAGCACCTCCCTAATGGTTTCTCCACTGTGACCCCATTTTCAGCTCATATTGCCTCTCGGTGAAAACAGAGAGAGAAAGGGCCTGTTAGATCAAGAGCATGTTGGTACTTGGGCCGAACACTACGGCAGTCATTACTGGCTCACCACCCCAACCATTTGGCCTTGAGGTCCACTTTTGAAAGCACAACATTAGACAACCAAAACTAGCTGAGGAAATGTGAAGGCCCTTGAGCAATACGTTGCACTTGTAATTGGGAAAATGTTCGAGCCTGTTGTAAAGAAGGCAATATTGGAGGATTTAAAAGTAGATAATAAAACCAAGCAAAGTCTGCATGGCTGAATGAAAGGGGAAGTTATGCCTCACAAATTTATTCAAATTTTCTTTGATGTAACAAACAGGATACATAAGGGGAAGCCAGTAGATGTAATATGTTTGGATTTTAAAAAGATATTTGATAAACTACCACACGCACACACACTTGCTTGGGAAGAGTTCATGGTCTGAGGGTATTATATTTCTATGGATAGAATCCCGACGGTGTGTAAACAGGTCTTTCAGCCCAACAGGTCCACACCGACCCTCCGAAGAGTACCCACCAAAACCCATTCCCCTACCCAATTACTCTACATTTACCCCTAGCTAAAACATCCCTGAAAACTATGGGCAATTTAGCATGGCCAATTCACTTTAATCTGCACATCTTTAGACTGTGGGAGGAAACCCATACAGACACTGGGAAAATGTGCAAACTCCACACAGATAGTCACCCAATGCTGCAATCAAACTCTGGTACCTAGTGCTGTGAAGTAGCGGTGCTGACCACTGAGCCACCGTGCCACCCCGGAGGATTGGCTAAGCATTAGAAAACAGAGTTGGGACTGGGGGCATTTTCAGGAAGGCTACCTAGACAATAGAGCACCATGAGGATCAGTGGTGGAACTGCAATTGTTTATTAATCACTTAGATGAAGCAGGTTAAGTTTGCAGGTGACCCAAAATAGATGGGAAGGCAAATGGTGAGACTGACTGAGGGGGGAGGGTGGTGGGGTGGGGGGGGGGGGGGGGGGAGGAAGGAAGAATATTGACAGGTAGAGATAAATAGGCAAAAATGAGGCAGATGGAATAGAATGGGAAATGGAAGATTATGGATGTTGGCAGGAAAAATAGAGGAGCTGAATATTTCTTAAATAGAGAAAGACTGCAGAGAGCTACAGCACAAAGGGATTTGCCGTGCTCCTGCATGTATTACACAAACCTAGCATCCAAACTTAGAAGCTAAGAAGGATGGCAGTTGGAATGATGGTCTTCATGGTATAAAAATTGGGAGGTCTGGCTCAAACTGTACTAGAAACAGCTGGGATATTGTGGACAGTTTCAATTCCCTTCTCCAAGGAAAGATTATATTGGCATTGGAGGCAGTCCCAAGAAGGTGCACGAGGTTGATTTCCAGAGATGGAGGGATTTTCTCACGAGAAAGCTTTGACTAGGTTGGACTTGGAATCGTTGGAATTTAGTAGAATGAGGGAATGCCTTATTGAAGCTTATCTGTTTATTGAAAAGGTAAGTGAGAAGTTGTTTCCCTGGCTGAGAAAGTTGAGGACCAGAGGGCTTTATCTCAGAGTAAGGAGTCACCCTTTTAAGATGGAGGTGAGGAGGAATTCCTTTGAAGGTCATGAATCTGTGGAATATTTTACCATAGGGCTGTAGAGATTGGGTCATTTCAAAAATTCAAGGTTGAGATGGATTTTCAAACAGTGAGGGGATCAAGACTTATGGGAAAAGGCGGCAAGCTGGAATCGAGTATGCTCAGATTGTTCTCATTCAATGGCAGAGCAGACTTAATGGGCTGAATGGCCCATTCTGATCCAATATCCAATGGATTTATGGTGACCATTTACCATGAATCATATTTATTGGGGTTTCTGCTTGGATTGTATTGTGAGGTCTGTCACAATTAGAAACTACTCTTTCTTCAGTTCTTTGTAACTAGTTTCTCTCAATTGTCGATCCCATGGGATCCAGCAACCATAAATATCCTCTCCTTTGCTAAGTATAATTCCAACCAGCAGAGAGTTTTCCCCCTGATTCCCATTAATTCCGTTTTTGCTAGGGCTCCTTGATGCGCCACTCAGTCGAATGCAGCCTTGATGTCAAGAGCTATCACTCTCCCCTCGCCTCAAATTCAGTTCGTTTTTGTCCCTGCTTGAAGCAAAGCTGCTGAGCATATGCTGATTGATAGCACCTTCCATCACTTTACTGGTGATTGAGAACACACTCTTGGGGCAGTAATTGGCTGTGTTGGATTTATACTTTTTTTCTCTGTACAGGATGTGCCTGGGCAATTTTCCATATTGTCGGGTAGATGCCAGTGTTTTATTTATACTGAAACAGCTTGGCTGGGGCCATGGAAAGTTCTGGAGCATAGATTATTACTGAAATGTTGTCAGGGCCCATAGTAAACAGCCTTTTCTTGATCTCACATGGAGTGAATCAGATTGGCTGAAAATTAGCATCTGTGATGCTAGGGACCTTTTTGGAGGAGGCTGAGATGGATCATCCATTTTGTACTTCTGGCTGAATATTGACGTGCATTTAGTCCTGTTTGGTAGCTTTTGACACTTTGTTTTTAGATATGCCTGGTTCTGCTATTGCCAGACCCTCCTGCACTCTGCATCGAGCCAGGGCTGATCCCTAATTTTGTGGTAATAGTAGCATGGACAAATACCAGACCATGATGTTACAGATGGTCCCCAGCTTCATTTGGATGCCCAGTCTTGAGTTGCTGCATCTGGTCGCAATCTATCCCATTTCGCATGGTGATTGTCCCACAAGTTAAAGTGTATTGTTTATACAGAGATGAGATTTTGCCTCCATGAGGACTGGACAATGGTCACTCTTCCTCATACTGTCACGGACCGATGCATCTGTGGCAGGCAGATTGGTAGAGTGAGATTAAATGTATTCTGTCTGGTTGGGTTTCTTCACCATCTGGTGCAGACACCGTCTTAACAGCTTTATCCCTGAGAACCTGACCGGTTTGATCAATAGTACTGCTGCCAAGCCACTCTTGATGACATTGAAATCCCCCACTCAGTGCTTCTTCCAAGTGTTGTTCAACCTCTGAAGTGGGGAAGATGCTTGAGTTGGAAGAAATAGCAAGGCATTTCAATAGAAATTGTCCCATTGGGCAGACACAGCATGGGTTCATGAAGGGCAGGTCATGCTTAACAAGTCTGTTGGAATTCTATGAAGACATTGTGAGCAAGGTGGACAACGGGGACCCAGTGGATGTGGTGTACCCAGATTTCCAAAAGGCCTTTGACAAGGTGCCGCACAAGAGGCTGCTACATAAGATTAGGATGCATGGTGTTATGGGTAAAGTATTAGCATGGATAGAGGATTGGTTGACTAACAGGAAGCAAAGAGTGTGGATAAATGGATGCTATTCTGACTGGCAATTTTATTTGGACAATAAAGGAATTAAGGGATATAGTTGGAGCATGGGTAAGTGGAGCTGAATCCATGAAAAATCAGCCATGATCTTATTGATTGGTGGAGCGGGATTGAAGGGCAGGGTGGCCTACTCCTGCTCCTAGTTCTTACGTTCAGCATGGAAGAGTATCGATTCATCAGCTGCAAAGCGGATAATCAGTCAGTGATTTCCTTTCCCATATCTGATCTGATACCATGAGATTTCATGGGCAACATGCTCCTGTATATATGCCTCTGATGGGACTTCTGTTCCTCACCAGGAAGGAAATCCCACCCCCGGAGTTCAATATGATTGGTGCTGCCAGTCTCACAGCTTGACTGTTAGTTCAGCAGTGACAGAGCCACTGGAACCCTCGAAGGGGGTATGTCCAGGGACTTTGTCTCGAGAGAGATTGGGAAATTGAGGGCTGGGTTTTAAATTACAACATACAGGAAAAGGGGAAAGTACAGTCTGCACAGTTCCCCTCTGAACATTTTAAAAGAAAAGAGGTTGCCCACAGCCATCTGACTGTCAATGCCAATGTGATATGGTCTGGAGAGTGTAATATTGATCTCCATTTCATTGACCCTTAATTGTTTATCCATATGGAGGGTGGTTTTCAGATTTTGGTGTCCACTTCCCACTCAGTATTTTAGGAGGATGAATGGAAAGGGGGGTAGGTCAGGTGATCTGACCTATATGGAATGTAATATCTTGCTGCATGTTTAAGCGCTCGTCCAACTCTGACTCTTGGCCTGTCACCTTGAAACGTTTACCTGGTGCCTGCTGGCATCAGTGAAGAGTCAGTGCTGACGATTCAGTCATTCCTTGCTGAGTTCTCTGGCTATGGAGCAGCAACTTGCAGTTTTATCCAAGATGACTGCTAGGTGGAGGAGGGACAGTGGAGCATCAATGAAAGAAAGCAAGGCCCAGGGGTTGGGAAAGGCAGCTCACCAAAGGAAGAGGCTGATCGTCCCCTTCTTCTGGCATGCCACCAGGTTCGATGGGCTTCTCTGTTCTCGTGTGACTGACTGGTAAGATAAGTATTTCATAGACGTGCTTATTAATTTGAATCATAGAATTGAATCCCTACACTGTGGAAACCAGCTCTTTGGCCCAACAAGTCCACACTGACCCTCCAATGAGTAATCCACCCAGACCAATTCCCCAACCCTATTACTCTACATTACCCCTTACTAATGTAATAAACTTACACATTCCTGAACACCTTTTAGCATGGCCAGAGGAAACCCCCACAGACACTGGGAGAACGTGCAGACTACCCACAGACAGTTGCCCAAGACTAGAATCGAACCTGGGTCCCTGGTGTTGTGAAGCAGCAGTGCTAACCACTGAGCCACTGTGCCGCTCCATTTCTTTCAATTCCACTCTTCATTTAAAGAAAAGTTCTGAGATGTGCTTGGGAGAAAGCTTTAAATAGGTTTTATAGCCATATTATCTACTGTCTGGACAGAATGGGGCCAGTTTGAGATATGATTATGTGCTAGCCTGCTTTGTGTTGGCTGTTTTTAAACAAGGAGAAGCAGTATAAGTCTGATGATAATACTGAATAAATCCCTGCTCGCATCTGGGAGCAATCTGAAAAAACTGGTAATTGAAACTAAGCTTTGGATGAGTGACGAGTCTCCTAATGAATGACACAGAGCAAGTAAATATTTCTAAATCAGAAAGATATTCATTTGTCATATTTCAAGTCATGTGTCCCGAGGAAAAAGGACGCCCAACAATGGCCAGATTTTATCTTTATTTTGATAAGAAGCACAGAGCTGAAATTAGAATTACTTCAAATGTGTATCCGCTGGGGCATGGATAACTCCTGCCCCTCATCGCTGGGAGTTATCAGATGATTGAAATTCTGCCTTTCACCAATGAGTGGACCCTGTGGAGTATGTCAATGATCTGTCACTGTTCCTGTATTGGTTTGGGGGCTGGTGGAGCAAGGAGCTTAACTGCCTTGAAAAGGAAACCGTTACCAATTGGTTTTAAAAAATGACTCCTGCCTGCAGTGCTCTCGTTAGCATCACCATACAGCAGTCCCATTCTGTTGGAGCGAGTGCTGCGGTGCAGTCAGATGGTACAGAACAGCTCTGAGCAAACTCACTCTGCCATTATGGGTGGCATGGTGGCTCAGTGGTTACCACTGCTGCCTCACAGCACCAGGGAACCAGGTTCAATTCCATCCTCAGACTATGCAGGCATTCTCTCCAAGTCTGCGTGGGTTTCCTCCGAATGCTCCTGTTTCCTCCCACAGTCCAAAGGTGTGCAGGTTAGATGGCATGGCCATGCTAAATTGTCCATCGTGTCCAGGGATGTATGGGTTAGGTGGATTAGCCATGGGGAAATATAGGGTGGGGGTGTTGACTGTGGGTGGGATGCTCTAAGGGTCAGTGTGGATTCAATAGGTCACATGGCCTGTTTTCACACTGTATAGAGATTCTATGATTATCCCGGTTTTGACTCCTCTCGGCCTTTCCGAATGTTCCCGTATTCATTAACAGGAAAGCAACTATATGTACTCAAACTGAATGGAAGGTCGGCCTATAATATTGATCCTTTGTCTTGGAATGCCCACAGGGTCATGAAGGCTTTGGGCACATCGGTGGGCACCACATAGTCTCCTTCCAAAAGCCACCTGGATCTGGCCTAAATAGAAAGAGACAGCCAGAGTCGTTCCATTTCTGTACCACCCTTCCCCAGCATGTTTAAATCTGATCTGGGGAGCAGACCATCAAGAAGGTCCTGTTAAAAGCAGGAAGAAACAATAATGTGACCTTTCAGTCATTCCACTAGCTTAATTAATTAAACAAATTAATTAAATAAAACTCTGAAGTTACAAAGCTAGCATGACTAATGGTCACCATAAAACTACCATAGTTTTTTCATTAAAAACCTGTCTTGCTCATTGATTTTTAGGAAAAGGAAATCTGCCAAGTGTTCATGGTCTGACCTATATCTAACTCCAGAGTGTTGGTTACCTTTTAAATGCTCTCTGAAATGGCCTAGGAAATCTTTCAGTTGTACTCGAGAGAGTGGTTTAATACCACTTTCTCAATGGAATTGGGGATGAACAGTAAAGGCTGACACGTCCTGTGAATGAATAATGAAAAGTAACATGGTCTGCGATCATGGGTTCTTGATTAGAATTGTGAAATGTTTGTGCATGTCAAGCACAGTCATCTGACCATCACTGTCCAAACTACTCCACTGAGTACCCATTCACTTGTCAACATGTATCTGACCAAATTACTACAGCACTGCTATCTTCCTATTATATATTTTTTGCAATAACTTAGAAGCACATTTCTTTGCCTTAAATACTTGTAGCCTGTTTTCTCCAAGTTCAGCTTAGCCTTTGAGGAGGTGGGTTTGTCTTCCAGAGAGCAGCCATTTGACCAGCTTTGTGAGAAAGTGAGAGCGAGGCTACCTTTGATCCTTCAACAATGGAAGTGTCTGAATTTTGACTTTCTATTGGCACAGATGCCCAAAAATGTGGTATTTATTAATTAGCTAACTTGGAAAGATTAATTGAAAATCAGTGCAGGTCATTCTGCTATATCGTGACAGTTGTGTTCCTCTGCAACCTCACGCTATAGAAAATTGCTAATTGAAAATCGCTATACCCATTCAGAAGAAAGTTTGAGTTATCCAAACAAGTCCACAAGTCCACAATTGCGCTGACAAAACATGCATTTTGGCAGAATGAGCTGTAGATCAGTGTGGGTGCCACTTCAGAATATGCAATAAGGTGCAGAGTGAGCCCTTGCCATGCCATTTTATTGGCCGGTTGTGGGTTTTAAATATTTGGCTATTGATGTTGCCAGGTTCTGGACCAGTAATTATATTGATTTCTTGCTGCAGGACATGCAAATAGATTTCCAGATTTTGCACACACTCTTCCTTTTTGCCTTGCTGAGATAAGTGTCATTAAAGTTGTGCTGATACTTAAAGCACGGTTTCTTCAATATTTTCATTCGGCTCAATCTGTGGTTTGCTAGATTATAGATTTTGAACTTTCACCTGAGTGTGAAAGTAAGAAATTAGCCGATAAATCAGATTTTCGACTTCCTGCCTCCTTCCTTCTATGTGCAAATGTTCCACCTTTTTGCTATCATTTTCTTTTTTGACTAAAAAACATTGTCCATCTAATCCTGTGAGGTTATCAAGTTTGGCTGATGACAAACCATTTGGAGGGAGTCCTTTCGTGTTGTCGAGCAGCTAATTGTCGCACTCAAATCACTGGATTTTAAGGGTAATGTGTACTTTGCCTGATCATTGGGCCATGTTGAGCAGGCAGTACACCTCCATCTAGTTTTAACGCAGAATGTAGCTGCAGCAACATGGTGTCCTCTCCTTTTATAATGGTTTTGATATTCACTGCTCAAAAAGAAATAATTGAGGGAAGTAAAGCAAACAATTCTTTCCAGCTGTTGGAAATGAGGTGCTGAGTCTTGTTCTTTGGTGTCTAGCTTGGTTCAAGAATGGGCTTCCTATTTGTTGAATAATGCACAGCTTCTATTCACATGCTCTGACTCTGTCTCGTCAGTAAATGCCAATGGTCAAGAGCACTGGATAGCTCAGGGTTTCAACGCAAAGCAATGGGATTTTAATCCATGACCACCTAATTCAATGACAAAATGCTGTTCCCTGAGCCAGGGAATGCAGTGTCTTAGCTGCATTGAGTCATAGTAATACAACATGGAATCAGACACTTCGGTCCACCCAGTCCATGCCAAATATATTCCCAAACTAAACTAGTCCCACCTGCCTGCTCTTGGTCCATATCGCTTCAAACCTTTCCTACTTGTGTACTTCTCCAAATGTCTTCAGCATTGCAGTTGTGCCTTTCAGGTACTAATTGTCACATAAACACAAAACATCAATTCTACAGACACTTGGACAAGACCATTGTGCACATTCATTTTTTTTCCCCTGTGCGTGTTAAGTAAAGAGGTTTAAAAAAGATTCAGCCCTTTTGTTTTAAACTAATACCGTTCTGCTCTTTTTTTTTTCACAGATGAGCTTCTAGAAACTGGCAAAGCAGAATCCTTTGACTTTGCCTTCATAGATGCTGACAAGCTGAATTATGGCGTTTATTATGAAAGATGTCTGCAACTTATCCGCAAAGGAGGAATAATAGCCGTTGACAATGTGAGTCTGCAGGGGGTCTTTGATAAGGGCTGCCTCTCTCAGCTGATGCTGCTTGAGATTGGTAATAAGACATTCTTAAACAGATGATTCAATGCTGTGGGTGGAGGTAATTATCACACAACAAACGTTTTGAAGGTCTTTTCAGGACTTTCACCTGATTAAGGGTTTGAACTGGTCTTGCTCCATGATAAGAAGATTCCTGAAGAAGGGCTTATGCCCGAAACATCGATTCTCCTGTTCCCTGGATGCTGCCTGACCTGCTGCGCTTTTCCAGCAACACCTTTTCAGCTCTTGCTCCATGATAACACAATCATGCGTTGTTTATTTTTCTGTCCTCCCATTGAAGAATGTTTTGGGATCTGTTACTTCAAGTGTATTTGTGCTCCTGACATGGTAACCCTTCTCCACAACAGGTGCCAGGGATTCCGCTTGCAGAGTGATCCACTAGGAATACTAGGTTCATTTGCATTAAAACAAGAATTGTCAGCCATAGCCAATAGGTAGCGCACTCACGTTTCTGTCAGAGGCTTCAACAATTCTTCCTCTCTCCCCATTCCAAGTACTTGAACACAAAGTTTAGGTTAATCCCTCCATGTAGTACCAAGAGAATGGTACATCGTCAGAGGCCCATCTTTCAAATGAGACATTATGCCACTATACACTTACTTTCTTTGCTTTGTTCATGGGCTTTGCTGCATAAGCCAGCATTTATTGCCCATGTCTAATTGTCCAGAGGGCTGTTAAGATCTTTTGCCACAGTTCTGGAGTCACGTGAAGGACAGACCAGATAAACGTGGCAGGTTTACTTCCCTAAAAGGCCTTTAATGAACCCGAAAGTTTTGTTTTTCTTTGACAAGGTCCCCAAGCTCTAACTTGAAGAGAAACTGGAGAGTTCACCATGGCTTCCTGGCTAACATTAATTGGAGTGAGACTTTTGTATTTTGGAAGCTTCCTTGTTTTATTACTGACAAGCTACCACTTTGCAATGGTCATGGAGTCATTGTGTTAGAGTTGTACAACACGGAAGCAGACCCTTCAGTCCAACTCATCCATGCCAACCAGGTTTCCTAAATTAATCTCCTCCCATTTTCCAGTATTTGGCCTGAATTTCTCTAAACCCTTCCTATTCATATACCCATCCAAATACCTTTTAAATATTGTAATTGTACCAGCCCCCACCACTTCATCTGGAAGCTCATTCCATATACACATCACCCTCTGCATGTAAAAGTTGCCCCTTAGGTCCCTTTTAAATTTTTTCCCTGTCACCTTAAACCTATGCCCTCTAGCTTTGGACTCCCCTACCCCAGGGAAGAAGACCTTGGCTATTCACCCTCATGATTTTATAAACCTCTATAAGATCACTCCTCAGCCTCTGACAGTATGGGGAAAATAGCCCCAGCATATTCAGCCTCTCCCTATACTTCCAATCTTCCAATCCTGGCAACATCCTTGCAAATCTTTTCTGAACCCTGTCAAGTTTAATAACATTTTTCCGATAGCACGGAGTTGAGAATTGAACACAGCATTCCAGAAGTTGCCTAACCAATGTCCTATACAGGTGCAATATGACATCCCAACTCCTATACTCAATGCACTGACCAATAAAGGCAAATGTACCAAACGCAGCCATCACTGTCTACCTACAACTCCACCTTCAAGGAGCTGTGAACCTGCAGCCCAAGGTCTCTTGGTTTAGCAACACTCTGCAGAACCCAACCATTAAGTCCTGCCCTGATTTGCCTTTCCAAAATGCAATGTCGTGTATTAGTCTAAATTAAAGTCCACCTACTACTCCTTGGCCCAAGGTTCTGTTGTACTCTGAGGTAACCATCTTCACAGTCCACAATGTCACCAGTTTTAGTATCCTCTGCAAACTTGCCAACTATTCCTCTTACATTCACATTCAAGTCATTTATATGAATGACAAAATGTAGTGGGCCCAGCACTGATCCTTATGGCACACCACTGGTCACAGGCCTCCAGTCCAAAAAGCAACTCTCCACCACCACCCTCTGTCTCCTATCTTCAAGCCAATTTTTCATCCAAATGGCTAGCTCTCCCTGCATTCCATGTGATCTTCCTTGCTGACCAGTCTACCATGTGGAATGTTATTGAACATTTTGCTGAAGTACATGCAGACAACATCCACCATTCTGCCATCATGAATCATCTTTGTCACTTCTTCAAAAATCTCAATCAAGTCAGCATGATTTCCCATAGACAAAGCCATGTTGACTATCCCTAATCAGTCCTTGCCTTTCCAAAAACATGTAAATCCTGTCGGTCAGAATCCCCTCCAGCAATGTACTCACCACTGATGTCAGGCTCACTGGTCTATAGTTCCCTGCTTTTCCTTACCACCTTCCAAAAAAAAAGCACACATTAGTCACCCTCCAGTCTTCTGGCACCTTACCTATGGTTATCAGTGATACAAATATCTCAGCACAGGACCCAGCAATCACTTCCCTCACTTCCCACAGTTCTGGGATGCACCTGATCAGGTCCTTAGTGCTGCAGAGAATCAGACTGGGTATTTAAAGCTTTGCATATTTGCTAGCATTCTAGCCTTCAAGGTTAAATTACAGATATAATCCTGAAATTGAGCATTTATATTTTACATATGTACATATATAGATTAAATATACTGTATCTATAATATACGCACAAACAGTATTCACAGATCCTGATGGAATGAGTAGTCCTTTTGGTATGTTTCAACTGATCTTAATTTTTGCTGTTGATTGATCATTGATCTTTCTGAAAATGTTTTAAAAATATTTTAAAAGATCATAAGCAGATAAGCTTCACCTAATGAAGACAGATTAGATGGGCTGAGACTGATCGTCTCAGAGCAGAGAAGGCTGACAGGATTATGAAGGGCATAGATAGGAAGGAATCTTTTCCCTATTTGTGGAGGAACCAGTAATCAGGGACATACTTAAAAAGTAAGGAGCAGGAGGCTTACAGGGAAATTTTAAGGAACACATTTTTCACCCAGAGGGTAAGAGTATCTGGAAAGATTTCTGAGAACCATTTCAACATTGAAGAAGTATTTGACGAATAATTGAAAAGCCATAGTTTTGAAGGCCAAGTGCTGGGGAATGGGATTAGAATTGGTGGATGCTCAATGACTGGTACAGACATGATGGGCCTAAAGGCTTCTTTCTGTGTTATAATACTCTGATTGGTAAGTGTAGGTACATCAGCTAATAAAGATGCACTTGTACTCCCTTGGATTCCCCAGTACTATTGCAGATATTTAATTAGGACGAAGTTATGATCTCGATATGGAATGTTGATGATTTTGTCAGGTGTGGATTTCCATTCACCCTCAAACTTTTTTTTTTGTTCCCCTGTAGGTACTATGGGATGGGTCAGTGCTGAATCCAAAAAATGACCCCAACACACTGAGCATTGTCAAACTCAATGAGAAGATTTACAGAGACAGCAGAGTCAATATGAGCATGCTCACCATTGGTGATGGAGTCACCTTGGTCTTCAAGTTATAGGAAGGCCAACTCCAGCAAGAGCACATTCTAACTGTTTTTTCAATCTTCAAGTGCAACATAAAATAATGCATTGTCTTCTTGTTCTTCATAGCATTTATATCCTCTCTCTCCTCTTAACATTTCTCATCCTATGTTTTAAATTCTGCAGCCTTCCAAAATGATCTACCAATGGTGTGCTTATTCCCTGACCTCTTTCAGCATACAAATCATATCTTCAGCATCTTCATTACCTCTATCTATAAAGGATCATTTCCCACTTGGCCAGGGTAATATCCTACCAGCATTTACTCTGTTCAACTCCTTAAGAATATTGCAATTAGATCACCTCTCGGTTTTCAAAAATCAAGGACATTTAGGATCTAGTCTACTGAATGTTACCTTATCTTTCCTTAATCTATTTCCTCTTTTCTCAAAGGCCAAGCTTGTTAAAGAATGCCAACCAGAATTCTATAGACTCTAATTGTATAAGGATGTCTTGTATGGTGCCTTATTGAATGCTTTTTAAAAATCAAAACACAGAACATCCATTGATTGTCCCTGATCTACTGTGTGAGTGCACTCATTCAGCCTTATTTGCACATGTGCCCTGATCTTTTGCAATTGCTGTACCACTACTGTCTAACACTTAACAGCAATTCAACAGGGAAATAATTTGATAACTTCTATAAATGCACTTTTATAACCAATTTGATAGGTTTCTTAATTCTTTTTAAAGGAATCTGAGCTCCAATTCACTAATGGACTGAATGAGCTCTGAAAATGGCATCTGAGAGATCATGTCAAAGATTAAGGAGATGTAGGAAGTGAGTGAAGGTGCCACTTTGGTCTTTCATCTTGGGTACTGGCTTCCAAGTCAACCAATGATTTCATTGCTTTCCTTGTAGGTACTGCAAAACAAAGGCACTGTCAGATTTATTTCAATCCAGACGTACATGAAGTTGAAGAGATGGCTGTTTTTAAAAAATAATCCTCTAATGAACATTTCATTTGTTGCTGCAGCCATCATTGAAATTGCTCCAGCAGGTAGTGAGACATCTCTATAAATTTATTAGCATCGTATTAATTTAATCTACTTGCTAGAATTAACTTCCCCATCGCAATTAACTTCTGCCCAGTTGAGATAATTCAGAAACTCAAATGCATAAACAAACCTGGTAACTTTGCTATTCAGCCTCCAATGCAGGGGAGAATAAAGCTTTGGTTGCCTTGACCAGTATGTCAGTGTCTTTATTTTCACTGTAACTTCTACTAGAGCAGTTAGCATCTCCATGGGCACAAAAGTACGTTGGGACTCTGAACTATTACTTTAACTAATCACACTAAAGTAGGTGCCCTGCTGTTCTCTCACTGGTGGCATTTATTGCTAATGGGCTCAGGCAGCAGTCTGTGATTTGGAATGCCATCTTCGTGCAGAGGACCAGGCAGGTGGCTTTGTGGCAAACTCTCTTTCAGCACTGTGTGCCAGCCTGGCCTGCAACGAGAAAGTTTGGGGGGGGGCGGGGGTGGAGATGGGGCAGGAGCAGTTTGTGAGCGTGCACAGCCAGGTCATCCTGCAGAAGAGTCTCTTCAACCCCATTGAGTCTGCACCATCGTGTGAGGAAACACCAGATCTACAACCTAATCCCCAGGAAGTGGGCGGGATGGATTGGTAGTTGATAGGGTGCGAGTCCTTGAGTGTGTATCACACATGGGTAATGCCCAAGTTGCAGGTTATGACCTGTTGTGAGAAGCCTGTTTGGTGGCAGGGTTAGATTGATGCCCCTGTGAATGTGCAGATAGTGCCATCTGCCTTTGTAAAGCACTGGGCATTGTTCAGTTTCTTGTGGCACTGTTTGACGTCCTTTTTCTGAAGCTCAGTAGCACTCCCAGCCCAGACAGTTCTGCAGGGACAGGATGGGCATTCTATCAATGGCAATCTAAATTTGATTCAAACACCATAGGTAGACAGCTGTGAATGGCTATAGAAAGGAAGAGTTTAACAAGCCAGAGAATTATAATTATGCACATGTTTTCTCCAGGCAAATATCACAGATGTATCCCTCTGGAAACAACAGAATAAAGTAACCATCGCCTCCACTACAAATGTGTTAAAAATACAAACTTGGTCACATAAATAATTTAGCTAAAACACCAGATCCCGACCCGTCAGCTCAGAAAACTATATGCCTTACTGTGGGTTTTATTCTTTATCGTGCACAGGCTTTGCCAAATACTGCAAGGATATTCATCGTGTGAACAGTCCACCTCGGCAGAATTCCTGCTTTAATCTCTTAAAGCAGATGACTTACAAATCTCTTTTTCAGTAATGTTCAACTTTAATAAATTAACAATGAATCTCAATCAATGTGGGTGTTTTAATACACTTGGTTGAAGATGTCTGTATAAAAGGCATGTTTGTTTCTCTGTTTAAAATCTTTGGAAAATACTTTGCTAGAGGATGTCATAGAGTTAATTTTTAACTTTAACATTGAAACCACAGTGGGAGCTTGGTTCAAATTCCATCCAATATTCAGAGTAGATTAAAATGGGTTGGCTATAAAACAACAATTGCATCCAGAACCATAAACGTTCCACCCAAACGGTTAAAATTGTCCAAAGATTATGCTATTGGGTTATTTTGGCTTAGTGTTGCAAAATTGCAAATTTATTTGGTGAAAATACAATGATTATTTGCTTCTGATTGTTAATCAATAATGATTTATTACCTACTATATGAAAAGTTTAAATATCCTTTCTATGTAATGTTGGGCTTCAGAGTGAACAGCTCAGTTGAAGGTGATGTGCTTTTCTGTGAAAATGGTATAAAAATCAAATTTTTCACATTGCATTTTCTGGGGGGAAATAGGAAGTTGAAAATATTTCTTTTAAAGATTTTACCTGGTTTATGTTGGAGTAAATCATTGATATTTAACATACCTTAAATACTCAGCTGATTAAATATTTGTATGTTAGGTTGTGCTTATTTTTAGATGGCAGGGAACTCATTAACTTGCTTAGGAATTCAGTTTGAAGTTTTAGGTTATTTATGACATTCACTGTTGATATACGATAACCTACGTTGTCCGCAGAGGGGTTTGCTGGAAGGATGTTTAAGGGTCATTTGGGGACATCATGTGTTTTCTGTGCCTGAAGTAATTATGCAACTAAAGGTTTCTCCAGGGAAGATAATTCATTTTGCATTTTGATGGATTCATATTTGGTGAAATCGTGCTGTGACCTGCTGCAAAAGTTATCTTTTCATCCTGTGTAAGGGGATATGTTTTCTTTTTACGTAATGTGAGGAAACACCAGTTCTACAACCGAATCCCCAGAAAGTGGGCGGGATGGATTGGTAGTTGATAGGGTGCGAGTCCTTGAATGTGTATCACACATGTGTAATGCTCAAGCTGCAGGTTATTTCGAGGGGCAGATTTGATGGGGCCTAGTCATTGGGTGGTTGTAGATTTTTGAGAGTGAGCTTAACTATTGACAGACATGGTTTAATGTAATTTAGTGTCTTATGAATCCAACTGAATACAGCGGAGTGACGTAGGAAAAAAACGAGGCCTCTAACCCAGAGGTCGATTGGTGGAAACCAACCCTCTGTTATTTACATATCCAAGGATGCACTTGCTGCTGCTGAGAATCTTTATTAAGGGCTCTTGTGGTGCAATGGTAGGGCTCTGATCTCTCAACCAGGAGGCCTGGGTTCAAACACCACCTGCTCCAGAGGTGTACCATAACATTTCTGAACAGTTTGATTAGAAAATATCTATAATCAAATTGGCCATGTCTCCCAAATTCCTCCTTCCCTGCTTCCCAGCATTTATCAACTTGGCTCAGTAACAGCATTATTGCCCCAATGTGCGAGTGTTCGAATACCACTTCAGAAATTTGATACAAGATTTAGACTGAGTGAGGGAGTGCTCTGAGGCAGTGTCTTTTTTTTTGAGGGAGTTAAAGATTGGGTGGTATAATCCGTTCCAAGACACACTCTGAAGAATAGCTGAGGGATTTCATGATCAACGTTTACACTTCAACGAAACCAGATTGATGTGCCATTTATTGCATTGCTATCATTGGGATCTAATAGCACACATGCAGGGCTGTGGCTTTTTCTAGCCATGTTTCAGATTGTGCACGGTGGCACAGTGGTTAGCACTGCTGCCTCACAGCGCCAGAGACCCGGGTTCAATTCCCGCCTCAGGCTACTGACTGTGTGGAGTTTGCACGTTCTCCCCGTGTCTGCGTGGGTTTCCTCCGGGTGCTCCGGTTTCCTCCCACCGTCCAAAGATGTGCAGGTCAGGTGAATTGGCCATACTAAATTGCCCGTAGTGTTAGGTAAGGGGTAAATGTAGGGGTATGGGTGGGTTTCGCTTCGGCGGGTCGGTGTGGACTTGTTGGGCCGAAGGGCCTGTTTCCACACTGTAATCTAATCTAATAATGTCTCCTTCAGTACTTCTGGCTGAAGATGGTCACAAACAAGTAACTGCATTTTTATGTCTACTAATCAACATGTTCGGAGATGTTATTACACACCTCTGGAGCAAGTGGGATTGAACATAGGCCTCCTGTCTCAGAGAGAGGGGCACTACCTGTGGTCTAATCTGTTGGTTGTCTGAACACTCAGCTGGGTCTATAGCATATTCTTTCCACTGGTTAGTGGCACTTAATCCTGTGCTGTAGCTTCACCAGATTGGTACCCTGTTTTTTTTTTTGAGCGTGTCTTTGGCATATTCTTCAACACTTCTCATTGATGTCAATAGTAGAGTGAGGGATATGTTGGGCTGGGAGATTATAGACTGTGCTGAAAGACTGCTATTGCAAATTGATCACTCTGCCTCATAATTGCCTCCGGTTTGAGCTGCTGGATGTGTTCTTAATACATCACACTGATGCTTCCGTGTCAAGTCAGGATTTAACCTCCAGGAGAACAATAAGCTGACCAATACTGTCATGTCTCAATTTAGCTGGGATGTGAAAATTTGTTAAATCCTCATATTGGTTCTTCCCTTAAGTCGCAAACCCAGTCTGGCAGTCATGACTGTTGGGACTCGGCCAACTTGGTCAGGTCATGTTGTTACCAAACTGCTGTTTGAGATGGATATAGAAGTCCCTCACCTAATATACACTGTATCCTTGCTCGCCTAACTGCCTTCTCAAAGCAGTGTTCAACATGGGGGACCATTGATTCCCACCTCACTGAATTATCACTGATTTATGTTTGACCCAAAGTCTTGAGACTTCATGCAGTCAATAATGAAAATTCTCAGGGCCATTCCCTACCTCACTGTATGACCACTATGCCACCACTTCTTCAGGTATGTCTGTCCTACTGGTAGAACAAGATGGTGATGAAGGGCTTTGAGACATTGATTAGTTAGTGTTTGAGTACAAAGGCCAATGGACTAACAACATTCTCAATCTTGAACAACACTTCCCAAATCTGTGAGGGGGATTTTTTTAAGGCGAAGTGACTTTTGGTCTGGCCCAAATCAAATGTCAAGGTCAAAACTAAGTCACCTTCACAGTATTGCTCTCCTTGGTAGTGGTCTGATATAACTGAATGGCTCACTATTTTGAAGGACATTTAAGAGAACCACATTGGTGTTGTATTAGATTCACGTTGGAATTGTCTTCCTATTGTCCAATCTAGTCCATGCTGGCTCTCTGTAGGGCAAGCCAGTCAATCCCCTTCAACCACTATCTCACTATCATCCTAATAAGTTTGATTGTTCAAGGACCGATCCATTCTCATTGTGTCCAGGTCCACCACCCTCAAATGCAGTGGGTTCTAGGTTATCGCCGGTTTGCATAAAATGTTTCTTCCTGACATTGTCCCACATCTCTTGCCCAAAACCTTTTAATCCCCCTAGTGCCTGTACCACAAGTATTACAATCTGCATGTTGTCAGATTTAATCAATTCTCTTGCTATGGTGGAATTGAAAGACATGACTCCTGAAAGCAGGGTAGAGGAGGATGCAATTCTAATTATTAGATGTATTTTATTGTAAGGAATGAACTGCCCTTCTGGCCCCCATTTGATAGTTGTACTCATGTCTGGTACACCTCTAATTCCAAACCCTAGCAGTTTTACGGTAACTGAATACAAATGTGTTTGAATGTGGCTCAAGGTTGAATTTTCAATTTGCAACCTTCTGGTTGGGGATTCAGTATTCAACACAGGATTTGAATTGTGCTGGCAGTGACCCATCTCTGTGGTGCATGCTGTTCATTTTACCACAAGATCCATAAACCCCTCATTCTGCTGGGGAATAGAGAGTTTCACTGGTGACAAGGTCATTTACTCACCCTGAGGCCAGATATAAAAAGCTGTCTAATTGGTTCCCAGCTTGCTTTAAAAGCAAAGAGAAAAAAATCTCGGTAGCGAACAGACGCACTGCAGTTCCCAGGGCACTTGTACATTGTACTGAAATATTAATCACTGCAGTGTTTCAATGCAAGTACTGAGATTTGGTCACTCGTTGTGGGTTAACCAGAAGTATGGAAATAAAAAGTAAGCTGATCCCTTATTTAACTTACAAGGTAATTATAAACCAAATGGAGGTGTAAATAAATTGGGAGAATAGGGGGCACACTGGTAATCTTATTTGACTAGTAATGCAGAAGTTTGGACAAATGTTCCTGCTACATGTTTGCATCCCACTAAAGCAGCTGAGGGAATTTCAATCCAGTAAATTAATAGTTCAGAATAAAATGTCAGTCTCATGAGTAAAGATCACAAAACCCTTACTGTCTTTCAGGAGAGGAAATCTCCTTTCTTAGCTGGCCTGGCCTACATGTGCTTCCAGATCCATAGCCTTGTGGTTAACTCTGCACTGCCCACTGAGATGGTTTTGCAATTGTCAAACTGCTGCAGAATAAAATGCCATGGGTGAGCCTATTGCAGGAGTTTATAGAATCCCTGCAGTGTAGAAACAGGCCATTCAGCCCAACACGCAGACTCAACCCCTAGCCTGTAACCCTGCATTTCCCATTGCCAATCCACCTAACCTGCATATGTTTGGAGTGGGGGAGGAAACTAGCACCTGACGAAAACTCCCTCAGACCCGTGGAGAATGTGCAAACTCCACACACAGTTGTCTGAGGCTAGAATTGAACCCAGGTCCCTGGTACTGTGAGGTAGCAGTGTTAACCACTGAGTAACTGTGTCACCTGTGTCATGGGTATGGTCATTGCCCTTCTCAAGGGATTTAGTGAGACAGTAAACACTGGCTTTGCTAGCATTGCACCTCTCACAACAACTAATTTTTTTTTTAATTCAAAGTCTAGTTAATTTCATTTGTAACTTTTTAAACATTAACCTCATTCTGTTTCTGCTTTGGTGGATTGCTACTCCTTTAGCTGCTAGTATAGATTAGAGATGTCCCTGACAGAGCTCTCGCTGCAGATTCACATTCTTTTTCTCAACAGTATGCATTTATCTATTGTGCCCAAAATTCCATCACTTGAAGTTGTGAAGGAGCTGAAATATAACCTCATTGTCTCCGTGAAGGTAATAGCACTTCAACCAAAATCCTCAGTGGAGAATGAAAAGCTGTTTATAAGACAGCTGGTATCCCCAGTGTGTGTGTTCCATCTGTACCTGAATCCAGTTGAAGGTAACCCTGCCAGAAAGTATTCATCAAGGAATGAATTGTAGAGATCGGCAACGTAGAACACAAAAAACACCATTCGGCCCACTGTGTCCATGCCAGTCAAAAACAAGCTCCCAGCAATGTTAATCCCATTTTCCAGCACTTGGCCCATAGCCTTGAATGCCATAGCAGCCAAAGTGCACATCAAAATGTTTCTTCAATTTCTGAGGGTTTCTGCTTCTACCACCTTACAGCCAGTGAGTTCCACTTTCTCCTAACTGTGGGGTGGCTCAGTGGTTAGCACTGCTCCCTCACAGCACCAGGGACCCGGGTTCAATTCCCACCACGCAGACATTCTCCCCGTGTCTGAGGGTTTCCTCCCACCATCCAAAGATGTGCAGGTGAGGTGAATTGATCATGTTAAATTGCCCATAGTGTTAGGTACATTAGTCAAGGGAATGGGTCTAGGTGGGTTACTAAGGGTCGGTGTGAACTTGTTGGTCCAAATGGCCTGTTTCCACACTGTAGGGAATCCAATCTAATCTTGGTGTACAAGTGCTTCCTCATATTCCCTCTGTACCTCCTGCTCCTGCCCTTAAATCTGAGCTCTACTCATTGATCCCTCCATTGAGGGAAAAGCTTTCTTCCTGTCTACCTTGTCTCTGCTTCTTGTGTTTTATGGATCTCAATCATGTCTCCTCTCAAGCTCCTCTGCTCCAAGGAACATAATCCCAGTCTGTCCAATTTCTCTTCATAACTGAAACTCTCCAGCTCTAGCAAATTCCTGGTAAATCTTCCTCTGCATCCTCTCCAGTGTTATCACATCCTTCCTATAATGTGGATTCCATAACTGCACACAATACTCTATCAGTGACCTAAACAATGTTTTATACAGTTCCAGCATCATCTGTCTGCTCTTAAACTCTCTGTCTCAACAAGCAAAAGCAAGTATCCCACATGCCTTCCTAACCACTTTATCCATTGCCCTGATACCTTGAAGGACCAGGGTATGTGCACACCATGATCCCTCTGATCCTCTGTGCTTGCCAGGCTCCTACCATTCATTTTGTATTCCCTTGAGCTGTTTGTGCTGCCCAAATACATCACCTCACACTAATCAAAATTGAATTCCATTTGCCACTGATCAGCCATTCTGACCAGCCCATCTCTTGTCAGATCCTCACCATTTACTACCTCACTAATTTTTGTATCATCTGCAAACTTACTGATCAAATTTAATTGAAAAGATAGTGAAGGCTGAAATGAAGACGCACTGAGTATTCACCATTCCATATTGATTCCAGTACTTTCAATAGATGGTTGAGGTGCCATAACCCATAGAACTTGGATCAGGAGCTGGAAAATAAAGTTGGACACTGTCTTTGCTGAAAACAAGTGATCTAGATTGCAATAGGCTGAATGTCCTCCTTCTCAGTTGTACATTTCTTTCATTATTTTTAAAATTCTCATCTTTAGATTGGATGGATTCAATGAATGAGATGGGTCAAGGGTTGGATTTTGCTAAAGAATTTTGCAGTGATTTTCTCATGTTTAGTCAATTAATGTATAGTATGTGGTGGGGGAAGGGTCTATTGATTGTGTTGTCGCCTCAGTTACCATCTCATCACTATTCTGCACGTTCCTTATCTCTCTGCTCCATCACCCATGGGAAATCTGTCTGACAACAGGAAGATATCAGCTATCTGATATGACAGTCTTCGGTTTGCCTGCCTCCAAGCTTTTAGCTATGGGCCAGTAAAACACGACTTTTTATGTTTAGCTCATCTGTCATAGTGAATGACAGACATGACACTTGCCTCTACCAAACGAAATATCGCAAATCATTGGCTTAAATAATAAGCATGAAGTCACATTTATCAAATGCTTGCATTCCTGAGGAAATGCTCCAAATACATTAACTGCTTTGAAGTGTTGTACAAATAAATGGCAGCCATTTTGTCAAGGATAAGAATAGGAAGGGTTTAGGGTGATATGGGCCAAGTACTGGTAAATGGGACTAGATTTATTTCAGATATCTGTCTAGCAGAGACGGATTGGACTGAAGGGTATGTTTTCGTGCTGTACAGCTCTGACCAATTAAAAAGTTCTATAACCAGTTAAACTGTTCACTGGTGGCTTGGTTGTCTGTTCAGACCCTGGGAGAACTGCCTGATCATCTTTAAATACAAAGCTATTTAACATCCAATTGATTCAACAAAGACTATGTGAACAAATATGCAGTTGATGTAATAAAGACTTTCAACTGCTCACTCACTGCTGTTATACAGGGTCGCCCCAGGCAACCTAAAGACAGAAGCCCCGAATGGAACATAAACTGTTTGGCAGAGTTTATTTTTCCATTTATTTGTCTCTGTGTCTGAAGGCAGCTACTCACAATGAATTACAGTGAGTGCCAGTTATCCCCAGATCCTGCACCTAATTTGAAATAGTAGCTTCACACAAGTAGTCATTCCTCATAAATGAAGGGAGCAAACTGGTCAACCATGGGGAAATCGGAGTCCATCCTGTTATCAGCCAACATTCAAGCAGAATGACTGGAATCTTAATCAGGGCCAGCTTTCTTTACAGTACATTGGCTTTGAAGCCAGTCACAGTATATGTTTAGAGTTGTTACAGCACAGAAAGGGGTCTTTAGGCCCATCAGTCTATGCTAGCTCTAAATGGAGCAATCTAATCATCCAGGATAAGATCCACTAATTTAACACTTCCTGAGAACCACATTTGAGAGCTCCTGCCCTATGCAACAACAGTTACCCTATCCAATCAGTTTGGGGCGGCACGGTGGCACAGTGGTTAGCACTGCTGCCTCACAGCGCCAGAGACCCGGGTTCAATTCCTGCCTCAGGCGACTGTCTGTGTGGAGTTTGCACGTTCTCCCCGTGTCTGCGTGGGTTTTCTCCGGGTGCTCCGGTTTCCTCCCACAGTCCAAAGATGTGCAGGGTCAGGTGAATTGGCCATGCTAAATTGCCCATAGTGTTAGGTAAGGGGTAAATGTAGGGGTATGGGTGGGTTTCACTTCGGCGGGTCGGTGTGGACTTGTTGGGCCGAAGGGCCTGTTTCCACACTGTAATCTAATCTAATCTAAAAAAATAACTTAAATGACTCAGGAGCAGATGGTGCCTTACTGCCAAGGTGGTCGTGTCAGAGTTTCACTCTGATGATTCGAAACGACACATTAATTTTAACCACTTGAACAGAAATAGTACCACGTTCCAAATTAGCTGGAACTAGTGCCCATAGTCACAGAAAATACATTTGGTCCATTCATTTATATTCACTACAGTATCTTTCACATCCATAAATGCTCCCATCAAATGTTCCTGTGAGTCTCTTGTCAGCTTTGCTAATATTCTAGTTAAATATTTGCTTCATAAATATTTATGAAGTGAAATCTTATCGCATTCCTCCAGAGAAATGGAAGTCTACTTACCTTAAAAAAGATTTTGACACGTGTGAAAATTAGAATAAAATATCTGATGTACTTATCCATATAACATAGAAATAATGGGATTCTATTAGCTCAAGGTTTTGAACACTCGGTGCCCAGTCATGTAATGACTTTCAATCCTATAGCTGGTTGACAATGAACCTGGATGGACTGGTCCTAGACTGGTTGGCAGATGGAGCACACTAAGGCCTTTTCATCAAACCTAAGTTATTGAGCCATCGATTCGCAAAATATTTTTAAGATTTACAGATGAATAGATCACCAATACAGTATCAAGTGGCTACTTTTTATTTTATAGCATTAATGCCTAGGCTAAATGATGAGGCTAACATGGGAGTCTGACTGAAGGCAATATTTTATAGGTAATGACTGGTGCTTATTTTGAATCCATTGATAACAGTATCCTAACTTGGAGTACTTGTCAGGCAGAATAGACCTTGAGCTTGTGACAAAGAGTTTGAGGCTAGGATTCTAATGAATGTACATCTTGAAAAGAAAGAACAAACACTGGGCTTCTCTTTATCACCTTAAGAGTTCACAATGAACATAAGTGAGATCTGTTTGCATTTCTAATGTTCCTTTGCAACTTGATGTTGGAATTCTCAAACTGACTCTTTACATCAGTGATGTAATGCTCTGTGTGCCCTTTCATCTCTCTGCTGCTGAAGTCCTCATCCAGGCCTAACCTTGACTATTTGCCTCCTGGCCAGCTTCCACTTCCCACTAGCTGTGACTTAAGGACATCCAAAATCCGATGCCAGCCTCCTAACTTGCATTCGTCGTATTTTCCCTGCACCGCTGACCTACAGTGGCTCCCAGATGAGCAAAGCCTCATTCTTAAAATTCTCATCTCTATTTTTGAGTTCCTTCCCAGCCTGTTCCCTCACTATCTTTGTCACTTTGCCAGCCCCATAACCCCCTGAAATATCTGTCTTTCATTCAGACACCTTGCACATTCCTGATTTTCACTGCTCTCCCATTGATGGTTGTGCCTTCAGCAGCCTGACTTCTGGGATTCCCTACCTACACCTTTCTTTCATCCTTTAAAAACAACCTCCGGATCATCTGCCGTAATACCAGTTTATGGTTGAGTATCAAATTTTGTTCCATAATACACTTATTGCCTTAAAAGTGCTGTATAAATACAAGTTGGTGTGAATAATATACTGATCGGGTTTGATTAAGAGGGGCAGGCAGTGTCACATGCAACACAAATACAGATATAAACCAGTTGGGCCAAATGGTCTCCTTCCATGCTGTACATTCTATATTTTCCTATCAGAACAGCTAAGTGAGCCTTTCCCAATGTTTCCTGATGAAGGGCTTATGCCCAAAAAGTTGATTCTTCTGTTGCTCAGATGCTGCCTGGCCTGCTGTGCTTTTGCAGTGCCACGCTTTTCGACTCTGACTCTCCAGCATCTGCGGTTCTCACTTTCTCCTTCCCCAATGTTCTGTCAATTCTATTTTGTTAAGATATCCGTTGAATGCAGTGCAGGTTTTTTGCTCTTTACAATGTCACCCCCATCTCTCCAGTGAACTGCTTTGTCGATGATTAGTTTCTCATTCTGATGACCCATCCGACATTAAGGGCACACGAAGCAGAGAACCTTAAAATCAATACATTAAGCTATTAATCTGTGACACAGAGACATTTCAATATCACGTTAGAAGGACTGAGAAATCAACAAATATAGCCAATGTAGTAAATGTCTGCCTGACTCCTGTCTAAAGTAGCCCAGATCATAGAATCACTCAGTGCAAAAGTGGAGTGTTCATCTCAGTGTTCATCTCAGTGTTTGTGTTGCTTCTTTGAAAGAGCTAACCAATTAATCCTTCAAATCTGCTGTCATCTAACAGACTTGAAAATGCCTGCTTTCATTGATGCATTAAATCAATGTTTGTTTGCCCCAGCACAGAGATAAATGTTTCAGTTTTATTCCAAATAATTATTCTGTTCTCATTATTTAGTACCTCCCACTCTGCAGGTTCAACACCATTTTTCACATAAAAGAAGCTTTGTAAAGTACTATTTTTGCTACAATTTAGCGATGCAATCTCATATATATTCATGAAGAATTAGTGCAAATAATTGAATAGCCTAAGGTTTTGCTTCTATTTTCAATAAAAAATCCCAATCAAGGATTATCAGCACATTAATTACATACTGATCAGATTACAGCCTTCTTAGTTTAATTATATTGAATGAAGCATTCAGAATTTCCCTGTTGTGATCTGAATGAGATAGCAGTGAGGAAACATGAATAAGTCCCCAACCAAGTAATTATGCTCACTACGTAATACTTTGGAGGGTCATAAGATGTTCACAGTATTTCTATAGAGTAGAGAAAAGAATTAATTGGAGTCAGTACACCCTTCCAATGTAACTCCAGTCAGACAACACAGGTTCCAGCCATAGCCTTGAGCTGTTCTTTCCATGACAAGAATGTTCCCACATTGTGGAGTAGTATCCAAAGGGAATCCAAATGCCTGGGCCGGAGTTTCCGTTTTCTCAGTCTGGAGCTCATTCAGGGTAGAGTCAGTGGTTTCATTGCCCCTCAAGTAAATGTTTTCCCCATTGACCAACCCAACTTGTGGGGTCCAGATCCCAACCTAATGGTAAGTTACTAAAGAGGTCCTGGTACCTTTCAAAGGTCATTCATTGTGTCACCCTTTCCCCACTGATTTTCTTCTTCCTTCCCTGAAGATTGTCAGTCACATCAGGGTTTTAATAACGTAGGTCCTTGCATCGATCAAAAGAATTTCCCCATTACTATACCTCACTCTACGCTTCTTCTCAGAGAGAATCAATGGTGATCTACCTGTTGTGCTAAACTTGAATAAGCTCCCACAATGCCATCATTATCTGTCAAATTGTGGTTTTATGAGGTGAGTATATTGATATGTAAATAAATTGGAAAGCTATATTCAGGAAAGCATTTTCACGTAAATTTTTAGAATATAGAAGGGCACAGATTTAAACAATCAACTTCAAACTAATGTCAGGAATTTCTGCTTTTCACATGTTGAAGAGGCTTCCAAATCTATGCACTGAAGTTAGAGAAACCTGTGTATAAATAACTGAACATTGCAGTTGACAGATCGATCCTTTCTGGTAGATGGGCTGAATAGGCTTTTGCACCTGCTATTGACCCGGTGATGGGTGCTTTCCACATGCAGATTACAGAGAGGTTCATTATCTGCACATCCTAGCACTTCTGATTTCTATTGATAATCCATGAAAGTACTCTTTGAAAATTCATACAACCATGTTTCATCATGAACTTCTCTACATTTCATTTCTGTAATTGGAAGCATAAAGTACAAATGGGTACAATCCTTGACATAACACAACTACAACTACCATCACAAGATGTGCCTAAATGTAAAGAATTAAACCAATAATTTCAACTTCTTGCTTCAGCTTGAGTCCTTTAGTTTGTTTTCCCAACAGCTGACAAGGCCTTTAGCCATTTTTCAGACAGCTCATTTGTCCTACATTTAGCCAATTTGTCACAGCACACATCTGGATAGCCTGGGGCATTTTTCACTGGAGCAAAGAAGGTTGAGAGGTGCCCTTATAGAGGTTTATAAAATCTTGTTCATAGCTCCTTGAAAGTGGAGTCGCAGGTAGATAGGATAGTGAAGAAGGCGTTTGGTATGCTTTCCTTTATTGGTCAGAGTATTGAGTACAGGGATTGGGAGGTCATGTTGCAGCTGTACAGGACATTGGTTAGGCCATTGTTGGAATATTGCGTGCAATTCTGGTCTCTTTCCTATCAGAAAGATGTTGTGAAGTTTGAAAGGGTTCAGAAAAGATTTGCAAGGATGTTGCCAGGGTTTGAGGATTTGAACTATAGGGAGAGGCTGAACAGGCTGGGGCTGTTTTCCCTGGAGCATCGGAGGCTGAGGGGTGACCTTATAGAGGTTTACAAAATTATGAGGGGCATGGATAGGATAAATAGACAAAGTCTTTTTCCTGGGGTCGGGGAGTCCAGAACTAGAGGACATAGGTTTAGGGTGAGAGGGGAAAGATATAAAAGAGATCTAAGGGGCAACTTTTTCACGCAGAGGGTGGTACGTGTATGGAATGAGCTGCCAGAGGATGTGATGGAGGCTGGTACAATTGCAACATTTAAGAGGCATTTGGATAAGTATATGAATAGGAAGGGTTTGGAGGGATATGGGCCGGGTGCTGGCAGGTGGGACTAGATTGGGTTGGGATATCTGGTCGGCATGGACAGGTTGGACGGAAGGGCCTGTTTCCATGCTATGCATCTCTATGACTCTATGAGGAGTACAGATAAGTTGAATGGCAGCTGTATTTTCCTTAGGGTGGGGGATTTCAAAACTGGAGGACATGTTTTTAAAGTGAGAGGAGAATGAGTTAAAAAATACATGAGGGGCAATTATTTTACTCAGAGAGTGGCTTGTGTGTGGAATGAACTTCCAGTGGTGGAGGTGGGTACATTTACAACATTAAAAAAAATTTGGATAAGTACATGAATAAGAAATGTTTGGAAGGATATGGGCCAAGTGCAAGCAGGTGGGACTAGTTTAGTTTGGGATTATGTTCGGTGTTGGACTGAAAGGTCTGTTTCTGTGCTGTATGATCTATGAGGAATGGTTTTACAATAGATTACCAAGATTTACATTGGGTTCATCGCACAGAAACATGCTATTGCACCCAATGAGTTTCTTTACTCCCACTTCTCTTCATCTAGCCCTATCAACATAATACATCTTTCCTTTCTCCCTCCTGTGCGTATCCAGCCTCCCCATAATGCATCAATGCTATTCACCTCAATCACTCGGTGTGGCTTATTCCCAGGTCGGTAATACTGCAGGATCCTCCAATTGCCTGAACACTCTCTTCAATTGCAGGGGAAATGAAAATGCTGAAGTTCATTCCAACGTAGGCTGGGTTTCCTCCATCAACAATCTCACAATTCACTTTTAGTGGCATCAAGAGGCTTTCTGTTTTGGTGTGAGAATGCTTTGCGGATGTTTTAAGGCAGACATTTGGTACTGTTAAATAACTTGTTGACAGAACAGTTGAGCAAAAACACTGCATTGCAGTATACTGAGAATTAATATGAAGTAGGAAAAGTGTAATGAATGACTGGAAACAGTGGGACAGCTTTTCAGCTACCATTAGTTGAAAGCTTCTGTTATTAAATTGGTGAGAAAAGAAACAGCCACAGAATCTGAAACATGCTGTTCTCCAGGTTGACCAGTTTTAAAATAGGGTGAAACTTAGCAGGTGCTAAATTGTCCACCTGTGGGCAAAATATTTTTTATAATACTGTGACAATTGTTCATCTGTTAAGAAGGATTTGCCAACAGATTGGAAGTGTCATAGGCAGTGTTAATTTGCAGTGGATATGCACTAAGTAGAGGCTTAAAATGCTTGGAGAAAACTACTGAGTAGACAAATTTAAGTGGAAGTCAGAGTTAGATTAACACCAAGGTCAGATCTAATGCTATATATGGTCATCAACTCTGACAGTTGCCCTTCGAAAGTGAATGATTTAGCGTCTGTGTTTTGGATATGTTTGAAAGGAATGGGATGAATTGTTTTTCTGAAATTAACTCAAAAAAATCATCCACAACAAAGTTTGGAGTGAAGTTCAACATAAAGTTAGGTAACCTGTTGGACAACCTGCAGATAATGCCAATCAAGATGGTCAAACAATGTAAAATATATTTTGAAGGAATTGAAATATGAAAATAATGCAATCTCTGAGCTTTAACTTTAAAGTGAATGCACAGGTACGTTTCTTGTAAAAGTTATAGAAAAGGCTCCAAGACAATTTACAACACTTAAGTTGAATCTCCATCTGTATGGCAACTGCATGGGAATAATTGCATGTCAACAGTTGATATCCATTTGAAACCAGGACCCAAGCATCAGCACCAGCTCAGAATAAGGGACAAAAAAACTGTAGGTGCTGGAATCCAAGGTAGACAAGCAAGAGGCAGCAGGAAGCCAGGCAGCATTAGGAGTCCTGAAGAAAGGTTACACCCTTGCTGTGTTCTTCTAGCCTCCTGCATGTCTATGTAGAAGAAGGGACAGGTTGCTTGGAACTGAGATGAAGGCAAATTTTTAAAACCCTGTACTCCAGAGGGAAGGTCAATCACTGTGTGGAAGTCAGAAAGCAATAGATGTCTAGATATTAAAGACATGGAAGGATAAGGGGGACAATCTGTTGAGGGAGATGATCGGTCATGATCTAATTGAATGGCAGAATGGGCTTGAGGAGCTGAATGACTGACACCAGCTCCTATTTACTATTTAATTCTACTTCACACAGCCATTCTCCTTTTATCTGTTACATTCTCCATTTGGATTCCTGCTCTTGAATGTACCAAATCAAATGTAAAGTTAAACAATCATTTGCTGAACCACTGGGGGAGCACACATTAAGCTGTGGGAAAGCTGTGGATTTGTACTTGGTTTTAAAGTGCAAGAACTCCAAATGTCTCCTATGCAAGCAGCAGTCACAGGGTCAACTCTGTGACCCTCTGCCTGCTCAACAGATTCTTCCAGCTATCTCCTGGTGATCCACTGCCATCCGCTCAGCACCATCCCAATGACCACTTTCTGAATGTTTGATCAATACCATAGACCGTTCAAATGAATTACAGCTTGCTTTTGAAGAAATCAAGTGTCTTTGTCAGAGATTGTTTTCCAGCCAAATAAGGAGTAATTCTGAATTGCTTCTAATGCATTTTATCCTTTCTTAAATAAGGAGTTCAAAAGTAGACACGGTACTCAAGATGTGACTTCGCCAGTGTAAGGTCATGCACTCTTTTCTAAATGGGGAGAAAATTCAGAATTCTGAAGTGCAAAGAGACTTGGGAGTTGTAGTCCAGGATTCTCTCAAGATAAACTTGCAGGTTGAGTCAGTAGTTAGGAAGGCAAATGCAATGTTGGCATTTATTTGAGAGGGAGATTCCTGATGAAGGGCTTATGTCCGAAATGTCAATTCTTCTGCTCCTCGGATGCTGCCTGACCTGTTGTGCTTTTCCAGCACCACACTCTTGACCCACGACATTGATTTTGAGAGGACTTGGATATAAAAGCAGGGATGTACTTCTGAGGCTCTATAAGGCTCTGGTCAGACCACATTTAAAGTACTGTGCGCAGCTTTGGGCCCAATATCTCAGGAAGGATGTACTGGCTCTGGAGCGTGTTCAGAGGAGGTTCACAAGAATAGTCCCAGGAATGAAAAGCTTAACATATAAGGAACATTTGAGGACTCTGGGTTTATACTTGATGGAGTTTAGAAGGATGAGGGGGTATCTCATCGAAACTTAAAGAATATTGAATAGCCTGGACAGAGTGGATGTTGAGAAGACATTTCCATTGGTAGGAGAGACTAAGACCCAAGGGCAGAGCCTTAGAGTAAAGGGAAGGCCTTTTAGAATGGAGAAACTTCTTCAGCCAGAGAATGGTGAGTCTATGGAATTCATTGCCACAGAAGGCTGTGGAGGCCAGGTCATTGAGACATCGGGCGAATATGCCAACTCCACACAGACAGTCACCCAAGGTGGGAATCGAAACCAGGTTCCTGGCTCTTGTGAGGCAGTAGTGCAAGCCACTGAGCCACCGTGCCATTTCTGCTCTTATGTATAATGGTCTTACATACAACTATAGCAAGCATCCTTATTTTTATCGTCCATTCCCTTGCAATAAGGAACAGCATTTGATCTGCCTCCTTAAACACTTGCTGTATCTGTGTACTGACTTTATGGATTCATGTACCAAGGCACCCAGATCCCACTCAATCACAGCGTTCAGCAATCTCACTCAAAACAAAGAAAATTACAGCACAGGGACAAATTCTTCAGCCCTCCAAGTCTGCACCGATCCAGATCCTCTATCTAAAACTATTGCCCATTTTCCAAGGATCTGCATCCCCCTGCTCCCTGCCCTTTTATGTATCTGTCTAGATACATCTTAAATGATGCTATCATGCCCATCTCTACCACCTCTGCTGGAAATGCCTTCCAGGCACCCACCACCCTCTGCACAAAGAACTTTCCACACATTTCCCACTTAAACATTTCCACTCTCACTTCAAACTCATGACCCCTAGAAATTGGGTGTCCAGCCAAATAAGGAGTAATTCTGAATTGCTTCTAATGCATTTGATCTTTTCTTAAATAAGGAGTTCAAAAGTAGACACGGTACTCAAAAAGTTTCTTGCTATCCACCCTGTCTATACCTCTCATGAGTTTGTAGACCTCATTCAGGTTCCTCCTCAACCTTCGTCTTTCTAATGAAAATAATCCTAATCTATTCAACCTCTCTTCATAGTCAGCACCCTCCATACCAGGCAACATCCCCGTGAACCTCCTCTGCATCCACTCCAAAGCATCCACATCCTTCTGGTAATGTGGCGACCTTATTCCACAGTATTCCAAATGTGGCCGAACCAAAGTCGTATACAACTGTAACATGACCTGCCAACTATTGTACTCAATACCCCGTCCAATGAAGGAAAGCATGCCGTATGCCTCCTTGACCACTTTATCTGAACACCTGAACACCCAGATCTCTCTGTACATCAATTTTCCCCAGAGCTTTTCCATTTATCATAGAGTTCGCTCTTGAATTGGATCTTTCAAAATGCATCACCTCGCATTTGCCCGGATTGAACTCTATCTGCTGTTTCTCCACCCAACTCTCCAATCTATCTATATTCTGCTGCTTTCTTTACTAGTCCCCTTCGCTATCTGCTACTCCACCAATCTTAGTGCTATCTGCAAACTTACTAATTAGACCACCTATAGATCATTTATGCATATCACAAACATTTATGCATATCACAAACAACAGTGGTCTCAACATGGATCCCTGTGGAACACTACTGGTCATAGTTTCTCAATCAGCCTACCATGGGGAACTTTATCAAATGTTTTAGTGAAGTCCATGTATACGATACTTCTGTTTGAACAATTTGCTGCTTTTCTATGCTTCCTGCCAAAGTGGACACATTCATATTTTCTGATGAAGGACTTTTTCCCGAAACATCGATTCTCCTGCTCCTCAGATGCTGCCTGACCTGCTGTGCTTTTCCAACATCACACTCTTGACTCTAATCTCCAGCTTCTGCAGTCCTCACTTTTGCCTCATTCATATTTTTCCACAGTATAAAACATCGGCAAAATTTTCACCCTCTCACTTGCCCTGTTCATTTCCATTTGCAAATGTTTTATTGGCATCTTGCTCTCTTAACTTTCTTTCAACAACAAATGTCTTAGCAGTCTTACATTCAATGCCTTCATCCAAGCCACTGAGACAGAATGTCAATAATTGAACTGATCTCTGTGGCATGTTACTATTATAGCTGACTACTGTCCGTATAAATGATAACCTCATGCCTAATGCTTGAAATGTCATTTTTACATATTGTCCCTCACACAGTTCATTGTGAGACCAACTAATGAACAGGGAGTTAAATTATTAGCATATAAGTGCGCTATATGATCTGATGACATGGCTCTCAAATATCTCCATCAACCAGTCTTTACCCAGTATATATCTATGTCTTCACCCGGTGAGCAGCCAGTCTTTACCCAGTATATATCTATGTCTTCACCCAGTGAGCAGCCAGTCTTTACCCAGTATATATCTATGTCTTCACCCAGTGAACAGCCAGTCTTTACCCAGTATATATCTAGTCTTCACCCATTGAACAGCCAGTCTTTACCCAGTATATATCTAGTTTGTAACCAATGAACAACCAGTCTTTACCCAGTATATATCTAGTCTTCACCCATTGAATAGCCAGTCTTTACCCAGTATATATCTAGTTTTCAACCCATGAACAGCCAGTCTTTACCCAGTATGCAGCCAGCTTTCTCCTGTGTACAGCCATTTGTGACCCAATGTGTATTCTGCCATCCTTGAATATTAATAATTTCAGGTATCATTGGAATTAATAAGAACAAGAAGATATGCAAGTCAATCTTAACTGCTGCTGAACTTCCTACAGTGCATTAATCATACTGTAATAACCTGCTTACTATACTGCAAGGTGTCCAGGCGATTTGGAAAACTTTATAAAAGTTTGCATCAATGAATTCAATACACCTCGTGACGTTGAACACTTCGTCTACCGCCTTCGCCTCTGAGCTTACTTTTTTCATCAAAACCCCCGCCCACTTTCCGAGGACCCTTATACCCGCCACCAACACTACGTGCCAGTCTATTGCCCACCCTCGACCTCTTTATTTCCAACTGCCATCGAGACATTGATTGCCTCAACCTGTGCACACCCCCTCCCCAATTCCAACCTCTCACCCTCACAACGCATAGCCCTCCACTCCCTCTGCTCCAACCCCAATCTCACCATCAAACCAGTGGACAAAGGGGGTGCAGTGGTAGTTTGGCGCACTGACCTCTACATCGCCGAAGCCAGATGCCAACTCGAAGACACTGCCTCCTACCGACCCCTCGACCATAACCTCACCCCCTCCCCCATCACCAAACTATTATCTTCCAGATCACACACAACCTCATCACCACAGAGGACCTCCCACTCACAGCTTCCAACCTCATAGTTTGGGAACCCGGCACCACCCGATTCTATCTCCTATCCAAGATCCACAAGCCTAACTACCCCAGCCGACCCATTCTCCTGCCCCACCAAACTCATTTCCACCTACCTTGATACTGTCCTATTCCCCCCAATCCAGGAACTCCCCACATATGTTTGGGACAAAATCCACGCCCTCCACCTCCTCCAAGAGTCCCGTTTCCTCTGTCCCAATGCCTCATCTTCTTCATGGACATCCATCCCTCTAGACCTCCATCCGCCATGACCATAGCCTCCAAGCCCTTTGTTTCTTCCTCTCCTGATGTCCCCACCAGTATCCTTCCACGAACTGGTCCTCACCCTTAACAATTTCTCCTTTGAATCCTCCCACTTCCTCCAGATGAAAGGGGTAGCCATGGGCACCCGCATGGGCCACAGCTATGCCTGTCTCTTCATCGGTTACGTAGAATAGTCCATTTTCCGTAGTTACACCGGCACCACTCCCCAACCTTTCCTCCACTACATTGATGACTGCATCGGCGCCACCTCGTATGCGCATGATGAGGTTGAACAGTTCATCAACTTCACCAACACATTCCACCTCGACCTTGAATTCACTTGGACCATCTCTGACACCTCCCTCCCCTTCCTGGAGCTCTCCATCTCCATCAACGATGACCGACTCAACTTTTTACAAACCCAACGACTCCCTCAGCTACCTGGATTACATCTCTTCCCACTCTACCTCCTGCAAAAATACTATTCCGTATTCCCAATTCCTCCAGCTCCGTCACATCTGCTCCCAGGAGGACCAGTTCCACCACAGAACACACCAGATGGCCTCCTTCTTTAAAGACCGTAATTTCCCCTCCCACATGGTTGAAGATACCCTCCAACACATCTCATCCATGTCCCGTACCTCCGCCCTCAAACCCCACCCCTCCAACCGCAACAAGGACGGAACCCACCCCGGTCCTCAACTTCCACCTTACCAACCTCCGCATAAATCGCATCATCCACCAACATTTCCGCCACCTCAAAACGGACCCCACAACCAGGGATATATTTCCCTCCCCACCCCTATCCACATTCCACAAAGACCATTCCCTCGGTATAAAACCTGGTCAGGTCCACACCCCCCAACGATCCACCCTCCCGTCCTGGCACCCTCCCCTGCCATTGCAGGAACTGCAAAACCTGCGCCTGCACCTCCTCCCTCACCTTCATCCAAGGCCCCAAAGGAGCCTTCCACACCCATCAAAGTTACGCCTGCACTTCCACAAATGTCATTTATTGTATCCGTTGCTCCCGATGCGGTCTCCTCTACATTGGGGAGACTGGATGCCTTCTCACAGAGTGCTTCAGGGAACATCTCTGGGACACCCGCACCAATCAACCCCACCGTCCCGTGGCCCAACATTTCAACTCCCCCTCCCACTCTGCCGAAGACATGCAGGTCCTGGGCCTCCTCCACCGCCGCTCCCTCACCACCCGACGCCTGGAGGAAGAACGCCTCACATTCCGCATCGGAACACGTCAACCCCATGGCATCAATGTGAACTTCACCAGTTTCCTCATTTCCCCTTCTCCCCACGTTACCCCAGTCCCAACCTTTCAGCTCAGCACCATCCTCATGACCTGTCCCATCTGTCAATCTTCCTTCCCACCTATCCACCCCACCCTCCTCTCCGACCTATCATTTCACCCCCCCATCCACTCATCGCACTCTCAACTACCTCCTCCCCAGCCCCACCCCCCCACCCATTTATCTATCCACCCCGAAGGCTCCCAGCCTCATTCCTGATGAAGGGCTTTTGCCCAGAACATCGATTTTCCTGCTTCTGGGATGCTGCCTGACCTGCTGTGCTTTTCCAGCACCACTCTAACCTCGGCAAGTCAATCAGTTGGATCAAACGAAGAAAGGTCAGATAAGCACAACACAAAGACTGCAGCAGATTAAACATTCAGTTCACTACTATTTTCTCAAGGGCAATTAGGGATGGACAATAAATGCCCCTGTCATGCAGTTGCACATATCCCACCAGCCAATCAAAGAACTAAACAGCACAAGCTGCAAGACCTCGGAAGCAGAGCCTTTAAGTATCTTTAAGGCAGAAGCAGATAGATTCTTGTTAAGGAAGGGGGGAATTGAAAAGTTATCTGGGTTGGCCAGGTTATGAAGTAATCAAATCAGCCAGGATCTTATTGCCTGGCAGAAAAAGCTCAAGGGGCCGAGTGGCCTATATTTACTCCTAATTTGTATGTTTGTGTGACAGAATTTACAGCGATTTCAGGGAGTTTAATACGGAGGAGGTTACAATAATTAGGAAGAGTAAAGGCACTGAGAGATTTGAAAATAGTGCATCCTTCTGAGAAGTGTACCAGGAAATGACTGCCTCACATGGCTGTCTTGTGTGTTTGAAACCCTAATTATTAATGTCGGAGAAACGGACAGATATTACATCCACAAGGACTGTATGGAAAAGTGCCCAGTAAAGAAGTGACAGACTGGAAAATAAAATGCGAGGAGAAGGAAGATTATGCCTGACTGTATCATAAATGACAGGAGCTGACCAGGCAGATTAGGAAACTAATGAGACAGAAGCTGAGGATAGAAGGGACCCATTCCTTGTGAGAGAGGAAGTACAGGAAATGAGAAAGTCTAAATCTAACAAAGTCCCTGCAGCACAATTACGGTCAAACTAGGGAAAGTGAGACATCTATGACTGCTATTGAAAGCAACGCTGCACTGCTGAAAATAAAAATTGGAAGCAGCCACTATCGATACTGTTATTATTCAGCGAGATGTAATGACACACTCTCACTGCTTGGACAGCTTCCCAGGAAACTGGTCTCTGTCTTGCACTCAATGGCATCAATATCAAGCAGACCACCAGCAAAGCTGGAAACCACATATACGAAGGTTCCATCCTCCAATTCCAGCAACACATCGAGGTGACATATCACTTGAATACATTATGGAAACTAATTACTAGAAGTACATACTCTGTGATGACAGCGTGTATAATAAGCGATTTTATTTTGCAGAGTAACTAACTCCAGAAATAGATTTGAACAGAATTTTAAACAACGCACCTGTGAACTAAATGTGGTGCTGTTTATACACCATTAGCACTGAGTGTGAAATTGTTCTCTTTGTGTTAAATTCTATATTGGGAATCCTTGTGTCATTTACTTTGAGTACAGTGAAAGTAATAATGTTGTTTAAGAGTAAAGGCTAGTTAACTAACTAATGAGCTAATCGGTAGTCAGGTCAATCATTACTGGATTGGCAGAATACAGTAAATCTGTTTCTAATATTGCTATAATATTCCCAGCAGGCGATGCTTGGGCAAGGACATGGCAGGTGGGATATAATGGGAATCAGTGCAAAGTTATTCACTACGATTAAAAAAATATATAAAGGCAGGATATTTCTTCAATGGTGTAGGTTGGGGAGCATCAGACCTGGTTGTCCTTGTTCATGAAACTAAAAACTAGCATGCCGGCATGGTAAACAATTAGGAATGCAAGTGGTGTGTTGGCCTCATCCAGAAATGGTTAGCTTGGATGGCTGGTTTGCGATGCAGAGTAACAGAAGTAATGTGGATTTAATTCCAACATTGGCTGATGTTACCATGAAGGGGTCTCCTTGTCAATGCCTCCCCTGGCCTAAGCTGTGGTGACCCTCAGGTTAAACTACCCACCAGTCGTCTCTGTCTTACCAGAGAGCAGCTCTATGGTTTGGTAAGGCTATGGAGTGTTTTATCTTTATTTGAGAACGTGAGGAAAACTGATTTGATGCAATTGACCAGAGGCTTGGTGAGATCATACCTGGCAGAATTGGAATCAAAAGGAGTCAGGCAAAAGCTCCTTTGGTTGGAGCCTTACCCAGTTCAAAGAAAGATGGCTGCAGTTGTTGGAAGTCAATCATCTCAGTCACAGCAAAGTCGTAGGAGGAGATCCTCAATGTAGCGATGTAGACCAAACCATCTTCGACTGCTTCATGAGTGACCTTCCCTCCATCACCAGAAGTGGGGACTTTGTTGTTTTCACAATGTTCAACACTATTCTCCCTCCCTGTGGATATCTCTACATCACATGGACCAGAAAGGCAGTTCACTACCACCTTCTCAAGGGCAACTAGGGATGTTAATCAACAATGGCCCAACCAAGGATACCCACATCCTATGAATGAAAAGCAAATCCATTCAAACCCCTCAGACACTGAAGCAACTCCTATTTATGTGCAGAAATGCCTGGACAACATAGAGTTATAGATCCAGGCTTAAGCTGATAAACAACAAATAATGTTTGCACCACACATGTACTAGACAAAGCCTCATCTCCAAAAAGAAAGAATCCAACCATTGCCCATAGAGGTTCAAAGGCATTTCCATCACTGAATACCCTATTGTCAACACACTGGGGTTAACCATTGACCAGAAGTTAACTGGGCCAACTATACAAACATTGTGGCTGCATGACCAGGGCGGAGGCCACAATTCTGTAATGAATAACTCTCATCCTGTTTCCCCAAATATTGTCCACCATTGACAAAGCACAAGTCAGGAGTGTGATGGAATACTCCCTGCTTGCCTGGATGGGTGCAGCTTCAACAACATTCAAGAATCTTGATGCCATCCAGGACAAATCTGCCCGCTTGATTGACAATCTTTCTAACAACTTCCATATCCACTCCCCTCACCAGCAACGTACACTGGCAGCAGTGTGTGCACATCTACAGGAGGCACTGAGAAATTCAGTAAGGCTCCTTTGACAGCGTTTTCAAAATTCACGACCACTACTATCTGGACGGATTTAAGGCAGGAGGTTGGTGGGAACACCAGCACCAGCAAGTTCCCTTCCAAATCATTCACTAGCCTGACTTGAAAGTATCACTGTTCCTTCAGTGTTGCTGGGTCAAAATCCTAGAACCCCCTCTCTAACAGTGTTGTGGGTGTCCCTACACCTCAAGGACTGCAGCAGTTGAAGAACTCAGGTCACCACTACCTTCCTCAAGGGCAGTCAGGGCTGGGTAATAGGTGCTAGGCCCACATCCCATGAACGAATCATCAAAACTAAAACCAGAACAACAGAAATCAGAGAATAATTAAGTTCTAAAAAATCACAATCCAAAAACCATACAGGATTGCAAAGATCATGTTACTTGCCTTGATGACAACTGTAATTTTAGAAGCATTTTGACTCAGCGTATATGATTTTATAGAATTATATGTTACAATTAAATGTTCTATAATATAAGCAACATTTAGCCCAGTTGGGAAGGTCATTGCTGTCCCGAAGCTCGATGTGAGTGCAACTGCCATGAACAAATATATCAATCAACCATGTCCAGTTTCTTACACAAGGTGAACTGATGCATTGTTTAAAAGACTGTGCTATTTATAACACCTTCCTACAGTAGCTGAAAGCAAATAGTCAGCAACAGTTCTGTATCGGATTTGTTTTGTTTGCTTAAAATGATCCCATCTGTGAGTAAAACCGAAACTGCTGGAGGAACTTGGTATGTCTGGCAGCACCTGTGGAGAGAGAACATTTTGTTCTAAAGAAGGATCACATTGGATTTGAAACCTGCTGAGTTTCTCCAGAAATTTCTGCTTTTATTTTATATTTCCAGCAAGTGCAGTATTTTACTTTTATGTGGACATGCACAGTTTGCAGAATATAATTGTACAAGTTCTTTACCTTTGTTCAGCCTTAACTCAAGACTTCCACATTCTCCCTCAATTTAATTGTAATAATTGCCAGCTTTCAAGCATGATTATAAATTTGTCATGCAATAATTTATATTTATAAAGTATTTTTAACACAGCTGCTCACGTGCCTCTACATAGCTTCCAGAGCCTGGTCATTTTCCCATAGCAGGGACAGTAGCACAGTAACAATATTACTGGATTCATAATGCAGACAAATACTCTGGAGACGTGAGTTTCAATACCATCAAGACAGATAGAGGAGTTAATGAATCGAAAATTTAAAAAGCTAGTCTTATTAATAGTGTTCAAAAAGCCACCATATTGTTGTGAAAACCAATCTGGTTGACCATGTTCTTCAGGAGAGAACATTTCCTGTTCTTATATGGCTGTTGCACATGTCATTTCAGATTCCCACCACAATGTGGCTGAATCCGAATTGCTTTCTTAACTCTGGCCTAACAACTCACTCAGTTGCAGGTAATTAACCTTCACCTACTCAAGGACAATTAAGGGTGTGTGGTGCTGGAAAAGCACAGTCGGTCAGGCAGCATCTGAGGAGCAGGAGCGTCGATGTTTCGAACATAAATGCTTCACCGGGAATGTTCGAAATGCTTACGCTAGAAACGTTGACTCTCCTGCTCCTTGGTTGCTGCCTGACCGGCTGTGCTTTTCCAGCACCACATGTTTTGACTCTGATCTCCAGCATCTGCAGTCCTCACTTTCTTCTGGGCAATTAAAGATGCATCACATGCTGCCTTTGTTCACATTTCAGGAATAAGTCACAAAGGAACTGAGTGAAATATTTAGACTGTGGTTTGACAAAAGCATAATGTGATTTGAAAACAGTATCTTGCTGATAAAGCAGAGATTGCTTCTTCTCCTGGGGTTCAGATTTATACCGAGGAGAAAGTGAGGTCTGCAGATGCTGGAGATCAGAGCCAGAGATGTGTTGCTGGAAAAGCGCAGCAGGTCAGGCAGCATCCAGGGAACAGGAGAAGTGCTTATGCCCGAAACGTCGATTCTCCTGTTCCCTGGATGCTGCCTGACCTGCTGCGCTTTTCCAGCAACACATCTCCGGTTCAGATTTATACCATCAATCCTCACTTCTATCTTTTGACAATGACATTTCCCTAGGGTAGAACTCTAGATTAAATTTTTTGGATAATTAGATGATTAAATACTTGACTTACTTTTTAGTCATTATCTATGTGAACTAGATACTTACTTTACACAATGACCTGGTTAAGTAAATGGCACTGTAGCTTAAATTGATTTTCCTTTACCTATTGCGGGTGTAACTTTCCCACCCATGGGCATACCTGCAGGCTTTAAAGATGCAAAATACCATTGATGCTGCAAGTCTGAAACAAACATCTGAAGAGGATCTGGGAGAAACTCAGCAGGTCTGTGGAGAGAAGCATTTTACAGTCTTGAAGCCTCAATTTTGAATTCAATAACTTCAGAAACTGACCACATGATGTCAGTTCTCCATTTTTCTTATATTCTCTCCATTTTCTCTGCCACCAATCTCGCCAATTCTCCACAGCCTTCTCTTGTTTGAGTCTTATTTACTTTGCTCTTTCTAGAAAGACCCCTTTTACATCTCATTTACACCCAATTTACATCTCTTTTTCCTTTTCTCCGCTATTAACAATTCCTTAGTTTTTTGGACTGGGCCTCTGCCTCTGTCAAAAATATATAAAAACACATTTTTCCCAACACCTTTCAGTTCTGAGGGAGAGATATACTGGACTCTAAATGTTAATTCTACTTCTCTCCACAGATGCTGCCAGACCTGCTGAGTTTCTCCAGCATTTTCTGTGTTTGTTACTGTAGAGTTGAAGGCTATAAGACTGGCCTAGTGGACCTTTCATTAGGGCACCCAGTCATAAAAACAAACAAGTTAAAACCAATGAAATTGCTCTTTATTTTATAAAGTATATACAGGTTTAACATAATAGCTTTCCATTGTTGAATAGGCACAGTTCATTTAAATTGAGAAGGTCCATTGAATCTAGATTCCCAGTCTAAAAAATATTTTCTTGTTAACCTGTTTGAAGATGCTATTACTCACCACTGGAGTCAATGGGACTTGAACCCAGGCCAATGCCAAGTTAACAGTGATGAGTTGAGGAACTGCAAATCACTTTGCTGTTGCTCTCTATTTTTAATGCTTATGTCACCGTGAGGTCGAGCAACAAGTGACTTTGTTTGCTGTGCGTGCTTGTCTCTGCAATATTACTTCAGATACTCAGCTTCACTGCTTCACACGGAATGACAGTCAGACAAATGGATACAGGATCTACAACTTGGAGTGCAGAAATGCACCAAGGCTCCTTAGGTAGCACCTTCCAAACCCATCTTGAAGGGCCTGGGCAGCACATAAATGAGAACCCCACCATTTGCAAGTTCCCCTCTCAGCCGCTCATCATCCTGACTTGAGAATACATCACTGTTCGTTCATTGTCGTTGGGTCAAATTCCTAGAATTCCTTCCCTAAGAGTACTGTGGGTCTACAGCACATGAACTGCAGCGATTCAAAAAGGCAGTTCACTACCACCTTCCCATGGGCATCGAGGCATGGGCAATGCTGCCCCTAACGTCAATGCCCACATTCCATAAATTAATAAAAAGGACGGTATGAAATGATGACTATATGGGAAGATTTAAGACCAAGTAAGAATAAAGACAAGGAGAGAAAGGCCAATGTTGGCTATGTTTGTTTCATTCCTCTTTTTGAATATGGACACTATAAAGGCTTGATTTTAATATATTCAAATATTTTTCCAAATTCCTTGATCTCCCATAATAATTATTGATGCCTCACATTCACTTACTATTCAATATTCATATCCTCAGCCTAACATATCCGCCTTCCATTTTAGCTGCTTACAAAGATTATTCTTTATCTTCCACACCCAACACCCTATTCAATTCTTTATCCCTTTGACTAGGATCACTGCCCACATTAAATTGGTGTCTCCATCTTCAACATCCTCATCCCCATCCAGTCCTGAATCCACATTCCTATTACCACAACTGCCAGCTCTATGGTACCACTCAACGATGGGACACTATCTAACCAGTGTGAGGGCTTGTTTAGCTCAGTTGGCTGGATGGCTGGTTTGTGATGCAGAATGCACGCCAATCATGGGGATTGAATTCCTGCATTGGCTGAAGTTAATGTGAAGGACTCTCCTTTTAATCTTCCCTCTTTGCCTAAGGTATGGGGACCTTCAGGTTAAACCATCGCCTGTCATCTCTCTCTCTCATGAGAGAGCAGCCCCATGGTGTGGTAGGACTATGATGACTTTACCTGTGTTCAAGGCACATGACATGCCTGTATTCCTGATGAAGGGCTTTTGCCCGAAACGTCGATTTTACTGCTCCTCGGCTGCTGCCTGAACTGCTGTGCTCTTCCAGCACCACTAATCCAGAACATGACATATATTTGCCCATTTGCTATTGATCTGTGAAAACCTGGATTTAAAAACGTAAACATGGAATATCTGTTGCATTTTAAGAAAGAACACAATATCATGAGCCCTCAAGTTTGCTGCATAGAAACTAGATTAAGCAACTTACATGTCAAAAGTTGGCTTGGGAACACCAAGCACCTTGAATGAATAAAAGGAAGAACAGTATGAAAGCAGATAATAAGCTCCCCAAGGAGAGATCTCATTGTTCCTTAGCAGCCAACAAATAGAATGTGAATTCGAGGGACGAATGATTCAAATTTTATCTTGTCAAATCCAAGAGAGCAGACGTTGATTTTCACAGCCACTCTGTAAATAGGATTGCAACTCAGGAGGATTTAATACTGTGTGAAGATTATCGATAAATAATTTATCTCAAATCAAATATGTTGCTCACTCAGTAAATCTGTCACAGAACTCTTATTATGGAATATGTAAAGCAGAGTTACCACAGCTTCTTGTGAGAAAAGCCCAGAATCCAGATTCAGAATAGGTTTTCCAGTTTAATAATGTTAAACTACTTTAAAAGATTTTGACAGGTCACTTCTTAGATGATAGAGGATTCTGGGTAATCCAAGACAGAGGATTGGAAAAAGTTGTGGCCATAAGAGCTGCTCCTTTTTTGAGTTATTTTCAGTGTCAGAGCTGAATTCATCAAAATCTTGGAGCATTAATTATTGCTTTCTAAGCTGTTGTACTATTATGGAACTTTGTAAAAACAAGAGATCAAAACAATCGCACTTTAAAAAGGAGAAAGAAAGACAAAGCAATGACCACATGAGAAGTGAAACAGATGGAGAAGTAAACCTGGAGAGCTGTCTCACTGAGCAGTGAACCTGCACAGCTGTCAAAACCAGCTGTAAACCTGCATAGCTGTCTGACTGAGCAGTGAACCTGCACAGCTGTCAAAACCAGCTGTAAACCTGCACAGCTGCCTAATCCAACAGTGAACCTGCACAGCTGTCTGACCCAGCAATAAACCTGCACAGCTGCTTGACCCAGCAGTGAACCTGCACAGCTGCCTAGTCCAGCAGTGAACCTGCACAGCTGCCTGACCCAGCAGTGAACCTGCACAGCTACCTGATCCAGCAGTGAACCTGCACAGCTGCCTGATCCAGCAGTGAACCTGCACAGCTACCTGATCCAGCAGTAAACCTGCACAGCTGCCTGATCCAACAGTAAACTTGCACAGCTGCCTGACCCAGCAGTAAACCTGCACAGCTGCCAGACCCAGCAGTGAACCTGCACAGCAGTCTGACCAAGCAGTGAACCTGCACAGTTGTCTGACCCAGCAGTCATTGTTCACAGCTGCCTGACCGAACAGTAAACTTGCACAGCTGCCTGATCCAGCAGTGAACCTGCACAGCTGCCTGACCCAGCAGTAAACCTGCACAACTGCCTGACTAGCAGTAAACTTGCACAGCTGTCTGACCCAGCAGTAAACGTGCACAGCTGCCTGACCCAGCAGAAAAGCTGCACAGCTGCCTGACGCAGCAGTGAACCTACACAGCAGCCTGATCCAGCACTAAACCTGCACAGCTGCCTGACCTAGCAGTAAGCCTGCACAGCTGCCTGTTCCAGCAGTGAATGTGCACAGCTGCCTGACCCAGCAGTGACCTTGCACAGCATCTTACCCAGCAGTAAACGTGCACAGCTGTCTGACCCAGCAGTAAACCTGCACATTTGTCTGACCCAGCAGTAAACCTGCACAACTGTCTGATCCAGCAGTGAATATGCACAGCTGCCTGACGCAGCAGTGAACCTGCACAACTGCCTGATCCAGCAGTCAACTTGCACAGCTGTCTGACCCAGCAGTGAACCTGCACAGCTGCCTGATCCAGCAGTCAACTTGCACAGCTGCCTGACCCAGCAGTAAACCTGCACAGCTGCCTGATCCAGCAGTAAACGTGCACAGCTGCCTGACCCAGCAGAAAAGCTGCACAGCTGCCTGACGCAGTAGTGAACCTGCATAGCTGCCTGTTCCAGCAGAGAACGTGCACAGCTGCCTGATCCAGCAGTGACCTTGCACAACATCTGACCCAGCAGTGAACTTGCACAGCTGCCTGATCCAGCAGTGGTCCTACTAAGCTGTCTTACCCAGCAGTAAACGTGCACAGCTGCCTGACCAAGCAGTAAACCTGCACAGCTGCCTGATCCAACAATAAACCTGCACAGCTCTCTGACCCAGCAGTAAACATGCACAGCTCTCTGATTCAGCAGTGAATGTGCACAGCTGCCTGACGCAGCAGTGAACCTGCACTACCGCCTGATCCAGCAGTCAACTTGCACAGCTGCCTGACCCAGCAGTGAACCTGCACAGCTGCCTGATCCAGCAGTCAACTTGCACAGCTGCCTGACCCAGCACTAAACCTGCTACAGCTGTCTGACCCAGCAGTAAACCTGCACAGCTGCATGATCCAGCAGTCAACCTGCTCAGCTGTCTGATCCAGCAGTGAATGTGCACAGCTGCCTGACGCAGCAGTAAACCTGCACAGCTGCCAGACCCAGCAGTAAACTTGCACAGCTGCCCGTTCCAGCAGTGAACTTGCACAGCTGCCTGACCCAGCAGTCAGCCTGCACAGCTGCCTGACCCAGCAGAAACTTGCACAGCTGCCCGTTCCAGCAGTGAACCTGCACAGCTGCCTGACCCAGCAGTCAGCCTGCACAGCTGCCTGTTCCAGCAGTAAATCTGCACAGCTGCCTGATCCAGCAGTGAACGTGCACAGCTGCCTGAACCAGCAGTGAACCGGCACAGCTGCCTGATCCAGCAGTGCCCCTGCACAGCATCTGACCCAGCAGTGAACTTGCACAACTGCCTGATCCAGCAGTGATCCTGCACAGCTGTCTTACCCAGCAGTCAACCTGCACAGCTGCCTGACCCAGCAGTAAACCTGCACAGCTGCCTGATCCAGCAGTAAACCTGCATAGCTCTCTGACCAAGCAGTGAGCCTGCACAGCTGCCTGATCCTGCAGTGAACCTGCACAGTTGCCTGACCCAGCAGTCAACCTGCACAGTTGTCTGACCCAGCAATAAACCTGCACAGCTCTCTGATCCAGCAGTAAACCTGCACAGCGGCCTGACCCAGCAATAAACCTGCACAGCTGCCTGACCCAGCAGTCAACCTGCACAGCTGTCTGACCCAGCAATAAACCTGCACAGCTGTATGATCCAGCAGAGAGCCGAAACAGCTGCCTGACCCAGCAGTGAACCTGCACAGCTGTCTGACCCAGAAATAAACCTGCACAGCTGTCTGATCCAGCAGTGAGCCGAAACAGCTGCCTGACCCAGCAGTGAACCTGCACAGCTGCCTGACCCAGCAGTAAACTTGCACAGCTGCCTGACCCAGCAGAAAACTTGCACAGCTGCCTGTTCCAGCAGTGAACCTGCACAGCTGCCTGACCCAGCAGTAAACCAGCACAGCTGCCTGTTCCAGCAGTAAATCTGCACAGCTGCCTGACCCAGCAGTGAATGTGCACAGCTGCCTCAACCAGCAGTGAACCTGCACAGCTGCTTGAACCAGCAGTGAACCTGCACAGCTGCCTGATCCAGCAGTCAACCTGGACAGCTGTCTGACCCAGCAGTAAAACTGCACAGTTGTCTGACCCAGCAGTGAACCTACACAGCTGCCTGTTCCAGCAGTGAACCTGCACAGCTGCCTGATACAGCAGTGAACCTGCGCAGCTGCCTAATCCACCAGTGAACCTGCGCATCTGTCTGATCCAGCAGTGAACCTGCACAGCTGCCTGACCCAGCAGTGAACCTGCACAGCTGCCTGGTCCAGCAGTGAACCTGCACAGCTGCCTGACCCAGCAGTAAACCTGCACAGCTGCCTGATCCAGCATTAAACCTGCACAGCTGCCTGGCCCAGCAGTAAACCTGCACAGCTGCCTGTTCCAGCTGCAAACCTGCACAGCTGCCTGATCCAGCAGTGAATCTGCACTGCTGTCTGACCCAGCAGTGAACCTGCACAGCTGCCTGATCCAGCAATAAACCTGCACAGCTGTCGTACCCAGCAGTCATCCTGCACAGCCGCCTGATCCATCAGTGAACCGGCACAGCGACCTGTCCCAGCAGTAAACCTGCACAGCTGCCTGATCCAGCAGTGAACCTGCGGAGCTGTCTTACCTAGCAGTCATCCTGCACAGCTGCCTGATCCAGCACTAAACATGCACAGCTGCCTAGACCAGCAGTGAACCTGCAAAGCTGCCTGGTCCAGCAGTACCTTGCACAGCATCTGACCCAGCAGTGAACTTGCACAGCTGCCTGACCCAGCAGTGATCCTACACAGCTGTCTTTCCTACCAGTCAACCTGCACAGCTGCCTGACCCAGCAGTCATCCTGCACAGTTGTCTGACCCAGCAATAAACCTGCACAGCTCGCTGATCCAGCAGTAAACCTGCACAGCTCGCTGATCCAGCAATAAACCTGCATAGCTCGCTGATCCAGCAGTAAACCTGCACAGCGGCCTGACCCAGCAATAAACCTGCACAGCTGTCTGATCCTGCAGTAAACTGTACAGCTGCATGATCCAGCAGTGAACCTGCACAGCAGCCTGATCCAGCAGTAAACTGCATAGCTGCATGATCCAGCAGTCAACCTGCACAGCTGTCTGATCCAGCAGTGAATGTGAACAGCTGCCTGATCCCGCAGTGAAACTGCACAGTTGTCTGACCCAGCAATGAACGTGCACAGCTGTCTGATCCAGCACTAAACCTGCACAGCTGCCTGAGCCAGCAGTGAGCCTGCACAACTGTGTGATCTACCACTAAACCTGCACAGCTGCCTGACCCAGCAGTGAGCCTGCACAGCTGCCTGATCCAGCAGTGAACTTGCACAGCTGTCTGACCCAGCAGTGAAACTGCACAGTTGTCTGACCCAGCAGTCATCCTGCACAGCTGCCTGACCCAGCAGTAAACCTGCAAGCTGCCTGACCCAGCCATCAACCTGCACAACTGTCTGACCCAGCAGTGAACCTGCACAGCTGCCTGATCCAGCAGTGAACCTGTGGAGCTGTCTTACCCAGCAGTCATCCTGCACAGCTGCCTGACCCGGCAGTCAACCTGCACAGATGCATGATCCAGCAGTGAACTTGCACAGCTGCCTGATCAAGCAGTGAACCTGCACAGCTGCCTGACCCAGCAGGAAACCTGCACAGCTGCTTGTTCCAGCAGGAAACTTGCACAGCTGCCTGATCCAGCTCTAAACATACACAGCTGTCTGACCCAGAAGTGAGCCTAAACAGCTGCCTGACCCAACAGGAAACCTGCACAGCTGCATGACCCAGCAGTAAACCTGCACAGCTGCCTGATCCAGCAGTGAACCTGCGGAGCTGCCTTACCTAGCAGTCATCCTGCACAGCTGCCTGATCCAGCACTGTGGGCGGCACGGTGGCACAGTGGTTAGCACTGCTGCCTCACAGCGCCAGAGACCCGGGTTCAATTCCCGCCTCAGGCGACTGACTGTGTGGAGTTTGCACGTTCTCCCCGTGTCTGCGTGGGTTTCCTCCGGGTGCTCCGGTTTCCTCCCAGAGTCCAAAGATATGCAGGGTCAGGTGAATTGGCCATACTAAATTGCCTGTAGTGTTAGGTAAGGGGTAAATGTAGGGGTATGGGTGGGTTTCGCTTCAGCGGGTCGGTGTGGACTTGTTGGGCCGAAGGGCCTGTTTCCACACTGTAATCTAATCTAATCTAAAATCTAATCTAAACATGCACAGCTGCCTAGACCAGCAGTGAACCTGCACAGCTGCCTGATCCAGCAGTGACCTTACAAAGCTGTCTTAGCTACCAGTCAACCTGCACAGCTGCCTGACCCAGCAGTCATCCTGCACAGTTGTCTGACCCAGCAGTAAACCTGCACAGCTGCCTGACCCAGCAATAAACCTGCACAGCTGTCTGATCCTTCAGTAAACTGCACAGCTGCATGATCCAGCAGTGAACCTGCACAGCAGCCTGATCCAGCAGTAAACTGCATAGCTGCATGATCCAGCAGTCAACCTGCACAGCTGTCTGATCCAGCAGTGAATGTGAACAGCTGCCTGATCCAGCACTAAACCTGCACAGCTGCCTGAGCCAGCAGTGAGCCTGCACAGCTGCCTGATCCAGCAGTGAACCTGCACAGCTGTCTGACCCAGCAGTGAAACTGCACAGTTGTCTGACCCAGCAGTCATCCTGCACAGCTGCCTGACCCAGCAGTAAACCTGCAAGCTGCCTGACCCAGCCATCAACCTGCACAACTGTCTGACCCAGCAGTAAACCTGCACAGCTGTCTGACCCAGCAGTGAACCTGCACAGCTGCCTGATCCAGCAGTGAACCTGCAGAGCTGTCTTACCCAGCAGTCATCCTGCACAGCTGCCTGACCAGGCAGTCAACCTGCACAGCTGCCTGATCCAGCAGTGAACCTGCGGAGCTGTCTTACCTAGCAGTCATCCTGCACAGCTGCCTGATCCAGCACTAAACATGCACAGCTGCCTAGACCAGCAGTGAACCTGCAAAGCTGCCTGGTCCAGCAGTACCTTGCACAGCATCTGACCCAGCAGTGAACTTGCACAGCTGCCTGACCCAGCAGTGATCCTACACAGCTGTCTTTCCTACCAGTCAACCTGCACAGCTGCCTGACCCAGCAGTCATCCTGCACAGTTGTCTGACCCAGCAATAAACCTGCACAGCTCGCTGATCCAGCAGTAAACCTGCACAGCTCGCTGATCCAGCAATAAACCTGCATAGCTCGCTGATCCAGCAGTAAACCTGCACAGCGGCCTGACCCAGCAATAAACCTGCACAGCTGTCTGATCCTGCAGTAAACTGCACAGCTGCATGATCCAGCAGTGAACCTGCACAGCAGCCTGATCCAGCAGTAAACTGCATAGCTGCATGATCCAGCAGTCAACCTGCACAGCTGTCTGATCCAGCAGTGAATGTGAACAGCTGCCTGATCCCGCAGTGAAACTGCACAGTTGTCTGACCCAGCAATGAACGTGCACAGCTGTCTGATCCAGCACTAAACCTGCACAGCTGCCTGAGCCAGCAGTGAGCCTGCACAACTGTGTGATCTACCACTAAACCTGCACAGCTGCCTGACCCAGCAGTGAGCCTGCACAGCTGCCTGATCCAGCAGTGAACTTGCACAGCTGTCTGACCCAGCAGTGAAACTGCACAGTTGTCTGACCCAGCAGTCATCCTGCACAGCTGCCTGACCCAGCAGTAAACCTGCAAGCTGCCTGACCCAGCCATCAACCTGCACAACTGTCTGACCCAGCAGTGAACCTGCACAGCTGCCTGATCCAGCAGTGAACCTGTGGAGCTGTCTTACCCAGCAGTCATCCTGCACAGCTGCCTGACCCGGCAGTCAACCTGCACAGATGCATGATCCAGCAGTGAACTTGCACAGCTGCCTGATCAAGCAGTGAACCTGCACAGCTGCCTGACCCAGCAGGAAACCTGCACAGCTGCTTGTTCCAGCAGGAAACTTGCACAGCTGCCTGATCCAGCTCTAAACATGCACAGCTGTCTGACCCAGAAGTGAGCCTAAACAGCTGCCTGACCCAACAGGAAACCTGCACAGCTGCATGACCCAGCAGTAAACCTGCACAGCTGCCTGATCCAGCAGTGAACCTGCGGAGCTGCCTTACCTAGCAGTCATCCTGCACAGCTGCCTGATCCAGCACTGTGGGCGGCACGGTGGCACAGTGGTTAGCACTGCTGCCTCACAGCGCCAGAGACCCGGGTTCAATTCCCGCCTCAGGCGACTGACTGTGTGGAGTTTGCACGTTCTCCCCGTGTCTGCGTGGGTTTCCTCCGGGTGCTCCGGTTTCCTCCCAGAGTCCAAAGATATGCAGGGTCAGGTGAATTGGCCATACTAAATTGCCTGTAGTGTTAGGTAAGGGGTAAATGTAGGGGTATGGGTGGGTTTCGCTTCAGCGGGTCGGTGTGGACTTGTTGGGCCGAAGGGCCTGTTTCCACACTGTAATCTAATCTAATCTAAAATCTAATCTAAACATGCACAGCTGCCTAGACCAGCAGTGAACCTGCACAGCTGCCTGATCCAGCAGTGACCTTACACAGCTGTCTTACCTACCAGTCAACCTGCACAGCTGCCTGACCCAGCAGTCATCCTGCACAGTTGTCTGACCCAGCAGTAAACCTGCACAGCTGCCTGACCCAGCAATAAACCTGCACAGCTGTCTGATCCTTCAGTAAACTGCACAGCTGCATGATCCAGCAGTGAACCTGCACAGCAGCCTGATCCAGCAGTAAACTGCATAGCTGCATGATCCAGCAGTCAACCTGCACAGCTGTCTGATCCAGCAGTGAATGTGAACAGCTGCCTGATCCAGCACTAAACCTGCACAGCTGCCTGAGCCAGCAGTGAGCCTGCACAGCTGCCTGATCCAGCAGTGAACCTGCACAGCTGTCTGACCCAGCAGTGAAACTGCACAGTTGTCTGACCCAGCAGTCATCCTGCACAGCTGCCTGACCCAGCAGTAAACCTGCAAGCTGCCTGACCCAGCCATCAACCTGCACAACTGTCTGACCCAGCAGTAAACCTGCACAGCTGTCTGACCCAGCAGTGAACCTGCACAGCTGCCTGATCCAGCAGTGAACCTGCAGAGCTGTCTTACCCAGCAGTCATCCTGCACAGCTGCCTGACCAGGCAGTCAACCTGCACAGATGCATGATCCAGCAGTGAACTTGCACAGCTGCCTGATCAAGCAGTGAACCTGCACAGCTGCCTGACCCAGCAGGAAACCTGCACAGCTGCTTGTTACAGCAGGAAACTTGCACAGCTGCCTGATCCAGCACTAAACATGCACAGCTGTCTGACCCAGAAGTGAGCCTAAACAGCTGCCTGATCCAGCAGTGAACCTGCACAGCTGCATGACTCAGCACTAAACCTGCACAGCTGCATGTTCCAGCAGTGAGCCTGCACAGCTGTCTGACCCAGATGTGAGCCTAAACAGCTGCCTGATCCAGCAGTGAACCTGCACAGCTGCATGACTCAGCACTAAACCTGCACAGCTGCCTGTTCCAGCAGTGAGCCTGCACAGCTGTCTGACCCAGCAGGAAACCTGCACAGCTGCTTGTTCCAGCAGGAAACTTGCACAGCTGCCTGATCCAGCACTAAACATGCACAGCTGTCTGACCCAGAAGTGAGCCTAAACAGCTGCCTGACCCAGCAGGAAACCTGCACAGCTGCATGACCCAGCACTAAACCTGCACAGCTGCCTGTTCCAGCAGTGAGCCTGCACAGCTGTCTGACCCAGCAGTGAACCTGCGCAGCTGCCTGTTCCAGCAGGAAACTTGCACAGCTGCCTGACACAGCAGTAAACCTGCACAGCTGCCTGATCCAGCAGTAAACTGCACAGCTGTCTGATCCAGCAGTGAATGTGAACAGCTGTCTGATCCAGCACTAAACCTGCACAGCTGCCTGAGCCAGCAGTGAGCCTGCACAACTGTGTGATCCACCACTAAACCTGCACAGCTTCCTGACCCAGCAGTGAGCCTGCACAGCTGCCGGATCCAGCAGTGAACTTGCACAGCTGTCTGACCCAGCAGTGAAACTGCACAGTTGTCTGACCCAGCAGTCATCCTGCACAGCTGCCTGACCCAGCAGTAAACCTGCAAGCTGCCTGACCCAGCCATCAACCTGCACAACTGTCTGACCCAGCAGTAAACCTGCACAGCTGTCTGACCCAGCAGTGAACCTGCACAGCTGCCTGATCCAGCAGTGAACCTGCACAGATGCACGATCCAGCAGTGAACTTGCACAACTGCCTGATCAAGCAGTGAACATGCACAGCTGCCTGACCCAGCAGGAAACCTGCACAGCTGCTTGTTCCAGCAGGAAACTTGCACAGCGGCCTGACCCAGCGGTAAACCTGCACAGCTGCCTGATCCAGCAGTAAACTGCATAGCTGTCTGATCCAGCAGTGAATGTGAACAGCTTCCTGACCCCGCAGTGAAACTGCACAGTTGTCTGACCCAGCAGTCATCCTGCATAGCTGCCTGATCCAGCCATCAACCTGCACAACTGTCTGACCTAGCAGTAAACCTGCACAGCTGTCTGACCCAGCAGTGAACCTGCACAGCTGCCTGATCCAGCAGTGAACCTGCGGAGCTGTCTTACCCAGCAGTCATCCTGCACAGCTGCCTGACCTGGCAGTCAACCTGCACAGATGCCTGATCCAGCAGTGAACGTGCACAGCTGCCTGATCATGCAGTGAACCTGCACAGCTGCCTGACCCAGCAGGAAACCTGCACAGCTGCCTGTTCCAGCAGGAAACTTGCACAGCTGCCTGATCCAGCACTAAACATGCACAGCTGTCTGACCCAGAAGTGAGCCTAAACAGCTGCCTGACCTAGCAGGAAACCTGCACAGCTGCATGACCCAGCAGTAAACCTGCACAGCTGCCTGTTCCAGCAGTGAGCCTGCACAGCTGTCTGACCCAGCAGTGAACCTGCGCAGCTGCCTGTTCCAGCAGGAAACTTGCACAGCTGCCTGACCCAGCAGTAAACCTGCACAGCTGTCTGACCCAGAAATAAACCTGCACAGCTGTCTGATCCAGCAGTGAGCCGAAACAGCTGCCTGACCCAGCAGTGAACCTGCACAGCTGCCTGACCCAGCAGTAAACTTGCACAGCTGCCTGACCCAGCAGAAAACTTGCACAGCTGCCTGTTCCAGCAGTGAACCTGCACAGCTGCCTGACCCAGCAGTAAACCAGCACAGCTGCCTGTTCCAGCAGTAAATCTGCACAGCTGCCTGACCCAGCAGTGAATGTGCACAGCTGCCTCAACCAGCAGTGAACCTGCACAGCTGCTTGAACCAGCAGTGAACCTGCACAGCTGCCTGATCCAGCAGTCAACCTGGACAGCTGTCTGACCCAGCAGTAAAACTGCACAGTTGTCTGACCCAGCAGTGAACCTACACAGCTGCCTGTTCCAGCAGTGAACCTGCACAGCTGCCTGATACAGCAGTGAACCTGCGCAGCTGCCTAATCCACCAGTGAACCTGCGCATCTGTCTGATCCAGCAGTGAACCTGCACAGCTGCCTGACCCAGCAGTGAACCTGCACAGCTGCCTGGTCCAGCAGTGAACCTGCACAGCTGCCTGACCCAGCAGTAAACCTGCACAGCTGCCTGATCCAGCATTAAACCTGCACAGCTGCCTGGCCCAGCAGTAAACCTGCACAGCTGCCTGTTCCAGCTGCAAACCTGCACAGCTGCCTGATCCAGCAGTGAATCTGCACTGCTGTCTGACCCAGCAGTGAACCTGCACAGCTGCCTGATCCAGCAATAAACCTGCACAGCTGTCGTACCCAGCAGTCATCCTGCACAGCCGCCTGATCCATCAGTGAACCGGCACAGCGACCTGTCCCAGCAGTGAACCTGCACAGCTGCCTGATCCAGCAGTGAACCTGCGGAGCTGTCTTACCTAGCAGTCATCCTGCACAGCTGCCTGATCCAGCACTAAACATGCACAGCTGCCTAGACCAGCAGTGAACCTGCAAAGCTGCCTGGTCCAGCAGTACCTTGCACAGCATCTGACCCAGCAGTGAACTTGCACAGCTGCCTGACCCAGCAGTGATCCTACACAGCTGTCTTTCCTACCAGTCAACCTGCACAGCTGCCTGACCCAGCAGTCATCCTGCACAGTTGTCTGACCCAGCAATAAACCTGCACAGCTCGCTGATCCAGCAGTAAACCTGCACAGCTCGCTGATCCAGCAATAAACCTACATAGCTCGCTGATCCAGCAGTAAACCTGCACAGCGGCCTGACCCAGCAATAAACCTGCACAGCTGTCTGATCCTGCAGTAAACTGCACAGCTGCATGATCCAGCAGTGAACCTGCACAGCAGCCTGATCCAGCAGTAAACTGCATAGCTGCATGATCCAGCAGTCAACCTGCACAGCTGTCTGATCCAGCAGTGAATGTGAACAGCTGCCTGATCCCGCAGTGAAACTGCACAGTTGTCTGACCCAGCAATGAACGTGCACAGCTGTCTGATCCAGCACTAAACCTGCACAGCTGCCTGAGCCAGCAGTGAGCCTGCACAACTGTGTGATCTACCACTAAACCTGCACAGCTGCCTGACCCAGCAGTGAGCCTGCACAGCTGCCTGATCCAGCAGTGAACTTGCACAGCTGTCTGACCCAGCAGTGAAACTGCACAGTTGTCTGACCCAGCAGTCATCCTGCACAGCTGCCTGACCCAGCAGTAAACCTGCAAGCTGCCTGACCCAGCCATCAACCTGCACAACTGTCTGACCCAGCAGTAAACCTGCACAGCTGTCTGACCCAGCAGTGAACCTGCACAGCTGCCTGATCCAGCAGTGAACCTGTGGAGCTGTCTTACCCAGCAGTCATCCTGCACAGCTGCCTGACCCGGCAGTCAACCTGCACAGATGCATGATCCAGCAGTGAACTTGCACAGCTGCCTGATCAAGCAGTGAACCTGCACAGCTGCCTGACCCAGCAGGAAACCTGCACAGCTGCTTGTTCCAGCAGGAAACTTGCACAGCTGCCTGATCCAGCTCTAAACATGCACAGCTGTCTGACCCAGAAGTGAGCCTAAACAGCTGCCTGACCCAACAGGAAACCTGCACAGCTGCATGACCCAGCAGTAAACCTGCACAGCTGCCTGATCCAGCAGTGAACCTGCGGAGCTGCCTTACCTAGCAGTCATCCTGCACAGCTGCCTGATCCAGCACTGTGGGCGGCACGGTGGCACAGTGGTTAGCACTGCTGCCTCACAGCGCCAGAGACCCGGGTTCAATTCCCGCCTCAGGCGACTGACTGTGTGGAGTTTGCACGTTCTCCCCGTGTCTGCGTGGGTTTCCTCCGGGTGCTCCGGTTTCCTCCCAGAGTCCAAAGATATGCAGGGTCAGGTGAATTGGCCATACTAAATTGCCTGTAGTGTTAGGTAAGGGGTAAATGTAGGGGTATGGGTGGGTTTCGCTTCAGCGGGTCGGTGTGGACTTGTTGGGCCGAAGGGCCTGTTTCCACACTGTAATCTAATCTAATCTAAAATCTAATCTAAACATGCACAGCTGCCTAGACCAGCAGTGAACCTGCACAGCTGCCTGATCCAGCAGTGACCTTACACAGCTGTCTTACCTACCAGTCAACCTGCACAGCTGCCTGACCCAGCAGTCATCCTGCACAGTTGTCTGACCCAGCAGTAAACCTGCACAGCTGCCTGACCCAGCAATAAACCTGCACAGCTGTCTGATCCTTCAGTAAACTGCACAGCTGCATGATCCAGCAGTGAACCTGCACAGCAGCCTGATCCAGCAGTAAACTGCATAGCTGCATGATCCAGCAGTCAACCTGCACAGCTGTCTGATCCAGCAGTGAATGTGAACAGCTGCCTGATCCAGCACTAAACCTGCACAGCTGCCTGAGCCAGCAGTGAGCCTGCACAGCTGCCTGATCCAGCAGTGAACCTGCACAGCTGTCTGACCCAGCAGTGAAACTGCACAGTTGTCTGACCCAGCAGTCATCCTGCACAGCTGCCTGACCCAGCAGTAAACCTGCAAGCTGCCTGACCCAGCCATCAACCTGCACAACTGTCTGACCCAGCAGTAAACCTGCACAGCTGTCTGACCCAGCAGTGAACCTGCACAGCTGCCTGATCCAGCAGTGAACCTGCAGAGCTGTCTTACCCAGCAGTCATCCTGCACAGCTGCCTGACCAGGCAGTCAACCTGCACAGATGCATGATCCAGCAGTGAACTTGCACAGCTGCCTGATCAAGCAGTGAACCTGCACAGCTGCCTGACCCAGCAGGAAACCTGCACAGCTGCTTGTTACAGCAGGAAACTTGCACAGCTGCCTGATCCAGCACTAAACATGCACAGCTGTCTGACCCAGAAGTGAGCCTAAACAGCTGCCTGATCCAGCAGTGAACCTGCACAGCTGCATGACTCAGCACTAAACCTGCACAGCTGCATGTTCCAGCAGTGAGCCTGCACAGCTGTCTGACCCAGAAGTGAGCCTAAACAGCTGCCTGATCCAGCAGTGAACCTGCACAGCTGCATGACTCAGCACTAAACCTGCACAGCTGCCTGTTCCAGCAGTGAGCCTGCACAGCTGTCTGACCCAGCAGGAAACCTGCACAGCTGCTTGTTCCAGCAGGAAACTTGCACAGCTGCCTGATCCAGCACTAAACATGCACAGCTGTCTGACCCAGAAGTGAGCCTAAACAGCTGCCTGACCCAGCAGGAAACCTGCACAGCTGCATGACCCAGCACTAAACCTGCACAGCTGCCTGTTCCAGCAGTGAGCCTGCACAGCTGTCTGACCCAGCAGTGAACCTGCGCAGCTGCCTGTTCCAGCAGGAAACTTGCACAGCTGCCTGACACAGCAGTAAACCTGCACAGCTGCCTGATCCAGCAGTAAACTGCACAGCTGTCTGATCCAGCAGTGAATGTGAACAGCTGTCTGATCCAGCACTAAACCTGCACAGCTGCCTGAGCCAGCAGTGAGCCTGCACAACTGTGTGATTCACCACTAAACCTGCACAGCTTCCTGACCCAGCAGTGAGCCTGCACAGCTGCCGGATCCAGCAGTGAACTTGCACAGCTGTCTGACCCAGCAGTGAAACTGCACAGTTGTCTGACCCAGCAGTCATCCTGCACAGCTGCCTGACCCAGCAGTAAACCTGCAAGCTGCCTGACCCAGCCATCAACCTGCACAACTGTCTGACCCAGCAGTAAACCTGCACAGCTGTCTGACCCAGCAGTGAACCTGCACAGCTGCCTGATCCAGCAGTGAACCTGCACAGATGCACGATCCAGCAGTGAACTTGCACAACTGCCTGATCAAGCAGTGAACATGCACAGCTGCCTGACCCAGCAGGAAACCTGCACAGCTGCTTGTTCCAGCAGGAAACTTGCACAGCGGCCTGACCCAGCGGTAAACCTGCACAGCTGCCTGATCCAGCAGTAAACTGCATAGCTGTCTGATCCAGCAGTGAATGTGAACAGCTTCCTGACCCCGCAGTGAAACTGCACAGTTGTCTGACCCAGCAGTCATCCTGCATAGCTGCCTGATCCAGCCATCAACCTGCACAACTATCTGACCTAGCAGTAAACCTGCACAGCTGTCTGACCCAGCAGTGAACCTGCACAGCTGCCTGATCCAGCAGTGAACCTGCGGAGCTGTCTTACCCAGCAGTCATCCTGCACAGCTGCCTGACCTGGCAGTCAACCTGCACAGATGCCTGATCCAGCAGTGAACGTGCACAGCTGCCTGATCATGCAGTGAACCTGCACAGCTGCCTGACCCAGCAGGAAACCTGCACAGCTGCCTGTTCCAGCAGGAAACTTGCACAGCTGCCTGATCCAGCACTAAACATGCACAGCTGTCTGACCCAGAAGTGAGCCTAAACAGCTGCCTGACCCAGCAGGAAACCTGCACAGCTGCATGACCCAGCAGTAAACCTGCACAGCTGCCTGTTCCAGCAGTGAGCCTGCACAGCTGTCTGACCCAGCAGTGAACCTGCGCAGCTGCCTGTTCCAGCAGGAAACTTGCACAGCTGCCTGACCCAGCAGTAAACCTGCACAGCTGCCTGTTCCAGCAGTAAACCTGCACAGCTGCATGACCCAGCAGTGAATGTGCACAGCTGCCTGATCCAGCAGTGACCTTGCACAGCATCTGACCCAGCAGTGACCTTGCACAGCTGCCTGATCCAGCAGCGATTCTGCACAGCTGTCTTACCCAGCAGTCAACCTGCACAGCTGCCTGACCCAGCAGTGAACCTGCACAGCTGCCTGACCCAGCAGTAAACCTGCACAGCTGCCTGACCCAGCAGTAAACCTGCACAGCTGCCTGATCCAGCAGCAAATTGCACAGCTGCCTGACCCAGCACTAAACCTGCACAGCTGTCTGACCCAGCAGTGAGCCTAAACAGCTGCCTGACCCAGCAGGAAACCTGTACAGCTGCCTGTTCCAGCATGAAACTTGCACTGCTGTCTGTTCCAGCAGGAAACTTGCACAGCTGTCTGACCCAGCATTGAGCCTAAACAGCTGCCAGACCCAGCAGGAAACCTGCAAAGCTGTCTGACCCAGCAGTGAACCTGCACAGCTGCCTGTTCCAGCAGGAAACTGCACAGCTGCCTGATCCAGCAGTGAACCGGCACTGCTGCCTGATCCAGCAGTGAACCTGCACAGCTGCCTGATCCAGCAGTGAACCTGCACAGCTGCCTGTTCCAGCTGTGAACATGCACAGCTGCCTGATTCAGCAGTGAACCTGCACAGCTGTCTGACCCAGCAGTAAACCTGCACAGCTGCCTGATCCAGCACTAAACCTGCACAGCTGCCTGACCCAGCAGTGAACCTGCGCAGCTGTCTGACCCAGCAGTAAACCTGCACAGCTCTCTGACCCAGCAGTGAACCTACACAGCTGCCTGTTCCAGCAGTGAACCTGCACAGCTGCCTGATCCAGCAGTGAACCTGCGCAGCTGCCTAATCCAGCAATGAACCTGCGCATCTGCCTGATCCAGCAGTGAACCTGCACAGCTGCCTAATCCAGCAGTGAACCTGCACAGCTGCCTGACCCAGCAGTAAACCTGCACAGCTGCCTAGTCCAGCAGCAAACCTGTGCAGCTGCCTGATCCAGCAGTGAACCTGTACAGCTGCCTGACCCAGCATTAAACCTGCACAGCTGTCTTATAGCATTCATCCTGCACAGCTGCCTGACCCGGCAGTCAATCTGCACAGATGCATGATCCAGCAGTGAACCTGCACAGCTGCCTTATCCAGCAGTCAACTTGCACAGCTGTCTGACCCAGCAGTAAACCTGCACAGCTGCCTGATCCAGCACTAAACCTGCACAGCTGTCTGACCCAGAAGTGAGCCTAAACAGCTGCCTGACCCAGCAGGAAACCTGTACAGCTGCCTGTTCCAGCATGAAACTTGCACTGCTGTCTGTTCCAGCAGGAAGCTTGCACAGCTGCCTGTTCCAGCACTAAACATGCACAGCTGTCTGACCCAGCATTGAGCCTAAACAGCTGCCAGACCCAGCAGGAAACCTGCAAAGCTGTCTGACCCAGCAGTGAACCTGCGCAGCTGCCTGATCCAGCAGTCAAATTGCACAGCTGCCTGATCCAGCAGTGAACTTGCACAGCTGCCTGATCCAGCAGTGAACCTGCACAGCTGTCTTATCCAGCAGTCATCCTGCACATCTGCCTGACCCGACAGTCAATTTGCACAGATGCATGATCCAGCAGTGAACCTGCACAGCTGCCTTATCCAGCAGTCAACCTGCACAGCTGTCTGACCCAGCAGTAAACCTGCACAGCTGCCTGATCCAGCACTAAACCTGCACAGCTGTCTGACCCAGAAGTGAGCCTAAACAGCTGCCTGACCCAGCAGGAAACCTGTACAGCTGCCTGTTCCAGCATGAAACTTGCACTGCTGTCTGTCCAGCAGGAAACTTGCACAGCTGCCTGTTCCAGCACTAAACATGCACAGCTGTCTGACCCAGCATTGAGCCTAAACAGCTGCCAGACCCAGCAGGAAACCTGCAAAGCTGTCTGACCCAGCAGTGAACCTGCGCAGCTGCCTGTTCCAGCAGGAAACCTGTACAGCTGCCTGATCCAGCAGTCAACCTGCACAGCTGCCTGATCCAGCAGTGAACCTGCGCAGCTGCCTGATCCAGCAGTGAACCTGCGCACCTGCCTGATCCAGCAGTGAACCTGCACAGCTGTCTGACCCAGCAGTAAACTTGCACAGCTGCCTGATCCAGCAGTCAACCTGCACAGTTGCCTGATCCAGCAGTGAACCTGCACAGCTGCCTGACCCAGCAGTGAACCTGCACAGCTGCCTGATCCAGCACTAAACCTGCACTGCTGTCTGACCCAGCAGTAAACTTGCACAGTTGCCTGATCCAGCAGTCAACCTGCACAGCTGACTGCCTCTGCTGTTTGGTTTCAAGTATCAATAGACATCTGAGTTATCTAAGTAGAATAAATAAACTGTGAAATTCAGAGCTGACCTTGAAGAACCCTTTTGGGGGAGTTCAGAGCAGGGGAGTGTCTAGTTTTTAAAGTTAACCTTGCTGTTTATGGAATGAGCTGCCAGAGGAAGTGTTGAGGCTGATACAATTCCAACATTTAAAAGGCATCTGGATGTGTGCTTGAATAGGAAGGGTTGAGAGGGAAAAGGCCAAATGCTGGTGAATGGGACCGGACTAGTTTAGAATATCTGGTCAGCAATACATGAATTGGACAAAAGGGCCTGTTTCCATGCTGCACTGCTCTATGATTCAATGACTGGCTATTTTTAACAATCTGACATGATTAACTTACTGGACAGCTCCTTCTGTCTTCCAATTCACATCCCACCCAAAAGAAGCACTCTTTGTTCATATTCTGGGAGGACTGGAAGGTAGTCAACTACGCTTGGCATCACCATAAAATTCTATCTTTTCATCATCTTCCATGATGCAATCTTCCAACTGGAGTCAAAAAATCAGCCAAAGTTCTGGCTCCTGAATGTCACGAATGCCCACTGCAGATGGATATCGGGAGGCAGCGAGGCAAGCCTTGACTCTAATGCCACCTGAAGCAACAACAACTTATATATAGTGCCTTTAAATGTCCATAGGCACATTTCAGGAGTGTTATCACACAACCTTTGACACTGTGCCACATAAAGGAGAAGGATGGGTAGACATTAAGCAATGAATTAAAAAGAAAGAAAGAGTTGGAGAGTCTGAGAGGTTAGGGAAGAGAATTCCAGAGATATGAGGCACGACAGTTGAAGGCTCAGCATCCATGGAGGAGGAAACAAGGGATATGTAACCGGCCATGTTCAGAGGGTTCAGAGATCACCAAATGTTGCAGGGCTGGGGAAGCAGGATAGATCATTGTTACTTATTGTCTACAGCAATGTGTGCAGTTTGGTCACTAGGGTATTTGTGCTGGGATGAGTCAGAAAACATAAGAGAAATTTGTAGAGAAAGGAAAGGAATGGGCTATCTAAGCAAATAAACCAAAGGCAGAAGTTAACCTTTAAGATACACAATCATCAGTAAATAATGTAATTTTTAAAAGCTGAAAAGCCTAACTGAAATTATGGAATGCCTAGAGTCTATCTGGGAAATGCAAAGCCAGTATCACATATAATAAAAAGTCATGTACGGAAAGAATTAGGAAACTTATTATCATGCATTCTCAATGTTCTGACTTGTCAAAAGATCATATATCTTCAGGAAATCTCTCTAAGCAGCAGCAAAGAATTTGTACTGTCACTTCCTCTCTGGAAGTATCTGCTCCTCTGCTCTTAATAAATGTGTCAGAGGAGAATTTGGAACTTGCCACCAATATCCCCAGAGTTGAGCTGAAATGAAGCTGCCAGTGAGATTTATGGGCAACATGTCAAGGTCACTTTAATTAAGAAATGAATAATACTGTATGGTGAACAGAGGAAGGAGAGACACCCACCTGTGATAATATCGCAATATTCTTCTGTTAAATGTCTGTACATTCATAAATAATCATATCCTGGTGCAAAAGGTTCACAGTAATTATTGTGGCCTTTGCCTTTGATTGTGGCAAAAAAGTGTTATAAAGGGACAATTAAAATGAACAATTTGAAGAGGTTATGCGGTAATTAGTAGTTGAGATGAGTAGTTCATATTGCTTTGATCTGGATCCTCTGGGATAGAGATCTTTGGATTTGAGTTGAACTTGCCATCATTAATAGTGCTGCTGAAGAGGCATACAAAGCACTTTCTATTTGTTTGGCTATTTTCACAGAATCACAGAAAGATACAGCACAAAAACAAGCCAATTAATTCATTAAGTCTGTCCTTTTTTTTCTCTCCTGATTAACTATCCATCAATTTAATCTCACTGCCCTACTCTTTCCCCACAAATTTAAATATTCTTCTTTTTCAATCAATGGTCTCGTTTCTTTTAAAGAAGTTTGAGGGACTGCGACTTATTTCGGGGTAGAGGGTATTTTTTTCAAGTTTTTGCTCACTTCCTCTCCCATGCACTCCTCATGTGTCGGCTTTCCAGGTTCAACTGGGTTCCTATCTGGATGCCACTTAATTCCCTCTGTGTCCAAAGCAGAGGAGACTTTTTAAAGCCAGTCATGTGGGAAGGTCTATATAAAAGCTATTCCTTGTTAACTGAAATCTGAGGAAATGTCACTCAACCAGAAATGTTAACTCTGATTTCTCTCCACAGATGCTACCAGACCTACTGAGATTTTCCAGCAATTTCTATTTTTGTCTTTGATTTAGTGTCTGCAGTTATTTCAGTTTTTATTCCAATAGAGTCTGGGTATTGGTTCGTTTAGGTGGCTGCTTTGTAATATGCATGGGTTCAATTCCCTCACGTTAGCTGAGGTTACCATGAACGCTACTCTATCTTAACCTTTCCCCTTACCTGAGGCTTGGTAATCCTCAGGTTAAACCATCATCAGTTGTTTCTCTGTAATGAGAAAGCAGCTCTATGGTCTAATAAGACTAGTGACTTTACCTTTAGAGACCTGTGTACCAAATCAATTGTTCGCATAATGGGTGTAAAATCCTGTCGCAATATTTGTTGCAGAGCAGGGGAGATCTCCCAAGTCTCTGAACCGGTATTCAATCTATAATCAATAACAAGTTATTTAGTCATGACTCATAGCTTGTTGGTAGGATCTTACTGTGTGTGGTTGGCTATGTTTCTCTGCATTTAAAAACACTCAATTGTGCTGGATTCCAGCATTTGATTACACTGGAACATCCTGTGATCATGAAAGCTGCTCTATAGATGCAGATCTTTGTTTCATCATTCAAAGGCTGATCTCAGTTGAATGCTACACAGGATCAACAGGAACTGCTCCTGTATGTTCTTGATGAGCCATGAATATAATCAAGAGATCATTTAACAGGCCGCTTGGCAAATTTCCTTCAGGTACAGGAAAGCAATTGCCTGCTTCAGACAGAATACAACCATTAGATCCAAAGAATTTCTTCCAAAGGGTTTTCAGAAGCTGGTAACAGAGAGAAATATTGTTGGTGATGCGACAGAATCACCACTGTTAAATCCGTGCCAGCAGTTTTGTCATTTTTGTATGTACCTCATCATTTACATAGTGAAGGTTTGTCAATTGTCTGTTTGCATCCATGCATCGCACTTTAATACAAAGAGAAATTGAGGGAAGAGGAATTATAGATAAGAGATATTTAGGCCATGTATTAATTGCCTGAGTTATACTATTAAAGAACAAAGAACAAAGAAAATTTACTGTCCAGGAACAGGCCCTTCGGCCCTCCAAGACTGAGCCGATCCAAATGTACTGTCTAAACCTGTCGGTCAATTCCTAAGCATTTGTATCCCTCTGCGCCCCACCTATTCATGCATCTGTCCAGACGCATCTTAAATGAATCTACTATGCCTGCCTCTACCACCTCTGCTAGCAATGCCTTCCAAACGCCCACTACCCTCTGTGTGAAGTACTTGCCGCGTGCACCCCCCTTAAACTTTCCACCTCTCACATTGAAAGCATGACCTCTCGTTATTGAATCCTTCACCCTGGGAAAAAGCTTGTTTCTATCCACCCTGTCTATACCCTTCACGATTTTGTAAACCTCAATCTCCTTTTTTCTAGTGAAAATAAACCTAACCTACTCAACTTCTCTTCATAGCTAGCACCTTCCATACCAGGCAACATCCTCGTAAACCTTCTCTGCACCTTCTCCAAAGTGTCCACATCCTTTTGGTAATGTGGCGACCAGAACTATACACAGTATTCTAAATGTGGCTGAACCAGTAGTTGAGCAGTAATGAGAGGAGAAATGCTGGAAATCCTCAGTGGACCACTACCGTCTGGAAGGACAAGGGCAGCAGATATATGGGAACAATATCACCTGCAAATTCCCCTCCAAGCCATTCGTATCCTGACTTGGAAATTTATCGCCATTCCTTCAGTGTCACTGGGTCAAAACCCTGAAACTTTGTCCCTAACACCATTGTGGGATTACCTACACTAAATGGACTGGAATAGTTCAAGAAAGCCCCTCATCACCACCTTTTCAAGGGCAACTAGAGATGGGCAATAAATATTGGCCGTGCCAGCGATATCCACACCTCATGAATTCATTAAGGAAATACTTGAGCATGTATCTAATTTATTCATATGGCCTGGCCCTGTTGCCATTAACAACAACTTGGATTTATAGCGCCCTTTTTTTAATGGAGTATAACATGCCAAGGCATTTCACAGCAGCATTAACTGAAGTGGAGCCACATCTGGTGACATGGTGTTTTCTTCTATTCATTCATGTGATGTTGGCATCACTGCCAATCTCAAATTACCCAGAAAGCAGTTCAGAGTCAACCACATTTTTTGGATCCAGAGTCACATATGGGGCAGACCAGGTAAAGACGGCAGATATTCTTTTCCCTAAAGGACATGAATGAAGCAGGTGAGGTTTTACAGCAATGATTATATGGTCATCATTAGAGTAGCTTTTTAATCCCAGATTTGTTTAATTGAAATTTCACCACCTGCCTCAGTGAGATTCAAACCACTTTCATGCCCCCATCCTGGGGTTCTCGATTACTGGTCCAGCTGACATTACCCTTATATCACCCCCTCCCCTTTTAATAAAAGCTTCGTAATTGAAGTAGATTTGAAGGAGCATTTAAGAAAGAAGATAAGCGTAGAGAGGGAACTCCAAAGCTTAGGGCTTAGGAAACTGAGAGCTCAGGCACCATTGGTGCAGCCATTAAAATCAAGCAAGAGACTAGAAATGGTGGAGCGCTCAGACCTTTGAAAGCTGTAGGACTGGAGGAGGGAAGTGTGAGGCCCTGAAGGAATCAGAAGACAAGATTGAGAATTCTAAAGTTTGACAACAGGAACCCACTTGGGTCTGCAAACCTACAGGGTGGATGGTGAAGCAGGCTTGGTGTGAATTACGATACAGCCAGCAGTAGTTTGCATAGGGTTAGGGATGATTTGCAAATCACAATTTTCACTGGGCTAGAATGAGGCTAAACGGGAGAACATTTCAACTCTTGTGCATGTGTACTAACATAGAGGATTAACTGCAATATTTTAATGAGAGCTGTAAAGCAGCAGCCTTTCCTGTAATATTAATATTCATGTTGCTTCTTCTGCAAATAACATTCAGTTCTGAATGGTTATTACACTAAGCTGCATGATATTGTCCAGTGACTTCAGCAATCTCATATTATCTATGGTGTTATTCGAACCAGACCTTCCCTGGAGTAGTCTTATTGAGTGGCTTGCTCATTGACAGTCAAGGTCACCTCTGCTGTGTTTTCAACAGAACCTTCAGAATGAGAAGGGAAGTTTAATTGATTTTCTCAAGAGCATTTCAATTGATTCATATTATTGGTGGGGGGAGGAAATTAATTTCCTGCACAGCTAATGAAGTAATACTGAGTGTTATAGGGGAGCAAATCTATGTAATTTCACATTCATCTCTTGGCATGTTGCTTATATACAGTTTTAGTTTTTTCTGCTGCCTATACCTTGATTTACATCGAATCTCGATCCACTGTCATCCCTACTGCTCAAGCACTGTCTTGATTTTAAAATTCTCAAATGCCTCTATGGCCTCACCTCTTCCTATTGCTGTAATCTCCCTCAGCAACACCCCACCCTATCACTGTAATCTCCCTCAGCAACACCCCACCCTATTGCTGTAATCTCCCTCAGCAACACCCCACCCTGTTGCTGTAATCTCCCTCAGCAACACCCCACCCTATCGCTGTAATCTCCCTCAGCAACACCCCACCCTATCACTGTAATCCCCCTCAGCAACACCCCACCTTATCGCTGTAATCTCCCTCAGCAATAGCCCACCCTATTGCTGTAATCTCCCTCAGCAACACCCCACCCTATCACTGTAATCTCCCCCAGCAACACCCCACCCTATTGCTGTAATCTCCCTCAGCAACACCCCATCCTATTGCTGTAATCTTTCTCAGCAATACCCCACCCTATCACTGTAATCTCCCTCAGCAACACCCCACCCTATCACTGTAATCTCCCTCAGCAACACCCCACCCTATTGCTGTAATCTCCCTCAGCAACACCCCACCCTATTGCTGTAATCTCCCCCAGCAACACCCCACCCTATCACTGTCATCTCCCCCAGCAACATCCCACTCTATCGCTGTAATCTCCCCCAGCCACACCCCACTCCATCATTGTTATCTCCCCCAGCAACAACCCATCCTATCGCTGTTATCTCCCTCAGCAACACCCCACCCTATCACTTTAATCTCCCTCAGCAACACCCCACTCTATCACTGTAATTTCCCCCAGCCATATTCCACCCTATCACTGTAATCTCCCTTAGCAACACCCCACCCTATCACTGTATCTCCCCTAGCCACACCCCACCCTATCCCTGTAATGTCCCCCAGCCTACTCCACCCTATCGCTGTATTCTCCCCCAGCCACACTCCACCCTAACGCTGTAATTTCCCTCAGCCACACACCACACTATCTCTTCGGTCACACCCCATCCTATCGCTATAATTTCCCCCAGCAACACCCCACCCTATCGCTGTAATCTCCCCCAGCAACACCCCACTCTATCGCTGTAATCTCCCCCAGCCACACCCCACTCCATCATTGTTATCTCCCCCAGCAACAACCCATCCTATCGCTGTTATCTCCCTCAGCAACACCCCACTCTATCACTTTAATCTCCCTCAGCAACACCCCACTCTATCACTGTAATTTCCCCCAGCCATATTCCACCCTATCACTGTAATCTCCCTTAGCAACACCCCACTCTATCACTGTATCTCCCCTAGCCACACCCCACCCTATCCCTGTAATGTCCCCCAGCCTACTCCACCCTATCGCTGTATTCTCCCCCAGCCACACTCCACCCTAACGCTGCAATTTCCCTCAGCCACACACCACACTATCTTTTAATCTCTTCGGTCACACCCCATCCTATCGCTATAATTTCCCTCAGCCACACCCCATCCTTTCGCTGTTATCTCCCTCAGCCACATCCCATTTTAGTGCTGTCATCTCCCCAGTCCTATGCCATCCTATCGCTGTAATCTCTCTCAGCAACACCCCATCCTATCACTGTAATCTCCCCTAGCAACTCCCCACTCTATTGCTATAATCTCCACAATCCACATCCTATTGCTGTCTCTGTAATTTCCTCCAGGATCAACCATCCCCATCTCTCTTATCTCCCCAGGCATACTTTATCTGTGTAATCTCAGCCAACCTAGCTGCTCTAATTCTAACCTCTTGAGCATTACCTCTTTGAATCACTTCACTATTTCTGTCATCAAGTGCCTAGGTCCTATGGTCTGGAACACACTCACTGTGCTCTTTCTCACACTGTATCAATATTTTGTTTTAAGACTCTGTGTAAGAGCTATCACTTTGGCCATCTGACCCAACATCTGTTTCCATATGAGACATTTTATTACTTAAAAGGCATCATGTGAATATAATTCATGTTGTTATTTTCAGTCACAAGTATGGAGGGTCTTGCAGCACAGTGATAGTGTCCTTACCTCTGAGATAGGAGACATAGTTTGAGTCATACCTGGTCTGGAGGTATGAGATAACATACTTGGCCAATTTGTGTTTAAAAAGCACCAGTCACAACTATAAGGTCTTTGTGGTGCAGTGGTACTGTTTCCTTTTGGGCTAAGAGTACCAAGTTCAAATCCCATCTGCTCCAGAGGTACAGAGTCATAGAGATGTACGGCATGGATACAGACCACTTGGTTCAATTTGTCCTTGCCAATCCTCAATATCCTTAATTAACCTAGCCCCATTTGGCCCATTTCCCTAGAAACCTTTCCTATTCATGCACCCATCCAGATGCCTTTTAAATGTTGTAATTGTACCAGCCTCCTTTGGCAACTCATTCCTCTGCGAGAAAAGGTTGCCCCTTAGGTCCCTTTTATATCTTTCCCCTCTCACCTTAAGTCTATGCCCTCTAGTTTTGGATTCCCCTACCCTAGGGAAAAGACCTTGACATTTCACCCGATTCAGCCCTCATGATTTTATAAACTTCTGTAAGGCCACCCCTCAGCCGTACCATCTCCGAAAACATAGCGGAAGCAGAAGTTGTGAGAGTTCTTGTGAGGGTGGCTGTGTCCCTATCTGTGAGCTAGGTGGCCTGAGTTCAAATCCCTCCTGCTTTCCAGTAGTCTGTTGTAACATTTCTGAATAGGTCGGTTAAAAATATCTATAAAATGTTTGAAAGGATTTAATGAACCATAACAGAATTTCCAGCACTGGCGCCCCTTGTGCTCAATATCTGGACTTGATCAGAGGGAAGCTTCAAATGCTGCCCGCTTTTAAAGGAGTGAGTGCTATTTTGCTGTTGTTTATTTTTCCAGCATCTTTTCCATGCTGATCTGTATTCTTTTATTGCTGTTTCATTTTACCTTATTCCCAATCGCTTTTTGGCCCGAACATTATGAGAGACATCACAGGGTAGCAGGTTGTCAAACAGGTCAGGAGAAACTAAACGATGAAGGGCTTATGCCTGAAATGTCGACTCCAGCTCCTCGGATGCTGCCTGACCTGCTGTGCAGCGCCACACTTTTCAAGTCTGACTCTCCAGCATCTGCAGTGCTCACTTTCTCCCAGGTGAAACTAGATGACTCATGGCAGGATCTTAATGTGAAGTGAAGCAACTAAGTAAGAAATAATAGAGAAAGAAACAAGCCAAGCAATACAAAACATGAAACAAAATCAGGGGGTAGGGGTTATGAGTTCATTCCTTTTAGGTGCTGCCATTCAAATCTCCCTGAGACTGATCTTCAATTTCTTTACTTGTCTCATTAGCTCTCCCTTTGGCCTGCATCATGACCTTCTTTGTCCTTTAATCTCTACTACCCATCAATCTACCACAGACCTTCTCATTTCTTCTCCTTTCTGCCCATCCTTTTCTCACTTAGAACACGGAACATAGAAGAGTACAGAACAGAACAGGGCCTTCAGCTTACAATGTTGTGCCGAGGATTAATCCTAATCTGAAATAAAATAACCTAACCTACGCACCCCTCAATTCACTGCTATCTATTTGCATATCCAGCAGTCGCTTAAATGTCCCTAATGACTCTGCTTTCACCACCACCGCTGACAATGCATTCCATGCGTTCACAACTTTCTGCATAAAGAATCTACCTCTGATGTCTCCTCTATATCTTTTTTCTAATATCTTAAAATGATGACCCTTCATACCAGTCAATCCTGCCCTGGGGAAAAGTCTCTGGCTATTAACTCTATCTATGCCTCTCATTACCTTGTACACCTTGATCAGGTCACCTCTCTTCCTCCTTCTCTCGAGAAAGAAAAGTCCGAGTTTAGTCAACCTTTCTTTGTAAGACAAGCCCTCCAATCCAGGCAGCAACCTCGTAAACCTTCTTTGCACCTCTACAAAGCCTCCATATCTTTCCTATAATAGGGTGGCCAAAACTGGATACAATATTCCAAGTGTGGTCTCACCAGGGTTTTGTAGAGCTGCAGCAAAACCTTGTGTCTCTTAAACTCAATCCCCCTGTTAATGGAAGTCAAAATACCATATGTTTTCTTAACAATCCTATCCACTTGGGTAGCAACTTTTAGGGATCTATGCATTTGAACACCAAGATCCCACTGTTCCTCCACACTGCCAAGAATCCTGACTTTAATCCTATATTCAGCATTCAAGTTCAACCTTCCAAAATGCATCACTTTGCATTTATCCAAGTTGAACTCCATCTGCCATTTCTCAGCTCAGCTCTGCATCCTGTCAATGTCACGCTGCAGTCTGCAACAGCCCTCGATATTATCAATGGCACCTCCAACCTTTGTGTAATCGTCAAATTTACTAATCCACCCTTCAACCTTCTCATCCAAGTCATTTATAAAAACTACAAAGAGCAGAGGCCCAAGAGCAGAGCCTTGTGGGACATCACTCACCACTGACCTCCAGCAGAATACATTCCATCTACAAGCACTTTCTGCCTTCTGTCAGCCAACCAATTTTGAATCCAGTCAGCCAAATCTCCTTGTATCCCATACCTCCTGACATTATGAATGAGCTTACCATGGGGAACCATATCAAATGCTTTGCTGAAGTCCATGTACACCACATCCACTGCCCAACCTTTGTCAACCTGTCTCGTCACCTCTTCTAAGAACTCAATAAGAGTTGTGAGGCATGATTTGCACCTCACAAAGCCATGCTGACTGTTTTTAATCACGCTATGCTTTTTCAAATAGTCACAAATCCTATCCCTCAGAATTCTTTCCAAAACCTTGCTAACTACAGATGTAAGACTGACTGGTTTGTAAGTGCCAAGAATTTCCCTATTTCTCTTCTTGAAAAGAGGAACAACATTCGCCTCCCTCCAATCCTCCGGTACGACTCCCGTGCTGAAGCAAAGATATTTGCCAGTGCCTTAGCAACCTCCTTTCTCGCTTCCCGGAGTGACCTAGGATAAATCTGGTCTGGCCCTGGGGACTTGTCAATTTTAATATTTGCCAAAATTCCCAGCACATCAACTTCATCAATCTTGATCTGCTCAAGCCTGTTTCCCAGCTCCTCAAGTTTCTCATTCACAATAAAGTACTTTTCCTTAGTGAACACCGAGGTACAAAGCTCATTTAGGGTTTCCCTTACCTGCTCAGACTCCGTGCATAAGTTCCCTCGCTATCCCTGACTGGCCCTACCTTCTCCCTGATCATTCTCTTGTTCCTCACAATGCTTTTGGGTTCTCCCTAATCCTCCCCCCCAAGCCTTTTTTGTGCCCCCTCCTGGCTCTCCTCAATCCATTTTTGTGATCCTTTCTAGTAAGCCTGTAATCTGCTATAGCTGTGCTGGATCCTTGCTTCCTCCACCTTATGTAAGCTGCCTTCTTCCTTTTGATGAGAAGCTCCTCTGTTCTCGTCATCCAAGGCTCCTTAATCTTACCCCTTCTTACCTGTCTCAGAGGAACAAATTTATGCATCACTTGCAACAACTGCTGCTTAAACAGTTTCCACATGTCTTTTTTTTAGATTCGATTCTCTACAGTGTAGAAACAGGCCCTTCGGCCCAACAAGTCCACACCGCCCCTCCGAAGAGAAACTCACCCAAACCCAGTCCCCTACCCTATATTTACCCCTAACTAATGCACCAACACTATGGGCAATTTAGCATGGCCAATTCACCTGACCTGCACATTTTGGATTGTGGGAGGAAACCGGAGCACCCAGAGGAAACCCACGCAGACACAGGAAGAATGTGAAAACTCCACACAGACAGGCAGGAATCGAACCCAGGACCCTGGTGCTGCGGGGCAGCAGTGCTAACCACTGAGCCACCATGCCGCTCATATGTGCCCTTTCTATGGAACAATTGCTCCCAATCTGTACTTCCCAATTTCTGTCTGATAGCGTCATAATTTCCTTTTCCCCAATTAAATATCTTCTCTCGGTAACTGCTCCTTTCCCTCCGCTGCTATGGTAAATGTGAGGCAGTTATGGTCACTGTCATCAAAGTGTTCTCCCACCACGATATCTGACATCTGTCCTGGCAAACTGCCAACACCAAATCCAAAATGGACTCTCCCCTCGTCGGCACGACTAAGGAAACCCTCCTGAACACACCTGACAAAAATGGCTCCATCCAAACCATATACACTAAGGAGGTTCCAGTCAATATTGGGAAAGTTGAAGTTACCCGTAACACCAATCCTGCTACATATGTTTTTTTCCAAAATCTGCTCCCTTGCTGTTCCTAACTTCCACCCATACTGACTCAGTAGACAAACCTTCCTCAACAACCTTCATTTCTGTAGCTGTGATGCACTCTCTGATTAGCAATGCTACACCCCCTCCTATTTCTCAACCCCCCCACTCCCCCCCACCCCCCCCCCCCCCCCTGTTCTTTTTAAACATTCGAAACCCTGGAACGTCTAGCAACCATTCCTGCCCCTGTGAAATGCACGTCTCCATTATGGCCGCAACATCATAGTCCCAAGTACTGATTCCATACTCTAAGTTCATCGCTCTTATTTCTGACACTCCTTGTGTTAAAGCAGACATACTTTAACCAATCCTTTTGTTTCATCACATGAAAAACCTCCCTAATAGATTCACACATCCTGTCACTGCCCCACCTACAACTAACCCCCCTCTCAGATATGTAGCTCTGGTTCCCACCACTCCCGCCAAACTAGTTAAAACCCTCCCAAACCACACAAAAAAATCTCCCACCAGGACACTGATGCCCCCTCCAATTCAGGTGCAACCCGTCCTTCTTGTACAAGTCCCACCTTCCCCAGAAGGTATCCCAATGGTCTAAGCATCTGAAGCCCTACCTCCTGCACCAGCCTCACAGGTTGTGTTTAGCTGCACTCGCTGCCTGTTCCTCACATCACTGTCCTCGTGGTACCGGTAGCAGACCTGAGATCACTACTCTACTCATCCTGCTTTCCAGCTTCCAACCTAGCTCTCTGTAGTCACTTTTCAGATCCTCAATCTCTTTCCTGGCTATGTCATTGGTGCCAATATATACCACGATTTCTGGCTGCACACCCTCCCCCTTCAGATCTCACCCACTTAAAAACAATCACTTACCTTTCCCAGTAGCCCTCGCTTCTCTCCACCCTCTCTCCTCGCCACTCTGTGAAGAAAAAGGGGCCCAAAACTTGCTCAAAACCCATTCCATTTCTAACTTATCTCTGTCCTGACTAAATGTTCCTGCCTGTCTCTCTTTCTCTTTACACTGATGCTGCCAGCTCTGCTGAGTGCTTCCAGTATATCGGCTTTTACTTCAGATTTCTAGCATTAGCAGTATTCTGCTTTTGTAACTATGCTGCTCAAAACATACCTCTCTGGCCATTCTTTCATTTATCTGTCCCACTATCTCTTTTAGTTATTTTACCCAGCTTATAGTCCAACAGGCTCATTTTGAATTTTCCCACATAGATGAAATAGTCAAGAAAGCACAATAATGCCTCTTCTTCCTCAGGCAGTATCCAAAATGGCTGAGGGGAACCACCACAGAGGATCCCTGCTCTGACCGTCAGTTCCCTTTCCTCCTCCGACAGTAACCCAGCTGTCCTTATCCAGCCAAAATGGCTGAGGGGAAATTTGGCATGTCCATAAGGAATCTCACCAACTTTACAGATGCACCATAGAAAGCATAATGTCCGGGTGCATTACGGTCTGGTCCGGCAACTGCTCTGCCCAGGACTGTAAGAAACTGCAGAAAGCTGTGTGCACAGTCCAGACCATCACAGAAGCCAACCTCCCATCCATGGACTCCATTTACACTTCTCACTGCAGCAGAAAGGCTGCCAATATCATCAGGAAGACCCCTCCCACCCCGGTAATGGTCTCCCACAACCCGTCCATCAGGCAGGAGAAACAGAAGCTTGAACACACGTAACAACAGGTTTAAGAACAGCTTCTTCCCTGCTGTTATTACATTGATGAATGGAGTCTCCAATTTCAAATAATATTGATCTCATTAATGTTGATCTTGCTTTGCACATGTCCTGTCCAGTGTAACTTATATGGCTCGCTTTGTCTACGCACACTATGATCTGTATGTCCTTGTTTGCTATGATCTGCCGATATTGCTCACAAAACAAAGTTTTTCACTGTACTTAGGTACACACAACTACGATAAATCAAACCAATCAAATAAAATCATAAGCTTTTGGTGCATTGCTCCTGTCGAAAGGACAGCGTTCCAAAAGCTTGTGATTTTAAATAAACCTGTTGGACTATCACTTAGTGCCATGTTACTTCTAACTTTGTCCACTCCATTCGAACATCAGCACCTCCACAATTTAATTATTTGGCAACCATTCAATCTTTGTAAACCCTGTTAAATTACACCTCCTCTTTCAACATAATATAGTAATTTTAACAGCAAACTTAGACATTTTGTTTGTAATCATTTCATCAAGGTCATGATTAAATGTATGAATAGCCCTTGTATCAGGATTTATGTTTTTACCATTGCTCTAGTCACCCCTCTCTTGGACTGAGTCATCCTTATTCAAAGACTGCTCTCCGTTTTATTTTGTCAAATCAATTTTCTATCCAATTTACTGCTTCACCTCCAAATGCACAAAACTTTTGTATTTGCTATAAATCTTTGTAACAGACTGCTCAAACATTGTTTGCAGAGACAGAACAACAACCCTTCGTCCGGTAGTCCAATTATATCTCTCAACTCCATGCTGAAAGAAAGGGAAGGGCCAGATCATGGAGCAACACAATAAATAGACTGGAGATCTGAACTAAAGACTGAAATTGCTGGAGAAACTCAGCAGGTCTGGCAGCATCTGCAAGGAGAAAAGAGAAATAATGTTACGATTGGGAAATTGTGGTACGATTAAAACACAAAGGCTGAGAGTTTTGAGATTGAGGTATTTCTGGTCTGGTGGTCAGTGTTGCTTAGTCCAAGAAATATGTGAGGCATAATCATCATTTAATCAAGAAGAGTTTTGTACGTTTAATCAAATCAATCATTTTGCATTCCTCTTTTAACAATAAAGATTAATGATTAGCATAAAAACCAAAGGAACTCAGATGCTGGAAATCAGAAACAAAAAACAGAAATTGCTGGACAAGCTCAACAGGTCAGGCAGCATCTGTGGAGTGTTCTGTGGAAGGATCTTGGACCCAAGACATTAACTCTAATTTCGCTCCACTAATGAGTAGCATGTTCCATTATTGATGTCTAACTAGTCTGCAATTAGCAGATCTGCACCTCTGATTTACCTTAAAGAATTTATGGTCTTCCAGTATAATCTATGTTTACAAGAAGTGAGTAAACAAGTCACAGGTGGCACATTACCAACTCTCAATGAATGTTTTGGAACTTTCACCTCAACACTCAACTGAAGATTTATTAAATCAGGAATTTTATAATTGCTTATTCATCCAAACTTTATTTCTACATTAGATAATTGCTCTTACAGATATAAATCTTGAGGAATTTACTTGAAGGTTGATCCTGGCAAGGCTTTGTTCTTCCTTCATGCTTTTCCGATATGAAGATACCCATATTGAAGTCCATTGTAACTTTGGGTGATGACACGTAAATGTGTGGCAATGAATTAGTCACCCATTACATATAACGCTCAATTTTCACCATGCAAGTGAAAGGTTGAAAAATTAGGTATATTTTCCCCAAGCAGCCAAAGTTATAATCTGCGATATTAAATCACAGCAATTTTTCTCACGTTAGGAAAATACTCCATTTATTTTTAATTTATTTTATATATATGACTAATCTCTGAAGTAACACAAAAAGTACTCTTTCTTCTTGTTTCGATTTCTTTTTCAAGCACATAAGATTAGGTTCAAATATTTCTTCTGTCTGCCTAAATATTTTCCATTTTTGTCATATATGTTTCTCTTTCAACATGTTCTGTAATTCGATCTTCCTCAATTCATGCGTGATGATCTACATTTGCAGTGACCGCTTTTGTGTTGTAGCTTAAAAATGTGTTGCTGGAAAAGCGCAGCAGGTCAGGCAGCATCAAAGGAGCAGGAGAATCGACGTTTCGGGCAGAAGAATCCTGAAGAAGGGCTTATGCCCAAAACGTCGATTCTCCTGCTCCTTTGATGCTGCCTGACCTGCTGCGCTTTTCCAGCAACACATTTTTAAGCTCTGATCTCCAGCATCTGCAGTCCTCACTTTCTCCTAGTTGCTTTAGTGTTGTAACCAGGTACATTAACCTTCATTAGTTTCTGCCTTTTCCCCATTACATTCAACTTAATGACCCTTCGTCTTACGATTGTTGAAAGTCACAAACACTCCATCTGCTGCTCACTTCTGATAGTCTGGGAAGTATCACTGTCATTAAGGCTTCTGTCATGGTCTGTTCCTTTAATAAACTGAGGTAGGAAGCAGTCTTGCATAAAATTGATAATATTGTATGTTTTCTTCCTACTCAATAGCTGACTAATTATTACAAATGAAAATCTAATTGATTCACAATGTATTTGTGACATAACCAATGCTCAGTATGATTATTTTAGAACATATCAATTTCATGTAGTCTGGTTAATATAATTTACCAAAGTTAATCCTGGTCACTAATCAATAATGCCTCCCTGCTCATGACCTTGTGAACATTCTGTATTGCTGATGCCCTCTTGTCATGGCTGACTGTACTAATTGAATGTCTGGACTAGATTGTAAACTGAGAGACAATGGCAACAGTTGCAGTGAAATGGTGCCTGCACATCTCTAGACGCCACTTTTGCTTCTGCGGGTAGCAATAGCAATTATTACAAGGCTACTGGACCAGGCTGCTACATAACAGGGTGAGGAACCAGAAAGGACCCACATCTAAATCAGTTGGAATGAGGAAATTGAATCCCTTGCTGTCGAGCCTTCTGAGCTAACTGATTTCATCAGAGACCCTATAAAGACTGTTGTGGTAGCAGCCTGCGTGATGACAAGGTCTGGTGTGTGGGAGAAGGTGCTCAGGTCGTGAAATTTGTAGGGTTCCCAAGTGGAAAATGAGATGCTGTCCCTGCAACTTGCACTGAGCTTTGCCGAAACACTGCAGCAAGCCTGAGACGGAGATAGTGGCCAGGGAACAGGGTGGGGTGTTGAACTGGCAGGCAACCAGAAGCTCAGGGACATTTTTGCAGGCAGAGAGTGGGCGTTCCACAAAGCAGTTCTGTTTCCCTCCTACAGCAATGATACGGTCCCCCGGTCCACACCTACCACCCCGCCAGCCTCTGCACCCAAAGGATTGTAAACTACCATTTCCACCACCTCCAGAGGGATTCCACCACCAAACGCATATTCCCCTCCCCTCCCTTGTCAGCCTTCTGCAGGGACTGTTCCCTCCTTGGTCCACTCCTCCTCCATTTCCAATGTCTTCAGACACCCCCATGGGACATTCCCTTGCAATCGCAGAAGGTGTAAAACCTACCCATTTACCTCCTCCCTCCTCACCATCCAAGGCCCCAGATATTACTTCCAGGTGAATGCAGCGATTTACCTGCACTTCACTGAATGTAGTCCACTGTATTGGCTATTCTCTACATCAGAGAGACCAAATGTAAACTCAGGGCACGTTTCGCCGAGCATCTCAGCCAGGCCCACAGGGGCCGACCTGATCTCCCAGTCATGGCCTATTTTAATTCCCTTTTCCACTCACTTTCCGACATGACCATCCTTGGTCTCCTCCATTGCCAAAGCGAATCAGACTGCACACTGGAGGAACAGCACCTCATCTTGCACCTAGGCAGCCTCCAGCCTGAAGAACTCAACATTGAGATCTCAAATTTCAAATAACTCTCTTCCTATCCCCTGACCCTCCCTTCCATTCCTCTGATCAACCCTTCCTTCCAGCTACCAATCGGATTCATTCCTCAAATTGACCATCCAGATAGTACCGTCTACCTATGTTGGACTTATCCCTACCTCACCATCCTGCCCCCACTACTCCTTTATTTGCAGCTCCCCCGTACACCCACCCCCATACCGAAAAAGGGTTATACCCGAAACGTTGACTTCTCAACCTCCTGATGCTGCCTGGCTTGTTGTGGTATTCCAGCCTCCTGTTTGTCTACCATGTGGTCTGGTCTACATTGGAGAATCAAAGTGCAGAACTGCTCAGAGTGAAGATGGCCTTGGCCAGGTGGAGGAGGGGGCTGGTGGAGCCTTTCTTTCCAGGTAGAAGCAGAGAGCCCTGAGGCCATCTTGACCGTGTACAGATGAACCTTGATTATCCAGCATTCGAATAACTGAACTTCGGATCATCTGAGTAACAACGCAACGTCCTGATGCGTGGCTAACTATATTATCCAGCATTGATTAGCCGGCATTCGATTAATCCACTGAAATACTCCCCGTCTGTGTCCTTTGGATAATTGAGTCTCCTCTGTAAAGGGAAAAGGAGATGGCTGGAGCCCACAAACTAGAAATTCAGAAACTGGTGTAAAGTGTCAGAAGAATACGGATGGATGGAAGTGGGAAGGGACTGGACAAGGAGAGAAATTTCCTGTCACGATAGGAAGAAATGAGTCCTGTGGGATAGGAGCAGGCAGAAACAATGAGTCTGTCCAGACAGAACTGTTAGTGGATTTTGGGAAGGAGATAGAAGTGAACCGTGTGGGTTTGGGGGCTTGTGAGCTTGGAGGCAGTGGGAGGGAGATCACCAAAAGAAATGAGATTAGTAACCATTGTGGATATGATAGCCCGGTGCCCATGGTGGAGTCATGGTCCAGGGGGAGATAGGAGGAGGCATCTGTGAGTTGGCACTCAGCCTCCACAGCTTGAAGGTGAGTACACCAGAGAACAACAGCACCACCCTTGTCAAATGGTTTGATTACAAAAGTCAGGGTTGGATCTGAGAGCATACAGTGCAGTCAATTCAGAGGGAGATAGGTTTGAATGGTTGAGGGGGTCAGAGAAATTAGGGTGACCAATGTCTTGTCGACAGTTCTAGATGAACAGATCGATTGCAGGTCAAAGGCCAGAGGGAAGTGTCCAGGTGAAGGGAGAAGACTGGAGGTGGGTGAAGGGGTCTGTGGGACAGGGAGAGGACTCTTGTTCAAAGAAATAGGGCACAAAGATGGATCCACACTCATATGCACATTCTGGGCCAGTGTCTCCTCAGCACTGGCTCAGAGCTGCTCTGTCACATTTCCCCACCACCTCAGTTCCACTTCATCCTCCTGCTCATTTGAGGTTGTAACAAGGAACTTTTTCTTTTCCTTTCAGGCATTGACACCTTCCTCCTCTCCCCTTCCCTCTGGCTCCATTTCCTCTACTAACCCCACCTCCTGTTTATTTATTTTCCCTTCTGACCTTCCGCTCTCTGATGCTAAACCTTCTGTTCTCAGCAACAGTCTTAGTTTCATCCCTCTGTGCTCCCACCTTAATGAATCAAACCTGACATTGAACTCTTCTTCCATTGCCTTAACCTCCTGATGAATTTCTCCAGCAATTTCTCTTTTTGTTTCTGATTTCAGTTCTTTAGGTTATTCTAAAGTCTTACCAATGACTGAGGTCAGGCTAACCGACCCATAGTTTCCCATCTTCTGCTTCCCTCCCTTGTCAAACAAGGGTGTTGGATTAACCATTTTCAAGTTCTCTGGGATCCTCCCTGACTCCAGTGATTCCTGAAAAATCACTGTCAATGCTTCTACAATCTCCTCAGCTATCTCCTTCAGAACTCTGGGATAGAGACCATCTGGTCCAGGTGATTTGAGAACTTCCAGCTTCTCCAGCACCTTTTCCTTTGTGATGGTCATTACACTCACCTCTGCCCCCTGACTCTCTTGAAGTTCTGGTGTGTTACTGGTGTCTTCCACTGTGAAAACTGATGCCAAATAGCTATTCAGTTCCTAACCATTCCTTTGTTCTTTATTACTATTTCTCCAGCCTCATTTTCCAGTACAGGTAGTTCTTCTATAAGTGATGGGTTCTTGTGTAACCCTACATTATAGAAAAATCCTGCTTTAGAAACAGCGCTTAAAGAGTTGGCGATGTAATCAAGTTACAGTCAATACGTTTTAAAAGTTTGTGCTTTGGAAACAATGTCCCCAATTTGTCTAATCACATTACAGAGAATTTGTGTTAATGAAACGTACATTATAGAAGAATGACCTTTAGTCAAATGTCCACTCCTGCCCCGTCTTATATTTTAAAAAGTTAAAATACTTTTGCAATCTTCTTTTATGTTACTATCTAGTTTACCTTCATATTTCATCTTCTCCCATTTATAGCTTTTTTAGTTGTCCTCTGTTGGTTTTTAAAGGCTTCCCAATCCTTTGGGCTTCCCACGAATCTTCACCACATTGTATGCTTTATCTTTTGTCTTTATGCTATGACTTCCCATGTCAGCCATAGTTGCCTCAGCCTCCCCTTATTATGTTCCTTCTTCCTTGCAATGAATTTCTGCTTTGCCTGCTCCAGACACTCCTGCTATTGCTGCCCCACCATTTTCCCAGGTAGGCTCCTCTTCCAACCAGCTCCTTCCTCATGTCTTTGTAGTTAGCTTTCCTCAATTGTAATACTGTTACATCTGATTGCTGCTTTTCCCTCTCAAACTTCAGGGTCAATTCTATCATATTATGGTCAGTACTTCCTAGAGGCTCCTTCAACTTAAGTTCACCTTAATCAAACCTGCCTCATTACACATCACCAAATCCAGAAATCAAGTGGGCTCTACCAGAAGCTCGAAAAAAAACATCCCGTAGACAGTCCACGAATTCGTTTGTTTGAGATCCACTCCCAATTTGATTTTCCCAGTCCACCTGCATATTGAAGTCCCCCATGGTTATTGTAATCATCCCCTTTTTGCATGCGTTTTCAATCTCCTGATTCACTTTCTGTCCCACATCCTGACTACTGCAAGGAGATGTTCTCAAACAGTTACAATAGATTTGTAGGATAACCAAATCAAAGGAAGATTAAGCAGGTGAAAGCTGTTGTAACTTAATTCTGAATGAGCTAATTAATCTGTGTGTATGTATATTATCAAGAATCTTATTGTCTTGTGGTCATAAATAGGATAATCTACATATAGCTGAATGATGTTTACACCCTCACAGATAATTTCTCATTTGCTTTTAATGGTTTACCACTATATGGCTTGTCTATCAAATAGTCAGTTCATGATTACTTATTCATGGACATCATCATTCGTTATTAAGTGCAAATTCCTTTAAAGTCCCATGGGATTTTTACATTTGATTGTACCATAAATCTGCACAAAGCCCTCAGATTATGGAATAACCTATTATAGGAGAATGCAGACTTTTGAGATGTGATTTCATTTTGACAATTTCAATGATTTAATAGCATATAGAAGGTAAGAGAGGATTGTTTCCAGCATGCTTTATGGGCACTTTGTGGTTTCCATGTTAATCTATTGGGTCATTGATCCCTTCACAGATTCCTGGTACTCTGGGGTTTGGGTGACTGCACTTATACTCTTCGAAGGTTACTCTGTTTTTACTGGGCTAATGCTAGGCTATCCTTAGTGTCTAACATACCTTGATTGTCCTGATGCAACAGTAAGGTTCTGTCTTTCACTACTGCAACACTTTATTTAACCATTATTGAAAAAAAACACTCTTAGAACACAGGTGTAGAACATAGAACAATACAGCACAGGAACAAATCAAACCAATCCCTTCTGCCTGCCATTGGTCCATAACGCTCCATTCCTTGAATATTCATGTGCTTATCTAAAAGTCCCTTAAATGCCCCTATTGTATCTGCCTTCAACACCATGCCGGTAATACGTTCCTACAACTCTGAGTAAAAAAACTTGCCCTTCACATCTCCTTTGAACTTTCCCCCTCTCATCTTAAATGCATGGTCTCCAATTTTAGATATTTCAACTCTGGGATAATGATTCTGACTGTCAATCCTATCTATGCATCTCATAATTTTATAGACTCTATCAAGCATCCCCTCAGCCTCTGCTGCTCCAGAGAAAATAGCCTGGGTTTTCCAAGCCTCTTCTTATAGCTCATACCTTCTAATCTAGACAGCATCATGGTAAACTCCTTTTGCACCCTCTCCAAGCCTCCACATCCTTCCTGTAATGTGGTCACCAGCACTGAATGCAATACTCTTCGACAGTGTTTTCCTTTATTGCGCTCTTCTCTCTAGACATTGTCCATTCATTTGTGGGATGTATGCATCACCAGCTTGGCCATTTATTCATTTATTGCCAATCCCTAATTGCCCAAAAGGCTGTTAAGAGCTAACAACATTGCTGTGGGCCTGGAGTCACATGTGAGTGGATTGGATAAGGATGGCAGATTTCCTGGTTTCTGTTTTGCCACAGATGAGAATTATTCAGTCGTAGACAGGCTTGCAAGGCAACAAGACTATATGTCTCTCTTTTTCTCAGTGAGAAACAAAAAATCCTTAAAGTAAACTTGTTAAAGAAATAGCTCAGTAAAGCCTTTCCTAAGAATCAGCAAAAGTTCCAGGAATCAATATTTCAAATCTCCTCATAAAATCTGAAAACTGATCGTCTCACTTAATCATAAGGTCTTGCAAACCTGCTCCACGTTACCAGAACCAATGTTCTTCCATTGTTCTGGAGCTGCTGCCAACAGGATCATGTTGTCAAGAAACCGAAGGAACAATGGAAAAAGATTGGTCTCTTGATCAACAAGGTTTCCTTATTTTTTTCCACTCACAATTGCTCTATGGAACTGTGTATCTTGCCCTCTCTGTGTAGGAGTATTTGTAGATTGGGATTAAGGCACGGTGGCTCAGTGGTTAGCGCTGGTGACTCATAATGCTCGGGACCTGGGTTCAAATCTCAGCCTCAGGTGACTGTGTGTGGAGTTTGCACATTCTCCCTGTGTCTGGGTGGGTTTTCTCCCACAGTCCAAAAGATGTGCAGGTTAGGTAGATTGGCATTGGGAAAATATAGAGTCAGAGGGTGCTGTTTGGAGAGTTGTTGGGGCAACTGGCTTGTTTCCACATTGTAGGGATCCTAATAAAAAAAATTCCTAGCTTACACTTCTGGCACAGCTCATGGAATAATGGGGTTTGATGTCCGGTGCACTCCTCTCACTCCAGTTAACACACTACAGTGCATTGGCTCTTCACAATCTATCCATCTTACATAAACTAAGAAAGCCTGTGATAATCAATACTATATCTCAGAATACATGCAATGTTTTTGTATTTAATTTAATAATTCATCTGCATTCATCATTATATCTGTATCCTGATTCTTTATATAATAATTCAGTAATTACACAGCAAAACACGCGACTGACTTCAATAAATTGTCTGGGTTCAGAATAAGTCGCATAAAAATGGCCTCAATGAAGAAGACTTATTTATGAATAAAATTTTAATTAGCCAAAGTATTGTGAAATTGCTTTCCTGATATGTTTATGCAATATTTCTTCACAAACTCCAAGGTAACACTCCAAGGTAAGAATTTTAATTTCATGCTGCTTTGACCATTGTTGCAACCTCCAGCATTGAACTGTTTAAATATTAAACCATATTAACAAGCAAAGTCATATCACATTCTGGTGATCCTGGAGATATACCTATTCAAACAGCTGTTTGAGCAGCAGTAAATTGAAGAGGTAGGTGGACTGGGAATGGGGAAAATGTACAGTGGATATTGTGAAGGAATGCAAACAGCATTGGATGTAAGGGGTACTCTATTGTATGAAAGGGATATGAGAAGAACAGTGAGATAGATACTTCTTAGACACTGGAACACACAGCCAAATGGATCATAGCGATCTCTGGTTCTTAGACAAGACAAACAGTATCTTTTTGAAGATAAACAACTTGCTGGAAATACATTTTCAATGAGATCTTGCATTTTGAAAAATCATCATTATTTTATCTCCGAGAAATGTATCCAGATGCATCCAGAAATGATAATTACAATAAAATCATGGCAAAATTGCCAATGAAATATGCTAGAGGTTTGATGCATTAATATTTCCAACTTCCTGGAGTATTGGAGCCTGAGGAGTGACCTTATAGAAGTTTATAAAGTCATGAGGGGCATGAATAGGTTAAATAGTCAAGGTCTTTTTAAGAAGGATGTGGAAGCTTTTGAAAGGGTGCAGAGGAGATTTACTAGGATGTTGCCTGTTATAGAAGGAATGTCTTACGAGGAAAGGCTGAGGGCCTTGAGGCTGTTCTCGTAAGAGAGAAGAAGGTTGAGAGGTGACTTAATAGAGACATACAAGATAATCAGAGGGTTAGAAAGGGTGGACAGGGAGAGCCTTTTCCCAAGTATGGGGACGGCAAACACGAGAGGACACAACTTTAAAGTGAGGGGAGATAGGTATAAGACAGATGTCAGAAGTAGTTTCTTTACTCAGAGAGTAGTAAGGGTATGGAATGCTTTGCCTGACACGGTAGTAGATTCGCCAAGTTTAAGTGCATTTAAGTCGTGATTGGACAGGCATATGGACGTACATGGAATAGTGTAGGTGGGATGGGCTTCTGATTAATATGACAGGGCGGTGCAACATCGATGTTCTATGTTCTATGTCTTTTCCCCAGGGTAGGGGAGTCCAAAATGCGAGAGCATAGATTTAGGATGAGTGGGGAAAGATTTAAAAGGGTCCTAAAGGGTAACTTCTTCACGCAGTGTATGGAATGAGCTGCCAGAGGAAGTCGTGGAGGCTGGTACAATTGCAACATTTAAAAGGTTTCTGGATGGGTATATAAATGGGAAGAGTTTAGTGGGATATGCGTCAAATGTGGGGAAATGGGACAAGATTAACTTAGAATATCTGGTTGGCATGGACGGGTTGGACAGAAGGGACTGTTTCCAGTCTGTACAGCTCTATGACTCTATAATTATTCATCGGTTTATTCCTCCTATATACTCCCATGTTATTCATTATATAATATGCTTTCAGTTTAAAAGCAATCTCACGTAACATATCAAGCCCATTTTGTTGTTTATAGGTTTTTATATTCCTTCATATATATTATGGCTTATCTTTTACCTGAAAGTTCACTGCTGTACTTGAGCATTCTCCAACAGTACATTAAGACCATTCCTTAAGTATAGATTATTACCAGACTTTTCAAATGCTTTATCTCCTTCAAGTGATAAGAGTTTGCCAATGGGCTTCATGTTTCCATTTCTAAAAGAGCCGGCTGGCAGTCAGAAGAAAATCCTCAAGAAATAATTCAACTTTTAAAAAGCAGAAGGACAAACCTGGGTTAATAGTGATGCCCAAATGAACAGCTCCCAGATACAGCATTATATTATAACATGGTGGCAGCGAGGACCTAAGCAGCAGTGCATGGCTGCAAGATCTAATTTTCAGGCCTTGAAAAGCCCACTGAAGATACACAAACCTGGCTCTCCAAACATTTGGGAGACTAACAGCAATAAGTTTATGTGAACACTTATCTCTGAATTAAGTAGCCAGGAGTAGACTTCTAGTTAAAGGTCAAAACCACAACATGTGGAGCTCCATGGTACAACCTACAAATGACTGTCTTACAGAGAGATCCTCAATTCTGTGCATTGGCACAGTCACAGTGAGGTGCAAAATTGCAAGTTCAGCTCAGAATCTCAAATTCTCTACAGAAATCCATCAGCAAAAGGCCTACTGGTCTGAACAGATCTCAGCATCATTACCATTCACAAGATTTGCACCAAACCCACAGTGGTGAGAATGAAAATCCCCAGGTAAAGCAGCAGGACTCTCTTCTTCAAAGATAGAAGAGAATGAAAGAGATACACCACCAATAAGCAGGTAGGAAACTACCACAAGCACACAACTATCAGACAGAGCGTGAAAGGCAGAAATACGGTCACAGATACCTGGATACATGCAAAGATTTTGAAGACATGCAATCAGCCCAGGTTATATAATCATGACTGATCATGGTATTGTGAAGGCTGAGAAGCCAGCTAAGAACAAACAATACACATAGGCAGTGAGGGAGAAAGGCCCAATAACGATGATGGTATGATGATGTTGACTTGCAGCTACCAACAGCAAGAGAACTGAGAGGTCAGCCAGGATTGAGAGTGTGGTGCTGGAAAAGCACAGCAGGTCTGGCAGCATCCGAGGAGCAGGAGAATCAACATTTCAGGCATAAGCCCTTCATTGGGAATGAGGCTTGTGGGCCAGGAGCTGAGAGATAACTAGGAGGGAGGGTGGAGCTTGGGGGGAGGTAGCTGAGAATGCAACAGATAGATGAATGTGGGGGAGAAGGTGATGGGTCGGAGAGGAGGGTAGAGCGGATAGATGGGAAAGATGATGGAGAGGTCAAGAGGGCTGTGCTGAGATGGAGGCTTGGGACTGGGATAATGGAGGGGGAATGAGGAAACTGGTGAAATCCACATTAATCCCATGTGGAACAACCGAGAATAGTGCAGAGCCCTCCAGATGAATACAATATTACCAAATCAGAACAGATTACCAGAATTCCAAAACATTAAGGCAAAACGAAAAAGCATTCTACAGGGACCATTTCTTTCATGGCATCCTCCAGGTAAAGCAGCAATTTATTTGGCCTTCTTTCAGTCGAGTCTATTACTGCTCACAATGTGGTCTCTTTACATCGACAAGGCCAAACACAGACTCGGTGACTACATTGGAACACCTCCGCTCTGTCTGCAGAAATGACCCTGACCTTCCAGTTACTTCCCATTTCAGTAAACCATCTTGCTCCCATGCTGATATTCCCATCTTGGGCCAGCTACACCGTTCCAATGAAACTCAACATAAGTTGGAGGAACTTTGACACTTTAAGGCCTCAGCAGAGAACCCCACAGCTTCACAGCATGAACTCCATTACCATCCTCCATTTTTTTATTCCTTTCAACATCCCCCAGCACCCCAAACCCTACCTGTGATTTGTTGACTTTACTAGACCCATTTTCTCCTTTTCACACTTACCATACACACACATCAATCTCTCCTTTACCACCATCATCACCCTCTTTGTCTTCTACTCTGGGCACCCTCACAATCTGTTCCACATCCCCATATCAAATGCATAAAAACCATTACTTTCCAACCCTTCACATTTCTGAGGAAGAGTTATATTGGATTCCAAATGTTAACTCTGTTTTTCTCTCTCCACCCATGTTGCCAGACATGCCTAGCTTTTTTTTATTCATTCATGGAATATTGGTGTCAATGGCCTGACCAGCATTTATTGCCCAGAGGGCAGGTAAGAATCAGCTGCTTTGTTGTGGGTCTGGAGTTACATAAGGCCAGAACAGGGAAGCACAGTAATTTCCTTCCCTAAAGGACGTTAGTGAACCAGATGGGTTTTCCTGACAAACAGCAATGGTTTCATGATCATCATTAGATTCCTGGTTCCAGACATTTATTGAATTCAAGTTCCACCATTTGCTATGACAAATCCCTGGAACATTTCCACGGTCTCTGAATTAATAGTCTAGCGATAATACCACCAGGCCATATCTCCCCTGTCTTCAGCTTTCGACTTCTCCCTTTCTATTTTGACTCCAAAATATTAAATGCAATTTAAGTTGCAAATATTTTAAATGGTTTCACCTGTTTGAGTGATTATTGAATGAACAGCGCATGCCTATGGATAACTCTCTTTGGGATTTATTTCTCTTTGGAAAAATGAGGACAGTGGGTTATGCCTTGCAGCTCATGATGGCATCACTGTATTATGGCATGTTGTTGCATCTTATGGTCTTATGGTCTTATAAAGGTATCAAACTCCATCTTACTGAGTCCTCTTGCAGCATGACATATCAAGGGAAGCATGCCACAGTTTACATCTGAATTTCTTAGATTGAGCCCAAACAGACAAATGCTTGTGATTGTAAAATACATGGATGCCAAGAGCTGGAATAAAAGACTACTGGATCCTTCAGTACTAAGCAACCCATAGCTTATACTTATGTTTTGGGAGCTAACATCAGAATCACCTCATCAGTTATAAATGCCCTGGTAGAAAGTCCATCACTGCATTAACAGGGGATCATGTGGGCAGAAAGATCTGGGTTGTCAATGGTGGCTATATATAAAGAAATGAATCCCAAATCCCATACCATGCACACCAACTAGCCAGTAATTTCCCTACAACAACTGGTAGGAAAATTCCTCCATGATTTTGACACATTACTTTAACTATCTACATTTGACTGACTTTGTTACTTTTCAAAGCTAATCTCTAGTCCCTTTTAATATTTTATCTCTATTTCTCACTTGCACACAAAAGCATACACCAACCGGGCATTATTTCCCCTTTGCAAATTAATCATAACACCCTGAATCATCTCACACCATTAACTGATTGTATTTTTTTTATTGTAATTAGTTCGTTGGCTTCCTTTAATCAGATGGCTCCACCCAGTTTCTATTATTCAGATCCATATGGGTATGGTTTAATCTCCCCTGTTTGGTTCTGGCTGTGATAAACTCCTTTTTTCTCCAATTTTCTTTAGCAGGATGTAGTTGACGTCCTCCTTCCTTTCCTTGACTCTGAAAATGAGCCCTCTTCCTTTGGTTTCTCATTCAGCTAGCCTTCTGTAGCATTTATTAAGAAGCAATGTTATTCTTCGCTGGCGTGCTTTGCATAGTGTTCAAAATTACTTTCTTAATGAGAGTAACATTTGCTGTTGTTCCTGCATTCAATTTTGTGATTATATCATCAGGTCCTTTCCTCCTGTTGTTGCATCAGTTGTTCTTTTTCTAATATTGCACCATTTTCCTAATGTCTGCGAACAGTTAACTCTGCGACAGCATCCATCACTGGTTATAAATTCAATCACTAGTCAGTTTTTTTACTCATTCCTGGTATGTGGATGTCACCAGCTAGCCAGCAGTCATTGTCCGTCCCAAGCTGCCCTTGAGAAGGTGATAGTGAACTGCCTTCTTCAGCTGCTGCATCCACTTGCTGTGGGTTGACCCACAATGCCCTGAGAGAGGGAATTCCAGGATATTGACCCAGCAACTGTGAAGGAACGGCGATATATTTCCAAGTCAGGATGGTGAGTGGCTTGGAGGGGAACTTGCAGGTGGTGTGTTGCAATGTATTTGCTGCCCTTGCTCTTCCAAATGGTGGAGGAAGTGATCATGGGTTTGAAAGGTGCTGGCTAAGGATCTTTGGTGAATTTCTGCAGTGCATCTGGTAAATAATACATGCTGAGCATCAATGGTGGAGGGAGTGGATGCTTGTGGATGTGGTGCCAATCAGGTGGGCTGCTTTATCCTGGATAGTGTTGAGTGTTGTTGGAGCTGCACCTATCCAGGCTAGTGGGATTAATTGGCCACGAAGGTTGTAACCAGTGAAAAATTACTCATCAAACTATTACTTATACACTTAATGGTAGGGCCTTGGTTAGTGTTGTAGAATAGACGGACATAGGTGTTCAGGTTCACATTTGTTTGAAGTTTGTGTCGCATGTAGACAAGGTGGTTAAAAAGATGTTTAGCACACCAGCCTTCATTGCTCATTCCTTTGAGTATAGGAGTTGGGAAGTCATGTTGAGGTTGTGCAGGACTTTGGTGAGGCCTCTTCTTGAATACTGAGTCTAGTTCTGGTCACCCTGTTCTAGGAAGGATATTATTAAGCTAGAGAGGGTTCAGAAGAGATTTACCAGAATATCACCATGTATGGAAGATTTGTGTTATAAAGAAAGGCGAGATAGGCTGGGATTTTTTTCACTGGAGTGTAGGAGATAGAGAAATGACCTCATAGAGATGTACGAAACCATTATTCAGTCAAAAGTTGACAGATCATTTTTTTATTATACATAAACACGAGCTAACATCAAGCATTACACTGAGAACTCACTGACGTAGAATCTATTTAATTGAGTCCAAACAGTAATAATAGACCTTCTCATGATATAAATATTCATGTACAAAGCACATTATGTAATCAGAACCACTTGACTAAGTGATAAAATGAGATAACAAATTAGCACCACATATTCAATCCCATGGGTTATTAATTCTGAACTCTTGCACCTTCCTAACTGTAATATACTTATATTAGCCACCCATAGGTTGCACACGACAAAACTTTGAACTATTCATAAAAATAAACCCAAGAATATTTTTCCTATGTGACTTGCTGCATACAGAAATGGAGTAGCTCTCCAGTCAGCAGTGGTTGTTTCTTCAGCATCCTCTGTCAGATCAAGGAAAGCTACCCAACATCCACTTGCTGCTTACACTTTCATTGATAGAAGTAAAAGATCATTGAGCTTTGTCAAACAGAAACAGTTTCACACTGCTTGTTAGAGATCTCAACTGGCTAATTTCAACCCCATCCCATTCCACTACACAGTTTGCATAAATAACAAACTTTTCACTGACACAAATGATGTAACTGTCCTATAGCTATTTTCCCAATGAACCTCTTCAGAGATCTTATTGCACACCTTTGGTGCAGATGGGATTTGAGCCCAGGTACACCTGGCTCAAGAGGTCAAAGCCACTACTACTGCACCACAATTATAGCCCATGGTTTAAATGGTGGTCCAGCTGCTGGGAAAGCACTGCTGTAAACATCACATTATTTTAACAGGTCAAGTCGGATCTGCGACCAGAATACAGAGTTAGAGTCATCAGTCTAAAATGTAAACATATTTCTCTCTTCACTGATGCTGTCTCACCTGCTAAGCATTTTTGGCATTTTCTGTTTTTATTTTAGGTTTCAAAAATTCACAGTATTTTGTTTTTGTGAACATGTTGGTTAGTCATCTGCTAATCAGTCACATCTTTTACATTGATGATCATTTTGTGCACAAGCATTAATATTTTAAAAAATGTCATAATGAGTACTATTTCATGAAAAATTGCAGTTATATAACAGATATTTTAAAACATGAGAATATAAGTGTAATTACCAGATGTTCAATATCTCACAAATCAATTTCACCCTGAGAGCTACCTCTATAATTATGATGAAGCAAAATGATTTATAAAGGGAAGACTTGTTTTTCATTACACGTCACCTTTTCTTCACAATACATTATACCCTGTGCCATCCATATCTCATTTACACTGTTGTTTTAGAATATGGAGCATTGCGATTGGTTGGCACTCATTCCCATGGCGTTGCATGCTGCTGTTGAGTTCATAGCAGTTTGGTGATAGTGATAAGACCAGAATTAAATGGTGAAAGTTCACACTGAGAACGCTGCAAAAGTTTTAATCTTTAAAAAGAACTTGGCAACTCCTCTGAATGTCAAATGGTGGGAGAGCATGGTTCAGCTGTTTTCCATCACCAGCAAAATTAGCAGATCAGCAGGGTTCTGCTTAGCATATGTGTGAGGTTCTGCTTTCTCTACCTTGGGAGACATGTTACTCAAGAGATCTCCAGAGACTGCACTGCTTGCTACAACATAACCGGGAACATCCATTTAACATGTAACTGCCAGTCAATGGGACTGTATTTTTCCTAAGCACACTTGACAGTATCTGTGTAAAAAGCCATTACTGTACTTGCAGACCCATTTCTAGCATGCTTCTACTCAGGTTAAAAAGCTAAGTGTTTCTTATCACTTTTACTAATGGATGAATTGTTTCTTTTTTTTTGCTTTTGGTTTCTTCAAGGGTTTGGGGGGGTTGAATAGAAAAAAAATATTCTGCAAGACATGTGAGGTAAATTTCCCTGTACACACCCCGTAATATTCTAAGCCAACCATCTTTTGATATTCTGCATGGAATGCCCTACTAATGACAAGAGGTCCCTGGAGGTTCATTTGTGTACCTTTAATAACTGTGGAGCATGGACAAGTCAATTCAGCTGATGAGCTGCATTTATACTGTTAGCAGGAAAATTGCAGACAATCAAATCATGTTTATTCAGCCCTAGTTTCCTACTTTACAGATTGGATGTCATGTGGACCTTTGCCACAAAAATCTTTTCCTTTTATAGAGGTGCAGCAGACTAACCTTTTAAGTCTATCTGTCAGAGTGATAGCTGGCAGAAACTAAAAATTATCATGAATGTGTCGTTCTTTCCCAATTAGTGAAATAACCATAAACATAACAAGCACTACATCGTGGATCATGAGACAGCGGACATTGTTAGCAATGGACTTCCTGACTATCATGTTATTCATAAATTCTAGTTGCAATTTAGAGGTTTGTTGACTGTTGCCTCTGAAACCAACATTGAACTTATGCCCCTTACTCCTAATTTCCTTTTGCTTTATTTTCCTTTTCATTTACACCTTTCTTTGTTACTGCTTAGTACTCCAGCTACTTTTAAAGACCAGTATCTCTCTTCCCAACGTCCTTCTCCACTGCCTCCTCCACTCTCGCCACTATTAACAATGAAAGGAACACCTGGATTTCTTGCCATTTAGATCATTCAGCTCCCTCTGCTTTCTCAGCCCAAGCCCTGAATTAGCATCTACCTCTGTGACTTTTTTTTCCCCTCATGTTCCCTCCAAGCTCATCAGACACTCAAAATCCCCCTGTTTCTCACTTATCCCCATTACTGCCCACTCTCTGTTATACCTGCCTCCATGATAATTGACCTTTCAAAAAGTTCCCAGACTTCAGGTGCTGTCCCCTCCCTTTCAGATTTACCATCATGACCCTCCCAAAATGATCAACCCTGACCCCTCTGACCTTGCAGACTACGAATCCAAGTCAACTTCCCATCCCTCCAATGTCTATGAACAAGTTTTCACTTCCAAAGTTTGTGTCCATATACCCAGCAACCCCACATTTGAACCTCTGCGTTCGGATTTCTGCTTCACCCCTATAGTGAGACATCCCCTTAACCAAGATCACAGTTTACATGATAGTGATTACGTCCACAATCTTTCCTCATCCTTCTCCTTTCCTCCATTCTCCAGCTGCGTGGGACTTCCCTCCCCGGTTCCTCTCTTCCCTAACCGCTCAAAGTTAGAGAGCTTCCTGAAATAACTTCATTTCTCATACCTTAGAACCCAAAGACTACGGAACATAGGAACAGGAGTAGGCCATTCAGCCACTCATGCCTGCTAGATCATCAAAAGGATCATGGCTGATCCGACCAACGTTCTTCACGTCCACTTTCCTGCCGTTTCCCCGGAACTCTTGATTCTCCAACTGATCAAGAATCTTTTTATCTCAGCCTTAAATATACTCAAGGACACTGCCCCCACAGCTCTCTTTGGCAAGAAGTTGCAAAGACTCTCAACAAGACAAGACAAAGACAAGAAATTCGTCCTCATCTCAGTCTTAAATTTGCACCCCTTTATCCTGAGACTGTGCCCACTGATCATAGACTGTCCTGTGAGAGAAACATCTTCTCAGTATTTACCCTGTCAAGCCCCTTAAGAATCCAATATGTTTCAATGAGATCACCTCTCACTCTTTTAAATTCCAGTGAGTAGAGCCCTAACCTGTTTAGCCTTTTTTTTCCCCTTCATTCACAGGATGTGGGCATCACTGGCCTGGTCAGATTTTAGTGCCCATCCCTAATTGCCCAGAAGGCAGTTGGGAATCAGCCACATTGTTGTAGGTCTGGAGTCACATGTAGGCCAGCACAGGCAAAGGGATGGAAGATTCCTTGCTAAAAGACAGTAGTGAACCAGATGTGTTTTCCCCCTTGATAATCACCTTGTGGTTACCATTAGATTCTTAATTCCAGGTTTTTATTAAATTCAATTAACTAATTCCACCTTCTGCCATGGCAGGATTTGAAGCCAGGTCCTGAGAACATTGCCTGGGTCTACTGAATTAACAGCCCAGGGATAATACCACTCAACCATTGCCTCTGCCTGGACAATTCTGCCATACCAAGGATCATCCCAGCGAACCTTCTCTGAAATGCCTCCAATGAATTGATATCTTTCCTTAAACAAAGGGACAAAAATTGCTCCAGATGTGGTCTCATCAGCACCTTGTACAATTGCAGTAAGACTTTCCTACTCTCATACTCCAACCTCCTTGAAATAAAGGCCAACATTTCATCAACGTTCCTGATTACCTGCTGCACCTGCGTGCTAGCTTTCTGTGTTCTGTGCATGAGTTCTCTTTGCGCTGCAGCTTTCTGCAGCTTTTCTCCATTTAAATAATACTCTGTTCTTTCGGCAACTTGCAAACCTTTCACTGTATTCATGTGAGTGCATGTGACAATAAATCTAATTCAAATTAATCTCCATCTGCTACATGTTTTGCCCACTTATCTAACCTATCAATATCTGCATATAAACGGTATCCCTCTCAGAACCTGCCTCTCCACTTACTTTAGTGTCATCTGGAAATTTGGCCATAGTATATTCATTTCCTTCCTCTAAAAGATTAATAAATATTGTGAACAGTTGTGGTCCCAGCACTGATTCCTGTAGAACCCATTGGTCATTGGTTACCAATCTGAAAAAGATCTCCTTAGCCCCACGCACTGTTTCCTGCCCATGAGCCAATTCTTTATTCGTGCCAATATACTATCACTAACGTCATGGGCTCTAATGACTTAACCTTTTGTGAGGCAGTTTGTCAAATACCTTGTGGAAGTCTAAATACAACACATCTACTGGTTTCTCTCTATTTACTCTAGCTAAGATTTCCTTGAAAAACTTTAGCGTATTAGTCAGACACGATTCATTCCTGAAATTACCATTTTAAGTAACTTTAATTTTGTGAAATTGGTTAATGTTTAATTCTTATCCCTCTCCTCTTCCTCATTGACATTTTGACCCACAGCAAAATAATTTGGAAGAACAACACCGTGTGGTCCTTTGTTTACGCTGACAGTATCCAACTCTATCTCACTACCATTTCTCTCAACCCCAATGCCTCTTGTTTTCATAGTGTTTGACACATATTGAGGCCCTGGTAAGTACTCCCAATTAAAACTGAGAATACTGTAGTCATTGAGTTTGGTACCTGCCACAAAACGGAGAAAGTGAGGACTGCGGGTGCTGGAGATCAGAGTTTCCTGATAAAGGGATTATGCCTGAAACTTCGATTCTCCTATTCCTCAGATGCTACCTGACCTGCTGTGCTTTTCCAGCACCACACCCTCAACCTGCCATAAAATCCCTTTGCTTTCCACCCTCGATTTGTTCACTGTCCAAGATTAATCCAGACATTTCTATGTAGCTGTGCTTCTAATCTCCTATCATTTCCATTACAAAGACCATCAACATTGACATCTGCATCATGACCACCTTCAATGCTGCTCCAACCCATGTGCTTCTGAAACCCCTGACCGTGCTCATGTCACTTCCAGACTCCGATGTTTGAATGTAACCTCCCACCTTACAGACTCTGTAAACTTGGCCTGTTCTAAAATTCTGCCCTCAGTATCCTAAATTTTACCAGATCATATCAACCCATCACTCCCATGTTCATTGCATTAGTTCCCAGTCCAACAACACCTGAATTTAAAATTCTCACTCTTGCGTTCAAATCCCTCACCACCATTCCCCCACCCCACCCCAACTCAGGCATCTCCTCCTGCCCTACAACCCTTCAAGTATTCCACACTCATCTCTCTGGTACACACCATTCCCCTCATCCCAATGCTCTATCGACAACTGTTCTGGAGGGCCCTCTACCTTTAAGTTCTGGAGGGCCCTCATCAAACCACACCACTTCAATTTCCTCCTTTCTACATGCTTCTTAAAAACTACCTCTTTGTCAATTTCTTTTGTCCTCCTGTCCTTCTTTGAATTGGTGTCAACTTTAATTTTCTGTGAATGGCTTGTGAGGTTTTATTGCATTAAAGGTGCCATATAAAAGCAAGGTGTTGTTGTATTGAGGCAGGAACTACATGAACAGCATGTGCTGATGCGAAAGAGAGTTATGCTGTTTGGCATTTCAGTCATTCTTTCTGAAGGTTAGCAATAAAGCAAGCTGGCCTATAGGGGGCAGCCAGGTTCAGCACTATGCACTGGACTCAGGACAAGCAATACATTGAACTGTTAATTACACAGTACATAACACACAGCATTGTTTGTGAGTCTGCTACAGCTAAACTGGTGGCAATTTCTCAATCTTAAGCTAACAGCTCCATCAGAGCTTCCCACACCCAGGGCCCTGATTATTCAAACAACCAAAGAACGTGCAGTTGGTGGAAATCAAAAACAGAAATTAGATTACTTACAGTTTGGAAACAGGCCCTTCGGCCCAACCAGTCCACACCGACCCTCTGAAGAGCAACCCACCCAGACCCATTCCCCGTTCACCTAACACTACAGGCAATTCAGCATGGCCAATTCACCCAATCTGCACATCTTTGGACTGTGGGAGGAAACCCACGCAGACACAGGGAGAACGTGCAAACTCCATACAGACAGTTGCCCAAGGCAGGAATTGAGCCTGGGGTCCCTGGCGCTGTGAGTCAGCAGTGCTAACCACTGTACCACCATGCCACTGGAAAAAAACTCAGCAGGTCTGGCAGCATCTGTGGAGAGAAAGCAGAATTAACAGTTTGGGTGCAGTGACACGTTTTCAGAACTGTTTGTAGCTCAGAAAAGGGTTGGTATATGCTAAACACCGGGTGAGGAGTAAACGATACATGGAGATGGAGCCCGGGGAAAGAGACAAGCAGTTGGACAAACAAAACAGTGGGTAAGCACCAGCTTGGTGGAACAAATAGCAGCTAATGGGGACCATTAGGGGTGGACAATGGACTGCTTGTAGTAGTAGCTGGTGTGATGACACGGCCTGATATGTGGGAGTTGGGGTGAGGACAGTAGGAGGACTTGCTTAAGCTCTAAAATTGTTGAACTCGATATTGAGTCCAGAAGGTGGCAGGGTGCCCAAGTGGAAAATGTGGTGGTGTTCTTCCAGTTTGCACAAAGCTTCGCTGGAGCACCACCAACAAGCCTGAGACAGAGACGTGGGCAAGAGGGAACAGAATAGTGTATTGAAATAGCAGGCAACTGGAAGCTCAGGGTCATTCTTTGTGGACAGAATGTGGGTGTTTTGCAAAGTGGTCACCCAGTCTGCCCTTTGTATCGCCAGTGTGAGGATGTATACAGAGGAACCTCAATTATCCGGCATTGGATTATCCGAATTTTGGATTATCTGAACGAGATCGCAAGGCTGAATTATGTTATCTAGCATTCCACCATCAGGCATTCTGCGTGCCCTACAATGTGACAGGCATAACTGGGGCCCATGTGGGTACCCATGGCAACTCCTTGGACCTGAAAAAAGTGGGAGGAGTTATTCAGAGTGACGACGTGTTTGGCCAGGCAAAGGAAGGTGGTGGTGGGTGGGGACAGTTCAGGTCTCTTGTCCAGGAATAAGCAGAAAGCCCTGAGACCATTGTGATAGGAGATGGATGTGTAAAGGGATTGCAAATTCATGTTACAGAGGAGGCGGCGAGTGTCCGCAAACTGGAAATTCTGAAAGTGGCATAAAGCCGTCAGGAATTGCAAATGTAAGTAGGAAGTGACTGGACAAAAGGAGAAAAAATAGAGTCAAGGGATGCGTTCTCTTGGGCAGGAGCAGGCAGAACCAATAGGTCAGGGCGGTCCTGTTAGCGGATTTGAGAAGGAGGTGAAATGGGCTGTGCAGGGTTGGGGAACTATGAGCTTGGAGGCAGTGGGTGAAGTCACCAGTCGAAATGAGATTAGTGACCATTGTGGACTGATTACTCATTTGTTTACTGTTTGTGGGATCCTTCTGCATACATTGGCTTTTGACATAGGTCTACAAATCGTTTGTGTCTACACTTCTAAAGTAATCCCTCATTTCTAAAGCGTGGAAGGCAATAGTAAAAAGTGAAGAAGTGAGACACTAAATGAACACATCAACGTGCATCCATCGTTCTATTTTCAGGCAACATCAGGTGTCCATAACCCAGAACACGAGGAGTGTTTCACAAGGACCTGCCTCCCTCACAATGTTTGCAAACAGCAGCGCTGTCCTATGCAAGTCGAGACAATTGCAAATATTCCCACCCTTATTCTGACACTTACGTGTAAACATTAACCTAACTTCAGCCATCCTACAACCTCATAGTGGCATTTTGTAAATATAACCTGGACAACTGGCACCAACAGTGGTAAGCAGTGCACATATTTTTCTTGAGTCTCTGTTTACAATTTTAAGGATATTCATGGTAACTGTTTCACTGGTGACCTCTAGATTCACTGTCCTCTAAACCGCTCCTTGTCAGTCAATTCAAGGAGCTTGTTGTCCTGACCATCTGTTCCAATGACAGCTGAATAATAATCTTCCCACTGGAGAGGCTTCTTCTGCTTAGCTTGTGGTACTGCACATTCAGATTTGGGTTGTCTGAATGTCAGTGACAGAGTCCAGTATCTGCAGGAATGAAGTCAAATATTCTTTTGACTGCAGTCAACTCTAAACATACAGAGGCACTGAAGAGTACAAACTGAGCTAATAACTATCAGGAAAGATTGAACAGGCTGGGGCTCTTTTCCCTGCAAAAGAGAAGGCCAAGAAATGACCTGACAGATGGTTTTAACCTTACAAAAAGGTTCAGTAAGACAGATGTTGAAAAATGTTTCCACTTCTGGGGAAATCCAAACTAGAATCCATAAATATTGTTAATAAGTCCATTCGGGAATTCAGGAGAAACGTTGTTAGGCAAGAGGCTGTGAGAGTATATGATATTTTACCATATGGCATGGTCCTAGTCAATACCCTAGGTGTGGTTATGAAATGGTATAATTACATGAGAGGGAAGGATACAGGTCAACAATATATTAAGTTATAGTCCAATGTCTTCAGGTTTCCATAAATTAGACTTTAGACTCAAACCACTGCTTCATGAAGCTTATTCATATGGTTTTCCACTTGATTGGCAGCTAATGCTACAAATTCACATATCAGGTTCAAATTCAAATTCAAGGTATCGAGTGAATCCCTGGAGGAGTATAAGGTCATTAGGAGCATACTTAAGAGGGAAATCAGGAGGCAAAAAGGGACATGAGATAGCTTTGACAAATACAGTTGAGGAGAATCCAAAGAGATCCTATAAGTATAATTAAGGACAAAAAAATAACTAGGGAGAGAACAGGCCCTTTAAAGATCAATGTGGCCATCTATGTGTGGAATCACAGGAGATGGGTGAGATACTAAATGAATATTTTGCGTAAGTATTTACTGTGGAAAGGACATGGAATCTAGGGAACTGGGGGGAAATAAATATTGATATCTTGAAAAGAGTTCATAAAAGAATAATGCAATTCTTTTATTTATTTTCTCTATTTTTTGTACCTAAAAATTGTACTTAGGTACTTTGTACCTGAGATGGTGCTATGTGCTGGCAACATTGTGCATTTTTCACCATACTCCTATTCTTTTGTAACTTGAGTATTCATGACAATAAACCTAATTCTAATTCTAATTCCCAATTCTGTTACAGAAGAGGAGGTGCTGGACGTCTTAAAGGTGATAAATTCTTGGGACCCAATCAGGCATTTCCCATAACTTTGTGGAAATCTAGGGAAGAGATTGCTGGGCCCCTTGCTGAGATATTTGTATCACCAACAGAGACAAGTGAGGTGCCAGAAGACTGTTGGTGGTCCGTGATGGTACCATTATTTAAGGAATGCGGTAAGGAGAAGCCAGGGAACTATAGACCACTGGGTAAGTTGTTGGAGGGGATTCTGACGGTCAGGATCAACATCTATTTTGAAAGGCAAGAATTGGTTAGGGATAGTCAACATGGTTTTGTGTGTGGGAAATTGTCTCGCTAGCTTGATTGAATTTTTTGAAGAGGTGACAAAGAAGATTGATGAAGGCAGAGTGGTAAATGTTGCCTATATGGACTTCAAAAGAACGTTCAACAAGGTTGAATGTGGTGAACTGGTTAGGAAGGTCAGATTACATGAGATCCGGGGGGAGCTAGGTCAGATTGGGGTATCTGGTCAGCGCAGACAAGTTGGACTGAAAGGTCTGTTTCTGCGCTGTATGGCTCTTTGACATGACTGCAGTGAATGTCATTCCCAGGATATTGATTCTTTCTTTAATTCATTTACAAGTTGTGGGCATTGCTAGCACTTGACATCAATTCCTAATAGCCCTTGAACTGCATGGCTTGTCAGGCCATTTCAGTTAAGCATTTGTTGTCAGTCTAGAGTCAATTATAGACCACACCAGGTAAGGATGGCAAATTTCCTTCCCCAGCTTAGAGGGGAAAAGCAGGGCTGAAGGTACGTTAATCATGGAACAATCAAAATTACAACTGGTCAAGTGGACATAAATGGAGCCACACTAAAGATCCTCTAGGCTTGGAGAATATTGGGAGGGATGCATGGATTTGTAAACTAGGATAAGAATCTTAAACCTGAGCTGTGGCAGGACCAGGAGCCAGTATCGGTCAGTGGGCACAGGGGAGGGAATGGATGAACAGGACTTGGTGTGAGTCAGAATCCAGGTCATTTTGATGTACATCATTAATCATACTGATCGAGTGAGTGAGGTCAAGGGGAGGAACTTGAGTTTATTGTTCATTCTTTCGTCCATGAGCAGGTCTGCACAACTGCAGCAAAGTGAGGAGTTAAATTATAGCCTCCAATATTGATTTTCCTTGGAGTATTCCGTCTGTTGGCAGCTTTACCAGCTTGTAAAGCCCTGTGGGCTATTTCAGGTAAGGAAGGGAACTACAGCCAATTAATTTTTTCCAAAGTTCAATCTGTCACTGATCCAAGCCTAATGAATAGTGTAATTGGAAGCATTCTGTACAGCAGTAATGCTAAAGACAGTATACAGACTAGGCATTGTTCGAAATCTGTTTCTGGCATCATCAAATTAGAATCGTGTCAGCGTTTTGAATTGAAATACTATTTCTTTATGCAGAGAATGATAACAAGCTGAAACGCACTACCACAGGCAATTGCTGGCATCAAATAGATATATTTCAGAGGAGGCTAAATAAATGCATGAGTGAGAAAGGAATAGAGCGTTAAGAATTAGATGAGGAGAAAAGAGAGGAGATCCAAAGACTGCGAACACTAGCCTGGGATAGTTGGGCTGAACTCCCTGGTTTTAGTGTTGTATCCTCTGTGTAAAATAGACAGCATTGTGAGAGCATTGAAATAGTCAGGACTATCTGTGTGGAGTTTGCGCCAACTCCTTACATCTGCATGGGTTTCCACCGGGTGCTCCAGTTTCCTCCCACAGTTCAAAGGTATGCAGGTGAAGTGGAATCACCATGCTAAATTGCCCATAGTGTCCAGGGATGTGCAGGCTAGGTTGCATCAGTCATGGGTGGGATGCGCTTTAGAGGGTCAGTGTGTACTCGATGGGCCAAATGGCCTGCTGCCATATTGGGATTTCTATGATTCAGTCACCTCTCCTAATATCTCTTTCTTGTCACTCGATATCAAATTGTGTTTAATAATCACTACAGAGAAACATCATTGGCTTTCACTGTGTTAAAGGCTTTGCAAAAAGCTAATGTTGAGATAGTTTTGAAAAACCTTCCATCACTGGTGCAGGGATTAGTGGAAAAAAAACCCTTCATTGGTAACTGCAGCAAAAAGAAGGTTCCCAGGAGATGAATGGTTGATTCTGCAAAACAGTAGCAAAGGCTGCGAATAGATTTACATTGCCTGCTGCAATACTGTAGAAGAACTTGCACTCATTGTAAAACCGTTACATTGATCCTCAAACTTCAGAGAAAATTAAAGCTGAGATCCATTTTTTACCATGAATTAATCAAAAGGATGTAGCAAAACAACAATTAACCCAAAACAGGAAAGGCAGGATTGATGAGAAATCCTCTTACTAATAATGGTACATTTAATCTTTATGCTTTGCAATCAAAGTATCTCGGAAGTTCCATTCATGGTGTTCAGTTACTAACAGTATTCACAGAGGAATTTTCCACAATATGTTTTTCTCTCTCTGGAGTTTTGCTTTCTTTGGGAGATCAGATATATTTTCTTGTTGTGTAAGGGTCCAAAAGAGTTAGTGTCTGGAAGGTTCAGAGTCACATCGCCCATTAGAATAATGTCAGAGATCACAGGAGAAGGAAACAACATGCACTTGAATGGAGTCAGATGTATTACTGTGAGGAAGTGTATACTTTATAAGTATTGCTTTCCGTTAACATACGGCAAATTCTGTAATTATCCTCAGAGTAAATAGCCTCCTTTCTACCCATTAAAAAAGAGGTGGGTAGGATGCAGGAGATGGCCTGAACGAGGCTGGAGGGAGTGAGGCAGAGGGCAGCAGTGTTTAATCACTGTCCACTTATCATGGTCTAGTAGAGCAAGTTTGATGGACAGGTACTCATTTCCATAAGGCCATAGATATAGGATCACAAGTGGCCATTCAGCCTATTGAATAAGATCATGACTGACATCATACTCCTCACCTCCACTTTCCTGCCTTTTCTCCATAACCCTTACTGATTAAAAATCTCTCTCAACTTCGAATAGACTTAACAACCCAGCCTCTCCAGCCTCTGTACTAAACAACTCTACAGATTCACCACAAAATACAACATTCTATAAAACTCACAATGCGCTCCAGTAAGAATGTTGTTTTTTTAGCCAGCTCATTGCACAACCTCCTTCAACTAAACCAATACTTTCATATTTTTGGTCCACTGACCAAAAGTAAAAAATAAAATTGCAGGTTTTACCTCAAATAGTGCTAGCAAGTCCCACATTGCCAATGCTCTCTGACTAAAAAAGTTTTTGAATTCCAGTTTCTGATTCTGTGATGATCATTTAATATTGATGGCCCCTTGTTTGTTTCTTTCCCACACATGTAAACATGTTCTCACAGCTCTATCAACACCTTCCACAATTCTAAAGGTAATCTATTGGGAACCCCTTAGCCTCCTTGTCTTGCCAGGAGGAAGAAGTGAGGTCCCAACTTGTTCATCCTTCTCTGATGGGTTTAATCTGGCAATTCTGTTCGCTTCCTTACTAATCTGCTTTGCACCCTTCCCAGTGTCTCATAATTTTTAGCTATTATAGTAACAAGAACTGGACACAGGACTGAAAGGGTGCTGGAATCAAGATTTGATGCAGGGTTACCACACCTTCTCCACTCTTCAGCTGTATATAGAGTCATAGAGTCATGGAGATGTACAGCACGGAAACAAACCCTTCAGTCCTACTCATCCATGCCGACCAGATATTCTAACCTAATCTAGTCTCATTTGCCCATATCCTTCTAAACTCTTCCTATTCATATACCCATACAGATGCCTTTTAAATGTTGTAATTGTACCAGCCTCCACCACTTCCTCTGGCAGCTCATTCCATACACGCACCACCCTCTGAGTGAATAAGTTTCCTCTTAGGCCCCTCTCACCCTAAACCTATGCCCTCTAGTTCTGGACTCCATCTCTCTAAAGATAAACCAGAGTGTTTAGTTGGCTTTTATGAAGACCTGGTTGAGTTGTATAACAATTTTTAAGGACTTACAGGTAAGACTTTCCCTCATCTCTTTTCTACTCAGATTCTTATTTTCCAGTAACATGTTTTGCCTTAGTTTTTGAACCAATTATCTATATTTTAACCTAAAAAAAAGGTTAAATTTTGCACTGTAACCCATTATACCTTTGGAGAGGCCATAAAAAAAATTGGTTGTGACATTAAGGTCAACTTGATGAGAAAATGTCATCACAAAATTCAAGCAGAACCCCACTGAGCCTCCCTGTGCAAAACTGAATAAAACAGACAGGATTACTGGAGTCTAACATCCACCTCCAAATGACCTTCCTTCTCACAGATAACCAAATTTATTGAACCTGACTGTGAGCACAAAATTCTAACAATGCTTCTCAACCGTCTCTCATCTGTTTGTCTTATAACTGAACAAAAGATTCCCTTTCTACAAAACACAATCAATTGGTTCAGGGGATGTGAATTTGGAAGGTTTGGCAGAAACAAAGGTTATTTCTGAGGCTGCCTGTGAAAGTCTGTCCACAGCCAAGTTGAAAGATCCTAAGGAGGAAGACATTGGGGGATGTTAGGAATGGAGAGGGAAGGAGAAAATGAGGGAAACATTCAGCAGCATCTGTGGAGAGTGATAGGCAGTTAGGTTTCAGGTCTACAATGCTTCAGCAGAACTAAATCAACAATACTGTCAAGCCTGCTGACTATTCCCAGTGTTTTCTGTTTCCTCTTGTGAAAGATTCTGAAGTTGGATATGATTTGCGCCATTGTGTTGTGATCTGACACAGTGAGGAACACTGACTGGTGAGATTTGTCATTGTCAGGAATTCTGAGGAGTGTAATCTCTCATTGTGAGGGACACTGACTGTTTAGAATTCTTACTCTGAGGGAAACTGATTGCTGAGATTTCTCATCATAACTGGTGAGACCCCTCATCATGAGGGACACTGAGTGGTGTGATCTCTCATTGTGAGAGCCACTGACTGGTGTGATTGCTGATAATGAGGGACACTACCTGGTGAGATTACTCATCATGAGGGACACTGAGTGATCTGATCTCTCATTGTGAGAGTCACTGAGGGTGTGATCACTGCTAGTGAGATACACTACTGATGAGATCACTCGTCATGAGGGATACTGACTGGTGTAATCTCACCACACATGCTATTACATCTGTGACAAAGCTGCTCCTTTAACAAGGTTACTTCCTCCCTGATTTTTTTCAGAGACGTTGTAAAAGACATAGACTCTGAAAAGTCTAAGTTGAAGGGATTTAGGGCCAATTTGATTATAGCTAACAGATACTGCCTCAGACAAAAGGCTTTTAAGTTTTAAATAAATCTGCTTGTACAAGGAAATAGCAGTGGCCAGTTCTCCCAACTCAACTTTTCTCTGGTTTGGTTTGGTTTTAGCACAGTAGAGTTGAAAAGCTGCTGGACCCAAGTAAGCAGGTCCAGGCTGGTCCTCTCTGTCTGACATCTCTCCTGTAAGACCCTGGGTTTGATTTTACCTTTTGTGCCAAGGGGTGTTGGAAGTATTGGGAACAGCATCATTAAGTTGGTTTAATCTGTTGGGTTTTCAGAGAGGTTAAGGTATTCTGTATTCTGTTCTCTTTTGTTTGTGCTTCATTTGGTAACCTTGTAAATAAATTCTGTTTTCCTTAAAACTAAGTGGTGGACCAGCTGCATCTCTCCTGGATTATCTACTGTACACCTGCTTAAAACAACTAGCAAAGTTAGGGTCTGGGCTACTTTCTTGAAATATTTTGAGGGGTCTGGCCTGGTCCATAACATATTCTATGGACTCAGATCAATCTATACAAAACATTCAGAATAGTTAATATTCAATGAATTATCAATATCGGGTGCAAATGTTCTGAAACAATTGGACAGGTTGATTGATACATGAAAGTAAAAAGAAGCTAATCATAAAACATTAGATTACACTTTTACTAAGAAATTAAGTCAAAAAACACAATCAGCTCTTAATTCTGTTACTAAAGTCAAAGGATCTATTAATTTAAACAATGTATCGTTAAATTTTGAAGTTGCTCTGTTAATAATCAATTTAAATTATTGGTGTTGTCTTATTTCATCAACAGCTTTGCATTATCAGGATCTGACAGTCACAGGCAATTATTACTTTGTCAACAGAACATTTGTAAAGGGCCAAAAAAAGAAGCATTCTAAAATTAATAATTCAGGTTCAGCATCTGTAATACTCTCCACTGAAAATAACCTGCGGAGTTCTCGCAAGAAGTGACTATCAGGAAGTTTTAAGAGACAAGCAATTCTGCAGAACAGTAAAAGATAGAGTAAAACTCAATAACAAAAAAATCTGATGCCATTTTATCTTGTTGACATGACACACAATTAACTAAGATACACAATTGTACTGAATTGCTATTTGATACCATCTCCCATGTATCTTTTAGACATTGGGGACACTTACAACACTACAAGAGCCAGAAATGGATAGTCTTCAGAATGCGGAGGGCATCTCTTCCATTTGATACAATCTATTTGCAGAATGAAGAAGTGTAAACCATTCAGACAGATGATGCTGGCTGGACATTCCAATCAGTTTCTAAGTATAAGCTAATCGGCATTAGCTACATGTGGACTTTGCAAAGTGAATTTAATCTTTGAAGAAAATTGTACCGGCTGCGTTTTCTTAAAGCAAATTTTGGAATTTACGTGGGCGGCATGGTGGCAGTGGGTGGCACGGTGGCACAGTGGTTAGCACTGCTGCTTCACAGTGCTGGAGGCCCGGGTTCAATTCCCGTCTCAGGCGACTGACTGTGTGGAGTTTGCACGTTCTCCCCGTGTCTGCGTGGGTTTCCTCCGGCTGCTCCAGTTTCCTCCCACAGTCCAAAGATGTGCAGGTCAGGTGAATTGGCCATGCTAAATTGCCCGTAGTGTTAGGTAAGGGGTAAATGTAGGGGTATGGGTGGGTTGCGCTTTGGCGGGTCGGTGCGGACTTGTTGGGCCGAAGGGCCTGTTTCCAAACTGTAATGTAATCTAAATCTAATCTAATATTTAAAAAGAAAATAAAAACAAAATACCAGGTAGTCGGGAATCAGGAATACAAACATGAAATGCTGGAAAGAGTTAACACTGATCACCTGACTTATTGAGTGTTTACAGCATTTTTTCATCTTTTAATCAAAAAGATGTATTCTTTTAAATTATTGTCACATTATTTTACTAATCTGTAGAATGTACACTGCTTAAAGCATCTGTCTCATGATGGCTGATAGGAAATAGGACAATTCCTGCATTATTATCAATGTTCACCTCAGGAGTGAACATGCCAGTAAGTTGATATCTTTGCTGAACCATGATCAGGACTCTCAGTGTTCAATGCTGCATTAGCAATGCTTTGAGAGGTTAGTAATGGCACACATCAACTCCAGCCTCCCAGGTTGGCTTGATCCACTACAATTTGTCTACTGTCGCAATAGGTCCATGGCATCTCCTTGCCCCTACACCTAGTTATTGACTCTAGCTCTGCCTTCTCCACCATAATTTCAACCAAACTCATCTCCAAACTCTGAGATCGAGGACTTTGCTCCCCCCCACCCCTACTCCCGCAAGTGGATCCTCGACTTCCTGACCCACTGACTGCAATCAATAAGGAAAAGCAACAACCCATCCTCCACAACAATCCTCAATACTGGTGCCCTACAAGGCCACGTGCTCAGTCCCTTACTATACTCCTTACACACTCATGACTCTGTGGTCCAACTCTAACTCCATTTACAAGTCTACCACTGTAGTGGGTGGGATCTCAAATAACAACGAGAAGGGAAAGAGATAGACAGCTAATGATGTAAGAGATAGACAAATGATGTAATGACAACAATCTCTCCCTCAATGTCAGCAAAATGAAAGAGCTGGTCATTGACTTCAGGAAGCGCAGTGGACGACCATGCCCCTCTCTAATGGTATTGAGGTGGAGATGGTCAAGAGCTTCAAGTTTCTAGGAGTGATGATCCATCCACATCAATGCTACGGTCAAGAAAGCACAACGATATCTCTATTTCTTCAGAAGGCTAAAGAAATTCAGCATATCCACAATCACTCATCAATTTTTAAACATGTACCATAGAAAGCATCGCATCTGGTGCATCACAGCTTGGTCTGGCAACTGCTTCACCCAAGACTGCAAGAAATTAACAGTGTTGTGAAAAAAGCCCTGTCTATCCAGCCTTCCATCCACTGACTCAATCTACACTACCGTTACTGCCGGGAAGCAGCAGCATAATCAATGGCATCTCCCACACCAGTTATATACTCTTCCAACTTCTTCCATCAGACATAAGATACAAATGTTTGAAACCGCATGCCAACAGATTTAAGACTTCTGTTAGAAGACTTCTGAATGGACCTCTCACATATTAAAGTTGATCATTATCTGCACCTTCTCTGTGGCTGCAATACTGTATTCTGCATTCTGTTCTATTGCCCTGATGTACTTATGTAAAGTATGATTTGTCTGGTCAACAAACAAATCAGTACTTTTCACTGTATCATGTGACAAAAATAATAAATCAAATCAAGGAGTCAGAACATCCCAGATCACTGCATTCCTGGGAGGCCTGTAGCTAAGCTCACATTTCCTTTGCGTTCTTCATGTGCACAACCTAGATGAAGGGCAGATACTGGAGTTCAGTCAGAAGGGGTTTCATGATGGAAGTGCATGTGGTCAGAAGCTCAATTCAATGTTAAGTAGGATGCCAAGTCCATGAACAATCTGGATTATGCTGTTGTCAAGGAAACGTTGTAATCAGTGGTAAGGGAACAGAGTTTGTCAGGGGTCCAATGCTTCACTCTTCCCATCACCTAATTGGAGAAAATACTTTCTCATACAGAACTGAATATTGGACAAAGTAAAGTCAGTGGATGGATTGAGAGAGGGATTAGTGAAGCAGGTGGGTCTATGTACTTGTAGAATGTAGTTCTAGAAGACAACTGTACCCATGAGTTGTACCCACAATGATTCAATACATTCAGGAGAGGAGAGGAAAGTGGAAAATTGAAGGGGCAAAGTAAAACTTTTTTTTTGATGAATACCAGCAGTGACCTGAGAGTGTGGTACAGTTGCCAACAAGTGCATAATTCAAAGTAATAGGTTTGCCATTAGATTGCTTCTTTCAATGAAATAAATGTCCAAATTTTGGCAAGGTATTACAAAAGGATTGCTGTCAGCTCTTACAATTTGTGTAGGTAAACAGAGCTTGACACCTCAAACTGTTTATAGAAATTCGTGGCCAGAAATCTGTGTTATATGCCAGTTCTTTGCTGATGGCCCCAAAACAACATGTTTAAAAAAATGTTTGTGGACTCTGATTGATAGAGGTGCTGCCATGGAAAATGCACCAATTAATGATGATTGGCAGTTAACTGCCAAGTTTTCTTTAAATTATAAACAAGATGGGCTGATGCTGATTGGTCAGGGCATGTGGCTGTTACCTATTTTGTTGAGTTGAAACAGTGCGTATACATGTCTTTTTTTTCCCTTGTCCCTTACAGCACATGTTAGCAAGCCACACTGCAAACATGACTCACAATCTGAAATTGAGGGTCAGAATAATTCTGCCCACACTCAGGGTTATCCAGCAAACTGAGAATTCATGAGCCAACTAAACAGCATACTGTTGTTATACAGTATAAATGTAGGTTTTCCCTTTAAATTCACATCTTGCGTGACTCGTCCTGATGAGAGCAAGATGGAATGCTTCCACAAAATATGTATTTTATCAGCATTAATAGATCTGTTACTGCTGCATAGTCCTGCATAGTCTAATGACAAAACTAGGAGAGCTGTCTCACAGACTAATCAAGCAAAGCCTGATATAGCCACACTCACGGAATCATGCCTTATATACGTCACAGGGAACAAGCAACAGGGAAAAACATATTTGACTTTATCCTCACTCATCTGCTGGCCGTAGATGCATCTGTCCATCATAGTACCAGAAGGAGTCCCCACTACGTTGTCCTTGTGGAGATGACTGGACATCTTCACATTGAGGATATCCACCATTGTATTTGTGTGGCATTAACTGGGATAGAACTCAAATAGATCTAACTCCTCAACACTGGATATCCACTGTAGGCCATAAGCAGAATTGTACTCCAGCGCAATCTGCAACCTCATGGCCCAGCTTATCCCCCACTCAACCATTACCATCAAGGCAGAGGACCACTCTGATTCAACAAAGAGTGCAGGAGGTCCCGCCAGAAGCAGCACGAGGCCTCCCTAATAATGAGAGGTCATCCTGGTGAATTTACACATCAGCTAATCAGTTCGGCAACCAGGTCAGTGTGAAACTCTGCAATTCTGCCACTTTCAGTCATGAAGCATCATGGACAATAAAGCACCTGGAGCAGGAGGCTCCACAAGCATTCCCATCCTCAATGATGGAGAGCCCAGCACCTCAGTGCAAAAGCTAAGGCTGAAGCATTTGCAACAATCTTCCATCGAAGGTGCCGAGTTGATGATCCATCTTGGCCACCTGAAGGTGTCCGCAACATTACAGATGCCAATTCACCTCACATGACATCAATAAACTGCTGAAGGCACTGGATCTGTAAAGCCTATGAGTCTTGTCAACATTTGAGACATAAGACAGAAGGTATGTGCTCCACAATTAGCAGTGCAAGAGGCCAAGCTGTTTCAGTACAGCTACTAACATCTAGCCAACAATGTAGAAAGTTTCCCAGAGATATTCTATACACAAAATGCAGGTCAAATCTGACCCAGCCAAGTACTACCCCATCAGCCTACTTCCAATCATCAGTAAAGTGATGAAAGAACAAAGGACAAGAACAAAGAACAAAAGTGTCACAAACAGTGCTGTCAAGTTGCACACTTCAGTAATGCTGAAGGGCTTATCCCAGATACGTCAATTCTCCTGCTCTTCAGATGCTGCCTGACCTGCTGTGCTTTTCCAGCACCACACTTTTCATCTCTAATCTCCAGCATCTGCAGTCTTCACTTTCGCCACATCTCAGTAATAACCTGCTTAGTGACACCCAGTCATGAGCTCTGCGAGGGCTACTCAGCTCCTGGCCTCATTACAGCCTTGGTTCAAAAATGGACAAGGGCTGAATTCCAGAGGTGAGGTGAGAGTGACAGCCCTTGACATCATAGCTGCATTTGACCAAGTGTGGCCTCAAGGAGCCCGAGAAAAACTAGGGAGAATGGGGAGGAATTGGGGGGAAATCTTTCTGTTAATTGGAGTAATATTTGGCAGAAACGAAGATAGTTGTAGTTGTTGGAGATCAGTCATGTCAGCTCGAGAACATCTCTCCAGGAGTTCCTCAGTGTAGTGTCCTAGGCCCAGCCATCTTTAGCTGCTTCATAGGGTAGGGATGTTCACTGCTGATTGCACAATATTGAGCACTGTTTGTGTGACTCATCAGATACTAAGGTAGTCTTTGTCCAAATGCAGCAAGACCTGGACAATATCTAGGTATGGGCTAGCAAGTGACAAATAACATTCACACTGCACAAGTGCCAAACAATAGCATTTTGAAAAATAGAGAAATCAACCACTGTCCTTTGACATTCAATGGCATTACCTTTTCCTGAATCTCCCACTCTTAATATCCTGGGGCTTACTATTGTCTAGAAACTGAACTTGACTGGTCATAGAACTACAGCAGCTATAAGAGCAGGTCAGAGGCTAGGGATATTGCAGTGAGTAACTCAATGTTTGACTTTCCAAAGCCTATCCATCATCGACAAGGCATAAGTGAGGAGTGTGAAAGAATGCTCCCCACTTGCCTGAATGAATGCAGCTTCAACTACACTCAAGTATTTTGACATTATCCATGACAAAGTAGCCCACTTGATTGGCATCACATCCAGAAACATCCACGCACCCCCACCATCAAGACTCAGTTGCAACAGTGTGTACTATCTACAAGACTGATTGCAGAATTCACCAAGGGACTTTAAACAGCACCTTCCAAACCCACGACCACTTCCATCTGAAAGGACAAAGGCAGCAGGTACTTGGGAACATCACCACCTCCAAGTTCCCTTCCAAGCTACTCAACATCCTGACTTGGACATTTTTTTACTTTATTATTGATGAGGCTGTGTCAACATTAATTGCCAATCCCTAATTGCCCAGAGGGCAGTTGAGAGTCAACCACATTGCTGTGGGTCTGGAGTCACACGTAGGACAGACCAGGTAAAGATGGCAGATGTGTTTTTCCAACAATTGACAATGGATTCACTTTCATCATGAGACTCTTAATTCCAGATTTTTATTGAATGCAAATTCCATCATCTGCCACAGCAGGACTCGAACTTGAGTCCTCATAACATTCCCTGGGTCTCTGGATTAATCGTCCAGCAATAATACCACTAGGTCATCATCTCCCAATATATTGCAGGTCCTTCAGTGTCATTGGATCAAATTCCTGGAATTCCCTCCCTAATGGCATGCTGAGTCTACCACCAAATGGGTGCAGCAGTTCAAGAAGGCAGCTAACCACCAGCTTTTCCACAGCTATTAGGAAGAAGTGATAGTTGCTGTCACAGCCAGGGATGCCCACATCCTATGAATCAATAAAAATTTCTCAAGGACAAGAAAGTGAAGTTGAGGTAGACAATCAGCTTTTACCTTTTTGAATAGTGGAGCAGATTCAAGGTGTGATATGGCTTATTCCTGCTCTTGTTTATCGTCTTTAAGATTACAACAAGGATGTTCTAAATTCTTAGTGCATTTACTGATTCCTGTTGTCAGCAGATTCTGCTATTGCTGATTCAATAACACTCCTGGTGGTCTTTTTTTGCCTGTGTGCTTTTTGCCACATATTGTACTGAAAATAATTTCTGAAAATAATATGACCAGATCAAAATTAACACTGAAAACAACCAACATCCATAAAAAAAAATGCTTCCTTCCTTTACAACTCCCATTTAGTACACAATGAAACAACAATCTGAAGACTTTTTCAAAATTTACATCCCATGCTTCTGTCTTCAAGGGAAGAACAGGATATGAATCAGAGTTATAAGCAAGGGCAGCCCTGAGCAGAGAAATTGCTGTTTGAAGATAGGACCACATAGACTGCTCGCCCTGCAGTCATTCTTTATTTCCCCGGCATCTTTGACAGGTACAGCAGCTATTAAATATTGGTTGAGTGTAAGAAGCAACACAACCTTCTACCTCAAGTATCCCGTAAGTTATAAGTTCTGTAATGCTACCATTTACAAAGAATATTCCATGCTTTTGATGGGACCCTTCCACATGAATAGAAATTGCTATGAATTTTTGGTTCCATTGAGATGATAAGCAAGGACCATTTGTACAATATGTAACTACAGATTGCTGACATTTACATTGTTCACTTAATCGACTGGAATGGAGCTGAACCAAATAGTAAGATATAAGACTTTTACTTTGATTCATTTTTAGTTCTTTTAAGAAATATTTGGTGGGATATGGGCCAAGTGCAGGCAGGTGGGATTAGTTTCGTTTGGTATTATGGTTGGTCGGAAGGGTCTGTTTCCAATGCAGTATGACTCTATATACAAGAACAGAAATGCTATATCCCTGTATCCTGTCATCACAGTCTAGAGACCTTCTTAACTACGAGTTAGCTTCCTTTCAGTTCTTTGCTTACTGTTAATTATTTGAAGATTCGTTGAATATAGGAAGATTATACCAATTAGTTTGCAAGTAGAAGCATTCAAACAAATTGATTAGAAATAACGGATTGGGTGTACTCCTGGGCTTTCAGACGTAACAGCCAATTGGAAGTCTCTAAATTTGCCAACTTTGAGACTGGCTCAGAAGTCTCCTAATTTGCAGCTTCTAAGTTTGCTTTTGGGTTAAGGATATCAGACAGGCTCGTGACACTGTAGGATCAGTCAGAGGCTTCACTGCTCTGGAACCTTAACACTCCCAATGAGAGAGGTAGGTAGGAGACAGTGAGGGAGCAAGACATGGAACCAAATTGCTGGATTTTCTGAAGTAAGAAGTTTAGTGCCCCCACTGACAGAGCAGCAGTGTGCAGGGCGATGGCTCTTAGCAGTCAATGTGGTTGGTGCTTCTAATGGGGTTATGTTGTAGGCTGAGGTGGGGGGGGCGAGGGGGGTTGAGGTGGTGTGAGGTGGTGAAAGAGGGTGTTGATGGTCTTGTGCCTTGTCACAGAGAAGCTGTGACAGAGTCTAGCCTCAACCAAGAAACCAATCATTATGGAAACATCACTTTTACGTTAGTTCAGTAATGGGTTGTTGACATCACTGGCTGGCCCAGTATTTATTGTCAACCCTGAATTGCCATTGGGAAATTGATGATGAGCTGCCTTCTTGAGCTGCTGTAATCTTTCTGTTATAGATACAGCCACAAAGCCATTGGGGAGGGAGTTCTAAGATTTTGACCCAGCAACACTGAAGGAAAGGCAGTATATTTCTAAGTCAGGATAATGAGTGGCTGAGAGGGGATCTTGCAGGGGATGGTGTTCCCATGTATCTGCTGTCCTTGTCCTTCTAGATGGTGGAGGTCTTGGGTTTGGAAGGTGCTGTCTAAGGAGCCTTGGTGAGTTCTCTTTAATTGAAGAAGTTTATCCTAAATTCTCTGTTGGATTTCTTGATGGCTATCTGATATTAATGACTTCTTGTTATGTTCTTTCCCACAGAAAACATTCTAAGTGCATCCATTCTAACAAAACATTCCAACGTTTTGAATACCTCGATTGCTCAGCCTTCTCTTTTCAAGACAAAGGCGACCCAGCTTGCCAGTCCTATCCTGCTATTTACTGTACACTCACACATTTCTGGCATAGTCCTTGTGAGTTTCACATTCAACAATGTGCAGCCCTGCTTTAATTGTGAGCAGTAACCCTTTAAGAAATGTTGGTTCGCCGCACATCCTGAACAACACACCCGCTACATTCCAAACTAATCTTTTATTTATTTGGACAGGGGATGTGGGTGTCACTGGCAAGGCCACCATTTATTGCCCATCCCTCCGTGCACTGGAGATGGTGGTGGTGAACTGCCTTCTTTAATCACTACATTCTCTGCAATTTAAGCATAAGACCATAAGACATAGTAGTGGAAGTAAGGCCATTCGGCCCATCAAATCCACTCCGCCATTCAATCATGGCTGATTTCAATGCCACTTACCCGCACTCTCCCCATATACCTTAATTCCTATAAGACCATCAGGCATTCCCACAGTGCTGTTAGGTATGGAATGCCAGGATTTTGACTACATGTGTCTATATTTCAGCTGATGTGTGACTTGAGGAGGAATATAAAGGGAAAGGTGGCATTCCCAGGCACCCACTGCCCTTGACCTTTTAGGCAGTAGTGGTCACTGTTTTGGAAGATATTATTAAAGAAATCTGTGCTAAGCAATTAAAAACGAGCTGATATTGCAGGATAGTGTGAGGCGCAGGTACAACACCAGACAATAGTATTCGGATGACCCCAACAGGCACGACCTTCAGGGTTCCATTAAAACATAGCAACAAAATGTATAGAGCCTCACAAACAACCCAAGCAATGAGGCTCCCCTCTGTGTGTATGGCCTCAAGTTGTTTAAAGGTTAGCACAGGTTTGAATTTTAATGATTTGAACTTGGGTAAGGTAAATCTGAATCAGCCTTTTTGTTCTATCAACAGTTAATATATGGAGGCTTTCTTTTATTTTAAATTTCAAAATGGTTCACTACACAACCTGACTTGTCTCTGTTCTCAATGACCTTGGCAAATTGAAGCTGGCAATATTCAGTCCAACACAACAGAGAGCTTGGCTTTCCGACTGCTCCAGTACAGCCCCAAACAATATGCTCCTAAAATCAAGGGATATCATTAGGTCAGCTTAAACTGAAAAATCAAGATTTACTCCCAAGGATTCTAGCGAATTTTATATAAAAAGGAATTGGTCCTTGCAGAGATGACTTCATTTTCTTTGAAACACTGCGAAGTATTGATATAAATATTCAGAACATAATGCTTACGTCAGAGTCAGATAAATAGTCATTTTTTTGCAGTAGAATGTTAATGGGTTTGAACATAAAGTACCTGCAGATCCAGTAGAGTAATTCATAGCTGCAGACTTCCTTCTCAGTCGAAATTGTCCAAATGTCGTGTTAATTCTGAATCCCTGTAGACATACGAAGCAGATTTTTCTGACAGTAGAATCTCTAAAAATGAAAGAGAGAAAAGCAGTGAGGCAGCATCTCAGCCAGGATAGATAAGCACCTTTAGACTGATATTGTGATCATCCCAACAGCTCTGTTTTAAAACAGGCTCTGAAGATAATTGCATGCAGATAGAAAAAAACGTTTTATTTATCTACAACATTAGTGTGACTCATCTAACCAGTCAAGAGTATTAAAGTTCTGTTTTGGCAAAAGGTTAATGGCCAACAATTTAAAAATATTTGGTGGGTGCAGGGGGAGAACAGTCCTCCGTGGTTACCATCTCAATCCCTGCCCCCCCACCAAAATAAAGTTCTGCTTGAGAGACTTTCCTGTTTGCTCATGTTCTGTACAAAAACACAGGAGAGGGTAGCACACACAGAGGTGGCCACAAGGGTGAATGCTCAAATTTTCCAGTTTGTCTTCCAACCCACAAAGCCTGTCTCCAACGCACTAGCTCTCCCCCTCAAAAGTGGCAGAACCATTTCAGAGGTACCTCAAATGGCAGGATGCAGCTGGGATCACACCTTCCACAGTAAGTTCCCAATCTTGGGCAAATGGCAATGTGGAGCAATGGGGCAGGAACCAGGCTGCCTCAGAGCCTGTCTGCCAACATTCTGGGAGGGGATATCACAGAAGCAGCCTGTGACTCCAAGTTGCTCTCACTGACCTGTTGCCCACCTGGAGAGTTGCACTGAGACCTGAGCATACTCTTCCTGCTTGGGCAGGTAGATGACAAGTGGGCACTGGACCAAGGCAACTGTTGAAGCTTTTCACTGTAGTTTGCTGTGTTTTTTGCTGCAAAATGCAGGTGACAACAAATTAATCATTCATTCACACGAATCACAATGTTCCGGGGAAACTTTAAAATGGAAAAACCAACACCAAAGCAGAACACTGCTATATGTTGTCAATAGCTTTAAATAGAATTGGATAGTTAAATAAAGTGACAAGTGCATAGCTTTCATTGAAGATTACTGCACTAGTTCAGTAATAATTAAATCTTAGCAGCGATTTGCAAATAAAAATAAACCAAAACTGACTTTCTAAACTTTGACTGGTATTTCTTTAATTTGGGATCAAGTGTTGAATGCATCCTGGATTTTTGTGTGTTATCTGGATATGACCAGACATACAGTCACTCACTCACACACGTACACAGTCTTGCAGACAGACACATTGTCAAGAAGCAAGGATTGATTATACTGCAGATCTATAAAATACTTGGCAAGTTGACACTCACCACTATATAAATCTTAAATCTGAAAAGGTTAAGCCCATTTCCATGGATGTTGAATATCAGCTGAGCTGTGAGCTTTCCCTTTGTTTAATTCACAATGCTATCATAAACCTGAATATGATGAAGTTAATGTGTGGAAGGGTAGCAAACTGTAGCAGACCTTGAAAAAGTCAGATTTGTGTAAAGTGGAAGGAGAGGGTAAAAAAATGAATGAGAGAGAGAGAATGAATGAGGCCAGAGAGGAAGATAGAAAGGAGAGAGAGGGTGGAAGAAGATGGTGAGAGGAGAGAGACAGATGGTGTGAGGAAGACAGAATTAGCAAGTGGAACGGTAGGGAGAGGTGGAAAGGGAGAATGGAGTGAGTAAGGGTCAGAGGGAGAAATAGAACGTGAGTGAGGAAGAGAGACAAAGTAAGTGTGAAAGATGTGGTCAAAGAGAGAGGGTATTGATAATGAGGAGTGAGGGAGACAGTGAAAGAGGGAGAAAGAGCAAGGTCTTGGTGGGGGTGGGGGGGGGAGTGTTGGAGCTGCTAGTGGATTGGGCTGTGCAGAGCTGATTGCTGTCTCTGTACAGCCTCCCTCTGCAGAGCTGGCCAGCGTAGATCCGCATTTTATCTGCATTAGATCAGCAAATGCTGCAGTGTTCCTGAAGGCTCACCAGAGCCACCTCCGCATCCAGGATGGTTAACTCTTCACAGTCCAGAAACATCACTCTGTCTGTCAAAAAACCCAAGACTTCAAATGTCGAAGTGTTTTTTTGTAATAACTTCTCATTGTATCGTGTTAAATGATATAAAGACAGTGACCATTTATCCTAAACTCCCATACTGTATATCAAAGTGCTGCTTGCAGAAGTCTGTCTAATTCAGAAAGTTTTAAGATGAATATGGTGAACTCTGATTAATCAATGTTTTGGCTAATTGTGTGTCCATGACTATTTACATTTTCAACCCATCCATTCCTCCTGCCTGCTCTGTTATAGTTCTCTTTCTGCTGGTTATTTAAATTCTTTGCCTTCTTCTCATAGTAAAATCCAATATTTCCTGTACTTTATCTCCACCTTTCTATTCTCGGTATTTCTCTGTCTTTCTCTTCTCTCCATACCCCTATCTCAATCTTTCTAGGGATGGCTATGTCTTTCATCCCACTACATATTTCTCTCTGTCTTTCTGCATCTTTCTACCTCTCCCCCAGTCTCTCTCTCTGTTAGCTGTTTGTTTGTCTCTCTCTCCCTCTGTCTCTCTCTCTCTCTCTGTCTCTGTCTCTTGCTCTGTCCCAGTGGAAATGAAGATTCCTGTGCTGTGCCAATAAGCTGCAGTGCTTCCCTTGTGTAACACCCCTCTCCAGGGATGTCCTTATTCCCCATTGTTCTGATTCCCCATGTCTCCTATCCACTATACCTGTCTCTTTATTGTCCCAATCCCCTCAATGCCCCAAAGCCCCAAGACTCTGATTCCCCCAGCGAGCCACTCCCACAATTCCCTGTCATCATTCTCTGCAATGCTTTTCTATTCTTTCCATTGCCCCTCAATCCTCACATTCCCTTCTCACTCTCCCACTGCTGTCCCCAGCCACAGTGTTGGATTTGACAGAGATATTTGGCAGGGCAGAGAGAAAAGCTGCAGATAAACACCTGAAAACTGTTTCCTCCTGACCTCAACATCTGTCAGAACAACATTGTAGAGTACAAAATCCCATGCAAGGACTGCACAAAACACTACATAGGACAAACAGGAAGACAGCTAACGATCCGTATCCATGAACACCAACTAGCCACGAAACGACACGACCAGCTGTCCTTAGTAGCCACACACGCAGACGACAGGCAACATGAGTTCGACTGGGACAACACGATTATTATAGGACAAGCCAAACAGAGAACAGCCAGGGAATTCCTAGAGGCATGGCACTCATCTACAGAGTCTATCAACAAACACATCCAATATACCGGCCACTGCAGCGGACAGCTGGAACTGACAACCGGAAGCGGCAGAGACAAACCACTATAAATGCCGGAGGAAACAACACAGAAGCGCATCACAGGAGGCTCCCAAGCACTGAGGATGTCAAGTAGATAGGGAATGAAATGTCTGCAACACAAATTCCCAGCTCGGCGAACAGAACCACAACAAGATTTCAGAATCTTTTAAAAGAGGCAATAGGCCTTCTTTTGAAAAATTAACTAAATCGTATATTTTCAAACACAAAGCATGCTAACCTTATCACCAGCCAGAAGGAGCTGAGAGTGACAGGAAATAACATCCCACATTTCCTGCTCTTCATCTCTACCTTCCTCACACCCTCATTTCTCCCACACACCCTCACCCCTCCCATACATCCTCACCCCTCCCTCACACCCTCATTGCACCTTCAAACCCCTCACTTCTCCGTCATACCCTCACCTCTCCCTCAAACCCCTCACAAATCCCTCAGACCCTCACCCCTCCCTCAAACACCTCACACATCCCTCACACCCTCACCCATCCCTCGCACCCTCACCCAACCCTCACATCCTCATCCCTCCTTCACACCCCTCACCTCTCCCTCACACCCTCACCCCTCCCTCAAACCCTTCACACATCCCTCAGACCCTCACCCCTCCCTCAAATGCCTCACACATCCCTCACACCCTCACCCCTTCCTCGCACCCTCACCCAACCCTCACACCCTCATCCCTCACACTCTCACCCTTCCTCACATCCCTCACTCTTCCTTCACACCCTCACCCATCCATTGCACCCTCACCGCTCCCTCACACCCTCATCCTTCCCTCACACCCCTCACACATCCCTCACACCCTTGCCCCTCCCACACTCCCTCACCCCTCCCTCACACCCTCATTCCTACCTCACACCCTCATCCCTTCCTCACACCCCTCACTTCTGCAGATTTTTGTCTCTTCCTTCACTCCCAGTCACATCTCCCTGCCTGCCCTCCAAACCCACCCCTGCTTCGTCCCCTAAATGGTTTGTTGCAGTTATACAACACCAAAGTCCTTTTAAATGTGTCATTCTCTTTGCTCTGTGTGAGTTTGTTAATGACCCCCTAGTCACTGTGGAATGATCCAATGGATCCAAGGTTCTGGACCTGTCTGCCTTTTGTGTTGAGAGAAACACTGTGAAAGCAGCGAGATGTGAAGGAAAGACAGCATGGCACTTAATAGACCTCATAATTCAACACTGAGTTCAACAACTTCAGAGCAATGAACACTGTCCTCCATTTTGATTACAACACGTACACCCAACCATGTCTTGCTGCATGGGTCTCCTCTCAGCAGAAGTGACCAAGCTTCTACTCTTCATACCTATCATTAACACCTATTCTGCGTCTGTATAACTCCTTTGCTACCATCAGCACTCCCTTTGCCTTTTGGTCTGGCACCTTTGCTGTCATTTCCACTTGACCTGCCTCTTCCTCATTAACAGCACTAAAACTATTATCTTGCAGATCCCTTTGCTTCCAAAGAAGAGTAATATTAAATTTGAAAGACTATCACTGTCTCTCTCTCTCTCTCTAGTTGCTGCCAGACTTGCCAAATTTCTCCAGCAGTTTCTGCTTCTATCTAAGCAGTCAAGAGAGATGGAAATGAAGATTGAGGAGCAAGGATTAGAAAAAGCAACTTTAGCACTGAGGCAACACCATTCCCAATCCATACCTTCATTAATAATTCACATGTACACTGTTTTAATCAGACACTAATTGCATTACAAAAACTGACCCTGTTCCAAAGGGGTAGAACTTTATTTCATTCTCTTGCAATAAGATGCTGAACATCAGAGTGAAGAATAGATCTATGTTAATATTAGAAGGAAGAATCTTCTAAATGAACATTTTGAAATGTTGTTGAAGATTGAAAATGTGTTTGTTGAAATTCAGTCTAAAAATTGAATCAATTACAGAGCTCACCAATTTCTATTCATTTTAAGGGAAAGTATATATCAGGGCTAACACATTTATTGCTGTAGCAGATATTTCACAGGAAACTGCAAGGGGGAGTGATACCACCAACTGATTTCATAGGGACTTACTTAACAATACATCTTGCTGTAAGAAAAAATCATATTCTCGATCATATTCAAGTCCCACTGGAAGCTGCATGCATTTCAATGTGTTTATTTGCTTCTCAGTTAAAAGGACAGTGAAATGTCGCAGGCTGTGACAGCAGGTCTTTAGAGTATGTACACAGGACCTTTTAGCAGTTTGTAAAAGCCACTGATGCTTGGTTATGAATTCAAAGAAGAGTTTAATCTCTTGAGTTTTATTTTCACATTGCATAATTATCCTTAACAGCAATAGATTTAAAATATCCTTGTCTGCGTCTACTTATCTAAAATCAGAAGGAGGTGTTTCTATAAAGAAGGCCAGTTACATTTATATAGTGCCCACAGGACATGCCAAAGCACTTTACAAGCAAAGAAGTGCAAAGTCGTGACTGGAGTGATGTTGGAAATGTGACATCCAATTGGCACATAGCAAGATCCCACATCCTCCAATGTGATAACAACCAGATATTCTGAGTTCTTAAATAAAGCAAGGAATACATTGAACAACAGTGAGAACCAAATAATTTTGGCAAACTCATTTGAAAGAGTCAGGGAAAGTGCTACACTTTCAAAGTAAAGAAAAATTATGTAAAATAAAACGCAAAACTGGAAATTCTGAAAACAAAAACAGAAATTGCTGGAGGAACTCAGCAGGTCTGTCAGCATCTGCGGAGAGAGAAAGTAGAGTCAACGTTTCAGCTCCAGTCACCCTTAATCAAAGAAACAATTAGGTATTTTGTTCACACTCTGCTTTACACAGAGTAATTGATTCCCCAACAGTTCAAGAAGGCAGCCCTGCGCCACCTTTCCCAGGACAATTAGGGATGGCCAATAAATGCTGGATGCCCACATCCCATCAATTAATAAAAAAAATCATTAACTTGTGCAGTCTCCGTGGCAACATCTCTGAAGGGTCCAGTTGCAAACCATTCAACGCTCGCTTCCCATTCAGTATAAATGTTGCTTTCTGTTCTAGTTAGTATTTCTTGTGTATTGTCCTAATGACTGCAAACTTTGACAAAATGTGTTTTTTACTCAACAATAATTCCATTTTCTCAATGGAATAGATTATGCATGAAAGTCTTTTGTTGTAGAATGACATTGTTACAGAAAAGAACACAACGTGGACTGCATCTTCAAAATACCTTAGGATTGTTATAAATTAGCGAATAAAAAGAAAAGGCTGATTTATGAGGGGACGGAAACCATTAATCATGTTAATGTGAAGAATGAGTATACTTCATAAGCATATTGGGGATACCAGCTGTCCTGTATATTACAGGTCAGTGCTGCACTTCTGCACACATTTCCAGTCCTAATGTGCGCCTTATTCTGTTTCATCAAAACCATCTGTTGGGATTTGAGTCCTCATGTCAGCTCCATTTTGCCACATCTCTGAGATGTCTGTATTAATTGCATGAAATCAGCACATATCATCTCACATCAACCAGCCTTCATCTATTTAAACCACACATGGGAATGGCAATAAATTTCATGCTGAACCAAGCACAATAAAAGCTAGGGCAAAGTGAAAAGATCATGCAAACAAAATGCAATAAACCGCTGTTGGTGAGAATCAGAAAATAAAATGATCAGTCAGCAATAACGTAGAGGACACATGCATTAGCCCATGCTGCTGGGAGCAGACCTGATAGCTGTTTTTTTTATGGGATGATAGTGTCACTGGCTAGGCCAGCATTTAATGCCCATATCAAATTGACCTAGTGAAGGTTGTAGTGAGGTGCTGCAGAGCATATGATGTGCGATATATTCAAATGTTGCTTGGGTGTAATAGCAGGATCTTGAGCCAGCGATACTGAAGGAATAGCGATATATTTCCAAGTCAAGATGGTGTATGGCTTGAAGGAGAACTTGCAAAGAGTGGTATTCCCATGTCTCTGCTACCTATAACTTTCTAGGTGATAACGGTTGTGGATTTGGAAAGGGCTGTCAAAGTAAGTTGTTGGAGTGTGTCTCGTAGTTTGTGTTCACCGCAACAACTGTGTGTCAGTGATGAAGGGAGTGAATGTTAAGGGTGGATGGGATGCCAACCAAATGGTCTGCTGTATCCTGAATGGTTTAAAACTTCATGTGTTTTCTGGGAGCTGCATTCATCCCCATCACACTCCTGACTTGTGCTTCTTTGGTGGTGGATAGCTTTGGGAAGTTAGTGGGGGGAGGTTACTCAGTTCTGAATTCTGAGCCTCTGACCTGCTCTTGTACCCACAGTATTTTATACTGCTGCAGTTGAATTTTCTTGTCTCTGTACAGATGCTGCCGAAAAATTGGCCCACAGTTAAAACCCAAGCTGGTGATAGCCCAGATGAATGTTTATAAATCTCTAGAGTTGCACTCATAAGCCCCTGACTGAAAACACACACTTATGTTAATTGCCTAACAATCAGGAAAGTCTTTCAGATGCCAACAGACATTTACAAGTGGCAGCAGCACTTTATTGCATTTCTGACATTTAGACTTGTGATGTGGACATTCCAATATGTTGCGGACATGCACTGAAAAAAGATTCAGTTAGATTGATAATCCATAATTTGTTCATGTTTTCTGTTGCTGAAAAATCAGCTCTTCTCCAGAGAAACACGTTCTAAAGTCGCACCGTACCAACTCGCGATAACCCAGGGAAAGCAAATAAGCAAAACAAGAATGCAAAATTCTGAGTAGTTTGTGTCAGACATGATGTTGGAGCAGGTCTGACCCTCTAGACATGATTCAATCTATACATGTTTAGTGCCACTTTAACTAGTGCCAATTTTACAGCAGCAACAATTCTGCAGTTGGGCAATGGTGTTGTTTGGATGAGATTTGCCTCCATTCCATAATCAGCTGAATATCCTCCAACGTATTCACTAACCAAGAGATCAAATTGACTCCTGATGCTCTTCACACCGAAACACAAATTCATACAAGCAATGGAGAAGGCGCACAATGAGAAAACAGGTCATCAGCTCTAGATAGTGGCTGCGACCTTTACTTTAATGCAGGGCTGCAGAAGGTGTTTTTGTTTCACATGAACCAAAGGCCCATCTACCCCCTCACATAGACATGAATGATCCTATCACACTATTAGAAGAATAGTATGGGAGTTTTTTTTTCTATATTCATCCCAAGGGATGAGAGTACAACACCTAGTCAGCATTTATTGCCAATCCCTAATTCCCCAGAGGGCCGTTCAGAGTCAATCATATTGCTGTGGATCTGGAGCCACATTTAGGCCAGACTGGGTAAGGATGACAGTTTTCTTCCCTAAAGTACATTAGTGAACCAGATGGGTTTTTCCAGCAATCGACAATGACTTCATGGTCGTCATTCGATTCTTGATTTTCTTTTTTTATTGAATTGAAATTCCACCATCTGCCGAACTCAGGTCCCCAGAACATTCACTGGGGCTCTGGATTAACAGTCCAGCAATAATAAGACTAGGCCATCACCTCGCCCTAAACAAATCATCAAAGTATATTACCTTGTGATTTATTTCTCTGCTGTTGGAGCTGGCTGTGCACAAATTGGTTGATGAATTTCCCACAGTACACTGTTAATGACTCTTCAAAAAAAGGCACTTGATTAGCATCGACCATCCTTTGGCACTCTGGAGTTGTGAGAGTTGACATGGAGCCAGACTTTAGAAAATGGGAGGGTCCATCAGAGCCCGGGCAAATCCTGTGGAGGGGAATTGATGTAGGTGAGAATGGGGTGTTGAGATTGACAGGACAGGAGAAGGGAAAACACAGAAATCGGAATACCTCGGGCTTGGAGCAGGCTTTCCACGTGTCACAAGGATTCAGTTCCTCCTCTTTCCCTGGAATTAGTAAAGCTGAAGCAAGGGTAGGCATTAAGAATGGTGACCCTGAAGGCAATTTGCAAAGCTGAGCTCCAAGCATTTCTTTCCTTTTGTGACAATTATTCTTGATCATTTTTTAATTCTACAAGGATTAATCCTTGCATTTCTCTGAAAAGCAACAAGTTAATGTCCTGATTCTTTCCTTCTCCTAGTTTATTTTTAATATGCTCTGTCCTAATCAGGTTGCTAAATTAATTCCAACCAGTGCCAATTTTATTTCAGTATTGTAATCACTGAGCATCATTTATCTGGGGAAGGGATGCCCTCTTATTGTCATTACAAAACTGTGATCATCATATTGACTTCTCTCTTCTATCTGTAATTAGGAGTTGGCATAAATCAATCACATCAGATCAGCATGAAGACTTCTACTGGGACAGACGAGGTCACTTTTCCAGGTCAATTCTGCTTTTTCATAGTATTACATGTTTTTTTTTAAATTCCCAATTTCTTCCTGATTTGTCTCCCTGAAGAAATTGCAAGTCTCTGTAAAAATACCAATGGAAGTAAAGTTAAAGGATATCCCTACCATTTGTAGTTCAGGTTTGGAAAATCAAGCCATAAGCCCTTGATCAGTAAACATACTTTCTATCATTTATGAATTTTGTTGCTACATACTTGGAATATTCTTAACCATATTCTTAACGATGGCAATTGTGTTAAATTAGTTATGTTGTTGTTGTCCCAATTCAGATAAATTATTGGATCTAGCATTAGTGCAGAGCTTCTTTTCCCAGTTTCCACTGTTTCCCTCTCTCACATCAACACTTTGTGGAGGGACAAATTTTCAACTTGCTACTGACTGATTTAAATGGATAGGAAATGTGGCCATTCCCATAATGCCCTCTGCACTGGTAATATCAGTTTTATATTGAATAATAAGTTGAAAATGACCCCATGTTGATATTTTCTCATCAACTTGCTCAAAGATGTTATTACATACTTGGCCTCTTGGCTCAGAGATAGGGATAATACCATTCTACCACAAGAGACTGATTATCTCATGTCTTCCTGCATTAAGTAGTGTGCTGATTTACATTCATTGCCAATGGAAACCAGATTATCTTGTCTGAATATCAAGTAAAATGCAAAAATTGATAGTCAGTTGTTCAGAACTATTCCCAGTGATGAAGAGAGGTTTAAGGTGCAGAATAGGTTTACCAGAATTACAGGCTATGAGCTCTAGGAGAGAGTAGAAAGGCTCAGTTGGTTTTCTCTGCAGCAGCAGAGGCTAGGGGGTGACTTGATAGAAGTCTATAAAATTATGAGATGTATAGCTAGGGTTGACAGTCAGAATCTTTAGCCCCGAGTTGAAATATCTAATACTAGGGGGCATGCATTTCAGGTGAGAGGGGGAAAGTTCAAAGGAGATGTGAGGGGCAAGTTTATTTTACACAGCAAGTGGTAGGTGTCTGGAATGTGATGCCAGGGGTGATGATGGAGGTAAATAGGATAGGGGCCTTTAAGGGGCTTTTAGTTAAGCACATGAATATGGAAGGAATGGAGGGAAATGGATGAAGGGCAGACAGAAGGGATTAGTTTAATTTAGCATCATGTTCAGTACAATAGCACAGGCCGAAGGGTCCGTTCCTGTGCTGTACTGTTCTATATTCTATGATGGAAGGTGATTAACCAAGAAACAGTCCCTGCTTTAACCCATCGCCCAGTGGGACAACTTATTTCCATGTGGCAGCCCATCCCAAACTTCCCAAAGTCATGGTAACAGGTTGAATTATTGCAGCTCCCACATCAGAGGAAGCCAAGCAATTATCAGGTTGAGTCAGATGTAGCTCAAAACAAAGTTGTTACCATTGCAAAAGTCTGCAGGATGAAAGATCAAAATGGCTGTTTTGTTTGACCTAGCAATGGAATGGAACAGTGAAGTCTGAAGCAAGTGTAAATTGTAAATCCTGTTTCTTTGGCACGTTGGGCATTTCTGTTGATGAAGAAATGCGTGTTACCTGCAGATTTAACTACAAGGGAGCTACTGCAAAAAGAAAACTCTGGGCTTAGACAAAAGCAATTACGATTTGAGTTGCCCACGGGGACCAGAATGCAGTTCACAGAAATCCCATCCTGTGAGTGATTTGAGAATGTGAGATAATTTAATTCTCACTTCACATCACAGTGCCGGTAGATTTAACTTGGAACCATTATGGTTTACTTTATATCTGTGTTAGCGTCAAACCAAAGTCCTTGAAAATCTTTCTCAAGGTCATATGGAAGAGAAAGTGAGGACTGCAGATGCTGGAGATCAGAGTTGAGAGTGTGGTGCTTGAAAAGTACAGCGGGTCAGGCAGCATCCAAGGAATAGGAGAATCAACGTTCTGGGTATAAGCCCTTCATCAGGATTCCTGATGAAGGGCTTATGCCCGAAGCATTGATTTTCCTACTCCTCGGATGCTGCCTGACCTGCTGTGCTTTTCCAGCACCACACTCTCAACTCAATGTCATATGGGCTTTGTTGAAAGGTCATTGACCTGAAACATTATCTTATTTCTTTCTTTCTGTCTGTCTTTCTGAGACATTTATTTTCAGAATCCAAAGAACAAAAAGAATGATGATGTCCATTCTAATCAAACTCCGAATAGTGTGCAGCCACCAATTAATAGGATTCATGTAAAACTGTATTAGAAATTAGTGAGTACCTGAAAAGAAATGTTAATGTTAAGAATATATTAAAAATATTCAAAATGGCATTCAACAATAAAGAAACACCACAAAAAGATTGAGACTCATTAAAGGGGTAGGGATGGTAATGTGATGCTAATCCCCACTTCTCACAATATCGGATCTAATAGTCAGAGACCCAGTTGAGTACAATGCAACACAATGCAGTCAGACAATGTGAAGGATGTTAATAGCCTGTGTTCAAATTGTGTGAATGACTCATTCATTAAACTGTGAGTGGTATTGAGCAGGGGGGGGGGGAGGTGGGGGGGAGTATGTCTACATGTCACGTGACTGAAGTATTGCAGCTGGAAGGGGATCTCTGACTTGGGGGCAGCACAGTGACTCAGTGGTAAGCGCTACTGCCTTACAGCACCAGGGACCCAGGGTCGAATCCTGCCTTGGACGACTGTCTGTGTGGAGTTTGCACGTTTTCCCTGTGTCTACATGGGTTTCCTCCAGGTGCTCTGGTTTCCTCCCACAATCCAACGATGTGCAGGTCAGGTGAATTGGCCATGCTAAATTGCCTATAGTGTAGGTTATTAGTCAGGGGTAAATGTAAGGGAATGGGTCTGGTTGGGTTACTCTTCAAAGGGTTGGTGTGGACTTGTAGGTGTGAAGGGCCTGTTTCCACACTGTAGGGAATCTAATTAATTTTTTAAAAAAGACTCTTTCATTCGCAGCCAGTTCAGGTTTTTACAGCTAACAGACCTAAACGCTAGCTTTACATCAGTGCTGAATACGTGGGATGCCAATGCCCCATTATACCCAGTAGTTAATCAACCACGACGGCTAAAGTCAAATTCTCAATTTAATCTCATTTCCTGTGCACAAATAATTAACATGGTTCCATAATTTGCTGGAGTAAGGATCTTACAGTGTTTATAATTCATTATCATTTTTATTTTCCTCATCCTTTAGGTTTTTGGCTCCTCAAATTTCACAAAGGGGGGCATCCAAGGCACCTGAGACCTGGGTGAACATCAGGACCAACAATCTATCTCCTCAATCAACAAGATTCACACAGTGAGATGGCAACAAAGCAAGATAGAGAAGAAAATGAGGTGAATTAGACTCAAATCAGAGCAGGGAGAGATATTAAAAGTAGTAAATAAATATTGGATCAAGAGAAGTTGGTGAGGGATCGAAAGGAAAAGTAAGAAGTAATGTTTATAGTTATTTTATCATTCAGAAAGAAATCTCTACAAACAACTTACAACCTGTATAAGTGAGTCTCTATACACATCTAAATAAAAACTGAAAGAACTGCGGATGCTGTAAATCAGAATTGAAAATAGAAGCTGCTGGAAATACTCAGCAGGTCTGGCAGCATCTGTGGAGAGAAATCAGAGTTAACATTATGGATTGAGTGACCCTTCCTCAGAACTGCTCTGAGAAATGTTAACCCAAAACGTTAACTCTGATTTCTCTCCACAGATGCTGCCAGACCTGCTGAGCTTTTCCAGCAATTTCCACTTTTGTCTCTACATTTATCGTCTCCCATGCAAGTGTTCTAAAGATCTTAACCACCAGTAGTTCATTTTTTGAGTTCAATGTTGTTTGCTGGGAAAGTGAGCAATGTCTTGAAACTAACAAGAAAGTTGTCAGCATTTTATGAGACCAACACCACAGTGGAGCGAATCAATGTGAAATTTGTGGCGATTTGTCACTCCAGTAATATCTCTTCCTCACAGCAATTCGCAGGATTATTTACACATGGATAACAATTCATATAATAAATTCATTGTAATTTTCCTAGTACATTCTGGCCTTATTTTAACAATTACTGTGGTCAGTACTCTTGTACTGTTTGTTTCACTCGAGAACAGGAACATAAAGACAGGATGAGTTTTATATTAGATTACTTACAGTGTGGAAACAGGCCCTTCGGCCCAACAAGTCCACACCGCCCCTCCGAAGCGCAACCCACCCATACCCCTACATTTACCCTTACCTAACACTACGGGCAATTTAGCATGGCCAATTCACCTGACCTGCACATCTTTGGACTGTGGGAGGAAACCGGAGCACCCGGAGGAAACCCACGCAGACACGTGCAAACTCCACACAGTCAGTCGCCTGAGGCGGGAATCGAACCCGGGTCTCTGGCGCTGTGAGGCAGCAGTGCTAACCACTGTGCTACCGTGCCACATAAATATATTAAACACCATTCTCTCCTGATACCATCTCTACGCTTAGAGACTGCTCATTTTACCAACCCAATGTAAAATACTTGAAGGTTTGAAAGTTCCTGAGGTAACAGCACCTCCAGCACATGTTGAGAAATAATGGCTAAAATTTTGATCTGTGAATATCTTATGAAACCAAGGGACAGTATGGAATTGCATAGAGTTATTAATTATTTTATTTGTTTTACTTCCTCTAATTTGGGTCCTAGGATTATATTTTTTACAATCCCTCATTTAGCAAAATTGCTAAACAGAGCTATCAATGTCATGTCTCTGACCTACAAGTGCAAACCTTTTCTGATTTCCGCCTGAGCTTCAGGATTGACAATTCCAACATCCTTCTGCCTCCTCCCAATTCCCTCTGCTGCATTCAAGGTTTGTTGCACTTCAATAATACTTTAAAACTGGATAAAGCCATCTGGTGGTTATAAAGACCACATCCTCAACGAACAGGCCTGATATTTTCAATAAACATTTGAAATGAGCTTCAGTGGGTCACCTGACAATTGCTGTCAAAGAGGTCACAAGCCTTCAGATGGTGTTGGAACTATAATTAACGGAAAATTTAACGAACTTCAAACTAAAGGTAGATCAGAATGGAGGGACAACATTTAAATGTAGCTACGCGTGGTAAGAGAGATGGACAGTCGACATGTGTGAGGTAAGGAAGAAATCTTTTAAAATCGCTGAACAGGATGCGGGGAACACTGGCTAGGCCAGCATTTGTTGCCCATCCCTAATTGTGCAGAGAGCAGTTAAGAGTCAACCACATAGCTGTGGGTCTGAAGTCATATGTAGGCCAGACCAGGTAAGGATGGCAGTTTCCTTCCCTAAAGGACATCAGTGAACCAGATGGATTGTCTCCCAACAATATTAGAAGTCATTAGACTCTTAATTCTAGATTTTTAAAATTGGGTTCACGTTCCACCATCTGTCATGGCAGGATTCAAACCCGAGCCCCCAGAACATTACCTGGCTCTCTAGATTAATTGTCTATCTCTAGGCCATCCCACAAGACAATGTGTATGAAATGTTTCTGAATGCCGAATGTGAGGATGCAGCTGAAGTTGTTACTGAAAAAGTCTGACATAATAGAAGAACATGTAGTAAAAAAAAACTATCTGCATATTATCACATTTTAAAATAATTTCTAAATAAGACATTGGATGGAATCTTATGGGATATGGAGAGATGTGTGGCAAATTGTACAAGGAGCCCATCTCTGTGACAGGAGCATCTTGGTCCATTTTTTATGCTTTTAACAAATGAAGCAGCAAGTTTTCCCCAGAGGCAGCAGTGAGTTGCCAATTAAGGGGGATTATTGTTTGTTAAATGCCTTACTAACTGCCCAACTCACCTCACTGTTAAACTTGTCAAGCAAGTTAGATGTCGGGAAAGCCCAGCACGGAAACCAGAGTAGGTACGTGGCGAACTTTGCTTGCTGCCTACCCTTCCAAGGCATATTCCAAAATAACTACCATGGTAACACTTCAACACACTGGCAGGGCACTGGGAGCACGGGCTTGCATTGCAGGACACATCAATAACTGGTATTGGAAGACTGTAGCAGGGACACATTGTATACATGGTCAGAGACCCAGCTCATGGATTAGACCAGGCTGCATCTCAGCTTCTTGCTTGCTCTATTAGTGTCCTCTCATTCACAGCACCCATGCTTTACATTGCCTTGCCCATTACTTTGCCAATTAGCACAGCCACACACAACTAGGCAGCATGCCTTGCTGTACAGCTGTCCTCAGTCAAGTGGGCGTGCATCTTTCTGAACAGCAGTGTGTTATGTCAATCTCACATCTGTAACATGCACTGACAATTTACACAGCAAGCACATGGTATGTTCAGCAGCTGTGTCTCAATGTCTTAGGGAGGTATCCCTCACCCAAGTCCATACAGGCACCAATCAGTCAGCTGTTGTTGGAGAGTCAGGGCCCTAGATGTCTCCGCAGTACCCATTATTCTCTGTACACCTTGTTCCTTGTGTTTCTAGATGATGTAGCAAGCGCTCACCTCCTCCACCGTCCATGGGACATGCCGTGTGGCCATGAATGTATGCTTCCCACAGGATCAAGGACATTTGGGGCGACCCAGGGAGACAATGACACTTACAAAAATGTGAAAATACAATATACTACATTGACACCCATGACACCAAAGTGCCCTCAATAAGTTTCCTTCTTTCTCTCCCTCCCATTATGTACTACAGGGTTCTCTAGCTGGGGTGAAGCCAAACCATTGGCAGTCCCTGGTGTGACCTGGGGATTGGGGGGAGGGGTGTCCAAACTGGGCCTCAGGCCAGATTCCAGTTAATCCTCCATCCTCCCCAATGTAAATGTCCAAACGTTGGAAAAGGGCAACAAGTTGGAGTTGGAGGGCTCGGCCATCTCTGGAGTGTCCTGAGAGGGGTGGTTCCTCCTCCAGCTCGGTGCCCTTTGGCACTGCCCTATCTCCTACTGAGGAAGGAGCGCCCAGAGTTTGCACCAGGTTCCCCATCCACCTGCCACCATTCCCTGGTCCTGAGGACCAGTAGCTAAGGTGTCGAAATGTAGGTGTGTGTACCTCTGCACCAGACCCTGTGGTTGCTGGACCTGTGTCTCCATAGCACTGCCAACCTGTTCATGGAGGCAGCCAGTGCACTACTGGCCAATGAGGGGCATTGCATACCAGATGCCTGTCTGCTGCTCCTGTCCATCCCTGTGCGTGTGGATGAAGTCCCTCATTGCCAATCCCTCTTCTGCCTGGGGCTGGGCAGGTGCCTGGTCTCCAACAGTGTTATGAACGCCAGGGACCTGGGGAGTTTGTTCTTCACCCAGCCTCACTGGCACAGTGAGCTCCTCACTAGACTGTCCTCCCAAACTGTCTCAGCCTGACTGAGCTGCCTGTACCTAATCTGGTAGCGGATATAGGAGGCAGCCTTGTTATTGATAACTCAGAGACCTCAGCACTCTCATCCTCAGATGTGGAGGAGATGGTTTCTGGGGAGAGGTAGTGGAGATACTGGCGGTACATGCAAGAAACAAAAGAGAAAAGATAACCCAGCAAGTAATTAGAAATGGCATGCAATCAGTGAGACTGGCAGTAAGGTTACTGGGTGGGACATAGACGTCTCACAGGAACCAGCCCTGGGACTCTCCAGTGAGGGACAGGTGTCTACTGACACCAATGATACAATGATAAATGTTGCTCACCTCCATTCTTTCAGACCACACACATAAAATGTAAAGCAGATTTATTAGATATGATTCAATTCGATTCCCTACAATGTGGAAATAGGCCATTCGGCCCATCAAGTCTACACCGACCCTCCGAAGAGTAACCCATCTTTCTACATTTATCCTTGACTCATGCACCTAACATTATGGGCAATTTAGAATGGCCAATTCACCTAACCTGCACATCTTTGGACTGTGGGAGGAAACTGGAGCACCCAGAAGAAACCCATGCAGACACGGGGAGAATGTGCAAACTCCACACAGGCTGGAATTAAACCCAGGTTCCTGGTGCTGTGAGGCAGCAGGGCTAACCACAGAGCCACCATACCACCCTATCTTTTATCTTATTAAATTCTACTTTATTAGTATTTTTTCACTTCAATCTACATTGTCTTTATATTTTACATTTTTAGGTGTTTAATAATCCTTATTTCAATTTAATTCAGTGATTTTGCTGTGACTGCTCATACTTCTGTGTGTCAGCAAACACAGCTTTCTCTCCCTGTATGGGGTGAGGAGTCTATTGGCGGGCTCACTCTGCCCCTGCTTTTTGCTGTTTTCTCCTGGAATGAGAGAAAAGGAGGGATTGAGTCAGTCAGAAGGAGGTGTTGGTGTAGGTGGGAGAAAGATGGTGAGGTGCCCTGTATAATGAGGAAACAGCACAGAGGGCCTGCAGAGTTAGCGATGTCGGGGGTTGGTGTGGGTGACAGTGAGTGAGGGAAGACGGTGAATGCACCAGTGAGAGTGGCACAGCATGAGTCTGGGTAGCTGATGGGTGCAATAGCAGTGATAGAATGTGAGGTAGCTGAGAGAGAGGGGGAGAGAGAGAGAGAGAAAGAGAGGGAGAGCGACACTGAACTTTGCAGAGCAGTGAGGGTCATTACTTTTCTAATGATACTATTGACCAGTCCTCTGCATCCTGGAGTTGGCATTAACTCAGACCAAGGTGGCAGAGTCTGACAGTCTCCTCTAACAGTCCCCGAGGAAGAGAACACCCCTACTTTGCAATTACCCAGTTCACTAGGATTTCCAGGTTCGTGATGCCATCTTCCCATTCTCCAACATCTTGGATTCTGTCTGATAACAAACAGGGTGGTTTCAGACTGAGTGCCTTTGTGCACAGTGACCTTTTAAAGATGGCACGGCCGCAGGTAATTTCTGGGATATCCGTTGAGTGTTGAGTTGTTCCGAGAATAAGGTGTTTTAAAGTTGGGATTAGAATCTGATGACAGGATAGGTAGTTAATGAGGTGAGTTTGGTAAAATATTTGAGAACACTCATGACTGACTGTGTGGAGTTTGCACATTCTCCCCGTGTCTGCGTGGGTTTCCTCCGGGTGCTCCGGTTTCCTCCCACAGTCCAAAGATGTGCAGGTCAGGTGAATTGGCCATACTAAATTGCCCGTAGTGTTAGGTAAGGGGTAAATGTAGGGGTATGGGTGGGTTTCGCTTCGGCGGGTCGGTGTGGACTTGTTGGGCCGAAGGGCCTGTTTCCACACTGTAATCTAATCTAATCTAATCTAAAACCTCACAATGAGAATCCTTCTAAAAACCCAGATGCATCTGGGACTCGTCTGAAAAAACATAAGATTCAGCCCATGGTTAAATTTGTGATAGATCTGTGAAAAAGGGGAGAACTTGAAAGTTTAACAAAGTCATCAACAAACTGGTTAAATAACAGTTCTGCTTTGTATAACAAATGATCATATTCAAATCAAATCAATCCTTGAAAAGAATGCATGGAGGGATTTCTTTACAAGGGGACATTGAGTAGATTTGGATCTGCACTCATTGGAACTTGGAAGCAGGAGAGGAGACCTTACTGAAACATGGAAGATAAAGATTGCCTCCCACTCTAGGGCCAGAGAGCATCATATCAGAATAAGGACTGACCTATGTAAGACAGAGATAAGAAGGACTTTCTCCTCTCAGACGGTGAAGAATCTGTGGAAATCTTTACCAGGAAGGGCTGTGAAAACTGGGTTGTTCAAAGTTTATTTAAGACTGAGATAGATATGTTTCTAATCAGTAAGGGAATCAAAGGTTGTAGGGATAAAACAGGAATGTGGAGTTAAGGATTATCAGGTCGGTCATGATTACATTGAACGGTGGAACAGATTGGATGGGCCAATCCTCCTACATCTTAAGGTAGTAAATGTGGATCCTAGCTGTGTTCAAGAAGGCAAAAGCGAGATTAGAAATGAGAGTGTGGTCCTTGAAATGTCCCAGGTTGGAAATACTCGCACTGGGCTGAATTTTCCCATTGTTTTGGCAAAGTATTTTTCTCAAGCGATATTCAAGATGGCCAGTCTGCCATGGCCTGTCTTGACTTTTCTCAAGTAATCCTCCACTCTTCATTTCATTAATTATACATTCTGCCTTTTCGGAGCCTGTCTTGTGGCAGAGGTAAGGGGGAGGTGCTGGTCTTTACCAGGATCCCAAGTTGCTATCCCAAAAGGAATGGATCAGAAATTGAAGTTAGCTCCTCAGTTTTCCCACAGGGACCTGTAGATGTCAGTGTTGGGAAGGAGGGGAGAATGAGGGCAGTGCATTTTCCTGCTGATTGACAAAGATGGGCATGGACCAAGTTAGAGGCCAGGGTAAGCATAGTGTCCTGGGTGAAACACAATGTACAGCAGCATGGGGAGAAGGCTAACAGCTTTCCTACGCTCTATAAGAGGGACGTGTCACCACCTTCTCTCTGTTACTCCACACTCATCATCCAAGAACATTGAGGAGATGAGGCTGAAGAGTCAAAATCGGATTGAGTGTTGGCTTTGTGAGTCCTCTCCACCACCCTCACCCAGCCCATCCTCCCAAACTGCTGATCCTTGCTCATCTCTACAATTAATACTCACTCAAAGGGGACAGCTCAGCACCTCTCTTGCTCATGCAGCAGCAGTAACTGTTCTTCCATCACACTGATTATCTCCCTTTGTCTCTCACTGCAAGACAAGGTGGTTCAGCCTCTGGACTGATGCCTCCACACCACTCTGACTGACAGACCTCTAACCCCCAGACTGGATCTGACCTGAAGGACTTGCATTGGAATCAGACAAACCACTTGCCTGACAGTCACAGCAACCTCTGTCTGCCCATAGTTCCCCTCAACAGCACTAACGACTGATCCTCACTGACTTTCAGAAATGGCCATTTGATTGAAGTACATGCAGTGTGTTGGCTAGATAAGCTGCTAACGCTTTCTGCAGGTACAACATTGACATAGCACAGTGCTGTACAGCAATACAGCACTTCCTTCACTATTCAGTATACAACACACTGCCTGCATTTCCCTTTGTGTTAGAAACCAATGTCTGCTATAGATGTAAGTGCGAGAGAGTGAGAGTTAGGAAAGTAAGCTAACAGCCGTGAGATGCATGGGATGCAGGTGTGGCCCCTGCACACAAAATGACCTGTCAGAAGCATGCAAAGCTTAAGTGTTTCTCAGCTACAAAGTGAAGGACCTATGAGCTGGTCTGATAGCAACCTTATTTGAGGAAAGATGTAGTGGCATTGAAGGCAGTTCACTAGATTGATCCCGGAGATAAGGGGTTTGTCATATGAAGAGAGATTGAACAGTTTAGTCCTTTATTCTGTGGAATTTAGAAGAATGAGGGGAGATCATATTGAAATATTCAAAATGGTCAAAGGTGGGGATAAAATAGACGTGGAGTGAATGCTTCCTCTTATGGGACATACTCAGACAAGAGGTCATTGCCTTAGGATGAGAGGTAGCAAATTTAAAACAGAGTTAAGGAGAAACTAATTCTCCCAATAAGTTGTGAATCTGTGGAATTTGCTGCCCCAAAGAGCAGTGGATGCTGGGACAGTGAGTAAATTTAAGGAGGAGTTAGACAGAGTTTTAACTGATAATGGGTTGAAGGATGTGGAGAGAAAGCAGGAAAATGGAGGTGAGAAGCAAATCAGCCATGTTTGAATGGGCCGAATGGCATAATTCTGCTCCTATATCTTATGAAATACAAGGCTGATAATTTGGGGATACCCACAACCATGACCAAGGAGGAAGAAGATGCTGACAGTGGGGCATGAAAGTGATGACATTGGAGTTGGATAAAGTTCTGGAGAAACAAGTGGCGAGCTCTGACAGCAGGTACCCGCTCTGACTTCCATCTCGGAAACTGACGCTATCTAGTTTCTTGGGGAAGGAGAAGAAAGTTAGGAGCTGTGTAGAAATGAGGTGAGATGAGCTCATACTGAGATGCAAATGCTTGGGAACAAGTTAGTCACCATTCATTAGCGAGATTCAGAGCTTGTTGTTTAAACCCTAAAGGGGATATCAGAATTCTTTTCCTCAATATCAAGAATTTTTCTGTTTTGCTGCATTTTCCCAACTTTCTTGCCAATGCCCACGCTGCCCATGGCGCTGGAACATTCTGCCTCTCCACAGATGCTGTCTGACTGATTATTTCTGTTTTTAGTGCAGATTTTCATCATCCACAATATTTTGCTTTTGTCTTAAAATTTAAAATTCTTTGAGTCGAATGAAAAGTTGATGGTCAGAAAATACAGCACGCAAAATCACAACCTTGAGAACCTTCTAACATTGTTAACTGAAAGCATTTTCTTAACATTCATGATTGAAACATTTAACAATCACTATTTCTAAACCTCACCAGCTCTGTTGGTCACAGAACAAAACGCTGTGGAGACCTGACAATTCGCCCTAATCCAGTCATTCAAAATTACGTAGAGGGTAATGGTATGAAAACTAACCTGAAACTGTTCTCTCACCAGCTGAAATAGGATTAGTGACAAAAGCTCACAATACCTGAACAACTGATCGTCAATGGGTTCTTACTTCAAGATGAAACCTGTACATACTCCTCAAGGGGATACCATTCCTCTTTAATTTAATTTGTTAAAACAGGTTTAGGATGTCTATTCTTTGGGGAATATAATCAGTGGGCACTATTGAATGGGAGTTATATCACCAACTCAGGACTGAGATGTATTATCATTTTTCTTTGGAAACAATATCAACCTGAGTTTCTTACCATAAGCTCAATTTTAGGATGAAGGCATGGATGAATCATCAGGAAGACTGCAGAGTTTTCATTCACTTGATTCACTTCTTCAAAAGACTGCGACTCACCTAGGAAGTTCTGTACAGACAGTGCAGTGTTCTCTGGAGGAGATTCTGTAAGGACTGCAGAAACTATCTCCATAGATGTTCCAAATCTTTCTGTACAAGAAGGCAATATGTGGTAAAGATAGAGTGACAGAGTCATACAGTTGAATGGCCGTAAAGCAGACCCTTTAGCCCAACTCGTTCATGCTGACCAGATATCACAACTTCATCTAGTCCTATTTGCCAGCATTTGCCTCATATCCCTCCAAACCCTTCCTATTAAAATACCCATCCAGGTGCCTTCTAAATGCTGTCATTGTACCAGCCTCCACCACTTCCTCTGGCAGCTGATTCCATAAACGCAGTACCCTCTGTGTGAAAATGTTGCCCCTAGGTCTCTTTTAAATCTTTCCCCTCTCACCTTAAACCTATGCCTTCTAGGTTTGGACTTGTCTACCCTGGGGAAAAGACCTTGTCTATTTATCTTATCCATATCCCTCCTGATTTTATAAACCTGTACAAGGTCACCCCTCAGCCTCTCATGCTCTAGGAAAAAAAGCCCCAGTCTATTCAGCCTCTCGCTATAGCTCAAGCCCTCCAACCCTGGCAACATCCTTGTAAATCTTTTCTGTACCCTTTAGAGTTTAACGACATCTGTTCTATGGCAGGGAGACCAAAATTGAATACAATATCCAAAAGTGGCCCAACCAATGAACTGTACAGTTGCAACATGACCTCCCACCTTCAATGAGAAAGTGAGTACTGCAGATGCTAGAGATCAGTCAAGAGTGTGGTGCTGGAAAAGCACAGCATGCCAAGCAGTATCTGAGGAGCAGGAAAATCGGCATTTCATCAAGGGTTTTTACCCGAAATGTTGATTTTCCTGCTCCTCGGACGCTGCCTGACCTGCTGTGCTTTTCCACCACCACACTCTTCACTCCCAACTTCTATACTCAATGTACTGACCAACAAAGGCAAGCATACCGACAGCCTTCTTCACCATCCTGTCTACCTGGGATTCCACTTACAAGGAACTATGTACACCTCTGAAACCTAGATGAGAACAAAGAATCTTCTGGACTCCCAATTCCAAAGTGGGAGAAGTTCCTATTATAGATGGATGCCTCTCCTGCATGAACAGAACTTGCTGCTCCCTGTGAGCCTGTGAACTTTACTTGAGCCTGCTTCAGGGTCAAACTGCTCATTGCCTGTTGAATGATCATTGTGAACCTTTTGTACAACTGAAGAGTTGAGCACTTTGAGCACAACTTCTGTAGCTGTTGCTGCATCCAGGAGAGACCTAAGATTGTTCCTTTGCGGAGGCAGTGCTGTTTGTTCAAGATTCTCACTTGTGGGGCTTCACAGCCCTTTGGCAGCACAGTCAGGGTGTAGTCAGGTAGGAGCTGATCTGCGGAAGGCTAACGTGCTGTCTGTTTGCAAGAGACCTCCCTTTCCACTTTCAATGATATCCTCAATTTTTCTCGAGTTTGCTGAATAATTTCTGTCCTCATGATTCCAAAGAGTCTTCTCAGGAGTTTTACCTTGTGGTTGCTCAGTGATGCCTCATAGTCATTCCAAGGTTGTTTGGAAAACATCATTTATACAGGATGTGTGTCTCCAATTTTATCACCATGTTTTAGTGTGGGTTTCATGGATCTTCACACATGCTCAGGCTAAATTTCCAACTACTTCACAGAATCTTACAGTACAGAAGAGGCTCTTCAGCCCATCAAGTCTGTACTGCTGAAAATATGCTACAATCCTACACTCACCCACTTTCCCACACTAGCCCATAACCTTGGATGTCATGACACTTCAACTGCTCCACAAAGTAGGTTTTAAAAGTTGTGAGGTTTTTCCCCCTCAATTACCCTCCCAGGCAGTACATATCAGACCCCTCCCACCCCACCTTCTGGGTGAAAAATGTATTTTCTCAAATCCCCTCTAAACCTCCTGCCTTTCACTTTATGCCCCCTTGTTATTGACCGTTTGACGAAGGGGAACAACTGCTTTTTATTGAACCCGTCCATTCATCTTATACACCCCTTGTCAGGTTCCCCACAACCTCTCTCCTCCAAAGCAAACAACCCAAGTTTATCCATCCTCTCTCCACCGCTGAAATGCTCTATCCTAGGCGACGGTCTGGTGAATCTCGTCCGCACCTCCTCCAGAGCAATCACATCCTTCCTATTGTAGTGGCGACCAGATCTGTACACACTACACCAGCTGTGACAGAACCAACATTCTTTACAGCTCCAACGTAACCTCCCCGCTCTTATAATCTATGCCTTGACATCCATCATCTTGTATGCATTCCTAACCTATCCTGTCACCTTCAGAGATCTGAAACTTGTCTTTACTGCTGGGAACAACCTGAGAGCAAAATTATTAAGATATGACTCCTGAGGTTACACCATGGCTTCCCTCAAAGTTTATCCACATATTTATCAAAACTTATCATTGCACAAGTCACAAATGAGAAACCAGAACTTTTAATAATTAAATTCCAAACAACTCACTTGATATCCGCCTGTTCTCTCCCACACTCTTCATAAAGTCCCCCAATTTCCAAAACTCTGCCAAGTCCTAATTAAATAAGACATAAATTAACATTTCAGCAAGCAAATAAGAGATTGTAATGTTGTTGGCTCGGCCAGCCTGACAAAACATATGTTGGTAAATGTATAATAAATTCACTAAGAAACATAATAAAGGCAAAAATAGTGAGGATGCTGAGAATCCGAAACAAGCACAGAGAATGCTGGAGAAGTTCAGCAGGTCTGACAGCATCTGTGAAAAGAGAAACAGAGTTCAAATATGGTCTATGACTCCTTTACAGAATGGAATTGGACAGGAAGTGAAAAATTCATAAGGAGAATAAGGTTTGGTTTGCTTAAGGCCAAACAAGCTAATACCCTCCATGAACCACAGAAGCATAGTAAGGAACAGACAATGGAAATACTGGCAGACAGAGATTTATATCCACTTGCAGGGTGTGGGTATCACTGGCTGGGCCAGCATTTATTGCCAGCCTCTAGTTGCCCCTGGGAAGGTGGTAGTGAGCTGCACTCTTGAACCACTGCAATCCACCTGCTGTGAGCTGACCCACACTGCTACTGGGAAGAGAATTCCAGGATTTTGACCCTGTGACAGTGAAGGAATGGCAATATATTTCCAAGTCAGGATGGTGAATGGCTTAGAAAGGAACTTGAAGGTGGTGGCATTCCCATGCAACAATTGCTCTTATCCTTCTAAACTGAAGTAGTCATGGCTTCGGAAAGTGCTGTCTGGGGATCTTTGGTGAATTTCTGCAATGCATCTTGTAGATAGAAATGATGTGGAGGTGCTGAGGTGGACAAAGTTAAAAATCACACAACACTAAGTTATAGTCCAACAGGTTTATTTGGGAGCACTAGCTTTCGGAGCGCTGCTCCTTCATCAGGTATCGAATGGGGCAGGATCATAAGACACAGAATTTATAGCAAAAGATCACAGTGTCATATAATTAAAATGATATATCATTTTAATTATATGACACTGTGATCTTTTGCTATAAATTCTGTGTCTTATGATCCTGCCCCATTCGATACCTGATGAAGGAGCAGTGCTCTGAAAGCTAGTGCTCCCAAATAAACCTGTTGGTCTATAACCTAGTGTTTTAACTTTGCAGACTGCCGCTATTGAGCATCAATAGTGGAGGGATTGGGTGCTTGTGGGTGTAGTGCTATTCAAGTATGAATAAATATACTTGAATTTCATTAAATAAAATAAACACATGCATTTATATAGCATCTTTCAGAACTTTTAACATTAAAGGAATTGCACAATATCTCTTAATAGTAACCAACAACTGGGCAAGAATGAGCACTTCATTGTTTACTATGCCTGCTAGGAGGAGTTATAAAGTGTGAGTATCTGAACAATATTAATGATAAACAGTTTTTGCTGCATAGAAGCCACAATACTATGAACCATTTTGGCCCTATTGGAGGCAGTACAGAGACGGTTCACTTGGTTAATTCCAGGAGTGGAGGGATTTCTTATGAGGAGAGGCTGAGTAAATTAGACCTGTATTCACTGGAGTTCAGAACAATAAGATGTGACTTCATGGAAACATATAAGGTTCTTAGGAAGCTTGACAAGCTGAATGTGGAGAGGTTGTTTCCCCTTGCTAGAGAATCTAGGATCAAATAGGATAATCTCACACTAAAGGGTCACCACTAAAAACACAATTGAGGAGGAATTTCTTCTCTCAGAATGTAATGAAGCTATAGAATCTTTAACCACAGATTTTCAGGGCTGGGTCATTATGAATATTCACAACTGGGATAGATTTTTAATCAGTGAGGGAATCAAAGGTGTGAGGAAAAGGATGGAAAGTGGAGTTGAGGATTATCAGATCAAACAGCACTCCATTGATTGATTCAGCCGACTTAATAAGCTAAATGACCTACTTCTACTCCGACATCTTATGGTCTAGTAAGTAATGAAAAAAAAAGAACATTAATGGTTTGCTAACAATTTCTGCACACTAAAATTTTGATTGCACTTCCATTGGGAAAGGTTCCTAACTCAAAGCATAATATTGGAAAACTATTTTATTTTAAGTTTCATGAATCATGAGAAGTAGGATTGAATTCTGGGTTTCAGAGAAAAAATGCAACATTTCCTGAAAGAATTATATAATGACAAAGAACTGAAATAACCATTGAGAGTAAGCATGCAGGTGTAGCAAGCAGCGAAGAAGGCTAATGGCATTTTGGCCTTTATAGCTGCAGCATTCAGTTCAGGAGCAGGGAAGTCTGCTGCAATTGTACAGGGCTTTGGTGAGACCATGCATGCAGTATTGTGTGAAGTTTTGGTCTCCTTATCTGAGGAAGGACGTTCTAGCTACGGAGGGAGTGCAAATGAAAGCTTGTCAGACTGATTGCTGGGACGGGTGGACGGATGTATGAAGAGAGAATGGATTGGTTAGGACTATATTTGCTGAGGTTTAGTGGAAGGGTGTGGGATTTCATAGAAACTCATAAATGTTTAATGGGACTAGATGGCTAAATGCAGGAAGGCTGTTACTGATGACTGGGGGGACCAGAACCAGTTTTAATCTAAGGATATGGGGTAAGTCATTTAGGTCACTGAGATAAGGAGAAATTTCTTCACTCAGACAGTGGGGAGCCTGCAGAATTCTCTGCTACAGAAAGCAGTTGAGGCCAAAACATTGGACGCTTTCATTGAGGAATTGGATATAGTTCCTCGGGCTAAAGGGACCAAAGGATGTGGGGAAAAAATAGGAACATTGTCCTGAGTTGGATGATCACATTGAATGGCAGAACCAGGCTTGAAGGGCTGAATGGCCTACAAATACTCTTATTTTTCATGATTCTAACAGAGAGAGCCATTGGGTTGGTTGTGCTTGTGTGAGCTCTCTGAACGAGCTCTGCGATTAGACCACTATTATTGACAACAATGTGTCCATTAGCTTCAGAATGGGATAAAGAGGAAGCTCATACAGATACCATTACACTTCACAAGTCAACCTCACTATCAAATTAGCTCTGAAATGACAGCCCATTATTCAAAGCAATTTAATTTTCTCTTCAGATAAAGGAATTAAATGTGAAAAAAATGGCTGAATTGCTGTTGTTACTTTATAAGAGGAAAGAGGGCCTTATAATCACAATTATAATTTATAGAAGACCTTATGACTGTTTGAAAATTTATGTAATTATTTATCATCAAATATTTATTGTATCCAGAAGCGCATTAGTGCTTGCTTATTTATTAATACAAATTTGTTCTGCTTATTTATGGCATAGAATTAACTGTTGGATGAAATACGGCAAGACTTTTAGTTTCACTTTGCTATAGGTGCCATGGGAAGGAGCGAGTCGGGGAAAGCACACAACAATCAGCTTTCAGATTTGTCAGGACAATGATTTAGAGATGCTGGTTTTGGACTGGGGTGTACAAAGCTAAAACTCACACAACACCAGGTTATAGTCCAACAGGTTTAATTGCGAGCACTAGCTTTCATAGCACTGCTCCTTCATCACCACCTGATAAAGGAGCAGCGCTGCAAGAGCTAGTGCTTCCAATTAAACCTGTTGGACTATAACCTGGTGTTGTGTGATTTTCAGCTTTATCAGGACAACATTTGCAACTTGCGAAATCAAGTGCAATACTATTTCTCCTTACAATAGGATTTCATAGCACGCAGACCTGACACAGTTACATTTCTATCACAAACAGCTTCAATCCCCCCCTTGATGCTGCATTCGCTGACCTCAAACAGTGCAACACGTTGGGTAGAACTGGCCAAGGATTTCCTGAGTCTGGGCAAGGGAAATTGGCTGAGATTTTCACCCTGATTATAATATGAAGGAAAATGCCTTATGAGAAATACATGACAGCCACGCTGTCTTTCACAGTGGGGTTACCTGATGGCACTCCCTGCCAAGGCTCACATATAGAAATGACAATTCGGGCAAGATTCCAGGGGGCCAATGATACTGACAATTCTATGTCATTGTAGTACAAACACCTTGAGTCAGAGAAGGCGGTGACGGAAGTTGAATAAAAGAAAATGAAGGAGCAGTTGGAAATTAACAAGTCACTGCCAATTACCCATTTAAATCAGAATGCTTCACAACGATTTGATTTTGATACAAGCAAGCAAATGAAGAGAGATGTTTAATTTACAGAGTTTTGGAAGAGCACAGGAGTTGAAAAAACAGCTTAGAACAATTTAAAGGTAATCACCAATAAAAATCATATCAGTAATGGGCAGCATGGTTTTGTGCGGGGAAGGTCATGTCTTACAAACCTAATAGAATTCTTTGAGGAGGTGACAAAGTTGATTGATGGAGAAAGGGCTGTAGATGTTATATACGTGGACTTTAGTAAGGCATTTGTTAAGGTTCCCCATGGTAAGCTGACGGAGAAGGTGAAGTCACATCAGATCCAGGATGTTCTAACTAGATGGATAGAGAATTGCCTGGGCAAAAGGAGACAGAGAGTATTGTGGAAGGGAGTTTCTCAAAATGGAGACCTGAGACCAGTGGCGTTCCATAGGGATCCGTGCTGGGACCACTGTTGTACAAGTTTGCAGATGACAGTAAGATTGATGGAGTAGCAGATAGTGAAGGGGACTGTCAGAGAATACAGCAGATTATAGATAGATTGGAGAGATGGGCAGAGAAATGGCAGATGGAGTTCAATCCAAACAAATGTGAGTGATACATTTTGGAAGATCCAATCCAAGAGTGAACTGTACAGTAAATGGAAAAGTCCTGGGGAACATTGACGTGCAGGTATTCAGGTCCATTGTTCCCTGAACAAGGTGGCAATGCAGGTCAGTGAAGTGGTCAAGAAAGCAAATGTCATGCTTTCTTTCATTGGACGGGGTATTGAGTACAAGAGTTGGCAGGTCATGTCACAGTTGTATAAGACTTTGGTTCAGCCGCATTTGGAATACTGAGTACAGTTCTGGTCGCCACATTACCTAAAGGATGTGGATGCTTTGGAGAGGATGCAGCGGAGGTTCACCAGGATGTTGCCTGGTATGGAGAGTGATGGCTATGAAGAGAGGTTGAATAGATTAGGATTATTTTCATTAGAAAGATGGAGGTTGAGGGGTCCTGATTGAGGTCTACAAACTCATGAGAGGTATCGACAGGGTGGATAGCAAGAAGCTTTTTCCCAGAGTGAGAGGGGAAAGGTTTAGGGAAGATATGCGTGGAAGGTTCTTTACGCAGAGGGTGGTGGGGGCCAGGCATTGCCAGCGGAGGTGGTAGAGGCAGGGACAATAGTGTCATTTAAGATGTATCTAGACAGATACATGAATGGGCAGGGAGCAAAGGGATACAGATCTTTAGAAAATAGGCAACAGGTTTAGATAGAGGATCTGGATCAACACAGGCTTGGAGGGCCGAAGGACCTGTTCCTGTGCTGTCATTTTCTTTGTTCTTTGTTGTTTTCTTCCAACTTCTCCCTGTTTATATTCAATATTTCCTTTGGAAGAAAACTTCAGGAGGATTGTTTGAATTCTCAAAGAAGACTCATTAGTATTTTGGATGGTTTATGATGTCAATATTTTACTAATTTAAAGTAATACTTTGACAGTATTTTGGGATCAGTCATAGTTCTCAAAAACCTTAAGTTCCCATACAATTTCAGTGCCAGGCCCATGTAAAACGGGCATCCATATAAGGAACCCATACAACCATATAAAGGCAGGTCAGTTAAAATGTGATACAGCAAAATTACAAAAAATCGAAACCTCCCAAATAGAATTGTTATGATCAGAATGCAGCATCAAGACACATTGTATAGTTCTGTCTGAAATATACATACACTTGGCACTAGTGACAGCTTCCTCTCTTGCTGTATCCAGCATCAACAGATTTCCTTCAACATACTTAACAGGCATAAAGACTTGACTGCCAGAATGTACTTTAGTTTTACAATACATACTACATACTTGCTCTAATCACATAGTGGACTCTATTCAAAACAAAGAGAGTCATAGAGTCAGAGAGATATCCAGCACGGAAACACACCCTTCGGTCCAACCCGTCTATGCCGACCAGATATTCCAACCCAATCTAGTCCCACCTGCCAGCACCCAGCCCATATCCCTCCAAACCCTTCCTATTCATATACCCATCCAAGTGCCTTTTAAATGTTGCAATTGTACCAGCCTCCTCCACTTCCTCTGGTAGCTCATTCCATACACGTACCACCCTCTGTGTGAAAAGGTTGCCCCTTAGGTCCCTTTTATATCTTTCCCCTCTCACCCTAAACCTATGCCCTCTAGTTCTGGACTCCCCCAACCCAGGGTAAGGACTTTGTCTATTTATCCTATCCATGACCCTCATAATTTTGTAAACCTGCATAAGGTCACCCCTTAGCCTCCAACACTCCAGGGAAAATAGCCCCTAGCCTGTTCAGCCTCTCTCTATAGCTCAAATCCTCCAACCCTGGCAACATCCTTGTAAAGCTTTTCTGAACCCTTTCAAGTTTCACAACATCTTTCCAATAGAAAGGAGACCAAAATTGCATGCAATATTCCAACAGTGGCCTAACCAATGTCCTGTAGAGCTGTAACATGACCTCCCAACTCCTGTACTCAATACTCTGACCGCTAAAGGAAAGCAAACCAAACGCCTTCTTCACTATCCTATCTACATGCGACTCCACTTTCAAGGAGTTATGAACCCGCACTCCAAGGTCACTTTGTTCAGCAACACTCCCTAGGACCTTACATTCTGCCAAGATTTGCTTTCCCAAAATGCAGCACCTCGCATTTATCTGAATTAAACTCCATTTGCCACTTCTCAGCCCATTGGCCCATCTGATCAAGATCCTGTTGTAATCTGACGTAAACTTCTTCACAGTCCACTACACCTCCAAGTTTGGTGTCATCTGTAAACTTACTAACTGATCGCATCCAAATCATTTATATAAATGATGAAAAGTAGAGGACCTAGCACTGATCCTTGTGGCACTCCACTGGTCACAGGCCTCCAGTTTGGAAAAGAAACCTCCACCACCACCCTCCGTCTTCTACATTTGAGCCAGTTCTGTATCCAATTGGCTAGATCACCCCGTATTCCATGAGATCTAACCTTGCTAACCAGTCTCCCATGGGAAACCTTGTTGAAAACCTGACTGAAGTCCGCATAGATCACATCTACTGCTCTGCCCTCATCAATCCTTTCTGTTCCTTCTTCAAAAAACTCAATCAAGTTTGTGAGACATTATTTCCCACGCACAAAGCCATGTTGACTATCTCTAATCACTCCCGGCACCTTCCCCTGCAACCGCAGGAGGTGCAAGACTTGCGCCCACACCTCCCCCCTCACCTCCCTCCAAGGCCCCAAAGGAAACTTCCATATCCACCACAGATTCACCTGCACCTCCATCATCTATTGCATCCTCTGCACCCGATGTGGCCTCCTCTATATTGGGGAGACAGGCCGGCTACTTGCGGAGCGTTTCAGAGAACACCTCTGGGACACCCGGACCAACCAACCCAACCACCCTGTAGCTCACTCCCACTCCACCAAGGATATGCAGGTCTTTGGACTCCTCCATCATCGGACCACAACAAAACGACGGTTGGAGGAAGAACGCCTCATCTTCCGGCTAGGAACCCTCCAACCACAAGGGATGAACTCGGATTTCACCAGTTTCCTCATTTCCCCTCCCCCCACCCTGTCTCAGTCAAATCCATCAAATTCAGCACCGCCTTCCTAACCTGAGATCTTCTTCCTGACCTCTCCGCCCCCACCCCAGTCTGACCTATCACCCTCACCTTGACCTCTTTCCACCTATCACATTTCTGACGCCCCTCCCCCAAGTCCCTCCTCCCTACCTTTTATCTTAGCCTGCTGGACAAACTTTCCCCATTCCTGAAGAAGGGCTTATGCCCGAAACATCGATTCTCCTGTTCCCTGGATGCTGCCTGACCTGCTGCGCTTTTCCAGCAACACATTTCCAGCTCTGATCTCCAGCATCTGCAGACCTCACTTTCTCCTCAAAGATTATCCCTAATCAGCCCTTGCCTTTCCAAATACATGTACATCCTGTCCCTCAGGATTCCCTCCAACAACTTGCCCACCACTGACGTCAGGCTCACTGGTCTATAGTTCCCTGGCTTGTCCTTATCACCTTTCTTAAACAGTGGCACCATATTAGCCAACCTCCAGTCTTCTGGTACCTTAGCTGTGACTATCAATGATACAAATATCTCAGCATGAGGCCCAGCATCACTTCCCTAGCTTCCCACAGAGTTCTCGGGTACACCTGATCAGGTCCTGGGGATTTATCCACATTTATGCATTTCAAGACATCCAGCACTTCCTCCTTTGTAAAATGGACATTTTTCAAGATGTCACCATTTATTTCCCTACAGTCTATATCTTCCATATACTTTTCCACAGTAAATACTGATGCAAAATACTCGTTTAGTATCTCCCATTTTCTGCAGCTCCACACAAAGGCTGCCATGCTGATCTTTGAGGGGCCCTATTCTCTCCGTAGTTACCCTTTTGTCCTTAATGTCTTTGTAAAACCCTTTGGATTCTCCTTAATTCTATTTGCCAAAGCTATCTTATGTCCCCTTTTTGCCCTCCTGATTTCCCTCTTAAGTATACTCCTACTGCCTTTTGTACTCTTCTAATGATTCACTCAATCTATCCTGTCTATACCTGACACATGCTTCCTTCTTTTTCTTAATCAAACCCTCAATTTCTTTAGTCATCCAGCATTCCCTATACCTACCAGCCTTTTCTTTCACCTTAACAGGAATATACTTTCTCTGGACTCTCGTTATCTCATTTCTGAAAGCTTACCATTTTCCAGCCGTCCCTTTACCTGCGAACATCTGCCTCCAATCAGCTTTTCAAAGTTCTTGCCTAATACCATCAAAATTGGCCTTTCTCCAATTTAGAACTTCAACTTTTAGATCTGGTCTATCCTTTTCCATCACTATTTTAAATTTAATAGAATTATGGTCGCTGGCCCCAAAGTACTCCCGCACTGACACCTCAGTCACCTGCCTGCCTTATTTCCCAAGAGTATGTCAAGTTTTGTACCTTCTCTAGTAGGTACATCCACATACTGAATCAGAAAATTTTCTTGTACACACTTAACAAATTCCTCTCCATCTAAACCCTATGTAGTCCCAGTCTATGTTTGGAAAGTTAAAATCCCTGACCATAACCACCCTATTAAGCTTACGGATAGCTGAGATCTCCTTACAAATTTATTTCTCAATTTCCCTCTGACTATTAAGGGGTGTATAATACAATCCCAATAAGATGATCAACCCTTCGTTATTTCTCAGTTCCACCCAAGTAACTTCCCTGGATGTATTTCCGGGAATATCATCCCTCTGTACAGCTGTCGTGATATCCCTTATCAAAAACGCCACTCTCCCTCCTCTCTTGCCTCCCTTTCTATCCTTCCTGTAGCATTTGTATCCTGGAACATTGAACTGCAAATCCTGTCCATCCCTGAGCCATGTTTCCGTAATTGCTATGATATCCCAGTCCCATGTTCCTAACCATGCCCTGAGTTCATCTGCTTCCCTGTTAGGCCCTCGCATTGAAATAAATGCAGTTTAATTTATTAGTCCTACCTTGTCCCTGCCTGCCCTGACTGTTTGACTCGTTTCTGTTCTCAACTGTACCAGTCTCAGATTGATCTCTCTCCTCACTATCTCCCTGGGTCCCACCCCTCCAACTTACTAGTTTAAATCCTCACTTCTACCCCAAAAGAAATTCCAATGATCCAAAAATGGGAATCCTTCTCCCATACACCAGCTCCTCAGCCATGCATTCATCTGCTCTATCCTCCTATTCCTGCCCTCACTAGCTCGTAGTGCCAGGAGTAATCCAGATATTACTACTCTCGAGAACCTCCTTTTTTAAATTCCTGCATAACTCTCTGTCATCTCCCTTCAGAATTTCAACCTTTTCCCTTCCTATGTCTTTGGTTCCAATGTGGACAATGACCTCTTTTTGGCCCCTCTCCCCCGTGAGAACATTCTGCACCCTCTCTGAGACACCCTTGATCCTGGCACCAGGGAAGCAACATACCATTTTGATTTCTCGCTGCTGACCACAGAAACGTCTGTCTGTACCTCGGACTAGAGAGTCTCCTAACGCAATTGATCTCTTGGAATCCAACGTACCCCTCATTGCATTACAGCCAGTCTCAATACCAGAAACTTGGCTGTCCATGCTACGTTCCCCTGAGAATCCAACACCCCCAACATTTTCCAAAACAGCATACTTGTTTGAAATGGGGATAGCCACAGAAGACACCTGCACTAACTGCCTACCTCTCTTACCTTTCCTGGAGTTAACCCATCTATGTGACTCTATCTGCAACTTTTCCCCCTTCCTATAACTGTCATTCATCACATACAATTGCTGTTGCAAATTCTTTATTGCCTGTAAATGTTTCTCCAACTGATCTATTCAATCTGATAGGATTTGCAGCCAACAGCATTTATTGCAGATATAATTCACAGTAATCCGTAAACTCTCCTTAAACTTCCACATCTGACAAGAAGTGCATATCACTCTACGAAAGGCCATTTTTGCTCCTTCATAATCTACAGACCCAGAAAATAATACCATCTTATTCCTCTACAAAATACTGCTCCAGGTTAAATTAATACTTATGGCTTATATTTTCAGGTTAATCAAGATACATATCACAAAACACATATAATCAAGAAAGAACCCACTCTACTCACTACTGCAGAATTTCTGTAGGCCATACTTAAAACTATTCACTTATCTGATTCTGTGCTACGATTTCACCCAAATAGTTCCTCCACGATCAGTTGTGAATTTCATTGTTTTTTAATTTTTGCAGATGCACTCTGATGTCCAGTGATACATGAATTCAAACAGCAAAGGCAGTAACTGTACAGGTTCACTATGGTGTCAGTTTCTTTCTTTCTCTCTCTCTCTCCTGTGCTGACCTCACTATGTGCTTCCTTTGTCTGTTCTTCTCCCTTTTAAAACTGCTATGTTTTAACTTTTTTTTTCCAAAGTTCCAAAGCAATGCGATGGCATATAAAACAGTAATTGCTTCTCCTGAAATTCAAGGAAATCACCTCCAACACCTAAAATACCTCAAAAAAGGTTACAGCCAGAAATTTTTCCCATCCTCCATCTTGGATTACCCAGAATATGTTTTCCACAGACATTCATTAAGAACTTCTTTTGAAAGTGCCCAGGAGAATGTTCAGTGTTCTGATCATCATTGTCAGAATTTGCTGGTAAGAACTGTAATGTTTAGAAATCAACAATTGACTAGGATGTTATGATTGTGAAGTCTGCTCACATGACATTGATAGGATACAAAACCAGAAATTGCTGGAAAAGCTCAACAGGTCTGGCAACATCTTGGAGAGATAGTAGAGTCAATGTTTCACATCCAGTGACTCTTCTTCAGAACTTATATTTTGAGTCTGAAACAACTTCTTCAGAACAGAAAGGTGTTGGAAACCAAATATTTTGTCAAAAGTATAATGTACAAAAAAAAATCTGTTTTCTATCCCCTTTCAGTTCCAAAGAAAAGTCATTTCAAACTTGAAACGTTAACTCTGTTTCTCTCTCCACACATGCTGCCAGACCTATTGAGTTTCACCAGTATTCTCTGTCTTTGTTTCAAATTTCCAGTCTCTGCAGTATTTTGCAAATCAAAATGTCAAGGTGTTCATTTAATTAGCAAGGGAGGTTTACTCATCTGATTGATTTCGTGTTTGAGACCAGTGCTGTAATAATAATATTAACCTGAAAATGAATTGATTCTTTTCCAGGATTTTTTTTTTGCAAAGTGGCTATTTTGTTCCCTTAATTGGTGTCCACTTAATCACCACAATCAACCTTAGTGTTTCAAAGAAGCCAGCATTAGCATCTCAAGGCATCAAGGAGTGGGCAACTGTAAGGTTTTTCCAGCATTACCTATATCCTGGGAACAACAAAAATCAAAAACAAAGACTAAATAATTACTGTAAATTCAAACTGTACACCAGTACAGTGGCTCAGTGGTTAGCACTGCTGCCTTATAGTATTAGGAACCCGGATTTGATTCCAGTCTCAGGTGACGGTCTGTGTGGAGGTTACTTGTTCTCCCGTGTCTGCGTGCTCCAAATGCTCCAATTTCCTCCCATAGTCCATAGATATGCAGGTTAGGTGGATTGGCCATGCTAACTTTCCCTGTAAGGTCCAGGGATTTGCAGGCTAGGTGGAATAGCTATGGGAAATGCAGGTGTAGAGTAGGGGGGTGAGGCTGGGTTAGATGCTCTTCAGTCCAATCAGTCTACGCGGACCATGTAAACAAGTGCATGGTCCATATCCACCAAACCTTTCCTATTTATGCACTTATCCAAATGCCTTTTAATCATTGTAGCTGTACCTGCATCCAACATTTTCTCTGACAGTTTATTCCAAATACGAACCACTGTCCATGTAAAAATATTGCCCCTTGTGTCCTTTTTAAAGCTTTCTCCTCTCACCTTAAAAATATGCCTCTAGTTTTGAAGCCCACACCCTAGGGAAAAGACCCCAATTATTCACCTTGTCCATGCCCCTCATGATTCTATAAAACCTCAATAAAGGCACTCCCCAACTTCCTATATTCCAGCGAAAAAAGTCCAAGCCTTTCCAGTCTATCCCAAACCCTCTATTCCTGGCAACATCCTGGTAAGTCTTTTCTGAGCCCTCTCCAGCTTAATGAAATCCTTCCCATAACAGGGAGACTACAAATGGACACTCCAGAGGAGGCCTCACCAACATCCTCAGGCCTGAAGGGTTACATCCGAAATGTTGACTTCTCCACCTCATGCTGCTGCCTGACTTGCTGTGTTCTTCCAGCCTCCTGCTTGTCTACTTTGGATTCCAGCATCTGCAGTTTTTTTGTCTCTTCTTAACCACCCTATCTACCTGTAATGCAAATTTCAAAGGAGTATATACCTGTGCCCCTAGATTTCTCTGTTCAATAACACTATGCAAGGCCCTCCTATTAATTGTATAAGCCTTGTCTTTGTTTGTATTCCCAAAATTTAATACCCCGCACTTATCCAAATTAAACTCCATCTGCCAATCCTCAGCCCCATTGACCCAATTGATTAAGATCTCTTTGGGGTTTAGTGGCTAGCTGGTGTTTGTGGATGCGGATTGCCAGTTGTCTGCCTGTTTGTCCTACATAGTGTTATGTGCAGTCTTTGCATGGAATCTTGCAAATTACGTTAGCCACTAAACGCCATGACCAGCTGCCCCGAGTAGCCACACAAACAGGTGACAAGGGCCACAAATATGACTGGGACAACACAACGATCATAGGACAAGCCAACCATAGGACAGTCAGAGAATTTCTAGAAGCATGGCACTCATCCACAGACTCCATCAACAAACACATTGACCTCGACCCAATATAGCGGCCACTACACCGAACAATCGGAACCAGCAACCAGAAGCAGCAGAAATGCAACCAAATAAATTCCAGAAGACACAATACAGTAGGAAGCTCCAAAACACTGAAGGTGTCACCTAGACAGGGGACAAAACGCATGCAAATCAACTTCCCAGCTCGGTGAACATACCCACAACTATGACGCAAAACCCATTTTGGATCCATTTGGCAAGCTCTCCCTGAATCCTATGTGATCCAGTTTTACTCGTTAGTCTACCATGCAGAACCTGGTCAAAGTAGCTTGGTAACCACCTTTCAGTATACATCAGACACATGGACCATGTTCAGCAGACACTTAACACCCCTGGAGAATTATAACCAGCACTGCCTTCGTAAGATCCTGCAAATACTAACAGAATAGGCATACCAACGTGAGCATCTTCTCCCAGGTCAGTTTCCCCACAGAGTCAATGATCACACACAGCCAGCTGCGATGGGTGGGCCACATTGCCCACATGCCTGACCCCAGACTCACTACAGCAAGTGCTCTATTCTGATCTCCACAATGGCAAGTGATCACTAGGAGGGCAGAAGAAATACTACAAGGACACTATGACAGCATCTTTGAACAAATGCAGCACCCCCAGTGGTATGTGGGAGTTGCTTGCAGTGAAGAAGTGTCCGTGAAAGTACCAACCATTTCAAGCATCACCAAGTGGAGCCAGTGGAGGACAAGCACAAGATTGCACAGAATCCAGAGCGTTCCAACCAACCATCTTTCAAATACAACCAGCCCCACCTGTGGCCTCGTCTGTGGCTCCAGGAGTATGGTCACCTGGAGTTCACAACACTCTGGACAGCTCAGCAACTGCCTGCTAACTTTGAGGAATTCAAAACATTCACTGTCACCCATCTTGCACTAAAGCCAAAGACCAATTTTATTGCCAGCAAAATGAAGAACTTGTATTTATCATAGAATCATAGAATCCTTACAGTGTGGAAGCTGGCCACTTGGCCCAACAAGTTCACACTGACTCTCTGAAGAGTAACACACCCAGGCCTATTACTCTAACGTTTACCCCTGACTAGTGCATCTAACCTACACATCTCTGAACACTGTGGGCAATTTAGCATGGCCAATTCACCTAACCTGCACATCTTTAGATTTATACAGCAACTTGTATGATCTTAGACTATCCCAAAGCTTCAGAAACATTAAAACACCTAAACATTAGAGTTGTTGAATAGGTGATAAATGCAGAGAGAATATGAACTGGAGCAAGCCCTCACACACACCATTGGGGTATTCTATGAGTAGGGTTTCATTCATGACCTTCCTGTCCCATTCCTCGCTGAAAAATGCAAAGGTTCTGTGAAATTTTAATTAAACATAAGACAGACTATCCTACGGACAAAGAGCATGGTGCTGAGATCGCAGAGTGAGCTATTTCCTAACGTTAACAGCAGAAACCATCTAAGAATGTGAAAGAAACACGTTCTTCGCCCAGCAGAGGCTGAACACTGCAATTGCTGACGTGTGTGCTCTGGGAGGGGGGTAAAACGTGCAGATGCTGAATTCGGCTACCTTGTGTAAAAAAAAACCAGAAATTCTACGAACAGTGAAGAGTGTAGAGCATCGGAATAACAAATTAAAAGATGGTTAAAGTTTGATAACTACTACTGGAAATGAAAATTCCGACACCAAGCAGTGAAAGAGAAGCTGACGCGTTCACTCACAGCAATCAGAGCCTGGGTAATATTTCTAACTCTCAATCGGCTTGAAACTCGAGACTGCTGCTCATCATTTGATGTTTAACTTGAGTTGTCCTGATTTTGGCTCCATGTTATCATTGCCAGTTTAAATGTGAAAGCAGAGAGAGAGAGAAAAGGAGTCAGAGAAAGTTGCATACGTCATTCATCGCCAATTTCCTCGTCAGAATAGTGAGCAGTGGGGGCAAAGGGCTCGATGGTGCAGTATTGACAACCCCCTATATAAGGAGCAGGAGGAACAGGCATTGCACAGTGTTGCAGACAGAACTGACAGCAGCAAGATGAACTACAGCTGGGATTCTGTGGGTATGTCCCCCCATCGGAAGGTGTACACAGACCCTCAGGCTCGGACCCTGAGCTACTCCGTCCCTACCTTGCGCGCCCAGAACTGGTCCAGGACCAGCGGCCGCCTTAGCTCCGCCGGCAAGGGGGCGAGTGGCCGGGGCTTCAGCTCGGCAGCTCACAGGTCCTCGGAGATGGTGGAACTCAGTCAGCCCCCCCTGTTCGCGAGTGAAGGCAAGGCGCGGGGCGCCAATGAGAAGGAGCAGATGCAGGGGCTGAATGACCGCTTCGCCGGCTACATCGACAAGGTCCGCCAGCTGGAACAGCACAACAAGGCTCTGGAGGCAGAGATCACCGAGCTGAGGCAAAGGCAGACCTCCTCCAGCCGCCTGGCCAGCATCTATGAGCCAGAGATCAGGGAACTCCGCCAGCTCATCCAGGAGATCGAGAACCAGAAGGGCCAGGTCTTGCTGGAGAGGGAGCACTTGGGGGAAGACCTGCAGCAGCTGCAGGCCAAGCTGGAGGAGGAGACGCGGGTTCGAGACGAGCTCCAGGCGAGCATCGACATGTGCAAGAAAGACACGGACGCCGCTCACTTGGTGAAACTGGAGCTGGAGAAGAAAGCCCAGGCTCTGGCGGATGAGATCGAGTTCCTGAAGAGCAACCACGAGGAAGAGGTGGCCGATCTCTTCTCTCAGATCCAAGCCTCCCAGGTCGGGGTGGAAATGAAAGATTTCCTGAAGCCGGACCTGACTGGGGCCCTGAGAGAGATCCGGGCGCAGCTGGAAGGCTACACTAATGTCAACCTGCAGCAGGCAGAGCTGTGGTTCCGTTCCAAGGTGGCGAAACTCAACCAAGCTGCAGAAATGAATAATGAGGCCATCCAGACTACCAGGCAAGAGATCAATGAGTACCGCAAGCAGCTCCAAACCAAGAGCATTGAGCTGGAGACGGTCAGGGGCACCAAAGAATCCCTGGAAAAGCAGCTCAACGACATCGAGGAAAGGCACGATGCAGAATTAGTCCACTACCAGGTAAGGAGCCTGTCAGTGCAGCCCCGCCCAGCATTCCCCTTGTAATCTCTGAAAGTACAGGGTTTTTTTCTGTCTTTTTTTTAAAAACAGGATACCATTCAACAATTGGAAAATGAGCTGAGAAACACCAAGTGGGAGATGAGTCTCCACCTGAGGGAATATGAAGATTTGCTGAATGTCAAAATGGCTTTGGATGTGGAGATCGCCTCCTACAGGTAAGGCGGTTTATAACATGCAGCATCACCTTCCCTGGGACTCAACAGAGTTGGGACCTTGAGGACGTCACATATTGCGTGGTCGCAGAATTCAAAGGGTGAATATTAAAACCTTAGAAGATCAAACATTTTTTTTTCTTTGAAAACGTGCATGGTAAGCTGTCACAAGGGTTAAATTCTTTGTGTCAGTGACTGGGTACCTCTGCTAGCCCCACTCAATTCGTTCAAGGATGTTATTGCACACATCTGGAGAGGTTGGAATAAAGCCCACAGCCTCCTAGCTTAAAGGGAGGACACTACCACTGCACCATTGCTGTGCATGATCAGACTGACATTAACACTGCAAAGTTCACTCACGGCAGTGGGCTCAACACGTGTAGTGAGCAGTAAAGAATGGATATTTTCAGGGCTGATTGTTGATCTGTCTGGCCAGGAAAACTGAACAACACGTTTTCCCGGTAAATATCTAATTTTTTTGGACATGAATCCCACTAAAATAATGGGAATATGAAAAGGCGTTCAAACTGCAGTAATCCTGAGTGGGAAAACAAACTCGAGAGCAAAACTGTACGTCATTCAAGTCAAATACCTTTAATACCTCTCAACAAATCAGTAGAGAACCAAGCTGTGAGAATATTTCACTTGGGTAGTCCTGCACCAATAATCACAGCAAGATCTTTTGTACCGAGAACCATGTCGATGAAGACTCACAAAGGTTTGTAATTATGAAATATCCCGCATGCAGATTATTCCCATAACAGCGTCTCTATTGATATTCTCAAAGTCACAAAGGACAGTGAGCGCTTGAAGGGGTTAAAGGAGATGTCAAGATGTTTGCATCTCAGTCAATTAATCATTCCAACTTTGATGACCCTAGGCTGATACCCGGGCGCTGTAAGGGACAGGCAGGTTGCAAATGACTTGCTAGGCAAGGCTGTCTGAAAGAAAATGATAATCAAAGGAAAACAATATAGTATCAGAGAGTGCTGGAGGAACTCAGCAAGTCTTTCTGTGAGTGGCTGGAGAGAGAGAAACTGAGCGTAAGCTGATAGTATAAAGGAGCGCCTTGTTTCTTCACTGTAACCTTGACAGGTGACTGTGAGCTGTGCAGGGGAAAACACGATGCGGTGCTGGGATGCTGCAGTTTGGGAGGGGGAGGGGAGGACCAGGCTGAGGGCAGAATAGCAGCAAACTGTGGTTAGCGCTAGCGCGCCTTCTACTGGCGACGCTGTGCAGTGTTCTATAGCCCAGTCTGCACCAATTTGACATGATCAGTCCCTCAGAAACATAGTGGGGCGAGGGAAGGTAACATTTTCTTTAAATATTCACTTCCAATCCTCACAGTTCGGCTTTCCACGGAAAGAATCCGGGAAGTGTTTGGGAGACGTAGGTGAAATCTTTTGATGCATTTTAGATTTACTTCAGTTGTATTAGAACACAAACCTTTTCTTCAAATTCAAGAAGTTTTATAATTCTTCTAATAAATGTCAAAGTGAGATTGAATTTTCTTAATTTCACTACTGCAACCCCCATCAAAAATATAACAAGAATAAAAGCCACATTACTGAGGGTGTTCTACATTTTTGTAGGTATGTGTGAGCCGTGTCCATTGCCAATGGAGGTTAATTGATCAATTCACAATTTAGTCCAACTAAGAAAACCCTCTAGTTAATAGGAAATGCTGAAGAATTTAGCAGGTCTGGCCACATGTATGATTTTGACTCTAATATGATTCTCCTTTGCAATTAAAACAAATTGGATTACAATCATCTGCAATTAAACTGCACTTGTATTTTATGTTGTGTGCTGTATTCAGTATCAAAATGTATAGATATCTGAAGGAAGTCCATCAAGTTGCTGTGTTACATTAATTCATTCACATTTTAAAATTCAAGGTCAGTGCAACAGGGCTTTCTGAAATAAATGAGTTAATGTAATGTGATTTTAAAATATCTTAATCTGGAGCTGACTGCAGCTGGAGAATATCTATCTGGACTCTGGTAGGCTTGGATTTTTCTACAATTCCACTTTCAATCAAATAGTTTGTGTTGTGACCCTCAGACCCTCTAACCTCTACCAGTCACCTAGGTCAGGATTTATCTGCACTTCACTCCCACACCCCCTCTAAAATGACTTGCGTTTATATAGCATTCTTCACAATCGCAAAAGCACTTGACACCAAATTTAAATGCTCTTTTGAGCATTGTTGCTAATGGTGCACTAATGGTGCTAATGGTGTACTATTGTTAGAATTCAGCGAACTCCCACAAATAACAGTGTGATCCATCTTCTCAAGGGTACTGAAGGATGGGCAATATACAATGACCTTGCCAGAAACATGCATGTCCCAAGAACAAATAAGAAGAAAACAGGTTTTTAGGGTGGTGTTGTGGGGTAAATGCCAGGCAATTCACCAGAGTTAACTCTTCTCCATGTAGTGCCAGGGGCTTTTTTATGTTCACCTGAGAGAGAAAACATGGCGGCAGTTTAATGCATCATCTGAAAAACGGTATCTCTGTCTTGGTGCCATGCTAAAATGTTAGCTCTGATATTTGTCTTTAGTTGGTGAGGCAGGACCTGAATCCATAACATTGGGACTTAGAGGCAAGAACACTACCAACTGGGAATAGAAGTGATAGACTTTTAAATTTCAGATTTGAGTTGATTATTCTACATAGAACCCCACAGCATGGAAGCAGGCCATTCAGCCCATCAAGTCCACACTGACCTGCTGAGCATCCCACCCAGACTCACCTCATTCCTGTAGCCCTGCATTTCCCATGGTTATTCCACCTAACCTATGCATCCCTGGGCACTACAAACAATTTAGCATGGCCAATCCACCTAACCTGCAAACCTTTGTAGGAGGAAACCAGAGCTCCCCTGAGGAAACCCATGCAGACACAGGGAGAATGTGCAAACTCAAGGCAGATAGTTGCCCAAGGTTAGAATCGAACCCAGGTTCCTGGCACTATGAGGCAGCAGTGCTAACCACTGAGCCATCCATGTTACACACAACTGACCACAGTGATATTGTTGAGGGGAATCTCCATGTATTGTGCAAAGGCCTAATGCTTTTATAAAATTAGGATAAGGAAAAGGAGACCGAGCCACTCCATATTACTTTCCTTCATGGACACTGACCAAATGCAGCAAGGACAAGAGTCATGGGGCAGATCACTAGCTCGATTTGATGGTGCTTAGTGTGAAGGATGTACAGACGGGGAGTAATACTAACTTGGTAAAAGTGAGAGAAAAGGAAATCATTTATTCATACCAAACTGTCCACTGCACCATTAGCATCATCAAGCATTGTTTAATTTGTGCACTCAGTAGTGTCATTCATCTTATAAGCACATAACGATGTTCCCTTTTCTTTAATCAGGAAACTGCTTGAAGGTGAAGAGACGAGATTTGGCTCAATTACAGGTAGCTACACTCCTCCTTCATATGCGTACAGACAAGTACAACCCATGACACATTCAGTTTATGTTACAACAAAGGGCAAGGGCACCCCCACAAAGGCTGCCCCTCAATACAAATTTGTGGAAGAAATTATAAGTGAAACAACAAAGGAGGTTGACATAGCTGAGCTGGAAGACACTATCCAAACAGCTATCTCTGACGATGGTTCCGGTGAAAGATTTGACGAGGATGACCAAACCAAGCAGGAAGATGAAGAAGACAAAGATGAAGCAACAACAGCTGAAGCTTCAGATGAAGAGGAGGCTGAGAGGGAGAGCGAAACTAAAGAAGAGAGTGCAGAGGAAGAAGCTATAGAGGGCAAAGAAGCTGAAGAGGATGGAACAATGACAACAGAAGAATCTGAAGAGAAAGAAAGTGCTGAAACAAAAGAAAGTAATGGAGAAGAGACAACAGAAATAAAAGGTAAAGATGAATCTACAAAAACAAAGGAAACTGAAGGGCAAGATGCTGCTGAAAAGAAAGATAATGTTGAAGAAGAAACTGCAGATTCTAGAGAAGAGGAAGAGAATACAGAAGCAAATGAACCTGAAGAACCAGAAACTACAGAAACAAAAGGCAAGGCTGGGCAGCAAGAAGTTAAAGACATTGCAGAGGAAAAAGCTCCGGAAAGAAAACAGGGCAAAGAAGACAGCACAGAGAGAAAAGAGTCTGCAACACAAGCAATAGCAGAAATGAAAGCAGATGCTGAACAGGAAAAAACTGCCGGTGCAAAAGAGAAAGCCGAAAATGAGAAGCAAGCAGCTATTGAGGAAGATCAGACTGAACCAAGTGATGCTACAGACAAAAGAAATGGTAAGGAAAAGGAGGAAGACCATGTGACTCAGCAAAAGGAGGAGTCAAAAGGAACAAGCACAAATCAAAAAGATAAGCCCCACCCTGTGGCTGAAGAAATTGCAGAAGAAAGTAAAGATACAAAGAAACCAGATAAACCAGAGCTAGAGTCAGATAAAGTAAAAGAAAAGGCAAAAATAGATGCAAAAGAAGCTACTTTTCAGGAATTAGTAAAAGAAAGTGAAAAACAGACAGTTAAAGTTGAGAAAGTGCAAGCAAGTGAAGTAACAAAGGTGTCAGAAACTTCAGAGCAAACAAAAAAGTCTATAGAACAACCAAAGGAAGAAAAAGTCAAAGACAAAACAACTGATGTCCCTAAGAAGGAGGAGAAAGAAACAAGCAAAGACAACACTGTAACATTGGAAGAAACGCAAACTGACAAAGATAGCAGCAAAAAGCAGTCTAGCAAGGAAACTGAAGACAAAATGGTGAAAGCCTCAGAAGCAGAGAAAGTGCAAGAAAAAGTTGCAAGTGACACTTCTGAAAGCAAGAGCACACAATCTATAGACAGAACAGCAGAGGCCATTATAAATGGCTTGGATATCAAAATAGATAAAGAAGATATAGAAGTTGAAACTGACAAGGAAACTACAAAAGTCTCAACACAGGTTGTGCAGAAAATTGCAGAGGAAACCATTAAAAGCAAAGAAGAGATTGTGAAAATCACAATGACCAGCACAATGAAAAAAGAAGTGATTGATGAAACAAAAAAGGAAGAAAAATCCATGTCAGCTTCATCATATACTCAAAGTGAAGCCAAAGGAAGTATATGAGTGCCAGAAATAGTGATAGATCAGACAGTTAAAAAATGCATGTTACACAGTAAAGGTCTGGCACTTCAGCAATTTAAGAACATAGAAATGAAATGTATGTTTCTGCAATAGGAAGTATGGGATTTTCTCAGGGGAATAATTTCAATTTTAATTTGTTGCTGCATGAATAATTGCACAATTAAACATTGCCATTGCCATGGGGTGCTTACAAATATCTTTGACTTTGAGAAATAGTTTTGATGTCAATGGAATCAATACAACAGAAAAAGCCTTAATTTTCCTGTTGATTTTAATATATTTAAATACATGCGCATTGCGTTTTAAAATTCAGACATTTTTGAGTCCTCAATGACACTTGTAATTGCTACGAGCATAATCAACTAACAAGTAGCAATCGATATACCATTCACAAATAAATGCACTTTGTCAAAGAATCTGTGTCAATACAAATTTATTTATTTTGGGATGTTTTGTCTGCTTAGAAAAACTTGGGACTTACATTGTACATCTAAAACATTTTCCAAAGTATGACACAGCCAGCCAATTTTTTTTTTTAAGCGTAGCCAATGCTAAAGCAAAAACAGCAGACAATTTGCTCACAGCAAACTCTCTTAGACACAGTGTGAGTGATTCTTCCTCCTCCTCCTCCATGATGCTGAGATTCTGCAGATCACAAACACTTGGACATCAAAATGATGCTTAATGCATTTCTAATTTCAAAATATATTTGCTTAGCTCAAGTACCATTAAACACCAACAATCAGCCTAAAAAAAGAGACTCAGAAGATAAGAAGGAATGGAATGATATGGAATGAAGCTAATTTCCACCAGACACATAAAGTCACACAGTCAAACAGCATGAAAGATGACTCTTCGGTCCAACTGTTCCATGCTGAACATAATCCCAAACTAAACCAATCCCACTTGACTGCTCCTGACCCATATCCCTCCAAACCTTTCCTATTCATGTACTGATTTAACACGTAATCTATTCCATTATGAGTCTATTCATTAACTGAATCATTTGAAGAAAAGAACAGAGAAACAAAATGTGTCCCTTTAAACATTCGATTTTATTCAGGAAATTTACTTCTTTGGTCACTGGCCACAATCCAACTTCAAATCCAACACCTGAAATTCCTTTGCGAAGAACAATTTGTCCATTTTTAAATTTACTTGCTGACTCTCAGATGAGACAGTAAACGCTGCAACTTAAGGCACTTATTGAAAGAAGAGTGGGTTAGATGTCACCTTAAAGACTTCATCCCCACTTGTCTGAAAGTAAATTGTAAGATGCTACTTTTGAGCAACTGTTAAATTCCTGCCTTAATGACATAAAATTAGCAGAATAACTCCAGAGTGTGGTTCTAAGCTGAAGTCTAAGGAGAACACTGTGGGAATACCCTAAGCATTACTGAAAGCAGCCCTGTCATAAAGAGCAGGGCAGATGTCCAAGAGTGTGGTGCTGGAAAAGCACAGCAGGTCAGGCAGCATCGGAGAAGCAGGAGAGTCGACATTTCGAGCATTCCTCTCAGACTCGACAATACAGGAATATTGATTGTCCTCTGGCTAATGCCTTGGAGTCAAGGTTAATGCAACAACTTCCTACTCATCTGTGTTTGATGGACATTTTCTGAGCACTCAGAATATCCTGAAACCTCCAACCTTTAAACAACATGAATGGCACATCAAACTGCCTGAAACTCAAATAATGACAACTTGGGTGACAGTTATATCCAAAGGGATCCCTCAGTGCGGCAATCACCTAGAGGAAGTTGGGTCAGGAAGGAAGGGGGGATGGCCCATTCGGCATGGATGTGCAGGTTCATGAAAGGAGGCTGTTAGCTGTTAGCTATCAGACCTGCCACAAGAGAGGGTTCACTTTCATTTAGTGTAACATACAGGAGTAAAGGAAAGGAGGTTTTCTGCTAATGGTTGGCATTGAAAATTCAGGTCAGAGCAAAGACATGAGCTGAACCCTGAAATGCATCTGGTTCCTGCAATGGCGCTGTATACTGCACACATTCACTGGTTAGCACTGGAGTTATGCACAGAGGTATAAAGAAAAGAGGCTCTCTAAAGTATGAAAGCTGCTTTTACAGTCAGGCAGTGTAAGAACAGGCTTGTTCTGCTGGCTTCAAATCAAACCAGTATTCTCCCTGACATCTGTAAATGGTGACCACCCAATACTTCGCAGCCAATATCCTAATTTGCACCAAGCCCCATTTTCATTGGCTCATACAAGCTCCTGGTTCAGCTGTTTTTCAAATTCTCACCCTGATCTTCAAACCCATGTCCTTGAATCTTACTGTGTGGCTCATTGCTAAATCTTACTTAGCAATGCTTACCAGCTTGCATTTACCATGATAAAAATTACATATAAATTTAAGTTGTTGTTCAAGATGCACTAACCTGAGATATGCCAGCCAGAATACAGTACAGTGGTGTGAAGCTGTACTTGATGAGATTTTGTCAGGCGCTTTGCCGCCAACACCCAGTGTGTGACCTTCCCATTACTGAAAGCAGCCCTGTCATAAAGAGCAGGGCAGATGTCCAAGAGTGTGGTGCTGGAAAAGCACAGCAGGTCAGGCAGCATCGGAGAAGCAGGAGAGTCGACATTTCGAGCATAAGCTCTTCATCAGGAATGTCGATGTTTCGAGCATGAGTTCACCTGCTCCTTGGATGTTGCCTGACCGGCCGGGCTTTTTCAGCACCACACACTTCGCGTCTGATCTCCAGCATCTGCAGTCCTCACTTTCTCCACAGGGCAGATGTGACAAAACACTGGCCTCCTCGCCAGCCAGTCTTCCTGAATTTGCCTGATTCTGGGCCTTCAGCTCATGGTACAGAAGCATTGCAAAGCTTACCTGTCCCTCAGAACCACAAGAGCCCACTGTACAAACTGGGCTTCATTTAGCGATTGCCAGCGAAGTGCAAGTGGGGACAACATCTGATCACCATCAATCTCAGACAGCACACCTTAAGAAGATGCATATTTTATAGGTATAAACTTTAGTGCATTTTTGAATGTGTGGACTTCGCCTTTAATTCTGAATTCATTACCGCCCAGGTTTTGTTTTCTCTCCGCTTTCCGTCAATGCTTGCTGCACCATGACTCAGCAGTTAAAGATGTTTGAACCCAATTTGTATTCCACAGCACCATCTACTGACAAGAACCCCAAATATCATTCTAAGCATTTATTGTGATCACTGAACATGCACAACAGTTTTAATAATAAATTACTGTTGCCAAACATTCCACATTCACAGTTATCTGATATCTGTAACAGAGTTGTCCGAGACACAATTACAATGAGGAGACAGCATGGCTGACTTCACAAGCTGATCACTTAAGTGAGGTCTTTGCTGACAGAAACTAAGGGATGCTAGTGGCTGATTACCAGAAGGACAGCATGATCTGAATGTAACTGAACTGCAGCACATATGACCTTGACATAACCTAGTGACTAAACCAATGTCTGTCTTTCTCTGAATTCAAATATATGCAACATATCATTTGAGACAATGTCCCTGATTTTAACTCAATCCTCTGGGTTGGAGCAGGATATGCAATTAAAATTGCAAACATGGGTTGACTGCCTCAAATACCCTTTAACCAATATTTTAAAGCCAGAGTGGGTTTACTTGGGCTTGTTCTGGCTGACTTTGGTATTGCATCAACCATCTTCTGTTATTACTTGTCCCAAATAGACAGAGTTATTGGCTCATTTTACCGTAACTACTGTTTAGACGTTTTGATGTTCATATGAACATAAATGAAGTGAATGGTGTGACATTGGAACAAGCCAATAACTTTGTCTATTTAGAATAAATGATAACAGAAATTGGCAGAAGTGCTGCCAAATTTAAAGTAGGGGTAGCATTATCCAGAAATTATTTTGTGAGGACAAATTTTGTGCTAACAAACTAAAAAGCTCAACCTTGTGATAAAGAAAAGCTTCATTTTATGCTACATGATATCCATTTTCCTGCATTCCTCAGAAACTTGGACAATTACCAAAGGGCTGTGGAAGAAACTTAATGCTAAGAATGCTGAGTTTTTTGAATGCCCCTCATGGGAAATAGAAATTTACTGTAAATCTTGTAGCCATGAACTTGTGTGGTAAGAATCTGGCTGTAGTGCCTCTGAGTCGAGAGTGTGGTGCTGGAAAAGCACGCAGGTCAAGCAGCATCCGAGGAGCAGGAGTATCAACGCTTTGGGCAAAAGCCCTTCATCAGGAATGAGGCTGTGGCCCGAGGAGGTAATGAGATAAATGGGAGGGGGGGGGGGGGGGAGGGCTGGAGGGAGGTAGCTGAGAGTGTGATAGGTAAATGAAGGTGGGGATAATGGTGATAGGTTGGTAGAGGAGATTGAATCGGATAGATGGGAAGGAAGATGGATAGGTGGGACAGGTCATGAGGGTGGTGCCAAGTTGGAAGGTTGGATCTGGGATAAGGTGGGAGGAGGGGAAATGAGAAAACTGGTGAAATCCACATTGATGCCCTGGAGTTGGAGGGTCCTGAGGTGGAAGATGAAGCATTCTTCGTCCAGGCATCAGGTGGTGAGGGAGTGGCGGTGGAGGAGGCCCAGGACCTGCATGTCCTTAGTGGAGTGGGAGGTGAAGTTGAAGTGTTCGGCTACGGGGCAGTGTGGTTGGTTGGTGCGGGTGTCCTGGAGATGTTCTCTGAAGCAGCCTGTAAGTAGGCGCCCTTTCTTCCCCCAGTGTAGAGCAGACCGCATCGGGAGCAACAGATACAGTAAATGATATGTATGGAAGTGCAGGTAAAACTCTGATGCTAGCTTCTGAGGCTACCCACATTCTCCAAGTAAACCTCATTGTGCCTTGTCCTGAGAAACCACTCCAGGAGGCTTGGGATCTTATTGCAAATAATTGCTGAGTGGACAGGCAGGAGGCTGGAAGAACACAGCAAGCCAGGCAACATCAGGAGGTGGAGAAGTCAACATTTCAGGTGTAACCCTTCTTCAGGACTGCCAGGATTTACAGACTCCTGTCTACCTTGGAATCCAACATCTGCAGTTTTTTGTCTCTAACTAATAATTGCTAGATAAGCTTCCTTCTATATGGATATGTTGACATGAAAAGTACACTCTCAGAAATACTTCAGGCCTTCACACCAATTTCACACAAATCGTACAGAGTGTAAGTTTCAAGTATCGAATGATACTTTTATTGTATTGGAATCTGCAACTGCACCTCTAAACACCTTAGCACACCTTATTGGAATATATCCTTCATTCAAGTTCACATACAAATGAAGCAATTAAACAAGCATTTTCTTGACATATTATTTGAGAAATCTGCTAATGGGTTCACTGCTACTGAACACTACACTTCCAATGGTCAATACACATGTCGGGATTCCTACAATTCCATGCACTGTGGGATTGATCTTATTGGCAACATGATCAGTCACCTCATAAACAGGATCAAGTCATTTGTTGACCACTTGTTCACAATTTGCTCATATTGCATGATTGATGCCGAAGTAAGGTATGAGACAATGGTAATCCAAGCCAGATCATTTCTCGATGCATGTTGTGTCAACTCCTTCAGAAGGGACAGTGAAGTCAAAACATTCATTTTTTCAGCTCCACAGATGTTGCCAGACCTGCTGAATTTCTCCAGCAATTTCTGTTTAAGTATGTTTCAAGGCTTGCGGTCTTAGAGGTATAGGGAAACAGGCTGACTCTGACCACTGCCATAAGCTGAGAAAGCGGCATTTAGCATTTACAGTGGGATCAAGCCACAAGAAAATAAAAGGCTTTTCTTAGCAGATTTTACATGGGTATGATGGATTCTTCTGAAGAAGAAGACTCGTCCAATCCTAACCATGTATTGTAAATTTCAAAACAAGTCTGAACTGTCAAGAGGCACTTATTGTGCAGTGTGCAGTCCATATCTTTGGTCAAGATACTTAGATGATCAGTAAAGTGGCCCAAGCTGTACCTCATTGGAACCAATTCTGGAAACGTTCCTGTTCTCTTAAGAGACGGAACTGAGAGCAATCACCAGAAGTTTGGAATAAATTTCAACACAGTCACAGTTTTGAGCAATAGCCTAAGGTTATCTTAGGCCTATACATTATAATGGATACTACAGCCTTGTAGATCCAGAGCTGTTCCCGACACAACAAGGGTGATGCACAGAATCACATTATTACAGTGCAGAAGAAAGCTATTCAGCCCACTATGTACGCACCATCTCTCTGAATGAGCTTCATGACTTAGAGTCATCCTTACACTTTTGATCCGTAATGCTATACATTATTTATAATTAAATCATCATCTTCAAAGTCCTTCTGAAAGATTCAATTTAACCCATCTCCATGTCACAACTGGGCAGTGCATTCCAGACCAGAACCACATTTGTTTTCACATATGTGACGATGTGGTCACTTTAAAAAGGTTATTTGGCCCTTGGTTTTTTTTTTGAAGAGAGATCATAATGGCAGAGATGCTGAAGGGCCTAGTTTAACAATGCAAAGGGAGTGGCCAGTTCTCCCAGTTCTGGATTTTTCTAGTTTGTTTTTAGCTGTAGCAGTCACAAGATATGAGAGTCCAGGGGAGTTCTAAGCTTCAGTAAAGAATTTCTCTGACTTTTTTCTGAAATCTCTCTTTGGATGTTGTCCCCTTCTGCCTGTAAGAATCTGTGTTTGAATATGCCTTTATGGGATGTTACTGTATTGGAACAGTTAGTTAGCAATAGTTACTGTATCAGGTTGGTTAAGTTTTTAATAGTTAAGTGATTTTAAATTCCGTTTTCTTTTGTTTGTGTTTTAAATGTAGTGTTTAAATAAATTCTTTTTTGCTGAAAGCGGAGTGATTTGGCAAGTTGCATCACATCTGGAAAGTTCGCTCACATCTGCCTTTAAAATAAGAAAATGTTAGTGTCTAGGCTACCTTCCTAAAATATTTTGAGGGGTTCTGGCCTGGTCCATAACACATAACATTAACTTATTTTGCAAATCACCTTAAATCCATGCCTTCTTGTTCTCGAACAATTCTGAGAGAGAACAGTTTCTCCATATCTACTCTGTCATATTTGAAAACTTTAACCTCCTCTTCCCTCCAAAGAAAAAGGTCCCAACTTCTCAAATCTATCCTCATGACTGAAGGGATTCATCTTTCTTCTAAATCTTCTCTGTACATTCTCTAATGCATTCACAAGCTTTTTTTAGAGTGGTGCCCAGAACTATACACCATACTCGAACTGAGATCCAACTGGTCATAGAATCATAGAGTCATGCAGCACTGAAACAGGCCCTTTGGTCCAACCATGCCAAACATAATCCCAAACTAAACTAATCCCACCTGCCTGCTCCTGGCCCATTTCCCTCCATACCGTTCCTATTTCTGTACTTCACCAAATGTTATTTAAATGTTGTAATTGTGCCCACATCCATCACTTCCTTAGGATGTTCATTCCATCCTCTGTGTAAAACATTTGCCCCTTGTGTCTCCTTCCTCTCACCTTAGAAATATGCCCCCAATCTTGAAATTCCCCATCCTAGGGGAAAGACAACTGCCATTAACCCATTCTATACCCCTCATGATTTTATAAACTTCAATAAGGCCACCTCTCAACCTCCTACGCTTCAGTGAAAAATGTCCCAGCTCTCTTTATGATTCATACCCAGCAACATTCTGGTAAGTCTCTTCTAAACCCATTCCAGCTTAAAATCTTTCCTATAGTTGGGTGACCAGAACTGGCCTGTTCTATGCAGGTTCATCATAATCTCTTTGCTCTGTGCTCCTACTAATGAAGCCTAGGATACTGTTCACTTCATTGACTGCTCTCTCTTCCTGTCCGGCCACCTTTAATAACTTTAATGGCACATTTGACCAGAAGTATCACCTCACACTTTACAACATTGAACTTCATCCGTAAGCTACCCACTCACTCCCACCGGATTTTTTACATCCTTGTGAAGTTCTCAAATCTCATCCTTACTACAGCCCTTCTAAGTTTTCTATCAAATGCAAACTTTGAAATTGCCCCTGCATATTAAGGTCTAGGTTATTTATGTGTATCAGAAAAGCGGGGGTGCTAGTACTGACCCCTAAAGATAAAAACAGAACACGGCAGAGAAACTCAGCAGATCTTGTAGCATCTGTGGAGAGAGAAACAGAATTAATACATCGAGTCCAAAGTATTTTTATTGAAAACCAAAAATATTGATGTTTTTCCTAATTGAATCACACTGTTACCAAAGCAAAGAAACCAAATTATCGAGACATTTAGCGTCGCCCTTTGAATTGCTGAGCAGAATTGGAGTACAGCATTAACATTCCCCTTCAGTAAGCGAAGCATCGATTTTGCACAGTCATCAGCAGCTCTCCTTATATAAGGCAGTGAGCGACTGAGAGGTGTAGCTGTACTCTGGCGCTGTCCAGCTGCTGAAAGATGAATTCGAGCAGGCAGCCTGTGAGCAGCTCTCCGTTTAGGAGAATGTACTCAATCTCCTCTCGGAGATCGAGTCGGAATCTGGGCTCTCAGATCCCAACATTCAGCTCCCAGGAGTGGTCCAGAGACACTTCCCACAGACAGGGAGGTCTGGCGGCGAGCCGAGACTCCAGGCTGCGGGGAAATGCTGGGATCAGCCTCGGATATGACCAAGTGCTGGGCGCCAATGAGAAGGAGCTGCTGCAGGGGCTGAATGACCGCTTCGCCAGCTTCATCGACAAGGTCCGTCAGCTGGAACAAAGCAACAAGGCTCTGGAGGCAGAAATCACCGAGTTAAGGGCAAGCCAAACCTCCCAGTCTGACCTCGCTAATGTCTATGAGCCAGAAATGACCGAGCTCCGGAACCTCATCCAAGAAAGTGAGAAGCAGAAGCTGGGTTTCCACTTGGACCGGGGTCACCTGGAGGAAGATCTCCGCCGGTTGCAGAGGAAATACGAGGAAGAGAGACAGATCCGACAAGAGGCTGAATCCACTCTCCAGGCTTTGAAGAAAGACACAGAGAGTGTGCTCATGACCAAACTGGAGCTGGAGAAGAAAGCCCAGGCTTTGGCGGATGAGATCGAGTTCCTGAAGAGCAACCACGAGGAAGAGGTGGCCGATCTCTTCTCTCAGATCCAAGCCTCCCAGGTCGGGGTGGAAATGAAAGATTTCCTGAAGCCGGACCTGACTGGGGCCCTGAGAGAGATCCGGGCGCAGCTGGAAGGCTGCACCAATGTCAACCTGCAGCAGGCAGAGCAGTGGTTCACAGCGAGAGTGGCCAAGCTCAATGATGCTGCAGCCAGCAACAGGGAGACTCTGCAGAAGACACGGCAGGAGATCAGTGAGTACAATCGCCAGCTCCAGTCCAAGAACCTGCAGCTGGAGACAGTCAGAGGGAGGAAGGAGTCTTTGGAGAAACAGTTGGATGATGTTGGAAGCAGAAACCGTGCTGAATTAATGCGGTACCAGGTGAGGATGCCATAGGAAGCTAATGGACTCTGTCCCACTGACTCCATTATTTATTTATAATGTGTGTGTGTGTATAATTTGTTGTTTGTTTTCCAGGACACCGTTCAACAATTAGAGAACGAGCTGAGACACACCAAACAGGAGATGGCTCGTCAACTCAGGGAGTATCAAGATCTGCTCAACGTCAAACTGGCTCTAGATGTGGAGATCACCTCCTACAGGTGAGCTCACCAGGATCGCTGTACCGGCTTTGAGTTGTGGCTAACGCTTCAAAAGCATTCGATTGCGGTCATCAAGCCCGTGCAGCTTAAATATTTCTTTTTAAACATTTAGACAATACTAATTGATATAATCAAGTTCATGTGACTCTTCTAATGACATCGAGCTGATTAAACATTGTAGAAGTGTTTGAAATTAATGAAAGATTTAACATCGTCCCGACCAATAGAGCGTCAGATTGCTAGATGTTGCTAAGCAGAATTATGTGAACTGAAAGCTTTAAATTTTCCTTTCAGTTATTCCCCAGATAAACGTTGAAGAGAGTAATCTCCTTCCAAAAGTCAGTTATTTATCAATGATATTTCCAAAGAAGGAAGTGTTTATGTCTTACTGTTCACATCCCTGGGGCATTTCCACAGCCAACAGGACATGTTAGAACATATAGATAGAACATAGAACATTACAGCGCAGTACAGGCCCTTCGGCCCTCGATGTTGCACCGATCTGTCATACCAATCTGAAGCCCATCTAACCTACACTATTCCATATACGTCCATATGCTTGTCCAATGACGACTTAAATGTACTTAAAGTTGGCGAATCTACGACCATTGCAGGCAAAGCATTCCATACCCTTACTACTCTCTGAGTAAAGAAACTACCTCTGACATCTGTCCTATACCTATCCTCCTCAATTTAAAGCTATGCCCCCTTGTGCTCGCCATCACCATACTTGGAAAAAGGCTCTCCCTGTCCATCCTATCTAACCCTCTGATCATCTTCTATGTCTCTATTAAGTCTCCTCTCAACCTCCTTCTTTCTAACGAAAACAGCCTCAAGTCCCTCAGCCTTTCCTCGTAAGACCTTCCCTCCATACCAGGCAACATCCTAGTAAATCTCCTCTGCACCCTTTCCAAAGCTTCCACATCCTTCTTATAATGCGGTGACCAGAACTGTACACAATACTCCAAGTGCGGCCGCACCAGAGTTTTGTACAGTTGCAGCATAACCTCATGGTTCCGGAATCCAATCCCTCTATTAATAAAAGCTAAAACACTGTATGCCTTCTTAACAACCCTGTCAACCTGGGTGGCAACTTTCAAGGATCTGTGTACATGGACACCGAGATCTCTCTGCTCATCCACACTACCAAGAATCTTACCATTAGCCCAGTACTTTGCATTCCGGTTACTCCGACCAAAGTGAATCACCTCACACTTGTCCGCATTAAACTCCATTTGCCACTCTCAGCCCAGCTCTGCAGCTTATCTATGTCTCTCTCTGTAACCTACAACATCCTCCGTCACTATCCACAACTTAATGTATTATGGTTGTCACTGCTGTAATGTTGCTTGCCTGTATGAGTGCAAGTTTAACAACCCTCAAGAAGTGTGACATCATCACAGGACAAAGCAGCCTGCTTGACTGACACCACATCCACTAACATTCACTCCTTCTACAACTGTCCCATCTACAAGCTGCACTGCAGAAATTCACCAAGGTCTGTACACAGCATCTTCCACACCCATGCCCACTGTCATCTAGCAGGACAAGGGCAGTGGATACATGAAAATGCTACTACCTGCAAGTTCCCCTCCAAGCCACTCACCACCCTGACTTGGAGATGTATCATAGTTCTTTCAATATCACTGGGTCAAAATCCTGGAATTCTTTCCCATTGGTATTATGGGTCTACCTACAAGGAAAGGACAACAGTGATTCAAGAAAGCAGCTTGCCACCACCTTCCCAGGGGCAACTAGTGACAGGGAATAAATGCTGGCCCAGCCAGTGACACCCACATTCCATGGATTAATTTTTTAAAAAGGCAGTTAACCTGTGCATAGCAATATCCAATTAATGTCAATGATACAAATAATGGAAACATCAGTTGGTTGAGGAATAGATATTGCCCAGGACACCTCTGGCTGGGAAATGGTTAAAGCCCCAATCTTTCTAAAATAGCTGCATGGTTACATTTTTACTTTATTTGAACAGTTCCAACGTATCACAGTAACACACCAGCAAACAATCAGGTCGATCATATATTTTAACTGCCTTACCAATAAAAACCTATTTGCATTTGTTCTGATGCAGTGCTGAGCTGCTGCAGTCATCCTGCAGTGGGCAGGCACATCCAGCTATACACCAGACTGGTATGGGCAATGGCTCCTTCCTTTTTTGCTAATTTCATTGAAACAGGAGTAGGTCATTCAGGAGCAGTCAATTACATCATGGCTGTTCTATATTCTAATCCCATCCATCTGCCTTTGATCAAGAATTCCTTAATAATCTTGCCTCTTTATTTCAGTTTCGCACTTTCATTTGACCTTCAAGCCTTTTTGTGAAAGAAAGTTCTGGACCCACATGAACTTTGCACATGAAAGAAGCCTTTGTTATTTCTAGATTAACATATTTAGGGTCTGAAAATTGGCCTGAAATGCTGACCTTCTGTTCTCTCCACAGATACTGCTATGATGGAGTAATTTTTGATTCAAGTTTCTGATTACCAATATCTGCAACACTTTATAGTTGAGAATCTAATTTTCCATTAGCCATTTTAGTAGTAGCCACTAATATCCATACATAAGCTTTCACAGTGAAACGTCAGCTGACTATACCAATTGTCAGGACAAAACAGACACTATAATTGGCCCAAGCACGTCTGCATGAGGTTATATCTCCTACTTTTCAGTCCAATGAACCTTTCCTGAATCAAGGGAATTTCAAAACATTAACGCCAATGCTTCTACTAGGCAATGAGCAACCTCTTTTAAGAGCCTGGGATGAAATCCATCCGGACCCCAAGAGTTGTCAGCCCACAACTCCATCAGTTGCTCAGCACTACCTCGCTCATGTCTGTAGTTTCACTAAGTTCCTCTCTCCTTTCCATATTCAAATTCAAACCTGAGCGTTAAGCAGGGTATTCCAGTTGGAGTTCTCACATCCATCACTTCTCTACTGGAAAGCACTTGTACTTTATGGAGACATTGCATGAATACAATGGGAGAACTATCCATGATTCTGCTACAATTACCATCTAGCATCCTACATGAACAGCAATCAAATTGTCAGATATAGAAGGACCTTTAGCATCTGTGAATCCCATGGAAATTACAAGGTGACAAAAGAAGTTTATGGAGGCCTAGTCCTGCATTGCACCTCAAATGATGATAGTGTATCATTCCCAGTTACCTCAAAACATTTGCCTGCAAAATTTATATCCACTGCTGTTTCAGTAGACAATGTCTAAAGACAAGTGGAATCCAAAATAACAGCATTTTTGTTGCAGAGCATTTAAACGGTAATGATTGGATCTAAATGCTTGCAACTGTATGAAGAGAATCTCCAATACAACTATTGTGATGAATCCCATCTCACACACTTGCCTTTTTGATTTTTTTTAAGGGGAAACACAGAAAACTACTGACCCTGTCACCCCACCCCCCCTCCAGTGCAGCCTGTCCAAACTTTCCCCATAAGAAAATCCACTCATTCCAGGTATCAATCGAAAAAAACTTCCTCCAAAGCAATTACGTTCTTCCTTAAACAAGAAAACCAAACATGTACACTGTATTCTAAATGTGGTCTCACCAATCCCCTAGCAGAAACTAAAGCAAAACATTATTTCTTTTTATGTTCAACTCCTCTTGTAATACAGGATAGCATCCTATTACCCTTCTTGATTTACATAATGTGCCTGCAAGTTAATGGTTTGTGACTCATACTAGAACACCTAAATTCTTCTGCATCTTGGAATTCTGCAGTGGTTTTCCATTTAAATAACATTCTACATTTATAATCTTCTTGCTACTTTGCACACCTTCACATTTTCACACATTGTACTCCATCTGTCAGATTGGTGCACACTCATTCAACCTCTCTAAATCTGTGACTTCTTTATGTCTTTCTCATAACGTACATTCTTCATGTCATTTGCAAATTTAATGACAATGCTTTGGATCCCCACATCTAAATCAATGATGTAAATTATACCCTGGTGGGATTCATTGTCACATCTTGCCAATCAGATAAAAGTCCATTTATGCATACCAGCTGTTTTCTAGCAGCTAGCAAATCTTCTGTCCACACTAATATGTTACTCTCTAAATCAGGAGCATTCATTCCTCGCAATAGCCTTTCACATGATATTCTTATCAAATGTCATCCAGATATCCATGTTTTTCAGGCTTCCCTTTATCCACAGCACATGTTACTCCTTGAAAGAACTCCAATAGATTGGTTAAGTATGATTATCCTTTGCTGAAACCATGTTGATTCTTCCCAATTAACTTGTGTTTTTCTAAATGCACAGTTATAATCTCTTTATAATCAATTTTAACTCACTCCCCTCAGTAGACATCAAGCTAACTGGCTGATAATTTCCTGTTTCCTGCCTCCCTTTTGAATTGAGAGGTTATTTGTCCAACTTTCTGGTCCAATGAACCTTTCCTGAATCAAGAGAATTTCAGAACATTAACACCAACGCTTCTACTACCCAATGAGCAAACTCTTTTAAGAGCCAGGGATGAAATCCATCTGGACCCAGAGAGTCCTCAGCCCACAATTCCATCAACTGCTCAGCATCAATTCTCTCATGTCTGTAATTTTGCTAAATTCCTCTCTCCCTTGCATATACAAATTTAAATCTATTACTGGAATGATTTTGTATCCTCTATAGTGAAGACCAAAGTATTTATTCATTTCATCTGCCTTTTTTAAATTCACTCATGGGATGTAGGCATTGCTGGCTGGGCCTAATTGACCTTGAGAAGGTGGTGGTAAGCTGCTTTCTTGAACTGCTGCAGTCCATGTGCTGTAAGTAGACCCACAATGCCATTTTGGAGAGAATTCCAAAATTTCGACCTAGTGACAGTGAAGGAATCAAGTCAGGGTGATGAGAGTCTTGGAGGGGAGTTTGCAGGTCATGGTATTCCCATATGTGTGCTGCCGTTTCCAGATGAAAATTGGCATGGGCTTGGAAGGTGCATCTATGGATCTTGGGTGAATTTTGGAGAAGCATCATGTAGATAGTACACAACATGCACTGTATAAAAGTCCTTAGGTAGCACCTTCCAAAATGAGATTGCCTTAATATATACTAATAACTCTCCATTCTCACTCAATGGAGGAATAAACTTACCTTACTTACTCTGTTTCTTTGAAAATATCTGTAGGAATCCTTGCTATCCATTTTTAACATTCCTAGCTAGCTTCCTTACACATACTAATTCTTCCTGCTGATTAACTTTTCAGTCATTTTCTGCTATTGTTTAGATTCGGACCAATCATCTGACCTGCCATTCAACTTTGTGCAGTCATATGTTTTTACCTTGAGTTCACAGCTTTCGCTAATGACTTTAGCTAATAATAGATAGTAAGTCCTACCTTTAGACATTTTCCTTTATTAGTAGGATATACTTATTGAGTATTTTGAAATATCCCCTTACATGTCTGTCTCTGCATCTTCATTGATCTATTTCTTAGCCTAGTATGCCAATTCACTTCAGCTAGCTCACTTTCCGCATACATGCCTTTATTTAGGTTTGAAAAATTAGCCCTGGACCTAGTCATCTTCCTGGATCTAAAATTGAAAAGCCAGTGTGTAAGACATTGGAGAAGAACAACCTTGATGCAATGAAGGAACGGATTAGGGTATTGGCAACAGCGAAGGAGACCTAGGCAAGAAAACAAACAGTTCCCTTAAAAGGAAATATCTTTTTCATTGATTTGATCTCAGCTCAGCAATGAACACAACCGCATCTTGGATTAGACCTCTGAATCAAAGGATCAATATGTAGCGCACATATCTGACTGGAGCAAGTAAAGTTACTTCCAGTGCAGTTAGGCCACAGGAAATATCAATGGATTCCACTGACGCATTTAGTAAATGCTGGAGTCAATGAGAACAGACGCTGAAAATATAATGCACTCTTGAAATAAGACAATAATCGGATCATTGAAATGAAAGATAGGTCATAATTGTTACTTGGGTATTGAGAAATCTTCGGATCAGTTCGAATAAAATTCTCTCACTCAATTGATATCTTGAGAAAGTGGTGCAAAAGGGATAAACACATTTGGTGAGGGTGAAATTGACCAGCAGTGACAATGTGTATTGGGCTGGTAATGAATCAGCAGCCTGTTAAACACCGAAGCAGTTTTTCCAAAATATTACCAGGACTTTAGTGAACAGAAAAGTGATAGTGAGATTAGAAAAGTGAGTCCAAAAAAAGTTTGAACTCTTATTCTATGCACCTCAGTGGAAAGAATAGATGTGGTGAGTAAATTAGTTGTCAATTTGCTACACATCCATTTTGTCCTCTTAATAAAGACCAGTTTCATTTTCTTTGTCTTCCCTAATCAATGATTTCAATAGCATCCAATGTAATACATTTATATTATCTTACTTTGCAACACTTGTAGAAATTCATTTAGAAATAATTTTGTTAATCTTACTTTAAAGAAATGTCTATTTGGGAAATTTATCTTGGCTTTTAATCATTTTTTAATGAAACGACAGATAAAAATTGCTTCCTTTATAGTATCTATTGTTCTCTGTTTCCATGGGACAATCTTAAAATTGAGACTAATCATACTTTTCTTTGTTAAGGAAACTCTTGGAAGGTGAGGAGGCAAGATTTGGTTCAGATACTGATCACTTCAGTCTGTTATCCTCGACATGCAAGGAACCTCAAAATATGACACAATTGTTTCATGTCTCAACTAAGACAAAGGCGACCCCTGAGTTCAGGTTTGTAGAAGAGATTGTAAGTGAGACGGCAAAGGAAATTGACCTGGCAGAGCTTGAAGATGCTTATATGAAAATGAAACATGGCCAACTCTACGATGAAGGATTTGAAGAAAATAAATCAACGACAGAAGAGGAGGCAGGAGAAAGTGAAGAGGGGTTATCAGCTCCAGACATAGGTGTGGGAAGAACCACTGATACAAAAGACAAGGCAGGAGGAGAATCAAAAGGACTTAAAGAAACGTCAACCACTGAAGCAAAGGATGAAGAGAAAGGGGTTGAGGCCAAAGAAGGAGAAGAAGGTACTGAAGCCAAAAAGAAGGAAGAAGTAAAGGATGTTGTTCAGGCAAAAGAAAAAGCCAGTGAAGGAGAGACTGTTCAGGCAAAAGCAGAAGCTGTGGAAGGAGCAGCTGCTACAGCCAAAGACGAAGACATTGGGGAGAAAGGTGTTGAGTCAAAACCAAGTGAAATGGAAGGAAAAGCTGGTGAGACAAAGGAAGAGGCTGTGGAGAAAGGAACCATGAAGGCTGGTGGTAATAAAGAAGCACAACTTCAGGAACAGACAAAAGGCCACGAAGTTTTGAAGACAAAAGAAAAAGAAAGTAAGAAAGATGAAGAAAAGGAAAGCAAAGAAAATGAAAAATGAATTACATTCTTTAAGAGAAAGATAATTAAAGAATTTCTCTAAATGAAGGAAGAAAATGAAACCAATCATCCAGTCCACTGATCCAAAAGAACTCTGAAGTCATTATGAATGGTTTGATCATAAATTGAATGAAATAAATTGAAACTGAAGGAAAATTCAGACAGCCTTCCTGCCAAATAATGTTGAAAGTCTGTTGTAGTCATGGTGACAAGAGAAAACAAGACACAATGGCAATGCATGGTGAAAAACAAAGCAAAAATACAAACTGGCCATTACCATAAGACCAGGCAGAGACAAAATGATAAATGAATGAGAATGCTTAATAATGTTGAGATGACAAGCTGTAACTAGTTGTCTATGTATCTTGTCATCAGCATGGGAATGGGTTCTGACCCTCAAAATGAACCAAGCCTGAGACTAGAGTGAGTGACTGCTGGCCAATCCACTCCATTGGTTAGAGGAGTGTTTTAAAATCTGCTCTAAGCTATGTAAATGTGTGGTAATACAGTAAAGGTAATCAGACTACTAAGTAGGTAATTCAGTAATGGTATTCCAGATGAAAAGTCAATAATCTAATTTCTTGTTCACAATTAAAATCACTGTTAAAAGGAAATCTGTTCAGCTGCCAATTATTTTAAATTGTTCCAAGTTATTTACTCTAAAGACTTTGAAATATATCAAATTGTGTCACACAATAAGCTATCCCCATAGCTTTTTAAGGCAATTATTTTCATGTAGTAAACAAGAGATTCTAATGAATCTTCTATCACCAAAACTAAGCAAGTGACTCATTATCTAATGTTCAACCACAAGAGTCATCACAGCCCTGCCCATATCTATGTTCATCCAACATGCACAATCCACCACATCTCAACAATATTTTCCCATCCTTCTCCAGAGACATAAAGGATAATTCGGGGTCTAAATGATTTGGATTTGCTTCCTGACACTGGAATTGTGAATAGTCCCACTCACCACTGGCAGCCTGACTCTCTCTGACTTGAATATACTGTATCATTCTCTATTTCAGATTGGGTTGAACATAGACTATTATCATAATCTCTAATTGTTCAACCAAATCTAAAGCTGTGTTGGGCTCGAAGAAACTTTCAATAAATTCTGTGAGTAGCAGCTGATGTGTTATTCCTATATATTCTGTTAAATATCCATGAAAGCGTTCAATTTCTCTCCAGTATGGACCGTTCAAAATAAATGTCCTGCTCCTCAGGTATGAGATATGACACACACACACACACACACACACACACACACACACACACACACACACACACACCAAGTGAAGGTAACAGAGTGGGAGCAACTCCAAGAAACACCAAGAAACTCCCAGTTATGTTCCTGGTGGAGCAAGGAGTCACCTAGTATTTTGTCAGAGTCAGTAAGTGCTATGACAGTGAGTGAACAGCCCGGAGAAGCACTACACCCCTCCATAAACTGGATGTGTGTCCCTGGGCAGACAGTGCCTTTGCTGCAGCATTACAATGAGAGTTATTATTGTGCCAAGGTGCGGTGGTGAAGTGCAGAAGTGCGCTGCGAGTGGATAAGAGATGTGTCACAAGAACACTTAGAGGTTGGCACTTGTTAAGCTGCCAATGTTCATATACATGGGGCTTAAGTGTCCAGTGCCCATGGAGCATTCCTTGAGATGTTGGTGACCAAAATGGAAGCCCTTTAGAGCAAGCAGCTGAAATCACCAGGTGCCTGTTCCGATTGCCTTGTTAAGAATTCTAGACGTTGAGCTTGATCAGTGCAGTCAGTAAAAAAGGAACCTGAATATTAATGAACCAAGTTGTGGTGTTAATGCAGCATTTAACAAGCTGCAATCCCCCTTGATCAGCAGCTCATTGCTGCTAAGTGAGAATCTCACAGCCTTTCGGCAGATGTATAGAAGGATGCAGTGTGTTACTGCTAACATTGAGATAAGCTTCACTGGACTTTGAGGGGTTATTTTTCTTGGAGCATTGGAGGCTGAGGGGCAGTCTTTTTGAGGTTTATAAAATCATGAGAGTTGTGGATAGGGTGAATAGCCAAAGTCTTTTTCCCAGGATAGGGGAGTCCAGAACTAGAGGGTATAGGTTTATGGTGAGAGGGGAAAGATTTAAAAGGGACCTAAGGGGCAACCTTTTCATGCAGAGGGTAGTACTTATATGGAACGGCTGCTCAAAGGAGGTGGTGGGCTGGTACAATTAAAATATTTCAAAGGCATCTGGATGAATAGGAAGGGTTTAGATTAGTTTCCCTACAGTATGGAACAGGCCCTTCAGCTCAATAATTCCACACTGACCCTCTAAAGAGTAACCCACCCAGATCCATTCCCCTACATATACCGCTGACTAATGCACCTAACCTACACATCCTTGAACACCATGGGTACTTTAGCATAGCCAATTCACCTGACCTGCACATCTTTGGCTTTGGGAGGAAGCCTACACAAACACAGGGAGAATGTGCAAACTCCACACAGACAGTCACCCGAGGCTGGAATCAAACCCGGCTCACTGGTGCTGTGAGGCAGCAGTGCTAACCACTGAACCACCGGGCTACCCTAAAGGGATAAGGGATAAGGGCCAAATGCTGGCAAATGGGACTAGATTAATGTAGGATATCTGGTCAGCATGGACAAGTTGCAATGAAGAGTCTGTTTCCATGCTGCACATCGCTATGACTCTATGACTCTAAATCTCATATCACTCAGATCCCTATTGGATTGAGCCTATAGATTCCACCTTACTTCGGCTATGGATGGTACAGTGTGAAATTTCCTTAGTAAATGTCATAGTTTCACCAACATCTGTCTTTAATGGGTCCACATCGCCCCTTTACCACCTTCTGTTAATTTACTATTAATAAAAATATGAACTTTGCTCTTCCATCTTTTTTTCAATTTTCCAATTTGCATTTGTCAGTGCTTTCCTTTGGTGCTTTGTGTTTGGTTTCTCCAGTTTACTGACAAACAGTAATTGCTGGAGAAGTCAGCAGGTCTGGCTGCATCTGTGGAGAGCTAATGTTTCAAGTCCAGTGACCCTTCTTAAGAACTCTTGTATCTCCCCAGTTTTATAACACAAAAGTCCTTTTGCAGATATTCTCATTTTATTGTTTTATGTGGAAGTTATTTTATAACAGTTAGACTCCTCATGACCTTCCTGCCCCCATTTACAGTTTAGCCGATTCCAGATTTTATGGTGCTTTCCGGGTCTGAAAGTTGACTTTGCAAAGACTCGTGCCTTTTATTGGCATCAATGTCAAGTCATTTATTCAGTGACCTTAGCTCCAAGTAGATTGAATTATCAAACTGCAACACCATCTAATGGCTCAAACTGTCTAAATCAATCCTTAGAATCACTGAGGCACAATATCGTCTGTTAGCTATTTACAGTGATGGATGAATAAGATTTCGAGTATATTCCATTCTGCAAATTTCTGATGTGGAATATTATATAATGCTGCAAGTATGTCCCCTGGGCAGCCAAAGTTAAAGAGGATTTCTGATTTGATGTCTGGATCTAATCTGATAAAAATCTGGAAGTGATCCAGTTTCTTGAAACACTCCAAAATAGAAAATCGCTTTATTTTTATTACCGTCTCTCTATATTGTTGGCAGATGTCTTTCTGGCCTGTCTGAATTAGTCATGCAGATAAAACCCAAGAAGTGTCCCTTATCAAACAGTGACAGATACTAATGGAATAGGGTCTTCATTGGTTACAGATTTCGAAAGACCTTTTCTGTGAATCAAATGTTAGCTGTATCACCATCATAGATAGTTTGCATCGTACAATTTTACATATTCATGTTTTTTTCAGTGATCTGCAATATTTTGTTCGAAATGCAATTTATGTCAATCAATGTGGCCTATTTGAGGATTATTTTAACATTTCTGTGATCCCTGCTGACTCCCCATATTAAAAAGCTTGCACTGACATTTATTCATTAAAGCTCTGCATTCCTTTCACGTTCTCCCCGTGTCTGCGTGGGTTTCCTCCGGGTGCTCCGGTTTCCTCACATAGTCCAAAGATGTGCAGGTCAGGTGAATTGGCCATGCTAAATTGCCCGTAGTGTTAGGTAAGGGGTAAATGTAGGGGTATGGGTGGGTTGCGCTTCGGCGAGTTGGTGTGGACTTGTTGGGCCGAAGGGCCTGTTTCCACACTGTAAGTAATCTAAATTTATCTAAATAATGAGTTGCATTTTCCTGTTGTGTCATCTACATTCCAGGACTGGGAATTCTGACAGGCATCCCATTTAAATTTATATCTAGATTTTCTTTTAAGGCACTGGACGCAGAATCTTTAAATAATTTTAAGACAGAGATAGGTAGATCCATGATTATCAAGTCAATGAAAGGTTGTCAGGAAAATGCAGGAATGTAGAGTCGAGGTTAAAATCCAATCAGCTTTGACCTTATTGAATGATGGAGCAGGCTCAGAGGGCCAAGAAGCCTCCTCTTGTTCCTTGTTCGTATTTCCCCTTTGATTTCTCCTGCCTGTGTGCATTCTGCTTGTATGCCAATGTCACTATGATAATGGATGATAAAGAAGCTTTTCGATCCTGCTTGGGACAGTGAGCTCAGCAAGCTAGGCTGGGTGAGAAGGAAAGCTTTGTGTGCAGTGAATGCTTAAAGGGGCAAAGGCTCATTTGTCTTTGAGGTTTCATTGCATACAGTGGCTTTTTGGAACACTGTACTGTTACATGGAACAGTCAGCCTGACATAACTGTGGGTCTTCTGATCGGCCATCATTAATAGGGCAGAGACTGCAGAAGCAGCAATGTAGGAGGCTGCCTCCCAGACAGTTGGGCCGCGGGGTCTATAGTGATTGAAACAAGGTCAGCTAGGTGGACCTCATAGAATCTGAGTTCCCTGATTGGGGCTGTTAACCTGGTCCAATCAGGGAGCCCTGGCTGACAGATATAAACAGGAGTGGGCCTGGCCAAACTGGCCATTAACAGGTCCAGGCAGCGGGCCGTGGAGGGGGTCGTTAGGGCCGACTGCCTGCCCCTCTTCCGCGGTTATGTTAGAGCCCGGGTGTCCTTGGAGAAGGAGCACGCGGTGTCGACCAACACCCTGGAGTTGTTCAGGGAGAGGTGGGTGCCGCAGGGAGTGGAGTGCATCATTTCTCCCTCCAATTCTATTTTGATTTAGTCCCTACCCTCCCCTTCACTGTTTTGATCACACAGCACTGCCCTTTGATGTGAAGGGCAGTGCTTGTCACTGGCCACCCGGGTGTTTTCCTATCTTCCTGGTGGTGGAAATTGAATAAAGATTGGTGCACTTTGTGTCTTCCACTGTGTCTCCCACCTGCACACACACACCATGGGTGCTGGGGAAAAAATAAGCACTACCGCAGTTAGGCGGTAGCGTGGGAAAAAAAAAAAAAAATAAAAATAAAAAAGAAACAAGGGATTAAAAAAGAAAAAAAAGAAAAAAATTAAATAGGAATGTGCTCTATTTTAAAAAAAAAGAGAGAAAAAAAAAACAACTGGGAGGCCTTTGTGTCTTCCACTGTGTAAAAAAAAAATAAACAGGAGTGCCCCAGGTTCGATTCCAGCCTCAGGCGACTGACTGTGTGGAGTTTGCACATTCTCCCCGTGTCTGCGTGGGTTTCCTCCTGTGGTTTCCTCCCACAGTCCAAAGATGTGCAGGTCAGGTGAATTGGCCATGCTAAATTGCCTGTAGTGTTAGGTGCAGGGGTAAATGTAGGGGAATGGGTCTGGGTGGGTTGCGCTTCGGCGGGTCGGTGTGAACTTGTTGGGCCGAAGGGCCTGTTTCCACACTGTAAGTAATCTAATCTAAGTAATCTAATCTAATCTAATCAGCCTCAGGCGGCTGTCTGTATGGAGTTTCCACATTCTCCCCATGTCTGCGTGGGTTTCCTCCAGGTGCTCTGGCTTCCTCACACAGTCCAAAAATGTGCAGGTCACGTGAATTGGCCATACTAAATTATCCATAGTGTTGGGTGCATTAGTCAGAGGGAAATAGATCTGGGTGGGTTACTCTTCACAGAGTTGGGGTGGAGTTATGAAAAAAAATAAAAAAATAAAAAGAAAAAAAAGGAGTGTCAGGGGTTCTAGCAATGAGGAGAAAGTGAGGGCTGCAGATGCTGGAGAATCAGAGTTGAAAAGCATGGCACTGGAAAAGCACAGCAGGTCAGGCAGTATCTGAGGAGCAGGAGACTCAACGTTTTGGGCATAAGCTCTTAATCAGGAATTTTGGGGAGTGGAAAGGGGGCTGAGAGATAAATAGAAATGGGGTTGGGCTGGGGGGAAGGTGGCTGGGAAGGTGGTAGGTAGATGCAGGTGGGAGTGATGGTGATAGGTTGGAGTGGAGGGTGGAGCGGATAGGTGGGAAGGAAGATGGATAAGTGGGACAATTCAAGAGGGCAATGCTTAGTTGGAGGGTTGGATCTGGGATAAGGTGGGAGGAGGGGAGATGAGGAAACTGGTGAAATCAACATCGATGCCATGTGGTTGGAGGGTCCCAAGGCAAAAGATGAGGTATTTTTCCTCCAGGCATTGGGTAGCTAGGATTTGGCGGTGGAGGAGGCCCAGGACTTGCATGTCCTTGGCGGAGTGGGACAGGAGTTGAAGTGGTCAGCCACAGGGCGGTGGTGCTGTTTGGTGCCTGTGTCCCAGAGATATTCTCTGAAACATTCTGCAAGTTGGCATCCTGTCTCCCCATTGTAGAGGAGACCACATTGTGAGCAGTGGACACAGCAGATGAGGTGTTTGAATGTGCAGGAAAATCTCTACTGGATGTGGAAGGTGCCTTGGATGGAGGGAATGAGGTGTGGGCACAGGTTTTACACCTGTCAGAGATTCTGTTCACTCGCAGAGCTGCCTCTGAGGAAGCCGGGCCGGTGTCAAGTTCTATGCATGTGTAAATAAAGGGTGACTTTAGTGATGGGATACCATCCTCAGTGGGAGCTTTTCCAGGGTGCATGTCTGGCCAAGTGGCATGGGCAAGCTTGGGAGTCCCACACATGCCAATGTTGGGATTTGGTCAGCCAGGAGTATTGGTAGCATGGCAGTTATATTACTGCCCGTAATTGAGAGAAATGGATTTAAAGAAAAATATTTCAAATCCCTCCAAAGCAGCTATTCAATCTAAATCCAATTGATTTGATAAATCTGGAATTAAATGAAATCAAAATAAAAGCTACCATTTTGTGAAGGTCTTGCTTGATTGATAGCGTTTTGTTTTGGGAAAGAAATGTTATATCCTCACCCAGGCTGGTCCATATTTAACTGCAGACCACACAATCAGTTAACTCTTAACTACATTCTGAAGTGACCTAGAAAACCACTCAGATATATTCAAGGAGGCAGCTCCCCATCACCTTCTCAAGGATAATTCATGGTGGGTAAAATGCAGTTTTCTCATCTGAGCAACTAATCAAATCAAATAATCTGTGCTGTTTTCTCAGTTGATGGTTTCAAGAGTTTTCCCATCAGCACCATCCAATGCAGATTATGCATTCATCTATTTTTCCAAATATATTCTCAAATGGTATATGTTCTCAAAAGATACGTTAACATAAATGTTTTTAAATTATCTTTACAAGAAGATAATCTTCCATTACTCTGCATGTGGATATTGTAATATGGAGATATATGGATTGATGTATGACATACTTTGACAAGACAAAGTTGATGATAGAATTGTAGTACAGCCGAAAAGCAGGTTCTTTACCTACTAGAGAATCATGCTGGCTCTCCACGCAAGCAATTTAGCTTATCCTATTCCTTTCCCAATAACCCTGTAACTTTATTCCTTCTGATGCTTATTGCATTCCATTTTGTAACCATCATTGCATAAAAAAGGTTTTCTCCTTTGTTTTTGCCTGTTTTTCACTAAGTACGAGATCATTCATTATATTCTATAATCTCCCTTTTTTTTACCGGCAGTATGAAGGAAAGACCTTCCCAAATGTCACAATGGCGGCTGGGTCTTTAACACAATGATTTCAAATGAATGCCCAGCAGATGAAAAAGGTAAGGTGGAGTTACTTCACAATGTCTCTGATTGGATGGACAATGGAATCTTCTGTCAACTGGAGATTGTAAGGAAGATGAGGATATTTAACAGAGAGACAGACAAAGCAGACTGGCCCACTTGCATGTTGCAATATCGCTGCAGCTAAATGATAAGAACTCAGAACGAGCGAGGTCTAAGTGGCACTTCTTTAATTTTCTCATCAGCTTGTTCAGAAATATTATTACACACCTCTCAAGCAGGTAGGACTTGAACCCAGGCCTGCTGCTCAGAGATAGCAATATTACCACTGCATCACAACAGCCCTTAGGTAGGCATTGTGACTCAGCTATATTTGCCAATCAGTTTCATTGAGAGGCTGACCTGGAAGGCAGGCACCACTGAGATTGCTTTAAAAAGGAGGTTGATGGTGTGTACTGCCACAGGAGGTGAAAACACAGAAGTCAATAGATCAAAGTTCTAACAAAACAGTCGACTGTAATCTTGCAGAAACATCACCAATATAATGAAATACCTGAATTTAATCTAGACAAAAACAATTTTCCAAAGTTTCTATGTTTATATTCTATTATGTTCTTAAATTGATGTTAAGAAAAAATCTTAGTATAAAGTCATTTTTAGACATTTTTACAGAAAGAAAATGGCCATTTAATCAAAAATAATTATTTAAGTGACTGCTTTGTGAAACTTATACTGATATAAATGCAAATTAACTGTTCCGTTTCTAATGCACCAGTTACAGTGGTCGAGCAACAATAAAACTGTTGGCTTTAACACAACAGGAACCACAATCCATTTTTTCTCAAATATGTGTAAAAAAAGTCCTAAGATTCTACAACTCAGTTACAACATTAATTTGCCCCATAGATCATTTAATCACACACCAAGGAAATTTGAAAACACTTGCCTTCCCTCCAAAACTTAGATCTGTGACCGGACCCAGAATAACAATTAATGAAATTTGAGATTTCCCCTCATTATTGTCTAGAACAGTTGTTACCAATACAAACCCCAAAGTCACATAGCCACAAAAAAGTATGGAAACAGACCATTTAGTCCAAATATTCCCTACTTGCGGAACAGTTGGCCTGGGTTCAAGTCTCAGTCTACCTTAGAGGAATGTATTAACCTCTCTGAACAGGTTGGTTAGACAATATCTAAGCCTTGCTTTTATGAACCTGTTCAGAGATGTTACTACACTCCTCTAAGAAATCATTACAAGTTAAAATCACAAAACAAATATCCTTTCCTTAGAATTTAGTATTGTCCCAATGTTTACTTCTGCCACCAATAATTTAACTTCTGAATAACTAAACAAACTGTCAGAAAGAATTTGGAGGTGCCGGTGTAGGTTTGGGGTGGGCAGGGTTAAAAATCACACAACACAAGATTATAGTCCAACCGGTTTATTTGGAAGCACTAGCTATCAGAGCACCATTCCTTGAATGAGCAGTTCTCCGAAAGCTAGTGCTTCCAAATAAACCTGTTGGACTATAACCTAGTATTGTATGATGTTTGACCTTGTCAGGAATAATGTATATCACAAGGCCACACTGAGGTAATTCTTATTTCAGTCTGTGACGTGAGAAAATCAATTCAGTGGAATGTCTGTCCAAGGTTTAAGGACAATTCAGTGCACTTTTTTTTTGCAACCACACTAAAGCCATTCTAATAGTTTTTAAAAACAGTGTATCTCTGTCCTCATCATTAGTTGTCACTGACCATTGATTATAGTGTGTGTGTGTGTGAGAGGGGGGTGGGTGGGTGTTGATGGTTTAATGGTAATATCGCTGGACTAGTAATATTCTGGGGAGCAAGTTACTGCAGATGCTGGAATCTGTACTGAAAACAGAAAAATGCTGGAAATCACAGCAGGCAGCATCCATGGAGAGGGAGAGAGAGAGAGTGAGAGTGAGAGAGAGAGAGAGAGAACATTTTGAGTCTAGATGACACTTCAGAGCTAACATGAAGTGAATATTCTGTACACATGTACTCAAATCCCACCCATAACAGCTAATAAGGTGATTTTTAAAATGAAAAATCTGGAATCCAGAGCTAGTCTAAGGGTAGATAGTCACTGTTGATTGTTGTAAAAACACTCATCTGATTCACTAATGCATTTTAGAGAAGGAAGCCTCCCCTTCATTCTCAAGATCCACAGCAATACCATTGATTCTTAGGGATGGGGAATAAATGCTGGCCTAGCCAGAGATATCCACATCAATTTTTAAAAAGCAGCTAGAACTTAGTTCAAGTGTCTAATGTTGTAACATAGGCTATTTAAGGCACTTCACATCAGCATAAATAAAAAAGAATAGATGACAAAAGAAGACATATTCATGAAGATTATGAGTGCTTGGTTTTATGGAGCCTCTGAGAGAAATGTTTTGAAATGTTTAGACAGACTATTCCAGTGCTTAGGCCCATCAGATTTGAAGGTATGGCCACCAATGGTGAAATGAAAGAGGTAGGAAATATCAGTAAAATGGATTGCAACACCAAATTACTTAATTTAACTACAATTTGTGCTTTTTAAAAGAAAGGCATACAGGAGAGAAGATAACTGATGTTGTAAATTCACTGATTGTCACTGATTCCCAACAAGTACACACCCAGAGGAAAGGATAATAACTCAGTGTCCTGCAGGTAGCCACATTGGCGGATGGCTATGAAATCCCAGTTCCAGAAGAGACCCTTCCCTAGTCACCCCCAACCAAATGGAAAAGATTGAGATGGAGAGAGTGATGGGAGACTGAGCACCTGAGTCTAAGACCGAGGAAAGAGAGGGATGCTGGGAGCCCTCCCCAGGATACAAATGATGGTGTTCAGAAAAGTGAAGCCAAGTAACTATGTGTTTGCACTGCTGAAAGGAAGGGCATGTGCTGGAGGCTTCAGGATAAGCTAGTGTGATTTATTGAAGCTCGTATAGTAGACAATGGGAGACATTCAGAGGGTTTAGCAGACCAGGCTAAGGCTCTGACTGCAATTGTGAATCCCTGAGAGTATGGATGAAGTTAAACAAATACTAAAGGGATTTTGTATCTAAAGGAAGGATGGCCACAATCCCCAAAAGTGATGCATGGAAGCCTGCAGTTATACTGAGGGGTATTAGGGCCAGGAAAACTCGAACGCTGGGAAAAGTGTAATCTCCCCCGGAGAGTGCGGTAAGTGCAAAGCTGCTGAGAGAAAGAATTAAGGATGTTACATGCCCATTTCCCTTTACCAGTTTAATCTGAAGTGTAGCCTTGTATCAGGATGAGTAACAGTTGAGTTGTCCCCCGTTTACCTGTTCCTCAGCAATGATCTGGCAAGATCAACGATAATAACAGTCCAGTGAGGTCAGGGTGAGCAAATAACCGCAGGAGAAGGTATGTGGCATTTTCCTGACTATGGCCAAAGTGGAGGCTGAGGTGGTACCAAAAACAGGGGACACTCTGATCTAGTAATCAGAAGCCTTTTAGAGAAGTCTAGAAAACCCACAGGACATCATAAATACATTTCCCATGGTAGTGGCCCAACAAGCTGTCCTGCTGTTAACAACATTAGCTCAGGTGTCACACACTGACTGAAGTAGTCCCTGACCACTACTACAGTAAAGATGAGGTGATGTTGAGGAAATGGAGACCCACTCACTGACTGCAATCTCAGGTTGCACAGGTAGGGGCGCCACTGAGTACCATAAGGAAGTGTTATTGCTCAGTCAAAAAATCCCAATAAAACCAAAAGAACTGCAGATGCTAGAAATCAGAAAAAAAACAGAAATTGCTGGAAAAGCTCAGCAGGTCTGGCAGCAACTGTGGAGAGAAATCAGAGTTAACATTTTGGATCCAGTGACCCTTCCTCAGAACAAAATTCCAATAGCTAGGCATGTTGTTACTTGCCCATAGCACTTAACACTTTTTACAAGCCAAACACGTCCATACCTGCTAGATTCTGGGAAAACCCCAAACACCATAACATCAGCACACTATGCATTACCTCCAGGGAATGTTTCAGCAAGACCCTTGTGGACTATGTGAGTCCTCTGACTGAATCAAAAGGGGGTTACCAGAATATCTCTTTACCATCATGAATGTGGCTTCTTGCTTCCCAGAATCTGTTTCCTGGAAAACCAGATCTGCCGTGACAATGGTGGGGAATTGACCCAGTTCTTCACCAGGTCTGGCCTGGCTACAGAAATCCAATTGGATCAGGGCTCAAATTTGAGGTATAAAATATTTCAGCAAGTCATGTTTCACCTTGAAGGGAACCAGCTCAACTCTTCAACATACTACCTTTAGGTGGAGAGAGCACTAGAATGGTATGCCACCTCATGCTCCCATGAATATTCTCATGACTGAGATAAAGCACTAGACTTTCTTCTGTTTGCCAATAGGAAAGGGTTTCAAAAAGATTTATAAGGATGTTGCCAGGGTTGGAGGATTTGAGCATAAGGCGAAGTGAATAGGCTACGGCTGTTTTCCCTGGAGCATCGGAGGCTGAAGGGTGACCTTATAGAGGTTTATAAAATCATGAAAAGCATGGATAGGATAAATAGACAAAGTCTTTTCCCTGGGGTGGCAGAGTCCAGAACCAGAGGGCATAGGTTTAGTGAGAGGGGAAATATATAAAAGGGACTGAAGGGACAGATTTTTCATACAGAGGGTGGTGCGTGTATGGAATGAGCTGCCACAGGAAGTGGCGGAGATTGGTTCAATTGCAGCATTTAAAAGGCATCTGGATAGGTATATGAATAGGAAGTGTTGAAGGGATGTGGGCCAAGTGCTGGCAGGTGGGACTAGATTGGATTAGGATATCTGGTCTGTATGGACGAGTTGGGCCGAAGGGTCTGTTTCCGTGCTGTACATTTCAATGACTCTATGAACTCACCCAATGAATCTTCCAGTTTGACTCCATTTGAATGAGCTTACAGGCAGCAATTGTGAGGGCTGCTAAAACTAATCAAGGAGAGGTGTTTAGAACAGAATGAGGAAGTCTCCACGCTCAACCACATGGCAGAGTTCCAAAGATGCCCCAGGAGAACCTCATGTGGCCCAAAAGCAGTTGAAAATCTCTCAGGTTATTAGAAAACAAACCAACAAACATGCAGAGCCTGCAGCTTTCAGACAAGAGACAATGATGTAACCAAGTGAACCCTTAGACATCTAGTTAGTGGCCTGTAAAGAGTAACAAAATAGTTGATGCAATTTGAGACACCAAAGCAGGGGAAAAACAGCAGCTGTATCATGTCAACACAATAAAACAGGACCATGGCCAGGGAAGGGAGAAGCAGCTGCCCCATTCTTACCCATTTGGATGATGAAGGTAGCAGCAAGGATGAAGCAGAGGGAAATGTGGGTGAGGCCCACATTGATCCCTGGCTACCCAAATAACCAACACTGAGATACTCACAAACCGTGACTCCTCACTCGCCCAGCTAGGTGCAGAACAATGAGTGGATGTAATGAGTCTATATATATATATATATATATATATATAAGGCTTGTGCAGAGACACGCCAGGATCCACCATCCTCGCCCAACATGAAATAGATGTGGGAGAAGCAACATTGCAATCCAGAAGGTTCTGCATTGATGACCTAGAAGTTAATGCAGTGACCCAGACCCCTTTCCTACCCGATACCCCAGCTGGGAAATGGTGTAGATAAAGTTAGTAAAGCACTCTGCTTCTCAAAGATCAACTTACTCAAGTAATATTGGCTGGTTTCCTTAAAGAAACTTTAACTTTCATAACACTGGGAAGTTTATACCAATGTCAAACCGTGCCATTTGGACTCTGAAATGCCCTAGCCACCTTCACTCATGATGAACAAGATAGTGGCTGGCTTGTTTAATCATGTGGTGTACCTAGATGATCTTCTGTTGTACAGCAACTGGGAAACACACTTTGAGTAACTGAGGATCTCACTAAGAACAAATTTGCAAAAGCTCATGTGATCAATCCAGGAGATATAGTGGGTCAAGGACTAGTAACTGCCGAGGCCTTCAAAGGTACAAGTGGTAGCACATTTACAATCCTCACAAAAAAACAGGAAATCACCAGGTTCTTGGGAAGTGTGGAATCCACTGAAAATGTGTCCCAAATGTCATCAAAATAACTGACTTACTGAGAAAGCTGTTAGAGAAAAAAGCAAAGGTAGTATGGACTGAGAAATGCCAAACAGCTGTTGAGAGGATGAAGGTCATTTTAATAAGAGAGCTTGTGCTTGCAGCTCTAAACTTTAACCAAACATTTAAACAAGCCAAGAGTGAAGGAACATCAGGATTGGGGCTGTCCTTGTTCAAGAGGAAGAAACTGGAATGGAGAGACCAATAGGAACTTTCTCCAAAAATCTAAACAATCATCAGAAATGGTGCCGGCTCTCAAAGACTTTGAGGTAAATCTCTGAAATGGACAGAGAAACCACAGTCTATATTGTCAACCATTTGTTAACTTCTTCAGAAAAGGCCCAGAATGTTAAATTATTCCCTTGGAGTTTGTTCCTCCAACCATACCACCTAAAAAACAGCCACATTGATGGGAATTTAAATGCAATGGCAGAAACCCTGTTGAGAACTACAAGAGACCCAGCTAGAGCTGAAAAGGTATGACTGGAAGACTGTGCCACACAATAGCACTACCTTGTATATCACAATGTATAAACTCTCAACACTACCCAAAAATGTGATCTCCTGGGTGAGGCAAAAACTATAGGCCAATTAGGGAGAAAAGAAATCTGGAAAATTCTTCCTTGTCACTACACCTCACCCTCCTCTCCAATGCAATGGACACTGGTCCATGAGATTGCTCTAGCCCTGATAATTCCCTGTCAAACCTATTTCTTGTATGAGGTGATATCTGGCCAAGCCAAAAACAGGCTTAAATGTCTCTTGAAGAAATTCACTGAAATAGTGTTCAACCACACAAGTCAGTATCTTGCTACAGAAGTCTAGTATTCACTGGAGATTCCTGCTGGTCTTTTAGAGCCTATCTCATGGGAAGAAAATGTCACTTCAAGTACAACCAATTCCATTCACAATCTTGCAAATTTCTATTAGATCATCTAAATCTAAAGTTTCTCTAAAGTGTAGAGTCCCAACTTAGTCTATAGAGTCATAGAGTCACATAACATTGAAACATATCCTTCAATCCAATTAATCCACACCAACCATTTTTCTATTGGTCTGTATTTTGCCCACATCCTTCCAAATCTTTCTTATTCATGTACTTACTCAAATTTCTTTTAAATGTTGTAACTATATCTGCATCCACCACTTCCTCTGGCAGTTCATTCCACAAACGAACCACTGTCTGTGTAAAAAAAAACCCTCATCTGTTTTTTTAAATCTTTCTCCTTTTACCTTCATTTTGAACTCCCCCACCCTAGGTAAAAGACTCTTGCTTTTCATCTTATCAATGCCCCTCATGACTTTGGCAACCTCCATAAAGTCACCCCTCAACTTTCTAACCTCCAGTGAAAAATGTCTCAACCTCTCCAACCAATCTTTATTACTCAAACTTGCCAACAACATCCTGGTAAATCTTGCTGAACCCTCTCCAGTTTAATATCCTTCCTAAACTAAGAATTAGTCTAGTGACCTTTGGCTGCACCCTTTTCAATCCTCAATATCACTCACCATGTATTGAGACGAAATTTGAACACTTCATTCCAAATGAGGCCTGACCAAGACCTTCGGTGTTTCGTTTCATGTTCAGTTAACTTATAAATACACACCAATACCCTGTTTACTCAAGTTATCATTTTATGGAAATGTTCACAAGCCTTTCGGGATGCAAGCATTAGAACACCCAGATCAATTTATTTTTCAACCATCTTTAATGGGTTTCTTTTCAGGATGCATGTCTATTGAACATGCAATCTGCTCACATGTCTAATGCCTTACTTTTCCAAATTCAACACCATCTGCTGGTCACAAGCCTATTTTGTATGAGGAACTGACTACAAAGTCAAACATTCGCCAAAGGCCTTATCTCCCCACACAGAGTTAGAACCAGCTGCAAATTTGCAGATTGTGTTCAACATACCAACATCTGATCATCAACAATGTATTAAAGTCCAGTGGTTCCAACACCAATCCCTGTTGAACATAATTTGTAATTGGACTTCAAGTAATCATATAGTTCCCTCATGATTTCCTTAAACATCGCTCCTATTATTGACATCACATGCATGAGTCTATAATAAACTCAGTCAATCATGTCTCCTTTTTCAGAAAGCAGTTGATTGTTAGCATTGAAAGGAGAGAATTGAGTTGAACAAACCTGGTATTTTCTTAAGCGCACTTCCACTTTTACTTTTAAGACTGGAGGCCCTGCTGTGTTCTACAGGGACAGGTGCTGGGTTCACTTTTGTTTGTCATTTATATAAATGATTTAAATGAAGATATAGAAGGCATGGTTATTAAGTTTGTGGATAACACTAAAATTGGTGTTATCGTGGACAGTGAAGAAGGTTATCTAAGATTACAAAGAGATCTTGACCAATTAGGTCAATGAACAGAGGAGTGGCAGATGGAGTTTAATTTGGATAAGTGTGAGATATTGCATTTTGGTAAAACAAGCAAAGGCAGGACTTATACAATTAATGGTAGGGCCTTGGATAATGCTGTAGAACAGAGAGATCTAGGGGTTCAGGTACATAATTCTTTGATGCCTGCATCATATGTAGATAGGTTGATTAAGAAGGTGTTTAGCACACTTGCCTTCATTGCTCAGACCTCTGGGTATAGGAGTTGGGATATCATGTTGAGGTTGTACAATTACAACACTTAAAAGACATTTGGATAAGTACATGAATAAAAAAATGTTTGTAGAGATATGGGCCACATGTAGACAGATGGGATGGGCTTAATTTGGGATTATGGTCAGCCTAATCTGGTTGGACCAAAGGGTTTGTTCCTGTGCTGTATGATTGTATGACTCAATGACACTACTACCTTGCTTGTAAAGAAATTGAGTACTTCTAATGTTTGTCTCTATAGTCAGCAATTTCTGTCTCTTTTTTTCTTCTTCTTTCACTTTTTGTGTTGTTATTGCTGGATACCTGATTTCTGCTTGCCTTGCTCCTTTTGTCATTGCATTTCACTATCCTTTTTCTATCAACTTTTTACATGTTGAACAACCCTTGGTTCAAACTGCACATTGCTATAATTTTATTTTCTGTTTGCTACAGCTCTTGTTAGCTGTTCCTCAGCCACACAAGCATAAAATACTGCTCAATCTGAGGCTCTGTTGGATTTGTGCCACTGGGCAAGGTGTCAATCAGGAACAAAAATGCTGAGTCCTATGTGTCAGTATTGAGCAGTCATAGATCAATTGAAATGTTAGCACAACACAGATTTTAGATATCTCTTAATTTAATAGTGAAAATCTCCTTTAAAAAATGGTTATCTCTCCCAGTTCCACAGAATGAACGTAATGTATCTACTCTTCAAAGTCTCGCTAGGCTTTCCATGATCTGTCAGGACTAGAATACATGCATTAGTCCAATCAGCATAATAGTTGCTCTTGGAAAGGCATTCTGCTTACTTCTAAACCTCTGTGCAAACTCTGATTGGTCAAATACAAATCTATTAACTGATTGTATAGAGTGTTTCTTGACTGGCAATGTTTGTCCTCCCTTTGTCACTGTGTGTGCTACTTCCTTCACTGTGTAGAAATGTCTGAAGTAAATATTTTCACTGGAGTGCTGAGACTCATACAGTCAATTAGACACTTCACAAAGACTGCAGGAGGAAACTAGCACATGCCCATATTCCAGAAAACTTCAATTGTAATTTGGCTACTGAGAAAGAAATATATCAAGATAAAGGAAAATGAAATAAATATTTGAACGTATTTATTTACCTCCAAGAGAGAGGCATGGATAGGATAAATAGACAAAGTCTTTTCTCCGGGGTGGGGGAGTCCAGAACTAGAAGGCATAATTTAGGGTGAGAGGGGAAACATTTAAAAGAGACCTAAGGGGAAACTTCTACACACAGAGGGTTGTGTGTGTATAGAATGAGCTGCCTGAGGAAGTGGTGGAGGCTGGTACAGTTACAGCATTTGAAAGGCATCTGGATGGGTATATGAATAGGAAGGTTTAGAGGGATATGGGCCAAATGCTGGTAAGTGGGATTAGATTAATTTAGGATATCTGGTCAGCATGGACGAGTTGGACCAAAAGGTCTGTTTCTGTACTGTATATTTCTATAACTCTAAATATGTAAATGTAGTAATGAAGATAATCAAAATCTCATAAAGCAGACTTAAAGTGATTAGTTTTCCCCACACAATTTCTATCCAAATAATCATCTGTTCCCCTGTTGAATACCTCAGTTGTGGGAAGACAATGGCTTTGTGGTATTATCACTAAAAGATTATTCATCCAGAGACCCAGGTAATGCCCTGGGGACCTGGGATCAAATCCTGCCATGGTGGAATTTGAGTTCAATTAAAAGAAATCTGGAATTAAGGGATTAGTGATGAACAGGTAGAAAGTGAGGACTGCAGATGCTGGAGATCAGAGTCGAGAGTGTGGTGTTGGAAAAGCACAGCCAGTCAGGCAGCATCTGAGGAGCAGGAGAGTCAACGTTTCAGGCATAAGCCCTTCATCAGGAATGAGGCTTGTGGGTAGGGGGTCTCAGGGAGGGAGTGGCCGAGATGGTTCAGGTGAATTAGAGGTCGGAGTGAAAGGTGTTGGTGAAGCTGATGAACTGGGAGCACGAGGTGGCGCTGATACAGTTTGGGGGGTGGTGCTGGTATAACTGCGGAAGATGGACTATTCCACATACCTGACAAAGAGGCAGGCATAGCTGGGTCCATGTGGTGCCCATGGCTACTCCTTTGGTTTGGAGGAAGTGGGAGGATTGGAAGGAGAAGTTGTTAAGGGTGAGGACCAGTTCAGTCAGGCGGATGAGGGTGTCAGTGTCAGGCTACTGGTTGGGACAGCATGAGAGGAAGAAATGGAGGGCTTGGAGGCCTTTGTTGTGGTGGATCGATGTGTACAGGGACTGGATGTCTGTGGTGAAGATGAGGCACTGGGGGCCGGGAAAACAAAAATCGTGGAGGAGATGAAGGGTAGTAGTAGTCCTGAACGTAGGTAAGGAGTTCCTAGACTAAGAGGGACAGGACGGTGTCAAGGTATGTAGAGATGAGTTCAGTGGGACAGAAGCAGGCTGAGACAATGGGTTGACCGGGGAATCAGGTTTGTGAATCTTTGGTAGGAGGTAGAAATGGATGATGTAGGGTTCACGGACAATGAGGTTGGAGGCTGTGGATGGGAGGTCCCAGAAGTAATGAGGTTGTGGATGGTCTGGGAGATGATAGTTTGGTAATAGGAACTGAGGTCATGTCAAGGGGGCAGTAGGAGGAAGTGTCTGTGAGTTGCCGTTTTGCTTCGGCAGTGTAGAGGTCAGTGTGCCAAACTACCACTGTGCCCCCTTGTCTGCAAGTTTGATGGTGAGGTTGGGGTTGGAGTAGAGGGAGTGGAGGGCTGCGTTTCGTGACGGTGGGAGGTTGGAGTGGGTGAGGGGACTGCACAGGTTGAGGCGGTTGATGTCCCGGTGGAATTAGAAATAAAGAGATCAAGGGCGGGTAACAGGACAGTACGGGGTGCCCAGTTAGGAATCTTGGTTGAAAAAGTGGGCTGGGAGTTGGAGGTGGAGGTGGCAGAAATGTTCAAAGTCGCGATGCGTGTCGAACTCATCAATCTGGGAGCGTTGGGGGGTGAAGGTGAGGCCTTTGCTGAGGAGGGTTCGTCCTCAGTGATGGAGAGGTCTGGGGGAATAGTAAACACACGGCAGGGCCGAGAGCTGGGTGGGGCAGGAGCAGGTCCTCACCTTCAATAACTCCTCCTTCCAATCCTCCCACTTCCTCCAAACCATGGACACTCACATGGGACCCAGCTATGCCTGCCTCTTTGTCAGGTACGTGGAACAATCCATGTTCCACAATTACACCGGCACCAACTCCCACCTATTCCTCCGCTACATCGATAACTGTATTGGCACCACCTTGTGCTCCCAGGGGGGATTGAACAGTTCATCAACTTCACCAATACCATTCACCCCAACCTCAAATTCACCTAGAACATCTTGGACTCCTCCGTCTCCTTCCTGGAGTTCTCCATCTCCATCTCCGGTGACCGACTAACCACAGACATCTTCTACAAACCCAATGACTCCCATCACTACCTGGACTACACCTCCTCCCACCCTACCTCCTTTAAAAATGCCATCCCTTATTCTCAATACCTTCGCCACATCTGTTCCCAGGATGACCAATTCCAACATAGAAAATCCCAGATGGCTCCTTCTTCCAAGATTGAAATTTGCCTTCCCATGTGGTCGATGATGCCCTCCAAGGCATCTCCGTCATTTCCTGCACCACCACCCTTGAACCCCACCCCTCCCAACACAACAGACAGAACACCCCCCCCCCCCCCCCAGTCCTCCCCTTCCACCCCACGAACCTCCGCACGCATCGCATTATCCTCTGCCACTACGGCCACCTACAAACAGACTCCACCACCAGAGATATATTTCCCTCCCCATCCCTAGCAGCATTCCAGAGAGACCATTCCCTCCCCGACTCCCTCGTCAAGTCCACGCCCCCCACCAGCTCACACCTCAATCCCAGCACCTTTCCCTGCCACTGCAGGAAGTGCAAAACCTGCGCCCACACCATTCCCCTCACCTCTGTCCAAGGCCTTAAAGGGTCCTTCCACACTGGACAGAAATTTACCTGTACTTCCACACATGTCATCTACTGCATCTGTTGCACCCGATGTGGTCCCCTCTACATTGGGGAGACAGGACGCCAACTTGCAGATCGTTTCAGAGAATATATTAGATTACATTACAGTGTGGAAACAGGCCCTTCGGCCCAACAAGTCCACACCAACCCGCCGAAGCGAAATCCACCCATACCCCTACATTTACCCCTTACCTAACACTACGGGCAATTTAGCATGGCCAATTCACCTGACCTGCACATCTTTGGACTGTGGGAGGAAACCGGAGCACCCGGAGGAAACCCACGCAGACACGGGGAGAACGTGCAAACTCCACACAGTCAATCGCCTGAGTTGGGAATTGAACCCGGGTCTCTGGCGCTGTGAGGCAGCAATGCTAACCACTGTGCCACCATGCCGCCCATCTCTGAGACGCCTGCACCAACTAACCCCACTGACCCGTGGCTAAACACTTCAACTCCCTTTCCTACTCCATCTAGGACATGCAGATCCTGGGCCACCTCCATTGCTAAACCCTTGCTACCCAACGCCTGGAGGAAGCATGCCTCACATTTCTGAGTTGGGACCCTGCAACCACACGGGATCAATGTGGATTTCACCAGTTTCCCCTCCCCTCCACATTACCCCAATCCCAAGCCTCCAACTCAGCACTGCCCTCCTGACCTGTCCATCACCTTTCCCATCTAACTGCTCCACCCTCTTCTCTGACCTATCGTCTTCTCCCTCACCTTCATCTGCCTACCACATTCCCAGCTACCTTCCCACCCCCAACTCCACCCCCCCCGCCTTCCCATTTATGTCTCAGCACCCCTGGCACACAAGCCTCATTCCTGATGAAGGGCTTATGCCCGAAACTCCTGTCGATTCTCCTGCTCCTTGGATACTGCCTGACCTGCTGTGCTGTCATAGCGCCACACTCTCAACTTTAGTGATGAACATCCAACTATTGCTGATTATTGAGAAAAATCCATCTGGTTGACTAATGTCTTCAGGGAAGGTAATCTGCCATCCTCACCTGGTCTGACCTACTTGTGACTCCAGACCACAGTAATGTGGTCAACTCTTAACTATCCGAGGAAAGTAAATACTGGCCCGGCTGTCAAAGTCCACATTCTGTGAATGAATAAATAAAAAAATTGAATATACCCCCCACCACATTTCCAGGCAGTGCATTCCACACCCTAAGTACCCACTGTTTCAAAAGAGTTCTTTCCTTCATATCTTCTTTGCTTCATTTGCCCATTCCTTTACATCAACAGCCTCTCATTGTTGTTCCTTTAATGACCAGAACACACAGAGATAAGATGGTGAAAAGCAACTCATCACTCATTGTGATATCCGTCTGACCTTGCAGCAATGAGAGTTATGCCAAAAACTACCTGTCTCAGTCCCAGGACTGTTGCATTGATGCGAATTGGAAATACAAGTCCTGTGCTTCCATAAGGGAACCCAATAGTATTGCAACCTGGATGAAGGTGATTCTCCAATTCATTCCTGTCTTAAAATAAATTTCTCCATCTCATCGGCAATCATAAAAACACCCTGACAGATAGTTGGTGTTAGTCTGTGGGCATTATTGTCTAGCCCATCATCTGCAAGTAACAAAACAAATGCCTCATGCTTCTGCAAACATTCAACATCTGCTCCTTTCTGTCTAACAGAATGCGTTTTTAACCTTTTTGATTACATTCATTTTACTTAATTTATCAGTATTCTATAAATACACAAGCATGTAAATGTAGCAAAACTGGCTTCCAGTGTTTCACCAACTCTGCTGCTCAGACACACAATTCCAGCTCCTGCTGCAAAAGATGCCGATGGTAGGAGAATGAGAACTGCATATGACTCAGCAAGGCAGACATCTATCTCATCAATGCAGTAAGGGAAGATTGAGTTATTCTATCTCAAGAGCTCTTAAAGGGGATAGGCTTCCTCTGCTTTCCTGATTGCTTATTTCATTTTCCTCACAATAATGAAATTAATGGTTCATAATTGGTCTGCAAAATGCCATAAAAACACAAGAAGCTCCCTAAAATGTTCTGAAGTAATGTCCAACCTCATGTTAAAGTACATTAATAGGGTCAAGGGAAGTAGGGTGGTGGACACAAGAGTGGGCTAAAACACCCATCATTGACCATTTGAGTTAAGTCGCCTATTTCAATAACCCATCTATAGACAATCCATCATCACCCCATAACTGCTCAGAAGCTGCCCCTTTTTAATGCTGTTTCAAAATGTTTCCTTAATCAACGTAATCTTGCTTTTGACCAGGAATTAGATGTGTTTTCTCATTGAGGTCTGTAACGTGACTGTGGCTAAATTGTCCTGCCCCTTGGAGAACCTGATGCCTAAAATGCCCAAACAGCAAATGGTCTCAGTAGATCCTGAGGTCAATCTTCAGTTTAATTGCTATTTGGTGAAGAAGTTTGAAGATTGCCAACAGCTTGTCCATTTCTGTCTTTTCCTCAATGTCCAGTAAATTCCACATTTAGAAAAGTCTTTTTCACTTTTGGATGAGATTTGACAGAGGTTCTGAAAATGTTTCTTTTTCCCCATAAATAGATTTTTGAATTCAATTTGTCGAGAACAGTTTAAGGAGTAAACCTGAGTCTCTGGTGTGAATAAGTATCTTCTCTGGTCAGCCCCTAGGGAGGGAGAGGGAACCCTGTATTAATCCACCTCCAGGCTCTTAACTGCAAGGAATTATGAGGCACATTGCCTCCTCAATATGACACACTTCAGGACATGACCACAGTGTTACTCTGGCCTGCATCTGTCCATCTCTGAGTCACCTTGGATCCCTGGGACACTATAGATACTTCCCTTGTCAACATACTCAGTGATGTTATCCAACACAAAATAAAACAGAGCTTGCTGGAGAAACCCAGCAGGTCTGGCACTATCTGTACTCTGAAGAAAGGCTGTTGGACCCCGAATGGTAACTCTGCTTCTTGTCCACAAATGTTGCCAGACTTTCTGAATTTCACCAGCAATTTCTGGTTTTGTTTCTGATCAGCAGCATTTTCACACCAGTTTGTTCCCCGGAGATGCTTTTACATACCTCTGGGTCTTGAACCCAGGTTTCCTGGCTCAGAGGTAGGGACCCTACCACTAAAACTCACCACACTATGACTTTGTTAATCACTCTTAGTGATGCCCTGGTAACACACAGGCTAATCCATAATGGGATTGTCCAAAAATTAATTCCACTCTCATGTGACCGTGCAGAGTTTGCACATTCTCCCTGTGTCTGTGTCGGTTTCCTCCGGGTGCTCAAGTTTCCTCCCACAGTCCAACGATGTGCAGGTGGATTGGCCATGGGAAATGCGGGGTTACAGGGAGAGGTGGGGGCGCGCTTAGTTTGGGCGGGATGCTCTCCGGAGGAACAGTGTGGTACTCGATGGGCTGAATGGCCTAATTCCACACTGTCGAAAGAAGGCAGTTTCGGTCGGTAAGAACACTGAAGATGCGTTAAACAGGAAAATAAATTTGAAAGACAATAATTTGCTGCAAATACCGCTTGAGCTCTGTTGTAACTTGAGTCTTTGAACCGGTATGGGGGGGGGGGGGGGCGGGGGACAAATGCATGCAACACATCAAACGTGCATTGCCAATTTAAATGCAAAGCATCACAATTTTTTTTTCTTTTTGGAGAATCAAATTAGCAGCGTCAGCAGCCGGTTTCCCAATAAAAGGCTGAGAGACCGAAGAGGCTGCTCACTGTTTCAGACAGTCCTGCAGCAGCAGAGATGAATTATACCTGGGATATACACGATGCCTTTTCCCCCAGGAAGCTTCGCTCGGACCCTTCCAGGAATCTGACCCAGGACATGGCCTTTCGTACCCCCAGCTGGTCCAGGGGAACTGCCTCTTCTGTCAAGCACAGCAGCCTGTCTGTGAGCCGGGGCTACAGCTCCCCAGCTCTCAGATCCTCAGACAGTGTGCAGTACTACACGTCCGGCGTTTTCAATGGCGAGACTAAAGCCAATGAGAAGGAGCTGCTGCAGGGGCTGAATGACCGCTTCGCCAGCTTCATCGACAAGGTCCGTCAGCTGGAACAAAGCAACAAGGCTCTGGAGGCAGAAATCACCGAGTTAAGGGCAAGCCAAACCTCCCAGTCTGACCTCGCTAATGTCTATGAGCCAGAAATGACCGAGCTCCGGAACCTCATCCAAGAAAGTGAGAAGCAGAAGCTGGGTTTCCACTTGGACCGGGATCACCTGGAGGAAGATCTCCGCCGGTTGCAGAGGAAATACGAGGAAGAGAGACAGATCCGACAAGAGGCTGAAGCCACTCTCCAGGCTTTGAAGAAAGACACAGAGAGTGTGCTCATGACCAAACTGGAGCTGGAGAAGAAAGCCCAGGCTTTGGCGGATGAGATCGAGTTCCTGAAGAGCAACCACGAGGAAGAGGTGGCCGATCTCTTCTCTCAGATCCAAGCCTCCCAGGTCGGGGTGGAAATGAAAGATTTCCTGAAGCCGGACCTGACTGGGGCCCTGAGAGAGATCCGGGCGCAGCTGGAAGGCTGCACCAATGTCAACCTGCAGCAGGCAGAGCAGTGGTTCACAGCGAGAGTGGCCAAGCTCAATGATGCTGCAGCCAGCAACAGGGAGACTCTGCAGAAGACACGGCAGGAGATCAGTGAGTACAATCGCCAGCTCCAGTCCAAGAACCTGCAGCTGGAGACAGTCAGAGGGAGGAAGGAGTCTTTGGAGAAACAGTTGGATGATGTTGGAAGCAGAAACCGTGCTGAATTAATGCGGTACCAGGTGAGGATGCCATAGGAAGCTAATGGACTCTGTCCCACTGACTCCATTATTTATTTATAATGTGTGTGTGTATAATTTGTTGTTTGTTTTCCAGGACACCGTTCAACAATTAGAGAACGAGCTGAGACACACCAAACAGGAGATGGCTCGTCAACTCAGGGAGTATCAAGATCTGCTGAACGTCAAACTGGCTCTAGATGTGGAGATCACCTCCTACAGGTGAGCTCAGTTGGCTTGGCTTCCAAGTCAGAGTGATCGAATCTTTCCAATGTAACACGTTATCTAAAATGAACATTATTATGGTTGCAAGAAAATTGTGTGACATACTCCATCAGAATCTAATAACTGACATAAAGCGCTTAATTCCTGTTTTGGAAGGAGTTTTAATGCATTTGTGTTACACCCTGACTGAAAAGATTAATTGAAGCCTTGATCATAATCTTATCTATTGCAGTGAACTAGGTCATAGAATCAGTGAAATCATAGAATCCTGCAGCATGGAAAGAGCTATCCAACCTTTCATACCCTCACATACTTGTCATCCACTTCCCAGCTGTCAATCTGTGTCCTGGTCAATTACAGCACCAAGTACAGCTACCTTTTATACCTTTAGAGGCTTCCTGCCTCTACTGCCCTTTCAGACAATGTTCCAGAATCTCATAATTGACTTGGTAAAACCACCACCTCCTCTGACTGACCAAGGTCGATGCCCCTTATTGTGCATTCTTATATCGAGGTGAATAGAACCTTCTAGTTCACTCCAACCCAAATCATCATTATTCCAGACACTTGTTAGTTCTCCTCAGTTGTTCCAAAGAAAATAGCCCTGACCTATTCAATCTTCTCTCCTTACTAAAATTCTCCAGTCCAAGATATAAAGCAAATTGTTATAAAAGCAGAAACTACTGGAGAAACACATCCAATCTGGTAGTATTGGTGGAGAAAAAACAGCTTTAACATTTTAAGTCCAGTGACTGTTCAGAACAGAGGAGATATTTATATACTTGAGTCGAGTTAATACTGAGATACATTTGTTGAGCATAACGTAATGTTGTTTTATGATTATCACCTTTTGGTCAATGACTGTCATGCCTTGTCTGCATGGGCTAAAACATGGCTGATCATGTTGTTGGGTAATTACAATTGCACCAATTCCAAATTAAGAAATTTTGTCCAAAATCCCCTGATTTAGTGCCAAAGATAGACCCTGCGCACACTCACCTCCTCCGGAGTTTGCAAGGTCAATTAGGGGCCAATTTCTTCATCTGGAAACACTGGATACAGGTGCTAATTTCAGTGTACCTCTATTGGCTGTTTGTACTGACTCAGACATCAAAACTTCACTCCAGATCAGACCTTCCTTGCTCCATAAACCTCCCACCACTAACCCCATCCCCTCAACCACTCCCCACCCACTCCTGGCAAAACCACCTCAGTAACTATTACCTCAGCTTCTTGCTAAGGGGGCAATCAATCAAAAAAATTTACTGTCAACGTGTGAAGACTTTCCTTGTTAGACAGGCTCCTCTACGAGCTAAAGAGCAGAGGTTCTCTCAGTAAAGAATCACTGCCTCTGGCCACATGGACAAGATAAAAGGAGGTTCCTTCATTTCAAACATTATGTTTAGGGCAACTGGTGTAAACTGCATAGATCTGGATTTCCCAGCAACCCCTAAGGTTCTTACCAGTCTCCCATCAAACCTTTTTTTACCCACTCATGGGGTGCTATGGTTGCTGACAATGCCATTTTTGTCATCCCCAATTGCCCTTAAGAAGGTGGTGGTGAGCAGCTTTCCTGAAGTACTGCAATCCCTGTGGTGTGGGCAGATATAACCACAGTGCTGTTAGGTAGGGATTCCCAGGATTCTGACGCAGTGACAACCTAAATGATATAGTTCCAGGTTGTGAATGGTGTGCAAAGGTAACTCGCAAGTGACAGTATTTGAAAGTGTCTTCTGCCTTTGTCTATCTAGGTTGCAGATGTTACAGGTGTAAAAGGAAGAAAGAGCCTTGACAAGTTGCTGCAGTGCAGCTTCTATATGGTTCACACTGCAGCCACTGTATGCCTGTAACAGGAGAGAATGTTACTGCGAGAAACCATCAATAAACCCCTCTCCCCACCAGTTAAAAACCTCTTCAATACCCCATGAAAAGGGTTAAAATTGCAGTATTCCCAAACACTATCTTCCCTTGCTCTTTAAGGGACACACATATAATTGTGAAGGAGAATCAATAAATTAACTCCCTGCCAAATGAAATGACTGCAGAAATAATTTATCTTGGAAAGCTGCAGTGGAGCTGCAGGAAAGTGAGCACGTCAGCAAAAAAAAACAGTTTTGCTTAGATTAGTGTGGTTTCAGCTTTTGTTCAGCCCTGTTGAGGTTTATTTAGATTGCCTCCATTTAATTTAACTCAGCTCCATTTAATTTAGTGAGTTTATATGTAAGAAGGTATCCTATGATGCTGTTAGCTTAACGAATGTTAACCAACACATATACTAAATTAGAAATGCACAGATAATTATTGCTTTTTGCTAATTTTATTTAATTTATATGATGCATTTTGAAATCTGAAACTGCAACTGATATTGAAAACGAAATTAATATATCAAAAAAGAAAAGTAAACAGAACAATGCAGAGGATTAATATGATCTAGTCCCACTATTTTTGCAAATATAGAGTGTAAATGTTTGCAAGGAATTAGAGTCATACAGCACTGAAACAGACCCTTCAGTCTAACCCATCCATGCCGACCAGATATATTAAATGAATCTAACTTATTTGGCCCATATTCCTCTAAACCCTTCCTATTCATGTACCCATGCAGGTGCCTGTTAAATACTGTAAATGTACCAGCCTCCTCCATTTCCTCAGCAATTCATTCCATACACGCACCACCCTCTGCGTAAAAAAGATGCCCCTCCGGTGCCTTTTAAATCTTTCCCTGCTCACCTTAAAACTATACCCTCTAGTTTTGGACACCCTTACCCTGGGAAAAATAGCTTGGCTGGTCACCCTATCCATGCCCCTCAGATTTTATAAAACCTCTAAAAAGGTCACCGCTCCAGGGAAAATAGCCTATTCAGCCTCTCCTTATAGCTCAAACCTTCCAACCCCAGCAACATCCTTTTCTGCACCCTTTCAAGTTTAAAGACAACTTTTCTATGGCAGGGAGTCCAGAATTGAACACAGTATTCAAAATTACTGAATTATTTAAATTGAAATATAACTCCGCAATCTGTCCAATTCACATAGCACAGAATGTTCTAATGCAAATTCCCCAACAACACAAATGCAATTGAAGACCTATTACCAATACTGTGTCCTCCATTTGTTGACAAATTGACAAAGTGATCTGGCATCATTTCGATCTCAGTAAGGAATGTTGAAAATCCAGTGTTGGTTGGAGGGGGGAGAAGGTGGAGGTGTGTGGGTAGCAGGGGGTGCAGGGACGGGGTGACCTTTGCTTCAAGAATAGCTTTCAGAGCACAACAAAACTTCACACACATTTACATTCTCATGTATTGCTGAATGAATTATAAGCACAGCCAAGAGCAGGAATTCAACACCACTGCTCTTTGGCCTCATAGCTGACCTGTGTTGAATCCATTGAACATGGATAGGCAATACTGGGGCACCATATTTGGCTTCAGTAAATGTGGCCTAAACATAATGGGGAAGAAAACATGGTCAAGTTAATGCTACAAATTTGGATAATTCTCCTTGGAACACAGAATGTTAAGAATAGGTTTATTAGAGTATAAAAATCATGAGTTTAGCTACAGTAAATATAAACTGTTTCCATTGGCAATAAGCAGGGGCCACAGATACAAGATGATTGGTAAAAGAACTAATGATATCTTTTTTGTATTCTGAATAGTTGGTTTTTAGAATACAAAGGCTGATAGGATGGTGAATACAGATTCAGTGCTAACTTTCCAAAAGAAAATTAGAGAAAGTATTGCAGGGACATGAGAAAGAGCAGAGGGGAGTGGAGCTAACTGGATTATTTATTGAAAGAGCTGCCACAGGCTTGCGGGTCCAGTGGATTCTGTTTATGTTGCATTATTCTATGGCTCTACAGTCACGACCCAGTAACTCCTGTTGTAAATTACACCAGACAACCATTATTGCTTTTCTGCCTTCCATGCTTGAGATTTTTGTGCTTTATGTTCCTCTTACAGACAATCCTTATTTACTTATAGCTGGCAGCATCTCCACTAGCTTCAGTAACTAGGGAATCTGCTGCAATACACTCAGGATATTGAACAGGATAAAACCCTTGCTAAGGTTTGTATTAGCTACTAGAATAAACCTGTGTCGTTTGCAAGAATTAGTTTCTTGCATTCAGTAAGTAATGGGATATCACAGCATCAGACGTCAAGTGAACATATAACAGCAATACAAAATCTCTATGCTTACAGTGGAATATTTAGCTCCTGAAAATGAATTTAGTTTTATACTTTTAAGCATGTCAGGACTTGATTCTCACAAGTTCTAAGTGAATTTGTTCTGTATTTCTGTGGAGCCCAATGTAACATAAATATTTCTCCAACTAGTATGGTTTGAACCACCAAACATTCACACTCAGACAGAATGGGGAATATCTCACAGTGAATCAGTTGGGTTTCTCACCTCCAATCTAATGTTTGAAAACCAATTTGATCAGTCCTTTCAATATGTGTATGAATTCAGACTGCATTCTAACTGCAGCTGGATGAAACTCCTTTCATGTGTTGTGTGTGCACTTAGTGAGATAGCCAGTCATCCACAACCAGTCAAATATAGTTTGTCACAACTGAGATCAGGATCTGCTCCAGTCCAGATGAAATAGCTCTGCTGGACAGCCTTTAGCGGATTTGCCTTTTACTTCTCCTTGTTTGAAATGAATACTGCACAAGGAAATTCTGATGGGCAACTGCACAGCTGGACAAAGCCTGACAGATATTTCATCCATTCATCTAACGTAGAGACAGGGTGAAATAAAACAATACGCATCTTCAAATTGCCCGTAGTGTTAGGTGCATTAGTCAGGAATAAATGTAGGGGAATGGATCTAGGTGGGTTGCTCTTCGGAGGGTCGGTGTAGACTTGTTGGGCCAAAGGGCCTGTTTCCACACTGTAGGGAATCTAATCTAATCTAATCCAATCTATGTTGATCTCATCAAATTTTCCAATCCAGGATTTCAATCTAATTACTTAAAGCAACAATTCACAAAGTGAATGTGTAATGATTAGAAAATCAATTGGCAAAGACTGGACATTTAAATACAACTGCTTTGTATTGACAACTTTAGCTGGTTGATACCACTTCACAATCTAGCAATGTTACAAGTGTCACTTTACCTGTAGACTTATTGCTCTGCAGTGGAGCATGTTTGATAGTTATACATTGCAGCATATAGCACAGTTCAAGGGTATTAGGTGATGCACTGAATTAGCACATGGTCCTGTTACTCCTGGAAACTAGACTAATTCATCCTAGCTTAATAAGCTAGACATTCTTCTTTGTTAACTGCAAGCATTTTGTATTGAATATAAAGACTGAACCAAGCATATAGAACACACAGTACATAATCACCTATAATTTGCAGTTTCTGCATTGGAGACATTAAGAACGGCTAGTTTGAGAACCACAAAAACATACATTCTTTTGAAAGGAGTTTAGTGGAAGGAAAAATTAATCACTGCAGTTGAAGTGTAAATTGAGCAGTATAGCAATTTATAAGTGTTTGACACTTTTATTTTATTCCATATGTCAGGACAGTGAGAACTAAGCCAGAATTTCTTGATCTGAACATGAGATGACAAAATTGGACAAATGAGCCTATTCCCTTGCAGCTACACCCTTTACCTCAATGAACACAAAAACCATTCATCATAATCAAAAATGAAGTGTTGGATCAGAATATATGAAGCAATAGTTTGCCTGTTTTCACTAAGATATTTGGAACATTTTTCTGCCATCCATACTTGCTCTCTTCCTCATACAGACAATTCTTAATTCCCTATTGCTTTGGCAGCATCTTATTGTTAGTTTTTTCCAGTCTCAGCCACAGTGAGTGGGATCTTACCAACATTAGATTTGAACATGAATTGGGACAAATCCTCTATGGTCCACTCTCCTGTTCAGTCCTTCTTGGAGACAGCCATTTATAATCTTACCTCAAAGCAGAGGCAGCCTTTGAAGACTATAAAAGAGTATGGCCACAGCTACCAGGACCTTATAAGGAATGGGATGCTCCTGATTGTGACCCACTGCTATATCCACTCAGGGGTGGAGAATGGGAGGTAAAGGAAATCTTTCTGGCTCCTGGGCCTGCTGCAGAGAGTCTTCAATCTCGCCTGGGCACCATTCTGGCAGTGTCAGTAAAACTGTACCCCCAAGTGGCTACTTGATTGCCATAAATAGCTGCCCACTGCTGCTGGGTGGGTCGCCAGTCCAGCATGACCTTGCCATCTGCAAGTAGGATTGTGTCAGGGAGCTATCTATTCCTTCTCCTTTCTAATCTCCTCCCAGCCATCCCCTAAACCACCTCTGCATGGCCAGTGGTGAGGTTTCTCCTGGCCTTATTTCAATTAGGAGCCTTAGAACAGCCAGAAAAAGGAGTCTACAACCCAACAGAGATTGCTGTGATTCCCATTTCACAAAGGTGGAAGGGCAGGAGGATGATATATTGCATTAACAGTATTACATGAAAATGATCATCATTCAGTTGGTTAAATGAAGCAAGTAACTGATTTATTTCACCTGAATTTAATATTAATCTTAATTACAAACATAAATTCATGATTATAGACTTTCATAATTCTGAATATCCCTTGATTCATTAACATATCAATAGTATGTATTTTAACAAAGTGCTAATGTTATTTACATTCTATTCAAAGGAAACTCCTTGAAGGTGAAGAAACAAGATTTGGTGGCTTTGATTCCCTGTCACTTTCATACAAACCACAGCCTTTAGTAAGTGCAACCTCTGTGATAACTGAGACCAAAGCCATCCCTACAAAGGTGATGCCTCAGTATAGGTTTGTAGAAGAAATTATCAGTGCAACGACAAAGGAAGTTGATATGGCAGAGCTGGAAGCTCCTGAAAAGGAAGAAGAGGCTGTAGAGAAAGAAGAGGCTGAGGAAGAGGAGAAAGCAGAAGAGGAAGAGGCTGCTGAATCCCAAGAGGCGGAAGAGGAGAAGGAGGAAGAGAAGGTAGAAGAAGAGGAGGAAGAAGAGAAAGCTGAAGAGGAGGAGGCTGCTGAACCTCAAGAGGTGGAAGAGGGAAAGGCAGAGGAGGAGAAAGTGGAAGAGGAGAAGGTAGAAGAGAAAGCTGAAGAGGAGGCTGCTGAACCTCAAGAGGCAGAAGAGGAGATGGAGGAAGAGAAGGTGGAAGAGGAGGAGAAGGTGGAGGAAGAGAAGGTGGAAGAGGAGAAAGCAGAGAAAAAGGAAGAAGAGAAAGCTGAGGAGGAGGGAGCTGTTGAACCTGAAGAGGAGAAGAAGGAAGAGGAAAAGGAGAAGGAAACTGCTGAGTCACAAGAGGCTGAAGAGAAGGCAGTTCCTGAATCAGAGGAAAAAGATGAAGAGAAGGATGTTCCTAAATTAGAAAAGGAGAAGGATGAAGAAAAGAAAGAGAAGGATGAAGAGAAGGAGGTTCCTAAATCCGAAGAGGCTGAAAAGGATGAAGAGAAGGTGGAACAACAAAAGACTAAGGAAGAAAAGGCTGGAGAAAAAGAAACTGTCCAACCTCAAGAGGCTGAAGAGAAAAAGGATAAAGAGGTCAAAAAAGCTGAATCACAAGAAGCTGAAGGGAAACCAGTTGTAGAAAAGGAAAAGGCTGAAGAGAAGGAAGTTCCTAAATCAGAAGAGGCTGCCGAAAAGAAAGCAGCTGAACCAAAGGGGACTTCCGAGGAGAAGGCTGCTGATGCAAAGGTAGAGGATAAGAAACAAGATGTGGCCGAGGGAAAAGAAAAGGGGGAAGAGTTAAAAACCACTGGGACAAAAAAGGTTGAAAAGGAAGTTGCTGAGAAAACAAAAACTGGCACTGCAGAGAAGGAGCCAAAATAAAGGAAAAGGAAAGTTAAGAAAGTGAACTTCAACCAGCAGCGAAAGCCGAGCCATAAAGATAATCAGCTATTGGCGAAGCAAGAGAAAGGCTAGCTGCAAATATTGCCAAATGTCGAATAAGAATAATTATTGAACGGTATAATGAGAAATGCATGTTAATGGTCCACAAGGTCAGTGACTTCAGCAGTCTGAGAGATTAATGATAAAAGTATCTGTTTACAAAATAGAAAATGAGATATTCTCAGGGCAATAATTTGTTGCTGCATGTACAATTGCACTATTAAATATTGCAGGCATAAACAAACAGCATATGTTTGACTGTGAACTGAAATATCCCAAGATTCAATGTATATAATACATGCTAATAAAATAAACTTCAATCCAATATTTTGCTCACTGGTTAATTTTGGAATTTTCATGTTTGGCAAACAAATGTATCATTTCTCAAAACAGCAGCAAATACTTGCATTTACATGGTGCCTTTGGTGTAAAGAATGGTCCTAAATTGTTTCACCACAAGGTAATGAATACAGATTTCAAAGAGCAATTTGAACAGGACCAAAAGGTTGAGACATATTTAAAACAAGGCAAAAATGAAAGGATAAAAAATCAGAGATTTAAGGGGGAAAGTAAGATGTCTTTGTGAGTCAATTAGGGAAGAGGAAGAAAACATATCTCCTCTACACATGGAATCCATGAGCGAAGAGGAGGTGTACATGGAAGTTGGTTAGGAAATGCAAAATTGGGTGAATGAGCAATTCTTGGATGGTCATTCATGGCACTGAAGGGAGTTTGATGCAGTAAAAGAGAGCAGAATCTAGGGGGAATTTAAATACTTATTCCTTGCCAAACAGTACACAACAGAAAATCTCATTGTTTGGAGGACATGTTGCAGCTGGTGGATAGAAGGAACCCAAAAGTCCTCCTGAGTGAAGGGCCCCATCAGTTTGAAAGACATTCAAACTGTACAGTTTGAGGTAGTGGTGCAACTCAATGCAATATTCCATCCCATCATTCCAGGAAGAAAATTACATGGTATTGGAATTGCTAAGGTAAGGGTACCCACATCTCCACTCCAATGGCTAATCGAGTATCAATATCAGTTTCTGTGCTGCAAAATAAGAAGGGGAGAGTGCAACATTTTTGTTGAAAGTAAAGGGAACAAAAGTGAAAGTACACACTAACAAGGAGCACATATTTAATTGGTTAAAATGGTTTTGTCACAACAAAAACATACATTTCACAATAACAAACAAAATGCACAATCATCATTGCTACTATATCTCCATTGCTCATCAAGTCAATTTTGCATCCATATATAGTTCCTCAAATATATCAACTGTCTGTGTGGAGTTTGCTCATTCTCCACGTGTCTGCGTGGGTTTCCTCTGGGTGCTCCAGTTTCCTCCCACAATCCAAAGATGTGCAGGTTAGGTGAATTGGCCATTGCCTGTCGTGTTCAGGAACGTGTAGGTTTGGTGCATTAGTCAGGGATACATAGAGTAATGGGTTTGGGTGGGAGACTGTTCGGAGGGTCAGTGTAGACTTGTTGGGCTAAAGGGCCTGTTTCCACACTATAGGGATTCTAAGATGCATTTCCTTGTCAACCCAAATCGTTATTGAGCTTGTGCCTGATTATGTCACTTCCCTGTTAAAAGATGCCGCCTGTTAAAATGACCATTCACTATTTCCATTGAACAAGGGAATGATTTAGTTACATGTGGAGAAACAGTTAATTTAATCAGCAGTTCAATCAGAGTCTAAGAATATCAGTGTTTAAGATTGTCCAAGACTACAGCCTTGCTGCAAAATTCTGTGTTGTAAATATTTGAGTTTATAAACAGTTATTACATAACAACATAGTTCAAATTTAATGCAATTAATGTACGTAACATTTCAAATCATGAAAAGGGATTTGAAGAATACTTCACACAGAGCTGCTTTAATCCTTTTGATCTTGTTTTCAGAAAATACTAGTATTCCACTCACAGTACACATTTTAACAGCAGCCTACCACATTGACATGATTTCAAAACAAGATATCTTACCCCCTGAAATGGCCGTCTTCTAAAATATTAGAAGATCTGCTGTGATCGTCTGAATAATGGGCAGCACGGTGGCACAGTGGTTAGCACGGCTGCCTCACAGCGCCAGAGACCCGGGTTCAATTCCTGCCTCAGGCGACTCTCTGTGTGGAGTTTGCACATTGTCTGCGTGGGTTTCTTCCGGGTGCTCCGGTTTCCTCCCACAATCCAAAAATTGTGGGCTAGGTGAATTGGCTGTGCTAAATTTCCTGTAGTGTTAGGTGAAGGGGTAAGTGTAAGTGTAAGGGAATGGGTCTGGATGGGTTACGCTTCGGTGGGTTGGTGTGGACTTGTTGGGCCGAAGGGCCTGTTTTCACACTCTAAGTAATCTAATGCGAGACAAACCCCTTCATGATCACACTCCATTTATCACAATTTGAAGTAGTTGACACACGCACAATCATTCAGTTATTCTTTTCACCAGACTCGGTGTTGAAATGATATAAAAATCAAAACTGCAGTTAAACAAAATCTAGTAAATTCCTCCAGTCCATTTTTAAGTTAAAAAATATTCACGTATACTTAACATCAGAGAGACTTCATCTCCATTAAACAATAGCCTCTGAGAGTGAAGGTACCTGCATATACCTCATGGTCTAAGCTGGAGATAATAAGGATTCAGCAAATTCACACTCATTGTTGGTTAAAGTATGAAAGGGGAAAATATTCTAAGAAAAATGGTTGGCCGTGAGCAGGAATATTTCAAATATGGATATTATAATTTTACTAGCTAGTATCGCCTTAACAATATGCAATTCAAAGGCCCCACTTCCTGCCAGTAGACTCACTGCAGTAATGCATATGCCTCAGACTCAGGAGTAATTATCAAAAAGGAAAGGAAAAGCATTGTACTAACACAAGACAAGAGTAATGTCAGAATACCTGAAATAAAGTCTATGATACTAATTTAAACGCAAACTAAGTAAACTCCTCTAAGTAAGCAAAGGAGGCAATTGAAAGTGTCAGCATTTCTGATCTCCTCCACATCCATAATATGTAGCTGCATGTATTTTCCCTACTGGCAGTGCTGCAGCGTGGTGAACTGCAGCTAGAATTCAACATTCCAGGAACAGCTCACTGCCTTCACTTGGACTAACACACCAGACCGAAATACGTTGAAAAGCTGGAGCACTGATGCCTCCAACATGCTCGGGGGTGATTGCCATCTGCCGGGTGAATGCAGGGATTTTCAAGTCAGCTTAATTCATAAACTTCAGCAACTGCACAAGAACCTCGAAACAGAGAGCAGAACACTAAGTCAAAAACAAAGTTCTCTCCCCTCCGAGTGCAGGCGCCATGAAGCCAGAAATGGCCAATCTGCAGGGTTATCTTTATTCACACAGGGGATGTGGGTGTCACTGACTGAAGCAGTATTTATTGCCCGTCCCTAACTGCATTTGAGAAGGTGGTGGTGAGCTACCTTCTTGAACAGCGACAGGCCTTTTGGTGTAGGTTGACCCACAATATTTTAAGATATCTAGAGACACTGAAAGAATGGCGATATATTTCCAAGTCAAAATGGTGAGTGGCATGGAGGTATACTTGAGGGTGGTGGTTTTCCAATGTAACCACCACCCCCTGTCCTAACGATGGCAGTGGTTTGGAAGTTGAATCTCTGTGGTGCATCCTGTAGAAGATTATATATTATCTTATTTGAAAAGCTTTTGGTCCAGAAAAAAACCTCAAGTGAAAGAATGAAAGGAAATGCACTGTACCTGCTGGGAGTCAGAAATTTTAAAAAAACATACAAATTATGGGAATTACTCATCATTCTCGGAAGGTTGGTGTGGACTTGTTGGGCCAAAGAGCCTGTTTTCACACTGTAGGGAATCTAATCTAATCTAAAATTGAGCTTGAAAGATTGGCACATGTAGCTCAATTCATATTTCTTATATAGTTATAGGGAAGCCTGGCTGTTGGGTTCTCTCACACCCAGACTTCCCAGGTTAATGTTGAAATGAAAGGTTTCATGGAGCCTGATCTGGCAGCATCTCTGGAGAAGAAATAAGAATTAATGTTTCGAGCTGATGACCTCTTGTTATCTCCAGACAATCTCCAATAATTGAGGAAGTTCTCCAGTTGAGATTAAAGCAACTATCATTAGACCATACTCGAAATGATTCAACAAGTTCGATTCCAGTCTCAAGTGACTGTGTGGAGTTTGCACATTCTCCCTGTGTTTGCGTGAGTTTCCTCTGTGTGCTCCGGTTTCTTCCCACAGTCCAAAGATATGTAGGTTAGGTGAATTGACCATGCTATTTGTCCATAGTGTTAGGTGCATTAGTTGGAGGGAAATGGGTCTGGGTGGGTTACTCTTTGGAGGGTTGGTGTGGACTTGTTGGGCCAAAGGGCCTGTTTCCACACTGTAGGCATTCTAATCTAAACTAATCTAAACTTGAGCTTGAAAGATTGGCACACGTAGCTCAATTCATATTTCTTATATAGTTATAGGGAAGCTTGGCTGTTGGGTTCTCTCACATCCAGACTTCCCAGGTTAATGTTGAAATGAAAGATTTCATGGAGCCTGATCTGGCAGATTCTCCTCGAGAGATTTGAGGTTAGGTGCAAGGTTCTACCCATGTTAATATGAAGCAAGCAGAGAAATGGTTCACATGGGGTGTCCAAACTAAAGAAATCCACATATTCAACAGCTTTCATGTCAAAGTAAGCAGAAGTTTGAAAAACAATTTTTTCTTTGTTCAATGGGATGCACGTCTTGCTAGCAAGACCAGCATTTGTTGCCCATTCCTAATTACTCTTGAACATTTAAGAGGGAGGTTAAGAGTCTTCACATTGTTATGGGACCAGAGTCACGTACAGACCACATCAGGTAAGGATGACAGATTTCCTTCAGTCATAAAGACAGTTTTTTTTTATTCTTCTGCACATGCAGTTCCAGGTTCCTGGAGTCTGTTCACAAGTTTATTTGTCTGCAAGTCAGAATACAGTGCAGGACAACGAAAAGGAGCATTTCATAAATACAAGAAATGTTCATATGTCAGGTCTTTAAAATTGTGCCCTGGTATGAGATTCTGTTTGTAACTACATCCCACATAAGTGGGATGTTTATAATTTCAGGACTCCCTGTATTTTTGATTGTGGACTGAAATTAATCCCGTTTTCAAAACCAAGGACTGTGGAAATGATGTCTAAATATTTAAAAATCAAGTAACCTGACGCTTGTAACTTCTGTAAATAGTGCTGCTTGTTCAAGTTGTGGGGAAGGTTCCTCCAGATGAGCTGGAACTAGTGGGTGTGTATAGAGGGAGATGTGGCCAGCAACAAATAGCTAATTGGGCTAAGTAATAGTGACCCATTGTTGATGGCAAGGGTATTCTATGCCAACAACATGTCAAAACCCTTGTTTTATTTATGAATATGAGAAGCTCCCAAGGCCAAGATTGTCAAACAATGTAAATTTCCATCCATTCATATACTTTGTGTAACATTGTAACTTCTTGCTATCTATATCTTCACATTAGTCTTGCTTCTAATAAATGGATCAGGGGACAATGAATCAGATGACTGTCTATTCACATTTGAATTCCGAACTCATAATCATACATGGCAATCCATACAACTCGGTAACTTTGAGGTAATGGCCTCATAAGGATAACCCTCTTAAGAATCCAGTTAAATACATGAATCTTATCCCAGGTCTGTGATTACACTGTTTATTTTTATTCATTCACAGGAGGAGAGGTGATAGGGGTATTGTAGTAATCCAGATAGCCAGGTGACCCAGAAGAACCTAAATGGTCGAGTTCATGAGTCACAAAAGGTTAATGTGCAGGTACAGCACATAATCAGGAAGGCTAATGGGATGCTAGCATTTGTGACAAGAAAAATTAAGCATAAAAGTAAGGATCTAAAACAGAAAAGCTCAGTAGGTCTGGCAGGACAGATGGTGAGCTTTTCCAGAAATTTCTACTTTTGTTTCTGAATTATAGCATTCGCAGTCCTTCCAATTTTTATAAAAGTAAAGATGTTATGCTTCAGTTACACAGGGCATTGGTTAAAATCACAGTTCAAGTATGGTGTATAGTTTTGGTCTCCTTATTTAAAGAAGATGCAAATGCATTGAAGGTGGTTCAGAGGAGGTTTATTCGATTGATAAAGGAATGATCAGGTCGTCTTAAGAGGGAAGAAGATTGGTCTTGTTTCCACTCGAACACCAGAAGAGCAAAGCGTGATTTGCTTGAAGTCTATAAGATCCTGAATAGTCTTGACAAGGCAGACATGGAAAGCATGTTTACTCTTGTGAGCAAATCCAGAACTATAAGGCACTGTTTTAAAATTATGTGATGCCTTTTTAGGACAGAGATAATGGGAAATTTCTCCTAGAGTGTTGTATGACTTTGAAACTCTACCTCAGTGGAAGCAGGATCATTAATTATTTTAAGGTTGAAGTAGGTAGGTTAGACACGGGAATCAAAGATTATCAGGGATAAATGGGATGTGAAATTTGGAACATAAAGTGATCAGCTATGATCTTACTGAATGGTGAAGCAGACTTGAAGGGCCTATTTTGGCTTTTAGTTTTTATTAAAGTTGGCAGGTTTCCTTCCCTAAAGGACATTAATGAACTACTGAAAAGAAAAGAATTTGCATTTCTATACTTTATTTATATATTATACACGTTTCATGATGTTTCAAAACATTTCAGTCTTTTGAAATGTAGTTGCTGTTTTAACATCAGAAGGTCAGTAGCCAATTTTGAGTAAGCAAACTTCCACGAAAAGTAATGTGCCGGTGAATCTATTCTTGTGATATTGATTGTGTGATAACTCCTCTGTTCTTCACAATAGTGCCTTGGGATTATTTTCATATGCACCAAGCTACCAAATGGGTCCTAGGTTTAACGATGATAGGTGCCTCCAATTGTCCAGCGCTTCCTCAGAATCAGCAGAGACTTTTGTGCTCAAGTTCTGCAGTGAGTAGATTTTAATTCATTTACTACTCTTTTTTTAAGTTTATTGATATTTAGTTGGTCCTTTACAGATTCCTAAATTCGAAACGTACTGTATAGTAATTCCTGTTATGTTTAGTTGTTCCAGTTGGAAATCCAGTCATGTGTGTTAGATGATGTTTTATGTAAAACGGTTAAATGCATTACCTTATAATGCACCAAACCTTGAGACTCCGTTTAATGCCCTTCTGAGCTGCTGGAAAGGCAACTCTCACGTAGAACTATTGCAACTCACCACTGAGGAGCGGTCTGAAGTGACAGCGAGCACTGGGATTCTCACTAATAGAGGATCTCATGGATGTAAAAATATAGAGAGCAACTAATTCATATAAGAATGATTTCCTTCTTAAAACTAAATCAATTGACTGCAAGAAAAGCCATTGTTGCACTAAATGTAAAAAAAAAATCCAGTAATACAGCTTTTAGTCGACTGGTACATTTCCAGAGAGATTTTATTATGCACTTACTTATAGATCAAAGAACCAGGTATACTGCAGCAAAGAATAGCTCATTTGATTGTTCATGTCTGTGCCAGCTGTTATGGACTAGGCCAGACCACCTCAAAACTTTTCAATAAAGTAGCCTGGACCCGAAATTTGCTATTTGTTTCAAGTAGGTGTATGGCGGATATTCCAGGAGTGATGCAGCTGACCCAACTACTTAGTTTCAAACAAAACAGAATTTATTTGCAAGATTACCAAATGAAACGCAAACAAAAGAGAACCAAATATAGAATAACTTAACCTATCCTAAAAACCCAGCAGATTATCCCAACTTAATGATGTTGTTCCAAATTCCTGCAACAATACTCATAAGCACCCCTTGGCAAAGAAAGCAAAGTCAAACACATGGTTTTACAGGAGTGATGCCAGAGAGAGAAATGGCAGAGAGATTCAGCATGGAACACCTTCTTCCATGTAACTGTTTCTCTGACCAGCAGCCTCAAAACTAACTGACTGCTTGCTCTGAACAGCCAGGCTGCTCAAACCAAACTAAACTAGAGAAAAGCTGATCTGGAAGAACTGGCTGCTCCATTTTCATTGTACAAAAGTGTTTGTTTTTAACTTAAAAGCTTCTTCAAGTAGATCAAAACAGACATTTCAGCAACTCTGCTTCATGCAACACTTAAAAAAAACAAGGACAACACAACCTTGTTAAAGGAGCAGCATCGTCACACAGCTCTTTACTAGAAAAATCCAAGATTAATTGCACTGTCTTGCACAGAGGTAAGAGCTGCAGCTCCACAGGCCTATTGTAACTAAAGACATTTGAACATCAGACATGGTTAGAGACTAAACATCTGTCCTGAGGAAGGGTTAATACCCAATACATTGACTTCTCCACCTCCTGATGCTGCCTGGCTTGCTGTGTTCTTCCAGCCTCCTGTTTGTCTACTTTGAACCTCAGACTTGAGCGACTGTGGCAGAAATATTTCCATTATGCCCGCCAACAACCTTGAGTGACAGAACTGCTTCTCAAAGTGAAGTATGCAGCAGTCACTACTAATGCACTGCATCACAATATTCTGGACCTCATATGACCTTCAGCATCTAAGAAGCCTGCAGAGCTCCCCAGCGTCATCTCTACCATCAGGATCATCGTACCTATAGTAATCTGAGTCTCATTGACTTGGCCTGACCATTCAATAAGAGCACAGTGGGCACTCCAAGATGGACAAAAGAACAAATTGCAAAAGAAAGACAAAATATACACAACAAGCATGAGTGCATTTCATGCAATGGATGCAATTGTTTAACATCTGTTTTCTTGGTTTCATGCATTTTCTTTAATTATTATCCAATCCCTAGTGATTATTTTCTCACCTGTAACATAATTACAGTTTTGCTCCAAACCTTCCCTTCTCATTCGATTCCCTACAACTTGGCTTCCTGTTCATCAATGGTATTGAGATTACACTGATCACGCTCCCAAACAGGACTTTGTGTCATTGAAATTATGGCTCATTGCATCGAATCATTCTCTTGGATTCCTCTATCATTGACACTTCTCTGTCCTCCAATAAAGTAATGCCTGCCTCCAACCAAACAGTTCGATCTCCTGACCTCCCATATCAATTACAAGGTCAGCTGCCTGTTTACCTACCCTCTGGAGGCCCCAAACAACGAAACCATTCCTGTGACTCCTACTACCAGCTCTTTTCATCCAGCTATGTATCCATCAATTTTCCCAGCTGTCACCTTTAACAGATAATGGGAGGTGTTTTCAAACCTCCTGTTTGTTCTGCTTCATTACCCATATTGGATTCATTACAATCTCTTCATATCAGCTAACATTGCCCATGTTTGTCTCAATGATTCCAAAACCTTGATTTATCTGTTGTGACAGTACTGTGCTTTTAAGAGAGATGTGTTCTGTGTTGTTTGTCTTGCAGAGGGGGTTGCCACAGTTAGCGGAAATATCTCCTTGAGACAGGCAGTTGGTAAACAGCTTTTTGAAGAATTATGAGTGGGCGAGGTCAGGGTTAACTCAGACCCAGGAAGGCTTTTAGTTTTGCTTTCAGTCAGTTGAGAAGGTTTCTGCTGACTGCTGAGCTGAAAGCATGAGTTCCCAGCTGGTACACTGAAGTCTTAGACTGCAAGGCTTCCTCTTTGAAATCAAAAGGGCAGATTGTTTCTTTCTTCTGGTCAAGAGAGAGACCACAGATGAGAATCAAAACTGTTTGCCAAAGGGTGTGTGTGTGGGATGCTGCCTATAATGAAACAGTTATGCAGCTGTGGTTACATAATACATTACCTTGTTAAGTGTTTCAATAGAGTTAAAATTATGCCTTTTTTTTGCATTTTAACTGTGTCGTAAGAATAAAGTGTGCTTTGATTAAAGCCTAATGGTGGACCCATCAAATCACATATGGAACACAATACCTTATACTTGCCTTTAAATAAGTATAAAAGTTAGGGTCTAGGCTATCTCCTTACAATAGCTTGCAGGCAGATCTTGTCCATAACACGGTTTATCTCCTTGAGGTGTTACCCCAACTGTCAGAAATTATAATTCATTCAGAATGCTTTAACGAGCATCCTCACACACATTAAGCCCCATGGACTTCCCACTGCCACTCATTTCACTTGCTGCAGTAAAATTTCATTAACTTCAAACAGCCTCAAGGCTCATCTATGCCAACTGATGAAATTCATCCAGCTATATCCAGGTGCAAAGTCTCATTCACTGATTTACTAACAATTGTTCTCCCACACAATATGAAACTATCATCTGGAAAGACTGAGCGGCCGTCTCTTCAAGACTGCTTTCACTTTGTTCCACCTCCACTCTGCTTGGTCTGTACCTTCCACTTAGTCTCAGTGTTGGGACTTCGATGTTGTGGTCTTTTCAGAGACATGGATAAAGCAGCGATCGGAATGGTTGTTGCAGGTTCCAGGGTTTAGATGTTTCAGTAAGAACAGAAAAGTGGTAAGAGAGGGGGAGGTGTGACATTGTTAGTCAAGGACAGTATTAGTGGCAGAAAGAACTTTTGTTGAGGACTCGTCTACTGAGGTGGCTTGGACTGAGGTTAGACATAGGAAAGGAGAGGTTACCCTGTTTGGAGTTTTCTACAGGCCTCCGAAACATTCCACAGATGGAGAGGGAAGGATTGCAAAGATGATTCTGGATAGGAGCGAAAGTAATAGGGTAATTGTTATGGGGGACCTTAACTTTCCAAATATTGACTGGAAATGCTATAGTTTGAGTATATTAGATGGGTCGGTTTTTGTCCTATGTGTGCAGGAGGGTTTCCTGACACAGTATGTAGACAGGCCAACAACAGGCGAGACCACATTGGATTTGGTACTGGGTAATGAACCAGGCTAGGTGTTAGATTTGGAGATAGATGAGCACTTTGGTGATGGTGACCACAATTTGGTTAGTGATGGAAACGGATATGTATATACTGCAGGACAAAAGTTATAGCTGGGGGAAAGTAAATCATGATGCGATTAGGCAAGATTTAGAATGCATAGGATGGGGAAGGAAACTGCAGGGGATGGGCACAGTTGAAATGTGGAGCTTATTCAAGCAATAGTTACTGCGCATTCCTGATAAGTATGTACCTGTCAGGCAGGGAGGAAGTGGTCAAGCGAGGGAACTGTAGTTTACTAAAGAAGTTAGATCTCCTGTCAATAGGAAGAAGGAGGCTTATATAAAGATGAGACACGAAGGCTCAGTTCAGGCGCTTGTTACAAGTTAGCCAGGAAAGACTAAAGAGAGAGCTAAGAGGTGCCAGGAGGGGATCAAGGAAAGCCCTAAGGCTTTCTATAGGTATGTCAAGAATAAAAGAATGATTAGAGTAAGAGTAGGGTCTGTAAAGGACAGTATTGGGAAGTTGTGCGTGACGTCCAAAGAGATAGGAGAGGCACTAAATGAATATTTTTCGTCAGTATTCACACAGGAAAAAGGTAATGTTGTTGAGGAGACTACTGAGATACAGGCTAAGGAGGTGTTAGCAATTCTGGAGAGTGTGAAAATAGAGAATTTCTCTGGACCAGATGGGATTTATCCTATGATTCTCTGGGAAACTAGGGAGCAGATTGCAGAGCCTTTGGCTTTGATCTATATGTTGTCATTGTCTACAGGAATAGTGCCAGAAGATGGGGATTGCAAATGTTGTCCCCTTGTTCAAGAAGGGGAGTAGAGACACCTCTGGCATCACCACAGGAAATGACATCACCAACCCAATGAAACCCCAACATATATAAAGCAGAAATTTTCAGCATTGCTTCACCTCAGGCTCACTGAAGATGTTACCTAGTAAGGTAATGAAACGACTGGAAATGAACCTTGCAGCTTAGCGAGCAAACCTACATTCAATTTACTAACGCCCTCATCCAGGTCATAAAAATGACAAACAGCAGTGGCCCCAAAACTGATCCTTGTGGTACACCACTAGTAACCAAAATCTAGGATGAACATTCCCCATCAACCACCACCCTATGTCTTCTTTCAGCTAGCCAATTTTTGATCCAAACTGCTAAATCGCCCTCACTGCCATTCCTCCATATTTTCTACAACAGCCTACCGTGGGGAATCTTATCCAAATGTTTTACTGAAATCCATATAAACCACACCAACCGCTTTACCCTCATCCACCTGTTACATCACCTTCTCAAAGAACTCAGTAAGGTTTGTGAGGCACGACCTACCCTTTATAAAACCGTGTTAACTATCCCTAAACAAATTATTCCTTTCAGAATGATTATGAATCCTATCTGTTATAATCCTTTCCAACGCTTTACCCACAGCCGAAGTAAGGCTCATTGGTCTATAATTGCCAGGGGTGTCTCTACTCCCCTTCTTGAACAAGGGGACATTTGCTATCCCCCAGTCTTCTGGCACTATTCAATAATAACATATAGATTAAAGCCAAAGGCTCTGCAATCTCCTCCCTAGATTCCCAGAGAATCATAGGATAAATCCCATCTGGTCCAGGGAAATTCTCTATTTTCACACTCTCCAGAATTGCCAACACCTCCTCCTTATGAACCTCAATCCTGACTAGTCTAAAAGCCTGTATCTCAGTATTCGCAACAATATCGCCTTTTCCTGTGTGAATACTGATGAAAAAATATTCATTTAGTGCCTCTCCGATCTCTTTCCTGTGGTGAAGTCACTTCCTGTTCCTTTTTGTAGGGGGTGATAAATGGGTCTAACTCGATGTGTTTGTTGATAGAGTTCTGGTTGGAATGCTATGCTTCTAGGAATTCTCGTGCGTGTCTCTGTTTGGCTTGTCCTAGAATGGATGTGTTGTCCCAGTCGAAGTGGTATCCTTCCTCATCCGTATGTGAGGATACTAGGGAGAGGGTTAGTAAATTTGTGGATTACACTTGTGGAGTTGTAGACAGTGTGGAAGGTTGCAGATTACAGAGGGACATAGATCAGCTGCACAGCTGGAATGAGAGGTGGCAAATAGAGTTTAATGTGGAAAAGTGTGAGGTGATTCACTTTGGAAGGAGACAATAAACAATAGGTGCAGGAGTAGGCCATTCTGCCCTTCGAAAGGCTGAGGGATTTGAGGCTATTTTCATTTAAGTGAAGGCTAAGAGGTGACTTAGAGATAATCAGAGGATTAGATAGGGTGGACAGTGAGAGCCTTTCTCCTCAGATGGTGATGGCTAGCATGACAGGACATAGTTATAGGACAGATGTCAGAGGTAGGTTCTTTACTCAGTACTAAGAGTATGGAAGTGTTGCCTGCAACAATAGTAGGCTCACCAACTTTAAAAGGTCATTGGATAAATATATGGATGATAATGGAATAGTGTAGGTTAGATGGATTTTCAGATTGATTTTTACAGGTCAGTACAATAGAGGGTCAAAAGGGCCTGTACAGCACTATAATCTGCTATGTTCTATTCTTCTGACCTTGAACCACCTATGTAACAAAAGTATATATTCATATAGGGGCAAAAGTTAACATAATTGATGAAAGAATTGGATACAGAAAATGATTAGCCATAATTAAATGTATCACAAAACTGTAATTGTTACACAAAGCTAGATTGCTTTCAGTGCCTGTGAACCCAAGATTTAGTGATTTGTGTCAGCAAGGGGAAGCTCTGAATGGAGTTGCAGTATCTAGTTCAGAACTAGAGTGTAACAGGTCCATAAGCCTCAAGAAAACAAAACAAACCAAACACTTTATTTAAATAGACCGTCAGTCAATGTCAAACTGCTGAGGGAGCTAGCTTTACTGGTGCTTTGCCAAGTAATATTAATTTATTTGCCTTTTATTTGTTCATGGAATGGGAGCATTGGCAAGGTCAGCATTTGTTACCAGTCCCCCTAATTGTTGGTGGTTGTGAGCTGCTTATTTAAACCAGAGGAATCCATCTGGTTAAGGCACATCAATAGTGTTATTAGGAAGTTCCAATGTTTTGACCCAGAAACAATGAACACTTGGAAATATATTTCCAAGTCAGCCAACATCACAGAGAGGTGGACAAAAGAAGGACCGAAACACAGACAGAAATATCACCTAAAAGGAGCAGATGATAGAAGGTCCAAGGCAGGGTTTTGTGTGGCCATAATACAGACTTGTGCCTTGTAGACAGACCTAAGGGATATCAGATGACTTACCACAGAATTCTCAGCCATTAGCCTTTTCACGTAGCTACTTGTATGGCAGTTAAGTTGCTGGTCAATGGTAGACCAAGACAGTGGCAGCAAGAAACTCAACCATGGTAAAGCAATTACATGTCAAGGGCAGATGGTTAGGTACATCAGTCTCCCAGCTTGACAGCAATGATAGTGAGGTTATGTGTTGGTCATGTTAAGCTTGCAGCAGAACAATTTCATTGTCAATAATCAACAGGACCCCATGCATATGCAGTGATCACCTTTTAGATCCACCACAAATCTACCCCTTGTATCATGGTGATAGTCCCACACAATACAATCAAGAGTGCCATTGTGAAGACAGGGCTGCTTCTCCACAAAGACTCAGTCACATCCAACATGATCACAGACAGATGCACGTCAGGGTGAGGTTCAAGACAACATCACATTCTTTTGTTGGTTCCATCAGCACCTGTCACATGCCAACTGCAACACTTGTACAGGGTGTTCAACAGAGGAGCACTAATTTAATCAGCTGAAGATTGTAGATAGCAAGCAACGTCGTGAAAAATGAGTGCACAAGTGATATCTACTACTGAATTTCCAAGATCCACCATCTGGTGAGTCAATTACACATGAGTGACATTCAGCAGCACGTTGCCTGATCTGACCAGTTAAGTCTTGCTGAAATTTCAAAATATGAAATTTAGTTTGGGATTTTATTTTTCACTTCACAATAACACTGAATATTCATTGAAAAACTGGATTTCTATCATTCCTGATACCTAAACTTCAAGAAAAAAATCCTGATCTTTCAGACGACACATTAAACCAAAACTTTCAGATCCCAGACTTCACAGTACTGCTGAAGAATAAAACCCATCCTGGCACCATTAAATTTTGCTGAGGTGCACATCAAAGCAAATGCAGAGGTAATTAGTTTTATGAAAATGTGAACTGTGCATGTTTTTTAGTATAATTAAAATTCAGATAGAAGCATGCAAAAGGTGTTCAAACTTTAATTATTCTGCTTAAACTTTAACTCCTTCAAGTGTATTTATCTTACTGGAATAAAGCCCTAATATACTATCTAACACACTTGACAAGATGCAGTGCAATAGATTTCATAACTTTATTGGCATGTTTGTTCCACAGAAATCCAAAACCATGTTATCTTGCACATTAAGCACATAGCATTATATGCATACTTCAGGCTTATTACATTCATCCATTTCAGCTGAAAGTTCAAATCAAACAAGTCTGTGGATTCCTGCAGATATCACACCACCCAGTGATGCTTTGCTAGGTTGCTCCTGTGGGGCACAGTGATCCAACAGCTTCAACTTTTAAAATGGCACTTCACATCAACAACTCCCATCTAAGTCTAGGGCTAGACTTACTTCATCATTTAAGAGTACTTCTAAGTGAGAGAATAAAGTTTAGCTTTGAGATCTCTCAATAGGAGTCCCTTTAGTACTAGGAAGGTCAGGTAATTCATAAAGGGGGATAAACATCTAAAAACAAGAAATATTCTGGAAGCACAAGGCAGTCACATAATTAGAAGTATCTAACATTAAAATAGTCCATGCTGAAATGAAAAGACAGGTTTTAGGCTCTTCCTCAGTATTGCTCTCCCTTGCTGTCACACATTGCATCAAAATGATTACAAGTTTTCAAAATACTCAGAATCACAAAGTGATATGAAATAATTGCTATTTTGCACCATCATCCCAATTCCACATTCATAAACATTGTGGGGATTTAAATATATTTCCATTAAAATATAAACACCACAATCAATTTGTGCAAGTAACAGTTTAAACTAAATTTAAATGATCCTTTCTGGTTTTATTATTCAATTTCAATTCAGAGATTGAGATGGAACAATTAAATCTGATTTTAGGGCCATTTATCTGGAGTCAAAATCTTGATACTGATAAGATTTGCATTTTCTGCTGCAGGTGAATCAAGACAAGCACAATTCTTTTGAAGTTTCTGACTAGCATTAAAGACTACCAAAATGCAGCCAAATTAGATCTTCAGAATACCAAAATGTAAATTTACAAAATTTAAATAGCCTGGAATTTTTTTTAAATAACCCCTGGTTGTCTAGTTGCTTCACACAAGGGGATGCATTCATTTTACCCACCTGCTTGGAATCCAAGATGAGATGGGATAGACAAAAAAGGAAGTAAGGAACACATTTAAAAAGAGAAAAATGATAGAAGGAGGACTACTTTTATCTACCAAAATGTTAGGATTGGAATCACTGCTGACATGTATGAAAGTGGAGAAATGAAGTTGAAGGAGCACGTGAATTGTATGACTTTTAGAAATTAACCCAAGAACAAAACTTACTGTATCAAATGACAGATAATGAAACATGTCACGGTTTTGATTGGTTTGTCACTGAACACTACATCACACTAGCAAGGCACCCTATTCAACAAATTTTAAACTACAAATTCTAAATAACTGATTTTTCAGCTCTGAAAACATTCACCAATTTATTACCATTGCTAAGTTACTTAAGGTAAAGGGTGTAGCTACACTACAACCTCAAAAAAGATAAATAATTAGTGCATTACAACAGTTGTAAAACTGAGCACCTGAACGCAATGTCTATTACCTACTGCCTATTTCAAAATAAAGTTACCACCTCCCTTAAATGATGGGATCATAAATGGAACAAAATGTCAAATTAGGATTAAAAAACTAAAATCAATACCAGGCAAGTAATAGTTTTCATTTGAGATTGCCATATCTTTTCTATTTCATGACGACTCAGCTTAACCACTAATCATTGTTATAGAACCTTATCCCACTGATCGAGAACCTTGAACCCAACAATTTTTTTTAAAAACGTGACTTTGTAAAACTCATCCACCTAAGTATAGCAGTCATAATGAGTTATCATAAGACTCAATGCCTGGACATAATTTTAAGTTATGCAATTAAGTTTTGAAGACAATCCAATTTCCTCAACTTAGTGAAGTGATAAAATTCAGTTAAACCTTCATTTAAAGTTTGCACGTACATGGAATAGTGTAGAGGGATGGGCTTCAGATTAGTATGACAGGGCGGTGCAACATAGAGGGCCGAAGGGCCTGTACTGTGCTGTAATGTTCTATGCACAGAGTTAACACACCAAGAAAGATGTCTGACACCAGAATGCTAAAACTAATTTGACCAGTTTCTCCTCTTAAACTTAAAGCCAGTACAGATTAGAAGACACAAATGATGCATGTTAAATAAGGTTATCTGCACATTTATCACTTCAGTTTTCTGACCCTGGCCTAAGTGTACTGCTGAAAAATGTGTTGTTGGAAAAACGCAGCAACACATTTTTCAGATCTGATCTCCAGCATCTGCAGTCCTCACTTTCTCCTAAGTGTACCTCTCCCACACTATTGGTGAAACAGTCTTCAGTAGTCAGCCATACACACAGAACTTTCAGTCCAGAGTTATCAAGTCATTTAAAAACCTCTCCCAGATTCCTAGTTATTTCTTAACATGCCTCAATTCCTGATAAATCCTGAAGCATCTGGAAATGCTTTTCTACATAAAAGCAAGATATTGCTGCATTTGTAGTGCCCATTCTAGTCAGACAATATAATCTTGCACCAGTCCCCTAGAAACAATAGAGATGCAAGGCAGTCTGTGTGTAAGTGTGACATGCACTCAGGTAAGCAAAAGCAAAAAAGGAAAAAAAAACCCAAGTCCACAAATGCTGGCCATCTTTTACAGCCACCATGAAGTTCACCAGCTAACCATTGCTCCTTTCTAGGAGAAGCCTGCATGATGGTACCAAATTCAACATATCAAAAAGAGGAAAGGGATAAAACAACACACTGTAATTGAGATTTTTATTCAGCATTAAGTTGATGGGTTTGGGATAACGAAAATAGTTGAGTTTTTTTGCTATACACAGATTCCATAAAATTTAATTGCAACTTGGATAATTTCAATTTATCCAAACTTTTGGCGAACTGACACAGCACAACGTCTCAAAATAGACATTAAACCGGGAAACATGCAGTCACGGCTTGAGTTTTGTAAAGGCCTATTCCATTATTAGGACTGCTGTAACAACAGTTAAATACATTTTTAATTTATGTATAAATGAGTGACATATGACTTCTGTATCACCTAGATAACCAATTGCACTCAAAAAAACAATTACAGTTTTAAAGTACTAAAAATACAGGTACGTGGTTGATTTGAAACTTCCTTTCCAGAAAAGCCCACTGGTCAAGTTGGAATTAAACGTAATGGCCAAATGCTGCTTTCTTCCGAAATCCCTTTGTTGTTGAAGATAAAAAGGTGCACATTTTAAGCTTCCAATTCAAGACCCAGGCCAAGTTTGTGACCGCCAGAATTGATGCTCTTTCCATCAATTAGGGTACACAGAGTGAGTTTTATACCTGCAGGGTGATTAAACCATGTGGTTACAAAAAAGGTTATACAGGATTTCCTATATATTAACATGTAATTTTAGCAAAAATCAAATCACCAGTAGAATTTTAAGCAGCAACCAGAGTAAAATCAGTGACAGATTTAGAACAGGGTCTTAAATGGTTTTAAAATTGACAATTAATACAAAATCTGAAAGCAGTTAAATTTTGATCAGGCCAGTGAAGCACTTGAAAACATAGTAATAATCTGGTTTTGAGCCCTTCTCCAATCTTTTTCTATTTTAAAGGGCAAATTCAAAATGAGGCAGTGACCAACTCGTTTTACTTTTGTCCAACAGCACAGCGACAGGGACTCTTGCCTGGCCTCCAGGCCTGTGGCAGAGCACTTAAAGACATAGAAACATGGAAAATAGGTGCAGGCCTTCAAGCCTACACCACTATTCAATACGACCACGGTTGATCATGCAATTTCAGTAGCCTATTCCTGCTTTCTCTCCACACACCTTGATCCCTTTAGCTGCAAGGGCCAAGTCCAGCTCCCTTTTTAATATATCTAACAAACTGGCCCAACAACTTCCTGTTGTAGAGAATTCCACAGGTTCACAGGTCTAGTGAACAAATTCATCATTTTAGTCCTAAATGGCTTACCCCTTGTTCTTAGACTGTGACCCCTAGTTCTGGGCTTCCCCCAACGTCAGGAACATTCTTCTCCCATCCAGCCTGTTTGGTCCCATCAGCATTTGATATGTCTTTGAGATTCTCCCCCTCATTCTTCTAAAATTCCAGTGAGTACAAGCTCAGCTAATCCAGTCCTTCATATGTCAGTCCTGCCATCCCAGAAACCAGTCTGGTTACCAGACTATAAAGTTGAACACTTGTTCTGTATTTCTTCATTTTTCTGCCTTTATTCTCTTTTGGCTTTTTGTGTTTTAACACTGTGCCAGAGTAACAACACTAAACACTTTTCACTGTATTTTGTTACAAAATACATATGACAAAATGAAATCAAAATTAAATATACAAAACAAATCTAAATTCATAAGTTATAGTAGATATCAACAGTTGGAAACATGGAACTACAGCATCTGGAATAAGTCTTTTGCTGTTTAGTAGTCTCATTTAATCACAACCAGATACAACTGTGGCACAGTAACTGTGGCAATGTTTCCTTTTCAATTTGAAAGATCCAGTGATATTCAGAACCCAGATTTCTGAAAAAGTAGCATTCTATTGTAGTAAAGCCTTAGCTGATTCAGGGACACTGCATGTACAACAAAGCTGTAGGCAACAATTTTACTGCTATCAGCCAAACTCAAATGTTTAGATTGCGAAGTTTAATTCCACAAACTAGAAACACTAACTTTTACACAAGTCTTGCAAGGAGTCAGATTTCCCAGCTCTGCTTCTGCCTAATGTCAGATCAATAGTCCCATTGGGATGGGAAATATAAACTGGGGAGCACAATATCACAACCTAAAGAGAACCTATACTCTGAGTCTTGTAGAAAATATAAGATTTCAATCAGCGTCAAAAGAAATTCTACACCAGTTCATATTTGAATTAACTATCAAAGTGTTTAAATAAGGAAACAAACAGAAACGTACCTGGCCTAAGAATCTGGCTGTAACCTATTCCGATTAGGCTGGAGTTATTGACTTTTGCCTGAAACACATTTGTAGACATCAGTAACAAGGAAACAAAAAGAAAAATTAAACACGTAGAAACAGAACAGAACAAAGAAAAATCATACTTACAGAAATGGAAGCAGTAGAGTCAAGCTGGTACTTTGCAGCAATGCCAAAGCGAGTACTGTTGTTACCTGCAGTCCAGGCAAGATTTACAGCAGTATCCAGGTTATCGCTCACCTTCTGGTAAATGGAACCTCCAAATTCAGCACCGTCATTACTGCACAGATTTAAACCACAAAATTAAAATAAACGTTTGGTTTGGGTGCCTCAAGACAACAGCCTGATCCAAACCAGTGAAATAAAAATTCTCAACGACAGGTAGTTCTTCTAAAATGTGATGATTGTGTTCTTGTGCAACCCCACATTATAGAGCAACAAAACAAACAAAAAAAAAAAAAAAAAAATCACACTTTAGAAACAGCGCTGAGTGTTGGCAATGTAATTGAGTTACAGCCAAGTCTTAAAAGTTTGCACTTTCCAGAGTATCCCCAATTCATCAAACGTACGACAGCAAATTCACATTTACAAAACATGCATTTTCGCAGAATGACCTGCATTAGAAGTGTATCTGTTACACAGCCGAAGTCTATTGATTACTATAATACTAGCATTAGTGCTATATAAGGGAAAATAAACCAACTTAATAAGTGAGAGGTTGTGAGCTTAAGAGTCATAGGAAAAGCAGAACTTACACATTAGTGTGCAACTGGAAATCACCAGTTTTGTAGCCGACTGCAAAATTGTTCTGGGTCAGCTTTGACTTGGCTGTGTCAAAGGACATTTGATAACCAGCAAGCCATCCTTCATAACCAGCAACAGCTGACGCGTGAATCGCAGGGCCTGCAAAGTCAAAATCTACATCACAGCCCAGGTTGATATATTCACGCTTGTAGGCAGTCTTTACTCTGCCACTCTTCTTGCTGAAGACAGAAAATTGGAACAATTTAGTATCGAATACACAAGACAACTCAGTAAAAAAACTGTCCCGTATTTAGTTACTATAGTTACCCAGTGTTAGGTGAAAAGGTGGTGTCAAATGTCAACTTCAGACCTTTGGCAAGCTAGTAAAAGGAAAAAGATAATGGTGTTTCAATACATTATTCTATACTAAAGATGCTATTCCTTTCAGAGTTAAGGTAACCACATCAAATTCTTGTTCTCATTTAACATAAAAGTTGCTTTAAAAGAAACTAAAGGCAGATTGTTGTACAATTTTTAACTTGGGACAATCGAACACTGACACCGAGAAGAGCCATAATGCTGATTTGCACATTGGCACAAGATATTTTCACAACCTTGCTTTCCTCATCTGTTTCCACCACAAACCAGCATAAACTAAAAAGTCAACACTAGATTTCGATTGTTCGCTCAAGTTGTTACCTGGTCTTCAATTGCGATCTCTGTGCCCAAAGTGTTGTCAGTGTTCCACTTCTCTGTAAACGTGAGGCCATATTCAGACCATTTATACTTTGTTTCCAAGCTTCCAGATACTTTACCACTTTCAGTGTTGGATGAACCCGAAGTTGTAAATTCCTGCCAATTTAGTTGAGAAGTGAAAGAGTGAGAGAGAAAATTAGTCTTCTTGCAAATGCATTGTATTTACCGGTCAACGTAAATAGTGATCTAGTCACCTTTAAACAGACCAATTTAATAAGGTTTTGCAGATTATAGATAGATATAATGTTATAGCTATTAGGTACAGAGCCAGTTATTTTTGTTATAAATTCACATCTGGCTATGCAATAAAATAATTGCCCTGGGGACAAATACTGACTTTTATTCAATGCAACACCTCAACATGTCTAACATTCCAAAGCAGTTTGGAAAAACAAATTGGGAAGGCCCTTATCTTAGCTTTGTTCACCAATCTTAACTTGGAGAGCTTCAGGAGCATGTCAATCAGATGGTACCTTCAGGTGATTGGATGACAGGGCTCCCAAAGCCTGCCCAGTCCAATGACATCTACAATATGTCACTACTTCAAAAATGGATGGCATACACGGCAACTGGAAGCATGTGTGTCACCAACTTTGGGAGACAGGGTGTAAAGTGTGATGGAGAAAAACAACCTGAGATTACAGTAACTACAAGGCCAAAACCAGTTCCAGAAGGTGCCATACGTCTTACTCAATATTTCAATAGGTAAGTACTATTTGGAGTAAATTCTATCACAGCCCCAAAAATCCCATTCAATTCAATATTGCAAAGCATAACTTTCAAAAATTCCATCTCTTTTCTAGTATTTTAGACTCATTATATTGATAGGCTGAGGTGGAAGTATGATGACTGGACTCAGCTTTTTAAAAAAATTCACCTGTGGAATGTGGGCATAACTGGCTAGGAAAGCATTTACTGCCTGTCCCGCGCCACCTTTGAGGGGGTGGAGGTGGTGAGTTTGGGAGACATACTAAGCCTGAATGGCCTTATTTGGTGACATAAAACTACGGATTTCTATGAAATGGAGGGACATCAATGAAGAAAGAAGTGGTTGCAAACTGCAAGAATCTTGATTTATGGAGTATGGCAAGGTCCAAGCAATTCCTAAAAACTATGGATTCAAGGCAAGATAAACAGGGGGCATGCACAGACCAGAGGGACCTCGGTATATGTGCACAGATTGCTTAAGGTGACAGTTTTATTAATAGGGGTATAGAATACAAGAGCAAGGATGTGATATTGAACATGCACAAGATATCTGTACAATTATGGGTGCTAGATTATCAAGGAAGATGTGAACTGCATTGGAGAGTATGCAGAAGCAGTTTTTTATGAATGATCCCAAGGATGAGGAACTTCAGTTATGAAGATAGACTGGAGGTGGGGACTATTCTCTTTGAACAAAGGCAGCTAAAAGGGAGATCTGATAAAAGGTTTTCAAAGTCGTGAACAAGCTAAATAGTAGACAGGAATAGTGCCTTAAAAGGAATAAGAGCAACAGCACAGATGTGAAAGAATTTGCAAACAAAGCTAGAAAAAAAAACAACTCTCACTCTGAACAATTAGGGTATGGAATGCATTATCTGGAACTATAGTGGAGGTATATTCAATTGAGATATTCAAGAGGGCACTGGACAATAATGTGGATAAAAATAAAGTGCAAGGGTATGGGAAGAAGGCAGAATTTCAGCACTGGGCAATGATGGCCATTTTTTGCAACTGTAACACTGATTCTGAACAGCTTCAACCAGGTGAAAACGGTATCATTTAGATTAGACAAAGAATCCATCATGATTGAAAGTGTAGTCATTTAAAGCATCTCAGTCTGCATACCTCCTTCCAACATTGAGGAATAGACAGAAACATCAAGTATTAAAAGTATAACCATCAAATACATACATACTTTAATATCATCACAATTGCCCCGAACCAGCCTACAAAACGGTTTAAGTATTTGTTCAAAGGACGTTGACATTATTCCCTGGGTTAGAATTTACTGCCCATCCCTAAATCACTCGAGGTGGTTGTGGCAGTGAGCTGCCTTCTTGAAGGGGTGCGAGGGCACCTGCACTGCTGCTTTGAGTGGAGGTCAAAAATTTTAACCTAGCTACAAAGGAACCATTACATAGTTCCAAGTCAGGATGGTGAGTGGCTTGCCTTCTGAGGAAATGTGTTTAAAAGAGTAAGAAACAACTTCAATGAAATGTACAAGATCCTGAGGGGTCTTCACAGGGTCCACAAGGAAAGGACATTTCCTATTGTGGGAAGATATGAAACTAGGAGTCACTGTTTTAAAAATAAGTGATTGCTCATTGATTGGTTTCTCACTACTCATTCTGTCCAGATCCCTTGGTATTCAAAGCACAGGCTGCTGAACTGCACCTCCGGATGTGGTTCAGCAAAATATCCACAGTATGGATCAATAGTATTGATCCATTAAAACTGCATGGAAAACATACGAAATGGAGTACAAATAAAAATGAACTGATCTTACCACTCCACTTTGTGATTTGGTTTTCACTTCAAGCTTTATCAAACCAAAACCTGGAAAATAGAAGAATCACGTCACCAAGGTCACTGAAATTCTAAGGTACATCTGCACTCTGTAGAGCAGATCAGTCATCAGTTGAAATGAACAAATTCTTTACACAGTGGTATCGTGGGTAGCACTGGTGCCTGACAATGCCAGGCACCCAGGTTCGATTCCAGCCTCTGGTGAGTGCGCATTCTCCATATCTGCATGGGTTTCCTCCAGGTGCTCCGGTTTCCTCCCACAATCCAAAAAGACGTGCAAGTTAGATGGATTGGCCAAGCTAAATTTCCCCATGTTGTCCAGGGATGTGCAGGCTAGGTGGGTTAGCCATGGGAAATGCAGGGTTGCAGAGTTAGGGTAGGGGGTAGATCTGGATGGAATGCTCAGAGAGTCAGCATTGACTCAATGGGCCAAATAGCTTGCTTCCACACTGTAGGGATTCTATTCTAAAATAATAAATCTTTTAAAAAATAATTTATGCACGTGGACATTGCTGGCCAGACCAACATTTGCCATCAAGGAGGTGGCAGCAAGCTGCCTTCTGAACTTTACAGTAACATCATTAAGACAAGAGTCCCAGGGTTTTGAGCCAACAATGCTGAAGGAATGGAGATATACTCAGGATGGTCAAAAGCTTGGCAGGGAATTTGCAGGTAATGGTGTTGCAAATCTCTGCTGCACTTGTCCTTTCAGATGTATGCAGTCACATGACCTGGAGGATTTATGCCCAAAATGTCAACTCTCCTGCTCCTCATGATGCCTGACCTACTGTGTTTTTCCTAGTGCCACACTTTGACTCTGTATGTGGTCATGGGTTTAGAAAGTGCTACTGAAGCAGCTTTCATGAATTTCTGCAGTGTCTTTATAGATGGTACATACTGCTGTTACTGTGCTTATCGGTGGAGGCGGGAGTGAATATTTGATAACATGGTGCCAAGACAGTTGCTATGTCCTGACTGTGATAAGTTTGTCAAGTGTTGGAGCTGCATCCATCTGGGCAAGTGGGAATAGTTCATAACATCTCTGTCTGGTGCTTTAAAGAGTTAACTGCTGCAAGATTCCTAGCTTCTAATCTGCTCTTGTAGCCAGAATATTTATGAAGAAATTAGGTAAATGCTAATTTTAATTCGCGGTAGCAGCTTTAACACCAAGTATAAATGATTCAAGTAAAAAAAAACAAACTTTAAATCTGGAATGGTCCAAAACTGAAAGCTTGTATCATTGTCATGCTGCTCAAATAACCGGCTTTGAGACATACAACATTAAATGCCGGCTTGATTATCAATTCCAGGTGCCTCAGAATTACATTGTCCAATAAGCAATGTTTTTAATCTGATCTCAGTCTGTCCACTTACCAGTGGTTACTCCTGCCATGTTACAAATTCCAAAAGTGTGGTTTCAGTAAAATGGCAGGCTGATTGCATATGAGGAACTAAACAAGCCTATGAATCAGCCGTTAGCTGGCTGGCAGACAGCACTTTTCCACTGGTATACATGTGGAGAGTGACCAACTGTTATGTTGTCAAAACTGCTAGTCTGGGTTTGTCAGTGACTATGGACTAGTAAAAACTTTAATGCTGGATGCACAATTGCATCACCAGCTGTCCCCCTTCATCTTCATTGCTGAATACAGACAATAATTCTGCAGTGTAAATTAAGTGCCATGGTCCAGGCAGATTCTGAAGACAATAGTTTCTGTGGAAATCTGGTATCTAACTGAAATTTGACTCCAGACGTACATAATTTAGTAGATAAGTGTGTAGTCTGCCAGTTGGTGCAGCCTTTACTTGTCCAGTAATGTGCGAGTCATTTCTAACTCTCTAGTTTCACCACTTCAGGCAAAGGTACTAATTTTAACAAAACATCTTTCTTACACTTACAATACAGGGCAATACTGCACTTGTAAATATTTAAACATTTAGCACAAGGAAGCAAAATAAAAAAAGAATAAGTTGAAGTTATCATCTCAACAAAAAAAACCCCATAAACATTCATGTTTGTATGTGAGAATTCATCACAAATTCGCAAAGTCAACATCCGGATGTGACCAACATATTGAAAACTGATCTTGCAGTACAAAGTCCACACTAATCAAGTTCCACAACTTCACTCTTGTTCTGATCAAAACATGGCAAAGTTGAGACCTTAATTCTACTATTAATAGAATAGTTCTTTGTCAATTTCATTGTGCCAAAAGCAGTGAATAAGTCAGTCACTTCTGACTCGAAGCCAACCACTCTTCATATGAGTGTCAAAACCAGCAAAAAACATAAGATCGATCCTAACCAATAAGAGAACAAAGAAGCAAGTTATGAGGAAAGGCTTGAAATATATGGAGTTTGGGTGCAGAATTGTAAAAGTAAATTCAAAACGATTGAGAGGGTAAATAACCTTAGACTGCTTTTTCACTGTAACAAGCAACTTGTAAAAGCAAAATACAAGAATTGCTGAACATCTGGGAAGTTGAGAAAAAATGAGTACTATGGAATGTTTTACCCAAAGTGGCTGAGAGACAGACACCGAAATTGTACAATACAAAATGCACCCAATTTCTTTCTAAAATACAAAAGTGGAAACTGGTACAAAAATGAATTACAAACAAAAAGCCAGAGATAGATTTCACATCAGCTAGTGACACTGTAGCTTTAACTGAACACCATAAAAAATGGCAATAAGGAGAAAGCTAGAAATTAAGCTAATATTTTGTAAACATGCCAAATATAAAAATACCATACCATAGCCTTTGTTGAAAATATCTCTGGCTGCCTTGCCAAGGTCTGCATATGATGGAGGTACAGCCATTCTACCTGTTGAGGAGAAAAAATGTAATAAGTTGACTGAAGTGTCACACGGCTTCAAATTTGTCCTCTCCAACCCCTCTTCCCCTTTACACTTCCTCAAAACCCCCTTTTCCATCTTCAGCTTTTTCCAGTTGTCAGCAAAGGTAACTGATCTGAAATGTCAACTGTTTCACCCTTCACAAACGTGGCCAACTTAGCTGATTTTCAGACTCCCGTTTTAAGCCAAATGATTTACCACCCAAAAACAAACTACATAATTACTGATCTGAACAGCCCTGTTTAGGAACTCCCCCAGGAAATTACTCAGATTGTAACTACTACTTCACTTCATACGACTGTAATGAGACTGCTCCAAAGTTGAAAACTGAAACTAAGCTTTGCATTAGGTGACAATGTGCAGTCACCAATTGTTTAACTGCACAACCTGAAAAGGAAAGGAAAGGCACAACAGACATCTGTAGGGTTACGCTACAAAGACAGGGGTGCGTAGATTAGGCATCTATTCTCTAAGACAGAAGATTCAAGGGTGATCTAATGGAGGTTTTTATGATTGAATTTTTCTCCAATGACCGCCCAGAACAAGGAAAATAAAATCAGAGAAAGGCCATTCAAAAGATCAATATCAGGAAGCCTTTAATATAAAAAAAAGCCAAATGCAAACAAAGGGGAGGCACAAATCATCTATTTAAAAGAACAAGTTCACATAGCTGAATGGCCTAGTCCTATTCCCAAGACCCTATCTATGACAGGAAGTTTGAAAACAACTTCTACAACTGGGAATGCAGCGAATATTGGCAACACAAGAACTTTAAACATTAGGTTTGTTCATTGAAAATAGCTCTTAAATCAGTTTAAGTATTTAGAGGAAATTAGTGATAGTTACATGGGATTAGTTTAGATAAACCTAAACAAAAGGCCAAATTGTTTCCATTAACATTTGAAACATTTCTAATCCAAGGAAAACACTGTCTGCTTATAAGCACTATATTACATATCCAGTGAATAAAACTCAGCACCACCCACAACAAAAATTTTTAAAAAGGCGTGAAAGTCAAACCCAACTCCGAAACTAGTTGGGGCAAAGTAGAAAGATCCATTAGGATTAAGTGATAAACCTTTCAAGTTCAATGAGGAGTATCAGCAAGAAAACTGTCAACATTCCCTGCAATGCAAGAAATTAAGTTCGATGTGAAATAAAGTGGCCTAATGTTAGCTATTTAAATTTTGACCAAATGATACTTTCTGTAGGAAATCTCAGGTATCTACCAGTAGCTCAATGCACTAAAATGCTGTCCTTCAACCATTAAGCAGTAGCATAAAGCTATACACAGTGCAATTCTATTATGTCTCATCACTAGGCAAATAACATTGAAATATGTAATCCAGTCATACAGCCCTAAAGGCAATTAGCAATTGGATCATAAGCCCTCTAGTCACAAGGCTTCAAAAACATTTACATGCTTGATATAAAACCAACAGCATACACCCCTACAAGACTTCTGGACAAAAAGGATAGATAGATGATCAAACCTCAATCACCAGGTCAGAATTAAATAGTATTTACTTTAAAATTGAAAAAACCCACAATGGTTTCTAATTTCTCTATCAATCCAAGTTTGTTGTTGCAGGCAGTGGGATCCTGGCCTGTCAAAGGCTAAATATTGAAAGCTTACCAGGTACCCCTAAATATTTCACCATATTATTCTGCAATGCTCATTGGCTTTATTTGAAAATATTGCTGAAAAAGGACATAACGTTCCCTGCAATCTCATCTATTCTGTTCTTCAAAGCCATCCCTCCCCCAAATAAGGTAAATCATATGCTACTTAAAAACATTGCAAGGGGAGATGGCCTACTTCGGCTCTCCTCACTTGAGCCGGCTACTCCAAGGATCACAACAGTGTGAAGCAATTTAATTCATTTCAGCAACCTAGCTGAAATTAAAAACAGAACATGGAAATAAACGCAGCAATGCACAAATAGTGCACTGATTCTGGTTACTGACAATGAATAGATACCCTATACATTCATTCAATCTTAAATAAATATCCTTGCCCTTCACTACACAGCAAGAACACACTTGTCAATTCCATACTGGAAGTCATGGCTGCTTATGATCTTGAAATACATTAAAAATTTCAGCAAAGTGCATCTTTCAGCAAATAACAAAGGACTTAGAAAGTGTGTGTTCTCTTCCTCCTCCCCTCTTCAATTCCTATATCCCCACCTCAGTTTTTTTTCAGTTGCAGACATTTATCAAAAACATCTAAAACAGGGAAGATTGGTTATATTTCATGAAATCTGTCATTCTATAATGCTTTCCTTCAGCTGTGCATGACCCCAGCAATGGAGCAAGGCAATCCCAGACACAGGCGACAGGAGGGAGAACACAGAGGTTAAACCATCTTGGGAGATGAGGGCCATAAATAGAAGGGATGAGAATGGGTGACAATGCCAGGATTGAAATTAAGGAACCTCCAACATTTAGCAGGACTGTGGTGATAAGGGTAAAGTTAAACAATGCACTAAGCCTTCACTTGTAAACCAGGTCAAAAAAAATGACAAGATATTTAAAACAAATATGGTCTTGAAACTGGTTCCCTGGAGTTCAGTTGCCACGAACACTGCAAAAGCAAGAATGTAGAATAAGATACACTGACCAAGCTAATCTATTGTGATAAATGATACCACTGACAAACAAAAGTAGAATATTTTCTGAAAGATGTACCAGATTTTGCTTCCAGTAAAGATCCTATCTTCTCAGACAGGATAAAGTAAATGCTTCGCTTGATAGCCAAGTTTTCTGGCACTAGTCCCATAAGCATTTTATTTCTTCTTTCCTCCCCACACAACCTAGTTTGTCTCTAATTTAATTATGTGGTCTATGCTAATCGGAGCTTAAATTCACAAGAAATTACAATTTTACCATTCTGCACCTGTTATCCAGACATCAATACCACGTCCTCTCCTCTAGATTAGATGTACTTACTTTCCTCGGTTGTCCTAAACACACCTCAAGCTTTTAAATCTCAAAGCTGGCACTGCCCAGTTATTTGCCCCCACCCCCCCAACTGTCCTGCATTATGCTTCCCAATGAACTCACATCAAGAATGATTCAGCTAATACAACATAGTAGGTAACAGAAAATTAAAGATACTTGCTACATTTGCAAAATATAGAAAGAGAAAACACAGCAGTAAGTCTTTAAATTTATCGTACGTTAGTCTCAAGAGATTTACAGCATGGAAACAGACCTTTTGGTCCAACTCATCCACGGACCAGATATCGTAAATTAATCGAGGCCCATTTCACTCCAAACCCTTCCTATTTGTATACCCATCCAGATGCCTTTTGAAATGTTTAATTGTACCACCCTCCTCTGGCAGCTCATTTCATACATGCACCACCCTCCAAGTGAAAATGTTGTCCCATTAGGTCCCTCTTAAATCTTTCCCCCTCACCCTAAACCTAAGCGCTCTTGTTCTGAACTCCCAACCCAGGGAAAAGACCCTGTCTATAATCCATGCCCCTCATGATTTTATAAACCTCTAAGGTCACTCCACAGCCTCTGATGCTCCAGGGAAAACAGCCCCAGCCTATTCAGCCTCTCCCTATAGTTCAAACCCTTTAACCCTGGCAACATCTATGATGATATTGATTAAAATCATTGCAGCTTCAACACGGATGGCAAATCTAAGCAGCTAAAGAAAGAATATTGCCAAGAGCATCACATGCTGAAATGAGTGTATTGTTATTTTGCATTTGGTGTCAAATTGCACAAGATCACACTTTTGTGCAATGCTAGTAGTCTTCTAGTTTAGGGATGACAGATTTGAAAAGTACTTACATGGGTTATCATTTAACTGTGGTGTGGCTATGGCATCATTGGTGGAAACTAATTTTTAAAACCTGATCACAGTAGTTAGACAGAGTACCAAATTTTGGATTTATCTGCCAACATGACATCCTTCAGAATAGCAACACTCTTGCTGGTTGCACCATATCTTTCTACCCAACCCCTATCCCCGCCACCAACTCAGAACAAACTACTTTGGCCTCACAGCTTCCATTCCTTCTCATTATTAATGAGTAAAAAGAGAATCAGAGGATAAACTGGAAATATTTTTTGTCACAAGCAAATGTAATATAGACCAATAACATTTGTTTTCAAAACTAATACCCTGTACTTGGCTTATGCCACAATGGTATTTGCAAGATGCATGATATGAAGATAGAATTTTTTGAATGCAAAGATTAAGGACACTGTCTGTTATATGACATCAAAATCAAGAGTTTAGATGCTTCTTTCATAGAGGAAAGTGTGACTTATTGCTTCATTTGAGCAATACTAAAATGCAAGCCATTCAAACACAGGAAATGCAAAAAGGAGCCATTCAACACAATCGCCCAACTCAGCACCCTTTCACTGTTTTCACCAACTACCCTTTAATTCCATCCCCCCACCCCCTCCACCCCACCCCTCAAGAGTGACATCGAACTACTTTATGTTTCGGCTTCAATTACTCACCACTCAAAATTTGTCCTCAAAATGAATCCTAAATGTCATATCCTTAGACTATGATCACTAACTCTGTACTCCCTACTTATCAGAGCATACTTCCTGCATTTCACCTGTCTAAACCTGTTAGAATTAGACAGATACCACCTCATTTTTCTTAACTCCAGTGAATATAATCTTAATTGATCTACTGTCTCTTCATAGGTCAGTCTTGCCATCCCATGAATCATTATGGTAAATCTTAGCTAAACCTTCTATGGCCAGAACACCCTCTCTCACGAGAAGATCAAAACACCATGTCACATGCCAGATATGGTCTCACCAAGGCCCAGTACAACTGCAGCAAGACATCCTGCTCCTGTACTCAAAGCTTATTGACTTGAAGGTCACCAGCTATAACTGCACGCTCACTTTCAACAACTGGTGTACAAAGTATCAGGTAGTATTGCACCCAGACCCCCTTTTCCAATCACAATTCAGATAATCATCAATCTTCCTGTTTTTACTACCAAAGAGGATAACCTTATATTTAACCAACATTATGTTTTATCTGCCATGCACTTAGAATCATAGAGATGTACAGCACCGAACCAGACCCTTCGGTCCAACTCGTCCATGCCAACCAGGTATCCCAGCCCAATCTAGTCCTACCTGACAGCTCCCAGCTCATACCTCTCCAAATCCTTCCTCTTCATATACCCATCCAAATGCCTTTTAAACGTTGCAATTGTACAAGCCTTCACCACTTCATCTGGCAGCCCACTCCACCTTCTGCTTGAAAAATTTGCCCCTTAAGTCTCTTTTCTATGTTTGCCCTCTCACCCTATGCCCTCTAGTTCTAGACTCCCCACCCCAGGGGATTTATCCTATCCATGCCCCACATGATTTCATAAACTTCTACAAGATTACCCATCAGCCTCCAACGCTCCAATTGAAAATAGCCCAGCCTATTCAAACTCTCCCTATATCCTCCAACCCTGGCAACATCCATGTAAATCTTTACTGAAGCCTTTCAAGTTTCACAACATCCTTCCGAAAGGAAGGAAACCAGAATTGCAGGCAATATTCCAAAAGTGGCCTAACCAATGTCCTGCACAGCCGCAATATGACCTCCCAACTCCTGTACTCAATACTCTGACCGATAAAGGAGAGCATAACAAACACCGTCTTCACTATCCGAGCTACCTGCAACTCTACTTTCAAGGAGCTATGGACCTGCACACCAAGGTCTCTTTATTCAACAACACTCCCTAGGACCTGATCATTAAGTGTACAAGTTCTGCTAAGATTTGCTTTCCCAAAATGCAACACCTTGCATTTATCTAAATTAAACTCCATCTGCCACTCCTCAGCCCATTGGCCCAACTGATCAAGATCCCATTTTAATCAGAGGTATCCTTCTTTGCTGTCCACTACGTCTCCAATTTTGGTGTCATTGACAAACTTACTAACTATACCTCTTAAGCTCACATTCAAATCATTCATACAAGTGACAAAAATAGTGGACCCAGCACCAATCCTTGTGGCACTCCACTGGTCACAGGCCTCCGGTGTGAAGAACAACCCTCCACCACCACCCTCTGTCTTCTACCTTTGAGCCAGCTCTTTATCCAAATGGCTACTTCTTCCTGTATTCTATGAGCTCTAACCTTGCGCACTAGGCTCCCATGGGAAAACTTGAACACCTTACTGATTGCTCACTCAAGTTATCTAAATCATATTGACGCACATTCCTCTCAGCTCACCCTCCCAAACAGCTTCGCTTCCAAATTTGGAGACATTACATTTTGTTCCTGTAGTGTATTGACATGTTACAAATAGCTAGTGTCCAAGCACTGACCGCAACATACCATACTAACCATTGTCTGCCACTCAAAAAAGAACCTTTTATTTCTTCTTTGTTCCTGTATGCCAACCAGCTTTCTATCCATGTCAGCACACCAGCACCAATCCCAGGTGGTTTAATTGTACATGCTAATCTTTTATATGGGACTAAATCGAAAGCCTTAACATCCAGGTAAATGACATCCACGAGCTCCCCCTTATCAACTCTACAGTTACAACAGTGGATTAGTCAAGTTTATTTTCCTTTTGTAAGTCAATGCTGACTTTGTCCAATCCTGTCACTGCCTTCAAAGTCTTCCGCTGTCAAATTTTATTCATAACGAACTCTAGCATTTTCCCGATTACTGCTCTCAGGCATACCAGTCTACGATTCCGTTTCCTCTGTATGTTCTTTTTATAAGGAGCTGGGCTACCTTCCAATCCATAACTGTTCCAAAGTCTATAACATCTTGAAAAATAACCAATGCATCTACTACTTCAAGGGCCATTTCCCAAACTCTAGAAAGTAGATTACCAGTCTCTGGATATTTATTGACATTATTCCAATCAATTTCACCAACCTTTGTGACCTACTAATAAGGATTTCCTTCAATTCTTCCATCTCAATATGGCCTGTGTTTTGGGATGTATTTGTGCCCTTCCTTGTGAAGGAGGAACTAAAACATTCATTTTATTAGTCTACCATCTTTGCTCCATATTAAAAGTGCTCATTTCTGACTGCAAGATACCTACATTTGTCTTCAGGAATTCTTTCCCTTCACATACCTGTGGAAGATTTTACAATTAGTTTCTATGTTCATTGCAAACTTAGTTTCAGAGTCTATTTCCACCTCTTAAATCCACTCCTTTTCTGAAATCTAATTTGCTCCCAAATCCTCGGGTCTGTTGCTTTTCTTGACCATTTCGTAGACTGTTTCATAGATCTAAAACTCTCTCTAATTTCAATCAGGCCACCTTTCCAGTTTTATTTTTGCGTCTGATAGAAATTATCAATTACTGTAGTTCGTCCATGTACTCTTCAATTCTTCCTTTTTTGTATTAAATTTTGATAACACTACATACTTAATGGGTTGCTACTTTTTGTTTTACATTTAGAAATCATTGAAATAAAATGTAAAAGTATCAATTAAATACATAAAAACAATGAAATCTTAACTTACAGCACTTATAGCAGGTCATTCAACTCAATAGTTTGCTAGTTAAAAATGTCACTTGATCAGCAATAACTGTCAATATAATTCATCTTTCACAACAACTGATTTTTGTAGCTAAAGCTTTATCCAAGGACTCATTAAAACCTAGTTGGCAAAGTTATTTGCCAAAGGATCAGCATTTCTTTATTATAAGTGATTTCAGAACCTTTAAATTAACATTTTAAAAATTATCTACAATTTTGAAACAAAACCAGCTGCTTCAAAAATCAAATGTTTACCAAAGTGAAATTGAATTAATTTGGCTACGGCTAATGGAAATGTTTCTGAAAGGGCTGGGTTGATTCCATGGCAGATAAATCCCAGTGAAGGGAATGAGACACATTCAAGTTAAATCAAAATATGGACATGAATTTAAATTTAATTTACCCCATTTCCAAACCCCTAGACTCTATGTACATACACAATCCATGCAAAAAAAATTCATATGAATTCAGTATCTAAATTTGAGATAAAAGCTACACAGATTATGCAGCCATCGTAAATAACCAGATAAGACTGACATGAACATGCTCAAAGGCATACCTACATAGTCATCTCCAGCAGCCTGTAAACAAGTACTGCAAGCTGACAAGTTCTTGATCTTTAGAAATGGAAGTAGAACTTGCAATTTTAGACTAATTTATTCTCAAGTAAATACATTAGGATTGGTGACAAAAATAGAAATTGCTGGAAAAACTCAGATCAGGCTGCATCTGCTGAGAGAAATAGTTAACGCTTCAGTGGAGTGACCCTTCCTCAGTTCTGCCAGATGCTACCCGACCTGCTGAGCTTTTCCAGCTATTTCTATTTTTGTCTCTGATTTGCAACAGCCACAGTTCCTCCTTCACAAAGAAGGGCACAAATACATCCCAAAACACAGGCCATATTTTGGTTTTTAATATTAGTGCCGGTGCTCGCTTTAAATAGAATGGCAACTGGGGTGAAAAATGTTACCAATTCAACGAAAAAGCTTAAATATTTACTCTAGCCCCACTGCCTAATAACGAAACTGAAACAGCACGTTCATTTTTTTGTAAAGAAAGTCACTAGCACACTGTTAATGTAACAGAGACAAATCCAATGGACTGTGCAAGACAGACATCACTACATCATCGACGTAAAGGCGTGACCAAATAGAAACGCATGACATTCAGCCTCCCAAACGCACATGTCATCCTACCTTGCAATGCAGCAATATTACAATATTAACCCCTTAGGGAAAAATACCTCAATCTTGGGATTTTCCAGGCTTGATAGCGAGGCGAACAATCGGCACGTGGCAAAGTTAAATATTACACTGAGGACAATGCAAATTCGGTGAGAGAGTGGTGTGGGTGGGGAAGAAGGTTTAATGCAAATGAAATCCAAAGGATGAAATACCCAGACATTGATCGTCAGGCCCAGTTAGGATGCTGCTGAGGTCAAAGCGATCACCTTGACTCAATGGGAGGCGGCTGCTACTACTCTGGGCCCTACAAACAGTAGCAGCAGGATATCGGCCTGCAAAGACCTCAGTTCCGTCCACCCCATTCCTGGCCCTGACAACCCGGACCAGGCGCCCAGATACAGCCACCGGCGCCATCTTATACGTTTGAGTTTTTAAACCGGAGTCCGGACTCCTCCCCGCCTGGTTAAGGTGCCGATCGCCAAAACATTCCCGCCCTCCCAAAGGATCCTTGGTATCGAGACTGCACTCGTCTGCCCAGAAACAACGATCACTCTGGGGTTTACTCACGCTTGCGGCATGTATTACCTGGCTCTTTGCTCGGCCTCTAGAGCTCTCAGCAGCTTTAAGGGCGAAGTGAAGGAGACAGCGCCCGCGCCTGCGCACTGTCAAATAGTCTGTGCGGGAGGTGGGGCTGGAGCGACTGCGCCTGCGCGTCGCCAAAGTGCCCATTGGGAAGCGGGTGGGGCAAAAGCTTTTGCGTCTGCGCACTGTTAAAGTGCCGCCTGGGGAGGAGGGGGGGGAGAAACCTCCCGCGCCTGCGTATTGTCGAAGAGTCGCGTAGAGAGGCGGGACCAGTTTGGCGCCTGCGCACTGCCAAAATGCCGTGAGAGGCGGTGTGGCCACGCCGGCGCCTGCGCGTAGTCAAAACGCCGGTTTGGGTGGCCGGGGAACTGTTCCAGCACCTGCACCTTGCAAAGGGTAGCAGGGAATACCCAGAGAGAGGGATGGGGCGGCTTAGTTTGCGTATTGTCAAACAGCCGCTGAGGGCGGCGTAAAGGAGAGCTTTAAAATACAGTAACCGAATCTATGCACTGTTCACTAGCGGGCGGGGCTGTCAAGTTACAAAACATGTCTTCGTGTACCGTAGGTGGATGAGCCAAATCAACAACCTCAATGTCAAAAATAAAACATAGCAATTGCTCCTTTCCCTTTAAGTGCATACATGAATTTCGGGGTATGGAGGACTTGGCCATCATCTGAAGGTGGTTAACTCACCCAGACCAGATAGATTAACACCACAGAGTTCTGAAGCGGATAGCTCAGGAGATTGTGGAGACATCTTTCAGGAATTACTCGATTCAGGGAGGGTTCTAGAGGACTGGAAAATAGCTAATGCAACACTCCTGTTTAAGAAGATAGGAAGCGAGAACTTAATTTGACCACATCGTTAGTAAGATTTCAGAGTCCATTATTAAAGATAAGTTACAGAATAATTGCAAGTCCATAGTAAATCATGCTGAATCAGCATGACTCAAACAAAGAGATGCTATATCTGAATTCTTTGAGGTTGTAATGAGCACATTAGACAAAGAAGGCAATGGATATATTATTTGGATTTCCAGGTGAGGCACCACTGAGGAGGCTGCTAAATAAGATAAGAACCCATGGTTAGGGGGAAAGTACTGATAGAGGATTAGCTAAGCGGCAGAAGACAGATAGTAGGGATAAAAGGGTCCTTTTCAGGATGATGACTAGTGAAGTTCCACAGGCATCAGTGTTGTGACAACTATTCATCTTCCACATCAACAATCTAGCCGAAGGAATTGAGAGCATTGCTGCTAAATTTGCAAATGACACAAAGATAAGTGGAGGAGCCTATAGTATTGAGAAAGCAGGGAAGCTGCAGAAGGAATCAGACAGGTAAGAGTGGGCAAAGTAGTAGCAGATGAAATGTAATGTAGTAAAGTATGAAGTTATGCACTTTTGGTAGGAAGAATAGAGCCTATTCCTTAGTAGGGAAAAGACTTTGGAAATCTGAAGCACAAGGGACTTGGGAGTCTTATGTCAGGATTCTCTTAACTGACAATTGAACCTGAATGTTATCCTTAAGAAGACAAAATGCAATGTTTAGAGGGTTAGAATTTAAAAGTTGAAATGCACGGCTAAGGCAGTATACGGTTCTGGTCAGACCATGTTTGGAAATATTGTGAGCAGTTTTATTTAAGGAAGGATGAGCTGGTGCTGGAGGGATTACAGAGGTTCATAATAATGATCCATGGGATGAAGGGCTTATTATATGTAATGAGAGGACCCTATGTATGTACTCAGTGGAGTTTAGAAGGATGAGGGGGGTATCTAATTGAAACTACCGCTTACCGAGAGGCTAAAATAGAGTGAACATGGAGAAGTCTCCACTAGTAGAAGAAACTGGGACCTGAGCATAGACCTCAGAGTGGAGAGAAAATCCTTTAGAACTTAGATGAGGAGGATTTGTTCCAGCTAGAAGGTGGTTAATCATTGCCATAAATAACCGAGTGTATTTGAGACAGGGAGAGAAGTTCTTGACTGGCAAATGAATCATGGGTTACAGGGAGAAGGCAGGAAAATGAAGTTAGGAAACATATCAGCAATGATCAAAAGGAAGAGAAGACTCATTGGGCCAAATGGACTAATTCTGCTCCCTTGTTTGATGGTCTTATGCTAAAGTAATAGCCCAGATTGTGAAGGAAGGGAGCAACAACCTAAAGAGGTCACCTTGCTTGAAGATACCCAGAGATTTGTTGCTGAGAATTGTCAAAAAATAATTTACATTTATAAAGCAATTTTCATGACCCCGAGCCTCCTCAAAGCACTATACTATTGAAGCTTTCTTCAAGTATAATCACTGGTTGTAATGTCGGAAGCACAAATGCAAAATTGCATAGTGATGAGGCAACAAACTGATGTTTTTGGATAATAATTCAAATGGTTAATTACTTACCATATTTTGTGTACCAAATTGGTTCTCTGTCTAACTACATATTAAGTTCAAACTTTTTCTCATTGTATTCAAACTTCTCCATGTACTTGTCAGTTGTCCCAAAATTCAAGTTTCTGCCACAGGTCTAGTGATTGATCAGGCCAACTTTTAATCAACAGATCTTAGGGCCTGTGAGACAGGACATCAAACGAGGTAGTGAGATCCAGAGTGCAGGAATTGCTTCTTATTTCCTTCTCTTCCACTGTACTGAATCATTAAAATCAAAATCAAAGATGATTATGCAGGAATTTTGCCTGAATGTTTGTTGACCTGGCTATAGACAATACATAAGCATTTAATGCAGTTGCAGGATGAAAGGATCATTTGAGATGTCATACAGATCTCAGAATGAAATATGTGTATTGCAAGACATCTTTCACAATTCAATCTTATTTACTGTGCTATCTATTCTCATCATTTTTGCTATTATTTTATTGATATCTATTAAAAATACTCTTACATTATGTAAATTTGACAGAATATACAGATAGTAAATATTATTTGTCCAGTAAAATATCAAAGCTCCAAAATAATGCTCTGTATGGGACCACTTCCAAAGCAAATAGATTTAAGTGTGGACCCTTTTATGTAGCCATGTATGACAGCCAATTTGCACACAATGGGTTGAATTTTCTCAACCCCTGAATGGTGAGGGAATAGCAAGTCAGTTGGAAAAAATTGTGACTTTGATTCTAGGACTTAATGGAAAAAAATGTCACACCCTACAAAGTTTTTATTGGCAAGCTGAGACTCTTGCTAATGTTCAGTGAGAATCTGATTTGCAAGTATTTATGTGTTATTTGTATCTAATATGGGCGGCACGGTGGCTAGCACTGCTGCCTCACAGCACCAGAGACCCGGGTTCAAATCCCACCTCAGGCGACTGACTGTGTGGAGTTTGCACATTCTCCCCATGTCTGCATGGGTTTCCTCCAGGTGCTCCGGTTTCCTCCCACAGTCCAAAGATGTGCAGGTCAGGTGAATTGGCCATGCTAAATTACCAGTAGTGTTAGGTGAAGGGGTAAATGTAGGGGTATGGGTGGGTTGCACTTCGGTGGGTCGGTGTGGACTGGTTGGGCCGAAGGGCCTGTTTCCACACTGTAAGTAATCTAACCTAATCTCATTGATATGCAGTTTCCATGCACCAGAAAGAAACTAAACAGCAATAAGTCCCAAAATCAAAGTCAAAGATGGTACCTGGCAGCTCCAGCTCACTGTTGTTCCTCAGTGAGCAATTAAGGAAATGGACATTACTGTATGGCACCATTTTACAAAGTTCCACTCACACGATGTGCTTCCGCTATATGACTAAGGGGAGTAGTCCTCAGCTAAATCAAGGGAGGATTGTCATCAGTCAGGAGGTTCTGTCACATCTAGTTAAGCCTAGTGTCTGATCTGAGTCAAAGAGCTTGAACATAGTCAGTCAGCTACTTGAGGCAGTCAGGATTTGGGATTCTGTATCTCCACAATCCAGGGAATGGGGCATGGTCAGTCCTGAGGGTCTAACTCAGTAAAAGTTATCAGGGAGTTTATCAGAAGCCACTGCTGTCATAAGGAACTTGGGGAAGTCAAATTGTGAGGATTGGAAGCACTCTCAGCCTAGTTATGACAGGTGAGAGGAATGGAAGAGAGATAAAACAAAAATATTGATAATCATCAAGTAGAGAACAAATTTATTCAAAGTTGTACTCAAAAACATTCTGGAATTCTTACTAAATGCCAGAAAGAAAAGGAACCATTATAGAGTTAAAACCACACTGAGCTGATGCACAGGAATCTGCAAAACATTAGTTTCATTTAGTTCACTTTATTAATTTTAGTTGGACAAACAATGTAAATGTAAACATTACATACCTCTGATCTGAACACTTGTTAAATAACATTTAATACTGAACAGCAATTAAACTCAAATGAAAACAGCCTATTAAGTTACTTTACATTTAGTGTTTCATTTTAAATATATACCTGTATAGTTTATAAAAATGAAAATAATTGGGTGCTTGGGACAAATAATGTACAGATAAATTTTGTTTCTTTTATAATGTTGTCGTTGGTTCACATAAAATACTTCTGTATTGCACAATCATACACAAGACCCAAGACCAGCGAAATTGAACTTTTTTTGGAATTTTTGACATTGAATACTTATTTTTTTAAAAACTTATAATCTTATAATGAAGATACTTTAGGGCATGCAGGAAGACCAACTTTCCACTCTGCCTCACATAACTATCCATGTCCTTGCAGCACCAAGTTCAGATTCACTCAGAATAAGTGCTACATAAGCTTGTGTTTTGCACAAATATTTGTTGTTGTATTGGCACAGTTCCTTTGCTTCAATCCTCTTAGGTTTATTTATCCCTTTTTTCCCAGGTTGCATCAACAATTTCTACAATGAATTCATGCAAAAATAACATCGCAAGATGATGTCCCATTCAGGATTACGGAGTGTGGGTTTTGTGTGTTGAGAAAAGGTACCGAAAGTACCAAGGTACAAAGCACGAGTAGTCACCAAAACCAAGTAATAAAGATTGGAAAATAATGTTTATCATTTTAGAATAATTCATATAATTTTCAAACTTTCCCATTTTATCGACACGAATGATTCCTGTTTTCCTTGGTAATTATTATGACTCAACCTTTTGGTGTGCAATGGCATCAAGGTGTTATCTGGTAGAAGTTAATATGCCATGAAACTATTTTCCAACAAAACGTACTCTGGCCTTTTCTAGTTGCTCAGATTACTAGAGAAAGAAAGTTCCTGTGGCAATGTGGTCCCCCATCACACTCCTAAAGGTACAAAATTTATTAAGCTGCCTTAACTTTGGAAATGGCTGATGTGGTGTATTGCTACAGATTCACACACTCAATCAATCTTTCCACTGGGTGAATGACCATAATGAATTAGTCAGAATACACCCATGCCATTAGCAGCTCTAAGATCCAACTCAGTAAGATCATTGGGAAAGGCTTGGGAACAGTTTAGTAGCTCATTATCTTGAAATGGAGATGGCACATAACACAAGGCAGGAGGAAAAAATATTTGGTTGGATAAAAATAATGCATGCAATATCATTGTAACAATATTAGAACCCGACAAACTTGTGAATACCACAAACGTTTCAAAGTTCAAAGGAACCCCAAGAATGTGCACAAAACATTATAACAGATTTTAAAAGGTCACTGACCCTCTCAGCACTTTTCTCCTGCAAGACAACAAGCAACAGATATTCTGTGTAATAGTCTGTTCTGCATTTCAATTTGATTCTTGTAGCATTGTGGAGTTAATTGTGAGCTGCAGTGCCCAGCCACAATATCCTCGTGTACAGATTTACCTGCATTACATGCAGAAAATGGGCATAAAGACTTCTACCCAATAAATATCAGTCACTAATACATAATTCAAGAAAAGAATAAATCAGGATTGAGTGAAAAATAAGCTTATCTCTGGATTCCACTACCTGCAAACATTTCCTGACCTAACTCTTTCCTGGCAATAGTTGTCACAGCTTTTCAAGCAATTGCAAGTTTCTAACGCTTATAATTATAGAACTAAAGGAAATAAAACAGCCAATTTTACCCATAACCATTTGGAACTTGGCGATGCATGAGAAACTGGGGCTGGTCACTTTATTCTTTCACAATTAAACCAAAAATTTATGTCTATTTCACATAGGGATTGTTACTTAAACATTGCATCAGACATGCCTGTTGTGACAAGGCAACGACAATGTGAAATTTTTGATAAAAATAGTTAATGAGTGAAAGGCACTTAATGGAACAACATAGGATAAAAGTGAAACAATTCTTTCCAAAAATGGTTATTATCAGACTGTCTGCAACTCTGCTTTGAAAACAAGTTTAAAAATTAGCTGCAGAAAGGGGTGCATGAAACAGTCAATTTTGCAATGTCAGTCAAGAACTTCAAAATATTACTTACCATTTTGCAATATACAGGGAAGAAATATGATTTATCCCTTGCAAAGCCACAGAGACCTTCATTTTTGAATTTTACTTGGAAACTGAAATTGTTGATTCAGGAAGACCAGGAAAATAACATTCAATATCAAAAATATTTAACAGGGTTTGGAGATGACACAGACATTTTTTGTCTAGCCATGTGATAACACAACTATTTATTAAGAATTTGTCTTTTTACGTCTGTTGTCTTCAAGAATATTATTTTTTCCAAAATGTTTTCAGTGCATGCAAAAAACATTAATTCATATATATCTCATCATTTTAAAGCTAAAATTCTGGTAGATCTGGTATAAAGATTTGTTACATATAGTTCAGGGGAATAACATTAAAGTTGAATAGAATTGAATTCGCATCATTAAACAGCTATCAATTAACAGGAATGGAATGTAAACAATTAATTACTGACAACTAGTTGTGAGCAATGCAGAATCACTTCATTCAGATTCAGTGCTATAGGTCACTTTTTTCATATACAGGAGACGTATACAAGAAATCATACATGCAGTGAAATGCTTCACTTTTCAGTTTAATACCTAGGTAACTGGCATATGCTCTGGACAAACGCAGCCAAAACTGTACATGCTGATGTTGTTGAGTATAAAGGTAACATATTACTGTGTGAGACACCCATATTTAAACAGGCAGTGATAAATTCTTGGTGACAATTTGGAGAATGAACATTTGAACAAAAGAACTGCAAAACACTTCAAATAACAACCTAATATTGGCAGGTGTTGCCTCAATGTCAACTAATATTGATTTTAGTTATTACTCACTGCAAGACATAAATTGGAATATTTCAAACTAATTGTGATTTCCAACTATTGAACAAAACACTTCAAGGAACTGCAGAGCCAGTGATGAGCAGTTCCCATAAAAGGTTTCAACTGGTCATTTGCATTGCTGATGCCACACAGTTTCCAACAAAATAACGATCAGCACCAAGAGACATACATGTGCTTAAAAAAAAAATCTATAAGTGACAAAAAGAACTTGACAAATATTTAAAATGTCAGCCACTTATGTCTAAACCTGTAAACTCTCCCAATAGCTGTCCAAAGGTTTTTTTCTGATAATTATCAGAGGGTAATTATTTGCACTGAAATACAGTGGAATTCTGCTGAAGATATACATTATAACTGTCTGTTTCAATTATACGTTGATAACAGCTAATTGAAGAAAACTAAAATTGTAATGCTATGTTAATTTCTTTGTGCAAGTGTCAAAATATATTCACTTATTTTTAGATCAGTAATGTGTGCCTGGTGTCTTTTAACCACTAAGGTATGACTCCACAAAAGTTTTAAACCCAGGCAAAATAAATCAAGTCAATATGTAAAAGGCTCTCATGGCAGGCCATTAGACCATGACAATACCCACAACATTACAGAAGAAATTCTACGGACCAGAAATAAATTCTGCACTACTCACTGGTATCAATGCTAAATACCATTTAAAAATTAACTACTTAACTTTATAGAATTGTGCCTAATTATATCTTAATCATTCAAACAGTTGTTCATTGCAAATAGTGTAATCTAATAAATTCTAGGTACCTATGTAAACAGATTATAAGTGGTTCTTTGAGTTTTTGTCTACACATGCATTGTGAGGACCAATTTCCAGGAGTTACATTACACAGTTAACAGTGCATGTAAAGATTTCAGCTCTGTAAAGAGATGGTGTGAAGCTATAACTAACAGCTAAACGCCTTAAAACAAATATGATTAAGACTAATATCAGATGTATCCCACAAAGGGACAGAATCGAACAAAAAATTTTTTATTGCTTGAAGAACAGATACTTTGAGTAATTTTTGGTTAAATGCCCATGTGGTATTCAAGAGGATACTGACGTTGCCACATAACGAAAACGCTTTCATTGGCTTTTTATACTTTTTTTTCAGGTTTCTGTTATGCTTTTGTAGTGTTTCCTTTAGCAAGTATGAAAGCACATTTCCCTGAAATAAAACATTAGGAAAAAAACTCCAAAAGTGGATTCTTCTTAAAGGAAATATTCTTAAAAACTTGCCACTATGAAAAATTCTTTCAAACATCTCAGATGTCAACTCTCTGAAAAATCCCAGAGTCTCACTGACTTAAAAAGGATAACACAACTTTCTTTTTTTGTAGCCCTACTCTATAGGATTCCACTGCATTTTCATTACCAAAACCAAGGCTGGATATTTCATGGTCCATCAGGTTCACTGTTGCTCCTGGGTGAAATGTTTGCCTGTTCAAAACGCACACATTGCATAAGGCCAACAAATGGAGCAAGAATTCCCAAGTTAAGACACTTTGATTTATTTGGGGGCGGGGGGATAAAAAGTATATTTCCAATTTGGTGGACTAATCATGAATCAATCTAACCACCAATTAATTTGTATCAAAGTCTCCTTTCCCCTTCATGTTCGCACCTGGCTTAATACAAGCCATTGGAGTAACCTTGGGTGTAAAACCAACTATTGCCCCATTAATAATGTCTTTGCCCAACAAATGTAAGATAACTCATTTGTGTGGACTACATCTTATCCAATTAGGGCTTTCAACAATCTCGGTCTAGAAAGTGGCCAACTATATTCATTTGGTACAGGGCCATTGACATTACATTCAAAGAATGAAAACATTGGGAACCAAATCCGTGCTCTTCGGCTTTGCTGATAGGCTCGAGTATTAGCTAGTGTGTGGTAATACAAAAAGAGTCTCGTGGTAATATAAAATGCGATGAAGACATCAATTGAATAATGTTCATGTGCAGCAAGGATAAAGAAGATCCCGAACAGGTTCAACACCCAAGACAAGGTGTGCAAGAAGTTCCAGCTTCTTGGAGTATCTAATTCACAGTTTGAAAAAGAACACATAAAGAATTATATTCACATTTCTATTTCAGCCCAGTTACCAACACAAGCATAAAATGAAAACAAGAATAGAATTAAAAAGAATCATAGAATCCCTACAATGAAGAGAGAGACCATTTGGCCCTTTGAGTCTGCACCAACATCCTGAAGAGCATCACACTCAGCCCCCTATTCCATCCGTGTAATCCTATATTTACCATAGCTAATCCACCTAGCCTGTAAATCCCTAGTCAATACAGACAATTTAGCATAGTCAATCCACCTAACCTGCATATATTTGGACAATGGGAGAAAACCGGAGCTCCATGTGGAAATGCATGCAGACACGGGGAGAATGTGCAGACTCCACACAGAAGTCACCCAAGGTTGGAATTGAACCAGTGCCCCTGGAGCTGAGAGGCAGCAGCTAACCACTATACCATTATGGGCCCCGATGCAAGATTGATCTTGAGCAATCATATTACAGCCAAGATCTGCTGCCATTATCTTTACCTAGATTCTCAGAACAGCAGAGAAAGATTTAGCTTGTACCGTATCTTTGAAGTAGCCTTCCAATTAGCCTCACTTCCTTACCCTGGAAATCTTTCCCTTTCAACTATGTGCTCAATTCCCTTTTGAAAGTGGTTATTGAATCTGCTCCATAAAAAGAGTTTATTTCATAGATTCGAACACAGCAAATAAGAGCATGAGTAAGTCATTCAGCCATCAAGCCTTTTCCACCTCAACTTCACTTTCCTGCTTACCCACTTTGTTTGTCTTGTTAATAAACCATTTGTCTGCCTCTGCCTTCATATATTCAATTACCATGACTCCAACTTATCCACTGTTATTTTTTGTCGATACTTTAAAATATGTGTTTTCTGGTTATTGACCCTTTATGTTCAACTACTCCATCAAACCGGTCCATAGCTTTGAGCACCTCGATTATGTTTGCCCATAACTTTTTCTTTTCTCTAGTCACTCTACAAAAACAAGGTTCTACGTCTCTTGTGTCCAGTTGAGTCCAATATCAAACATCGTCACTAACCCATCACTCTTGTAGAACACTATCACAACAGAAGCAAGAAAAAATCCCTGCAAGTATATGCAGACCCAAATGTATTCAATGAAGAACAAATAAATTGCAGTTTTAAGTTAAAGCCTAATTTGAATTTATAGTCTCAAGAGTTAATGCATGGTCTTTAACACTATAACTAAAAGTTGCTATTCTGGTTTATAGATGCAGAACATTCTTTGTATGTAAATTATTACTGATAACAAATTTGTTAAGGACAGATCCAACTCAAATGGAAACCACTAAAATCAATTTGTTCCTTAATGATCAATTAAGCTAAAGGGGTTTTGCAATTCGGAGAAATTGAGTTTTTTGAAGTAGTAACAAAGAGGATTGATGAGGACAGAGCGGTAGATGTGATCTATATGGACTTCAGTAAGGCATTTGACAAGGTACCCCACGGGAGACTAATTAGCAAGGTTAGATCTCATGAAATACAGGGAGAACTAGCCATTTGGATACAGAACTGGCTCAAAGGTAGAAGACAGATTTGCTTTCCCAAAACGCAGCACCTCGCATTTATCTGAATTAAACTCCATCTGCCGGTGGTGGTGGAGGGTTGTTTTTCAGACTGGAGGCCGGTGACCAGTGAAGTGCCACAAGGATCGGGGCTGGGTCCTCTACATTTTGTCATTTACATAAATGATTTGGATGTGAGCATAAGAGGTACAGTTAGTAAGTTTGCAGATAACATCAAAATTGGAGGTGTCGTGGATAGCGAAGAGGGTTACCTCAGATTACAACAGGATCTGGACCAGATGGGCCAATGGGCTGAGAAGTGGCAGATGGAGTTTAATTCAGATAAATGCGAGGTGCTGCATTTTGGGAAAGCAAATCTTAGCAGGACGTATACACTTAATGGTAAGGTCCTAGGGAGTGTTGCTGAACAAAGAGACCTTGGAGTGCAGGTTCATAGCTCCTTGAAAGTGGAATCGCAGGTAGATAGGATAGTGAAGGCGGCGTTTGGTATGCTTTCATTTATTTGTCAGAGTACAGGAGTTGGGAGGTCATGTTGCAGCTGTACAGGACATTGATTAGGCCATTGTTGGAATATTGCGTGCAATTCTGGTCTCCTTCCTATCGGAAAGATGTTGTGAAACTTGAAAGGGTTCAGAAAAGATTTACAAGTATGTTGCCAGGTTTGGAGGATTTGAGCTATAGGGAAGAGGCTGAATAGGCTGGGGCTGTTTTCCCTGGAGCGTCGGAGGCTGAGGGGTGACCTTATAGAGGTTTACAAAATTATGAGGGGCATGGATAGGGTAAATAGGCAAAGTCTTTTCCCTGGGGTGTGGGAGTCCAGAACTAGAGGTCACAGGTTTAGGGTGAGAGGGGAAAGATATAAAAGAGACCTATGGGGCAACGTTTTCACAGAGAGTGGTACGTGTATGGAATGAGCTGCCAGAGGATGTGGTGGAGGCTGGTACAATTGAAATATGTAAAAGGCATTTGAATGGGTATATGAATAGGAAGGGTTTGGAGGGATATGTGCCGGGTGCTGGCAGGTGGGACTAGGTTGGGTTGGGACATCTGGTCGGCATGGACCGAAGGGTCTGTTTCCATGCTGTGCATCTCTATGACTCTATAACACTTCTTCTCTATGACTCTATAACACTTCATCTCTATCCTGTACATTTTCTGTGGCTCAGGCCAAGGCTGGTCAAATGCTGATTGGTGTCTAGGTTATGAATGGCTGAATGCCCTGAAAGTCTGCAAAATCTGACAGAGATGTGGAGTTTCTCATGTCCATGATAACATCCATACTAGAGAGTAATGGATGGGCACAGAAACAGTTTCTGCAGCATAATTTGAGGAAAGAGAAAAAAGTATTTCCATTTATATAGTGCTTTTCACAACTACCAGATATTTCAAAGCATTTTACAGAGCTTAGACAGTGAAGTGATTACGTTAAAGCTCTGTGCAGAGGTTGTGTGTTATGGGCAGTGTTAGGAAAATTGGTGAAGTTCTTTATTTTCTTTCGATAAAACAAACTCAAACTTAATTTTAAAATCTTTGCTTCTGTCCATTTATATTTACAACAGCCTATGTCAGGAAAATGTTTTATACCAAAAAAGTGCAAGACTTATAAATCAACTATTTACAGGTAACAGTGAAACTATTACCTTTAATATTTTCCTATTTGCCTTTGAATCTACTTTTAGTGCAAAGTTTGTGGACTTGTCAAATACGAAAGCTTTTAAACTGAAACCATTGGCTTACAGGCTCAGTTCAGTAAGAAGGTAAGATTCATAGGAGAGACTGAGATCGGTAAAAATTATACAGCTATGCTGGGCTGGCAGAAAGCCTGGGAAGACAGGGTGCAGGAACCACCCCATGAGCAGCTGAGGTCCCATCTGGAGGGGAATGACTATCAGCGATGCAGTAGATCAGAAGACAAACTCAATGAACAAGGGATGATCCTCACTGTTGTGGGGATGAGCAACCATGATATTAACCACCATTCCAAATGGTTAGTGAGACAGGCATTAATTTTGAAGGTATATATATATATATATTTTTAAATATAGGATGTGATCTTGTGTGAAGTGTGTTAAAGACACTATGTTAAGACATTGAAGCTCACAAACAAGGCTTAGACCTGAAATATGTGTAGTTGGCTGAGGTACCTAGGCACTTATCCTCATGGAGAAAGTGAGGACTGCAGATGCTGGAGATCAGAGCTGAAAATGTGTCATCTCTGCATACCTCGACACAGTCCTTTCTCCCTTAGTCCAAGAACTCCCCACCAACGTTCGGGACGCCACCCACACCCTCCACCTCCTCCATGATTTTCGCTTCCCCGGTCCCCAACGCTTTATCTTCACCATGGACATCCAGTCCCTGTACACCTCCATCCCCCATCACGAAGGACTCGTGGGCGGCACGGTGGCACAGTGGTTAGCACTGCTGCCTCACAGCGCCAGAGACCCGGGTTCAATTCCCGCCTCAGGCGACTGACTGTGTGGAGTTTGCACGTTCTCCCTGTGTCTGCATGGGTTTCCTCCGGGTGCTCCGGTTTCCTCCCACAGTCCAAAGATGTGCAGGTCAGGTGAATTGGCCATGCTAAATTGCCCATGCTAAATTGCCCATAGTGTTAGGTAAGGGGTACATGTAGGGGTATGGGTGGGTTGTGCTTCGGCGGGGCGGTGTGGACTTGTTGGGCCGAAGGGCCTGTTTCCACACTGTAAGTAATCTAATCTAATCTAATCTAGACTCAAAGCCCTCCGCTTCTTCCTTTCCCGCCATACCAACCAGTACCCTCCCACTGACACCCTCCTTCGACTGACTGAACTGGTCCTCACTCTGAACAACTTCTCTTTCCAATCCTCCCACTTCCTCCAAACCAAAGGAGTAGCCATGGGCACCCGCATGGGCCTCAGCTATGCCTGCCTCCTCGTAGGATATGTGGAACAGTCCATCTTCCACCTTTTCCTCCGCTACATCGATGACTGTATCGGCACTGCCTCGTGCTCCCACGAGGAGGTTGAACAGTTCATCCACTTTACCAACACCTTCCACCCTGACCTCAAATTTACCTGGACTGTCTCAGACTCCTCCCTCCCCTTCCTAGACCTCTCCATTTCTATCTCGGGCGACCGAATCAACACGGACATTGACTATAAACCGACTGACTCCCACAGCTACCTAGACTACACCTCCTCCCACCCTACCCCCTGTAAAAACGCCATCCCATATTCCCAATTCCTTCGTCTCCACTGCATCTGCTCCCAGGAGGACCAGTTCCAATACCGAACAACCCAGGTGGCCTTCTTCTTCTTCAAAGACCGCAATTTCTCCCCAGACGTGGTCGGCGATGCTCTCCAACGCATCTCCTCCACTTCCCGCTCCTCCACCCTTGAGCCCCGCCCCTCCAATCGCCACCAGGACAGAACCCCACTGGTCCTCACCTACCACCCCACCAACCTCCATATACATCGTATCATCCGTCGTCATTTCCACCACCTCCAAACGGACCCCACCACCAGGGATATATTTCCTCCCCTCCCCTATCAGCGTTCTGAAAAGACCATTCCCTCAGTGACTCCCTCGTCAGGTCCACACCCTCCACCAACCCAGCCTCCACTCCCGGCACCTTCCCCTGCAACCGCAAGAAATGCAAAACTTGCGCCCACACCTCCCCCCTTACTTCCCTCCAAGGCCCCAAGGGATCCTTCCATATCCGCCACAAATTCACCTGCACCTCCACACATATCATTTACTCCATCCGCTGCACCCGATGTGGCCTCCTCTATATTGGGGAGACAGGCCGCCTACTTGCGGAACGTTTCAGAGAACACCTCTGGGACACCCGAACCAACCAACCCAACCACCCCGTGGCTCAACACTTCAACCCCACTCCACCAAGGACATGCAAGCCCTTGGACTCCTCCATCGCCAGACCATAGCAACACGACAGCTGGAGGAAGAGCACCTCATCTTCCGCCTAGGAACCCTCCAATCACAAGGGATGAACACAGATTTCTCCAGTTTCCTCATTTCCCCTCCCCCCACCTTGTCTCAGTCCCAACCCTCGAATTCAGCACCACCTTCCTAACCTGCAATCTTCTCCCTGACCTCTCCACGCCCACCCCGGCCTATCACCCTCACCTTGACCTCCTTCCACCTATCGCATTTCCAACGCCCCTCCCCCAAGTCCCTCCTCCCTACCTTTTAGCTTAGCCTGCTTGGCACACTTTCCTCATTCCTGAAGAAGGGCTCATGCTCCTTGGATGCTGCCTGACCTGCTGCGCTTTTCCAGCAACACATTTTTAGCACTTATCCTCATGGAACCATACTCAAATGATCACTATCCAAACAGGAGTTGGGACTTTTTATTATTTAGAAATAGGACATGGATTTCACTGGCTAGGCCAGCAAGCCTAGCTGTCCTTCAGAAGATGGTGATGGGTTGCTTTCTTGAACTGCTGCCATTCATTTGGCACAGGTACACCAATAATGCTGTAAGCGTGCAAATTCCAGAACTTTTACCCAGCCACACTGAAGGAAAGGTGCTATAATTCCATGTCAGCATGATGACTAACAGATATGGGAGCAAATACAAATGCAAATAATCTGCATCAATAAATGGGGGGGACTCTCGGAAAATTCAGATTATGTGTGAAACAAATATTCGAAACAATATTTTACCTTTGGGGAAGCTTACTGTTAAAGCATCTGTTGCAGGAACCTCTCTATTCTCCATAGTAATTGACTAACCTGTTGAGCGCCTTCAGCATTTTGTTGCACTTCAGATTACTAGCTTCATAAAGACCAGGACAGAACCCTGCAAAAGAGTCGGCGTCTTTCTCAAATTTAAGAACAACTGACAGCGACTAGCTTCAGCAGTTATTCTGGTTTTTGTTTACGTCAGAGGGCGCTCTTGTGTCAGAGCTCCGGCAGTACAAGACTAGTTTCCGAAATTAATTCACGGTACTTTCATTAGGTTTCGTGATGATTTCAGTCAGTTTTTGACATGAAAGACTTATACAAATTCAGGAATACTAGTTCGTGCGCTCATGCATTTACACTGCAACCTCACAATCACTGCACTTTCCACTCTGCAACGCAAAGACTAGAACCAAATCCTGGTCTTAGACCAGCGGCACAGGGAGACACATATTTCTCAATGTCTCACTGCTGGGTTTGGCACCGCACAAAATATAATTGCAGGGCAGTGTCACATTTGGGCGTTAAAACGTATGCAGTACACACCCCGCCTGACATTCTGTGCTATCAACTTAATTATTGGGTGCAGAGTTGAACTCGCTGATGGGTTTTCATCCACTTTGTGATCAAGAGTATTTGATGTTTGGCAGTTTAAGGATTAAAGATGCCTTAATGAAACTGGATGGTTCAATAAATAAGTTGGAACAAAATAATCTTACTACTGCAAAATCTAAATTACATGTAGGTCATAATACAGAAATACATCATTCTAGTTCAACTGGCCTACGTACTGAGCCCCACCCACTTCTACTTCATCTCACCCTATCAATGTATTTAATCCTCTCTTGTACATACTGTACTTATCTGGAACCTCAGACAACAAAAATAGTTTGTTAGGAGTTAACAGTAAGAAATTAATCTAATAAACATATTTACACACAATCATATTTTTGTTTGGACATCAGAAGACCTTTTTCCTTCAAAACAAAAAAAAACAGGCTACTTAAAATGCCTGACCTACATGTGACTTCAGACAACAGCAGCAATATGGGGACCCTTGACCATGCTTGGAAATGGCCCAATAAGTTTCTCAGTTCAAGAGAAACTAGGGATGGACAACAAATGCTGCCTTTCCACTGACACCCACGTCCCAAGAAAGAAGAAATGGTATTCAACAATTGTATCAGGCCTTCTTTAAATATGAGACTCAAATAGGAACATTTGATATTTACTGATTCACAATAAATCCATTCAAACAATGAAACCCTTCAAATATTTGTTTCCAAGATCTGACTCACCAAACACATTTGTTTGAGTCACTGCATTAACATCATCATTGCTGGCAAGTCATTGCCTTTTCTTAATAAAGGTCAATACCCCATTATGGTACTAATGACAGACAAGTGTGTTTTGTACCTACATTCTGTGACAAAGAAGTTAAGCATGGTAATAACAACTGTGTGGCCACTGAACATGTAGTCTCCACAAGTATGCACGCCTGTTAGAGTCATTCCAAAACCACTCCAAATTGCAAGTGCCCGTTGAAACTTGGCCCATACATCTCCATACAACTGAAAAAGAAAATATACATTGTTGAGTAACTACTCCACAGTTTTTATTGAGACATCTAGTTGTTGATTTACAACTTCTTCAAAACTGCAGGAGTTTAGACAATGCTTGTATTATTATGATATGGACGGCGCCTGTCTGGGCTCGGGTGACCCTATACAATGCTTTAAAAAATTCAAGTGAATTCTCACAGTGTTCCATTTACTGATACAATAAGTTGCTTTGTATCTTTGTCACTGCAAAGTTGACTATAAAGGGCAAAGTTTGTGTATTTGAACCTGAAATGGTGTAGAAATTTGATGTGGTCACTTTTCTTTTATTAACTTATGATCTCAAACTAAACTTGTGCAAATTAAAGGTCAATTATTTAATTAACCATGAAGAACTCTTGCAATAAATTTATTTTTAACATTACAACCATGAGCCATCTTATTGTCCAACTAATTGTTTGCTCAGCATGGTTTAGACAAACTTACTTTTCCAGAACACTGCAGATGATGGCCAGGCACAGAAAGTGAGGTAACAAACATAGTAACACAACGCAATAGGAACACTGTTCCCATCAGGCTGCACATGCGACGAAATAAGATAGACCTATAGTGTCATGAAGAAAAACAGCCAAAAATACAGTTAATAAGCAATGCAGTTCAGTCCACAATTCTAACTTCACTAATATTCATTTTTATCATTACATTCAAAACATATTTATATTTCCCTGATGAAATCCACAATCACCTGATGAAGGAGCGTCGCTCCGAAAGCTAGTGTGCTTCCAATTAAACCTTGGACTACAACCTGGTGTTGTGTGATTTTTAACTTTGTACACCCCAGTCCAACACCGGCATCTCCAAATTATATTTCCCAATCCTCTCAGAAGAGACTCACTTTCCCTTGACCTGCTACCAAAACACTGAATACTATTGATTTTATGCATTGTTCCTGTCCAATTTTACTGGTAGTACTGATCACAGTAGATCCTCAGCATCAATAACATCACCTAACTTTTAAAAAAAGTATTAAAATATGTTCTCTTTAAAGCTATGTCCCCATCTGTGGTGGACTCTCTCTATCCTATTAACTAAGAGTAAGTTAGTTTGCAACCCATGAAGACCCTGCATACTCTTTGAGAATATAAATGATACCTCCCAATTTGAAAATTCTTATTTGAATACATCATTCATTTGGCACTGCAGCACAGGCAAGGTCACAAGCTCACTCCAACTGCAGGTGTGAAATCATAACAGGATAGCTCATATCAGAGCATTTAATTTTTTTCTCCCCTGAACTAGAAAACCTAAGAAGTTTAACAAATTCTTTCAAAACTATCGGATTTTTGCTTTTGATTGTTGATTTCTTTTGGGGAATAAAAGTGAGATGGGTAAATTATTTCACTTTTGATGTTATCACTGAACAGATGGGGAGCAAAGATCCCCTCTGTGGCTCCAATAAACCTGTCAAAAATCAACTGAAAAGCATTCCTACTTCAGTTTCCTTTACTGGTCAGCCTCACGATCAGGATAAGGAGTTGTCCATTTAAAACAGACAGTGGGAGTATTTTTTTTCTGAGGGTTACGAGTCTTTGGAACTTTCTCCTTGGAAAGGTGGTAGAAGAAGAATCCTTGAACATTTTTAAGGCAGAGGTTGTTAAATTCTTGCTATGCAAGAGGGTGAAAGGTTATCAAGGATAGGCAGGAATGTAAACTTGATATTACAATCAGATCAGCCATTATCGTACAACAGCATAGTAAACTAAAGGGACTGAATGGCCTACTCCTGCTTCCAATTCGCATGTCTGTAACACTAAGTAAGTTTCTATAGTATTTCTGCAGCCAAATAGAAGTTTCAGTGAAACATTAGTTTAATTATGGTATCAGTAATGGTTGCTGATTGCAAAGCCATACATTTTCAAAATGTTCACATTCTTGTTCCAACTGAATGATTATGATGCAATTTATTCCAGAGTAAGCCAACTTAGGCTGTTACTTCCCGCACAGTATATTCTCAACTCAGTCATATGTTTCTCCCACAGAATTAAATCAGATTGACTGCTTTTAGTTAGAAATTCAACATTCCAGGTGAGATGTTTTGAAACTTTGGGTTATCCAGGTGATAAAGAAGTCAGCAGTTGCGCAGAGAACTGGGATAGCCAAGCATCAGTTACCCAGGGAGAACGCATGCAAATAGCTTTAGTAACACATCAGTTCATCATATAATGTCTACCGAAATATGGGGCATAAAACTCATTATGCTATATTCCTGGAAGGACATCATATGAATTAAAACACCACGTGCACTTCTCTTGACGTTTTAACATCTTATCTTATAAGCTGCTCCTTTTTACTTCAATCGCTCTCCCAAAAAATGAATAACTTCTAAAATGTGAGAGCTTAAAGGCAAAGTCTTCACATACAAGCTACATAGTTGGAGTTACTAGTGATGAGGGTGATAAGATGGGGAGTGGAAACAATAGAACTATAAGCCTAATATAAATCCCAACATGTTTTCACTCCATGTTCATACACTGAAGCCACTCCAAGTGAAGCCTCTGGAAAGACATTAGTATGGGATGCCTCATAATTTAATACTAATAATTACTAACTGCCATTCAACTGCCTTGAACCTATTTAGTTTATGATAGGGAATCAAATTGGGACCTTCCTGATTTGGCTGGTCTTTGCCACATCACAAGATCAAATTTGTTTTTCTTTCAGGCAAAAGATTAGCTTTAAACTATTACAGCTATAATATAAATACTGTATTAACTACTGTCCATTCTAAAATTGTATCTTTCAAAAGTTAATTGTTGAAATTATTTTACATATTTTAATACTATTTCAAAATACTAATCTTTCAGTTGTGATTTCATGCTTCATTGTTTGGTAGCAAAGAATATTTTAAAAAATACAGATTGACATATTGTTGAATATTTTGGAAGGAAACTAATCTGACCATGAAACTGAAAAAAAAAGTACCTGCTGAGAAGGGCAACTTGGAAAGGTTACAGACAGTAACTTGCAATTTAAAAAGTGCTCACCAATCCTATTGCAATTTCTGAGAAAAAGTTTCTTTTCTCCAATTTTGCAGAGCAGGTAAAAATCATGAAAGATCATTGCACTAAACTAGCAATTGGCAACAATTTTCAGGAAAGGGGTGTAGGATTCAATTTTTCAGAACATAGCTTTGTTGTCTTTTTAACAAATAAAATGGATTGCTTCAGAAAGAATTATTGATGTATCTTAAACATCCTGAGTCTCAAAAAACAATTAAACATAGATTTGCATGGTCAATTCCTCACAGTTCATCACCTGCATTGGTATGCTTTCAGAATGGAACGAGAAGTTCTTTGACATGCTTTTCTCCCACTTCTCTGATTTTTCTTTAGCCAGCTCCGAAGATCCACAGTAAAAATCAAGATTTCAACATTTTCGCTGAAAAACATGCTTGTAATAATCAAAACCCAATATAAGGAAGCCTGAAACTTACCGATGCTTATGAAGCAGCAAAAGCAACAACCAAATGGTGCAGAGCACAACACCGCAGACTTCAGCCATTGCGAATGCCCAGGGTATTCTAGGGACACTGCCAACAAAAACAGCAAAATAAAAATAATGTATATTTGGGAATATATTTAATTTAGGAAAGTATTTTCTTTTATTTTTAGGAATTGATAAATTGCATGGCATGATCAGTCTCAATAAAAACAAATTTCAGAAGTTTAAAGACCATTCAACATAAAGGGTTATTCACCACCTTTCTCCATTTTTCACCAGTAATCAGTACAAAAATGTAAGACAAGAGAAGCTCAGAACATAACCCTATTTTGTCAGAGAAACAGTTGCTTCAATTAAACAGAAGTATTATTTGCAGCAGAAGCCAAATGAAGCAGAAGAGAAAATCAGGAATTTCAACCACTGGTTTTTTTTTACTCGTGACGAAGATCAGATAAAGCATGTAGGTTTGAATTCAAATCAGTGCTGAATGAGATGAATGAAATAAGAAGTGGTAACACTGTAGGGCTATACTAGTCCTTTCTTGCTATGAACACAGTTGGGGCACCTCAAGACATTGTTGTTATAATCGACTGTTAGTTACATCAATTAGATGAACATGTTCATCATAATTCAAAAGGGGCTGTTTCAATCTATGAATTGTTTGCTGTAATTTCAAAATCAATTGTCCCTTATTTAACATACAACCCAGATGTCTGAAGTAAACAAACAAGATATAATTGAAACATTTCAACAGAGCTTCTTACTCAGTAAGAGCTGAACAAATGAGTACTTTAAAACAAAAACTTGATAGAATGGCAAACAGTAAAATAAACTTTGAAAAATATCTTAGAAATAAAATGATTGCAACATCAAGCTCAAAACACAAGGTTCACAAGAGCCATGTTTCTAAACAAGCCTGTTTCCACACTGTAGGGAATCTAATCTTTAAAAAAAGAGCCTCAACTTGGATGTGTTCAAAGTAGACTAAAGAACAGATCGTAAAATTGTTACACTTTGAAATGTGCTCTGTGTGACATCGACATTTTCATCTGCAGTACAACTCAACAGCAATCTGGCTTCTGCTGACTGACCTACATTGGTTCCAGGTACAGCAATGTTTCCACTTAAACGTTTCATTTAGATTTTCAAATTCTTCCAAAGCCCCTACACTCACTATTTTTGTAAACTCCTCTGGCCTTCCAATTCTGGTTTCTCGTGCATTTACCATTTCCTTCAATCCACCAATGGTGACCATACCATCAGAAGTCTCGTCCCTCCATTCTGGAATTACAACCCAAAACTCACTAACTCTCTCACCTTAAGATAGCACTTAAAGTACTTCTTTGGTAAAGTTGCATCATCACCAAAGATTTCCTCCTTGACTCTCAGTCAGTATGTTTCTGAATACACTCCTGTGAAGCGCCTTACTTTATTCATTCATGATATATGTGCATCACTGGCGAGGCGAGCATATTTTGCCCATCACAAGTTGCCTTGAAAAGGTGGTGGTGACCTGTCTTCTTTAACCGCTGCAGTCCATTTATTTTAGGTATACCCAAAATGCTGCTAGGAAAGGGGTTCCAGAATCTTGACCCAGTAAAACTGAAGGAACAATGATATATTTCAAGTGAAGCAACTTGGAGGGGAACTTGCATGTGGTGTTCCTATGTCTGCTGCCCTTGCCTTTCTAGATGGCAATGTTTGTGGGTTTGGAAGGTGGTGTCTAAGAAGCCTTGATGAATCTCTACAGTATATTTTGTAGATGGCACACACTGCTGCTACTGGTTACTGGTGGTGGAGGGACTGAATATGGTGCTGTTCAAATAAGCTGTTTTTTCCTGGATAGTGCCAAGCTGCACTCATCCAAACAAGTGGGGTAAATTCCATCACACGCCTGATTTGTCGATGTTGGGCAAGCCTTGGGGAGTCAGGATGTGAGTTACTTGGTATAGGATTCCTAGCCTCTGACCTATTCTTGTCCGCAGAGTGCAAGTCCTGTTCAGCTTCTGGTCAATGGTAATCCCTAGAGTGTTGGTAATGGGGGAATGTCAAGGGACAATAGTCTTTCTTGGCGAAGATGGTCATTGCCCGGTACGTGTGGTGCAAATGTTACTCGCCATCATTCAGCCCAACCAGGATACTCTCCAAATCTTGTTATGTTTCTACATAGACTGCTTCAGTACATGAAGAGTCATAAATAGTGCTGAACAATGCTCTGATAATTGTACATTGTCGCTTCTGACCTTATGAAGAAGAGAAGGTCATTGATGAAGCAGCTGAAGGTGATCGGGCTCAGCAAACAAAAAGGTACTATATAATTGCAAGCTGTTATCTTGACTTCAGGATCTTAGGTAAAGGTCTGCCTAAAACCAGTTGAAATTTACCTTAAAAATGTTGTTCATTTGCTTGTGTTCATAACTGCTAAGAATGGTGATCAAATTCTATAAAGAAATTTGGAATTTTTAATGCATTGTTCCTAAATATAGCAAATTCATCTTGCTTCTGACTCATGATTAATATACAACAGTCAATAGTTTGTGTCCATCTAGGAAATAGCATTAGGACAAAAGATTAAAATAAATATTTTCTCAAATAACTTGTATTAAAAATGCAGCCCCTTGAAAGCAGAAACAAATTCCACCAACAGCAAAATTTATTACCAACTAAAGCAAGAAAATTACATAAGAAAAACATTATTGCTACATTAACTGAAGATGCCCAGTAACTGGAGAATTTATTGGAGAGAGGGGCACACCATTCTCTGCTTTGTTTATGGAATGAACTATTAAATCATCATCAACAAAGGTCAAGTAATTTTACAGTTGAGTATATCAACAACTTTTATTTATATAATACCAACATGGGAGGAAAAAAAATCTCATGACATTTCAGGGACAACTATACCACAAAAAGAGGTGAATGCTCAGAGAAAAATCAACACTAAGCCAAAAAACACTCTTGATTACGACATCTGGAAAATAGCTGAAAGAAGTGGCCTTTACAGAGGGCCTTACAAAAAAATATGAGAGGCAAACATATTTCCAAGCTTAAGACTGGATTGTTGAACACAGCATTGAGGTTGAGTCAAAGCAGCCACAGATGCAAAACAGAGCAGGTTTGGAGGATCACTAAGTACTTGGAGAATTATCAGATGAGGGTAGGTTATAGATATGAGAAATGGCCACATAGCACGTTTAGTGACCACAGTAAGATCAAAGGCAGACTGTGAATCACAGGTGAAAAGTAACCTTCATGGTCAAATAAAATCTGGTCATTTTCTATCCAGCCGGTCAAGAAAAGTTCAAGCAATGACTGCTTCATTGCATCTTTACTGGTTCACTGATGATGTTCCCCCAGATGGATTTAACGTTTCAGTCTTAGCACTTTGAACAAAATTCACTGATCGATGGAAAATATCTCTCACTGTCAACTAAGATTGTTCTGGTCAAACTTTAATAATATTGAGTGATAACCTGCCTCCATTCACACCTGAAATGTTTTGTCATTTTAGTGATAATATCAATAAGTCAGAGAGAAAGTTTCAACAGGCAACACATTGGAATTTGTGCAAGTGAAAAATGAACAGTCTCCCTCTCATCTCTTCAGTATGAAACCAATTCTCTCGTGAAAATGAGGGAATGCTTGCAAATGCTGAAGACTGAGCTCTTCATTCAAATTAGAATCAGTGTTCACATTTTATTTTTGCTATACATTGTCCCAACATTTTTTTTTATAGAATGTACCCACAAAACCCTTCACTTACCTTTACAATACTTTCCAATAATACTTTTGGAACCATAATATTTAAATAAATCATAGTTCATATTGCTTATAATCCAAAATATGACCGAGTCTCTTTTTGCTTGCAAGCTTGAATGCCCAAGATAAGTAAGTCTTAAAAACCATTGAAGCAAATTCACAGAAGCAGGCAATTCAAATGAAAGAGTCCGCCATAACCCATGCTAGGTAGCATGAATCTGAAATAGACTGCAAGCAAATAATATATTCTCTGTCACACAAGTAACAGCATTGAATTCAAACAAAGCCTGCATAAAACAAAGAATTTTATTTTGTCCTAGGACGAGGTTGGCTCAATAACAGACCCAAATGTTTCCCAAATCTACAGATGATGCAACTTGAATGCCTACAGTGTGAAAACAGGCCCTTCGGTCCAACTGTCGTCCCGTTTCCCCCCTCAGTCGAAGCAAAATGCTCAGAGACACAGTATAGTTTTACCTCCTTCATCTTTAATCTGGGCCCTGGAGGGAGAGAGAACGAGCACCCATGTGTACAGAGACATGAGTTCTTAGTCTTCTCTCTCAAGCAGCAGTTTCTCAATGAATTATGTAGTGATTTCACAGGGAAAAGCATCCAGATAAGGCAACATACATTGATTGGATGACTGTTACAATCAGTGAGTGTCAATAATAATGATTAAGCCATATAATGCTACACAATGAATAATTGGCTTCACATAATGAAGGCTTTTCACCTTTTTAAACTGACCTTACGTACTGAATGCTTCTAATATTGTTAAATAACTCAACATAATGAATGATTTCCCACCTTGTTAACCCATTATCCTTGCCTCCATCACCTCATTGTTAACTGCCAATTCTTATCTGATCTGAGTCATGCTCAGCTGAACCTCTTATTTCACAAAACTCAGAACTTGCTGAGATATTTGTATTATCGATAGTCACAGGTGAGGTGCCGGAAGACTGGAGGTTGCCAAACGTGGTGCCACTATTTAAGAAGGGTGGTAAGGACAAGCCAGGAAACTATAGACAAGTGAGCCTGACGTCGGTGGTGGGCAAGTTGTTGGAGGGAATCCTGAGGGACAGGATGTACATGTATTTGGAAAGGCAATGACTGATTAGGGATAGTCAACATGGCTTTGTGCGTGGGAAATCACGTCTCTCAAACTTGATTGAGTTTTTTGAAGAAGTAACAAAGAGGATTGATGAGGACAGAGCGATAGATGTGATCTATATGGACTTCAGTAAGGCGTTCGACAAGATTCCCCATGGGAGACCGATTAGCAAGGTTAGATCTCATGGAATACAGGGAGAACTAGCCATTTGGATACAGAACTGGCTCAAAGGTAGAAGACCGAGGGTGGTAGTGGAGGGCTGTTTTTCAGACTGGAGGCCTGTGACCAGTGGAGTGGCACAAGGATTGGTGCTGGGTCCTCTACTTTTTGTCATTTACATAAATGATTTGGATGCGAGCATAAGAGGTACAGTTAGTAAGTTTGCAGATGACACCAAAATTGGAAGTGTTGTGGACAGCGAAGAGGGTTACCTCAGATTACAACAGGATCTTGACCAGATGGGCCAATTGGCTGAGAAGTTGCAGATGGAGTTTAATTCAGATAAGTGCGAGGTGCTACATTTTGGGAAAGCAAATCTTAGAAGGACGTATACACTTAACGGTAAGGTCCTAGGGTGTGTTGCTGAACAAAGAGACCTTGGACTGCAGGTTCATAGTTCCTTGAAAGTGGAGTCGCAGGTAGATAGGATAGTGAAGAAGGCGTTTGGTATGCTTTCATTTATTGGTCAGAGTATTGAATACAGGAATTGGGAGGTCATGCTGCGGCTGTACATGACATTGGTTAAGCCACTGTTGGAATATTGTGTGCAATTCTGGTCTCCTTCCTATCAGAAAGATGTTGCGAAACTTGAAAGGGTTCAGAAAAGATTTACAAGGATGTTGCCAGGGTTGGAGGATTTGAGCTGTAGGGAGAGGCTGAACAGGCTGGGGCTGTTTTCCCTGGAGCATCGGAGGCTGAGAGTTGACCTTATAGAGGTTTACAAAATTATGAGGGGCATGGATTGGGTAAATAGGCAAAGCCTTTTCCCTGGGGTGGGGGAGTCCAGAACTAGAGGGCATAGGTTTAGGGTGAGAGGGAAAAGATATAAAAGAGACCTAAGGGGCAACATTTTTAGACAGAGGGTGGTACGTATATGGAATGAGTGGTGGAGGCTGGTACAATTGCAATAGTTAAGAGGCATTTGGATGGGTATATGAATAGGAAGGGTTTGGTGAGAAATGGCCGGGTGCTGGCAGGTGGAACTAGATTGGGCTGGGATATCTGGTCGGCATGGACGAGTTGGACTGAAGGGTCTGTTTCCACGCTGTACATCTCTAGGACTCTATAACTTAACTCTTTTCCTACCTGTTTATACCCTATATACACATTCTCACAACAAGTCCACACAGACCCTCCGAAGAGTAACCCACCCAGACCCATTCCCCTATCCTATATTTTTACCCCTGACTAATGCACCAAACCGACACATCCCTGAACACTATGGGCAATTTAGCATGGCCAATTCACCTAACCTGCGCATCTTTAGAATGTGGGAGGAAACCGGAGCACCCGGAGGAAACCCACAAAGACATGGGGAGAATGTGCAAACTCCACATAGACAGTCGCCCGAGGCTGGAATCGAACCCAGGTCCATGGCGCTGGGAAGCAGCAGTGCTAAGCACTAAGCCACCGTGCCGCTTGATTAAAAATGGAAAACCAAAAATGAAATTAAATTCAGAACTTGTCACTAATTATATCCATCAATTTTGTGCCAATTCTAAATAGGTAATCAAAATAGACAAGAGTGAAAAATCTACTTTAATTCACTGTGGAGATGTGGGTTTTGCTGGCTGGCTGATCATTGCTCTTTAGATAGTGGCGAGCTGCCTTCCTGAGCTGCAGCAGTCCATTTGATGGAGGCATATCACAGTGCTGTTAGGGAAGGAGCTCCAGGATCTTGACCCAGAGATACAGAGAACGAAAAGTCAGGGTAATAAATGGCTTGGAGAGGAACTTGCCATGTATCTGGTGCTCTTGTCTTTAGAGATCACAGTGCTCACAGGTTTGGACGTTGCTGTTTACGGAGGCTTAGTGAATTTCCAAAGTGCATCTTGTAGACGGTTCACAATGTTGCTACTGAGCACTGATGATGGCAGGAATAAATATTTGAATAAACTTCCAGTCCCCTTGACTTGTCCGGACTTGTCCGACCTGCCTAGCTCCTTTTCCACATATCCACTCCACCCTCTCCTCCCTGACCTATCACCTTCATCTCCTCCCCCACTCACCCATTGTACTCTATGCTACTCTCTCCCCACCCCCACCCTCCCCTAGCTTATCTCTCCACGCTTCAGGCTCTCTGCCTTTATTCCTGATGAAGGGCTTTTGCCCGAAACGTCGATTTTGCTGAAGCTCATCGGATGCTGCCTGAACTGCTGTGCTCTTCCAGCACCATTGATCCAGAATCTGGTTTCCAGCATCTGCGGTCATTGTTTTTACCTAATTAAGCATGTGGACCTGACCACCGTGCCCTTTCTAGTTACATAAGTAGAAACAGCTTAACTTGACATTACAGTAGAAATCCAAAATTGCAACACTTATCGCTCTCGATCTGTTTGCACTTTACTGAAATTAAGTGTGTACAGTGCTTAAATTTCCAAACTATAATTAAATCCCCTGTTTTCCTTTGAAAAGGTATTTTATAACACTATTGAATAGCAGATTGTTTATGGTTTCAGAGATTTTAAAAATTGCATTTAGGAGAACCATACTAATATATCTAAAAACACATTACATCAGCATAGGAACTCAGACAGTCTTGTACCAGACAGTGAAACAGAAAAAGAAAAGTGATAGCAGTGATGAAGAATTCGGTGGATGCTCCACATGAACATGATGTTACGGTTTCCGTTTGCAAATTAATTTCTTTTATAAAGTATTGTTTACAATGTTTGCAAACATAACAGACCAGCTAATACTATTTCTGATGTCGTTAATTATTGGTCAGGACATGAAGCAAATCCCCGATCATCTTTGAAAAATGCCTTGTGATCTTTTACTTCCAGATATGATTTGATCAACACTGTTAGCAATGGTAAATAAATTGTGGTGAATATAGTTGAAGATTATGCAAAAGCCCACAAGCCATATAATAAGCATTGAAAGAATAATGGCCATAATTCAGTGTCTTCCTTGACATTGTCACAATTCATCTGCAAGTTGTATCCTAGTCACAAACAATGTTGATTCAAAACAATTAAATGTCTTACAGGAATGTAATTACTTTAGTCTTTAAACAACAGATCATAAATACCAAGTTTAATTCAAAACTCTTCATTTGGTGAGCATTAATTTGTAATTTTTTCAATTATAATTTTTAAAAGTTAGGTGTTATAGAGTAGATGAAAGAAGCCTGACCAGAATTGAATGCAGAATTCCAAAAATGACCTAACCAACATCCTGTACAGTTGCAACATGACAACCAGTAATCAAAAAAGGAAGAGAAATTACCTGGAAAGTCTCACACAAGTTCACAGTATGCATTATTCAGAGAACCACTTTTTGGCTTACAAAACAATTCTGTCCATTATGAACAGAGCTGAAGAGGAATAATACAATTTATCCAAAACTTTTAAAAAATACTGAAGCCTGCATATTCAAATAATGATTTTTGTCTGAGTAAATACTGGCAAAAAGTTATGACATTCATTAAATTTCCATCTCCTGAATGATAAATAATAATTGAAGATAGGAGGTGATACAAGATGATGTAATTTGTACATTTTATTGCTTATTTTAGAATTTATATTCTGAACTAGTGGTATATGGATTTTGGTCTGTGTATGAGGAGGTCTAGTGATTAACCTGTAAGTATTTTTGGAACCATAATTTTTTTTTAAAATGAATATGAGGGAGATGATGGTGGAAATTGTTTGCATTGGAAGTGTTTTATAAGCAGACAGCATAAATATTGAAGAGCATTAGAATATTAAAGGCTTTGGGAGTGATAATTGACAGAAGTTTGCCCACAGTATTGCAGATGTCAGAACTCTGAAATAAAAGCAGAAGATTGGGGGTAGATGTTCACAGGTAAAGGGGTAGCTGGAAAATGGGAAGACTTCAAAAATGAGATAATGAGAGTCCAGAGACAGTATATTCCTATTAGGGTAAAAGGAAACACTGGTAGGTGTAGGGAAAGCTGGATGACTAATCAGGTTGATGAGAAATTGAGGTATTGGTTAAGACAAAGAAGCAAGAATATATCTGGTATAGACAGTAGAGATCAAATGAATTCTTAGAAGTGTATAAAGGCAGTAGGAGTATACATAAGAGGGAAATCAGGAGGGCAAAAAGAGGACATGAGATAGCTTTGGCAAAGAGAGTTAAGGAGAATCCAAAGGGTTTTTATAAATACATTAAGGACAAAAGGGTAACTAGGGAGCAAATAGTGCCCCTCTAAGATCAGCAAGGCAGCCCATGTGTGGAGCTGCAGGAGATGGGGAGATACCAAACAATTATTTTGCATCAGTGTTTACCGTGGAGAAGGACGTGAAAGATATAGAATTTGGGGAAATAGATGGTGACATCTTGAAAAATGTACACATTACAAAGGAGGTGGTGCTGGATGTCCTGAAACGCATAAAAGTGGATAAATTCCCAGAGCCTGATCAGGTGGGAAGAATTCTGTGGGAAGCTAGAGAAATGATTGCTGGGCCCCTTGCTGAGATATTTGTATCATTGATAATCACAGGTGAGGTCCCAGAAGACTGGAGATTGGCTAATGTGGTGCCACTATTTAAGAAAGGTAGTAAGGAAAAGCCAAGGAATTATAGACCAGTGAGCCTGACATTGGTGGTGGGCAAGGTGCTGGAGGGAATCCTGAGGGACAGGATTTACATGTATTTGGAAAGGCAAGGACTGATTAGGTACACTTTCCTCATTCCTGAAGAAGGGCTTCTGCCCGAAACGTCGATTCTCCTGTTCCTTGGATGCTGCCTGACCTGCTGCGCTTTTCCAGCAACACATTTTCAGCACTGATTAGGTATAGTCAACATAGCTTTGTGTTTGGGAAATCAGGTCTCACAAACTTGGTTGAGTTTTTTGAAGAAGTAACAAAGAGGATTGATGAGGGCAGAGTGGTAGATGTGATCTACCACTCAGTGAGGCATTCGACAAGGTTCTTCATGGGAGTCTGGTTAGCAAGGTTAGATCTCATGGAATACAGGGAGAACTAGCCTTTTGGATACAGAACTGGCTCAAAGGTAGAAGAAAGCGGATGGTGATGGAGGGTTTTATTTCAGACTGGAGGCCTGTGACCAGTGGTGTATCACAAGGATAAATGCCGGGTCCACTACTTTTCGTCATTTACATAAACGATTTGGATGTGAACATCGGAGATAAAGTTAGTAAGTTGGCAGATGACACCAAAATTAGAACTTCAGTAAGACGTTCAACAAGGTTCCCCATGGGAGACTGGTTGGCAAGGTTAGATCTCATGGAATACAGGGAGTACTAGCCATTTGGATACAGAGCTGGCTCAAAGGTAGAAGGCAGAGGGTGGTGGAGGGTTGCTTTTCAGACTGGAGGCCTGTGACCAGTGGTGTGCCACAAGGATCACTGCTGGGTCCACTACTGTTCATCATTTATATAAATGATTTGGATGTGAACAAAGGAGGTATAGTTAGTAAGTTTGCAGAGGATACTAAAATTGGAGGTGTGGTGGACACGGAAGAAGGTTACCTCAGAGTACAATGGGATCTTGATCAGATGGGCTAAGAGGCTGGGGAGTGGCAGATAGAGTTTAATTTAGATAAATGTGAGGTACTGTATTTTGGAAAAGCAAATCAGACCAGGACATATACACTTAATGGTAAGGTCCTGGGGAGTGTTGCTGAACATAGAAAACTTAAGAGTGCAGGAAGATAGGATAGTGAATAGGTGTTTGGTATGCTTTCCTTTATTGGTCAGAGCGTTGGGAGGTCATGTTGTGGCTGTACAGGACATTGGTTAGGCCACTTTTGGAATACTGCATGTAATTCTGGTTTCTGAAGGATATTGTGAAACTTGAAATGGTTCAGAAATGATTTAGAAGGATGTTGCCAGGGTTGGAGGATTTGAGCTATAGGGAGAGGATGAATAAGCTGGGGCTGTTTCCCCTGGAGCATCGGAGGTTGAGGGGTGATCTTATAGAGGTTTATAAAATCATGAAGGGCATGGATAGGATAAATAGACAAGGTTTATTCCCTGGGGTATGGGAGTCCAGAATTGGAGGGCATAGGTGAGACGGGATAGATGTAAAAGGGACCTAAGGGGCAACGCTTTCACACAGAAGATGCTAAGTGTATGGAATGAGCTGCCAAAGGATGTGGTGGAGGCTAGTGCAATTACCGCATTTAAAAGCCATCTGGATGGGTATATGGACCAAAGTGTTGGCAAATGGGACTAGATTAGTTTAGGATATCTGGTCAGCGTGGACGAGTTGACCGAAGGGTCTGTTTCCATGCTATACACCTCTATGATTCTATGTTGGAAACTCAGCAGGTTTGGCAGCATCTATGGAAAGTGAAACATGAAAGGCCGCAAACCTGAAATGTTAACTCTCTTTTGTCACTGATGCTGCCAGACTGCTCAGTGTCTCCAGAGAACTGCCCTGGACAGTTCAGAAGAGTAGACCAACACATATTAGAGTTACAAAAATAGTTTCACAGGTTTGAAAAAGCAGCTGCACCCCAATGTCTCTAAACTCTAAAGTCAAAATACTTTCAAAATAGAAAATAAAACCATGTTATCTTAGTACTTACCTATCCAGAAATATGTCTGGTAGGGGTGGGTAAGTTTGCATGTCAGGCACACGTTCATGAACTACTACCATGACAATCGATGTAAACCCAAAGACTATGAATACATAAACAGAACTCAGAGCTGTCTTCCAAAACTCAGGGTCAAGTCTTCGTGTTTGATATTTGAAGTATTTGCCATTCTGATATTGTTCAACCCTTAAGTCTCCACCAGAAACACTAGTGTCCCTGGAATGATCCACACCATTACACTGACAGTCTCTGCTTTGTGATGAATTACTAGCATGTGCAACAGTGCCAGAAAGGCATTCATCGCTGGCATAGCCCATCTCTATCAAAATGTCTTTGTGCTGCTTTTGTAGCTTCCGAATAGATAACATAAGCCTTTTAATATCACCCAACACTTTTAGTTCTAAAGGTGGGCAACGTAAATCATATTCAGTTAAAGTTAACAAGGCAATACCATCTAGTCTGTGCTTATTACAAAGAAGATCAACATATTCACTGAAGCCTTCATCCTTTAGCCACTTGGCCACGTGTTTGCTGGTCCAGCGCCTGATATTAAATTGGCTTCCCATCATATTTCAACTGCAAAATAAAAACACAGAAAAAGTCATATCACTGGGTGAAACTACATATTTTTGTTTTGGCACAATATCAGGTCCTGTATAAAACATTTTACTGTTGTACTGGAGAACATTTCTATGAATGAAGTATACTCACTTTATTTGGGCATTTCAATGCAAGATATTTCCTGCCCCAAAATTCTACACCACTCAAAGTCAGAAAACCCTATAACAAACCAAAAAAAAACTGTAGATACCATTCTTTGGATCAAGAAACAAGTAAATATAAAGGGTCTGTAAGTCAGTTTTTTCTTGTATGGATTTTGATGCAGGCTTCAAGCCCACCAATTCAGATGTTCCTCAAAGCAAAATCCAAACAGAAATTCATTAACATTCAGAAATGTTTTTAAACCAAGTCCAAAGTTTCATTGGAATTAGTGAAACCATTCCTATTACAGAAAAATACTAGATGGAGTTAACAATACACAACTGAGTTTCAATGAACATTTTACATAGAGCCATAGAATGATAGAGCTGTACAGCATGGAAACAGTCCCTCAGTCCAACGCATCCATGCTGACCAGATATCCTAAATTAATCTAGTCCCATTTGCCAGCATTTGGTCCTGATCCTTCTAAGCTCTTCCTATTCATATCTGGCAACTCATTCCGTACACGCACCAGCTGCCCCTTAGGTCCCTTTTAAATCTTTCCCGTCTCACCTTAAACCTATGCCCTCTACTTTTAGACTCCTCTAATCTTGGGCAAAGACCTGGCCATTCATCCTATCCATGCCGCTCATGATTTTATAAACCTCTAATAAGGTGTCACCCCTCAGTCTCTGACACTCCAGGCAAAATAGCCCTGGACTATTCTGCCTCTCCCAATAGCTCAAATCCTCCAACCCTGGCAACATCTTTGTAAATCTTTTCTGAACCCTTTCAAGTTTCAAAAAAAAACCTTCCTATATTAGGGAGACCAGGATTCCAAAAAAGGCCTAACCAACCTTCCATCCCCGATACTCAATGCACTGACCAATCAAGGCAAATGTACGATGTTTACTGTGACTCCACTTTCAAGGAACTATGAACCTGCACCCCAAGGTTGAAATTTACTTTTGGACATAATCGTTTTTTGTTAGGAACATAATTGAGCTGAAAGTGGTTAACCATGCACAAAAATATCCCAAGAGACCAAATGATTAAGCTTGTCAAAGGTTAATGGTAAACTTCCACATCTGAGTACATTGCACAAGAGTGTCAACCTCTTGGATTGTTGTTTCTGCTCTTTGTGACTCACACTTTCAGCCCAACCCTGCATGATAAACAAGCCCTGGATACAAAATATACAAGAAGTATTTCAAATATTGTTACTAATGCTGAATAAGTGCCTTAAAATTTTCATTTCAATCTTGGTGTTATCCTGTCACCACAGGAGATGTAAAAGAGCATGAGAAGAGCTCATCAAACAGTTAAATGTGCTCCAGGACATTCAGGAGACAATTTAAAGCAGGGAAGGAAGCCAAATCAGTCACATCAAATTGCAACAAATATCCTTCCACAAGTAACAGAAGGTGCTGGGATCATCAATATAATACTATTAACAGGGTTAAAAATAATTCTTTACCTTTATGTGCGCTTTTAGGTTCAATACTACATTTGATTTATTCCACAGGCATCCAATATATCCAACTTGAGAGATAATTAAATCTCCACTTTTCAAAAACAGTGCAAAAGGTGTACATGCTGGAGTTTGGAATGGGGTGATCTCACGAAAGATAGAAGATTCTTAAGGGAGGCTTGACAGGGTCTTGACCTCACCAAACCATCATCTCCCAGACAGTGCACAACCTCATCATTTCAGGCGATCTCTCTCCCACAGCCTCCAACCTCATAGTGAGGGAACCCCACACCACCAGATTCTACCTCCTACCCAAACTTCACAAACCTGACTGCCCCAGCTGACTGATCATCTCGACCTGCTCCTGTCCCACCGAACTCATCTCCACATACCTTGATACAGTCCTATTCCAGGTCCAAGAACACCCCACCTACATTCAGGACAACATCCAAATCCTCCATCTCTTCCATTTTGATTCTCTGGCCCCCAATGCCTCACCTTCACCTTGGACATCCAGTCCCTATACACATTTATCTGCCATAACGAAGGCCTCCAAGCCTTCTGTTTCTTTCTTTCCTGTTGTCCCCACCAGTACCCTTCCAGTGACATTCTCATTCATGGGCTGAACGGGTCCTCACCATTGATAATTTCTTCTTTGAATCCTCCCACTTATTCCAGACCAAAGGGGTAGCCCATGGGCACATGCATGGGCCCCAGCTATGCCTGTCTCTTCAGGTACATGGAACAGTCCAGCTTCCACAGCTACACCGGCACTATTCCCCACCTTTGCCTCTGCTACACTGATTATTGTATCAGCGCCACCTCATGCTCCCACGAGGAGTTTGAACAGCTCATAAACTTCACCAACACGTTCCACCCCAACCTTAAGTTCACCTGGACCACCTCAGACACCTCCCTCCCCTTTCCCAGACCTCTCCATCTCCAATAACGGTGACTGACTCAACACTGACATCTACTACAAACCCACTGACTCCCACAACTACCTCCTCCCATCCTACCTCCTGTAAAAACACTATTCCTCCTTCCCCCTGCCTCCGCCACATCTGCTCCCAGGAGGACCAATCCCATCACAGAACATACCAGATGGCCTCCTTCTTCAAAAACTGCACTTTTCCCTCCCATGTGGTCGATGATGCCCTCCAGCGCATCTTGTCCACTTCTCGCACCTCCACCCTCCGACCCCATCCCTCCAACTACAACAAAGGCAGAATCACCCTGGCCCTCACCTTCTATGCACCAACCTCAGGATACATCGCATCACCCTCCGCAGTTTCCGTTACCTACAAACAGCAGCCACCACCAGGGATATATTTCCCTCCCCACTCCTATCCGCATTCCGTAAAGACTATTCCCTCCTCGACTCTCTTGTCAGGTCCACACCCCCCAGCAGTTCACCCACCCCTCCCAGCACCTTCTTCTGCCATTGCAAGAATTGCAAAACCTGCACCCACACCTCCCTGCTTACGTCCGTCCAAAAGAAGCCTTTCACATCCGTCAGAGATTTACCTGCACTTCTGCACAAGTCATTTACTGTATCCGTTGCTCCCGAGGTGATCTCCTCTACACTGGGGAGACAGGATGCCTACTTGCACAACACTTCAAAGAACATCTCCGGGATACATGCATGAAACAACCCCACCACCCCGTGGTCAAGCATTAACTCCGTCTCCCACTCCCCCAAGGATATGCAGGTCCTGGGCCTCCTCCATCACCAAACCCTTACCACCTGACCCCTGGAGGAAGAACCCCTCATCTTTCACCTTGGCACCTTCCAACCACATGGGATCAATGTGGATTTCACTAGTTTCCTCATTTCCCCTCCACCCCACACCACCTTATCCCAGATCCAAACTTCCAACTCTGCGCCGCCCTCTTGACCTGTCCTACTTGTCCATCTTCCTTCCCACCTTTCCACTCCACCTTCATCTACCTATCGCAATCTCAGCTACCATTCTCCCCCCCCCCCTCCCCAACAACACCCGCAGCCCCAGCCGCATCCCCCCCACCCCCTCACATTTTTCTCTCAATCCCCTTGGGCCTTCTCCAATCCCCGAAACATTGATTCTCCTGCTCCTCGGCTGCTGCCTGACCTGCTGTGCTTTTCCAGCACCACACTCTCGACTCAGATCTCCAGAATCTGCAATCCTCACTTCCTCCTAGTCGATTAGCAATGTGTCCATCTACCTCCGAAGCACTTTTTCTACATCATGGGGACTAGATAAATACAAATTATTGTTCCTAAGAATCATTAATTTAACCAACACAAACAGAATAAATTTCGCACAATTACAACAAACATGTTCAACACAACACAGCATAAGCTAATGCACTACAGCCCTAGTGGAATACAGAAAATATAGTGCTGTGGTAATATTTTTAGCTTATATAATCAGTAGTTAAATTGAACTAATTATCCTCTTCAAGTTTACGTTTTTACCTCCCAAATAATCAAATTGCCACATGAAAATATGTTAAATTCGTGCTGCAATACATGGTCCCAACCTCTCTTGTCTCATGATTTACTGTTTCTGGGATCCAAGTAATGTAATCAGGACTTTTTAACCTGATTTTAGCAATGTACTCTGAACGTCCTTGAAGGTGAGGATAGTGTATTTGTAGCTATCATAATTATCAAACATAATCGGTCGGTCAACCTTGCCATGAGCACAGTCTAACTATTCTGCAGGAATCTAACTTTGACAAAATTCTTCTGAACTAATATTAATTGAAAATTCAACTGAAACTCAAAACCATAAGGCTCTCCTTCACAATAGTTGTTTTGATATGTAATCCATGGTTGATACCCTTTGGCAATAAAACAACATCCAACAAAGCAATAGATTTACAGTCACTGTGATTCTTAATCTTCCGTGACATATAATGTCTTCTTTTATAACAATAACCAAGTCTCAGGGAAGCAAGTATGTTGCCTTCCCCTTCATCTACTCAGAGTAGAGACATTCTGTGTAAACAAGCTACAGAATGTGTTGTGTATGTGCAAACCAGCTGTGTCACATCATTTTCAAATAGCATATTTGCAAGTTGATTTCATGGTACTACATCATGACAATATTACAGGGAGTCAAATGGTTGCCAATACAATTTACAGAAGAACTGCAGACTTGCAGCAGTGGTGAATTTCAGTCTAAAAGTAAAAAGAGACTTACATCCTCAATCTTAAATCTGCCCAGTGTACTTTCTGCTGGTTGCACAAGACAAGCAAACCAGCAGTCAGCAGCACAAGGGCAAGATAAAAGCAGCTTAATGTTTCAACATCTCAACAAAAATGTTCTACTGATTTGCAGATGATGATGCAAGCCTTTAATTTCATTGCTTGAATGGCCAATCAATAACAAATGACATGAATAAACTGCGAAGATGTTAAGGTACATGACAGAATTTTCACTGCAGGAAATTTACTTTCATTTTGAGAACCAATTTACATTATGTTCTCTATTAACAGTCAAGCAATTGCAAGCAGTAAGAGAATGACCTCTCCTCATGGCTTTAAATGTTCGAAGTGAGCTTATACAGCATTCACTACTTTGCTTTTGGAATGTACTCATCTCCTGTACAAAAAAGTTCTGTATTTCTTTCGAACATTTTGGCCTCAATAGTATTTACTCAGCAAGCACTTTATAAAGTGCAAGCAAAAGTGAGGACTGCAGATGCTGGAAACCAGAGTGGTGCTGGAAAAGCACAGCAGGTCAGGCAGCATCCGAGGAGCCGGAAAATCGACGTTTCAGGCAAAAGCCCTTCATCAGGAATGGATGAAGGGCTTTTGCCCGAAATGTCGATTTTCCTGCTCCTCGGATGCTGCCTGACCTTCTGTGCTTTTCCAGCACCACTCTGATCTAAATTTTATAAAGTGCAATCAGAAAAAACTGGGTATCGAGACAACAAGGATATATTATAAGGGGTGACCAAACACTTGGAATATGAGGGAACACAGAGAGGAGGAATAAGCAAATCCAAACATAAATCCTGAAGTGACTCCAGAGGTAACATCCCAGGGAAGGAAGAGACTTGTTGCTTGTGACAATGGTCTCACTTTACAAAGGTTATTTTTGACTTTTTTTTTGGAGAGAGGTTTGCAAGGTAGAGGTGCCAAAGAGTCTAGGTTTTAAGAGATCTTTGTATTTTTTTAAACAGTTTAACAATGGAAGTTCTCCCAGTTCAGGCTTTCTAGTTTTTTTGTTTAGCTGCAGCAATTACAAGATGTGCGAGCCCAGAAGAGTTGCAAGCTTCAGTAAAGAATTACACTGACATTCTCTGAAATCTCTCTCTGGATGTTGCTCCCTCCTGCATGTAAGAACCTGTGTTTCAATTTACTTTTTTGCCAAGGGGTGTGTTTATGGGATCGTGATTTGGAGATGCCGGTGTTGGACTAGGGTGTCCAAAGTTAAAAATCACAATACACCAGGTTATAGTCCAACAGGTTTAATTGGAAGCACTAGCTTTCAGAGTGCTGCTCCTTTATCAGGTGGTTGTTCAACATGGTGTTGTGTGATTTTTAACTATGTTTATGGGATGCTGTTGTATTGGAACAGTTAATTAGTAATAGTTACTGTATTGCAACAATTAATTTTTCCAATAGTTAAGTTACTCTAAATTCCATTTTCCTTTGTTTGTGTTTCAACTGTAGCGTTTAAACAAATTTTGTTTTGCTTAAAGTCGTGCGGTTTGACCAGCTGCATCACACCTGGAATACCCACTTCACACGTGCCTTTAAAATAAGAAAAAATTAGGGCTCGGCTACCTTCGTGAAATTTTTGAGGGGAGTCTGGTCTGATCCATAACATGCTTGAATAGGCAAAGTTGGAACAGAACTGCACTCGAAGAGCATGGAAGAAATCGCCAATATACAAGACTATAGTGGAGGTCATTGGAAGCTTTGATTCAGAACTTTGCAGTTTTGTAACAGGAACAATAAAACTGGTTGAAAAGTTTCATTTATGATTCATCTACCAACCCAATTGTTGCTCAAGTAAAAGCTCTTTTACTCCAGCTAGCGTCCCATGACTCAAAACCTACTTTTCCCAGAATAATTTTTGAGCTACATATTTAACTTTTTACTCTTACTTAACCTCGGCCAATTCATTCATGGCCCAAGTAGTAATTCAGAGATTGTTACTTTTAAGGTTCTGCTTTTTAATTTATCCCTAGCTGCTCAGACTCCCTCAGCAGAGCCTCTTGCTTAGTCTTACCTTGCTTGCACCCACATGGTTCACATCAACTGTAATGTTCCACTCCTTCTCCAAGGATCTCACCACCCTGAGATGTCCTTTACCTCGTCACAGGCAGGCACAAAGCCTTCTGGACTTGTGAGCTCCGATGAAGAAGAAAAAGTGACGATTGCCTTAACTATATCTGTTCCCTACTACTACATTCCTTTCTGCTCCCTCCATCTCAATGAATGGGGGTGGGCAGAGTGAGCTATGATCAGCTTACTCTTCCTTAGTGCAGTCCCTGCTCTTCCATACAAAAGCTGGAAGTAGTTTGAATTCTGCTGGACAATTGCAAAGGGTGAGTCTCTTCCATTGCTACCTTCTGCAACTCCATATCTTACTATCTCACCCTCATATCCATGAACTCAGATCAGATCTGAAATACCTAGCCCAAGGGGTAAAGTGCCTTCTTGAATGGAGTGTCCAGATAATTTGCTCCCTACCCGACGCATTGCAGAGTCTAAAGATTATTCAGGCTCGTTAATACTGAGTTGAAGTTCCTCAAGCTGCAGGCTTACTGTTGATAAAATGGCTGTGGAATATACTCGTATTCATCAGTTTCCTTGCACTACAGCTGCAACAAATCACCTGTACTGGTATCTCTAGTTAGATAGCACTGAACTAATTTGATTTTAAGCTTAGAATACCACTTAACAGTTATTTGTAATCGTGTTTTGAGAAGTTCAGATTGAGGTTCTGGATGAAGGTTTGCTTGCTCAGCTGGAAGGTTCATTTTCAGATGTTTCGTCACCATACTAGGTAACAGTATCAGTGAGCCTCCAGATGAAGCACTGGTGGCATGGCCCGCTTTCTACTTATGTGTTTAGGTTTTCTTGGGTTGGTGATGTCATTTCCTGTGGTAATGTCATTTTCTGTTCTTTTTCTCAGGGGATGGTAAATGGAATCCAAGTCAATGCGTTTGTTGATAGGGTTCTGGTTGGAATGCCATGCTTCTAGGAATTCTCGTGCGTGTCTCTGTTTGGCTTGTCCTAGGATGGATGTGTTGTCCCAGTTGAAGTGGTGTCCTTCCTCATCTGTATGCAAGGATACTAGTGAGAGTGGACCATGTGGATAGGATAAGTAGACGAACTCTTTTCCTTGGGGCTGGGGAGTCCAGAAATTAGAGGACATAGTTTTAGAATGAGAGGGGAAAGATATAAAACGGTCCTAAGGGGCAACTTTTTCACACAGAGGGTGGTATGTGCAAGAATGAGCTACCAGAGGAAGTAGTGGAGGCTGGTACAATTACAACATTTAAAAGGCATTTGGATGGGTATGTGAATAGGAAAGATTTGGAGGGATATGGGCCGGGTGCTGGCAGGTGGGACTAGATTGGGTTGGGATATCTGGTCAGCATGGACGGGTTGGACCGAAGGGTCCGTTTCCATGCTGTACATCTCTATGACTCTATGTCTTTTTGTGGCTAGTTTATGTTCATGTATCCTGGTGGTTAGTTTACTGCCTGTTTTGCACCAACATTAAGCAGGAAAAAGAAAGGAAACACACTCTATGCACAAGAAAGGGATGTGCTAGAAAGACAAAAAAAAGAGAAAAACATTATTATCCTACCTGCAGACAAAGGACACTTGACAGTTATTTTAAGTCAAAGAGACTACATTGAGAAAGCGAACACACTACTTGCAGATACCAAACTTAACAATAAGTGGCAACAGACCCGACCCCACAACTAGAGAACCGAATCACTGTCCTACTCAAAAAACTTCAGAAATCTGGAAAAATAAATACGACTGACTTCCAAAAAAATGAAACCAAATGGATCCAACACACTGTGCTTCTCTGGATTACCCAAGATTCACAAACTAGGAGCCCCCCTCAGAGCCATAGTCTCACTACCTGGAACACCAAATTATGGATTGGCCAAGGAGCTACACTACAGACTAAAACACTTGGTAGTAGACTCACGCCACTCCATCCACTCGACCCAAGAATTCCTGAAGGCCATCAAGGACACCAAGATAGAAGAGGATGAAATAATGGTCTCCTTTGACATAACAGCCCTGTTCACATCCATCAACATTAACCTGGCCAAGGAAACACTGTCTACACTATTAGAAGAACCAAAGACACATCCACCAAACGCCACCAACTTCATCAGCAAGGACAATGTCATCAAGCTCGTGGACCTATGTCTTACCACCCACTTCACCTTCAACAACAAAAGCTACAGACAAACCAATGGAACACACATGGGATCTCAGATATCAGATTTCATAGCAGAGGCAGTAATGCATAGACATGAACAGACAGCTCTGCCAACCATCCAACCCAAACTTTGAGTCCGCTATGTGGATGACACCTTTGTCATCACTAAACAAAACAAGTTAGAGGAAACCTTCAATAATACCCTTATTGGCATAAAATTCACTAAAGAGGAGGAAAACAACAAAAACTGCCATTTCTAGATGCCATAGCAGAGCGAACAGCCTATGGGGAACTTCAAACCTGCATCTACAGAAAAACACATACGAACTAAATACTGAACTACAGAAGCAATCATCCCAATACTCACAAACAAAGCTGCATTAGAACATTATTTCAACGAGGCACAACACACTGCAGCACAGAGGAACTATGTAGAACAAAGTCAACCATATAGTGTATTCAAAAAGAACGGGTATCCAATGAACACAGTCCACCAATTTCTCAGCAACAAATCCCAAAGAGCAGACAAAACAGGTTCAAAAACCCTAGCCACTCTCCCCTACATCAAAGCCATCTCAAAAATGACGGCCAGACTACTCAGACCTCTTGGCATCATGGTAGCCCACAAACCTACCAACACACTAAAACGGCAGCTAATGAACTTGAAAGACCCTATACAGACACAAGCAAAACTTATGTCATTTACAAAATACCTTGCAAGAACTGTAACAAACAGTACATTGGACAAACAGGCAGAAAACGAACCACCAGGATACATGAACATCAACTAGCCACAAAAAGACATGACCCACCCTCATAGTATCCTTACATACAGATGAGGAAGGACACCACTTCGACTGGGACAACACATCCATCAAACAAGCCAAACAGAGACACGCACGAGAATTCCTAGAAGCATTGCATTCTAACTGGAACTCTTACAACAAACAAATTGACTTGGATACCATTTACTACCCCCTGAGAAAAAGAACAGGAAATGACATTACCACAGGAAATGACGTCACCAACCCAAGGAAACCTAAATACATAAATAGAAAGTGGGCCATGCCACCAGTGCTTCATCTGGAAGCTCACTGATGATGTTACCTAGTATGATGATGAAACGTCTGAAAATGAACCTTGCAGCTCAGCGAGCAAACCTTCATCCAGTTATTCGTAATTTTATTGTTAAGTACAACTAGTTATGCTATAAATTTAATAAATTACCTATACCTCCCTAGTTTGGAAGGTAAAATTTAAAACTCACCAGTCACCCAGCTGCACACCAAAATCATCCGCCTTTGCTTCAGCTTTCAGTCTCAATCTCTCTGGCTCCCTCTTTTAGGCAACAAATCCCCTGACTTTTCAAATTTCTGGACTTAAGCGATCATTCTCACAGCACTCAGTCCAATGGCATTTTTCTGTGACTTATTCTGGTTCTTGATGCTTCTGCCATTGGAATAGTTTTCCTCTATCTATTTTGTACAGATCCTTCAGGGTTTGAACCTCCACCACATCTCTTCTCACTTACTATTGTCCAGAACAATACTCCAGCTACACAACTGAACACCCTCATCAGAAAAGAGGACAAAGGAAAACAGGTGAGAAACTGGAGAAAGACAAAGGCTTAAGGAAATTCCTTGAAGTTGGTTGATACATTGGGCAAGGAATAACAGAGCTACAGTGGAGGAAATGAACAGATAATCTTGATAATCAAAAAAATGCACATGAGCTCTTTGCATACGAGGGTGCGCAAGAAGTATAAATTTGACAGACAGATAAAGAAAAGTTAGAGACTATCCTTACTCTTCATGATGATCCTAGAATACTGATCGATTTGGCCAATGCATGAATATGCCTACTGCAGCCAAAATCAACATTCATGAACTACAAACACTGTGTTCACAACACTAAACCATCAGAATTCCACAAGTAGTTGGGAAGGGTGTCAGTTTTTATTGTGGAGAAAGGAATAGAGACTAAAGAACTCAAGGAAATAAATATTGATGTTTTGAAAACAATTCACAATACAAAAAAGAGGAAGTGCTGACGGTCGTAGAAAATATAAAGGTGGATAAATCTCTGAGACCTGATCTAACGTATCCCAGGACATTGTGGGAAGTCATGGAGGAAATTGCGGGGCCCCTTGCAGAAATATTTGTACCATCTATAACTACGGATAAGGTGCCAGATGACTGGAGAGTGGCTAATGTTGTGCCTTTGTTTAAGAAGTGGTGTAAGGAGTAGCCTGGAGACAGAGTCTGACCTTGGTTGTGGGTAAGTTGTTGGAGGTGATTCTGAAAGACAGGATTTATATGCAGTTGGAGAGGCAAAAGATGATTAGGGATAATCAGCAGGGCTTTGTGTAAGGAAAATCGTATCTCACAAGTTTGATTGTGTTTTTTGAGGAAGCAACCAAGAAGACTGATGAGGATAGAGTTGTTTATCTGGACTTTAGTAAAGCATTTGACAAGATTCCATACTGTAGACAAATTAGTAAAATTAGATCACATGTGATTCTGGGAGAGCTTGCCAATTGGATACAAAGTTGGCTTAATGGTAGGAGATAGGGAGTGATAGTGATGGGTAGCTTTTTAGACTTGAGGCCTGTGACCTGTGGTGTTTCACAGAGATCGGTGTTGGGTCCACTTTTGTTTGTTATTTATATAGAAGAAAGTGAGGACTGCAGATGCTGGAGATCAGAGATGAAAAATGTGTTGCTGGAAAAGCGCAGCAGGTCAGGCAGCATCCAAGGAGCAGGAGAATCGACGTTTTGGGCAGAAGCCCTCCTTCAGGAATGAGGAAGGGGTGCCAAGCAGGCTAAGATAAAAGGTAGGGAGGAGGGGCGTTGGGAATGCAATAGGTGGAAGGAGGTTAAGGTGAGGGTGATAGGCCGGAGAGGGGGTGGGGGAGGAGAGGTCGGGAAGATGATTGCAGGTCAAGAAGGCGGTGCTGAGTCCGACTCAACCGCCCCGTGGCTGAACACTTTAACTCCCCCTCCCACTCCACCAAGGGCGTGCAGGTCCTTGGCCTCCTCCATCGCCAGACCATGGCAACAAGACACCTGGAGGAAGAGCGCCTCATCTTCTGCCTGGGAACCCTCCAACCACAAGAGATGAATTCAGATTTCTCCAGCTTCCTCATTTCCCCTCCCCCCAGCTTATCTTAGTCCCAACCTTAGGACTCAGTACCACCTTCTTGACCTGCAATCTTCTTCCCGACCTCTCTGCCCCCACCCCCTCTCTGGGGGTTACCTTTTATCTTAGCCTGCTTGGCACACCTTCCTCATTCCTGAAGAAGGGCTTATGCCCGAAACGTCGATTCTCCTGCTCCTTGGATGCTGCCTGACCTGCTGCGCTTTTCCAGCAACACATTTTTCAGCTTTGTTATTTATATAAATGATTTAGAGGAGAGTAGGGATAGCATGGTTAGTAAGTTTGCGAATGATGCTAAAGTTGATAGTTATAGTGGATAGTGAAGAAGATTATCTAAAATTACAAGAAGATCTTGATCAATTGGGCCAATGGGCTGCACAGTGACAGATGGGAGCTTAATTTGGATAAATGTGAGCTACTGCGTTCTGGTAAGACACACAAGCACAGGACATATACAATTAAAAATTAGGGCCTTGGGTAATGTTCTAGAACAGACAGACCAAGGGGTTCTTGGAAGTTTGTGTCACATATAGATAGAGTGGTTAAGAAGCATGCTTGCCTTCTTAGGCATCTCGAGTATAAGGAGTTGGGACATTATATTGAGGTTGCACAGGATATTGGCGAGGCCTCTTCTGAAGTATTGTATCCAGTCTAGGTGCCGTGTTATTGGAAGGATATTATTAAGCTGGAGAGGGTTCAGAAGAGATTTACCAGGATGTTGCTGGGAATAGAGGGTTTAAGTTAAAAAGGAGAGGCTGAGACTTTTTCACTGGAGCATAGGAGATTGAGGGATGATCTTATACAGGTTGATAAACTCATGAGGGGTTTAGATAAGATGAAAGGCAGGTGTCCTTTCCCTAGATTTCAAGACTGGGGCATATTTTTAAGGTGAGAGGATAAAGATTTAAAAAAGATTATGGGGGAAATTTTTATTAAAACACAGAGTGGTGGATGTTTGGAATGAACTTCCAGAGGATGCAGGTACAGTTACAACACATTTAAAAGACATTTGAGTAAGTTCATGATTAAGAAATATTTTGAGGGATATGGGCAAGAACAGGTAGATGTGCTAGTTTAGTTTGGGATTATGGTCGGCATAATTGGACTGAAGGACCTGATTCTGTGCTGTGATTCCATGACTTGACAACACAACAGGGATAAACTGCAGGTTGAAGCCACTAGCCTTATTTTATTAGGTCTCACAGAGTGGAATTCCACACATTTTGTACTAACAGTATATTAACACAATAAATCACTTTAAGAAGCTGAACCAGCAACTCTGATAGCTCTAATTTTAAAGGTTGAACAAAAGCACTTCTAATTTGTTCCATTTTTATGATTTTGGAACATGCCGTTCAACATATGCCATGTTGGCAGAGTTATCCAAAGACTTTCTAGTCGAATTTGTACATTACTTACAGGATTTGACAATTCAAAGTTGGCTTAAATTGGTACAGAGTCACAACTTTGGCAAATATCATATTTAATTTTTTTTCTAATTAGAGTTACTGTAACTTCCCAAAGCATTTATTAACAGCCTCACAGCCTGCTTCACTGGACACAGTCAGAACCTGAAGCCCTGCTAATAGGTAATGGTTGCTATTGATTAATAATGGTAAATCATAAGGATTAGGAGCAGGCATATGTTATTTAGCCTATTAATAAGATCATGGCTGATCTGATTGCAGCCTTAGTTCCACTATCCTGTCTGTTCCCCACAACGTTGAACTTCCTTGCAGACGAAAATATTGAATGTATTAAATGATCCTACCTCTACCACTCTCTGTAGAAAAGAATTCCTAACATGAACAACCTTGAGAGAAGAAATTTCTCCCTATCTTCTCATTTTTCAATGGTGACCCGAAGTTCTAGATTTCCCATGAGGGAAGATCCTCTCAGGATCTACCTAGTCAAGCCTCCTGAGAATCTCACATGCTTCAATAAAATCACCTCTCATTCTTCTGTACTCTAATGATTATAGACTCAATGTGCTTAACCTCTCCTTTCAAAACAATACCTCCATCCCAAGAATCACCCGAGTGTGCTGGTACATAGACTTGTACAGAAGTAGAACTAGTACAATATATCATAGTCCACAGCAATTATTATTTCTGCACTAAGCATAAACTGAAACACAAAAGGAAAGCATTAATTTCCTCGACTCAACAGTACTGATCTGCTTGCACTGCATGCAAAACGTTTTCACTGTATCGAGGTACATGTGACAATTATAAATCAAATCAATCAAATTTAAACAGGCACAAGACAGCAGGTATAATTTAGCAATAATTGTTTTTTTTCAAACAATATTGACATTCACGTATATATATTTCTGTATACAAAAAGCTATCACACTAAATTGCTTTCTATAGACTCATGAGATCACAGCTAAACACGTTTATGTGTCTGTAATGAAGTGACTACACCTAAAGTTACAAAAAAATGTTTTAAAGTATAACAAATACCTTGGGTATTGTTTTAGAACAGAGGGAGCAAAGGGCGCAAGTAAATACTTCTTCGAAATTTGCGTCACATATAGACAGGGTGGTTAAAAAGGCGTTTGGCATGCTTGCCTTCATTGCTCAATCCTTTGAGATGTCAAGTTGAGGTTGTACAGGACATTGGTGAGGCCTTTTCTGGAATACTGTGTCTAGTTCTGGTCGCCTTTTTATAGGAAGGATATTATTAAGCTGGAGAGGGTTCAGAAGAGACTTACCAGGATGTTGCCAGGTGTGCAAGGTTTGAATTATAACAAAAGGCTGGATAGGCTGGGAGTTTTGTCACTGGAGTGCAGGAGGTTGAGAGGTGACCTGAAAGAAGTTTATAAAATAATGAGGGGTTGTCTTTTCCTTAGGATGGGGGATTTCAAGACTTGGGAGCACACTTTTAAGGTGAGAGAGACATTTAAAAAAAGAGATGAGGGGCAAATTATTTTTACACAGAGGATGGTTTGCATGTGGAATGAACTTCCCGAGCAAGTGGTGGATTTGGATACAATTACAATGTTTAAAAGACATCTGGATAGGTACATGAATAGGAAAGGTTTGGAGGGATGTGGGCCTGGAGCAGGCAGATGGGACTAGTTTTGTTTGGGATTACATTCGGCATGGACTTGTTGGACTAAAGAGTCTGTCTCCATGCTGTATGACTCTATGATTCTATGTTAGGTGCCATGCTAAATTGCCTGTAGCATCCAGGGATGTGCTGGCTAGGTGAATTAGCCACGGTAAATACAGGATTACAGGGATAGGATAGGGTGTGGGTCTGGATAGGATGCTCTTCAGAGGATTGGTGTGAACTCAATGAGCGGAATGACCTGCTTCCACAATGTAGGGATTCTATAGTACTAAGAATCTTCTGTCTGCCACTTCCAATGAACGTATATCCCTTTTAAGTAAGGAGATTGATGATGCACAATACTCTAGTTCTGATCTCACTGATGCTTAGCATAGCTGCAGCAAAACTTCCCTACTTTTGCACTTCATCCTACTTTAATAAATCATCCCATTTTCCTTCCAAATTATTTCAGTACCTATCCTAATCTTTTTGAGATTGATTAAAGTAACATACTTTTAATATGTCAAAGAACAAAACCGTGGAATGCTTGTATAGATTAAAAAAAAGACTGCACTTTCTTTAATTAAAAGGAAATGCCTTTAAAAAATATTACTTTACTGGCCAATGCCTTTTCATGTGCAACCATGCATTTCAAGATAGATACTGCTCCGTACCTAGAATTAACAGCATTTCATCAAACAAAAAGCATATTGTACAGGTTGTATTTTCTCTTCTCAAACACTGGAGCTCTTCATGACAGCTGACTGCTCAAGTAAACTTAAACAGTATTTAACTAATGAATTTAAAAACACAACCTCTGGCTATTAGTTCATAAAGGATTTAATCCCTCAGGCAAAAGAGGAGTTTGTTGTTCTCTTGGTCGCAGGCCCAGGTTGACATAGTGGATTATAATAATTTATTTTGAATACAGTGTACATGACTGGAAAAAGTTGATAAAGGTCGATGAACGCAGGTCACTTTGACCAAACATTTACCGCAAACATTAGGAATTTAACAGAAACACAAGACTCTTTCCTTGGCAAACAACCAAATGGACTTGACTTAAAATCTTTCAGGCCCAATGTATACACAATATCCGACTACACTGGTTTTTCCAACACACTTACCCAGCAATAATTTTTCACAAAAAATGAATTCAGAAATAACATTCCACGCATACTTAAAGAGGTTATCATACTCTATTCACCTCTCAAGATAAGCTTTAAGGAAACCCCAAAGATGGAAGAGGATTTTGAAATCCTTGTTTCAAAATAACTGCAACTTTCTCCAACTTACAGCCAAGCCCACACCTTCTGCCTAACAATTCCCGATTCACAGATCACTTGTGCCCTCTCTAGTACTGGTTAATGAGCTCCACCACATCACTAAGCACAGAATGGGTACAAGCCATCAATACAAGTTATGGTAGCTTGAATTAACACCTTAAAGAGTGATTGGACACCAGTCTTCAACAAGAGAAATGGGTCCAGCTACTCCAGTTCTGGAAGGTGCTCACATCGTCAATTAATAAAAATATGGACTCATTCCATTCCGTACAGGTGTAATGTCGACATTCATAAAGATTTTAAGAAACTAGATTAATCACAAACATCACAAGGATTTGGTTCAGTGAAATTAGCTAAGCATCTAATCACAAACATCACAAGTCCAAATAAATCAATTTTGCAACAGAATAAATTACCCTCATTATGACATTGCTGATTACCTATCTCAGTAATGTCCCCTGGAGTGTAAGTCAGTACTTTGACAGTCACACCTGTTCCAGGGGTGTGTCATAACATGTATGAACAGGTATATGAATATCTATAGTGCAGACACTGCATGGCATTAAGGAAGGAAAAAGTTACCTGATTACTTCAATGCAGGTGCCAGTCACTCCCCTGAGGTCAAGTGCTGACGTTAGAATGTGACTGAGAATCATGCTGATAGGGAAATCTCAGGTACAATGCTGGAGAACCCTCAGCAGTTGCCTTTATTCAATAGGTATAAGATTCTTACTACCTGCACAGATCAGGGAAAAATCTGAAGGATGGATGACAGAATGGCCATGTGGTGAAGAAGGCCATACATGGAGTGAAAAGGAATGTGTTACGCTAGGACACCGCAAGGTCAAGGGAATAGATACAGTATTCTGCCATGATTGAACAGTTCTCAGGGTTGCGTAGTCTGTCCAGTCTCAGGACCAAGAACATCTCCTCGTGGATGAAGTATTTGAAGAGAGACAGGAAGGATTCAGTTCTCAAGACCCAAGCAGAAGGCAATGACAGTGAGTAGAAATAGGTCTCTGAAGTAGGGTCAAAATTAAAGCAAAAAACCTCATAGGTAATAGTCTTTAAAATGTTACTTAAACCGTGTGCAAACTAGCAAAGAATCAGTTTAATGTGGTTCACAGGATTTTCAAATCCTGCTAAACTGAGCAAAGATTAATCTGTTCAATTGATATGGATCCACTTAAACTAGAATGGCACCAATGAAGGGGTAGTGGAGCATTCAAGAAGGGCAAATTCAAAATGCTGAGAGAAATGTCAAGGCTACAGGGCAGAGTTATGGTTTTGTTAAATATAAACAATAGATCAAGAAGCTGAACAAAGGTAATAACAGGGTACTAGCAATGAAGGTGACATCATGGGAAAACAAAAAGATTTAAGTTAACAGTACCATACACATTGCACGAAGCACTCAAAATAAAAGGATCAAGAGCACAGATAGAAGTAAAAGGATTTAATCTGTTCATTGTTTCAGAGACATGGTTTTAGAATGAGTGCTGATTAGAGTTAAATATTCAAGTTAAAAAGTGTGGTGCTGGAAATGCACAGCCAGTCAAGCAGCATCTGAGGAGGAGGAGAATCAAGGTTTCAGGCATGAGCTCTTCATAAGGCTCATTCCTGATTGAAAAGCTCATGGTCGAAATGCCATCTCCCCTGGTCCTCAGATGCTGCCTGATCGGCTGTGCTTTTCCAGCACCACACTTTTTGACTCTGATGTCCAGCACCTGCAGTCCTCATTTTCTCCTGTTAAATATTGCTGCAAATTTGTTTTTGTAAAAGGAGGGATATGTAAAACTGGCGAAGTAGCAATGAGGATAGCCTGATAATAAAAGATAATCTTAGCTTTGTAAAACAAAATATAGAATCAATTTGAGGTGGTATTGAGAGAGAAAACAAGTGCCAGAAAGCACTATTGGAAGTAGTCCAAAGCACCCCAACAATAGTTTTGGGTCAGCTAAAGCCTATATTGGAAAATTGAGATGTGTGTATCAGACATAACACTGTACAGTAATCATGAACATATTTAATCTTTATACAGATTCAACAAAATAGAAGTTTATTGTGCAAAATCAAAATAAGCTTGCTCAATATAAAACAGGTTGAGAGCACAGAGCAAAGCATAATCCCATATATTCCCCAACATCATCACTTTCCAGTTACTCTAAGCAGAGACATTTTTCCCCATCAAATCTATAGAATTTAACTGCTTCTTTTCAGTTCCAGTCCTGTGGGTTATTTCTTTTGGCAAGTGACATCAGAGATTTTGACTTTCTTAGTCTTTTCATAATCTGCAGAGATCTAACTAAATAGTCCTGGCATGAAAGTTTCAAAACCTCATCCTTTCACTGAAGTACCTTATTTAATTAATTACTCTGCACAGTCTCCTTTTCTAGGAGAGATTATACTTGCATCAGACATTTTTTATTCTTTCTTGGGATGCGGATGTCGCTTGCAGAACCAGCATTTATTGCCCATCCCTAACTCCCCTGCAGAAGAGGACATCAACTGTCTTCTTGAATGGCTGGAGTCCACTTGCCGTCAGTACCTCTACAATGCTGTTAGGGAGGGAAAACCAGCATTTTAATAACATTGAAAGAATGACGATATATTTTCAAGTCAGAATAGCGACTGGCTTGGAAAGGAGCTTGCAGATGATGGTGTATCTGATGCCCTTGCCGTTCTACATAGCAGTGGTTATGGGTTTGGAATTCGCTGTTGAAGCGGCTCTAATGAATTCCTGCTGTGTATCTTGTAAATGTACAAGCTGCTACTGAGCAATGGTCATAGAAGGAATGAGTGTTTGTGATGGTGGTGCCAATCAAGAGGGTTGTTTTGTTCTGGATGGTGTCAAGTTGCAACTGTTGAAGCTGCACCCATCCAGACAAGTGGGGAACATTCAATCATACTCCTGACTTGTATCTTGTGGATGATTACTCAATGAAGGATTTCTAGCCTTTGACCTGCTTTGCAGGTGGGTTTTTACAATAACTGACAATAGTTTCATAGTCATCATTAGAATTTTAATTCCAGATTTCATTGCATTCAAATTACATCATATACTGCAGTGGGATTTGAACCCAGGTTCCTAGAATATTACTTGAAACATTCCACCTAAGAAGCCAGGAGGTTCCATGCACCAATTGCAGTCACATAAGGACTTCAGAGGTCTGCACAGCAGAAAAGAAATTAAAGGGAATGTTGATTGCCCAAGTATCTGGTGACCTTGTCCAATATCACTATGCCATTCATCTCCGCCATGAGGTCTCACTCAGGTCCCACTGAACGACCCAAAAGGTTTTGAACTATTTCTTTTAGAACTTGCTCATTCTCACATCTGCCAAGGTCTTAATATTTTCTCTCTCCAGTCGAACTCCCACAGTTCAAAAAAATCCCACATTGCAAACAAACTTCCTTTAACACTCCAGGAGTCATGGTTCCATAAAGTCTGACCTAATTATATTTCAAACCCCTTCATAAACACAGAAGAACACTCATATACCATTACTCTGGAATCTGAACCATTAAAAAAGTCTAATATAAATCTCTCTCATCTTTCATTACAATATCAAGGCAGAGATAGATTTAATTAAGTTTAAGGCTAAGAAAAATCAGAAAAGTTTAAATCAGGCTAAGTTTAAATCAGAAAAAGTGTAAACAATGTAGGTAGAAAGGACAGGTCAGCTACAACAGCTTGGGAAACATTTGCAGGGCTTGGGTGTCGCTGGCTGGCTAGCATTGATAGCCCATTCCCTATTTGCCCTTGAGAAGTGGTGGTGAGCTGCCTTCTTGAATCATTGCAGTCCACTTGCTGTGTGTTTATCCACAATGCCAGTAGGGAGGGAATTCCAGGATTTTGAGCCAACGACTGTGAAGGAATTGCAGTATATGTCCAAGTCAGGACAGTGAATGGCTTGGAGGGGAACTTGCAGGTGGTGGTGTTCCCAAGTACCTGCTGCACCTGTCTTTCTAGATGGAAGTGATCATGGGTTTGGAAAGTGCTGTTGAAGGATCTTTGGTGAATTTCTGCAATACATCTTGTAGATAGTACACACAGCTGCTACTGAACGCCAGTGGTGGAGGGACTGAATATTTGTAGATGTGGTGCTGGTCAAGCAGGTAGCTTTGTCCTGGATGGTGTCAAGCTTCTTGAGTGTTGTTGGAGCTGCACCCATCAAGGCAAATTAGAGTATTCCATCCAACTCCTGACTTGTGCCTTGTAGATGGTGGACAGACTTTGGGGCGTCAGGAGGTGAGCTACTCACCGCAGTATCCCTAGTCTCTGACCTGCTCTTGTAGACGCTGTGTTTATGTGGTAAGTCTAGTTGAATGTCTGGTCAATGGTAACCCCAAGGATGTTGACAGTGGGGGATTCAGTGATTGCAATACCGCTGAATGTTAAGGGGCGGTGGTTCAAGTGTCTCTGGTCATTGTCTGGCATTTGTGTGGCATCAATGTTACTTGCCACTTGTCAGCCCAAAGCCTGGATATTATCCAGATCTTGTTGGATTTGAGTATGGACTGCTTCAGTATCTGAGAAGTCGCAAATGGTGTTGAACACTGTACAATCATCGGCGAACATCCCCACTTCTGATCTTATGACAGAGGGAGGTCATTGATAAAGCAGCTGAAGTTGTTGGGCCTAGGACACTACCCCCAAGGGACTCCTGCAGAGATGTCCTGGAGCCGAAATGACTGACCATCTACAACCACAACCACTTCCTTTGTGCCAGATATAACTCTAACCAGCGTAGTATTTGCCCCCATTGATTCCAGTTTTGCCAGGGCTCCTTAATGCCATACTCAGTCAAATGTCCAGGAATGTCACTCTCACCTCACCTCTGTAATTCAGCTCATTTGTCCAGTTAAAGAAATAATTTAGTATTTACAATGAACTTACATACAATTAATGAATAAAATCCCTTCAGTCAAAAAGTGATTCAACTGTGGCCGAAAACCTAAGATAGCAATATTATAAGGAAAAGCTTTGCAATATTATCAGAAAAATAATAAACTTAAGGATTTAGAGAATTCCAGAATTCAGCAATAAATTGATAAAGAAAAGAAACAAATGTGAGTAAACTAGTGAGAGACAAAGAAAATTATGATAGCTGTGTAAACATATAAAAAGGTACAGATCAGCAAAAGTAACCATGTGTCCCCTATAAGGAAAGGGAGGAGAAATCAGAACGGAAATAAAGAAAGAACAGAGACATTAGGCATATACTTTGCATGCAACTTCACAGTAAAAATCCGAATATGATAGAGCCATTGAATCTCCTCTGTCTGTCCTCTAATTACAAGCTCAGAAACCTCAAGTTGATCTGTCAAACTCCATTTCAACATTCTAGAAAAATGGGGAACCAAGGGTCAGGTGAGAATGAGGAACTGACAGAATTAATATTAGAACAAAGTAAGTATTGAAGAAATTAATTGGACTAAAATCAACTGGATCTCTGATTGTCTTTATCCTACAATTTTGAAAGAAATGGCTACACAGAGTGGATGCAGTAGTCTTGATCATTGAGCATTCACCGAATTTTATAATAGGCTAAGTTACCTGTGACTCGTCACTCACAGTAAAAGAGACCATGAACCCTCACACATTACATACCTAGAGTTTGCCTTACATACTCAATATCTTTCTACCCATGGATGGAAAGGTAGCAAGCCTAAGAACAAATGGAAAATAGGGAACTATAGATCAATTGGTATGACATAAGTAACAGGGAAAATACTAGTTGCTATTATGAATAAGGAAGGCACTTATAAAATCATAAATCTGCTACAGCCTACATGGATTTATTAGAAGAAAATCATGCTTGATGAATCTGAGTGAGGCTATGAAATTTTAATTAGCAGAATGGATGAAGGAGAACCAATGGATTTTGATTTTTAGAAAATGTTTGAAAAGGTACCAAACAACTTGTACTTCTATAGCACATTCAATATAGTCCAACATCCCAGTGTGTTTCCCTGGAGAATAAGAATCATTTGACAGTGAGTCACATACTCCTGTTATAAGCTGCAATCCCACCATAGCTCAAGCTGGAATTCAGTACAATTGCAAGATGGTGAGTGCATTCAGGGCATTGCTAAAACTTTTGACGACAAATTTCAGTATCAACAATATTTAGCAATCTGGTCCAAAGTCCCTGGAAGAGTCCTCTAATCTCCCAAATGTTGACTTCCATTTTCAAAAGTTCAACTGAACAGTGCAAAGAAGTAACAATCTTTCCATTCCACAAATCAAATTGTACAAGTTGGACTTCTTGAACCTCTTAGCTAATTAATAAAAGTTCTATAGTATAACTTAGCCTGTGAAGTAGTTTACATCAGTAAAGTCTATCACACTATTTGGAGATCTGCCCATTCTCTCTCTTTGCCTTCGAATGGATTCAGTTACTACAATCTGTGGAAATAGTGCAAATTTATTAACAGGCTACGTTAACTGTAACTAGTCACTCACAGCAGAAGAGACCATACAGTTCATGAGCCCTCACACATTACATACTCAATATCTGAGTCACTAAGTCCAGCAATAAACAAATTTGTGTACTTTGACTTCAAAGAATTCCTTGCCTGAGAAATGACAAAGTTAAAAATGTAGTTACTGTATTGATTTATTAACAGATTATTGTTTCTTGCAATTAGAAAAGTACACAGAAGCAAATGATAATTAGATACACAGAATTTAGCTCCTACATCTTAGAATAAAGGTATAAAGAATACACTACACTAACTGTAATAAAATGTTACATTCAGGCACAGCAAACTATTAGGAATACTTAACAGGGGATACAATTTAAAAATAAATGAACCTTACCATTATTTTATTTGAGGAGAACAAGATCTTGCTGACTTTTGCTTTGTCTTTCTGCTAGCTCTAGAACAATAGCTGAATTGGATATACTTTTCAATTTCAATCATATTTTATAATCACTTTGAAGCTCACCAAGCAAGTATTAAGTATTTCCCCTGTTTGCATCAAGCTCCCCTAACATCCACAGGTCAACAGGTAATATCTGTATTCTCGGAAAATGTCTCTAAGGTGTTAACTCAAGAAGTTCAAATGGCTTCTTCCTGTGGAATTGCAACTGAACAGCTGAACTGTTACTTAGTTGCTCAGGTCTTTGGAACTAATAGGACATCAATCTTGAACCTTTACTCTTTCGTCCCCTGTAATTCTGTACGGCAGCAAACACAAGGTATGCCTGCATTTTAATTTATAATAAATGTTTTGTTTTTATTTATAAACAATATATTTTTCCCAGGAGTAACAGTTCAAATCTACTACTAGTGTGGCTGAGCAGTCTAAGGTTCAGTGACTCATTGACAAGGACATCCTTTGTACAGATGTACTTTCCAACCTCTTACCATTTAAGAAGTACTCTGCATATCTGTTTCTCCGACCAAAGTGGATAACTTCTATTGATCTCTGCCTGAGCTTCTCATCTGTGATGTGACCAGTTCTCTATCTGTATAGCTGTCTTCCTTGTGGATGTATAATAGTGACTCCAGTTGCTGTTCAAGTTGCTTATAGTGGACTGTCATTCATTGGCCTTCTCCTGAGTAAGCTGCACAGAGTGAGGGAGACTTCACTGGAGTGGGACTGAGACAGATCGCCAGAGCGAGATGTGAGCAGCAGGGGAAATAAGGCATTGATCAAGAGGTTTACCTGTACTGAGATCAATGGTGGCGTGACCTAACAAATGCAGATAAATCAATTGATTGGAGAATAGGTTTGGTCAATAGCTCCCATCTTTAAAGTAAAAGTTGGGTATTTACTGTGTCTTTAAGTTTGTAGACTTTTTCTGTTTTTTGGAGAAATTGCTTGTTGAATTTTCATAATAAGGCTGTACTTCCTTGAAAGGCAACAATTAGTTTTTTTAAGATTTGCAAGATGGCAGGTCAGAAGAGCCAAGTGGAGATCATACCCTGCGGTACGTTTGAAGTCAATGCGCCCCAGACAAACAAATCTGCAGGAAGTGTCACCAGACACATGAGCTTAAGCTCCAGGTTTCAAAGCTTGAACAGCAACTGGAGTCACTATTATACATCCACAAGGAAGACAGCTATACAGATAGAGAACTGGTCACATCACAGATGAGAAGCTCAGGCAGAGATTAATAGGGGAGTTATCCACTTTGGTCAGAGAAACAGATATGCAGAGTACTTCTTAAATGGTAAGAGGTTGGAAAGTACATCTGTACAAAGGATGTCCTTGTCAATGAGTCACAGAAAGCTAACATTCAGGTACAGCAAGCTATCAGGAATACTTAACAGAGGGTACAATTTAAAAATAAAGAGAATGCCATTTGGTCCAAGATGAGGAATTATTTTTAAACTCAGAGTTGCAAATCTTTGGAATTCTCTAGCACAGAGGATTATGGAAGCTCAGTCCTTCAGTATGTTTAAGGTAGAGATCGATAGCTTTCTGATTACCAGTGGCGTGCAGAGTTACGGGAATGGAGTGGGTAAAAGGCACTGAAGTGTTTGACTAGCCATATTGTATTGAATAGCAAGACAGGCTCAATGACCTACTCCTGTTCCTATAATTCCTAAAACAAAATATTAAACAATGAGAACCAATTTGAAGTAATTGAAGGAAACTGAACTTTATTTTTAAAGGACCACACAGGATAGTCCTTATCACTCAACTAAAAATCCCCCAAAATCTTATTTATAGTCTTCATAAAATTCCTATTTTCTGAATGTGAAAATTGGAAGAAATTGAAATGAGCACTAAATTAGTTAAATAAAAGCAAAATACTGCAGATGCTAGATATGGAGTCATAGAGTCAAAGAGATGTACAGCATGGAAACAGACCCTTCGGTCTAACTCTCTGAAACAAACAGAGAGCTGGTGAAACTCAGCAGATTAAGAGTCATCATACCAGACTTGAAATGTTAACCATTATTTTCGCCATAAATGCTGCCAAACCAGAGTTTCTCTAGCATTCTTTCTCTTTGTTTAATCATATCAAAGAATCCCTCCAGTATGGAAGCAGGCCATTCGGCCCATTGAGACCACATTAACCCTCCAAAAAGCATCCCACTCAGACCCATCCTTCTCCCCTATTCCTCCAACCTTACATTTCTCATGGCTAATCCAACTAGCTTTGCACATCACTGGACACAATGGGCAATTTAGCATGGCCAATCAACCCAAACTGCACATCAATGGACTAAGTTCAAAATCACACAACACCAGGTTATGGTCCAACAGCTTTATATGGAAGGACTAGCTTTCGGAACACTGGTCCTTCATCAGGTAGCTCATGGGGCAGGATCATAAGACACAGAACTTATAGCACAAGATCATAGTGTGTTATGCAACTGATACGATATATTGAACAAACCTAGGTTGCTGTTAAGACTTTTAATCTTTTAAAATGGGTTACAGGTTTCAATGAGAGGAAGCCGGAGCACCCAGAGGAAACCCTTGCGGACACGGGGAGAATATGCAAACTCCACACAGTCACCCAAGGTGGAATCAAACCCAGATCCCTGGCATTGCCAAGCAGCAGCACTAACCACTGAGCCATTGTACTACCCAAAGTTAATTAACTATGTGTAACAGACACCATTTCGCATAAGTATGACTGAGAAGGCTGGAGATAACACAGCAAAGTTTGTTAGACTGATTGACAGAGTAACAGGGTTGTTCTGATGGTGGAAGTTTGAGTAAACTAGCTCTATATTTTCAGAAGTGAGAAGAGTGTAAAGCTCATTCAAAGATTCGACAGGGCAAGAATCAAAGACACTGAAAGGTTATTTCCTGTACTATGGAAATTGGAAAGGGGACACAGATTGAGGATGAGGAACTGAGATATAAAGAGATTTTTTTCACTCAAAGGATGGTGATTTTATTATAATTCCCAGCCCCAGGGACTTGATGATGCTCTATTGTTAAACTGTGCTCAGTTTTGAAGGAAGATCACTGAATCTGAAACGTTAACTCTGTTTTCTCTCCATAGATGCTGCCAGATGTGTTCAGTCTTCCAGCAATTTCTGTTTGTGTTTCAGTCCACTGAGTACAGTTTTGGTCTCCTTATGTAAGGAAGAATTGGAAGCAATTCAGAAGAGGTATAGTGGATTGCTAAATGGATTATCTTATGAGGAAAGGTTTTAAAGACTGCTACTTTCACTGGAGTGTAGAAGAGTGAGGGATGACTTAATTGAATTACATAAGGTCCAAGTCAGTCTTGACGAAGAGACATGGAACTGCTGAAAGACTAATGGTCCTCTTTAAGAACTAGGGTGAGGAGAATTTTATTCTTTCAGAGGTTTGTGCACTTTGGAAATCTCTGCCTCAAGTTTTTTTTTATTCATTCGTGGACATCACTGGCCAGGCCAGTATTTATTTCCATCTATAATTGTGAAAAGAGTATTGTTATGGGTCTGGCGTCACATGTAGGCCAGACCTGATGAGGATGTCAGTTTCCATCCCAAAAGGATATTAGTGAACCAGACAGGTTTTTCTGAAAATCAACAATTGTTTCATGTCATCATTAGACCCTAATTCCAGATTTTATTTGCTGAAAGCCCAATTTTAATAAGTGTATCTCTTTACAACATGCTCAAAAGATTATTTTATGTGGATAAACGCACTTAGACAAATAGAACATGGAATGGAGGTAGCCATGGAGTTGTGCAGTCTTCTTAATAATAGGCAGAATTTCTGTCTTCTGGACTTTCGTCCACTATTGCGTTCATTGACATTTCTCTTTCTCAGTATTAAAAATGCCACCCTCCTAGTGTTTGGGTCTATGCAGCTGCTTCTTCTTGAAGTAGGAGTCAGTCAGGTGTGTGGAAATTTTTACTCCTGACAGTTGAATCTTTATAGATGTTGCAATGACAAATTTCTAGTGAACTCCCTGCAGTGGGGCATGGTTGAGAGCCAGAGGACCAGTGACAAGCAATAGGGCACAATTAAACTGCTTCAAAAAGATCACACACTTGCACCTATGGAAAGCAGTAAGCATATAGTCCCTGGGTGACGGATACATGAAGGTGCCTTTTGTGCTCTCTGAAAGGTTTGTTATCATAGCTACTCCTTTTGTAAAGGACATCTTTTCAGAGTGGTTATAGCGTGGCATTTTGCCGATTTTGATGACATGGTTACCACCATTTTTGGTAACGAACAAGCTTGGTAATTGAAAAAGGGGTATTTTCCTTCAACATCTTCTCACTGACCTAGGAGCTCTGTATTTTTACTTGGACATGGTTCTCCTTGCATACACGGCAGAGTGGGAATATCTACCATGGTCCCAAGCCACAGGGTGACGTGGTTTATTTCGTTTCTTTGTCTTTTCCACCAGCGGTTCCTTCTCTCCTTCACCTGTCACTGAATTCAAATTCCACCAACTCCCATGGTGGGATTCAAATCCAGGTACCCAGAACATTCCCTGGGTCTCTGGTGTTGAAAACAGCGTCATTGAATGTTTTCAAAACAGAAGTATATCCTCGGCATGGACGAAGTGGACCAAGAGGTCTGCTTCCATGCTGTACATCTCTATGACTCTAGTCTTGTGAGGTAAGTGATTCAAAGGTAATTTGGGGGTGCACAGGGATATGGAATCCCAAATGCAAACAGATCAGCCATAATTTTCTGAATAGCAGGATGGCAGGCTCAAGGGACAAAATAGCATACATCTTCTTCCAACTTCTATGTCTGTGTCTATTTAATGCTAGTGGGAATATCTACCATGGTCCCATAGTACCATGTCTATTTAATGCTAGATAGACAGATTAATGTCTGTTAGGGAATCAAGGAACACGGAGAGTGGACAAGAAACTGGAGTTGAGGTTAAAGATCACCTATAATCAGAGAGTCATAGCATCACAGAGATGTACAGCACGGATACAGACCCCTTGGTCCAACTCATCCATGCCAACTAGATATCCCAACCTAATCTAGTCCCATTTGCCAGCACTTGGTCCATATCCCTCTAAACTGTTCCTATCCATACACCCATCCAGACACCTTTTAAATGTTGTAATTGTACCAGCCACTACGACTTCCTCTGGCAGCTCATTCCATAAATGTACTACCGTCTGGTGAAAAAGTTGCCCCTTAGGTCCCTTTTATATCTTTCCCCTCTCACCCTAAACCTATGCCCTCTCCTTCTGGATTCCCCCACCCTAGGGAAAAGACATTGTCTATTTATCCTATCCATGCCCCTCGCAATTTTATAAACTTCAATGAGGTCAGCCCTCAGCCTTTGACGCTCCAGGGAAAACAGTCCCAGTCTATTCAGCCCCTCCTTATAGCTCAAATCCTCCAACCCTGGCAACATCTTTGTAAATCTTTTTGGAACCCTTTCAGGTTTCACAACATTGGAGACCAGAATTGCACGCAATATTCCAAAAGTGGACTAACCAACTTCTGCACAGCCTCAACATGACCTCCCAACTCCTACACTCAATGCTCTGACCAATAAAGGAAAGCATACCAAACGCCTTCTTCACTATCCTATCTACTTGCAACTCTACTTTCAAGGAGCTATGAACCTGCACTCCAAGGTCTCTTTGTTCAGGAACACTCCCTAGGACCTTATCATTAAGATTTGCTTTCCCAAAATGTACCACCTTGCGTTTATCTGAATTAAACTCCATCTGCCACTCCTCAGCCCATTGGCCCATCTGATCAAGATCCCATTGTACTCTGAAGTAACCTTCTTCCCTGTCCACCACACCTCCAATTTTAGTATCCTCTGCAAACTTACTAACTATACCTCCTTTGTTCACATCCAAATCATTTATATAAATGATGAACAGTAGTGGACCCAGCAGTGATCCTTGTGGCACACCACTGGTCACAGGCCTCCAGTCTGAAAAGCAACCCTCCACCACCCTCTGCCTTCTACCTTTGAGCCAGCTCTGTATCCAAATGGCTAGTACTCCCTGTATTCCATGAGATCTAACCTTGCCAACCAGTCTCCCATGGGGAACCTTGTTGAACGTCTTACTGAAGTTCATATAGATCATGCCCACCGCTCTACCCTCATCAATCCTTTTTGTTACTTTCTCAAAAAACTCAATCAAGTTCGTGAGACATGATTTCCCACACAAAAAGCCATGTTGACTGTCTCTAATCAGTCCTTGCCTTTCCAAAAAGGTGTAAAACCTGTCCCTCAGGATTCTCTCCAACAACTTGCCCACCATCAACATCAGGCTCACCAGTCTATAGTTCCCTGGCTTGTCCTTACCACCATTCTTAAATAATGGTATCACATTAGCAAACCTCCAGTCTTCTGGCACCTCACCTGTTGTGGTGTAAAATTCCAAGCAGTGGAATGTGGTGAAACGGTTAAAAATTATGTCCCAATACATGTGTGAATCTAACCGGAATGGAGGTGTTGCTTAGTCCCGTGTGAATCTTATTACACACCTCCCCGTGTGAATCTTCTTATCTGTATGTAACCAGAATGGAATGTGTTTTTTAGCCTTGCTCTGCTGTTCACATGAATGTTTATATCTGGAAAAGAGTATATCAGCTGGAAAAGTCTCCAGTTCGGTGAGTCTGCTCCGGGGTTACGTTTAACCGCCGAGCGTGGGTTGTTGGCAACCGCTCTACGAGAACTGACGGCTCCCAGTTCCGGTAACATGTAGAGTGAGTATAAGCCAGACCCGTTTTATGAGACCTGGTTGTGGCGACGCTGCGGGGAATAAAATGCCCATATTCTAGCAGACTCGCCTCTTGGTCGTTTGTTCTGTGTCAGACTACTCTCCTACGAACCTGACCTTGAGAATTTTTTAAAACATTTGGCGTAGTCGAGCAGGGTCAATCGCAATTGAGGAGAGATTTTGATACAGAACAATGTTTTGGAAAAAGACTAAGAAACCAGAAGAACAAACTGTGGAGGTCCCGACCGTCCCGGGATGGCATGGATGTGGGCATGTACGTGGCAGTTTGTTTGAGAGAGGATCCCAGTCCTGCCGAAGAACCCCTTGCCTGGGGTACAGCGGAGGATGTGGGCATGTCCAAAAAGCTGAAGCGGAGTTAACAGAATTGAATGGGATTGAACTGAACTGAACTGAGTGGAACTGAAGTGAATCAAATTGAACGGAACAAAATGGAACTGAGCTAAATTGAATTGAAATGGACGGAACTGAATTGAACACAATTGAATTGAACTGAACAGACCTGAACTGAGCTGAATTGAACTACACTGAATTGACTGAACTGAAATTAACTGAAACGAATTGAACTGAATTAAGCATAATGTAACACATGTATTGGGCCAAGCAGTGGAATGTGGTGTAAAATTCCAAGCAGTGGAATGTGGTGAAACGGTTAAAAATTATGTCCCAATACATGTGTGAATCTAACCGGAATGGAGGTGTTGCTTAGTCCCGTGTGAATCTTATTACACACCTCCCCGTGTGAATCTTCTTATCTGTATGTAACCAGAATGGAATGTGTTTTTTAGTCTTGCTCTGCTGTTCACATGAATGTTTATATCTGGAAAAGAGTATATCAGCTGGAAAAGTCTCCAGTTCGGTGAGTCTGCTCCGGGGTTACGTTTAACCGCCGAGCGTGGGTTGTTGGCAACCGCTCTACGAGAACTGACGGCTCCCAGTTCCGGTAACATGTAGAGTGAGTATAAGCCAGACCCGTTTTATGAGACCTGGTTGTGGCGACGCTGCGGGGAATAAAATGCCCATATTCTAGCAGACTCGCCTCTTGGTCGTTTGTTCTGTGTCAGACTACTCTCCTACGAACCTGACCTTGAGAATTTTTTAAAACACCTGTGACTATCGATGATACAAATGTCTCAGCAAGGGGCCCAGCAATCACTTCCCTAGCTTCCCACAAAATTCTGGGTTACACTTGATCAGGTCCTAGGGATTTATCCATCTTTGTGCGTTTCAAGACATCCAGCACTTCCTCCTCTGTCATATGGACATTTTTCAAGATGTCACCATTTATTTCCCCACATTCTATATCTTCCATGTCCTTCTCCACAGTAAACACTGATGCAAAATACTTATTTAGTATTTCCCCATCTCCTGTGGCTCCACGCCTTGCTGATCTTTGAAGGGCCTTATTCTCTCCCTAGTTACCCTTTTGTCCTTAGTGTATTTATAAAAACCCTGTGGATTCTCCTTAACCCTATTTGCCAAAGCTATCGCATATCCCCTTTTTGCTGTCCTGATTTACCTCTTACATATACCCCTACTGCCTTTATACTCTAAGGATTCACTCGATCTATTCTGTCTATACCTGACATTGCTTTCTTCTTTTTCTTAAACAAACCCTCAATTTCTTCAGTCATCCAGCATTCCCTATACCTACCAAACTTACCTTTCACCCTAAAAGGAATATACTGTCTCTGGACTCTTGTTATCTCATTTCTGAAGGCTTCCCATTTTCCAGCCGTCTCTTTACCTGCGAATATCTGCCCCCAATCAGCTTTTGAAAGTTCTTGTGTAATACTGTCAAAATTAGCCTTCCTCCAATTTAGAACTTCAACAGTTCGATCTGGTCTATCCTTTTCCATCATTATTTTAAAACTAATAGAATTACAGTCGCTGGCCCCAAAGTGCTTCCCCACTAACATCTCAGTCACCTGCCCTGCCTCATTTTCCAAGAGTATGTCAAGTTTTGCACCTTCTCTAATAAGTATATGCACATACTGAATCAGAAAACTTTCTTGTGCACGCTTAACAAATTCCTCTCCATTTAAACCCTTAACACTATGGCAGTCCCAGTCTATCTTTCAAAAGTTAAAATTTCCTACCATAACCACCCTATTATTCTTACAGATAACTGAAATCTCCTTAAAAATTTGCTTCTCAATTTCCCACTGACTATAAGGGGGACTATAATACAAGAGATGGAAATGTGTTGCTGGAAAAGCGCAGCAGGTCAGGCAGCATCTAGGGAACAGGAGAATCGACGTTTCGGGCATTAGCCCTTCTTCAGGAATGAGGAAAGTTGGTCCAGCAGACTAAGATAAAAGATAGGGAGGAGGGACTTGGGGGAGGGGCGTCGGAAATGTGATAGGTGGAAAGAGGTCAAGGTGAGGGTGATAGGTCAGACTGGGGTGGGGGCGGAGAGGTCGGGAAGAAGATTGCAGGTTAGGAAGGCGGTGCTGAATTTGATGGATTTGACTGAGACAGGCTGGGGGGAGGGGAAATGAGGAAACTGGTGAAATCTGAGTTCATCCCTTGTGGTTGGAGGGTTCCTAGCCGGAAGATGAGGCGTTCTTCCTCCAACTGTCATTTCGCTGTGGTCTGACGATGGAGGAGTCCAAAGACCTGCATATCCTTGGTGGAGTGGGAGGGGGAATTGAAATGTTGAGCTACAGGGTGGTTGGGTTGGTTGGTCCGGGTGTCCCAGAGGTGTTCCCTGAAACGCTCCGCAAATAGGCGGCCCGTCTCCCCAATATAGAGGAGGCCACATCGGGTGCAAAGGATGCAATAGATGATATGTGTGGAGGTACAGGTGAATCTGTGGCGAATATGGAAGTTTCCTTTGGGGCCTTGGAGGGAGGTGAGGGGGGAGGTGTGGGCGCAAGTCTTGCACCTCCTGTGGTTGCAGGGGAAGGTGCCGGGAGTGGAGGTTGAGTTGGTGGGGGGTGTGGATCTGACGAGGGAGTCACGGAGGGAGTGGTCTTTACGGAATGCTGATAGGGGAGGGGAGGGAAATATATCCTTGGTGGTGGGGTCCGTTTGGAGGTGGCGGAAATGGCGGCGGATGATGCGCTGTACATGGAGGTTAGTGGGGTGGTAGGTGAGGACCAGTGGGGTTCTGTCCTGGTGGCGGTTGGAGGGGCGGGGTTCAAGGGCGGAGGATCGGGAAGTGGAAGAGATGCGGTGGAGGGCATCGTTGACCACGTCGGGGGGGAAATTGCGGTCCTTGAAGAAGGAGGCCATCTGGGATGTGCGTTTTTGGAACTGGTCCTCCTGGGAGCAGATGCGGCGGAGTCGAAGGAATTGGGAGAATGGGATGGCGTTTTTACAGGGGGCAGGATGGGAAGAGGTGTAGTCCAGGTAGCTGTGGGAGTCGGTTGGTTTTAGTAGATGTCCGTGTTGATTCGGTCGCCTGAGATAGAAATAGAAAGGTCGAGGAAGGGGAGGGAGGAATCTGAGACTGTCCAGGTGAATTTGAGGTCGGGGTGGAAGGTGTTGGTGAAGTGGATGAACTGTTCAACCTCCTCGTGGGAGCACGAGGCGGCGCCGATACAGTCATCGATGTAGCGGAGGAAAAGGTGGGGGGTGGGGCCAGTGTAGTTGCGGAAGATGGATTGTTCCACATATCCTACGAAGAGGCAGGCATAGCTGGGGCCCATGCGGGTGCCCATGGCTACTCCTTTCGTTTGGAGGAAGTGGGAGGATTGGAAAGAGAAGTTGTTCAGGGTGAGGACCAGTTCAGTCAGTCGAAGGAGGGTGTCTGTGGAAGGGTACTGGTCGGTACGGCGGGAAAGAAAGAAGCGGAGGGCTTTGAGTCCTTCGTGATGGGGGATGGAGGTGTACAGGGACTGGATGTCCATGGTGAAAATAAGGCGTTGGGGACCGGGGAAGCGAAAATCATGGAGCAGGTGGAGGGCATGGGTGGTGTCCCGAACGTAGGTGGGGAGTTCTTGGACTATAATACAATCCCAATAAGGTGATCATCCCTTTCTTATTTCTCAGTTCCACCCAAATAACTTCCCTGGATGTATTCTGGGAATATCCTCCCTCATTACAGCTGTAATGCTATCCCTTATCAAAAACACCACTTCCCCATATGTCTAGCCTCCCTTTCTATCCTTCCTATAGCATTTGTATCCCGGAACATGAGACTGCTCGTCCTGTCCATCCCTGAGCCATAGTTCTGTAATTGCTATGATATCGCAGTGCCATGTTCCTAACCATGCCCTGACTTCATATGCCTTCTCTGTTAGGCCTCTTGCATTGAAATAAATGCAGTTTAATTTATCAGTCCTACCTTGATCTCTGCTTTGTTCCTGCCTGCCCTGACTGTTTGACTCTTTTCTTTTCTCAACTATACCAGACTCAGATTGATCTCTTTCCTCAGTATATCGCTGCGTCCCACCCCTCTCCTTACTAGTTTAAATCCTCCTGAGCAGCTCTAGCAAATCTTCCTGCAAGTATATTAGTCCCCTTCCAATTCAGATACAATCTGTCCTTCTTGTACAGGTCACTTCTACCCCAGAAGAGATTCCAATGATCCAAAAATGTGAAGCCTTCTCCCATATACCAGCTCTTCAGCCATGCATTCATCTGCTCTACCCTCCTATTCCTACTCTCACTAGCTCACAGCACCGGGAGTAATCCAGATATTACAATCCTTGAGGACCTCCTTTTTAAAATTCCTGCCTAACTCTCTATATTCTCCCTTCAGAATCTCATCCATTTCCCTTCCTATGTCGTTGGTTCCAATGTGTACAATGACGTCCTGCTGGTCCCTCTCCCCTTTGAGAAAATTTTGCACCCTCTCTGAGACATCCTTGATCCTGGCACCAGGGAGGCAAACACACCATTCTGATTTTTCGCTGCTGGCCACAGAAACGTCTGTCTGTACTTTGGACTAGACAGTTCCCTATCACAATCTATCGTTTGCAACCCGATGTACCCCTCATTACATTAGAGCCTGTCTTGATACCAGAAATTTGATTGTTTGTGCTACATTCCCCTGAAAGTCCATCACCCCCTACATTTTCCAAAACAACATACTTGTTTGAAATGGAGAAAGACACAGAAGACTCCTGTACTACCCTCCTACCTTTCCTGAAGGTAACCCAATAACCTAACTGTATCGGCAGCTTTTCTCCCTTCCTATAACTGCTATCCATCACACTCCCAGCTCTTGTAAATTCCTTATTGCCTCTAATTGTCGTTCTAATCGATATTGAATAGCAAACAGGCAGATAGGCAGATTGTCTTCTCCTGCTCCTCTTATTTCTTATATTATTGTACTTCTTATTTTCTTATATTATTGTACATTCAAAATCAATCCCAAAATCAGCAGTAAGTTCATTCCTTATTTATTTTGCTTCACTGTTTCTCGTTCTTTGTATCCAATTTAATTATTCCTATGGAGCTCCCACTAATTGACAAATTACAGACAAAAAAGACATGACAGTAAGATGCAATTATTGGTAATGTTGCTCCTAAACTAATAAGTGTTTTATTACAGATTTCTCTTGTTCAAATGCATGTTTTGCAAACAATCAAAATATGGCATTGTCTTCGCCATTCTTATTTTTAGAATATCCCATCAATTGGAGGAAACTTTGTTACATTTATTCGTTTACACAGCAGGACTGGAAAGTGTAAATTAAGAATATAAAGTACAAGTTGTGCAACCTCTCGGCATTCTACCTGCCCATGATGTACACATCTCTGCAAGTAATTTTGGAGAGCCGGGGTGTAAGAAAGGTTAGAGAAGCAAGAGAGAATGGAGTGTTTTCTTCAATGATCTGTCACATCTGCATGCATGCAGCTGGTTCACTTTCAATATGGTGCTAGCTTAATCGCTCCAGAGTCAACTGACAAAGGAAGCTTAGTACAAACTTCTTGCAGCTGCTGAGATTGATTCATTGCTTTGCAACTTCAGGAAATTATTTTTCAAAAATATTATTTCTCAAAGCTGTAAAATGTCTCAACAATATTTTCATAATACTGGTCAGCTTGGGTAGAGACAGCCACATTTGGTTGTGGCCAATCTACTCGAGTACAGCACATTAACGGATCATGATGAAAGATCTAAAGTAAGTATGTCATTCACATATCACAAGCCTTAAGTCATGATCATGAGTCAGAATAAGGAAGCTCATGACGAGGCTTCTTGAGAAATGAAACACACCATTACTTGATATTGATCAAAATGTTGGCCCTCCACTGCCTAAGAACCCTGGCCAATTTGCTGATAAAATGGTATTATGATGCTGGTTCTCTCAGTTTGTCATAACTCTACTGTTGAATCTTTTTTTTCAATGATAGACTGTTAACACGAATATATATTAGCAATTCTAAATTACTGCATCATAAAGTTAGTCATTCTATAGGGCATTCAAGTTTTTTTGTCCTTGTAGGTGACTGAGATTTGTACCTTTGAGCATCATGTCCCAACGATTAAATGGCTTAAAAGTGCAACTTTAGAGAAACTGAGTGAACTTTCCCAGTGTGGTGGCCCAATCAGACTTACCCCTGACTCCAGCTCATTTTGTGATTTCAGCACATGTACATTATTGTGACAAGTGTGTCTGCCTGAAGTAAGGTAGAGATTGGAGATCTCCTGTAGGCTTACAGTATAACACTGTAAGAAACCTCAGCAGGATGGGCTACATAATTCAAGAGGGCTGAATGAATATCTGAATAGGAGCGTAACACCTGTTGTGACATATAGTGTTTCCTGTATTCCATGATTAGTCAGATAGATTGCACTTGTCTTGTTTATTTTGATGTAAACTAAGAACCGTACCAGAATCCTTCCAACAGACTGTATTGTTAGGCCCAGGAAGAAATAGTGAATATTAAAAAACCTGGATTTGACCACATGAGAGTTTACCCATGTCATTTTTAAGTACTGTTGGAATATGAATTTCAGTAAGTAATGCTCAAATAGTCCAAGAAATGGGGGTTGGTCACAAACAATAAAGTGAAACCTAACACTGGAAAATGTGAACTTTCTGACATTACACAACTTCATATGATTTAATTTTCAAAAATGTGTCTGTAAGTGACTCTGCCAATCCAATCCAAATCAAAAACCAAACTTGCCAAACACTATTAAGAATTGCCTGATCAAGTCTACTGCATTGTAACAATAACAAAGCTACCATTTCACACAATACACAATTAGATTGCTTTTTATGTCTGGCATATGAGAGAGAGAGAGAGATGGATCAATTCAGATCCAGAAATCCATCTACTGTCTGGAACCAGGTCAAATGGGAACAGATCCTAAAACTTGTTTGCTCATCGGTGTAGTATTTTATCTGCGTTAGGTTTCACTGATCTTCAGCTAGATATATTCAACGGAATCAACTGTCCTGATCTCTCAGTGATCTATTTCCCATAAAACATAAAGTGGGTTTTTTTTCGGTAAAGGTTTGTCAGCAAACAGACAGTATCATTCAGGGGGAACAGTACAGCCAGCGATGGAGCTCTGGCTCTGGGGTCTGGCTGCAGCCCTGAGGACCCTCACAGCTGGGCCTTGATAACAGTCCCACACGCGCCGGCTTAAAAGACAGCTGTTACTTACCCCCACAGACACACTCCGTGTCAGGAGCATATACTGCTTCTTCTGTTAATGCCGGAGCCCGGCCCCCATGTCAGATGAACACCAAGGGAAAACTCCACCTCATCGTCAGCTTCCCACACACACAACATTACACAGCGTCCCCTGCAGCCCCGCACAACTCGGAGAGTGGACTCCACGCACACTGCCACCTGCAGCAGTGGAGGGACATTACACACCGCACAACACCCAGAGTGAACTCCACACACACTGCCACCTGCAGCAGTGGAGGGACATTACACACCGCACAACACCCAGTGAGACCTCCATACAAACCGCCACCTGCAGCAGCGGAGGGACATTAAACACCGCACAACACCCAGATTGAACTCCACACACACTGCCACCTACAGCAGCGGAGGGACATAAAACACCGCACAACACCCAGTGTGAACTCCACACACACTGCCACCTACAGCAGCGGAGGGACATTAAACACCGCACAACACCCAGATTGAACTCCACACACACTGCCACCTACAGCAGCGGAGGGACATAAAACACCGCACAACACCCAGTGTGAACTCCACACACACTGCCACCTACAGCAGCGGAGGGACATTAAACACCGCACAACACCCAGAGTGAACTCCACACACACTGCCACCTACAGCAGTGGAGGGACATTAAACACCGCACAACCCCCATTGTGAACTCCACGTACAGCGCCACCTGCAGCATTGCAGGGACAACAAGTCCCACACAACGCGAATCACGGAATTTCAGTCGCAGCGCCACCTGCAGAACCGAAGGGACAACAAACCCTGAGCGATCTGCAAGTTTAACAGAAGTACGTACACATTGACAAGTTAAGCCGATGGTCAGGAGTTTGATTGCAAAGTTGTGTTTCCTCGTGTGTTTTGCAATAACCGTAGGACCACCGAGGGAGCTGCGAGAGGAGAGATTGAATGACAAAGGGATTAGTTTTACAGAGCCAAAGGGAAAGGTGATGCAGAAAGAAAAGAAACAGAGACCAGTAATCAACAAGTGATCTTTGCTCTTCTTCAAATCGTGCCATAAAAGTACCTAATATCCAGCCACTTAAAAAGCAAAGAAGCTTCAGGTTGTATCTGAAGGAGTACCACTTTACAGTGTGAGCTTGCATTACATTCCTTTGGAAGGCAGGATTTCCCTGTAGTATATATTATGCAAAATGGTGGGGATTGAGGGCTGCCAGTGTAATATCACTGATTCAGATAGGAGGTGAGGATAAATTGCCTAACTAGAAATAGTTATTTCTGGCAGACTGTCAGACACCAAATTTAACCCTGTCTTATTGAATAGAGTTAAAAATCAAACATTATTTGGAAATACGAGCTTTCGGAGCGCTGTCAAAAGGATAATGGAATCATGTCGAGAGAGTTGTCAGTGTGCAAGCTGTGATGTTGTCATTGAAGGAATAAAACATTGATCCTGCACCCAAAAAAGTGATGGGAAAGGGTTTCAGTCCAGAAACATGGAATTCTTCAGATGCTGTGTGGTCTAACAATGCAGATTAAGGCTTATTGTTCTGATAGGATCTGTCCTAAAGAAAACCAGACCAACAGACTTGGCTTCCAGTCAAGATTAGAGTGGTGCTGGAAAAGCACATCAGGTCAGGCAGCATCCGAGGAACAGGAAAAGCGACGTTTCGGGCAAAAGCCCTTCATCAGGAATGAGGCTGGGAGTCTCTGGGGTGAAGAGATAAATGCGAGGGGGGGGGGGGGGTGCTGGGGAGAAGGTAGCTAAGAAGATAGGTGGATGGAGGTAGGGTTGGAGGTAATAAATCGGAGAGGAGGGTGGAGAGGATAGGTGGGAAGGAAGATTGGCAGGTAGGACAGGTCATGAGGATGGTGCTGAGTTGCTATGTTGGAACTGGGGTAAGGGAACTGGGCGGAGGGGAAATGAGGAAACTGGTGAAGTCCACATTGATGCCCTGGGTTGAAGTGTTCCAAGACGGAAAATGAGGCGTTCTTCCTCCAGGTGGTGAGGGAGTGGCAGTGGAGGAGGCCCAGGACCTGCATGTCCTCGGCAAAGTGGGAGGGGGAGTTGAAATGTTCGGCCACGGGGCGGTGGGGTTGGTTGGGGCGGGTGTCCCGGAGATGTTCCCTAAAGCGCTCTGCGAGAAAGTGTCCAGTCTCCCCAATGTAAAGGAGACTGCATCAGGTGCAACGGGTATAATAAATAACATTTGTGAATGTGCAGACTTGGCTTCCATTCAGGTGGAGGGGGCAGGAAAGAGCTGCAGGTAGAGAGTCTGCAGTTCATAGTTACTTTGAGCCACCTGCATGCTCTATTTATGGCCTGAGAGAGGGCCTGATCCAATTTGGGATGTGTCTGATCCCTGAACTACCGAGGAGGGAAATGTTGTAAGATTAATATTCGTTCACCATATATTTGCGGCCACTATCCTGTTTTCTGGTAGGAATCAACGGAGCCTGTTTGGTTGAATGAGAAGAGCCTTTTGTCATATGCAAGGTATAGTTTATTTCATAATAGCAGCTTAGTACAAGTTACATTGGTATATTCTTACTGAGTGTATGAGAGGGATCTCAATGTTAGGTCTTACTCCTTCAAAATCCAAAGTTGATCCCCTGCCTCAGGACATCGTGTTTGCTGAAACACAGAGTTGCTCTTATAATGATTGTAACGAGGTTGGCCAGGTGGATCTCATAGAATATGAGTTCCTTGATTGTTGCTGTTATTCTGGTCCAATCGTGGAGCCTTGGCTGGCAGACATTAGTAGGAGTGTCAGACATCCAGCTCTCTCTGAGAGCTGGCTCTGATGGAGATGGATCAGTGTCAAGGACTCTCCACACGTAAGTAAAGGGTGACTTGGTGACAGGATACTCGCCTCTGTGGAGTTATTTAAGCTTCATAGTAATATGTAGAAGATTTTTAATCACATGATTTCCTTTGCAGAGGACAACTGTCCAGTTCAAATAGGTTCTTTCTTTTTTTTTGCAATATCTTGGATCTCTGAACTAAATACCTGATCTCAGTGGGAACTTCCATGAAATTATATACACCACCTCTTCAATCTGTCTTTTTTTTATTCATTTATGGTATGTGGGCATCATTGGCTAGGTCAGCATTAATTTCCCATTCATAATTGCCCAGAGGGCAGTTAAGAGTCAACCAGATTGCTGTGGGCTTGGAGTCACTTGTAAGCCAGACCAGGTAAGGACAGCAGATTTCTTTCCCTCAAGGACATGAGTGAACCAGTTGGGTTTTTCCAGCAATCAACAATGGATTCATGGTCATCATGAGACTCTTAACTCCACATTTTCATTACATTCAAATTCTACCTACTGTTGTGGCAGGATTCAAATCCAAATTCCCAGTACATTACCTGGTCTCTGGATTAACAGCTCAGTGATAATACCACTAGGCCATCACCTTCCCTGTGTGTGCCAACGTTTATTCACAATTTGCCAGTAAATCTGTGTTGAAATTTATAGACTTTTTACTTGAACTGAGAATTAGGTTGGACACTTTTGTTGACTTACAGTAATTGCATTTCTGGTGAAACCAACATTTGTTTTTCAGTCATACTCCTTGAGGATTATTTCTTGCTTGGCATGATGTCTGTCACAGATACTGAGCATTTTTCCTAGGAAGTGACAGGAATAAAATGTTTTTTTATTTTAGATTCCCTACAGTGTGGAAACAGGCCCTTCGGCCCAACAAGTCCACACTGACCCTCCAAAGAGTAACCCACTCAGTCCCATTTCCCTTTGACTAATGTACCTAACACTATGGTCAATTCACCTGACCTGCACATCTTTGGACTGTGGAAGGAAACCAGAGTACTCGGAGGAAACCCACGCAGGCATGGAGAGAATGTGCAAACTCCACACAGACAGTCGCCCAAGGCTGGAATCGATCCTAGGACCCTGCTACTGTGAGGCAGCAGTGCTAACCACTGAGCCACCGTGGCACCCACATTTGCTTGAACTTGCATCTTCTCAGCATCTGACATAAGGTTCACGTCAGTCATCACCATATCTGTTGCAGTCTGAATAACACCAGTTGAGGAATCATGAATGAGCTCAGTGGGGTAGATTGTTGTTTTATTATCTCATCATTTGTGCATCAAGACGTAGCTTGGCTGGTGATGAGAGTGGCATTACCTGTGAGATCCTTCATGTACGCCCGGACTCTCTGTGCCACTACACTTTGCCCTTGAAGTGGCAGGGACATTGATGGTGGAGAGAGTGTCATACATCTCCTTCTGAAATGTCCCTATGCAAAAAAGGTCTCGAGAGATGCATTGGTTTTTGTCAAGGTTTGTCCCAAGCAATTCCATGCCTCAGGACTCTGTGTTCTACAGTCTGTTCCCCAGGACAGAACCAAGACAAGCATGACTGTACTTGGCTGACCATCAACTTGGTGAAAGACACTCTTTGGTCTGCCCAGAACTTGCTTGTCTTCCAAAACAAGGAGTTGACCTCCACCGAGTGTTGTAGACTGGCACATTCCAAGGTGCAAGACTACATGTTGAGGGATGCACTAAAGCTTGGAGTAGCTGGCGGGAAAGATCCTTCTGCCAAAATACAACAAAGTTTGTTCAGTTATCTGACCCTCTTTTTGCCTTAAATGTATGTAAATAGCGCCTGTGCATGTAGGAAATGCCGAAGACAAATGTCAAATTACAATCCTTTTTCTATAAATGCAAAGACTGTACAGAACTGCTTTCATACCTGTGTATGTACAGAAAGATAATTTTTTATGAATAAAATATATTTTTGCAATAAAAAACATTTGTGTTTCTTCACAAGCTTTGCTGATTGAATGTTGCCTTATTCAAGTGGGCAGAAGATTACTAGACACCTGTTTTAAAAAATTCTCAAGGTCAGGTTCGTAGGAGAGTAGTCTGACACAGAACAAACGACCAAGAGGCGAGTCTGCTAGAATATGAGCATTTTATTCCCCGCAGCGTCGCCACAACCAGGTCTCATACTTACAACGGGTCTGGCTTATACTCACTCTACATGTTACCGGAACTGGGAGCCGTCAGTTCTCGTAGAGCGGTTGCCAACAACCCATGCTCGGCGGTTAAACGTAACCCCGGAGCAGACTCACCGAACTGGAGACTTTTCCAGCTGATATACTCTTTTCCAGATATAAACATTCATGTGAACAGCAGAGCAAGGCTAAAAAACACATTCCATTCTGGTTACATACAGATAAGAAGATTCACACGGGGAGGTGTGTAATAAGATTCACACGGGACTAAGCAACACCTCCATTCCGGTTAGATTCACACATGTATTGGGACATAATTTTTAACCGTTTCACCACATTCCACTGCTTGGCCCAATACATGTGTTACATAATGATTCACACATGTATTGGGACATAATTTTACACCACATTCCACTGCTTGGCCCAATACATGTGTTACATTATGCTTAATTCAGTTCAATTCGTTTCAGTTAATTTCAGTTCAGTCAATTCAGTGTAGTTCAATTCAGCTCAGTTCAGGTCTGTTCAGTTCAATTCAATTGTGTTCAATTCAGTTCCGTCCATTTCAATTCAATTTAGCTCAGTTCCATTTTGTTCCGTTCAATTTGATTCACTTCAGTTCCACTCAGTTCAGTTCAGTTCAATCCCATTCAATTCTGTTAACTCCGCTCAGTTCCATTTTGTTCCGTTCAATTTGATTCACTTCAGTTCCACTCAGTTCAGTTCAGTTCAATCCCATTCAATTCTGTTAACTCCGCTTCAGCTTTTTGGACATGCCCACATCCTCCGCTGTACCCCAGGCAAGGGGTTCTTCGGCAGGACTGGGATCCTCTCAAGGGTGGACAGCAGCGACCCTGGGGTTCCTCCGGTCGCCCCCCACCATTTCTCAAACAAACTGCCACGTACATGCCCACATCCATGCCATCCCGGGACGGTCGGGACCTCCACAGTTTGTTCTTCTGGTTTCTTAGTCTTTTTCCAAAACATTGTTCTGTATCAAAATCTCTCCTCGATTGCGATTGACCCTGCTCGCAGCGCCAAATGTTTTAAAAAATTCTCAAGGTCAGGTTCGTAGGAGAGTAGTCTGACACAGAACAAACGACCAAGAGGCGAGTCTGCTAGAATATGAGCATTTTATTCCCCGCAGCGTCGCCACAACCAGGTCTCATACTTACAACGGGTCTGGCTTATACTCACTCTACATGTTACCGGAACTGGGAGCCGTCAGTTCTCGTAGAGCGGTTGCCAACAACCCACGCTCGGCGGTTAAACGTAACCCCGGAGCAGACTCACCGAACTGGAGACTTTTCCAGCTGATATACTCTTTTCCAGATATAAACATTCATGTGAACAGCAGAGCAAGGCTAAAAAACACATTCCATTCTGGTTACATACAGATAAGAAGATTCACACGGGGAGGTGTGTAATAAGATTCACACGGGACTAAGCAACACCTCCATTCCGGTTAGATTCACACATGTATTGGGACATAATTTTTAACCGTTTCACCACAACACCTCAGCACCATGGGTGCATGTCAGGGGACATTTGCACAGATCGAGACATTTGATTGGCTTCTCTGCCAGTATTTAGTTGTGCATACTCAGGAGAACTCAGCATAGTGAAAATTTCTTGATTGGCTCCTGGGCAAATGGCTATTATTTTGTGTTTGGACAATACAGCAGTAATAGCCAGCCCACGATGCAGAAAGCATCTCTCTGTCTCCCTTTAGAGTCATAGAGATGTCAGCATGGAAACAGGCCATTCGGTCCAACCCATCAATGCCGACCAGGTATCCCAACCCAATCTACTCCCACCTGCCTGCACCCGGCCCATATCCCTCCAAACCCTTCCTATTCATTAACTCATCCAAATGCCTCTTAAATGTTGCAGTTCTACCAGCCTCCACCACATCCTCTGGCAGTTCATTCCATACACATACCACCCTCTGTGAGAAAATGTTGGCCTTTAGGTCTCTTTTATATCTTTCCCCTCTCACTCTAAACCCCCTAGTTCTGGACATCCTCACCCCAGGGAAAAGACTTTGTCTATTTATCCTATCCATGCCCCTCATAATTTTGTAAACTTCTATAAGGTCACCCCTCAGCCTCCGACACTCCAGGGAAAACAGCCCCAGCCTGTTCAGCCTCTCCCTACAGCTCAAATCCTCCCACCCTGGCAACATCCTTGTAAATCTTTTCTGAATCCTTTCAAGTTGCACAACATCTTTCCGATAGGAAGGAGACCAGAATTGCACGCACTATTCCAACAGTGGCCTAACCAATGTCCTGTATAGCTGCAACATGACCTCCCAACTCCTGTACTCAATACTCTGACCAATAAAAGAAAGCATACCAAACGCCTTCCTCACTATCCTAACTACCTGCGACTCCACTTTCAAGGAGCGATGAACCTGCACTCCAAGGTCTCTTTGTTCAGCAGCACTCCCTTGGACCTTACCATTCAGTGTATACGTCCTGCTAAGATTTGCTTTCCCAAAATGCAACACCTCACATTTATCTAAATTAAACTCCATCTGCCACTTCTCAGCCCAATGGCTCATCTGATCAAGATCCTGTTGTAATCTGAGGTAACCCCCTTCGCTGTCCACTACACCTCCAATTTTGGTGTCATCAGCAAACTTACTAACTGTACCTCTTATGCCCGCATCCAAATCATTTATGTAAATGACAAAAAGTAGAGGACCCTGCACCGATCCTTGTGGCACTCCACTGGTCACAGGCCTCCAGTCTGAAAAACAACCCTCCACCACCACCCACTGTCTTCTACCTTTGAGCCAGTTCTGTATCCAAATGGCTAGTTCTCCCTGTATTCCATGAGATCTAACCTTGCTAATCAGTCTCCCATAAGGAACCTTGTCGAACGCCTTACTGAAGTCCATATAGATTACATCTACCACTCTGTCCTTATCAATCCTCTTTGTTACTTCTTCAAAAAATTCAGTCAAGTTTGTGAGACATGATTTCCCATGCACAAAGCCATTTTGACTATCCCGAATCAGTCTTTGCCTTTCCAAATACATGTACATCCTGTCCCTCAGGATTCCCTCCAACAACTTGCCCACCACCGACGTCAGGCTCACTGGTCTATAGTTCCCTGGCTTGTCCCTCTAACCCTTCTTAAACAGTGGCACCACGTTTGCCAACCTCCAGTCTTCTGGCACTTCACCTGTGACTATCGATGATACACATATCTCAGCAAGAGGCCCAGCAATCACTTCTCTAGTTTCCCACAGAGTTCTTGGGTACACCTGATCAGGTCCTGGAGATTTATCCAACTTTATGCATTTCAAGACACCTAGCACTTCCTCCTCTGTAATTTGTGCATTTTGCAAGATGTCGCCATCTATTTCCCTGCAGTCTATATCTTCCATATCTTTTTCCACAGTAAATACTGATGCAAAATACTCATTTAGTATCTTCCCCATTTTCTGTGGCTCCACACAGAGGCTGCCTTGCTGATCTTTGAGGAGTCCTATTCTCTCCCTAGTTACCCTTTTGTCCTTAATGTATTTGTAAAAACCCTTTGAATTCTCCTTAATTCTGTTTGCCAAAGCTATCTCATGTCCCTTTTTTGCCCTCCTGATTTCCCTCTTCAGTATACTCCTACTTCCTTTATACTCTAAGGATTCACTCGATTCATCCTGTCTATACCTTACGTATACTTCCTTCTTTTTCTTAACCAAACCCTCAATTTCTTTAGTCACCCAGCATTCCCTATACCTACCAGCCTTCCCTTTCACCCTGACAGGAATATATTTTCTCTGCATTCTCGTTATCTCGTTTCTGAAGGCTTCCCATTTCCAGCTGTCCCTTTACCTGCAAACATTTGCCCCCAATCAGCTTTTGAAAGTTCTTGCCTAATTGGCCTTTCTCCAATTTAGAACTTCAACTTTTAGATCTGGTCTATCCTTTTCCATCTCTATTTTAAATCTAATGGAATTATGATCGCTGGCCCCAAAGTGCTCCCCCACTGACACCTCAGTCCCCTGCCCTGCCTTATTTCCCAAGAATAGGTCAAGTTTTGCATCCTCTCTAGTAGGTACATCCACATACTGAATCAGAAAATTTTTTTGTACACACTTAACAAATTCCTTTCCATCTAAACCCTTAACACTAAGGCAATCCCAGTGTGTTTGGAAAGTTAAAATCCCCTACCATAATCACCCTATTCTTACAGATAACTGAGATCTCCTTACAAATTTGTTTCTCAATTTCCCTCTGACTATTAGGAGGTCTATAATACAATCCCAATAAGATGATCATCCCTTTCTTATTTCTCAACTCCACCCAAATAACTTCCCTGGATGTATTTCCAAGAGTATCCTCCCTCAGCACAGCTGTAATGCTATCCCTTATCAAAAATGCCATTCCCTCTCCTCTCTTGCCTCCCTTTCTATCCTTTCTATAGCAGTTGTATTCTGGAACATTAAACTGCCAGTCCTGCCTATCCCTGAACCATGTTTCCATAATTGCTATGATATCCCAGTCCCATGTTCCTAACCATGCCCTGAGTTCATCTGCCTTCCCTGTTCGGCACCTTGCATTGAAATAAATGCAGTTTAATTTATTAGTCCTACCTTGTCCCTGCCTGCTCTGACTGTTTGACTCGCTTCTGTTCTTAACTGTATTAGTCTCAGATTGACCTCTTTCCTTACCCCCCCCCCCCCCCCCCCCCCAAACCTTACTAGTTTAAATCCTCCTAAGCAGCTCTAGTAAATTTCCCTGCCAATATATCAGTCCCCTTAATTTAGGTGCACTTCTACCCCAGAAGAGATTCCAAATATCCAAAAAATATGAAGCCTTCTCCCATACTCCAGCTCTTCAGCCACGCATTCATCTGCTCTATCCTCCTATTCCTGCCCTCACTAGCTCGTAGCACCGGAAGTAATCCAGATATTACTACCCTTGAGGACCTCCTTTTTAAATTCCTGCCTAACTCTCTGTAATCTCCCTTCAGACTCTCAACCTTTTCCTTTCCAATGTCATTGGTTCCAATGTGGACAATGACCTCCTGCTGGCCCCTCTCCCCCATGAGAACATTCTGCATCCTCTGAGACATCCTTGATCCTGGCACCAGGGAAGCAACACACCATTCTGCTTTTTCGCTGCTGGCCACAGAAACGTCTGTCTATACCTCAGACTAGAGAATCCCCTAACACAATTGATCTCTTTGAACCCAACGTGCCCCTCGTTGCATTAGAGCCAGTCTCAATACCAGAAACTTGGCTGTTTGTGCTACGTTCCCCTACGAATCCATCACCCCTACATTTTCCAAAGCAGCATACTTGTTTGAAATGGGTATATCCACAAAAGACTCCTGCACTAGCTGCCTACCTCACTTTCCTGAAGTTAACCCATCTATGTGACTGTATCTGAGACTTCCCCCTTCCGTGTAACTGCTATCCATCACATACTGTTGCTGTTGCAAATTCCTCATTGCTTCTAACTGTCTCTCCAACTGATCCATTCGATCTGATAATATTTGGAACCAACATCATTTATGGCAGATATAATCCACTGCAACCCTTAAACTCTCTTTAAACTCCCACATCTGACAAGAAGTGCATATCACTCTACTAAAGGCCATTTTTACTTTTTTACAATCTACAGACCCAGAAAATAATATTGCTTATTCATCTACAAACACTGCCCCAGTTTAAATTAATAGTTATGGCTTATATTTTAAGTTTAATCAAGAGACATATCTCCAAAAACATATAATCAAGAAAGAACCTAGTCTACTCACTACTGCAGACTTTCCGTAGGTCACACTTAAAACAATAATACACTTATCTGCTTCTGTGCTGTGAACTTCACCCAACGGTTCCTCCAAGATCAGTTGTGAATTTCACTGTTTGTTAATTTTCCCAGACGCACTCCGATGTCCAGCGATATGTGAATTCAAACAGCAAAGGCCGTGTCAGTTTCTTTCTTTCTTTCTCTCTCTCCTGCACTGACCTAACCATGTGCTTCCTTTGTCTGTTCTTCTCCCTTTTAAAATTGCTGTTGTTTTGACTTTTTTTTTCCGAAGTTCCAAAACAATGCAACAGCATATAAAACAGTAATTGCTGCTCCTGGAATTCGAGGAAATCACCTCCAGCACCTAAAATACCTCAAAAAAGGAGCAGCTGTTACAGCCAAAATATTTTCCGGTCCTCCATCTTGGATTACCCAGAATCCTTTCTTTTCTCTGAGTGGAGAAGTGAAAAAAAAAACATTCCAAGCAGGTAGCTAATCTTGTTTTCATTACAAATTAGCCTCTTGAAAGCAAAAGGGGAAAAAAACCTTCAGGGATTCTGAAAGGGTAAATCCTTAACGGCAAGTTGAAAATAATGGTGTTCTCAACCCCATGTTGAGTTGAAAGGAACCAAAAGGAAATTGAAGGAAAACATCTCAACGATACCTGGAATCTGGTCTGGTACCAGATCTATATCTAACATCTTCCCCATCTGAAATATTTCTGTCTGGTGTGTGTGCAGGTGTGAATGAAATGGCTGCTGCAATCACCAGAGCTGAGGAATGATGAGTGACCCTGGTCAAGTCATGACAGGGGTTTCACAGGGTGAGAGTCACGGGGAGTGGGGTTGGGACTGTTGGTAATGTGTCACGGTCGGCTCTCATCTGTCCCATCACCCCACCCTCGCTTCTTGATAGTGGGCCCCCTCAATCAGTCAGTGGGTACCTTTGATGAGGAAGTCTGCCAGGTATCACAGGCACCTTGCACAGTTTTTCCAGTTGTGCATGCCACATTCCGGGATGCCAACTTGCTACTGGATAAATACCAGCAGCAGTATAGCGATAAGGCCCTTACAGTGCTCATTAATTGTTGACTTAACGGTCCCATTTGGCAGTCATTGGGAATTCCGATGACAGGCTTTCCTGATGCAAATTTCATTTTGATGGAAGTGGGAACTCACAGGGAAGCTGATTAAATCCCTGCCTCCAAACATGCCACCAGAATGCAGTTCCTTTCCCTAGCTCTGAGAGTACTTTGCACCAATGTTTTATAATAAGGGAAATACAAGCTTCTTGTTGAAAATTGTAGACTTCAATTTGACTTTCATTGTCTTCTCAGCGGTGTTTTACTTTGGTACCTGTAAGATCGGTTGAGCTACTGAATTAAAATATATCATTGCTCAGCGGAATTGGTATGTGCACCTGCTCATACACATCACACCATCTGGAGGTGGTCCAAAAACTTGGCAGGAGTGACTCCACACAGTCAACCGGGAGTAGTCGTTCAGAACCACAGAGGTAACTATTCAATCTGATATCGTAATGTCAAAGGAGGCAACTCAATCCAGTGGCAATCCCAATTTTTCTATAAATTCCAGCCCAAATGCCAACACGCCCACAGTCATGGAGCTGGAGGAAATCTTACGTCAGAACAGGGTTCCACTCAGTCGTATTGACGAGGTCTGGCCTAACCTATACATAGGAGATATGTAAGTACTCCTTCAAACAGCAGAACTACTGATGGCAAGGTCAGTAGCATTGATTCTACAAAAATATGTGAGGTGGGCAGGAGAAAGAAGTTAAAATCACTCCAGCTTGACAAGTCTTTCATTAAGCTGTTTGGTTGTATTCTGGGGGAGGGGGGTGTCATTTAAGTTCTCTTGAGGTTTCTGAGTTCTCACTGTGGGGCTGACGTAATCTTGTAGTCAATTGTCCAATCCTCACACAAGCTTTTTATGAACTTTTAGTACAAGTATTGCGGGCTAAAACGGAATGCAAACAAAAGATTTTAACACTTCATCACTTCACATCAGCTCTGATGAAAAGTCATTCCAGCATGGAAACAGACCCTTTGGTCCAACTTATCCATGCAACCAGATATCCTGAATTAATCTCGTTCCATTTCCCAGCATTAGGCCCATATCCCTCTAAAGCCTTCCTCTTCGTATACCCATTGTTACGACATGGAGGAGAACCCCTCTGTTACTTAAACCAAACACCCAGAAAAGCTCACCTTGTCTCATAATCTGTTAAAATATGAGTGACAGAGAACTCCTAAATTCTACTATTTAAAGAAAATAACATCAATTTATTCTTTAACCCTCAAAGTGAACATTAAACAACAACTATTCACAACTTTAAGATGCCCTTTCTCTTAACTGCTTATTATCTGCTCCAACACTGTTCCAAAAAGAGATTTACTAAAATCACATCAATTTAATTTCAAAATCACACAGCAGCTATTGTCTGCGGTGTCTTTCTTCTTCCGGCTGAAGATCTCCCTGGGTCATCTGCTTTCATTTTACTGCGAATATGTTTCATACGAAAACGTGCCTTTGATAGAGAGTGTTCCCTAAATTCATGGGTCTCTCTCGATGGCAGTTGCTCAGTCTCCAGTTTTCAAAATGCCTGCATTTTTATATCCCTAATGTCAGATCGTCTCATTGGTTCAATGTTGACAAAACAATACATTCAAATTTGATTGGGTTTGAGTATCCTAGGGCAAAATTTAAACTGATTGGTTAAATTTGAATTGTTGTCAAAACAGCAACTAACTCAAGTATCCATTTCACAGACAAATGTTACATATTTTCAATTTTCCAATACATTCTGTGACTGCCATCTAGTCATATCACGCAGGCGCTTGTAACCTCTCAGTTGAGAAAAGTGTTTACGTTCTCTTAAAGGTACAGTACATACCTTCAACTTCATTACACCCATCCAGGTGCCATTTAACTGTAATTGTACCAGCCTCTACCACTTCCTCTGTCAGCTCATTCCATACATGCTCCACCCTCTGCATGAAAATGTTGCCTCTTAGATTCCTTTTAAATCTTTGCCCTCTCAATTTAAACCTATACCCTCTAGTTTTAGATTCCCCATAATGGGGAAAAGACCTTTTCTATTTACCCTGTCCATCCTCCTCATGATTTTATAAACTTCTATAAGGCCACCTCTCAGCCTTCGATGCTCCAGGGAAAAAAGCCCCAGCCTATTCAGTCTCTTCCATAGCTCAAATCCTCTAATCCTGGCAACATGCTTGTAAATCTTTTCTGAACCCTTTCAAGTTTCATAACATCCTTCCTATAACAGATAGACAAGAATTGCATGCAGAAAATGCACCCAGGAAAATGCATGACAGAAATGTAGAGGTTATTTAGGGAGTGCTGGCTGACGGTGCTGGATAGATTTGTCGAACTGAGGCAAGGAAGGGGTGGTCTGGTGAAGGAATATTGGGTGACAAGGGGAAGAATGAAGCTTATTTAAGTTTGAGGAGGCAAGGATCAGACAGGGGTCTAGAGGATTACATAGTAGCCTGGAAGGAACCGAAAAATGTACTTAGGAGAGCTAGAAGGGGCATGAAAAGCTTTAGTGGGTAGGATTAAGAAAAATCCTAAGGCATTCTGTACTTATGTAAGGAACAAGAGGATGGCCAGAGTGGGAATAGGGCCAATCAGGTATAGTGGAGGGAATTTGTGCTTGACGTCAGAGGAGATAGGGAAGGTCCTCAATGAATACATTGCTTCAGTACTCACTACTGAGAGGGACCTTTTCATTTGTGAGGACAGAAGAAACAGGCTGTTACGCTCAGACAGGTTGATGATAAAAAAGAGGATGTGCTAAAAAATTTGAAAAACCTAAGGATAGATAAGTCCCCTGAGACAGATGGGATATACCCAAGGTTTGCAGAGGAAGTCATGGAAGAGTTTGCTGCACCTTTGGCAATGATCTTTGCATCCCCACTGTTCACTGGAGTAGGCCAGATGTTGGAAGGTGGCAAATGTTATTCCATAAAGAAAGGCATAGGGATAATCCTGGGAATTATAGAATAGTCAGTCTTACATCTGTGTTGGGCAAATTATTGGAGAGGATTCTGAAAGAGAGGATTTATAATTAGTTGGAAAACCATAGTTTGATTAGAGATAATCAGCATGGCTTTGTGAAGAGCAGGTCATGCCTCACAAGCATTGTTGAATGATTTGAGGATGTGACATAACACATTAATGAAGGTAGAGAAGTGAATGTGGTGTACATGGATTGTAGCAAGGCGTTTAATAAGGTTCCGAATTGAGAGTGTGGTGCTGGAAAAGCACAGCAGGTCAGGCAGCATCCAAGGAGCAGGAGAATCAACGTTTCGGGCATAAGCCCTTCATCAGGAATGCCCGAAATGTCAACTCTCCCCTCCTCGGATGCTGCCTGACCTGCTGTGCTTTTCCAGCACCACACTCTCAACTCTGATCTCCAGCATTTGCAGTCGTCACTTTCTCCTAGTTTGATAATGTTCCCTGGTACACTCATTCAGAAAGTAAGGAGGCACAGGATACAGGCAAAGCTGGCTGTCTGGAAACAGAGTTGTCTGGCCCATAGAAGACAAAGGGTGGTAGTGGATGGAAAGTATTCAGCCTGGAGCTCAGTGACCATGGTTTTCTACAGGAGTCTGTTCTGGGACCTCTGATGTCTGTGATTTTTATAAATGACTTGGATGAGGAAGTGAAAAGGTGGTTTAGTAAGTTTGCTGATAACATGAAGGTTGGTTGAGTGGTGGATAGTGTGGAGGGCTGTTGTAGGTTGTAGGATGTAGAACTGGGCTGATAAGTGGCTAATGGAGTTCACCTGGAAAAGTGTGAAATGATTCATTTCGGAAGGTCGAATTTGAATGCTAAATACAGGGTTAAAGGCACTTGCTGTGTGGAGTAACTGAGAGATCTTGGGGTCCATGTCCATAGAATCCCCAAAGTTGCCACCCACGTTGATAGGGTTGTTAAGAAGGCATGTAGTGTGTTGGCTTTCATTAGCAGTGGGATTGAGTTAAAGAGTCGTGGGGTTATGGACTGGAGGGCATTTCTTATGAAGAAACGTTGAGGGAGCTAAGGCTTTACTCATTGGAGTGAAGAAGGATGAGAGATGACTTGATTGAGGTGTACAATATGATGAAAGGCTTAGACAGAATGAATAGTCAGAGACTTTTTTCCTGAGGGGAAATGATCATCACAATGAGGCATAATTTTAAGGTAATTGGAGGAAGGTTTAGGGAGATGTCAGAGGTCAGTTCTTTACACAGAGAGTGGTAGGTGCGTGGAATGCATTGCCAGCGGTGGTAGTAGAGACAGCTATATTAGGGACAGTTAAGTGATTCCTGGAAAGGCACATAGATGATAGTAAATTGAAGAGTATCTAGGTTAGTTTGATCTTAGAGTAGGATAAAAGGTCGGCACAACATCAATGACCGAAGGGCCTGTACTGTGCTGTACTGTTCTATGTTCTATGTTCTAGTATTCCAAAAGTGGCCTACCCAATGTCCTGTATGCCATAATATGACATCCCAACTCCTATACTCAATGCACTGACCAATAAATACAAGCATACCAAACCCCTTCTTCACTATCCTATCTACCTGTGATTCCGTTTTCAAAGAACTATGAACCTGCACTCCAAGGTCTCTTTGTTCAGCAACATCCAGCACCTTACCATTAAGTGTGTAAGTCTGCCCTGATTTGCCTTTCTAAAATGCAGCACCTCACATTTACTTGAATTAAACTCCATCTGCCACTCTTCAGCCCATCTGATCAAGATCCCATTGTACTTTGAGGTAACCTTCTTTGCTATCCACTACACCTCCAATTTTGGTGTTATCTGCAAACTTACTAACCATGCCTCCTATATTCACATCCAAATCATTTCTATAAATGACAAAAAGCAATGGACCCAGCACCAATTCTTGTGACACACCGCTGGTCATAGCCTCCACTTTGCAGAGCAACCCTCCACCACCACCCTCTGTCTTCCAACTCCAAGCCAATTCTGTGTTCAAATAGCTAGTTCTCCCTATATTTCATGTGATCTAACTCTGCTAACCAGTCTACCATGAGGAACCTTGTCGAATGCCTTACTGAAGTCCATATAGATCACATCCACCTCTCTGCCCTCATCAATCCTCTTTGCTACTTCTTGAAAATACTCAATCAAGCTCATGAGACACAATTTTCCATACACAAAGCCATGTTGCCTTTCCTTAATCAGTTCTTGCCTTTCCAAATACATGTAAATCATTTCCCTCAGGATTCCCTCCTACAACCTGCCTATCACTGATGTCATCCAGACTCAAAATGTTAGCTTGCTCTCTCTCCATGGATGCTGCCTGACCCATTGTGATTTCCAGCATTTTTTTGGTTTCAGTACAGATTCCAGCATCTGCTGTAATTTGATCCTAAAAGATTTTAAGATCCGTTTCTGTTCAGCTTAATGTGATAGCCAGAGTGGCTATCCATAGGGGGCCCCAGTTACAAGGCAATCATTTTCCTGCCAACATTTTAACATCACATGGTCTGCAGAGTACCTCAGCTGCTGGTTCAATCAATGCATTCAAAATCAGAGATGGCAAGAATGGAACAAGGAGTGAAACCTTCCCATTTTACCTACCCAGCAAATCCCTTCCCACTAGCAGGGCAAGTTAAACACCCTTTCACCCCACCTACAGAAACAGAAGATCAGCTGAAGCTGGTAGGATGAAGGAAGAAAAAAGATGAGGTGAGGATGTGACCAAACATTTTTGTATAACTTTCAACGTTATCTGTGTGCTTCAATGGAGTTATGTTTCAGGATTTTTTTTTTTCTTAACCAGGAGTCTGAGAGATAAGTTGATTAATGATTCCCCGAGGTTCCTCAAGTAATTACTAGCATGTTGTTAGAATTAATGTATGTCAAAAAGAGTAAGGGAACACAGGCTACGAAAGTAACAATAAATACAACGACAGATGGGAAGTGTCTGGTTTGCTGCTTAACCAATGAACCACAACCTGCAAACTTATGTTTCAACAAAGTAGCAGTACCATGGGTTATAGAGAGCTGAAACATTACACTAAACACTTTGAATCATATATTGGGCATGAGAACAAACTAGGACAGTTGTTTTAGCTCCAAGACTTGAATTGATTCAAACCAGATTGATGTGTTGATAGCTTGACACTTTTAAAATGGTTCCCTTTTGGATGTGGAGACTTTAAAACCAGTTGACATTCCTTCAAAGAGTCTGCAAAAATGATGATACAGAAATATACAGTTATTGCAGCACAGAAAGATACCATTGGGACCATCTAGTCTATGCAAGCTTTCCATACAACAATCCAGTAGGTTCCATTCCTCATTCCATCCCTGTAGCGAATTCCCTGGAGGTGTATTCCCTTCAAGAGCCCATCCAACTTCCTTTTATAATCATTTGTCATCTCTGCTCATGGATCGCAAGTTCCAGGCTATTACACTGACTGAGTAAAAAGAGTTTTTCCTTACCTCCCTCCCCACACAAAACATTTAACCTGTAACCCATTGTCCTTGCATCACCATTGCAGGAATGGTCTTCCTTATCTAAGCCTGTAATCATCTCTGGACACCATTGTCAAAGAACTTGTCAATCTCTTGTGCACCACAATCTCACCTTCTCTAATCTAACCTCCATTCAAGCTAAAACCTCTCACTGTAAAGTCATTCTGGTAAATCTCCACTTCATCCTTAGAAAAATCCTGAGGTACACAAAAGAATATTTTGTATTGTGGTCTAGTGAGAGTAAAAGGAATATTATTTTTGGAAATACCATACCTGCCTGTTTGATGCTGACACTATTGTGTCAAAATTGGGAAAACTGAACCATTTTCATAAGTGGCTTCCCTCACCTTGACAAGTATAATTCTTCACTGACTGTACAGGAAAGGATACTCTAATAACATTGTAAACATGTTTGTGCATTCTTGAAGTATTTTCTAATATCTCTTGCTTCATTAGGACAATAGCTCATGACAGATTTCGCCTTTGGAAGTTGGGTATCACTCATGTGTTAAACACTGCACACAAACAGGTTGCGTCCAGTGGATGCCAAGATTTCTATGGTACCAGTATGGATTATTATGGTATAGCTGCTCGTGACGTACCAAATTTTGACATTGCTGCCTATTTCTATTCTGCAAGTGACTATATACACAAGGCACTGGATATATTGGGAGGTAAGAGACCATTCTCACATGTCAAATAGTCCTAAAAGCTGTCTTAATTCTGAATTACATTACAAAGATAAAAGAGATGCTGTGGATAATGTTCTTCAGTAATTCAGCCAATTAAGTTACTCGAGTCATAGAATTCATAGAGATAAGGTAAAAACAATGACTGCAGATGCTGGAAACCAGATTCTGGATTAGAATAGTGCTGGAAAAGCACAGCAGTTCAGGCAGCATCTAAGGAGCAGCAAATCGACATTTCAGGCAAAAGGCCTTCATCAGGAATCCTGATGAAGGGCTTTTGCCCGAAACGTCAATTTTGCTGCTCCTCGGATGCTGCCTGAACTGCTGTGCTTTTCCAGCACCACTCTAATCTAGAGTTCATAGAGATGTACAGCATGGAAACAGACCCTTCAGTCCAACTCGTCCATGCTGACCAGATATCCCAGCCTAATCTAGTCCCAGTTGCCAGCACCCAGCCCATATCCCTCCAAACCCTTCCTATGCATTAACCAATCCAAATGCCTCTTAAGTATTGCAGTTGTATTAACCTCCACCACTTCCTCTGGTAGCTCATTCCATAAACGTACCACCCTCTGCTTGAAAAGGTTGCATCTTAGGTCTCTTTTATATCTTTCCCCTCTCACCCTAAACCTATGCCCTCTAGTTCTGGACTCCCCCACACCAGGGAAAAGACTTGTCTATTTACTCTATCCGTGCCCCTTATGATTTTATAAACCTCTATAAGGTCACCTCTCAGCCTCCAATGCTCCTGGGAAAACAGCCCCAGCCTATTCAACCTTTCCCTATAGCTCAAATACTCCAACCCTGGCAATATCCATGTAAATCTTCTCTGAACCCTTTCAAGTTTCACAACATCCTTCCGATAGGAAGGAGACCAGAATTGCAAGCAATATTCCAAAAGTGGCCTAACCAGTGTCCTGTAGAGCTGCAACATGAACTCGCAACTCCTGTACTCAATACTCTGACCAATAAAGGAAAGCATACCAAACGCCTTCTTCACTATCCTATCTACCTGCGATTCCACTTTCAAGAAGCTATGAACCTGCACTTCAAGGTCTCTTTGTTCAGCAACACTTCCCAGGACCTTACCATTAAGTGTATAAGTCCTGCTAAGATTTGCTTTCCCAAAATGCCTCACACCTCGCATTTATATAAATTAAACTCCATCTGCCACTCCTCAGCCCATTGGTCCATCTGATCAAGATCCCATTGTAATCTGAGGTAACCTTCTTCCCTGTCTACTCCACCTCCAACTTTGGTGTTATCTGCAAACTTACTAACTATACCTCTTATGCTCACATCCAAATCATTTACATCAATGACGAAAAGTAGTAGACCCAGCACTGATCCTTGTGGCACTCCACTGGTCACAGGTCTCCAGTCTGAAAAACAACCCTCCACCAGCACCTTCTGTCTTCTATCTTTGAGCCAGCTCTGTATCCAAATGGCTAGTTCTCCCTGTCTTCTGTAAGATCTAACCTGGCTAATCGGTCTCCCTTAAGGAACCTTGTCGAATGCCTTACTGAAGTCCATATAGAACATATCTAGCGCTCTGTCCTCATCAATCCTCTTTGTTACTTTCTCAAAAAACTTGATCAAGATTTTTTGGACATGATTTCCCAAACACAAAGCCATGTTGACTATCCCTAATCAGTCCTTGCCTTTCCAAAACGTGCATATCCTTTCCCTCAGGATTCCATCCAACAACTTGCCCACCACCAACATCAGGCTCGCTGGTCTATAGTTCCCTGACTTGTCCTTACCACCTTTCTTAAATAGTGGCACCATGTTAGCCAACCTCCAGTCTTCTGGCACCTCACCTGTGACTTTCGATAATAGAGGCAAGAGGTCCTACAATCACTCCTCTAGCTTCCCACAGAGTTCTAGGTCACACCTGATCAAGTCCTGGGGACCTATTCACTTTAATGCATTTCAAGACATCTAGCACCTCCTTCTCTGTAATATGGACATTTTCAAGATGTCACTATCTATTTCCCTCCATTCTATATCTTCCATGTCCTTCTCCACAGTAAACATTGATGCAAAATACTCATTTAGTATCGCCCCCATTTTCTGTGGCTCCACACAAAGGCCATCTTGCTGATCTTTGAGGTGTCCTATTCTCTCCCTAGTTACCCTTTTGTCCTTAATGTATTTGTAAAAACCTTTTGGATTCTCCTTAACCCTATTTGCCAAAGCTATCTCGCATCCCCTTTTTGCCCTCCTGATTTCCCTCTTAAGTATACTCCTACTGCCTTTATACTCTTCTAAGGATTCACTCGATCTCTCCTGTCTGTACCTGATATATGTTTTCTTCTTTTTCTTAACCAAACCCTCAATTTCTTTAGTCATCCAGCATTCCCGATACGTACCAGCTTTCCCTTTCATCTTGACAGGAATATACTTTCTCTGGATTCACGTTATCTCATTTTTGGAGGCTTCCCATTATCCAGCCGTTCCTTTACCTGTGAACATCTGCTCAATCAGCTTTCAAAAGTTCTTGCCTAATACCACCAAAATTAGCCTTCCTCCAATTTAGAACTTCAACTTTTAAATCTGGTCTATCCTTTTCCATCACTATTTTAAAACTAGTTGATTAACTGAACTATCCAAAGTCCAAGGTTTTATCCTCATACCTGAAATACTTACTTCTTTAAATCAATCGCTGCCAAATTTATATCAGGAGTTCCACATTTTGCTTTACCAACTTGGGTGAGTACAGGAAAATTTCTTGTTCATTTGCTCACTGGATGTGGATATCATTGGTTAAGCCAGAATTTTCTGCCCATCCTCAATAGTCCAGAGGGCACATTGCTGTGGGTCTGGAGTCACATCTAGAATAGCCCAGGTAAGGTTGGCAGGTTTCCTTCCCTAAAGGACATCCATGAACCAGATGAGCTTATCCAATATTCGATCATGGTCACATGGTCACTATTAACCTCGCTCTTTATTTCAGATTTTAATTGATTTAAGATTTCACCATTTGCCACGGTGAGACTCACACCCATGTCCCCAGAACATCAGCCTGCGATTCTGGACTATTAGGATAGACACTGCCACTATACCACTGCCTATCCAGTTGGGCCACCATGATAGATATTTAGGAATCTCTTCAGGAAGTCTATGTTAGGATGTTCAGGAACCTTTCAAGTTTAACTAGTTTTCTATATCATAAATGATCTAGTCAGACCTGTGGCACAAAAGTGGCAAATCTTGAAAGTTAGAATTAATTGAAACAAAAGGCAATGGAGTTGTTTCTTCGAGCGTAAAATGAGACCGCCAATTTACAGACTACCTGTACTTAAATCAAACTCCTGAAAGCTAAAATCCATCCTTCACAACCATTCCCATGTCACAAGATATTAGGACAGGCACACAACAACTTGATTAAAGAGGTGAGGATAAGGAACATCTCAAAGAAGAGGTTTAGAGAATAAGTTTGGGCAGCATGAGGTAGCTAGGAATGTGGCCATCAATGATGGAATGAAGGAAATTGGCCTGCAGGAGACCAGAATTAGAGGATTGCAGATATCCCAGAGGTGAGTTTGGGGAAGGGCTCGAGGAGATTACAGAGGTAGGCAAAGCTGAGGCAAAGGAGGGATTTGAAACCAAGGATAAGAATTTTAAAAATGAGGTCAGAAAGCAATGTGGATATGATGGGTAGATGGGACTTGGTACGAGTTACGATACAAACAGCAGAGTATTATTACAGCAGGCCCTGTCAATATAGTTATTTTTCACAAACCATACAGCAGTTCAGTACAACAGAAAATATATAGCTGGATTTACTACAAAGCAGAATTCATTTCTACCCCAAAACTGCCTTAATATCACTCACTATTAATGCTAAAGAAAAGACTAATTCACAACATGTTTCTTGGCTGTTGAAGTTCGAGGCTTGTAACTAATTGGCAATGTAAAATGTGGCTTCGATGTAACCACAAGCAAGTAAACTCAATACTCAAATGTTAGTTTAAGACGAGGTAGTCCATGTGTAAAACACAAACACAGATGGGATAATTACCCAAAAAGAACATCCATACAACAGTGTATTTCTGTAATGGTGGAGTTGCACTGAGAAAGTGGATTGTCCCAATTGTTGATGAGTTAATTCTATTGTGAAAAAACCCTCTTTGATTAATTCTTCTTAATATTCATGAAATATATTTGAATGTCAAAGCTTTTACTGCAGTTATGTCATTCTCAGGAGCTTAGAAATTCGGGCCGTCTTTGAACAAAGTAAAAACAATTGACATTGATTTTGCAGTAACCAACTCTCAAAGTTTCGTTCAGATGGCACCAGGAATGAAATTTGCTCATAGCCTCTTTTGTGTATCTCACTCAAAAATAATGTGTAAACCAAACAAGGTTAACACCAACCAGGCATAGTGTCCTTGGTTGAAAACATTTCTTCTCTCAATCGTGAGCTGAATAAGCCACCCATAGACATTCTTCTCATGCCATCACCCATAGGTGGACAATGAATGACCATTTAAGGGCTGCCAGAGGTATTAATCTAGTTGCCGTGAAACAATGTGTCACCTCCTTGGTGCGATGCAGTGGTCATCAATCAAAGGCACTTAGTGTCATTAGGTTGGGGGGCACCTGCAGAGAGCTCCATTTCCTTTGGGGTTTTTTTTGTTTTTTTACCCCCACACTACCACCTAACTGCGGTAGTGCTTATTTTTTTCACCAGCACCTATGTTGTGTGCGTGTGCAGGTGTGAGACACAGTGAAAGACACAAGGTGACCATTCCCTTTGTTAATATAAGCAAATATTTAAACAGCTGATTGGGGTTAACTGATTAATTGACTGGGTCAACTGAAGGAGGAACTGATGGGATTGGAAGGAGCTGTAAGAGTGAGTAGTTAGTAAGCTCTATCCACAAAGCAAAGTGTCTTGATAACTGTCTCACCAACTGGCCTGGGTCCATTTGGACATTTGGCAGCAGGGGATAATTAACGAAAGAAGAAGATTGGAAACTAAGAGTTCTTTTCAGACAGAGTATCATAATTGGAGTTTCTTTTAAGAAGAATGGCTGAAACCAAATGTAAAATGATGGGATACACTTGCCCAGTATGTGAAGATGAACCTTAGGATCAGTGGAAAATGAAGTGGATAAATTTGCATGGGTTATATTCTTATAAAAGAAACAAATGAGGTCTGGCCTTGCCACCATCATTTCCTACTAGGATCAGGTGTAAAGTATTCTCAGAGCTCGGGGCTCAAGAATTGGACACTGAGGAAGGTTTAGATAATCTATTCACATTTAAGGACTAAATCTATGTGCAAGATGATCTGTTAAATGCATGGTCAGACGTTGATTAATTTAGATTAATTTATAATCGACTATATTCAAGATTGGAAAACTCTATTTAGAGATTAACAACTAAGTGTTTTCCTTTAAATTGTTGGACTGTGCTAAGACATCAAACATTGATAGACTTAGGAATAGCTGAAGTTAGATTTCTAGAAAGAAACGCACTTTCAGGGCAGATGTCAGAAGCCTTAAAAAGATTCCCAGGAAAACATTAATTCCCAGTGTTCTTCATGTCTCACAAAGGGAATTCAGCAACAACAGAAAGAACAAACAATCCAATGGTAATGGAACTGAAAGATAATCCAGATACAGGCAGGCAACATCAATGCAAAAGGAAAATGATAAATAAAAGAAACAAGGATGGAGATAACTCTGACAGTTCTAACAAGAAACAGCAGCTGGAGAACTAAACAGACAACTGAGCCTCAGGAATTGCAGGGGTATGGTCAGGTGGAATGATTGGAAAAAATGTTACCAAGATTCTTTTAAGACCAAAGACTGAAGTAAGGTAAACAAATTTGAGAATTTTACTTACTTCAAGTTTGAGAAGAGCAACGTCCTGAAATGACTAAAAGGATTGATGATTCCTTGTCACATCGCTGGAGTAAACCACTTTATCAGTACAGGCACAGTGTGTCAAGTGTCAAGAAACAAAGTTGGGTCAGATGGTGTAGAATCTGTATGGATAGAATTGAGGAATCGCAAAGGTAAAAAAAAACCATAGTTGGAGTTATGTACAGGCCTCCAAATAGTAGTCAGGAGTTATGCACAAAATACACCAGGAGATTAGATTAGATTACAGTGTGGAAACAGGCCCTTCGGCCCAACAAGTCCACACCGACCCGCCGAAGCGAAACCCACCCATACCCCTACATTTACCCCTTACCTAACACTACGGGCAATTTAGTATGGCCAATTCACCTGACCCTGCACATCTTTGGACTGTGGGAGGAAACCGGAGCACCCGGAGGAAACCCACGCAGACACGGGGAGAACGTGCAAACTCCACACAGTCAGTCGCCTGAGGCGGGAATTGAACCCGGGTCTCAGGCGCTGTGAGGCAGCAGTGCTAACCACTATGCCACCGTGCCGCCCACAAATAGAGATAGAGATCATGTATTGGAAAGACAGTTACAGTGATAATGGGAGATTTCAATATTCAGGTGAACTGGGAAAATCACATTGGTAGTGGATTGCAAGAAAAGGAATTTATGGAATGTCTACGATATACTTTTTGGAGCAACTTGTAGTGGAGTCCACTAGGAAACAGGCAATACTGGATTTAGTGATGTACAATGAAGCAGACTTGATAATGAAACTTAAGGTGAAGGAACTCTGAGGAGGCAGTGATCATAATATGATTGAATTTACTCTGCAATTTGAGAGGGAGAATCAGAGGTAATGGTATTACAGCTGAATAAATGCAACTACAGAGGCATGAGGGAGGAGCTGGGTAGAATTGACTGGGAGAGGAGTCTAGCAGGAAAGACAGTGGAACAGCAATGGCAGGAGTTTCTGGGAGTAATTCAGGAGACACAGCAGAGTTTCATCCTGAGGAAAATGAAGCATGGCACAGGGAGGGATGAGGCAACCATGGCTGACTAGGGAAGTCATAAAAGTCATAGCATAAAAGCAAAAGAGAAAACATATAATATGGTGAAAGGCATTGGGAAGCTTACAAAGACCAATAGAGGGCAACAAAAAATGAAATAAGGAGAGAGAAAATGAAATATGAAGGTAAGCTAGCCAGTAATATAAAGGAAGACTGCTGGAAATTGACGCTGGAGAGCTGGTAGTGGGGAGCAAGGAAATGGCTGAGGAATTGAATAATTACTCTACATCAGTCATCACGGTGGAAGATATGAGCAATATCCCAAAAATTCAAGAGTGAGGGGACAGAGCTGAGTATGGTGGCCATCACCAAGGAGAAGGTGCGAGAAAAGCTGAACGGCCTGAAGGTGGATAAGTCATCTGGACCAGATGGACTACACCCCAGAGTTCTAAGAGAGTTAGCTGAAGAGATAGTGGAGGCATTAGTGGTGATCGTTCAGGAATCCCTAGAATCAGGGAGGGTCCCAGAGGACTGGAAAATCACTAACGTAACACCCCGGTTAAAAGGGGAGTAATGCAAAAATGGAAAATTACAGACTGATTAGCCTAACCCCGGTTGTGGGTAAGATCCTGGAATCTATTGTGAAGGATGAGATTTCCAAATACTTGGAAGTGTATGGTAAAATAGGGCAAAGTCAGCATGGTTTCATCAAGGGGAGATCATGCCTGACAAAACTGCTGGGATTCTTTGAGGAAGTAACAAGCAGGTTAGACCAAGGGGAGCCAATGGATGTCACCTACCTGGACTTCAAGAAGGCCTTTGACAAGATGCTGCACATGAGGCTACTGAGTAAGATTAGGACCCATGGTGTCAGAGATAAGGTGCTAGCATGGATAGAAGTTTGGCTGTCTGGCAGAAAGCAGAGAGTGGGGATAAAAAAGGTCCTTCTCAGGATGGCAGCTGATGACATGTGATGTTCTGCAAAATCAGTGTTGGGACCACATCTTTTCACTTTATACATTAACAATCTAGATGAAGGAACCAGAGACCATTCTGGCTAAGTTTGCAGATGATACAAAGATAGGTAGAGGGCCAGTTAGCATTGAGAAGGTGGGGAGGCTGCAGAAGTATTTGGACGGGTTAGGAGAGCAGGCAAAGAAGTGGCAGATGGAATACAATGTAGAAAAGAGTGAGGTCATGCACTTTGGTAGGAAGAATAGAAGCATTGACTATTTTCTAAATGGGGAGAAAATTCAGAGGTCTGAAATGCAAAGGGACTTAGGAGGTTCTAGTCCAGGATTCTCTCAAAGTAAACTTGCAGATTGAGTCAATAGTTAGGAAGGCAAATGCAATGATGACATTTATTTTGACAGGACTTGAATATAAAAGCAGAGATGTCCTTCTGAGGCTCAATAATGCCCTGATCAGACCACATCTGGAGTATTGGAAAGGAGGAGTCAGAGATGGATCAGATGGAAGTCCATTTCATCTGGTAATCTCCATACTGCTCGCTTCTACCTCCTTCCGAAAATCCACAAACAGGACTGCCCCAGTAGACCCATTATTTCTGCCTGCCCCTGCCCCACCGAACTTATCTCTTCCTACCTTGACATGGTCTTTTCTCCTCTGATCCAGTCCCTGCCCATTTACACCTGCGATTCCACTGATTCTTTACGCCAGTTTAAGAATTTCCAGTTTGCAGGCTGCAGCCACCTCCTTTTAACAATAGATGTGCAATCCCTTTACACATCCATCCCCATCAAAATGGTCTAAAGGCTCTCCAATTCTTCCTGGAACAAAGGCCTAAACTGTCCCAGCCTACCACTACCCTCTTCCTCCTGGCTGAGTTCATCCTCATCCTCAACAAGTTTTCTTTTATCTCTTCTCATTTTCTTCAGGGCAGAGGGTTGGCCGTGGGTACCCTAGTTATGCCTGTCTCTTTGTGGGCTACATGGAACATTATTTGTTCTAGTCCTATCCCAGCCCCCACCCACAACTCTTTCTCCGATATATTGACGATACCATTGGTGCAGCTTCCCTCTCTTATCCAGAATTGGAAAGGTTCATCAATTTCGCTTCCAATTTCCACCTCACCCTCACTTTCACCTGGTTCTATCTCTGACTTCTCCCTTCCCTTCCTCGTCATCTCTATTTCTATTTCTGGGCATAGACTGGCCATTAATATCCACCATAAACCCACTGAGTCCCACAGTTACCAAAACTATACATTCTCACACCCTGCTTCCTGTATAGACTCTATTCTCCTAGTTCCTCCGTCTCCGTTGCATATGTTCCAATGAGGCCACCTTCAACAAGGGAACCTCTGAAATGCCCACTTTCTTCCTCAACTGAGGGTTCCCTAGCACCGTTGTTGACAGGGCCCTCAACCAGGTCTGACTGATCTCCTGGCCTCACCCCTTTTCGTCCTTCCTGCAACAGCACTAGGGTTCCCCTTGTCCATTCCTGAAGAAGGGCTAATGCCCGAAACGTCGATTCTCCTGTTCCCTAGATGCTGCCTGACCTGATGCGCTTTTCCAGCAACACATTTCCATCTCTGATCTCCAGCATCTGCAGACCTCACTTTCTCCTTCCCCTTGTCCTTATCTACCATCCCAACAGCATCCACATCAGAAGATCATTAGCCACCATTTCCACTATCTCCAGCAAGATACCACCACCAGACACATATTCTCCTATCCTATCTTGTCCACCTTCTGCAGAGACCATTCCCTCCAGGGCACCTTGGTCCACTCTTCCTTCACTCCCAACACTCTCCACAGCCCCATGGCACCTCCCCCTGCAATCACTGACAGTGTAAAACCTGCCCATTTACTTTTCCTCTCCTCCATGCCCACGGGCCCAAATATACCTTCCAGGTGAAGCAGCGCTTTACCTGCATTTCTCATAATCTAGTCTACTGCATTTGCTGCTCACAATGTGATCTCCTCTACATTGGGGAATCTAAGTGTCAACTGGGTGACCACTTCACAGAACATCTATGTTCTGTCTGCAAAAATGACCCTGAGCTTCCAGTTACCTGCCACTTCAACACACCACCCTGTTCCCTGAGGGTAATTTAAGAAATAGATAAGACTGAGCAGTGAATAAACTTTATTTACTAAAACAGCTGCCTTGGTTTCTCTCTCTCTCCTGCAGGCCTGGATACATTTTGACATTGCAGCAGATCCATCTGAACCCTTTTGCTTGTGAGCTCCATACCACAAACCCTGCCACCCCCCAACCCCCCGCCCCCCCCCCCCCCCCCCCGACCCCAGTATTTCAAAAGAGCTGCCAGTCCCTGACTAACTGGTGACCCTCAGTAGGTAAGACTTTCACCCCCAAGGGGGTGCCTTCCACTGCTTAATTGTCTGTGGTTTGGTGAACCTTCCCAAATAGAGACAGTGTGAGTCTCCAGCTGGCATGCAAAACCCTGAACATCTCAACAAGATTCCACCAGCTATTTAGTTTTTTTGGAGTTTATTTCAAGCTACAAAAGCTAATATTAACAAATGTATTTTAATTTTAACAGGAGCTTTGTTAATCTCAACAGAATCTGTTTTGATTCAATGAACAGAAAGAAATGTATAAACTTCACAAAAGATCAAGTAATACACTCACGACTAATTAATCAAAGCTGCATAATTCTACGTACAAAGTTAAAAAGTCAAGTTTGTGTTTTATTCATGGGATTAAACCTTACTCTCTGTAGAATGAGCTTGTTGTGAATTTTAGTGCAGCGATGCAAACGGTGAAGCTGTGACATTTAAGATTGTGTGTGTAGGCATTACACATTGTTAAGCTACAGCATTTACAAAGGTTTTGGGATGTGTCAATCTCGCTGCACTATTATCTATTCGGTAGGTATCACAGCTCCAAAAAGAAAACGGTATTAATAAAGGGAATAAAATATTTATTCTGTCTAGAAAGTTCCACACCGAAAGACCACAGCATCAAACTGATTTTAGTAGCCAGTAAATTAGATCCCAAAACAAACCTGACTCCTGCAGTTGAAGGTATGATTAACAACAATCAAATCTAATGGCTTTCAGGAAGGGTCAGCAATTAGTTGTTATGTATTTAAAGGAAGATTCAGGTTTTGTTTTAAAATGTTTGACTACTCTTGTCGTAAGGCACAAAGTAGCCGACCTCTCCTAGTGAAATTGTGAGACTTGAACATAGTCTCATTCTGAACAAGAAAACAGTGCACAACAGGATCAACAAAGGGCAGATGGCAGTGCAGGATGGAAGTGAAGTTCTATCCACCAAGGAAGATGAAAAAGCCCCAAAAAATTAAACCATTGTCTGTCAAAATTAACAACATGAATGGCAATTTCAGAGGGGACTTTTTTAGGAAATATATTAAATTAAGGTTCACCTGCCTGTTCGGGAATGAAAGATCACATGGCTCAAATTGAAAAAAGAGAACAGACATTCTCCCAGTATCCCACAACAACCTCAACGTTTCTCAGTTACAGTGAATCCATAAAGTGCTGAGTCTGTGGAATTCCCAACAAAGGGAGTCCCAACCCACAAGACCACCCAGAAGATTTGACTCTACTTTGGGATTGTTGTGGAAGAATCACTCAATATTCTGTAGGATTTGACATGCAGATCCTGGCCTACATACAGCTATCCTATCATACTTATATGTCAGAATAATCATGATTTTCAGGACCAGACTTTTTAAAACATATATTGATCATTACTGGTTCGAAGTACGGTAATTGAAATGTGATTGTTAATCAACCAATGGTCAGCAGGGGGAGTACTAAAGCAACATTCACAGAATTTCACAGACTAGATCCTGATCCAATATAAATAAACTAAGAGCTATAGGTTGTTGGAAATCTGAAACAAAAACAGAAGTTGCAAGAAAAACTCAGTCGGTCTCACTGTATCTGTCAGGGGAAAACCCTCTGCTGAGGTTTTCCAGCAATTTCTGTTTTTGCTTCAGATCCTGATCCACTTCTGTGTTAATCTTTCCCCAACTCCATTCTTTCCCTCCTCTGACCGGGCATAGTTTCACAAGTGGCAGCTGCTCCTGATATGTTGTCCATATGGCCATTCCTCATGGGCGAGTCCTGGAGCTGGAGGAAGGAAAGCAAAGTTAACTGCCACTTTGCTGTTTCAAGTGTGAGCTGGTAATTTAGGGAGGAGCTGGTGTCACGGTAATGTTGCTGGACATATAATCCAGAATCCTAAACTAATGTCCTGGGGAGGTGGGCTCAGTCACAGCAGATATTTGAGTTGAATGAAATGATCTGTATTTTTTTTTAAAACTAGCCCAATGGCAATCACATAACCAGAGTCAGTTGGTTGGTAAAAACTCATCTGGTTCCCTATTACTTTTTAGGGAATGGAAATATACCATCCTTACCTGGTCTGGCCTATGTGTGATTCCTGACCCACAGCAATGTGGTTGACTCTTAACTGTCCTCTTGGCAATTAGGGACGGGCAATAATTGCTACCCCAGCCAGCAATATCCACATCCTACAAACAGGTTTAAAAAAACTGTGTCCACTAGTTATATTCACCCAGTCTGTTCCATTTATAAAGCAGTTCACTGGGCACATACTGCCTGAATTTAATGGGTCAATCTACAGGAAGTATTCAATTTCGAGCCATATAACTGCAAGTTGATCTTCTGTATTTTAAACATTGGAGAGAGTGAGGATTGCAGATGCTGAAGATCACAGTCAAAAGGTGTGGTGCTGGAAATGCACAGCCAGTCAGGCAGCATTCGAGGAGCAGGAGAGTCGACATTTTGAGCATAAGCTCTTCCTGATGAAGAGCGTACGCTCGAAGCGTTGACTCTCCTGCTCCTCGGATGCTGCCTGACCAGCTGTGCTTTTCCAGCACCACACATTTTGACTCTGTAATTTAAACATTGTCACTTATGTAACGAAACCAAATGAAAATCATGAGACATATTCCATCTGTTGAGATTGGTTAATAGTGCCCGTGGCTTGCCTACATCAATGTCTAATTACCAAGTGGTTTTGTTCCGTCATTTTCAAGATTGTACGCACAGTGTTACAAATGACAAAAGATGTTACAATGTGCAAAATAATGCATTATGTCCAGTCAGTTAAAACAGTGTTTTGTTGCTTTCTCATCCTCAGGGAAGATCTTTGTCCACTGTGCATTTGGATACAGCAGGTCAGCCTCCTTAGTGCTGGCCTACCTAATGATTTATCATCACCTTTCTCTGCTCGATGCAGTGAAAACAGTGACTTCTCGACGACGGATATTTCCCAATCGAGGTTTTTTAAAGCAGTTACGGAGGTTCGACATAAAATTACAGCAAGCAAGAATTGTTTGAGTTTTTTCCATCAATTGAAACCGAAATGTGGCTTTTTTGATAATGATAATATTTATCAATATCTTTGTAGAGTATGGTTCACGCTCACTATTATAACCCTGATTTGTGCACCAGCAGCTAGAAGAGTTTGAATTCACACCACATTATCGGCAAAGATACTACAATTAGATTCTTATCTCAGTCAAAATGAACTTGTACCTGATTTGTAAATGTTTCTGCTTTTTATTTCATCACTACCTGAGCAACACAACACAAAATGGCCTGTGTCAACATCAATTTTGCAGCATTATCATATCCAAGACCTTGTAGTTATACAGGCCCCCATCATAAACTGATTCTTTAATATTCTATTTGAATGTAATCAGCGATTTTCTATTGCTTTTCAAAAAAGATAAATAAATATTCAACTTATCATATGGACTGTCACATTCTATTTGGGATATTGCCATTCATAGTAGTGAAGCTAGGTTACTTGGTGAATGTTTTATGTGTTTAATCCAGTGGCTCAATTTCGCAATGGTTTGTTGTCACCTTGTGATTCAAACCATTTGTTTTAATTAAGACCTTTTTTTAAGGCTCAGACATTGACCTAATGATCTAAATGACCTAATGTCTTTGAGGGTTGACTTGAAAGTTTGTTGGCGCAACATTCATCTTAAAGACTCAAGCACTTCACCTATTGCAGTACTGATGGAGTGCTGCAATATGGGATGTGCTTTTTCCTTCCCTGTAATTAATTAAACATTTAATTTTCAGTTGAAAATAAAGATCTTGTGGCCCTATCAAAAAGGGCAGAGGAGTTTCACTGATGGGCAACATTTATCCCTCGGTAAAAACAAGGACTGCAGATACACATTTATCCCTCACCTAACGACATAGCCCATGTATCTCATAGCTGTTTGTCGGGATCTTTGGGTGCAAATTCATTGGCGTGTTTGTCTATATATGTGATAGTGACTGGACTTCCAAAGTGATTCATTGCTTTGAAGCCCATTCTGAGAAAAAGAAGTGGGGGGGGGGAGCCTGGATGGGCCGTTTGCCCTCCAAGGAGCTGGGACACTATTACCATTTTAGGCCACAGCTGAGCCCTGATCCTCTTTTATTTGGGTTTTGTTTTCTGTCAATTTTTAAATGGACCAGACCAACTGATCCACGTCAGATGCCATATGACTTGCCCTTCATCTTTCCCTAGAACATCTTGACACCAAGAACAGCCATGTTGAAGGCTGACTACAGTTCCACCTTCAACACTATTATCCCATCGAGACTGATGACTAAACTTAGAGATCTTGGACTAAGCCTCACTCTCTGAAACTGGATCCTCAGTTTCCTGACCCACAGGCCACAATCAGGGAAGATTGGGGACAATATTTCATCCTCACTAACACTCAACACTGGAGCCCCCCAGGGTGCATACTTAGCCCTCTACTGTACTCACTGTGCATCCATGACTGGGTCACCAAATACCAGACTAATGTCATTTACAAGTTCGCTGATGACACCACCATAGTCGGTTGAATCTCCGATGGTGATGAAACAGACTACAGACAGGAGGTGGAAGAGGTGCACAGAGAACAACCTAGTTCTCAAAGCCGGCAAAACCAAGGAACTCATATTGACTTTCGGCGGGATGTTACTCATGCCCTCCCTACACATTAACAGCACAGAGGTGAAATGAGTGGAGAGTGTCAAGCTCCTGGGAGTGGTTATTCACAAGCTTTCTTGGACTCTTCATGTGAACACACTGGCTACAAAGGCCCAACAATGTCTCTTCTTCTTCAAGCACCTGAGGAAATTTGGCATGATGGCAAATACACTTGCCAACTTTTATTAAAGCGTCATCGAGAGCATTCTGTCTGAATGTATCACTACCTATGGCAACTGTACCACTCAAGATGAGACGGTTACAGAGAGTGGTGAACTCGGCCCGGATAATCGCAAAGGCCAACCTCCCATCTATAGAATCCATCTACCAGGCCCGCTGTCAAGGAAAGGCCACCAGCATTCTCAAAGATCCATCCTATCCTGGCAATGTTTTTCTACAACCTCTACCATTGGAGTTTGCACATTCTCCCTGTGTCTGTGTGCGTTTCCTCCGGGTGCTCTGGTTTCCTCCCGCAGTCCAAAGATGTGCAGGTCAGGTAAATTGGCCTTGCTAAATTGCTTATAGTGCTAAGTACAAAGTTTGTGCGAAGATTTGTAGCTCGGGTGCTCGTTGCTCGGCGAACAGAACCACAACAACAGTGCTAAGTACATTTGACAGAGGGAAATGGGTCTGGGTGGGTAACTCTTCAGAGGGTCGGTGTGGACTGGTTGGGCCAAATGGCCTGTTTCCGCACTGTAGGGAATCTAATCTAATCTAATCAATTCTAATCTAATCAGGGAGAAAGTACAGAAGCCTGAACACATGCACCAGCCGGTTTCGTAACAGTTTCTACCCTACTGTTGTTAGAATACTGAATGTACTCACAAACTCTTAACATTCACCTGTACCTGTGTTTTTGTTCTTGCCACTGTTTACTTATTATTTGCTTATCTATGCTACTTAACTATGTGATTTGCCTGTATTGCTCGCAAGACAAAGCTTCTTGCTGTGCCTCAGTACACATGACAATAAATTAAATTAAATTCAATTCAATTCAAATGGTTCTGCCACTATAGGTGCTCCAGAAGGGATAGAACGGCCCTTATTAACAAAGGTCGGCTGATGTGTACTGGCTAGAATCTCATTACTATCCCATCCTGCAAACATAATCATCCCCAATCCAAGCTTTAATACCCTCCCTGCCCCTCACACACATCCAGTAACATCCACTCCCTCCACCACCGACGCTCAATAGCAGTGGTGTGTACCATATATAATGTGCATTGTAGAAATTACAGAAGTTCTTAAGACAGCACCTTCCAAACTCTCAACCACTACCATCCAAAGGGACAAGGACAGCAGATACATGGCAACTCCAACACCTGCAAATTCCTCTCCACACCATCCTGACTATCAAATTCCATCAGCGTTACTGGGTCAAAATCCTGGACTGCCTTCCTAATAGCATATGACTGTACCTTCAACAAATGGACTGAAACGGTTCAAACAGGCAACTCACCACCACCTTCTGAAGAGCAACTATGGATGGACAGTAAATTCTCGCTAAGCCAATGACACCTACATCTTGTCAATGAATTTAAAAAAAACAGACACTTCCTTGTGGCCATCATACATGAAGAATAGCAAACCTAGAGGTTTGCCATGCACCAGCACTGAGTAACTGAGGGAGGGAAATTCTACCAGTTTGCCAATATGGCTGTCAAAGATAGCAATGTGGCAGAATGTTTGCTTCCTAAACCAAGGGTTATGAATACAACATCGAACTGTGATCTGACTGGGAAAAAGTTGCATCAGCTCCCAACCAATTCAGGAAAGCGAAAGAACTAAGGGAGTGAACACATGATTGAAATAACCTTTTCCAAGTGTCCAATCACAAGGAAGGGAACTTAATGAATGGAACCATGGCTTAGTAAATATTGCACTTCCTGATACATCGAGAGAGTGGGGAGGTGAAAAAAGAAACACAGAAAATTAACACATCATTAACTAGAGAGAGCACAAAGGAATCCTTGAAAACATGATGCCTGTAATGAATACTGGACTATTGCAATGTATTGCACAAATTTCCCTTAAAACACAAGCATGGTTGAAGTTAGACAGTTTCAAATTGTGATGGTTATATGTGTTGGTGTGTGGAGATCAAGTCACTGAATATATTAAATAAATAAATGAATAGATTTCTAGAGGCTAAGAATATAAGAACTAAGGAGTAGGAGCAAGGGTGGGCAATTCCACCCCTTGAGCCTTCTACAAAGTGTCAATGGAAATGGGAAGAGAGCAGGAATATCACACATTGAGGTCGGGGGTCAGTCATGACCATGTTGAATGGTGGAGCAGTCTCAGCGGGCTGAATGGCTTGCTCCTGCTCTTAATTTCTATGCTTCTATCTTACCAATACTTCAGAAGTCAGTACTTTGTTTTCAGTGGAGAGCTGTCAGAGCAGAAGTGCAGTATCGACAGTCCCATTTACTATCACAAAAAAGCTAGTGTAATATTAACAATGTAATTTTGTCAATTGTTGTAAAAGCCCATCTGGTTCATTTGTGTTCCTTCGGGAAGGAAATCATCTTTACTTGGTCTGGTGTACATGAACTGAAAATGTGTTGCTGGAAAAGCGCAGCAGGTCAGGCAGCATCCAAGGAGCAGGAGAATTGATGTTTCGGGCATAAGCCCTTCTTCAGGATTCCTGAAGAAGGGCTTATGCCCGAAACGTCGATTCTCCTGCTCCTTGGATGCTGCCTGACCTGCTGCGCTTTTCCAGCAACACATTTTCAGCTCTGATCTCCAGCATCTGCAGTCCTCACTTTTTCCCTGGTGTACATGAAAGTCTGGACCCTCAGGAATCTGTTTGACTTAACTATCCTTGAGGCAACGAGGAAGAGGTGATAAGTACTGGCCTAGCTTGTGATGTCCTTATCCCCTCAACAAATAAACAAGAAAAATACAAAAAAGTCAGAAGGTCCTCCAATCCAAACACAGGAGTAGCCATTAAAATAATTAACCATCTATGTAGTACATTAATTCCTGAGCCTGATCAAGGCTGAAAAAATGAAAAAAATTGTAGTTATTCAGGGATTTCACTGTTTCCTAAAAATAGCAGAACATCTTGAAGACATCTTATAATAAAAGTTAAATATGTAAATACTGAAAATCTGAAATAAAATCAAAATATGCTGGAGAAATTCAGTACATGTGGCAGCATCTGTGGAGAGAAAAACAGAGTTAACATTTTGAGTCTGGTTTGAGTTTCCTTCCAGTTCCAGTGTCATATTGGACTTGAAAAGATAACTCCGTTTCTGTCTGAAAGACGTCTCTCTTGGTCAGTAGAAATCAAAATAGATCACCATCAATAGCGTGTGTAAGACCATTTTTTGTTGCACAGACATCAGTAGAAATCCTGGAAAGGTTGTGGTCCAATGATTGTTCTTTCTCCTTTGCCTCAAAAGGTTGTGGGTTCAGGTTCCATTTCAGAGAAATGAGCATAAAATATAAACTGACATTCCACTGTAGAAGTGAGGGAGTGCTGCTTTGTCTTCAGTTGAGACATGAAACAAGTCCTTGGGTGGATTCATAAGATCCTGTGGCACTCATTCCACTAAAGAGTAGTGTGGAGTTTTGGTGCACATTTATTCTTCAACGAACATGACTAAAAACAAAAATTAAAGAGTTTGAAAACACATTGAAATGCCCTGAGCAAAAGCATGATACTTCCTCCATTGATGTATTTTGAAGTGGAGACAGCCATTCCAACTAAGCCATTGCCATCAAAGACAAACTCAGTTCCTGTTGAAGTATTGTTAAGGTGGCTGTACAGATAATCTAACATCAACACACATCAGCAATTCCTCTACCACTATCTAGCAGAGCAGAGATTGAGAATAAAGAATTTTCCTTTATTCTTCCAAGAAATGTGAATGTCATAGGCAAGACCAGCATTATGTGCCCTTTCCTAATAGCTGAGTGGCTTGCTAGACCATATATGGAGGCAGTTTAATACTTAACTATGTTGCCCACACATAGGCTAGATCTTTGAGGAGAAAGTGAGGTCTGCAGATGCTGGAGATCAGAGCTGAAAATGTGTTGCTGGAAAAGCGCAGCAGGTCAGGCGTTTCGGGCATAAGCCCTTCTAGACCAGGTAAGGATGCCAGATTAGTGAACTAAATAAAAATCTAAAGAACTGTGGATGCTGAAAATCAGAAACAAGAACAGAAGTTGCTGGAAAAGCTCAGCGGGTCTGGCAGCATCTGTGCAGAGAAATCAAAGTTAACATTTTGTCCGGTGACTTTTCCTCAGAACTAGGATAATGTTGGTTTACATGCAAAAGATAGGATGGGGGAGGGGATAAGGACTGAATGATTGGTAGAGATTGAGCCCAAAGTGAGAGAGGAATAGTTGGACAGACAAAGGAGTCAATAATGATCTAGCTGGGAGAGTGAACAGCTGTTAATGGAGACTGTTAGTGGCTAACAATAGATAGTGTGTATTGGCAGACTATATGATAACAAGGCATGATGTGTGGGGATGGGGGCTAGGACATGGAGAAGTTCAGGCCCTAAAATTGTTGAACTCAATATTGTGTCCAGATGTGGTGTTTTTCCAGCTTGCACTGAGCTTTGCTGGAGCACTGCAGAAAGCCTGAGACACAGATGTTGACCAGGGATCAGAGTGGTGTGTTAAAGTGGCAGGCAACTGGAAGCTCAGGGTCTTTGCAAGCAGAATGTAGATGCTCTGTGAAGCGCTCACCCAGCCTACACGTCATTTCCCCACACTGTGAGCAGAGAATTCGGTCGACTAGAAAGTAGGACATGCAGGTAAAGTGTTGCTTCACATGGAAGGAATGTTCAGACTCTTTGATACTGAGGAGGGAGGAGGTAAATGGGCAGCTGTTACACCTTCAGCGGTTGCAGGGGAAGGTGCCTGGGGCTGTGGGGAGGGGAGGTGGCGGGATGTTGGGAGTGAAGGAAGAGTGGTCCAGGGTGTCCTGGAAGGAACGGTTCCTGTGGAAGACAGACAAGGGAGAGTGGGGAATATGTGTCTGGTAGTGGTATCTTGCAGGAGGTTGTACAAATGGCAGCTGATGATCTTCTGGATGTAGATGCTGGTGGGATGGTAGGTAAGGACAAGGGGAACCCTATCACTGTTGCCAGAGGGAAAAGAGGGGGTGAGGACAGAAGTGTGGGAGATGGGTCAGATTACCTCCCATCAGTTCTGAGGGAGGGTCAGAATCCAAAACATTAACTTTGATTTCTCTTCACAGATGCTGCCAGACGTGCTGAGCTTTTTGTTTTACGTTAATGAACTGTATCGGTTTTTACAACAATCAATAATAATTGTTGTGCCATCATTACTAAGACAGGTTTTATATTCCAGATTTATTAATCAAACTAAAGCCTGCCATGTCAGGAGTTGAATCCATATCCGTAGAGCATTAACTTTGAACCGCTAAACGACTAACCCAGCAACATGACCACTTCACCCACATCTCTCCCAGAGGGTGGGGAGTAGGTCAATTAACCTCTTGAGCCTGGTCCCTCATTCAATAAAAGCATGGCTGATCTGATGTGGTCTTAACTCCACTTTCCTGCTTGCTTCTTATAAGCCTTGATTCCCTTGTAGATCAAATATCAATCTAACTTGACTTTGGACACATTCAATGACCAAGTTTTCACTGCTGGCTGAGGTCAGAGATCACAAACACTAACAACTTTCTGAGAGAACTTTCTCCTTGTCTCCGACCTGTGTATTGCTCAATGCTGTTGTTAGTTGTTGGTTCAAGATTCAAGGCAACTCCAGAGTTTCAGGTCCTCATCGAGATTTCCTTCAAGTTTCTCAAGATACATCTGTGAGGCACTGGACTTTAATTTCACACAACTCAAGAAAATGTTTATTAACTGTGGCATACTCATTTTCTGCTGAAGCAAGATAATTTATTCCCATAGGTGTACCTTCTGTCTAGAATCTGAAATCTCCGTATCTCACTCCAATCGGGTTTCATTAAAATGCGCATTATATATTAAATACATAACGAAAGACAACATTTCCTAAAGCACCACTGCCAGTTTGTCTAATTACTGGCACTGCTCTGGGCAGCTGGCACTTCACAACTCAAAGAGAAAAGCTTTGACTCAAATTACTTTTTCCCTTCATAAACAATGACATGCAAACCAACCCCTCTGCCACCATGATTCAGTCTCCTGCAGCCTAGCCTTCACGTGAAGTCTGCTTTTAACTACAGAATCTCTCCACTGTACATCACACTGAGGTTACCTTTCATTTCTGTACCTTATCAAAGACAAACGCATACACCGAGGCAGACAAAAAACCCAGTCGAGAGAAACATTTCCTTTCTGCCTCTAAGACAGATAGAAAGCAGAAGCAATAGCTTAAAGCCCATAAATATATTCAATCCATAAACAAAACCTATAAACTACTTTAAATGTGGGTTTTGTTTTAAAATAGCAAATTAAATACATTCTAATTTTGAAAAAGGCTTTTTCTATTCGTGAGAAGAGTAGACCTATTACATCAAAGCAAATCATTTAATATAAAACCTTAAAATGTAAATGATAAGTAATAATAATTAATTAAAAGATTGCAGGTATCCCCTGTCAATCAAGGTACACCCATATTCAATCACAGATATACCTGATATCTTGTATTTTGCCTCATGTTCTCATCCACACAGTGTCAAGGAACACAATGCAATGTGGATTATGTTGCAAACACACACACACATACACACACTGGCTTTACTCGCAGGACAGAATGCAGTTGACAATGTCATGAGATCACTGGCACTTCCACTTCACACACCCTCCAATGAACCATTTTGCCCAGAACCTAAGTGCTGAGGGGGCAAGAATCTCACCAATGCCATCCTGCCCAATTATTTTCCTTTCTCAATCATCAACCACCCACCACCCCTCCACACTCAATCCCTCAGCATCCCCATCACCTCTAGGGAGGATGAAACGTCACCCAAATATTTTGGTTTTCCCAACTTTTAATTGCAAGAAATTTCTGCCTATCCAATACTGGATGAAAGCTGAACGACAAAGCAGAGACTGTAGTCAGGTTGAGAGGTGCTGGTAAGTAGGAGAATCCAGCAAACTACAACTGAAGACTGTTAAAGTAAGTATAGACATGGATGCTCAAAAACTGGAGAGTATACAATGGAATTTGCGATGTTTGGAAATCAATACCCATCGACAGCATGTCAAAGATATAAAAGTCAAGGATGTAAGGAGTGAGGATGTGCAGTCTAGGTAACTGTAGGAGTTGGCGCATTTGTATTGTATATTGATGGCCAGCCTAACCCCCGGAAATGCAAAGAGAGATGTGGAGGAAGGGAAGAGTCAGAGATAGATCAGGTGAAGGTGAGAGCAGGGTGGAAATTGGAAGCGTTTTCACGCAGAAGGTGGTGCGTGTATGGAATGAGCTGTCAGAGGAAGCAATAGAGGCTGGTACAGTTACAACATTTAAAAGGCATCTGGATGTGTATATGATTGGAAGGGTTTAGAGGGATATGGACCAAATGCTGGCAAATGGGACTAGATTAATTTAGGATATCTGGACGGCATGGATGAGTTGGACCAGAGGGTCTGTTTCCATGCTGTACAGCTCTATGATTCAAACTGAGGGAAGCAGCGCCAATTATGTAATCGAAATATTGGTGAAAGAGCAGTGAGTGGGGGCCAGAGTAGGACTGGAACAAAGAATGTTCCACGTACCCCACAAAGAGACAGGTATAACTGGGGCCCATGTGGGTACCCATGATCACACTTCTGACCTGAAGAAAGTGGAAGGAGTTAAAGGGGAAGTTGTTCAAAGTGAGGATGGGCTCGGCCAGTGGAGGAGGTTGGGGGAGAATGGGGCTGGTTCAGGCCATTTTCCCAGGAATAAGCAAAGTCCCCGGAAATCATCCTGATGGGGAATGGACGTGCAAAGGGATTGCACATCCATACTGAAGAGGAGGCAGCTGGAGCCCACAAACTGGAAAATCCGAAAGTGACTTAAAGCATCAGAAGAATCATGGATGTAAATGGGCAAAATATTTGTGTTGAGTTAGGAAGAAACAGGTGAAAGCTGCATCCTCTATTGGGGCTGGTCCTATTCAGGATGATCAGTTGCGGATAGTTTCTGAGATATGATTACACACCTTTGGAGCAGATGGGATTTGAACCAAGGCCTCCTTGCCTCAGAGGCAGTGTCACTATTACTGCAACACGCAAACTTTCACAGTCATACAGCATGCAGTTAACATCATCCCACCAGTTCTAAATTATACAATAATGAACTGAATTTATGTCTCCTGTATTATGCGCTGTGTTTAAAAGCTAAATTTAAAAGCTGTTCTGCATAAAATGGAGTCTGTTGTTATTTTATATATATATATATATATATATACACATATAAAATGGCATGAAATGGAGAAGGGAATCACAGCTGTTTGCAATTGTCAGAGGGAGATCAACACTGTTTCATTTGCAGTCAGAATCATTTCAACAGAGAATATTGGGAAGGGCTGGTGAGACTTCAAAAGCAATACTTCCAGAGAAACTGTCCCCATGTCAGCAACAGAATCTCTATCGGGAGATGGTCCTGATCCTTCCACTGACAACACAATCCATGATCCAAAATCACCTTCTGTTACAGAACTGGAGATGACCCTGGAGAGCAGCAAAGCCCAGCTAAACCATATCGACGAAGTGTGGCCTAACCTCTACATTGGGGATTTGTAAGTACTCACACATGTCACAGAGATAGTACACTTATAGCAAACACCACTTAGGATGAGTAACTCACTACAGATTTATGTTTTTAAATATATTAATTGGCACTGAAAATTGGCACAAATTAAACTTGGTTTATTACTGTGGAGGAAACAATTGGTGGTAGCTCTGTCTAGGCTTAAAACAAAACAAATTAAGAAAAACTTCTAAATCTCCCATAGGTCATACAAGGGTGGCCTGGTGGTTCAGTGGTTAGCTCTGCTGCCTCATAGTGCCAGGGACCCAGGTTCAACTCCAGCCTCAAGCAACTGCCTGAGAGGAGTTTGCACGTTCTCCCCGTGTCTGTGTAGGTTTCCCTTGGGTGCTCTGGTTTTCTCCCACAGTCCAAAGATGTGCAGGATAGGTGGAACGGCTGTGCTAAATTGCCCATAGTGTTTAGGAATGTGTAGGCTAGCTGGATTAGCCATGGAAAATATGGGCTCATGGGGATTAGCTGGGATGCTCTTTGGAGGGGCAGTGTGGACTGAATGGCCTGCTCCCACACTGTAGGGATCCTATGACTGCAGTCTGTCCTAGAAATAACTTCTCAAATTTATATAATTGTGCGTCCAGTATTTCCAAAATGCGTGATCTGTGCTAAAAGGAGAGGAAAATATGTTTTTACTTTTTTTTCCAATAATTAATAGGAACCTGAAGGGAGGGTGCTTACACAGTGGCCTGCTTCGCGTGAGGACAGTGAGGTTTTTGATTAATGTCTTATTCATTGTGGAATAATAAGGCACTCTTAAGTAATGATCTATCAAGTGGCCTACACGGTTCTATCCTACAGAAACAGTTTCTACCCTACTGTTGTTTGAATACAGAATGGACTCACAAACTCTTAATATTCGTCTGTACCTATGTTTTTGCTTTTGTCGCTGTTACCTATTATTTACTATCTATGCTACTTAACTCTGTGATCTGCCTGTATTGGTCACAAGACAAAACTTTTCACTGTGCCTCAATACACATGACAATAAATTCTATTCAACTCAATAGATGAGAACCATCACAGCTCTCCCATGGTGTTCGCTAAATCTATGAATGCAAGTACTTGAATCCTCAATTGTGTATCAGAAACATAGGAACAGGAGGTGCCCATGCTGCCTGGGGAGCTTGACCAATCATTCAGTCAGATTAGAGGTCACTGTCTGAGGTGAGATGAGAGAATAACTCCCAATATATTCATCATAATTGCTTCAACAGTGAGATACTCTCAGCCATGACTGGACTTGCCTCTGTGTCACTCTTGTGGTCACTCAGTTGAAATTCAAACAGGTGCTTCCATTTGCTGAATTACCAACAATTTGGAACATAAACATATACATTTGATGCTAAAAATATGACATGTTTACTCCATTTTTGACCCTCCATACCTGGAAGATCAACAAGCAGGCAATTCTTCAGTAACTCATTGAACAACCAGTAGCTCATACAGAAAGTGAGACACTTAGACCTCAGTCTATCCAATGTTCCTCCTCACTAAAGTTCTCATGTCCAGGCAACGCCCTCATACACTTCTTTTGTTCTGTCTCTCTGCTGCAAACACAGCTTTCCATCGAATGGTGACCAGAAATTCATGCTGTAGTCTGGGTGTGGCCTAACCCTTGTATGCTATTAAATTCCAAGCTCTTATACTCCAGCTAATGAAGCTAGTAAGGGTAAATATCCCACTTGCCTGGATGAATGCAGCTCCAAGAACACTCACAAAGCTTTACACTATCCAGGGCAAAACAGCCCATTTGATTGGCATTACATCCGCAAGCATCCGCTCCCTCCACAACCAATGTTCAGTTGATAGCAAGGTATGCTATCTACAAGATACACTGCAGAAATTCACTGAAGATCCTTGGACAGCACCTTCCAAATCCACAACCGTTCCATCTGGAAGGACAAGGGCAGCATATACAAGGGAACCCACCATTTTCAATTTCCACTTGAAGCCACTCACCATCCTGGCTTGGAAATATATCGCCATTGCTTACTGTCGTTGGGTCAAAATCCTCCCTAATGGAATTGTAGTTCAACCCACAGCAGGTGGACTGCAGCAATTCAAGGAGGCAGCATAACACCATCTTCTCAAGGGCAATTAGGGATAGGCAATAAATGCTGGCCAGCAGTGATACCCACACTGCACAAATGAATAAATAAAAATACTTTATCTTCTGATCTAGTCACCTTTGAGGATCTGTGGACCATTAGTCGATGATTTCTCTGTTTTTCTACACTTCATCAGTATGCTTTTGGGTGTTCCTTTACCTTGTTAGCTTGGATTGAACTCTATTTGCCACTGTCTATTGATATTTTCCTGCAGTCTAATTCTTGTTTCTTCATTATCAACCACACAGTCAATATTGTATTGCCTGCAAACTTCTCAATTTACCTCCTGACGTATAGGTCCAAACCAATGGTATATTCCATAATATATCAAGCTACCAAGTATGGAGCCCTGCAGACGTATCACTGACTGAGCTATTGACTAACTCAATGCACAATAGAGATTGTGCCACAGGCTCTCCTAATCTTTACAGTAAATAGTGCAACATCACACTGTTGTCTTACATGATCATTCTGTTCTCATTATAGGGTGATAGCCCATGACAAGAAACAATTAAGGAAGATGGGGATCACTCATGTGTTAAATGCTGCACATTCCAAATGGGGCAGTGTGGGAGATCAAATCTTCTACGGCAAGAAAATAAATTACTATGGTATAGCAGCTGATGATTCCCCAGAATTTGATCTGAGTGCATATTTCTACACTGCAGCTGAACAGATACATCAAACACTGAACACTCCGAATGGTAAGGCATGTTTTAGCATTCATTATATTTGAATGTGCTAACTGGACAATGTCATTGTATGGAAATACTCAATTAGAGTAGACGAGGAGGATTTTATAAGATGTTGACCCTTTCATCGTATTAGTCACCACATTACTCTGCTGAAAAGGGACAGTCACATGGTGCATTCCATTGGCAAATCAGGGATGAGCATAGAGTGACAGGGAGACCCTGTGTCTGCATCCAAAGCTTCTGATTTCAAAGGGGTGGGACCAAGAAAAGGTGAAATGTTCAGTTACAATTAAAAATCACACAACACTAGGTTATAGTCCAACAGGTTTAATTGGAAACACTAGCTTTCGGAGTGCCGCTCCTTCATCAGGTGGAGCTAGAGTAGGCAATTCAGCCCCTTGAGCCTGCTCTACCATTCAGTAAGGTTGTCTGACCTGATTGTAAACCCCGAATCCACCTTCCTACCGAGCCAGATAACCCTTCAGCCTCTTCCTTAACAAAATTGTACATCTATTCACAATCAGCTACAGCAATGGATTGAAACATGACAACATTTAGTGAGGTCAGTAATCACCCTTCATGCAGTGAATTAATTCTAGGGTCCAGCAGAAGCACAAGGTATTGTAAGCTTCATTCTTGTGCACATAGACAGTACCCACACATGCTAAAGATTAAAACCACAAATTGTTCACTAAACCGACAGTAATTAGGTTGGAAGCGCAACATGGATAATTATTAATGAATGATACTTTAATGTAAGGCAGATAATGGCAGTTGTATTGTCACTGTTTTAGTAATCCAGAGACACAGACTAATGCTTTGAGGACATGGCAGTTGCTGGGATTTAAATTCAAGTAATAAATCTGAAATTAACAGCAACTCTTAATGGTTGCTGACCATGAAATTATTGCTGACTGTTGCAAAGGCCTATGTGGTGCACTAATGTTCTTTAGAGAAGGAAATCGGTCAACCTAACTTGATCTGGCCTACACATGACTACAGACCCACAGTGCTTGACTGTTAAATAACCTCTGATTAAGCCTAGTAAGCTGCTCAGTTCAAGGGCAATCACAGACAGGCGACAGTTTGCCAGTGACACGTGAAAGAATAAACATTACAAAAATATTCACAGAATTCTTAGCTTAGCGTCAGTGCTCCGCACTGTGTTGTGTGACCATTCAGCCTGCAAATTTCCACACAGGCCACTTACAAAGTTATCGCCTGCGCACAAATAAATTAAGCTGACCAGAAACACATATAGAAAAAATTGAGAGGCCAAAGTGCACAGCATTTTGTATTAACTGGCATCTGCACCAGACACACTCTCTACTGGAATTTCCACATCATTTTTTTTGCAGACTCACCACCAAATTAACTAATTAAAACAATCAAATATGTTACAACTACTAACCACAGCCCACCAGCAGCTGCCTAAGTCAATTATTAATTTTTTAAGCAACCCCACTCAGACATAAAGTAACATGTCAGGTGCTGCTGGGATTGAAACTGAGATTTTCTACATCAGAGTTATGGACACTACCACTGTGCCACAAGAGGCCACCCTAATGTGGCTGTTGCTTATTTCTTTCTTATTGGGATCAAGATTTCATAATCAATAAAGGCCAAAGACAAATAAAAAGCCAGATTTTGGTATCCCTGTAAACTGACTGCCGACAGAGCGTGTGCTTTTTAAACAAGATAGAATGTATCTGCAAATACAAATCTGCAAATGCAAATTCACACAATCAAAAAGCATATGATCTGTCGGCAGTCAGTCCATGTGACATGTTATAAAATCTTACTTTGGAAATAGAACCAGTCTGAATCAAGGTTGGAATACACACAGACTATAACCTCACACCTTTAATGCATTGTCTGAACTGAGATGTCACCTTATTTTAAATAAAACCTTAAGTTATCTTGGGAATGTGACTTGAAAGAAGTTCTGAGATTTACATATTAATGAATCGAAATCTGCAACCCATTCTAAGTTATGAGAGATTTAACAGCAATCTAAGTTTGTTCAATACATGGCATCAGTTGTATAACACTTTGATCTTTTGCTATAAATTCCGTGTCCTATGATCCTGCCTCACTAGCTACCTGATGAAGGAGCAGCGCTCCGAAAGCATGTACTCCCAAATAAACCTGTTGGACAATAACCTGGTGTAGTGTGATTTTTAATGAGTTAATGTAGATCGAGTCATAGGCATTTTAATTACTCTAGCTAATAACTCAAACTTTCAGGAAAAATGCTGGGACCCTGAGGAGGAGGTGGAGGGGGGGAGGCCTAGTAAGTACGGATATAATCACTGTTGCCCGCAGAGACGGGAGCCATATGGAAGTGCGGTGAGTGGAGTAATGTAATATAGTACAGCGTAGTGTAATTTAATTCTGTTGTATTGTAATTTAATTTAATGTTATCTTATTTAATTTGAGTTTGTGCTAGTTTGGATTAAGTTAAGTAAATAAGAGTCGACTACAATCTGGAGAGTAGTAGGCAGTTTATCGTTAACATTATTGTAATATAACATAATAGTGCGATATTATTCCTACTTTTCTGTACTTTTGTACTTTTATAACTTTGTTTTGCTTTTTTTCTTTCGGTTTGTGTTTTTTTGTAAACAAAATGTTTTTTTCAATAAATATATATATAAACAAAAAGGAAGGATACTTAAGCCTTGGAGAGAATGCAAAGGAGATTCACAAGAATGATACAGGAATGAGGAATTTTAAATGCAAGGACAGATTAGAGAAATTGGACTTACTTTCCTTGGAGTAAGAGGTGACATTAGTGAGGTGCTCAAAATTATGAGCAATTTTGACAGGGTAAAGAAGGATATTCTGTTTCCACAAGCTGGTATGTCAGTTAAGTAGGGGGTCACAATTTCAAGTTTGTTAGCAAGAGAGTTTGGAGTGAGATGAGGAGAAACGTCTTTACTCAGATTTGTTAGGATTTGGAATGTGCTGCCTGAGAGAATGATGGAAGCAGACTCCAAAGAAGGTTTCATAAAAAGAGCTGGTAATGTATTCGAAAGTGATGTACTTAGAGGGCTGGAGAATGGGACTAGCTTGCTAGCTCTTTCAGGAGTCAGTACAGACATGATGGGTCAAATGGCCTCCTCTGATACTGTAAAATTCTATGATTCTAATTCCCTGAAGATAATTCAATGGTGATGTCATCTGTTTTGAACAAAACTATTTGATAAAAAGTGAATAATAGGAAATTCACGATGTCATTTCGATAGAATGTTTAGTCTCTCTCTTTTCCTCAGTTTTCTGGCACGAAGGCATTGCCCCCTGATGTCAACAGTTTTCTGTACCTTCAGCCACTCATTGGATGTTTGGTTCACGGGAAGGTCCAATCCTAGTGGATTGACCCACTAGGAGGTTGATCTACTTCAGCCAAAACCTAGTTCCCACATCATGTCAACACATATCAATCTGCTACTATGAGACTTTGGATAGTAACTGAGGTTAAGAACCCCCACCGATCTTTCCCTTCTAAAGCCCTGGTGTAATATGGGAAAACATTAACATCTTGACCACCTTAACCAACGCTGCATGAGTTGGACCTTAACAATTGACTCTAGCTCAGTTCCAGTCTCTTATTCACACAGTCACTGGGGAGTCCTCTTTTTCCACATTTGGAATTTAGAATGCAACAACTATGTGACTGGCTGTCACTCACGATCCAAACACTCAACTGTTCTCTTTTTCTCCACAGCAAAACTCCTGGTGCATTGCATTCTTGGGATGAGCAGATCAGCCTCCCTGGTACTGGCCTACCTTATGATTTATCACAACCGCTCACTGCTCGATGCAGTAAACCGACTCATTTTATACAGGCCTGTTTCACCCAACTGGGGATTTCTGGAACAATTACGCAAATTGGATATAAAGCTAAATGAAGAGAAGAAACTACAGCTGACCAAAGATGCCACATTTTGCTGAGGGTCAATCAGTTGCTGCGTCTTGGTCAAAGTTTGAAATGTTTCTTATCAGTGGAGGGATACTTCAATCCTTTCAGGCAGTTTACAGACTGAAGTAATGCAATAGCTTACTCCAACAATATTATTTGCATTCCTTTGCACTGTGAATGAGGTTGCCTACAATAAAGAGATCATATGGTCCCTCTGACCTATCATTGAGTCATAGAGATGTACAGCACAGAAACAGATCCTTCGGTCCAACTTGTCCATGCCGGCCAGATATCCCAACCCAATCTTGTCCCACTTGCCAGCACCAGGCCCATATCCATCTTAACCCTTCCTATTCATATACCCCTCCAAACTTCTTTTAAATGTTGCAATTGTACTATCCCCCACCACTTCCTCTGGCAGCTCATTCCACACACACACCACCCACTGCTTGAAAATGTTGCCCCGTAGGTCTCTTTTTTATCTTTCCCCTCTCATCCTAAACCTATGCCCTCCAGTTCTGGACTCCCCCACCCCAGGGAAAAGACTTTGTCTATTTATCCTATCCATGCCCTTCATGATTTTATAAACCTCTATAAAGTCACCCCTCAGCATCCCATGGTCCAGGGAAAACAGCCTCAGCCTATTCAACCTCTCCCATAGCTCAAATCCTCCAACCCTGGCAACATCTTTGCAAAACTTTCCTTTTGAAATATGCATTGATCCACAATGCTAGCAGCTCTTATTTCTTATTCCCTGACACCGGACAGAGTCCACCAGGAAATGATACACAGCTCTACAACTAACTAGACAACATTTGGATCCTGATTTCAGGCTTTCTTCAATTCAAAGTGACAATTGACTGCAGTAACTTGTCTGATTGTTTCTTCTTCACTACTGGACTTCAGAACCACCCCGTAATATCCATTTGGGGCAAAGGGTTAAGAGATGGTTGTGTTTTTTTTAAACAATCAAAATTGAAATCCAATTTATTGTCAATTATTCTGTGTGTAGTGACACCACAATATTAAAGAAAGGGTCAGAAATGAGGGAATAATTGCACTATTTGGATAGCAGCTACCATTAATCCAAGTGAATGGACATATTGTTTATTAAGAAAATCTGTCTGAAGAATAGTTTGTGATTTTACATCACAATACTTTCTCTAATTCTAACTCTTCCATAATATTTAAGACTGAAAAATTGTTTGTAACTCACAACATAACAGAATAAAGAATATCATTCTGTCAGTTGTTTGTTGTGCCTTTATTATGAAAATGAGGTATCTCTTCTGCCTCTGTGTGATCCATGAAGAAAGTTTTTCTAACACTTTTTTTCTCCCCATCTTCTAACATAATGGAACTTTGAAGAAATGCAATGGGAGGGAATTGTTAAATCTCCCCAGTACTTGCCAGCCTGGGGTAATCAGCCATTGGCCACCCTTTCTGGCAGTAACCCAGGCTGACATCTGGCAGCAATCTGAGAAGTTGCGCGGTTTAGGAGGTGACATTGCACACAGACACCGAGTCATATGTTTTGCTGATAGGGGAGAAGGGCACAGAGCATCGCTTAGTAACTGGGGAATGGAGTAGGGACAGGAAGGAAGAGCCGTGAAACAAATTCACAGTAAGAATTTAAGACGGTAAGTTCCACAAACTGCATAATGGGGAGAGAGACAATGCTCATATCAGCTTAACAGTTTTTGTTGGCTCAGAGGAATGGTTCAGAAGCTGACAGTTATATTTACTCGAACAAACGTTTGATAGTCTGCAGCTAGGAATCTAAGTACAGTTCATCTTTTCCAAGTTTGGCCAAAGGCTGCTCCTTGTTATTGCTCTTAACAGGCAATGAGTTAAATTATCTTTTGATAGACAGTCATTGTTGCTAAATGGTCAAATCTGGCAGTTAACGTGTGGCACTACAAAAAAAAGAAAGTAAGTTAGTAAACGCTGAGTGGTGCATGGTTTAATGTAATGATGGGCTATCACAAGGCATTAGAATACAAATTTCTATCTCGTGGACGTCTAGACATAATTGGGCCATCAACGGATGATAGTTCACTGGACAAGAAGTAATATAAAAGTTAATGTCTGCATATTCAACCAAATAAACACAGAACATATCTGCAGGCAGAGAAGAAAGTAACTCCAATATTTCAGTAATTTTATTAGCTGTTTAATGATAGAGTTTAAAGAAAATGACTGATATAATCAAGTAGTCAGTTTGGTAAACTTTATTAATAGACAGATAACTGGTAAGGTTTCCACAAATTCTCCTTTGATACATTTTAATATTGCTCAAACTTTACTCAATGGAAAGGCCTGGAAAAATGAGCATTGATTCCTAGTGGTGGGTTTATTTTATACGTGTGGAATAAAGTAAGGATGGGGATTGCTGCAACTGACTACAGTTACATGTATTGGCTTGAAAAGTTGAACACGCAGTAAATAGAAGCCAGTTGTAGTTAAGAAATTTTGCAATGTAGTTTGAGGATGCATCTCTGAAGTTACACTCTTGGTCTTCTCTGATGATGGGTAGATGTTCTGTTCTTAAAAATGTGTTGCTGGAAAAGCGCAGCGGTCAGGCAGCACCAAAGGAGCAGGAGAATTGATGTTTCGGGCATAAGCCCTTCTTCAGGCTCTGATCTCCAGCATCTGCAGTCCTCACTTTCTCCTAGATGTTCTGTTCTGACAAGTACCTGCCCAGCTTTCAATGAAGGTGTTCCATCAAGAGGATTCATATTTGCAGACAGAGCAACTCAACTATTAGGGTTGAAACTTTATTGCTGGAACAGCACAGCAGGTCAGGCAGCATCCAGGGAACAGGAGATTCGACGTTTCGGGCACAGGCCCTTCTTCAGGAATGAGCAGAGAGTGTTCAGCAGGAGAAGATAAAAGGTAGGGAGGAGGGACTTGGAGGAGGGGAGTTGGAAATGTGATAGGTGGAAAGAGGTCAAGGTGAGGGTGATAGGTCGGAGTAGGGTGGAGGCGGAGAGGTCAAGAAGAAGACTGCAGGTCAGGAAGGCGGTGCCGGGCTGGAAGGATCCGGCTGAGACAAGGTGGGGGGAGGGGGGATGAAGAAACTGGTGAAGTCCAAGTTCATCCCCTGCGGTTGGAGGGTTCCCAGTCGGAAGATAAGACGCTCCTCCTCCGACCGTCGGGTTGTTGTGGTTTGGCGGTGGATGAGTCCAATGACCTGCATATCCTCGGTGGAGTGGGAGGGGGAGTTGAAATGCTGTGCCACAGGTTGGTTGGGTTGGTTCGTCCGGGTGGCCCAGAGGTGCTCCCTGAATCGCTCCGCAAGTAGGCGGCCTGTCTCCCCAATATAGAGGAGGCCACACCGGCTGCAGCGGATGCAGTAGATGATGTGGGTGGAGGTGCAGGTGAATCAGATGGCCTCCTTCTTCAAGGACCGCAATTTCCCCCCCGACGTGGTCGACGGTGCCCTCCACCGCATCTCCTCCACTTCCCGCTCCTCCGCCCTTGAGCCCCGCCCCTCCAACCGCCACCAGGACAGAACCCCACTGGTCCTCACCTACCACCCCACCAATCTCCATGTACAGCGCATCATCCGCCGTCACTTCCGCCACCTCCAAACAGACCCCAGCACCAAGGATATATTTCCCTCCCCTCCCCTATCAGCTTTCCGTAGAGACCACTCCCTCCGCGACTCCCTTGTCAGATCCACACCCCCCACCGACCCAACCACCACTCCCGGCACCTTCCCTTGCAACCGCAGGAGGTGCAACACTTGCGCCCACACCTCCCCCCTCACTTCTCTCCAAGGCCCCAGGGGAAACTTCCATATCCGCCACAGATTCACCTGCACCTCCACCCACATCATCTACTGCATCCGCTGCAGCCGGTGTGGCCTCCTCTATATTGGGGAGACAGGCCGCCTACTTGCGGAGCGATTCAGGGAGCACCTCTGGGCCACCCGGACGAACCAACCCAACCAACCTGTGGCACAGCATTTCAACTCCCCCTCCCACTCCACCGAGGATATGCAGGTCATTGGACTCATCCACCGCCAAACCACAACAACCCGACGGTCGGAGGAGGAGCGTCTTATCTTCCGACTGGGAACTCTCCAACCGCAGGGGATGAACTTGGACTTCACCAGTTTCTTCATCCCCCCTCCCCCCACCTTGTCTCAGCCGGATCCTTCCAGCCCGGCACCGCCTTCCTGACCTGCAGTCTTCTTCTTGACCTCTCCGCCTCCACCCTACTCCGACCTATCACCCTCACCTTGACCTCTTTCCACCTATCACATTTCCAACTCCCCTCCTCCAAGTCCCTCCTCCCTACCTTTTATCTTCTCCTGCTGAACACTCTCTGCTCATTCCTGAAGAAGGGCCTGTGCCCGAAACGTCGAATCTCCTGTTCCCTGGATGCTGCCTGACCTGCTGTGCTGTTCCAGCAATAAAGTTTCAACTTTGATCTCCAGCATCTGCAGACCTCACTTTCTCCTCAACTATTAGGGTACCATATCCAGCAAGAGATGCTTCTGGGAGAACAAGATTAGATTCCCTACAGTGTGGAAACAGACCCTTCGGTCCAACAAGTCCACACCGACCCTCTGAAGAGTAAACCACCCAGTCCTATTTCCCCCTGACTAATGCACCTAACACTATGGGCAATTTAGCATGGCCAATTCACCTGACCTGACTGTGGGAGGAAACCGGAGGACCCGGAGGAAACCCACGCAGACACGGGGAGAACGTGCAAACTCCACACGGTCACCCGAGGCTGGAATCAAACCTGGGATCCTGGTGCTGTGAGGCAGCAGTGCTAACCACTGAGCCACCATGCCGCCAAACAACATTAAATGTCTGTTCAAAAACAAAAACCCAGCAGGTCTGGCCACATCTGTGGAGAGAAAGCTGAGTTAATGTTTCGGGTCCAGTGACCCTTCTTCAGGACCTGGAGCCGAAATGTTAAAACTGCTGACCTGCTGAGTTTTTCCAACAATTTTTGTTTTTGTTTCTGACTTCCAACATCTGCAGTTCTTTGATTTTTCTTGTTAAAGTTCTGTTCAACGGTTTCCACAATAATGAATGTACTTTAATAACAAACGTTGCATGAACTAAATAATCTGATATTGATAGTTTAGTTCATTAAGAACTGGGGAACCTTGTTCACACAAAGGATCTAAACATAAGGCTATAGGTTCATGTCCTCATTGATCTTCAAGGTAGTGAAAGGTCAAGACAAATGGATTTGACCTCATTATGCTTTAATTACCATTACTGCTACCCAATAGTAGGGCAACAATGGCAGACATGATGGAATACCTTGTATCCCAGCTTGTCTCTTTTTTCCATTTGTGGGTGTGAATGACTGAGAAAGAGGAAAAACATGAAAGAAATAGAGCTCAGGCTGAAATAAAGGAACTTGATGCAGACTTTTCTGCTGGCCTGCATGAATCAAATACTATGTCAGAAGCTGGATCATTGTCCATATAAATAAGGCAGTAAGGTATTAAAAGATGTGAAAAATCCTTTGGGTCAAGACTTGCTCCAGTGGAGAGAGAAGCCTCTGTGTGGTGAGAGCGTTTTAGGGTAGAATCTTAGAATCCCTACAGTGTGGAAACAGGCCATTCGGCCCATTGAGTCCACACCGACTGTCTGAAGAGCATTCCACCCAGACTCAGCTCCTGATCCTATCTCCATAACCCTGCATTTATCACAGCTGATCCACCCCACCTTCACACCCCTGGACACTATGGGCAATTTAGCATGGCCAATTCTGCTAGCCTGCACATCTTTGGACTGTGGGAGGAAAACAGAGCACCTGGAGGAAACCCACACAGATACAGGGAGAATGTGCAAACTCCACACTGTCGCCTGAGGGTGGAATTGAACCCAGATCCCTGGTGCTGTGAGGCAGCAGTGCTAATACTTGAGCCACCGACCAGTTGGGTACAGCACAACTATAGCTCCTGCCACAGACTAAGATGACACGATCTCAAAATAAAATCAAGGTCACTGTGGACTGATATTAGGAAAAGTATTTTTGATACAAAAAGCAATGGAAATCTGGAACTCTGTCCCCCAAAAGGCGAGGAAGGATGCTGAGTGAACTGAATTTCCAAGACCAAGATTGGTGGATATATGTTAGATACAGGAATCAAAGGTTACGAAACAAAGATGTGGGAATAGAGATTAGGTGTAGGTCAGCTGTTTATATTAGGAAGTGGCAAAACCAGCTCAATGGCTAACTCTTGTCTTTATGTTCTGTCTTATGACAGAAGCCAGACCTGATAGGGTCGGAGAATTGATAAAGCAGAATTGGTGCACAATTGTGAACTTAGAAAAGGGCAAATAAAATGTTTTACTAATTACTGCTTGCTAATTAACAAAGTCAATTCAAAACCAGGATGAGTGTTACTCTGGTCACACAACACTAGCACGCAGTGGAATAGGAATTACCTTTGCCATAGTTGGTAGTGCCCTAACAGTACGGTGGTCACTGCTAGGATTACAGCCAGATCCCAACGAGGTGGACGTTATGGAAGTTACACTGAAGCTAATAGATAAGAAACACTGGGCGTTGGGGGTGGGGAGTTTGACTTCAATGGAAGCAGACAACCTACCAGAGGAAGGCCCTACTCCCTGTTCTTCTTTCAACCAGTAAAATCTGTCAGGCTATCCCACTAGGCAGATAAAATAATAGAGGAAGTTGGCTCAAGGCCAGTAATTTTCGACTTCAGGGTCTCTTAAGCTCCAGGGAGGATCTCAGTGCCTCCACCCCTCAGTAAAAGGGAAGATGTCAGAGTGAGCAGACCCAGTTCTGAAGAAGAATCACTGAACTCGAAATATTAACTCTAATTTTTCTCTCCACAAATGCGGCCAGACCTGATGAGTTTCTCCAGCGATTTCTACTTTTGGGCAGGCCATATGCTGCATTTAGTAAGCCACTTCCCACTCATGCCTTCAAACTCACCAGCAGATTTTGAGATTTTAAAATCCAGCCCCTTATATCCCTGGGTTTTACAATGTTCACACAGTGTGGGATATCCAAAGGATGAATGGTAAATATCCACAGACTGTCAGCAAAGGACTCCCAAAACTTTAGCCCAAAATATTTAACACCCTGACTATTTAGCCTTAATCAAGGGGATGCATCAATAAGAAAACTGAGAGTCTGATTCTGCAGTGACACATCTGTCGCAGAATTTGCACAGCAAATTTAAAACAAATTATAGTAAGTTAAAAATACGAGTTCTCTCAAACTGACTCAACTGACTCAATCAGTTTCTAGCCTGAATACAATCATTATGCTTTAAAAACAGTGAAAAGAAGAGTTGATAGCAACACATATGTACAACTTCTAAAAAGAATAATCATAATAAACCTTGCGTTTCAGAAATGGACACACTTGTATCACGGTCTGGTTTAACACGGAGGAAGGAGGAGTATGAGCCTCCGACTATATCAGAGCTCAACCGGCTTCTGTGGACCAAACCAGGAGGAAGTGGCCATGTGAATCATGTTTGGCCAAACCTACACCTGGGAGATGCGTAAGAACACTGCCTGAAAAAAATTACTCAACTAACAGCCTTTGTTGCATTGTAAAATGGAGGGTGGGTTTTAAAAAAGAGCAGTAAGCCAGTGGGAATAGGCTCCAGTGAGTTTATTTCTTATTCAACAGACAGTCTGATGATTTCAACCATTTGGACTCATTGACATTAAATTACCAACAAGGGTTAATGGGGGGGCCCAAGCCTCTCAGTGATTGTAGGTAGTTGCTGCATAGCAGGGACTACGGACAGAAAGGTGAGAGCTGGGGGTGTTAGGAGACTGGGGCAGGTGTCATTCCCTGTAGGGTCAGCATTGTGCTCCTCCGGGCCCCAATATAGGAGGGTTGAAACCTGCCTCCCAGGCTGGAGGCCTTATGTCATTGTTGTCTCCAGTGGCAGGTTAAGGCTGAATGTAATGATCAAGCTCTCACTAGCTTTAACAGAATCACAGAATTATCACAGGGCACAAGGAGGCCATTTGGTCCACTGTGACTGTGCTGTATTTGAATGAATGTCCCACTTAGTGTCATTCTCCTTTGCTCTGTAACCCTGCACTTAGTTCCTTTTCAATAACAGTCTAACTTCCTTTTGAACACATTGACCTTTCTCCACCACACTTTAGGTGACTATTTAAAGTACCCACACACCCTTCATCTGTTAAAGCACCCACACAACCTTCATCTATTAAAGCATCCACACAACCTTCATCTATTAAAGTACCCACACAATCTTCATCTATTAAAGTACCCACACAACCTTCATCTATTAAAGCACCCACACAACCTTCATCTGTTAAAGCACCCACACAACCTTCATCTATTAAAGTACCCACACAACCTTCATCTATTAAAGCACCCACACAACCTTCATCTATTAAAGTACCCACACAACCTTCATCTGTTAAAGCACCCACACACCCTTCATCTGTTAAAGCACCCACACAACCTTCATCTATTAAAGTACCCACACAACCTTCATCTATTAAAGTACCCACACAACCTTCATCTGTTAAAGTACCCACACAACCTTCATCTGTTAAAGTACCCACACAACCTTCATCTATTAAAGCACCCACACAACCTTCATCTATTAAAGTACCCACACAACCTTCATCTATTAAAGTACCCACACAACCTTCATCTGTTAAAGTACCCACACAACCTTCATCTGTTAAAGTACCCACACAACCTTCATCTATTAAAGTACCCACACAACCTTCATCTGTTAAAGTACCCACACAACCTTCATCTGTTAAAGTACCCACACAACCTTCATCTGTTAAAGCACCCACACAACCTTCATCTGTTAAAGTACCCACACAACCTTCATCTGTTAAAGTACCCACACAACCTTCATCTGTTAAAGTACCCACACAACCTTCATCTATTAAAGTACCCACACAACCTTCATCTGTTAAAGTACCCACACAACCTTCATCTGTTAAAGTACCCACACAACCTTCATCTATTAAAGTACCCACACAACCTTCATCTATTAAAGCACCCACACAACCTTCATCTATTAAAGTACCCACACAACCTTCATCTGTTAAAGTACCCACACAACCTTCATCTGTTAAAGTACCCACACAACCTTCATCTATTAAAGTACCCACACAACCTTCATCTATTAAAGCACCCACACAACCTTCATCTGTTAAAGTACCCACACAACCTTCATCTATTAAAGTACCCACACAACCTTCATCTGTTAAAGCACCCACACAACCTTCATCTGTTAAAGTACCCACACAACCTTCATCTGTTAAAGTACCCACACAACCTTCATCTATTAAAGCACCCACACAACCTTCATCTGTTAAAGTACCCACACACCCTTCATCTGTTAAAGTACCCACACAACCTTCATCTGTTAAAGTACCCACACAACCTTCAACTATTAAAGCACCCACACAACCTTCAACTATTAAAGCACCCACACAACCTTCATCTATTAAAGCACCCACACAACCTTCATCTATTAAAGCACCCACACAACCTTCAACTATTAAAGCACCCACACAACCTTCAACTATTAAAGCACCCACACAACCTTCATCTATTAAAGCACCCACACAACCTTCATCTATTAAAGTACCCACACAACCTTCATCTATTAAAGCACCCACACAACCTTCATCTATTAAAGTACCCACACAACCTTCATCTATTAAAGTACCCACACAACCTTCATCTGTTAAAGTACCCACACAACCTTCATCTATTAAAGTACCCACACAACCTTCATCTATTAAAGCACCCACACAACCTTCATCTATTAAAGCACCCACACAACCTTCATTTATTAAAGTACCCACACAACCTTCATCTATTAAAGCACCCACACAACCTTCATTTATTAAAGTACCCACACAACCTTCATCTGTTAAAGTACCCACACAACCTTCATTTATTAAAGCACCCACACAACCTTCATTTATTAAAGTACCCACACAACCTTCATCTATTAAAGCACCCACACAACCTTCATCTATTAAAGTACCCACACAACCTTCATCTATTAAAGTACCCACACAACCTTCATCTGTTAAAGCACCCACACAACCTTCATCTGTTAAAGTACCCACACAACCTTCATCTATTAAAGTACCCACACAACCTTCATCTGTTAAAGTACCCACACAACCTTCATCTATTAAAGTACCCACACAACCTTCATCTGTTAAAGTACCCACACAACCTTCATCTGTTAAAGCACCCACACAACCTTCATCTGTTAAAGTACCCACACAACCTTCATCTATTAAAGCACCCACACAACCTTCATCTGTTAAAGTACCCACACAACCTTCATCTGTTAAAGTACCCACACAACCTTCATCTATTAAAGTACCCACACACCCTTCATCTATTAAAGTACCCACACAACCTTCATCTGTTAAAGTACCCACACACCCTTCATCTATTAAAGTACCCACACAACCTTCATCTGTTAAAGTACCCACACAACCTTCATCTGTTAAAGCACCCACAAAACCTTCATCTATTAAAGCACCCACACAACCTTCATCTGTTAAAACACCCACACAACCTTCATCTGTTAAAGTACCCACACAACCTTCATCTATTAAAGCACCCACACAACCTTCATCTATTAAAGCACCCACACAACCTTCATCTATTAATGTACCCACACAACCTTCATCTATTAAAGCACCCACACAACCTTCATCTGTTAAAGTACCCACACAACCTTCATCTGTTAAAGCACCCACACAACCTTCATCTATTAAAGCACCCACACAACCTTCATCTGTTAAAGTACCCACACAACCTTCATCTGTTAAAGCACCCACACAACCTTCATCTATTAAAGTACCCACACAACCTTCATCTGTTAAAGTACCCACACAACCTTCATCTGTTAAAGCACCCACACAACCTTCATCTATTAAAGCACCCACACAACCTTCATCTGTTAAAGTACCCACACAACCTTCATCTGTTAAAGTACCCACACAACCTTCATCTATTAAAGTACCCACACAACCTTCATCTATTAAAGCACCCACACAACCTTCATCTGTTAAAGTACCCACACAACCTACATCTGTTAAAGCACCCACACAACCTTCATCTATTAAAGTACCCACACAACCTTCATCTGTTAAAGTACCCACACAACCTTCATCTATTAAAGTACCCACACAACCTTCATCTGTTAAAGTACCCACACAACCTTCATCTGTTAAAGTACCCACACAACCTTCATCTATTAAAGTACCCACACACCCTTCATCTATTAAAGTACCCACACAACCTTCATCTGTTAAAGCACCCACACAACCTTCATCTGTTAAAGTACCCACACAACCTTCATCTATTAAAGTACCCACACAACCTTCATCTATTAAAGTACCCACACAACCTTCATCTATTAAAGCACCCACACAACCTTCATCTGTTAAAGTACCCACACAACCTTCATCTATTAAAGTACCCACACAACCTTCATCTATTAAAGTACCCACACAACCTTCATCTGTTAAAGTACCCACACAACCTTCATCTATTAAAGTACCCACACAACCTTCATCTATTAAAGTACCCACACAACCTTCATCTGTTAAAGTACCCACACAACCTTCATCTGTTAAAGTACCCACACAACCTTCATCTATTAAAGTACCCACACAACCTTCATCTATTAAAGTACCCACACAACCTTCATCTGTTAAAGTACCCACACAACCTTCATCTGTTAAAGTACCCACACAACCTTCATCTATTAAAGTACCCACACAACCTTCATCTATTAAAGCACCCACACAACCTTCATCTGTTAAAGTACCCACACAACCTTCATCTGTTAAAGTACCCACACAACCTTCATCTGTTAAAGTACCCACACAACCTTCATCTGTTAAAGTACCCACACAACCTTCATCTATTAAAGTACCCACACAACCTTCATCTGTTAAAGCACCCACACAACCTTCATCTATTAAAGCACCCACACAACCTTCATCTGTTAAAGTACCCACACAACCTTCATCTGTTAAAGTACCCACACAACCTTCATCTATTAAAGTACCCACACAACCTTCATCTGTTAAAGCACCCACACAACCTTCATCTATTAAAGCACCCACACAACCTTCATCTGTTAAAGTACGCACACAACCTTCATCTGTTAAAGCACCCACACAACCTTCATCTGTTAAAGCACCCACACAACCTTCATCTATTAAAGCACCCACACAACCTTCATCTGTTAAAGCACCCACACAACCTTCATCTATTAAAGCACCCACACAACCTTCATCTGTTAAAACTGAAACTCGTGGTTAGTGGTCGTGGACAAGTAAGCAATCAGTTCACTCTAGCTACCCTCCAGAATAGTATAAATGTTCATTGAAATGTTACGGATACTTGCAGGAGGATTTGAGCTATAGGAAGAGGCTGAACAGACTGCGGCTGTTTTCCCTGAAGCATCGGAGGCTGAGGGGTGACCTTATAGTTGTTTACAAAATTATGAGGGTCATGGATAGGGTAAATAGGCAAACTCTTTTCCCTGGGGTCGGGGAGTCTAGAACTAGAGGGCATAGATTTAGGGTGAGAGGAGAAAGACCTACGGGACAACATTTTTACGCAGTGAGTGTTACGAATATGGAATGAGCTGCCAGAGGAAGTGGTGGAGGCTGGTACAATTGCAACATTTAAGAGGCATTTGGATGGGTATATGAATAGGAAGCGTTTGGAGGCATATGGGCCGGGTACTGGCAGGTGGGACTAGATTGGGTTGGGATATCTGGTCGGCATGGACGGGTTGGACCAAAGGGTCTGTTTCCATGCTGTACATCTCTATGACTCTATATTATTTTCATTTTATAACTTCATTTTAGCTCAGGTGCATGGAGTTGGTACCATGTTCTACAGAAACTATGGGCTTAAAGCACATCTACCACTGTATTGGCTCAGGCAATATTCAGGGCTAAGGTTAGAGTGGTGCTGGAAAAGCCCATCCTGATGAAGGGCTCCTGCCTGAATCATCGATTTTCCTGCTCCTCAGATGTTGCCTGACCTGCTGTGCTTTTCCAGAACCACTCTAATCTTGACTCTAAGCTCCAGCAATTGCAGTCCTCACTTTCACCCAATATTCAGGGCTGCCTTAAATGGGTGTGGACCTTTGCTAAAAAAAGGTGGTAAAGTAGACTAGTTTATCAGTAGAAGACAAGGCAAGTACATTGTTCTCTCAGTGCATGTGTGGGGTGGTGGCAGTGATTAGTATTGGCTCTCCATGACTATGAACAATGAGAATCTGAACATCAAGACCCTACCGGAGACCTCTGTCAGTATCAGGGCTGGAAGTGGAGACTCAACTGGTGATCTGCACTGAGACATGAGCTGTGAGGTGGCCTGTTTCAGCAAATTTTGGGTTAATGTCTGTGTGCATGTGAGGGCAGTGAAATTTCCAATCATCATTGCCATAACCAGATGCTGTAGCCAGCTTTAAATAATTATTTAATGTTCTCCAGGTGGACTGCTCGAGACAAGGGAACCCTAAGGAGACTGAGGATTACACATGTCCTCAATGCTGCTGATGGGAAGTACAATATTAACACTGGAGCCACATATTATAAGGACATGAGAATACATTACTATGGAGTAGAGGCATTTGATGACCCAAACTTCAATCTTAGTCCTTTCTTTTACCCAGCTGCTAAATTCATCAGAGCTGGACTAAACACACTTGGTGGTAAGTGAATGTCCAAGGTAATTTGAAAATAAAGTCACGTCTATCGTTTCAAGTGGTTGCTTCCCTAGCTGCCTTACAGATTTCATCATATTTCCAAATAGAGTCATAGAGATGTACAGCATGGAAACAGACCCTTCGGTCCAACCTGTCCATGCCGACCAGATATCCCAACCCAATCTAGTCCCACCTGCCAGTACCCGGCCCATATCCCTCCAAACCCTTCCTATTCATATACTTATCCAAATGCCTCTTAAATGTTGCAATTGTACCAGCCTCCACCACATCCTCTGGCAGCTCATTCCATACACGTACCACCCTCTGCGTGAAAAAGTTGCCCCTTAGGTCTCTTTTATATCTTTCCCCTCTTACCCTAAATCTATGCCCTCTAGTTCTGGACTCCCTGACCCCAGGGAAAAGAGTTTGCCTATTTACCCTATCCATGCCCCAATGCAGTGGGATAAATAAAAAAAGAGGGAATATTTTAGGTCCCTTGGAAGAAGTGGTCCTTTTCATATCTGGAACCAAGTTGGAATTTTACTGGGTATGAGCAGACTGAGAGCTCTCTGTGTTTGTGGTGTGTTACACAAGTCCTGATTCTTTAGTGCAGCTGTGAATGTAGCCCACTGGAATACTTAGCTAAAAAATGTGTTGCTGGAAAAGCGCAGCAGGTCAGGCAGCATCAAAGGAGCAGGAGAATCGATTTTTTGAGCATAAGCCCTTCTTCAGGAATGAGGAAGGTGTGCCAAGCAGGCTAAGCTAAAAGGTAGGGAGGAGGGACTTGGGGGAGGGGCGTTGGGAATGCAATAGGTGGAAGGAGGTTAAGGTGAGGATGATAGGCCGGAGAGGGGTTGGGGGCGGAGAGGTCAGGAAGAAGATTGCAGGTCAAGAAGGCGGTGCTGAGTCCGAAGATTGGGACTGAGAAAAAGTGGGGGGAGGGGAAAAGAGGAAGGTGGAGAAATCTCCCCAAGTCCCTCCTCCCCATCTTTTCTCTTAGCCTGCTTGGCACACCTCCTCATTCCTGAAGAAGGGCTTATGCTTGAAATGTCGATTCTCCTGCTCCTTCGATGCTGCCTGACCTGCTGCGCTTTTCCAGCAACACATTTTTCAGCTCTGATCTCCAGCATCTGCAGTCCTCACTTTCTCCCACTGGAATACTTATCCAGACAATTGTTCCCAGTCAAAAATAGAAATTGCTGGAAAAACTCAGCAGGTCTGGCAGCATCTGTGGAGAGAAATCAGAGTTAACATTTTGGGTCCAGTGACCCTTCTTCAGACAAAGGCTGCATTTATCTGAAACAGATCGTCTGTGTGTCAGAGTCCTTTTAAAGACCATATCAAATGGGAAATGCAAACCCCAGGTGTCCTGCCCAGATAGTCAACAACCAGTCAAATGTACATTGTCCCAAAGAGAACAATTATCCACGTAACACTCCATGGGCAAACTTTTGTCAGAATGTCCTTTGTGTTGGATTTCCTTTAAAAATTTGGATAAATACATGTCTATACTTATAGCCTCTACTTGCACCAATGTTTTGGAAACTTTTAACTAAACTGTTTATTTGTGTGGTTTCCAAGGCCATTGGATGATATTTGTTATCCTTTTCCAATAAGTGTCTGGGCGGCACGGTAGCACAGTGGTTAGCACTGCTGCCTCACAGCGCCAGAGACCCGAGTTCAATTCCCGCCTCGGGCGACTGACTGTGTGGAGTTTGCACGTTCTCCCCGTGTCTGCGTGGGTTTCCTCTGGGTGCTCCGGTTTCCTCCCACAGTCCAAAGATGTGTAGGTCAGGTGAATTGGCCATGCTAAATTGGCCGTAGTGTTAGGTAAGGGGTAAATGTAGGGGTATGGGTGGGTTGCGCTTCGACGAGGCGGTGTGGACTTGTTGGGCCGAAGGGCCTGTTTCCACACTGTAAGTAATCTACTCTAATCTAAAAAAACCCTGTTGTACTTCATTAGATCTTGAATATTAGCATATGTAGCACCACTGAAAAGGACGAACTTCATTTGGTACAGCTTACTGTGTTAGCAGGTAGAAAATGAGGCCAGCAATTCCCAGAATTGTCATAGAAGTTAGACTTCAGAAAAGTATGCAAAATTTCACAACTTACCTGCCTGTTAGACCCAGGTTGATAGGAAGCACAGACCAGTACTTAGCAAGAATTACTATTTATTGCAAATGAATTGTTTCTAGCTCCAGGTTATGAATCATTGATATATTACTCTACTAATGAAAGTTCTAATCCCTTTACAAAATACTCCCCGACACACACACACACACACAATGATGTTATAGGTAAGGGAAAGACCAGGAAGGCAGTTCAATGGTCCCTATACATCTAATTTGCTGAGGTAATCTGTTTGGCTTGTCAGGACCTGCTGCTCTTCAACCAACCAGTGGGAGAGTTTGCCCCGATACCCATCGATTCTAGTTTAACTTAGATCACATAGGATCCAGGGAGAGCTAGCCAACTGGATACATTGGCTTGATTGTAGGAGACAGAGGGTGGTGGAAGAGGGTTGTTTTTTAGGACTGGAGTCCTGTGACCAGGGGTGTTCTGCAGAGATTGGTGCTGGGTCCACTGTTGTTTGTCATTTATATAGTGATTGGGATGAGAATGTAGGAAGCATGGTTAGTAAGCTTGCAGATGACACCAAAATTGGTGGCACCATGAACAGTGAAGAAGATTATCTCAGAGTATAATGGGATCTTGACCAGTTTGGCCAATGGGCTGAGGAGTGGCAGATGGTTTTTAATTTAGATAAATGTGAGGTATTGCATTTTGATCCGACAAACCAAGGCAGGACTTACACAATTAATGGTAGGGCCTTGGGGAGTGTTGTCCAACAGAGAGATCTAGGGGTTTAGGTACATAGCTGGACAGAGTGGTGAAGAAGGCATTTGGAACACTTGCCTCAATGGTCAGAGCCTTGAGTCTAGGAGTTAGGATGTCACGTTACAGCTGTACAGGACATTGAGGCCATTTTTGGAGTACAGTTTTGGTCACCCTGCTACAGAAAGTACCCCATTACTTTTGAAAGGGAGCAGAAAAGATTTACAAGGCCATTACAGAGACTACATGGTTTGAGTTTTAAGGAGAGGCTGGAGGGGCTGGGACAGTTTTTCCTGCAGCATAAGAGGTTGAGGGGTAACCTTATAAGGTGAATAGTCAAGGTCTTTTCCGTAGGATGATGGAGTTCAAATCAAGAGGGCATATTTTTAAGGTGAGAGGAGAAAGATGTAATAGGGACTTGAGGGGCAACATTTTCACACAGAGGGTGGTTCATGTGTGGAACAAACTGCCAGAGGAGGTGTAGATGAAGGTACAGTCACAACATTGAAAAGACATTTAGACAGATACATGAATAGGAAACATTTAGGGCTGAATGGAAAGGAATGGGCCAAACACAGACAAAGGGGACTAGTTTAATTTGGGAAAACTGATCAGCATGGACAAGTTGGACCGAAGGGTCTGTTTCCATGCTGTGTAACTATGACTCTCTGAAAGGTTATTCATTTGTTAATCTATCCTTGAATGTGAAATCTTGTCAAATGTAGACTGAGTGATTGTATCAGGAGAAAGTGAGGACTGCAGATGCTGGAGATCAGAGCTGAAAATGTGTTGCTGGAAAAGCGCAGCAGGTCAGGCAGCATCCAAGGAGCAGGAAAATTGACGTTTCGGGCATGAGCCCTTCTTCAGGAATGATTGTATCATTCTTTTCATCCAAAATGGACTCACTGACGAGAGACGCTGAGTTAGAAAGCTGGGTCCCCAGAACATTGCAGGAGCCTCTGGATTAATACTCTAATGATAAAACCACTAGACCATCACCTCCCCATTATCTGATAAAGGGTGTTGGGACCAGCTACACTGTATTCATTCCATTTGTGTACTGACCCTAAAAGCAAATACAACACAAATTAAAAGTATACATTATTACATCACTGGAACATTTTCATGTTTAAGACCAACTCTTCCTGTGACCAGTGAGTGAGGTAATCCATTCACTGTCATAGTATTGTTTTAAATCTGTTCATGAGATGTGGGTATCTCTGACTAGGTTAGCCCTTAATGCCCATCCCTAATTGCCCAGACAATGACATGAGCCTATGATAAATTGCAACTGGATTGAGACAGTACAAGCTGACATCATTCAGGATTCACAGAGAAAATTAAAGATTGTGGGCTTGATGCAAACCCTGATCAGCATCATTGTACCATTCAGATTCCCTTTGTCTATTAACACTATAAAAAATAATTGAAAGAGAGTCTTCAGTAGGATCCACTAAACATTGATCATTATATGACAGTGTGGTGTAACAATCTCAAGTCATAGGTAATCTCAGTTACTCCTACATACAGCAAACTAGGGACATTCTGTGCTGTTACCAGTATTTATCTCCTTTGCAGGTAAAGTGTTTGTCCATTGTGCTATGGGAATCAGCCGAGCAGCCACCCTAGTCCTTGCGTATTTAATGATCTGTGAAAAGATGACTCTGGCTGACGCGATTAAAACAGTGAGTGCTCATCGGAATATCTCGCCCAACAATGGTTTCCTCTCCCAACTCCAAGAACTTGACAGAGCCCTAATGAAAGAAAGGAGAGGATGATTGGACCTTGAATGCTTGACACGTGGTGACCTCATGACAAGGCTTCATTTACAAAATATCTCAATGGAAAATAATACACTGAAAGTAGATGGGGATTTTATGAACTTTATGCTTTCAATTTAGTTCAGCATCTTCTTGGATACATGAGAGATGATTGTCTGTTGTTTAATGGGTTAACACAGCTTTATTGGCACCAAAGAACACTGTTTTTATCACTTGTGTACTAAAAGGAAATGTAGTAACAATGGTCGGGATTCTGTGAATTCAACCATAGTTCCTGTGCAATGATGGAATGAAATAAAGAGTTTAGAAATTAGTGGTTTATTGCATCCAAGGCTGTCATCCTTGTTATGATGTCTTGGAGAATTAATAAAGAAACAAAAACTTGCTTTCTGTAGCACCTTTTATGACCAAAGAGTCTCAGAGCTTTGTGCAGCCAATGGCATACTTTTTTGAAGTGTAATCACTGTGGCAACGTAGGAGATGCAGCAGTCAATGTGCGCACACTGTCCTGACTATAACCCAGCCCCTGCACCCATTCAATCACATCTTCTGCAGCATTACTGTCCAACTCCACCATGGCCCTGGTAGAGGCTTCGGTAGCATTAACCTGCGCTCTCTATCAGTCAGGGGGTAGCATGAGCCCTGGTCACAGTGGGTAATGCTTGCTATCCAGTCACCAGCCTTGTAAGGCATCCTCATTCTCAAATGCATCAGGTACACAGGAGTGCTCCAGGATGTAGGACCTGTGGCAGCTGTCAGGATAATAGGCACATCGCCTTCAGGAAGCACCAGTACATTAACAATGCTGTTACTTACTGGATTCCCACAGCAGTAAGGCCTAGCCCTCTAAGTGCCACCTGTTTATGGTCGATGGCACCTGGGAGAAGCCAGCTACCTTCCTGAATCCTACTGCCCGGGCTGCAGCACTCATCCCAGCATGGGGGTGGGGATGAAATGAATTGTGGAGATCTTGCATAGTCACTGTCCTGTTGCATTTGTGGGAACACGACGGAGAGATCCCATGCAGGTCACCCACTGCTTCTCAGAAAGAAGCAGTTGCACAGGGGTTCAGAGTGGCTGCTAGGTCCACAGCCCCTGGAAGAAGATGGCTCCACTCCCCCATCGTCCCCAAGTCCCACTATATCATCTGGCCTTGTTCCGTCAAAATCCTAGGACATTCAGAGCCAGCATCAGACGGACATAGAGCCTCACTCAGTGCCAGGAATTGGAGTCTGGGCCATACACCTGTGCATCCCACACATGATGAGGAGCCCTGAGGCTTTAGAGCTAACATGGGAATGGGGTTTGAATGGCTACCCTTTGCGCTATGTATTTCCTGTGATTCCTCAGGCTACATTACACATTGACCACTCTTCTACATGTCTAGGATGATTAGCCTATGGCTTCCTGCCTGCATTCAGAGCTGGAATGTGGGCCCAAGGTTAGGATTTCAGGCTCCAGTTAAAAATAGGCTAACCACCTGTGCAATGGTGACCCTGCCTCGGCTTAGAGCCCAGGCTCAGGCGAAGGTCAAAGTTAGCAACACCCAAACTAAATATACAGAGGCGAGAGAGATCGAGGAACAGAGGATGAAAGCGATAGAAGGAGAGAAGAACTTTGATTCTATATTGGTCTTCGGCCTTACCTCAGGTCTGCCTAATCTCACTGTGTACGATCTGTAAGTAACTGTGACAGATATTATTTTTGCCTATTTTCTAACACATATTTCATTGAAACCATATTCTTCATCTTATTTTGTCCAGTTTTAAATTTTAACGAAATCAAATTGCCATCATTAGCTATTAGCTAAAATCTGTTGAGTGCATTCTTTTCATATTTAATTTTAAACAAATATTGTGCTTCAATGTTTCAAAATCATAAGTGACATTTCATTAATGCTGATTGCTTTATGTAGACATGGGTTACAGAATAAGAACACAGTGTCACTTAAGAGTGGTCAAGGGACAAGACAAAACTTTTTAATATAGAGCTTGAAATTTGAAACTCACCTTATTTTAAAACTTCAGTTAGATCTTTTGTAAAATGAAAAAGCTTCACTTTCTCCATGTTTTTCCCATAACAAGCTCCCATGGAAAATGCTAGAATCTATAACACAAAATTTGATGACAGATAGTTAGAAAATAGTGGTAGGATTAGCTGAATTGAGATCACAGCACATAAACAGCTAACAGCATCAGCCTTGACTCACTGTCCACTTTGAGTAAAAACTTAATGGCGTGATCTAGGTTTGTACTTTGTTGCAGTACTGAGGGAGTGCTGAATTGTCAAAAGTACTGCCTTTTAGATGTGACAGTAAATCAAAATCCCAAATGCCTTTCCAGCTGACAATGAGAGAGTCTGAGGCATAATGGTTTACTCCACATCCTTCCCTAAACTGACATCTGTAAACAGTTATCTCAGCGCTCCAGTGGGGTGTTTGTGGTGTTGCTTCTATGCTTGCCAACCTCAATGACTGTACATTGGAAGTACTCAATGGCTGTCCCAGGGACTTTGTTTTGTTTCTTTCTATTCTTCCATTTGGTGATCAGTACTTCCAACTAGCTTGACTTTGCATTGCTCAACTTTAAGTGGATTTTCAGTTTTAGTCACATTTCAGTGGAAGTGACAATCTGCAAAGGACTGATGAATATTGAATTTTGAAAAATGGTTTGTGATTTAAAAGCTAGATTATTTTCTAAATATTCTGTTTCCACTTGAACTTCCTATATTCCTTTATCAGAGCCTTCTCACATCCTCTTCATAACTTCCTTTCCTACCTTACCTATTAGCAGCAAATTTAGCAATCATACTTTCAAGTCCTTCATCAAAATAATTGATTATAAACTGTAAACAGTTGAGATCCCAGGTCTTGAACATATTCAATGACTGAGGCTCACCAGCCCATTCGAGAACTCCAAAGATTCACCATCCTCGGAAGAAATTCTTCTTCATCTCAGTCCTAAATGGTCCCTTATTCTGAGACGCTGTGTCCTTTCTGATGCCAACCTTCTGCCAGATGAAACATCCTTCCTTCATCTAGGCTGTCAATCCTTTCAGGAACTTTATTAATTTGGATGAGACAACCTCTCACCTTTGACCCAGCACAACATGCCACTGGAAAATGACCTGTTCAGTCCTACTCTTTTTTTCTGTCCATTACTATTTATCAATCCATGGTAGGATATTCTTCCAAATCCCATGTATTTTCTTGACCAACTTTTTTATGTGAGACTTTATCAAAAGCATTCTGAAAATCTAAGCATACCACATCCATTGGTTCCCTCTTGTCTGTTCTGCTAGATACATCCTCAAAAAACTCAAACACCTTTGTTAATTATGATGTTCCTTTCTTAAATCCATGTCAACCTATCATGCAAAGGCAAGCTAGTTTGGAGGCACTGATCCAATGGAAGAATAGAAAGAAACAAAACAAAGACATTGCAAACATGGGACATCCCAAAACTCTTTACAGCCATCAAGTACTTCCATTGGCAAGCACAGAAACATCACCACAATTACCCCACTGGAGCACTGAGATAACTGTTTACAGATGTCAGTTTAGGCAAGGATGTTGAAATAATCAATAAGCCTCAGAGTCTCTCATTGTCAGCTTGAAAGGATTTTGATTCACTGTCACATAAAAGGGCAGTACTTTTGACAATTCAGCACTCCCTCAGTACTGCAAATTGCAAACCTAGATCACACCATCAAGTTCCTGCTCAAAGTGGACAGTGAGCAAAGGCTGATGCTATCAGCTGTTTGTGTGGTGTGATCTCAGTTCAGCTGTAGTGCCAATCAATGGAAGAATGACTCTCTGACCCTTTTCTGCTTGGTTTGAAGTGCAGTCACGGTAGGACTCTGTCTCACATGTCTTCATGACCAATTGAAGTAGACCAATGGCAAAAGTTTGGTCATCTGGTCCCACTTTGTGTTGGAGAGCAGAGCTTTCAGGTTTGTTCTCTATCTCAATGAACTCTGAGGTGTATACAACAGTAAAGGGAGTTAAATGAATAAAACACAGTTTGAGTAACACATTATATCTTGTTTATATTACTTAAACATTGTTGTGCTTCTTGAAGGAATATTATGAGAATGATTCACAGATTGTTTAACAAGATGTAAACAAGAGCCTTTTGAAGACAAATACAGGATGTGAATTGCAGGGTCAGTTTCTCCTTGTGTTCTTTACATAAGGAAATATTCAATTTTTTTTTAGATTAGATTAGATTACTTACAGTGTGGAAACAGGCCCTTCGGCCCAACAAGTCCACACCGACCCGCCGAAGCGCAACCCACCCATACCCCTACATTTACCCCTTATTACCTAACACTAAGGGCAATTTAGTATGGCCAATTCACCTAACCTGCACATCTTTGGACTGTGGGAGGAAACCGGAGCACCCGGAGGAAACCCACGCAGACACGGGGAGAACGTGCAAACTCCACACAGTCAGTCGCCTGAGTCGGGAATTGAACCCGGGTCTCTGGCGCTGTGAGGCAGCAGTGCTAACCACTGTGCCACCATGCCGCTCAATGTATTCTCCTTAACCTTATTACACAGAGGAAGTCTATCCTGAGATTGATAAATACACTAATTGTGTAATCCTATTAGAAACCTTCTTTACAATCAGTACTGTAATTACAGAAATAATTTTAAATAATAATGCCATTTGGTGGTAGCTGGCCCTTTCAAGAAATCAGATTTTCAGTCTATCATTCTAACATTTCTAAACACTTCGTTGTATCCAACACACAGGTCAGTGATACTTTGAGAAGTTTGCTCCATCAGGAACATTACAGTGACAGCATGTCCTCTGGAGGTACAGGGACCTGGAAGAAGAAAAATGCCTACGCAGCTGTGAAAGTGGATCCTGATGATGATTATGTTACTCCAGGGGCATTTGAACTGGAGCGACTCTTTTGGAAAGGCACTGCAAAATTTGCTCATGTTAACGAAGTTTGGCCAGATATTTACATAGGAGATGAGTAAGTTCAAATTGTACTGTAAAATCCAACTAGACTAAGGCTGTATAAAATATAAATTTTATATAACATCTGTCTTGTACTAAGAGACTAAAATAGAATAATCTTCACTATTACAAACCTTTGTAAATTATACAACTTAAATCCTAACATTTAAATGGGCCAGAGTGAACACTGGGTGCAGCACAGTGGCTCAGTGGTTAGCACTACTGTCTCACAGCACCAGGGTCCCAGGTTTGATTCCAGCCTCGGGCGACTGTCTGTGTGGAGTTTGCACATTCGCCTGGCATCTACATATATCCCCTCTGGGTGCTCCAGTTTCCTCCAAAGATCTACAGATCAGGTGAATTGGCCATGCTAAATTGCCCATAGTGTTAGATGCATAATTCAAAGGGAAATGGGTCTGGGTGGGTTACTCTTCGGAGGATTGGTGTGGACTTGTTGGGCCGAAAGGCCTGTTTCCACATGGTAGGGAATCTAATATATTCTACTACAGACATGGCATGATAAGAAATTGTTAAAGATTCTTTAGAACTAAATGGGAAAATTAGAAAAACATGCCTTGCATATAGTTTAGTATCATAAGCTACTGTTAAAGTTCAATCTAAATTCTTTTAAAAAGAACTAGATGATTAATTAAAGGAATCAGTTATCATAAGAAGAGGTAATGGTATGGAAGTTAGAGGTGGAGTAGGAATGGATAGATTGGCATGTGAGAAAACATACAGATTTCAGGGCTAATGTTTAGCTTCTGCAGTTCTTCGTGCAAAAAAAGAAATGAAAGTACGTGTATAAAGCAAAATTTAGTCCCTATCAAAGTGGACAGTCACATGATATAACTAGGCACCAGCAAAGATTGCTAATGATACCTCTCCAACACTTCAGGTTTTCTGTTACCTTTCTTATTCTCGTCCACAATCTTCTTTTTTAAACGATTTACATGGCTGTTCCCTGTGGGAACTCATGCCTTGCTCTCTGTACTCGTTGTTGGCTAGACACCTCCTGCAAAGCACATTTCACTTGCTTACAACATGCTAAATGCATGCAGACAATCTGTCCTGGTCCTGCCAACTGACCTTCAACATGAATAACACATTACAACATGTATAACGCATTACAACATGTATAACACAGAACAAAAATATGCAGTCACTACTCTCGGGTAAGAACAGATTTAAAACCTAGATTCCAACTCTCTGGATACACAACATTCCTTGAAGCACAATCTCACTGTTATATCTGGATAATCACAAATACCAGCATTGATGACAGTCATTAGCTCCTCCACTGATTGCGAAAGGATGCTTACATAGTCTCTTGGTAAATTTGTGCCTTTGTTCTGTAGGAAGTGTCAAGTTGAATCTCAAAAATATAAATCTGTTTTGAAATGATCAGAAGCCATATCCAACTAACTATTTAAAAAAAAAATTGGGTAGAGCTTGACTAAAAATGATCCCACACCTTATTAAGAGTATTCAGAAGAAATATAGAATGAAATGCAGAACATTGAATCAATTTAGGAACCAATTGTAAGAATGATCTATATTCTGCTGATTAAATATAAATCTGAAGAATCCCATCATTTAATAGAATTGCAAAGTACAGCAGGAGAGGGCACTTATTCCTTTGGGTTTGTCCTAACCATTTGAAAGATCTATCCATTTACTGTCCTGACAACTGTTTATTCTTTTCTGTAAAAAACACTGCTTTGTCCCCAAAATGTAATACTTTCCAAAAAGAAAATTAATTTTGGGCATAAAAGCACCTTGACTTTGAGCATTTTGATGGGACTAGTAAGAAGGTACAGAATGTAAATGAAGCAGCTCCTGATGTAAGCGGAATAAGATTTGGTTGCTCTCTGCACATGCTCTTGATTAGTTATGGAGTGACACTAGCAGGGATTTGAGGCCAACCACACACATGCCCAGATGTTATGTCCAGAAGAAATGGTCAAGAAAGTGAAGATAATGTATTCTCCAAAACTTTGCTGGAGTGAAGAGAAACATATTTTCAAAGTATGAATACTTGCCGTTAACTGAGCATTTTGCAAGTCAACTGAATTAACATACCTTATATATTTTATTATAGAGTAACAGCATTAGATCGGTATATGGTCGAAAAGATGGGTTTCACTCATATACTAAATGCAGCCCATGGTCGCTGGAATGTGGACACAGGAGATGAATACTATAGGAATATGCCTATCGATTATTATGGTGTGGAGGCTGAAGATGTGCCAACGTTTAATTTAAGTGAATTTTTCTATCCAGCTGCCCAATATATTGACAATGCACTAAGCACACCAGGGGGTAAGTCATAATGCACACTCTAACCAATATCACTACAGGCTAAAATCCCACAGAGATGCAGGAATGTGCTCCCACAATTGCTGAGAATGTGGTGCCGGAAAAGCACAGCATCCGAGGACCAAGAGAATCGAAGGGCTTATGCCTGAAACATCGATTCTCCTGTTCCTTGGATGCTGCCTTGTCTGCTGTGCTTTTCCAGCACCACAATCTCAACTCTGATCTCCAGCATCTGTGGTCCCCACTTTCTCCCATCAATTGCTCGCCACTAACAACTTTTATGAATCTACAACCAAAGATGACTCAAAAGTAACAAAATTACAAAAGTAAATGTTTTCAAACAAGTTTAAAAGGTTGATTAATATACCTTAAATATGGCTTAAAATTACATTTTTCATATATGGTGCTCTAAACATATAAAAAAAAACTGCCTTTTTAGTGTTCCTTAAGGGTATCCTGCCCATTGTGTTATGTCTATTCTGAACTTTCAGAGTTCTAGGAATTATTTCTTGCCAAGAAGAAGCTAATCTTTCGCAGGTAGAAAAGTGTGTAAGCATTTAACATCTGTGTTTCTTTTATTTGTTTGTTGTGACAAGTAGAGAAACTGGGATTGTTCTCCATTGAGCCATGAAGATTAAGATTAGACTTTCTTTTTTCACTCTTGATACATGGGTGTCACTGTCTGGGACCCCATTTATTGCCCATCCCTAGTTGCGCTTGAGAAGATGGTGGTGAACTGCCTTCTGGAATCACTACAGCCTATGTCCATATTCACTTAGCAGTGGTGTACAAATGATCAAAGAAGTTGTTACCAATAATAGGAATGGACAGATATTGGCAAAAGAAACTGAGTTAAGATGAGATTACTTTTCAATGAAGAAAGTTCTTCTGAATTGGAAGAGATTGGCTCAAAGGTAGCTTCTGTTGTGTAAGGTCATGGCTCTGTAAGCGTTAGTGTTGGGTGCTGCATGAGACTTAACCAATCTGAATGGTGTCATACCATTTTGGGTGGAGACATAAGGAGTCTAATGCTCGATCCTGATGTGTCAGACACATCATCCTGCCTCTTGATGGTCTTGGTAGCTATGTCTAAATAGCTAAATCATCGTGCACTTATTGCTGTTGAGGAAATGGTTGTTGAGCCAAGTGTTTCTTTTTGTTAAGATAAAGCATTAAACAGGCCCCTGGGCCCAGTTTCAAAAGGATTGCTGGCAGCACTCTACCACAACCAATAATCAGTAATGGCTGGTTCCACAGATACACAATAACATCACTTGGGAATTGGGTTGCTGTTTGAAAAGGAATGTTTTGTAGGGTAATAGGTAAGAGCAAGGGAGTGGCAGCACCAGTTTCTGTTCTGCACGATTTTAATCTTGCGTTTAACAAACTCCTCAAACAGGACTTGGCAAAACTCAAGAATACCATATTGAGACCGCAATAAAATAGTTTTGAGTTGATTCTAAAATTAGGTTCAATTTTCATGCCAGAGTTATGTAAGGAGGTATTAGTTGTCCTGGATTAAAATCTTGAGCAGCATTCTTCAGTAATAATGTTCGACGTAACTCAAAGCCCTGTGTTAGTTTGATAGTTTTAATCTGATGTGTTTCAACTCTGTGTAACATTACTCCATTAAGGTTCACAAAATTAGTCAGGCTATAAACAATAGTCATTAAATGGTTTTTTTACAAGCTTCCATTTGCAAATGATACCCCCTCAGTGGCGAGCTTAGTTAGCAATCTATTGCAGAAAATATGACGCTCACACACATCACTAAAAACCTGAAGTAGAACATGATTATTAATAGCAGCAATAAGTACAGCAGAATTACCACTGGTGAAAGATATTTCAAAAGGTCTTCAGTTCCAAGTTACAATTGTAGCTGTTTCACTGATGTTCAGACATTCGCAATATCTTCCATCAGATGTAGGTGCACAAACAGAAATTTTAAGGTTAAGGTTATGTAAACATGTTTTGTTTTAAAGACTGCATTTCCTTCCAGATCACTGGGTTTCAAATGAATGTTTACACAGCATTATATTTTAGATTGAGTTTTAAGTTCAATTTAAAATTAGTTTTGCCAGCATTTTATTCTTTAAGAAACATACCATAGGGATATGTGACATTTCATTACATTTTGCTGTTTTCTTCTTTCAATCAAGGGCTTTCCCCTCACAGAGTATGTGTTTTAGATAATTATTCATTCAAGATTATTCAGAAAGTTCAATTTTGGCCTGGGATCAGTGCAAGACTAACTACGTTCCCAAAGTGCTTTGCATCAAACTAAAATACTGCAGATACCAACAATCTGAAATAAAAACAGAAACTGTTGGAAGCACTCAATGGAGAAGGCAGCATGTGCAGAGAAAGCAGCAGTAATTTCATATTATCTTCAAAATTAGCATGTTTAAAAGCGGTCATAAAAATTCTTTGTCGTATTTGGATACCTAGAAAAATATCTAGTTCGTCTATATTTCCAACTCTTCTTGTTTAGGATTTTTTTTGTTGCATGTAGTCTAGTGACTCTGATATTCCAGAAGTGATCCTCCTAACTTGCAATAAAGTGGACCAACTCATTCCATAATACATGTTGCTCTGCTTTTACAGCTAAGCTGTTAGTCCATTGTGCAAGGGGGCGGAGCCGATCAGCAACACTTGTCCTGGCTTATCTGATGATCTACAAAAATATGACAGTGGTGGATGCAGTTCAACAAGTAATAAAACACCGGTGTATTTTACCAAATCGTGGCTTTCTGAAGCAACTGAGAGCACTTGATATAGAACTGGCGATGGATAGAAGTATTGCAAATAATGACATCAACACAAGTGATGGAAAAGAAACTGGTTAACAATTCTTTTATTATACACAGACAATATAACATTTTGATATAGAAAACCACAATCAGCTGTAAATATAGTTTTGGTATGTTCTGATATGCAAAGTTTTAATAAATTAACCACATACTACTTTCTGATATGGCATCCCATTGTCCCAAAGGTTTATACTATCTTATAATATGAATGAATTTTATGGAAACCGCAACAAAAAAAATGTGATGTGATCCAGATGTGGATGTTCTTACTCAGACCACAAAGTGTGTGAACAGAAGTAGGCCTCGGCCATTTTATCCCATCAAGTCTGCTCCACATTTCAATGAGATTGATCAATCTCATTCGAATAATTCTCAAATTCACGTTCTTGCAACCTACAACCCTTGATTCTCTTACTGATTAACAATCTATCTCAACAGCAAATATACTTGACAACCCAGCCTCGACAACCCTCTGCTGTAAAGAAATCCAGAATCACTAAACTCTGAGAATAAAGTTCCTCCTCAATTTCTATGTTAAACGGGTGACCCCTTACTTTGATATTATGCTCTGTGGTCCTAGATTCTCCCAAACTCTCTGCCTGTCAACGCCCCCTAAGAATCTAAGAGATTTCAATAAGATCACCTCTCATTCATCTAAACTCCAATAACCCCAACCTACTCAACCTCACCTCACAGGAAAATGACTCCATACCTGGGATCAACATTCTCTAATACTGGCAATGGAGGCAGCTATCTTTGCTTAGATAAAGGGACCAAAACTGTTTGCAGTATTCAAAGTGTGGTCTGATGACTGCCTTGTATAGGTTTAGCAAGACCACCCCTATTTTATAAAAGTCAACAGTCCATTTGTATGTCTAATTACCCACGAAACTTGCCTGTTAGCATTTAGTGATTTATGCAAAGTATCTCCCAAATTGCTCTTTGCTGCGCCTTTCTGCAATTTTTCTCCATTTTAAATAATATCCTGCTCTATTCTTTCTGCCAAAGAGCCTAAGCTCACATTTTTCCACATTATTCCATCTGCCAGATTTTGCTCACTCACATGGTCTACAGAGGAATATAGACAGGTTGAGTGTCATCCTTGTTCTTTGCCTCCCACCTATTTTTGGTGTCATTCATAAATTTGCCAATAGTGCACTCCCTTCAGTTATCCAAGTAATGAATATATGTTGTAAATGGTGTGACCCAAGCAATGATTCCTGTCACACTCCACTAATTGCAGGTTGCCATCCTGAAAATGCCCCTTTTAGCCCAACTCTCTGTTTTCTATTAGTTATCTAATCCTCTAATCCATGGACTTGTCTTATTAAGTAGCATGACATACAATACCTTGTCAAATGCCTTTTGGAAATCCAATTATATTACATTTACAGGCTCCCCTTTATGTATCCTGCTTGTTACTTCCTCAAAGAACTTTCATAAATGTGTGTCATGCACGATTTCCCCTTCATGAAGTTCTGCTAACTCTGCTTAGTTGTGTTATATGTTTCAAAACACTCTATTACCTGCTTTATAATGGACTCTAGCATTTCTTAGTGCCAGATATGAAGATAACTGGTGTATAGTTACCCGCTTTTTATCTCCTTCCTTTTTAAAATAAATACATTACATTGGCTGTTTTCCAATCTTCTGGGACTTTCCAGGGTTCTTGGAAGATTACTACCAGTGCACTTACTTTCTCTGTAGTTATTTTAAAGTCCTCAACACATCCCAACAGGCCCAGGAGACTCATTGGTCTTTAACCCTATTAGTTTCCCTAGTACTTTTTCTCCAGGGACAGTTATTGCACTTATTTCCCCTCCCACGTTTAGCTCCTTGATTATGTAATGTTTTTGGAATGCTATTAGTGAAGACTGAAGCAAAGCATTTATTCAACTCTCCTACCACTTCCTTGTTCCCCATTAATAAACCAGTTGCCTCATTCTCCAAGGGACATATGTTCACTTTGGTCTATCTCTTCCTTTTTATATATTTAAAGAAGTTTGAAATGTTACTTGCCAGTTTGCCCTCACAGCTTATTTCTTCCCTCTTTGTTAAACTTCTGGTCACCTTTTGTGGGTTATTAAAATTTTCCCTATCCTCGGATTTACCACTAATTTTTACCATCTGGTGTGTCTTTCAATTCAATTTGGTAATATCCTTAACTTTCATGGTTAATCATGGTTGGTTTATCCCCTTCTTAGAATCCTTTGTCCTCACTGGGATATACGTTTGCTATGAGTTATTAAACATCTTAAATATTGGTCATTATCTTCAAGCCAGGATTAAGATACTAGCTTTTTAAAAATGTCTTTATTATCTCCCACTTTATTCTCTGTCCCAAAGAACAAATGCTATAGGGAGTCTGTAGACTATTCTCACCAGTATATTCTACCCATTATTATTTCTTACCTCCATTCACATGGTTTCTACCTCATTCAATCCAAATTCATTTCTTGCTACATGAGTTATTCCATCTTGTACTAACAAAGCCACTCCATCATCTGTTTCCTTCAAAGTCACATACTCTGAATATTTAGTTCTAACTTTGACATCCTTGTAACAATGCTGGTGCAATGGATAGGTCATATGCATTAACCTCTATTTGTACCATTAATTCATTTATATTGTTCCAAATTTAACACACATTTGAACAGTCATTAATTTCACCTTTTTACGATTTCCCCTCCTTTGATGCAGTTTCCTTTTTTTAAAAAAAAGCTTGTGCATTCTCTCCCTCCCTGTTCCACTCAATTGCCCTCCAATATTGCCAAATCATTTTGCTTTGTAACTCTATGTATCCCTCTCCTAAACATTCCCTTCCCTATAATTATTTTAAAGCTCTAATATTATCTCATTAAAAGGGCTTAAAAGTAAATTGCTAGCTGTCTAATAAAGTGATCAACAAGACTATGAAAAAATTGGAGTAGCACAGACATCTCAGAGAACTGGAGGAGTTGAATTAAGACAGAGCAAGAACATGGAGGATCATGAGCTAACATTGGTCAGCAAGTAGAATGGTGGGTACAGAGATTTAAGGGAGCTTAACTTTCTGGAGGGAAACTGGCCAGGCCAACATTTACAAATCAGTCAACAAGAAGAAAGATCATACCTATGATTGGTTGGTCTTTAAGCAAGTGCCAGCTCCAACAGAATACTTGATGTTGTTCCTCTAAATTGAGAGCATTACTATCTCCCATCTGCCTCAGAGAATGTCTAAGGCCCAGGATTTCTGCTTTCATGACTGTGACTGGCTGAAGTCTCATCATCACCACCAAGCAGGTTGAGACAATGGCATGGGAGAAATTATATGCTTTTGCTATACTAAACCAATGTGTTCAACCAGCATATTGCCTACACACAACCATGGTTAACTATTATCCAGCTTCATCAAAGTGCCTATAAGCTGTTAGTACGTTACAGCAGTTTAAGTTTACTGCCTCAGCTTATTTGGAGCATATCTCTGAAAGGGATGGAGTCCTGTCACCTCTGATATAATTACATTCCTTGGGCATATTCCCATTAATAGGAGGCGAGTTTGCCTCAAAACATTGGGTGTGTTTGCATGTACATGTTTGTTGGGAATCACTTTCAAAGTACCTAGAGCATGATAAAACAAATTATTCAGGCTGATGGGGTAAAATATTTATTTAGATCTATCAGCCTTTCTTGGTTGAGCAAGAATGTAATGTGGACATATAAAAATCCTTATCTTCCTAGATCACATCCTCTTTGGTAAAACCTCAAATGTTGGACAGAAAGGCCTTATAAGCAGACCTTCAGGCTCCTGCATTAAAAAAAAAGGGAAAAATATCAGGGAGATGGCCATTGTGACATACAATGCACTTGATAGATAGCTTTTAGTGAACTCACTCTCAACTGACCACATCTCTGGGGAAAAAAAAAAAGTGTGCTGGCTGTGAAAAGCAATGCCAGTGTCACTAATGCTCTAATACGATAATTGAACAGAATTAAAAGTTGCTTTTGATTAATCAAATGACACAGAAGTTTAAAAAATTTGTAACAACTTATCATTTCATACGCAAACTAAAGGAACTTGCAGTTGTTAATTTAAATATTTTACAATCCCAAAAGGGAAGGGAAATTTGTTTTGAATAAACATCACTTGGTAACCCTGTACATGGCTTTTGTGCAACTAATTCATCTGAAAGACATATACCCTCAATTCCTCTTGCTCGTGGTGAAATATTGATTGAAGTCTTGTGCGAAAACCTCTTTCAGAATTATTTTGTCATTGGTACAAATACATAGGAGAGATCAGTTCATTAACTTTTACAGACAGACCAGTCTAACTCAGTTGTATATCTGGAGATCTAAGTGAATATAAAAATAATAAGAGCTTCTCAAATCCACCAAGTTTAACCCATTAAGTTTAAAGAGTGGATCTGGGATCCCCTCAGTGAATAGAATAAATCAGTTTATAACTTGCTTTGGTAGCCTGTATAATTGAAAAGTGGGAGGGGGAGTTGAACCTTACTGCTAAGCCTCTTCCAATGATGCCTACCTAAAGAAGCTCTCCTACTCTCTCAACAAGGATCTCAATGAGTCTCTAAACAACTCCCTGTCCCACTCCCCAAGGGCATGCAAGTTCAGGGCCTCCGCCACCACCAAATCCAAGCCACCCACCAACTGGAGGAAGAACACCTCCTTTTCAACCTTGGGACCCTTCACAGCATCAACATCGACTTCACTTAATTTCTAAATTTCCCCTTGCCCCTCATCCCAGATCCAACCCTCCAACTCAGCACTGCCCTCTTGACCTATCTATCTTTCTTCCCACCTCTCTGTTCCACCCTCCCCACCGACCTATCACAATTACCCCTCACCTGCATTCACCTATCATTTTGCCAGCTATCTCACCCCCCAGCCTCTTATTTATCTCTCAGCCCTGTTCCCCCTCCACATTCCTGACAAAGGGCCTTTGCCTGAAACGTTGAGTCTCCTGCTCCTCAATGTTGCCAGACCTGCTGTGCTTTTCCAGCACCACACACTTTTCAACTCTGACTCTCCAGCATCTGCAGTCCTCATTTTCTCTCCTGAGATACTAACAAACCTATGAAGCTTTTCAAGTTGTTTCTGTTTTTCTTTCAGACTTGCAGCATCTGTTATTTTTTTTTTGCTTTATCTTAGTTTTATTTCGGTTCTAAGTAAACTGTTGAATAATAGACTTACCTCTTACTAATAATGACAAAAAGATACTTGGGGTTTTTGATTCTGTTAACTATCCAAACTAGCATGTTGCTAGTTATTTCTCTGGATTATACAAATACCTAAAAATAATGTTGCTGAACAAGCATTCAGCAGGGAATCACAAGGGTAAATAAATGATACTTATTTCACAGGTAAACTTCAACAAGACTTTTAAACTGTGACAGAAGTAATTCTCAATGGTAAAAACTCAGTACAAATTTTGATTCATCTGCAATTTTAAATTAAAAGTATGTCCAATATAAATATAAAAAATGTTGGGTTGCAATGGAAAGCGGCATATTTTACATCATTGGCTACGAGGAAAAAGACAACTTTCTGCCAGGTTCATGTATAGCCATAATTAGTTAATTGAGGTGATGGTCAGTCATAATTATGTGTTTGGATGTAAATCTTGAGATTAATCTTTGTCCTTTTAGCAATGGTAATTAACAAATGAAAGTTTTTTTTTCATAAAACAAATACAATGCCATTGATAATGTACCATTTGAACATGAACAGGAGTGTCGCAGTGATTCCAGCAGGGAGGACAAATTGTTGGAAGCAAAGCCATTGTACAGCCAGGAATTCTCTTATACGCATTCAATAAATGTACTGTTACCCGATAGATTTAGATACTTTCAACCGACCTGTTCAGGTATGTTATGACACATGTCTACAGCAGGTGGGACTTAACTCAAGACCCTCACACTCAGAGATAGGATAATTACTATTGAGCTACAAGAGCCCTTTTGGTTAGCTGAGGTATACAGATCATAATTGAAGTGTTTAGATGCTGTTTTTTGGGAGTGAATTATCTGCTGCCTATTTCAAATAAAGTTTCATCATTATTCTGTAGTTAGACACCCACTTGTCCCTATTATCCACTCTTTCCACAACTCAGAGACTGCACTGGTGATTGAAGCAAAGTCTTTTTTGCGTGAGATCATACATCCCAGTTTGTTTTCAAGTTTCTTTGACCTTTTAATTGCACTGACCACTTTAGCATTAATGCAACATCAGGAAGAAATAAATGGTAATTTTTGTTTCATAAATGGGGTTTAAAATAACAAGACTGCCAGCTTGCTGTTTGCCCATACCCCACACTATTGCTTTTTCATAGTTCTCAAGCCAGCTCTTGCCTTCTATAATATTTTTACTTTCCATAATTACCAGTCATTCAGAATTCTTCAGTCCACATCTTTCCTGGGTTTCCAGCACTTTGCCAATTTAAATTAAAAGTATGTCCCATGTAAATAGGAGAAAATATTGGTTTGCAATGGAAAAGGGTATATTCTACATCATTAGCTACCAGGAAAAAGGCAACTTTCTGTTGTTTTAATATACCACAGAGAATTGATTTCAAGATTCTTGATCTTGCTTTATAATCCCCTCATCTGATCTCAGCTCCTCCATTTAGATATTGCCACTCACATCCTTCCCTGCTGACACACAATTTTATTCCACACTCACCACTCCAATTTCAATATCAGTTTCTGCTCTCAGAATTTTGCCCACTTTTCCTCTTGAACATTTTCCAAAAATCTTGAAACCTATTCAGACAATTCCCTGCTTTTAATACCTCATGAAAGATTTTTATTTGATTATTCTACGAGCTATTTCTCCTTTTCCTCCTTCACTCCTGCTTAATATCCACCAAGTAAAATGTTTTCAGATGTCTTCCATGAGGTGCATTTTCCCCTTTATTCTGTTTAGTCATGCATGTCTGTCAAGGCCAGCATTCAAGGGCTTATGCCCGAAATGTCGATTCTCCTTCTCCTTGGATGCTGCCTGACCTGCTACGCTTTTCCAACAACACATTTTTAAGCCCATCTCCAAGTAGTGGCTTGCAAGGACATTTCAGAGGGTATTTAAGTCACATGTAGGCCGGACTGGATACTAAAGAACCAGATAAGTTTTTAATGACAATAATAATAGCTGTCACAATCATTGTTACTGAGACTAGCTTTATATTCCAACTTTTAGTAATTGAAGTAAACATGAATCTGCAAAGAATGGAGGGATGCGAACCAAGGGTGGGCAGAAGAGATTAGTTTAATTTGACGTCATGTTTGTAACAACATTGTGGGCCGAAGGGCCCATTCCTGTGTTGTACTATTCTGTGTTCTGATGCTGTAGTGGGATTTGAAGCCAGAACAGTTGCCTGGATCACTAGTCCAGTGATAGCTCTACTATGTCAATGTCTTCACCCAATGAGATGTCTTCCATGAAGTGAAATTCTGATTGACAGGGAGTTCATAACAAGCAACATGATTGAACTTACACTAATCATTTTAGGCACTTGAGTACTAGTTTCCTTAACTAATAATACCAATCAATAAGAATTAAAACATGAAGTTAACAGAAGCTCTCTGAAATATAAAAGCACACAAAATCTGGAAATGGCTCAACATAATTTATTCCATGTTAAAATGTACAGCGTCCTTTGAAGTGACTGGCCAGAAGGATAACTGATAAATACAAGTGTTTCTCTCACTTGTCTGTGTCCTATTTTATACATGTATCCAGCTTTTTCCTCTCAGTCCTTACAGTCACCATGTACAAGTACAAAGGCTACAAAAAGTAAGCAATATAAACAGACACAAATACTTTTTACATGCGTTTTTAAGCTTATGTTGGTCTATTCACACACTACAGTTCTAATTTTTTTTAAAATATAACTTCAATATTCTCTAAAGATAGAAAAATCTACTGATGGAATGCCAATGAGTAGTTAAAGGTGTTATCATTGGGCCAACAGAACTGAACAGTTACTCGTAGACAGCATTTTTGTGGCTGACTGATATATTCAGGAAAAAAAAGCTACGCTTTATATGAAACCGACAGGTACAAATATTCAGATACGCTGTTAACAGAATGTGTCTTCATTTGTCCAACAGAGTACTTTGCATTTATAAAACAGAAAGCTGCCTCACCAAAGGAAAGAAATTAGTTACAAAAAGAAACATTTCAATTATACACTAAACATTTTTGCAAGTAACCCTTTCAAAACTGCCAAATGAAATCAAGGTCTTGCTTTTACATTTTTTTTTTTTACAGTCTCAGAATTAACAAAAATATAGTTTTCATTTTACTTTGAAGCTAGTAAAACCTAATAAAGGCAAAACATAACAAATGGTTTGCTGTTAAACACAACACATATTTGTTTTACTAAAGGGCACACTGTCACAAACAAATTCTCCAATGATGTTCTGCTGCATGCTGAATTAGGCATCAGCTTCACAAAATCAAATATACATGTATTGTATAACAACAGAAGTCCAAGGAATAAAAGAATCCCCAGCTCCAGCCCCCGGTGTGATTTAGCTGTCTGCCATTTGGACTTTTATCTTCACTATTTTCTAACTTGCAAAATCCTTTCCAAGGGCAAATAGGCACATATAAAGTTTCTATTGCATGGCTGTACTACCTCAGTTTCCATACTTCTTTCGAAGATGTGCTCTCTCCAAGCCAAACTCAGAAAGGAAAAATACGAATTTACAAAGATGAAAACAATCCTTACCCAATTCGACTTAAAACAAAATAAATAAGGCTTCCTTCTGTCAACAGATTGAATGCAAAGTGCCACTTTTCTTCAGTATTATTTTATCATGACAGCTCAGCCAAATAGCCAGTCTTCAAAGTAGATAACCCTACAACCTGTTCTTTATAAGTTGGATTTGATTCTAGGTATGCAGGTTTTCTTTTAGTACCTTAGTTACTTGGCAAAATCTACCTCCTCATATAGGAGCCATTCAAAGGCTGTTTGGACATGCCAGTATTCATGTGACTGTAGTGGGCTGGTGGCGTGTACATCATATTACCATGTGGACTACTTTGCATTGGTTGCTGGGTATATGGCTGACTTCCCATCATGCTCATTTGCATTTGCATGGGGTACTGGGCAGTTTGATTCATGTAAGCAGGATTTCCATGGTAACCACTGTTCATCATGGACTGAGTCATCCTGTACCCATTCATAGCATTCAATGTATTCATATTCATGTTCATAGAGTTGACATTATAAGTTGGTGCTGGCATTAGGCCCATGTTCATGCCTCGTTGCATGGTCAGAGGTCGAGGTGTGGGCTGCATGGCCACAGATGGTGAGGCACGGCTATAGATTTGTTGCTGGTGTGCAGCAACAGGTGGTATGGACACAGATTTAGAACGTATGGCAACATGGCCTTTGGCTGCCATTTGCGTTGGTAATCTTTGGGTATGAGGGATTCCAATATTTGGGGCTGCCATATTGTGCTGTAGAAGTGGTGAAGCCAGATTCATTGGTGGAGGGGTAAGATTAGGTGGGGGAGTCATTGTAGGTTGTGCTTGCACTCCCCCAGATATGGAATGAGGCGACTGTGGAAGTTGTACAAGGCCCGTATGTGGGGTGGTCAGGGAGACACTAGTTGCATAGGAAGTAACAGCAGCAGAATGGTTATAAGGCAATGGATGATCCATGATTGTGTTAGTTAGCTGTTGTAATTTGGCCAGGCTGAAATTGGCAGATGGCTGTGGATAACCCCCAGTTCCAAAATCACCCTGGCCCATCCTTTCGTAGATGCTGATGGTTGAGTTTCCAGTTTCTGGAATGTCTGTCATTTGTATTGCTGGTGTGAAACTGGTGGTCATGCTGCACTGTGACAGTTGTTGTTGATTGTTGCTAGGAGTTCTTTCAATTATACAATTCTGGGGAGATTTAACACTGCAGTTTGGTGGAGAGTTGATACTATTTTGCTGCATCATACTACAACTACCATTAATGTTAGTCATCTGCTGAGTCATTGCACAACTACTCTGAGTCAGGCTACTGGAAGAGATGTTATTGTAAGAGCAACTATTCTGTGTTGAGTTGTTGCCACAAATGCTGTTTCCCATAGTTGAATCATAGCTGCTTGGGTTCTCATAGTTTTCAGTTGTACTCTCAATGCTGCCTAGGTCACTGAAACCACTGTCCACAACCTGTTGTGAATGGTCAGAAACTGAAGGAACATCCATCATTGGACTGGTCTCCACATTCTGTAACGATGGAGCAGAAATACCACTCTGATCGGGGCTGATCTGAGTATAATTGTTCTCAATGGGAGGTACACTGGGGCTGTTTACCGATCGAACTGATTGGCTAGGATGAGAGTGAACAGATGAAAGGGGACTGCTATGATCTGACTGATGGCAGTCATTCATTTGTGGGCTCTGTTCTGTATGAGCATAACTTTGCAGATTCCTACAGGCCTCCATAGTTTCTGCACAGTCTTGGTATGTACTCACTTGCTCACTATTTTCTTGATCACCATTTTCTTGTGTTAGTGACTGAACAGCTTGCACGGTTTCAGTGTCAGGTTCTACAGTTAAATTTTCCTCTCTAAACTCTGGGCTATGCTTGCCATTGTCTGTATGATCCTGGTTATTGGTGCGATCATCATCTGAATCTGGCATATGATCTGAATTCCTTTCATTATCGTTGTTCTGATCTTCATCAGAGTCAGGCACAGGGTCATCAATGTGATCCATCTCATCTTTTTGCTCAGTGTTATTGCTTGGAACATTTAACTCTAAGAATGGTTCTTGGCTTAGGGATTCTTCCTTAAATATTTCATCTGGATTTTCTTTTTGTACTTCAATACACTCCATGTGACTGTCATCTTCATCATCTGCATCATGATCCTCATTTTGATTCACTTCCTCTTCATCCTCTTCTTCCTCATGTTCATGATTACCAGTTTCATCCCCAGGGACGTCACTGACATGATCATGCTCCTTCTCAGATGCCTCCTCCACAGGTTCTTTCTCCTCTTTAGATATAGAGAGAGATTTACCTGTGGATTCCGGCTTTTCCTCATTTTCAAGTTCATCCTCCTCTGTTATTGCAGGAGCTACATCATTGTGCTTCTCAATTACAATTTGCTGATCAGTTGCAACTTGCGGATCAGTCACAACTTGCCTCTCCTCTGTTATGACTGGCTGGTCAGGCTCCAGGGGAGTCTCTGGTGGCGTGTACAAGTTGAGTTTAAAACCAGTTTTATTCTCGGCTTTGCGTCTCCATTTAGCTGGACCACGCTTCACTCCTTTGGGCCAACCTTTTTTGCGTTTCACAACTCTTGCTATAGGCTCACAATCAACAGAGTTTTCCTCAGTGTTCTCTTTTGAAGAAGTATCAGTATTTGCTTTATCTGGGCAAGAAAAAAAGAAACTTGCTTTAAGTGTTTACTGCTACCCACTTGAACAACATTGGAGCTTAAAATATCTACAGTTCATTCTAAAGTTATAAGTTAAAATAAATAATTATTTGTAGAAATATCAAAGACATGCTCAGATAAAAGTAAACCATAACTCTGAGGTTTTATGATTCAGATAGGAATAAACCTTTATATGCAATTTACATAAAATTGGACAGATGATTTAATTTAATAGAATAAACATTTAACAAACATCACAATGAATTCATGATGCTTCTCCTGTAGTTAAATGTTGCATTAATTAAAGGAGTGAAATAATTAAAGCAATCTCCCATTTAGTCCTCTTGAAATCTGTACATTTTAGTTATTAATTATGTTTTATGAACACACCATGCTAAAACAAATGCTCTGCTCAGCATCCCCTACTCAGGAAAGGGAAAAAAAAAGACTGTTCTTGTCACTAATTACTGCTGCTACACGTGACTGGATGTGGGTTAAGACAAACTATGGTTTGTTGTGATTCCCTCCATAATGGGTAGTTAGTCCGTTGACAGGTATTTGAGTGAGGTATGAGAAACCTCACCAACAGACTAAAATCTTCATGATAAATGGTGGGAGGGGAAAAGAAAACAGAAAAAATATTTTTACTCATTTGCATTAAATTATTCTGCCTGAGCTTCTGAAGGTCTTATTTTGCTGAGGTGAATACTTACATATAATTAACAGCACTGTACAAAATAATGTAGCTGCAAATTAGTATATTTTGTTAAATAGGACAAGATAAAAATAATTCAACACCAATTAGCAGTTGTTTGATTTGTTATGTGTAAGATAATGATTCTCTTTTAAGATGTACAAGTAGCCAATTATGCAAACTCTAATGTACAATATAAAATCATCCAAAAATATCATCCAACAGGAGTTGACATTGTACGAATTTCTTTATGTAAAGAATGTACAAAACCATGTGTTCAATTACAATTATTTTGTTTTCTCTGACTAAATAACACCCATGAGTTTATTTTTGATACATTTTGATTGCATGTCTTGTGAGTGGGTCAATCATTCTATATTCCTTGTTGAATTTAAGCTATTAAAAAAAATCTTTTGGCAAAGGTATGCATTCTTCTACTCTCTTTCCAGTCCTCAAGACTCCAGGGATCCATGCATCTGGTGTGTCTGAGGATAGGGCCCAGATAATGTCATAAAACAAGATATTTCAAACAGTATATATTTGGATCTGGACTGGCATAGAAACTTTCTTTCACATTATACCATTGCTGTTTTAAACAGAACGTTTCTAATGCCTCTAAACTGGCCTGAAATTTGCAAGAAATCTGGATCACAAAAATTCACCCCTCAATTTTTCCTTTTCCACTGGGAAGTGCTTTGCCTCTACTTCGCATCTTCCCACAGTGGCAAAACTAAGATTTAAAATTCAGATTGTGAGGAGACCATATATTTTTTAAAAAACTATCAGTGGATGTACTTTGTTCAGTTCCATCATGCACTAAAAATGTCAACATCAAACTGCTAGAGGTATATAAAAGGGAAAAATCAATGCTAGAAAGAAATGTTTTGAGGATATTTTTAAACAATGTATGTGGCTGCATTTCTTGCAGCTAAACACTGCTCTCCAGATCATCATTTTAGCCGTTACAAATGCCATAAATTTGTCAAATTGTAACCATTCTCAGTTACAATTCAGTCATACATGCATTTATACATTGTTAGCACAGTACAAACTTCCATACATATCTACATTGTAATCAGTATACATTATCATACATTTACATATGTTAGTACAATGCACATGGTCATACATTCAAACTATTAGCAGTGTGCACTGTCATACATTTATACATTATGAGTACAGTGTATACTGCATTGTTTATACATTGTTAGTACAGTATTCACTCGGCATGTCAAGATGCACAGAAGCCTTACACAGTGGTTTGTAGAAGACCAGGGGAAGTTTTGTTGAATGTGTTACTTTGGGGCACATTGCTCTGGCAGATAAGATAGTGAGCAGTGGACCATCTTGCCTGAATCACTTTGGTTTATTAATTTCCATGAGTTGGTGGATTGGTGCATTTTCCTAATGGATATGCCTGGGCACATCAAATTTAATTTTGTGGGGACATTTACCCTTATTCAGTTCCAAGCAGACTACTTTGGCACAGCATAAGTGTTTTTGAAATAAAACAGAAAATGTTGGAAAACTTCAACAGGTCTGGCAGCATATGTGGAGAGAGAAACAGGGTTGAGAAAGAGTTAATATTTTGAATCGAATATGACTTGAGTCTGATATAATAAATGGGTCTTGAAGAAGTCATTTGACTTGAAAGATTAATTCTATTTCTGTATCCACAGATGCTGCCAGACCTGTTGAGTTTCTCCAGCATTTTCTGCATTTATTTCAGATTATCAACATCTGCAGTATTTTGCTTTTATCCTGTGCATACGTATTCCTCCAAATTATTGTTTGATGGACCTTTAGAATTCAAAAGGGCTCGATGGACGTATACAGAGGAACCTCGATTATCTGAACTAGATGGATGGGCACTATTTCGTTCGTATAACTGATTATTTGGTTAATCAATTCAATGCCTTTCCTCTGGGGCTTGGGAGTTTTCTATTGAGTCTGCTTTATGTTCAGGAGGCAAGACAGCAGCATGTGAGCCCCAACCCACTCCCCCCAACCCTGCCCTCTGCACCCCCCCACCATCTGAACCCATCTGCTCCTCCGCCCCGTCATAAACCCTCCCCCCCACCGGAGCAGCTGGAGTGGACACCAACAGTAAGACTGCTGCTGCCTTTGTGAGGTAAGTCTCCAAACACACACACACACACACGCACGCACACACACACACAGTGACTTTTTGACAAATTTCATGTATGCCCCATACAGGACAATGTTAGAGATAATATCTGAGGATGTGGGTGGGTAGGGGGGGTTTGGATTCACCCCTATGTTGAACTCCAGGGAGAAAGTGTGGGGAGAGAGAGGGCGGAGGTCAGTCATTTGGAGATGGTGCCTGAACTGTCCAGGACCGTTCTCGGCAGTATTTCAGTGAGCCAAGATTGTTTTTAATCATTGTAAACAAAAGATGCGATCACGGTTGAAACAGCTCTTTGATGTAATATCGGGACCTCGAGATCTCTTTCGGATAATGCAATATTCAGATAATTGATATTTGGATAGTCGAGGTTCCTCTACAATCAGAAAATGTGAAAAAAAAATACACGCATTATCTGCAGAGGGTTCACAGTAATATTTGACTGATATTTGTTGTCCAGATGTGGATGGAAATAGCAATGGATTATTAACAGTAAAGGATAGCATAGCGTATATATATAAGTTAGTATAAAGGGTGTTTTTGATTATATCAAATTTAACCCAGGTATTGTCTCTGCATTCAGCTGATATTGATTTTGACTGGGTTATTTCCTAATTTTTCAGGACTAGATTGGATGCTGATATGTAGAATTCTACAGAGAGCTGCTTGCTGACATTGGCTAAACAATGAGACTCAAAATAATAGGTTTCTATACAGTTCAAAAACATAATTGAAAATTAGAATGTTTTGCAAAGGTTTGCTTTAAACAATGTATTAATAAGGGACGTCTCTTCCTTCACCTTCCTCCTCATTTAAGTCTCAGACGTCAGACATTATCTGACCTTCCCAGCCCAGTCCTACAATGCCACAAGCTCCTGCAAAGCTTTCAAATTTTTTGATTAATCTAAAGTCTTTATTAATATTCCAATCATGGAGAATTATGTTAATATTTAGTCATGATAGTTTTGTACCTGTATGTTGTTCTTTCTCACGAGTTTCATCTGCACTTTTGCAGAGATCGTCTCTCTCATCTGATTGATCCTTCTTTTTTAAGTCTATGGTGGCACAGCGATGCCTGAAATAATTCTTTACTTCATCATCATTTTCGTCATTCTCCTCCTCTTCACAAGTTGGTTCCAAGCAAGGCATTTGACTCTCATTGTCAGAGTTCTCAAAGGCTTCATGCAGTACCTCAGTTGTTTCAGAAATAGTCTCAGTGGTAACACTGCTGTTATGCCTCCGACGTTTGCGGCCCCTCTTCTTTCTGTGCATGAGTGGCCTCTGAAAAAGTAAAATTAAATATCAAAATAATTTAATTTGTAGCATTTTCATATAGAAAACATGGTAAGCAAACACAGAAAACCTTAATGGCTGGGAATTTAACCTCGACAGATTTTGCATCGCTCAGTAATGTTTAAGAATTTAAAATGTACTTGTTCCTGCTGACAGCAAGCCTGGAGCTATTTTAGTTCCTATCCATCATTATAACAGGATAGGTGTATTCCTGACTAAATTGGTCGGCAAAGACAAATTAAGTGAGTGGGAAAAGCTGTGAAAAATGGAGTTTCAAGTGGAAAAGTGCAATGTCATCTCCTTTGGATCTAAGACAGATGGAATGTGGTATTTTGTAAACAATGGAGGAATATGGGAATTAGTTGGCCATACAGATACATCTGTAAAAGTTAGCTAAATTGGGGGTGGGGGGGGGGTTATAAAACAATCGCAGAATCACAGCATTACTACAGCGCAGGAGGTGATTCTGTCCATTGTGCCTGCATCAGGTATCTAAGCATTTTTGACTTACTGTCAATCCCTTGGCTTTTTGCCATAACCTTGCATATTATTTAAATAAAAATAATGATCTAATGACTTTTTGTATGTCTTGAATAACCCTGCCTCCATTGCATTTCCAGTGAGTGTATTTTAGATCCTAACTACTTGCTGTGTGAAAATGTGTTTTCTCACCTCTCATTTGTTCCTTTGCAAAAACACTTTAAACAACACCCTTTTGTTCTTGATTTTCTTATGAGCAGGAACTGTTTTTCCCTTATCTATTCCATCCAGACCCCTCACAATTTTGAATACTTCTATTCGACTTCCCCTCTCCAAGGAAACCAAACCCAATTTATTCAGTTTAATATTATAGCTTAAGTTTCTCATCCATGGAACAATTTTCACTGTTTGCCTTTTGTACTCTCTCCAATCCAGTCGCTTCTTTACTAAAGTATGGCGCCCAAAAGCCAAGATTTAACTTGTGCTTTATAAAGGTTCAACATAACCTCCCTCTACTTGAACTCTATGTCTCTATTTGTGAAGCCGAGAATACTGACTGCTTTCTTAATTGGTTTCTCTACATGCCCTGCCACTTACAATGACGTATACTCAAGTATACCCAATCTGCTACCCTTCAAGCATTGTGCCCTTTCTTTGCTACACACTGCCCTTGCTATTTGTACCATAAGATTTTATGATAAAGGAGCAGAAGCAGACCATTCAGTCCATCAAGTCTGCTCTGCCGGTCAATGAGATCATGGCTGATCTGATTATCCTCAACTCCACTTTCCTGCCTTTTCCAGTTTTGACAGCCCTCTGCAGTAAGGAATTTCATAGATTCACTACCCTCTCTGAGAAAAAAATCCTCCTCGGCTGTGTTTTAAAGGTATGACCCCTTCCTCTGAGTTTATGCCTTCTGGCTCTTCCTGCATCCAACCCATCAAATCCCCTAACAATCCAAGGTCACCTCTCATTCTTCTAAATTCCAGTATGGGCCCAATCTACTCAATCTCTTCTCAAAAAGACATTCTCTCCATATGTGGTATCAGCCTAGTGAACCTTCTCTTTACCAAAATGTATATCTTCACTTCTTTGCACTGACTTCATCTGCCTCCTATTTGCCCATTCTGTCAACATCCTTTTGAAGCTCTTCGTCATCCTTCTCATTGTTTATAATGGTCCCAGATTTTGTATTGTCCACAAACTTTGAAGCTCTTTGTATTTCAAGATCCAGATCATTTAAAAATGATAAAAAATAAAGACCCCAGATCTGTCCTTGAGCAACTCTGTTAAAAATCTTCCATCAACCTGAAAAATACCCGTTATTCATTAGTCTTTGTTTCCTATCCCTCAGCCAATTTTGTAGCCACATTGCTGCAGTTCTTTTATTCCACGAACTATTATTTTTATCTCAAGGCTATTGTGGCACTGTATTCAATGCCTTTTGGAAATTCATGCACACCACATCAATATTCCTGGTATATAAAGAGGAATAAGTTGTGCTTTAAAACCTTGGTAAGACCTGATCCATTCTAATTTAAGATTTAGGTATTACACTTCAAAAAATAATATGTGCACACAGTGCAGGTTTATCACAGTGGTACAAGGGATTAGAGGGTTAAATTGCAAATAGTACTTATATGAACTCAGATTGTATTTTCTTGAGTGTGGGAGATTGAGAAATGACTTAATCAAAGTGTTAAGACAATTATCTCCAAAGATCCTTATCATTATCCCTAAAAATCCTTATCATTATCACCAAAGATCCTTAGGCAGCACCTTCGAAGCCCATGACCATTTCCATCCAGAAGGACAAGGGCAGCAGATACACTGAAACGACACCACCTGCAAATTTCCCTCCAAGACATTTGGAAATATATTGCCATCCCTTCATTGTTGCTGGGTCAAAATCCTGGAATTTCCTCCCCAAGCACAATGTGGGTATACTAACAGCACACAGACTGCATCAGTTCAAGGTGGCAGCTCACCAACAACTTCTCAAGGGCAACTAGGAATGGGCAATAAACACTGGCCCAGACAGTTACGCCCACATCCCACAAATGAATGAAGAAAAATTAAAGCATTTGATTGGATAGGTAAAAATAAATGATTTCCACTAGACTAGGAATTTGGAATGGGAAAGCGTAAATCTTAAAATTAAGGTTACGCGATTTAGAATACACTCAGTCAGTCAAACATTTTTTCACATAAAGAAAATCTTGAACTCCCTCAAATGCTTGTGGATTATTGGATCAGCATTCATGAGGTATGGAATTTTTTTCTTGAAAATAATTTTGTGCCCACCTGCTAATCATAACAATTCCATGTTTTCCAAAATTAAAATCCATACATCAACTTTTAAGAAAGGTGAGTTTCTGAAGTGCAACTTCTGAGATTTTGTTAACAAAAATTACCTTCCTTTACAAAAAAAGTGCAACGCCCAGGTCCTAATTGTTCTAAACTATACTCAGATTAACAGGAGTAAAATACACCAGAGGGCAGTATTGTATTGACTTCAAGAATTCCAGAAGCAATGTGCCAATTCTTTTGATGGACAAAATTCAAAGAAAATTTCATTTAAATAGTGAAACGTGTAAAAAACATTCAAACAAAGAATGGAGAAAAGTTATACTTTGTAGTTTCTTGTAACTATGCAAAGCATTGTGTGCATGGGTGTCTAGATTTATTTCAACCAAATTTTCTTTCAAACTTCTGTGAAGTATGTTAAGTTAAAGGTACTATACAAGTTATTGCTATTGTAACAATACAATCTGCACATTATTCAGTCAACATTAGCACAGCACTGTCAATTCCTGAGTTTTTTCTTTATATTTTCACCATGTGATAAACTGCTCCATAAATATTACTTAATACTTGAGAGAGTTAATAAAAATTATATTTTCTGGAAGAAGAGTAAATGTCTTTCAATTCTAAACAAACATGCCTGAGTAAGACATATTAAAATTAACTTCTGAAAGCAGGACAGAGTCCATGTGAATCCAAGGTGCTTCAATATAACTAGAAATAACATTACAATCTTTTGAAACCTGAATGTGACTCCCAAAATATCTCCTAGTGTTTCACATGCAAATAATTACTTCGAAGTGCAGAGATTTTGTTTTATCAGTGAATAGAGCTGCTTTTTGGCAGCCAGTAAGTTTCCATAGACAACAGAAAGATAAGCTTTCAATTAATACATTTTTGGCACTACTAGCGAAGTGAAGAATATTGCTCTGAGATTAGTGTTGTGCAATCTCTATGATGTGTAGCTGAATAGGTTTTAGTTTAACCTCTCACCTAAAAGAATGACACCTCTGATGCAACCACTGGAATATTTGCCAGTCTATATGTTCAAATACACAAGCTTCTGACTCATGGCATAAAAATCCCAAAAGAGCCATGTCTTTCTTTTTTGATTGAGACTCCTAAAACAATATTTGACACCATTTTGCTTGATCAGCTTTCAATCTTAAAATCAACACTTAGGCAAGTGCAACAACATCCAATCAAATTTAGATTAATGGAAAATTAGCTTTGCCATTTTAACTTACCTTCCTCTTAGACCCTCTTAACAGTGACTTTGCTGTGCCTGGAGATAAGGTTGGCTGTGTATCGTCATTCTCCTCTTCATTCTCTTCTTCACTCATTTCATATGCATTTTCCACTGTTGATTCGCTATTGGCAGGTAGACATTCAGATTGCATTAATCTATTTTTACATGCTGGACTAGCAACTGAATGCTTATTGGCCTGCATTTCAGCATACTGCTCTTGCTCTTTTTCCCAACAGCTAGCTTGCTCCATCAATTGCTCAGCCTGAAATTGTAAGCAGATAAACACAACATAAATTCAACAATTGTGAAACTAGACCTTTTACGAATTAACAGTTTAGTCAAATACAATTATCAACCATCTAATGAAATTGCTCCAAATGAATCATGTAGTAATTTATTCATAATAGTATGTAACCGAATAACTTTTTGAGAATTAACGATTATAAAGTGGACTTTTAATTGTTTTGCACGGTAGTACACGGTCCATTAATACGGACTAATATAGTGTATCTCCTTAGAAGCATTCATTTAAAATTAGTCATTTTGCTTTTCATGGGTCACGTAAATAAAGAAACATTACTGAAGCAGAATGTTGTAGGTTCAAATTGCATGCCAAAGATGTGCAAAGAGAAGCCAGGGGATGCAAAGAGAAGCCAGGGGATGCAAAAGAAATGCAGAAAAAGATATGAAATAGGAGCATACATAGACCATTCAGCCTTTTAAGCCTGTGACACCATTCAATAAGATCATTGCTAAAATGTCAGTGTTTCAATTTCATATTCCTATCTATCCCAACTGATTCCCTGAGGCTGAGCCTACTGTCAGAGATGCCATCTCTGAAGAGAGATGTTAAATGGGCTTACATGCTTCTCCGGTAAATAGAAGGTATCCCTGGCAGTAATCAGTTTTGCCCCTGTGTCCTGACTAATATATATCGATCAACCAACTTATTAAAACAGATGATCTAATTGTTTATCTCACCACTGCTTGTGGCAGCTTGCTGCATTGAAACTAACTGCTTTATTTTTCAATGTAGGAGCAAATTACTGAAGTTGCTGGAATTTGAACTGAAAACAAAAAATCCTGGAAATCACAGCGGGTCAGGCAGCATCGATAGACAGAAGGCAAACTAACATTTCCAGTCTAGATGACTCTTCATCTGCTCTGATGATTCGAAATGTTAGCTTATTTTGTTTTCAGGGATGCTGCCTGGTCCACTGTGATTGCCAGCATTTTTTGTTTTCAGCTTTGCTATATTTTTCAACGTGAATTAAAAATGACTTGGAAAATACATCATTTGCCTTAACACGCTTTGCAATGTTACTGAGCTTTAAATTGACCAAAGGGCAAATTGGTTGGTGAGTGAGATAGAACTTTATTATCATATTCCAAGGAATATGTTGTGAGCTTATTATTAGCCTGATACTAATTTAAAAGCAACATTTCTGCCTTGATTTCTGGACAGCTGAAATTAATATAATTTTAAACGGAATTTCATTAAGAATAAAATGACACATCCAACTACATGAACAACGTTGTTGTCCAAAGGTTAACTGATAATCAAGTCTAGTTCAGTTTCTGGCTAACAGTAAACTCCAGGACGTTGATGGAGGGGAGTTCAGTAATGGATATTGCCTCACTGTCAAGAGGCAAAGTTTAGATTCAATCTTGTTGGAGATGCTTATTGCCTGGTACTTTTGTGATTCAAATATTGTGTGCCACTTGTCAGCCCAGAGATCCATATCTTGCTACATTTGGACATGGATTGCTTCAGTGCCCGAGTCATCACAAATTATGTTGAATATTGTGCAATCATCAGGCAGCATGCCCACTTCTGATCTTTTGATAATAACAAAGATTACTGATCAAGCAGTTGAAAATGCTTGGTCATTTGGTACTCCTGCACCGAAGTCTTGGAGCTAATGTGACAGACCAACAATCACAATCACCTCCCTTCGTGCTGAGTATAACTCCAACCAGCAGAGAGATTCTCCCTTGAATCCCACTGACTCTAGCTTTGTTGGAGCTTCTTGATGCCACACTCAGTCAAATGCTGCATTGATGTCAAGGGCAGTCACTCTCACCTCCTCTCAGGAGTTCAGCTCTTTTGTTCATGTTTGAATCAAACACAAACGAGTGATGAAAAGACTCGGAGATTCCACATCAATGGACCAAATCCACACTCTGTAGTTATGCCACATCCAATCATGAATACTGCGACCACTAAAACAACTCACCTGAGGAGGAGCTCCATCCTCCAAAATGGGGAAGCCAACACTTCAGTGCAAAAGGCTGAAACATTTGCAATAATCTTCAGCTGGCAGTGCTGATTATTGCTAAGCAGTTTTGCTTCATAGTACTGTTAAAGACCCCTTCATAACTATACTGAAGGGGCTGTAATTAGCTTGGATTTAGTTGGTCCTGCTTTTTGTTTACTGGGTGCACTTGTGCAGTTTTCCACATTATCCAGTAAATGTGTAGGTGTACTAGAACAGTTTGACAAGCTGCACAGCAAGTTCCAGAACCAAACCTTCAGTATTATTGCTGAAATGGTGTAAAGGACCATGGCACTGGGTACTGAAAAGGCCTTCAGCCATTTCTTGATATGACAGTGATAAAATTAAGGAGGAATTAACAGATTTTTACTTGGTAATGGGTTGAAGGGATATGGAGAGAAGACAGGAAAATGGGGGTGAGGAGCATATCAGCCATGATTGAATGGCAGAGCAGACTCACTGGGCTGAATGGTCTAATTCTGCTCCTATATCTTATGAACTTGATATCACAAGGCTGAAGGCTGGCATCTGTGATGGAGTCCTTTGGAGGAGGCAGAGGGAGATCATTCGCTCAGCACTGCTGACTGAAGATTAGTGCAAATGTTTCAGCCTTTTCTCTTGCACTGAAATATTGGCCTCCTCATTATGGAGGATGGAGCTCCTCCTCAAAAAGAGTTGTTTAATTAGTCGCAGTATTAATGATTGGATGTGACATGACTGCACAGTGTGGATTTGATCCAGTGATGTGGAATCTCCTAGCCTGTCCATCACTTGTTGCTGTTTGGCATGTAAGTCGTCTTATATTGTGGCTTCACTAAGTTGACACCTTATGTTTAACCTCCTGGTGTAGTGCCTGGCATGCCCTCCTGCACTCTTCATTGAACCAGAGCTGACTTGACGGTAATGATAAAGTGAGGGATATGCCAGGCAATGAGATTGCAGAACAAGTATTATTCGTCTGCTGTTGATGGCCTTCAGTGTCTCAAAAGGTGCACAGTCTTGAGCGGTTAGATCTGTTCAAAAACTAGCACCATGCTAAATGGAGTAGCATCATAGAACACAATGCAGGTATTCTTCATGTTTTTGTGTGGTTGTCATTCTTATCAATACCATGGACACATGCTTATAATTATGCAGATTGGTGAGGATGAAGTATGTTTCTACCCCTTGTTGGTTACTTATCCTCATATTGCAGAACCAATCTTGTAGCTATGCCTGTTAGGACTTGACCAACTTGGTCAGTATTGGCGCTATGATAGACATTAAAGTCCCTCACCCACAGTACATTCCTCATCCTTCTACCCTCAGTGTTTCCTTCAAGTCACGCACAAAGTGGAGGAGCATAGTGTCAGATGGCAGTGGAGTACTGGGGCTGTGTGCAGGCTCACACCAGGAACCCATCTCCTTTCCTTTTTTGTTTTACTTCTGCTTCTGCTCTTTCCTTTTGCTTTATTTTCGATTATTTTTGTTTTCTCTGGCAGGTTGGTCAGTAGCACCAGCATGGCAGGAAAGTGGGCTACATGCATAATGGCGGACAAGAATTCGCACCAGCAATAGGAACGGCGGCAGGGAGGACGTTCTCTGGCAAAATTCCTGGTGTTTGGGGTCTGTGGCTGCAGCAGCAAGGTCATTTGCCGGCATTTGGGGTCAGTGTCTGCTGCAATGAGGTCATTCTCATGGCGTTTGGGGACGGTGGCAGCAAAACTCCTCCAGCGATCGGGGACAATGGCAGCAGACTCTTCAAATGGTGAAGCCAGCAAGGAGCCATCTGCAGCCAACGTGGGAATGGTGGCCCGGCAGAGCCTGGCCTGGCAGCAGGGTCAGAGATTCTTGGTTGGAGGCGAGTGTGGGCTCAGCTGCATCAGCAAAATGGGGCCAGCAGTGAAGAGATGGCGCCTAAAGTAAAATGACTCCAGGTTAGTGGATCTGGTGCCGGCGGCAAGGTGGTAGAGGTCTCCCTGTGGCTAGATGCTGGCATGGATGGGGTCAGAAAGACTGATATTCTGAACGTTTTACTTGTTTATTTTTCTAGCTGATTCCTATGACCAATAATGAGGGACTATTTATTACTTCATTTTTCAATTATATTTTGTTTTCTAACAACTTGATGTGCATTTGTATCTGTATCCAGGTACCTTTGAACCTAAGATGTCGCTATAAGCGGCAACTGTAAATTTTTCATGGTACTCATAAGAGTATGTGACAATAAAACAAATTCATTCATGGCCTGAAAGGTGGTGGTGCAGGTGTGTGGTAACCAGCAAGTTTCTTTGTCCATTTTTGACCAGATACTATGAAACATCATGGGGTTAAGTGTCAATGTTGAAGATTCTCAGGACAAATCCTTCCAGACTAGAGACCACTGTGCTGCCACCTCTGCTAGATCTGTCCTTCTGTGGGACAGGATGGTAATTGAGTTGCCTGAGACACTACGTGTAAGATATGATTCCTTGAGTATTACGCTGTTGCCTGACTAGTCCCTGAGACAGCTCTTATAATTATGGCACCAGCCCTCAGGTGTTTTAAAGGTGAATTTTACAGGGTCAACAGGACTTAATGTGTCATTTCTGGTGTCTCAGTCCATGCCAGTTGATCTGTCTGGTTTCATTCCTTTTTGGTAACTCTTTGTTGTTTGGTACAGTTTAGTGGTTTACTAGGCCATTTCAGAGGGTGGTTGAAAATCAACCACAATGTTGTGGTTCTAGATTCACATATATTCCAGGCCAAATGTAATCCTTCCCTAAAGGATATTCCTGAATGAGACAGGTTTTTATGCCAAACTATACAGTCACTAACTTTTTAAGTTCAATATTTTGCCATCTACCATACCACTGCTTCTCCCTAGTAATACTTTTGAAATTAAATAAGTGATGATTTACATGCTGCTTAAGGGTTAGCCTACTTAAAGTTGACAATCTTAAATGGTTATACTGTTCACTGGAGATTATGAGAGATGTAAATGTGATCCTACTCCTCATGAAATGAAAAGTTTGTGAAGGAGAAGACTGCTATTTACACAGGTTAAAGTCCTTGTCAGACCTATTCACAAATTATCTAGAAACTCAGAAGTTTAAATACACAACGAAATAGTCAATGCTCAAAAATACAATAAAACTAAAACCATCCAGAGGCAGCTTTTAGAACAACAAATCATGCAGAGTCAAACAGGAAACGTGGATGAAACAATCAGTTTTGTCTGTTGATGGACTTCTAAAGAAGTGTTACTTGGATGCTTAGAATTCCAATTCATCAATGGTGCTCAGATACCTTTGCCAATGTTAAAGCTTAGCAGTTGAGCCGTGATTTATACTGTGAGATTTCTTTCATGTTGTACCCATTTTGTTTCAAATAAATAAACTGAATAATCAACAGCTTTGTCATTTTGGGAGGTGAGGTATTAATGTCTGGATATTGTCATTGCCCAAATGACATTTTGCTCCAATAATGAGTTCCTCTAATGGCTTAGTAAATCTGAACAGAATAGAATAGTCTACTATACCACCATCATTCTGCATATATTAAGTATTTCAGAAAAGCAGTTCTAGCTACCAAAGCACTTTCGGCTTGATTGGTTTCTGAACAAATAATTTACTGGTTTTCTAATGACAGTGCCTGCAGTCTTTACATTTTCAGTTTTGATCAAAGGAACTAGCTGCCATCTTAATTCCAGCTAAAAAAATTAACAAACAGAATGTTTCTGTCCTTTTCTCATAATCATAAAATCTATATTTGTTTCAGGATGCCTGACAGCTGGAATTACCATTCTGGGTGGATATAATACAACCAGGGACTGTATTATTAAGATGCTAGTTGCTAACACAGTGTTACAGAAATAATCAAATTGATTGAAGTGTCTTCATATGATCTTACTTAGGCTTGACTATTTTTTTATTTATTCACAGGATCACTGGCTAGGCCAGCACTTAGAGCTCATCATCAATTGTCTTGGAGAACATTTTTATTTTAAGCGCGGCACGATGGCACAGTGATTAGCACTGCTGCCTCACAGCGCCAGAGACCCGGGTTCAATTCCTGCCTCAGGCAACTGTCTGTGTGGAGTTTGCACATTCTCCCCGTGTCTGCATGGGTTTCCTCCGGGTGCCCCGCTTCCTCCCACAGTCCAAAAATGTGCAGGCTATGCTAAATTGCCCGTAGTGTTCCGTGAAGGGGTAAATGTAAGGGAATGGGTCTGGGTGGGTTGCTCTTTGGAGGGTCGGTGTGGACTTGTTGGGCTGAAGGGCCTGTTTCCACACTAAGTAATCTAATCTAAACTGACCTGGTGTGTGATTTTTAACTGAGCTGTCTCTTGAACCGTTCTGGTCATTGGGGAATAGGTACACCCACGTGCCATTAAGGATGGAGTTCTAGGATTTTAACTCAGCACAACGGTGATAGAAATCCAAGTCAGGGTGGTGTGTGACAGGATGGGGACTTTCAGCTGGTTGTATTCCCATGCATCTGCCACTATTATCCTTATAGGTAGTAGGGGTAGCAATTTAGAATGTGCTGTTGGAGGAGCTTTGGAGAATTGATGCAGTGCATCTCATAGATGGTACACACTGCAATTACTGTATTGGTGGTGAAGGTGTGTCAAATAATAGCCTGCTTTGTCCTGGATAGCTTTGGACTTCTTGAGGGCTGCTGCAGATTCACTCATTCAGACAAGTGGCGATTCACATCACACTCCTGTCTTGGGCCATGCCGGTGGAAAACAGGTTTAGGGAGTTAGGATCCCATGATCATCTATAGGCAACACCACCAACCTTTGATTTTTATAGGGAAATGGGCTAAATCAAATAAAGTCAGTAAAACGTAAGTAAAATATCCAGAATACTAAGAAGGCATTTGACTGGTTCAACTGCCATAAACCAACAATAATTACAAATAGATAAAACTGCAGCATCTTATTGGATAAGATCAGCTAAAATCCCTGAATCTCATAATAAAAACAAAATTGAGTTATTGTCACCATAAATCACAAATTCTGCCTTCACTCTTCCTATTGTTGTTTGGTATAATAATGCATTTTATTCATCTGGGACAGACTAAGGCTGTACAAAATATGTTTGTTTAAACAGCACGTGGGTGCATCACCATATTGAGTTTGCGATGTTTCTTGGAAAATTCTTCCATTCTCTCTTGCTATTTAGCAGTTGGTACATGATCAACAACAACAATGAGCATTTAGATAGTACCATCATGTAATAAAACATCTAAGATGTTACCAAACAAAATTTGACACTGAACTACATAAGGGCATAGGAGGACAGATGACCAATAGCTTCGCCAGCCAATTATGTTTTAAGAAGCTGCTTAAAAGGACTAACAGGAGGAATAGAAATATAAAAAGCAAATTCCAGAGTTCCTATTCAGCTTGATGAATGCACAGTCACTAATGGCGGAATGATCAAGGATGTCCAAGAGGGTGTGTAGAGCTGAAGGAGACTACGGGGACAGGGAGGCATTCAGACAATCAAGAATTTGAAATTGAAAGTGAGAACTTCTAAATCAAAATGCTGCATGACCAAGAATAGAAGATAATATGATACAGATTTCATGGCAGAGTTTGAGATTCTTTCATTTACTCACAGGAAATGGACAGTTTTTCTGCACTAGGCAGTTGCACCACTCTTATACTAACATCAAATAATTTGGGTCCATCAGTGATGTGGTGAGACATTTAGACAGGGTATCCTGACTCAATTTTCATTTGCATTTACATAGAAATACAAATCTTGTTGTGAAATGACAGCAATCTGCTAGAGTGTTTGAAAATTAGAAAAATCCTTTAAAAAGCCAATGTTTGTAGCAGACTACAGCTTCAGATGAGGGTAGATGGAGGTTAAGTATAAATTTAGAATCATAAACAATCTGTCAGCTGGAGAGCTAACCAATTGACAAATCACCTCTGAAGTAGCAGATGCATTTTGCAGTTTTTCTTAACATTTCTATTAATTGCTACCTGAAGAAGGAGAATTCAAAGTCTTATAGTTGACATTATGTCTTCAATTTGGCAAAACTATCAGAACAACTTAACTTACATCGCACCTTTAATATAACAGTCCTAGACTTTGTAGAGGTGTTATGGAACATTTGTTACTGAGTTCTCAACACCTGATCTAAACAAAAATCCCTGAAAAGGTGTCTTAAAGTGAAGCTCAGTTGTGAGGTAGCTGGAGGAAGAAGCTAGCACACCCCCAGTTTAACAGTTGAAGTCAAAAAAGTGAGTTAAACCCACTAAGGTGTTACGTACAGAGACTAGTTTAACTAGTATATGAATGATGTTTTGGGAACTGTACCAAACAGTCGTGTCTTAGGTGCGGTACAAAAGCCACTTTATTTCTTTTCAAATTAAACAGGAGCATTTTGGAATTACTGGGTGTTAAAAAATTTTCTATGTTCTTCCATTTTGTTAATAAAAGCAAAACCTGCAGCATTGTGCGCTTATACTTCAGTGAGAGACGTCTTTGTTAAAAGAAAAACAATAAAAAATATGATTCATCAAGCCAGGTTCTTGACTAGAATTGAACTTGTACTGTAATAACACCTGTTGGGATCATAACAATATCGTAATCTAATGGCTGCCCTGCAATGTTGCCAAATCCTCTGTCTTTGTCAATTTAATGTTCCTCTTTTCCAGAACACCCCCACCATTTAGTTCTTTACACAGTCCGTTATTTTATTTGCTGTGACATGCTAGTCTTGTAGTTTCATCAGGTTGACACCTATATCCAGAGCTGTTCCTGGAACAGTCTTCTTGCACTCTTCACTGAACCTGGGTTGATTAATGGTAATGGAAGAATAAGGAATATGTTGGGCCATGACGTTACAGGATATGGTTGAAGACAATTCTACTGCTGCTGATAGCCACAACATCTTGTGGTGGCCAGATTTGAGCTGCGAGATCTATTCTATACCTATTTCACTGTGGTACTGCCACACGGCATAATTGAAAGTTTGCTCAATGCGAAGGCAGTACTTTATCTTAACAAGAACTGTACAGCTGTCAACTCCACCTTTCCTGTTATGGACAGATGCATCTGCAACAGGAAGCACAAGATCTAATAGGTTTGTTCCTCTTGTTGGCTGCAAGCCCAATATGGCAGATAAATTCAGGACTCGCCACATTGTTTAGTAATGCCTTTGAGTCAGTCACTTTTGATTATGGGCAGTAAAGTTCCCAGAATTGAAACTATGTCATAATCTTCCTCAATATTTTCACTATGTGGTGTTTAACCTGGACGAGTATTAACTCAACAGTTGACAGAGGGCACTATCAGTTAGATGGTTTTCTTGTCTATGTTTCATCTCATGCCATGAGATAATATTGAGGATTATCAGGACAACTCCCTCCCAACAGTATAACATCTGCGAAGAAAAAGTTGGGAATGTTATCAAAAGCCACCAGTCTTTTTACATATCTTACATATGCTCTCAACTCCAACCACCTGAGACAGTGATACTGAAAGTAATTGGGTCTGGGACTATGATCACAATACTGGGGATTTATGGAGAGATGGTGGTATAGCGGTAATGTCATTGGACTAGTGGATGGGAAGTATAGATCAGTAAGCCTAACGTCTGTGGCAGGTAAGTTACTTGAGAAGATTCTGAGAGATAAGATATACGTGCATTTGGAAAGACAGAATTTGATTAGGAGTAGTCGGCACGGCTTTGAGTCGGAGGTGATGCATCACAAATTTGTTAGAGTTCTTTGATAATTTGACTAGGAAGGTTGACAGGGGCAGAATGGTAGATGTAGCCTATATGGATTTCAGTAAAGCCTTTGATAAGTCCACATGGTAAGCTGTTCTGGAAGGTTAGTTCGCATGGAATCCAGGAGGGGCTGGCAATTTGGATACAAAATTGGCTTGATGTTAGGAAGCAGAGGGTGATAGTGAAAGGGTACTGTTGGACTGGAGGCCTGTGACTAATGGAGTGCCTTAGGCGTCGGTACTGGACCTATTACTGTTTGTTATCTATGTGAACCATTTGGATGAGAATGTACGAGGCATGATTAGTAAGTTTGCTGATGAGTCACCATTAGACTAGCTTTTAACACTAACTATTTATTTAATTCAAGTTTTATCATCACAACGTAGGATTCAATCCATGAACTCAAAACATTAGCCTGGAATTCTGGGCCACTGTAGTCATAAGAGTCCTACAGCACAGAGATACGCCCTTTGGCCCAAACTGGTCCATACCGACCAAATGTCCCTCCACACTAACCCTATTTCCCTGCACTTGGCCTGTATCCTTCTAATCTTTTCCTATCCATGTATTTGTCCAAATGCCTTTCAAATGTTGTTAGTGTATCTGCCTCAACCACTTCTGCTGGCAGGTCATTCCATATGCGGACCACCTTCTGTGTAAAAACGTTGCCCCTCAGGTTCCCTTTTATTCTTGCCTCTCTAACATTAAGCTGATGCCCTCTACTCCTCGATTCCCCGATTTTGGGAAGAAGACTGAGTGCATTCCCCCTATGCATGCCTCTCATGATCTTATGCACTTCTATAAGATCCCCCTCGGTCTCCTACGCTTTAAAGAAAACAGTCCTAGCTTGTCCAACCTCTCCCTATAACTCAGACCATTGAGTCCAGGCAACATCCTTGTAAATTTCTTCTGTACTCTGTCCAGTTTAATAACATCCTTCCTATATCAAGGTAACCAAAACTGAACACAATACTCCAAGTGTGGCCTCACATCCTGTACAAACTGCAACATAACTTCCCAACTTCATCAGGGTGATTTGGAGATGCTGGTGTTGAACTGGGGTGTACGAAGTTAAAAATCACACAACACCAGGTTATAGTCCAACAGGTTTAATTGGAAACACACTAGCTTTCGGAGCGACGCTCCTTCATCAGGTAGTAGTGGAAGGCTCAATCCTAACACACAGAATTTATAGCAAAAATTTACAGTGTGATGTAACTGAAATTATACATTGAAAAATTGATTGTCTGTTAAGCCTTTCATCTGTTAGAATACAGTGATAGTTTCACTTCTTTCATGTATAAATCACAAAACCTTTTTTTTAAAAAAAAGTTGCATTCTCGGGTTAGCTGTTAACAATTTTTTTTAGATTAGATTAGATTAGATTAGATTACCTACAGTGTGGAAACAGGCCCTTCGGCCCAACAAGTCCACACCGACCCGCCGAAGCGCAACCCACCCATTTACCCCTTTAACCTAACACTACGGGCAATTTAGCGTGGCCAATTCACCTGACCCGCACATTTTTTTTTTGGATTGTGGAAGGAAACCGGAGCACCCGGAGGAAACCCACGCAGACACGGGGAGAACGTGCAAACTCCACTCAGTCAGTCGCCTGAGTCGGGAATTGAACCCGGGTCTCTGGCGCTGTGAGGCAGCAGTGCTAACCACTGTGCCACCGTGCCGCCCAAAATGGTGATAGCTAGACAATATGTTGAAGGTGTTGGCCCCCTGTGTTCTCTGTCTATGTCATGATGTTTAGATCGATTATAATCTAAAAAGTGAGTTAACGGAGTTTTACATAAATTCATGCAGTTTTTGAGCTCAGAGTTCTACATGAATGCGTGCAGTTTTTGAAGTACAATGTAACCCTGCAAGTACAAATTCACCCCACAATATATATATATATGTGCATGTGGCTCTTTGTCTGTCTGTGTTGCGAGTGTGAGAAAGTGTATGTGTGTGTGTAGTGAGTGCAGAGTGTCTTAAGTCTGTGATGGGGTGCATGTGTGAGTCTGTAAGGGTGTGTGTGTCCGTCCGTGTGTATAGGAGTGCATGTGTGTGTGTGTGTACTGTAATGGTGGTCACCTGTAATGTGACATGAACCCAAGGTCCTGGTTGAGGCCCTCCCTATGGGTACTGAACTTAGCTATCAGCCTCTGCTCGGTCACTTTTCTCTGTTGCCTGTCCTGAAGTCCACCTTGGAGGATGGTCACCTGAAGGTCCGAGGCTGAATGTCCTGGACCACAGAAGTGTTCCCCAACTGGGAGGGAACCCTCCTGTCTGTTGATTGTCTGTTGATCATCAGGGTGGGCCATTGAGTATGGAAGGCCAGTGTGCCAAAAGCCTTCTTCACTGCCTTGTCTACCTGTGACTCCACTTTAAGAGAACTGTGCACCTGAACTCAAAGAACCCTCTGTTCCACTACACTCCTTAAGAACCTACCATTCACCATTAAACTCCCACCATGACTTTCCAAAATGCAAGATCTCACACTTATCTATGTCAAACTCCATTTGCTATTCCTTGGCCCACTTCCCCAGCTGATCAAGGTCCTGTTGCAATTTCTGATAATCTTCCTTACTGTCCACAATACCACCTATTTTAGTGTCATCAGCAAACTTCCTAATCATGCCTTGTACATTCTCATACAAATTATTGATACAGATAACAAACAGCAATGGGTCCAGCACTGACCCCTGACATACTCCACTAGTCACAGGCCTCCAGTCTGACAAGCATTCTTCCACTATTACCCTCTGCTTCCTACCATCAAGCCAATTTTGTATCCAATTTGCCAGCTTCCCCTGGATTCCATGCGGTTTAACCTTTCAGAATAGCCTATCATGTGGAACCTTATCAAAGGCCTTATTGAAATCGATATATACTACGTCTATCGCCCTGTCCTTGTCAACATTCCTAGTCACTCCATTAAAGAACTCTTACAAATTTGTGAGGCATGATCTCCCACTCATAAAGCCATGTTTACTACTCTTAATCAAACCATGTCTTTCCAAATGCATGTATATCTTACCCTCAGAATATTTTCAAATAATGTACAGATTTTAAGCTCTCTGGTCTATAGTTCCCAGGCTTTTTGTTGTAGTCCTTTTGAATAGTGGCACAACATTCGTTACCCTCCAGTCTTCCAGAATCTCACTCGTGGCTAGTGATGCAAAATATGGTTAGGGCTTTTGTGGAGCACTGGTAGTGCCCCCATCTCTGAGACAGGAGGTGTGGGTGGATGTCCCACCAGCTCCAAAGATGTGCAGTAACATCGATAAGTTTCTTAGAAAACATCACATAGAGGCACTATCACTGTCCCATAAGATTCCCCTCCAGAATATCTATAAATTAACATTCGACATACAAGGAATGGAGCACAGATTGAATGATTGCTTGAGCAAAGGAGACACAGGGCCATGAGCTGTGGAGGAAGGTGTTAGATCTGACTACCTCCCTTTCTTCTCTGGCTGCACCTTAGCCTGGTTGTCCTTGGAAAGGGAGCTTACTATGTTCATTGGCAAGCTTGAGGCATTCCACAACTGGTGGGCACCACAGTGGCCTGGAGATATAGATATTTTTAGCCATGTTGTTCAAACATGTTATGATACACCTACGGGTCAGGCAGGACTTGAGTACGGTCCTTCAGACTCAGGAGGTAGGTACACTACCACTACACCACATAACTGGAACACTTGTGGCCTTTGTGACTGGTGCACCACTGTCCAAGCATTACTGTATGGTTCACACTGCGAATAAAACTAAAACTGAATGAAGACGGACTCTTGATCTCTGGTTTCCCCAAGTGACTGTCAGAAGTTTAACACTATCGTGTTTGTGAAGTTAAAGGAATATGAAGATTGCTACATCCCCTGGTTTCACATCTAAGAAATTGGAGAAAGTGCTCCCATGTACAATAACTTGAAGTACAATATATTGTGCATAGCAAGGTAACACCAGCAGCAATGGGGTGAGTGGGAAAATAATCTTATTTCTGTGTGACTGCACAGAACTGCATAGGACACTGAACGAACTCACCAATCTTATCCAAATAGTGATCTTTAATATAGAACTGAACCAACATACATCAGGGGAACTCGATTTCACATCTCATTAAAAGGATCATACCTTTGGTGAATGAACATTCCCTGAAGTCTTTGAAATCCATTTTGCTAACAACAGGCAGATATTCTTGTAGACATGGCAAATGTTTGGTCATTCTGCTGAATTTTGACAATCTTTTAAACATTACTTATATATCAAACAGTTTGGTCTTGAGAACAATTTAAGCGACTGTCAAACATCTACAAGTGTGAGACACAACTGAACTTTTAATATAATAATCTTGCTTTCCTTGGAGGAGTACATGAAAATAGTGATCAATGAATAAATTTGTATAATGTGTCCTTTACCCACAAAAATAATGGAAACCAGGTAGGAATACAGTGATCTCAAACCAGGTTTACTTTCATGATACTTGGATTGTCTACGATTTCAACATACAGTAGAGAAATTCTCTTTCATGGGACATCTGCTTTTATCATACAAGCTCTAGGGGAAGAGTCTCAACATTAGACGGCAAGTGGGATTTGTTCAATCCAGAAATCTTGCTTTCTCCTTCTCTACATTACAATTGCTCGGGCTAGCCACTAACCTGTTTGTTTTTAAATTCTACCTTTGAATTTTTGACATGTGAAGTCAGTTATTCTGGTTTCCTGGATGAAGATAAGATCTTAGGACATTGGATTCCCCTGGTCCAATCGAACAAGGAACATTGCTACATTTTTGATGAATTATTGACCTGCAATTTAGGGCCCCACTTTAATTCTGCTTTCTTCCCTCAGATGTTGCCTGACCTAGTGAATATTTTCAGTGTTTTCTGCTTTTACTGACCTCTTCGTGTCTGCATCCAGACCTTGATACCATGCTCAACCATATATTTAATATTCATGATAGCCCACTGTTGCCAAAATATTATTCACATGGATTTTACTAAAAATATATTCTGCTGCAGAATATTAAAGCAGTCAAGCAACCCTTTTTAATATGGTAATTGAAAATTCCGAAGAAAAAGTTAGTTAAAATTGTTCAAAATAGAACGAAACAAGAGGAGCAACCAAATCCATTTCAGTGAAAATACCCAAACTGTTAAAAACAATTACCTCTTTTTCAGCCTCTAGTTCCTCTTCTGAAACAGCAGCACTGGACACTACCAATGGAGTCCACCGCAGGCTTTCTTGGTCCACTTCATTAACACGCGGATTGGAATGCAACTTTCCTACATGCTCCTGAATCAGTTTGTGCCTTCGAATTATAACAAATCTACAAAACAAAGGTATATTTAGTTTGTGTTATTGTTGCTGGTTTTGTTGATTCTTCAAAGGATTCACCAAATACTTGTCTCATTTATGCTGCCAGCACATGTGTTATCTGATGAAGGACTTCTTTTTGTAACAAGAAATACTAGTATTGAAAATTTCACTTTATTCTCAAAATAGTAATCAGAATGACAGGTAATTACATTATTTCACATTCCTTAGCTCATATGCAAAAAATGAACATTCTTTTACAAAAGCAAAATACCATGCGTACTGAAATCTGAAGCAAAAACAGAAAATGCTGGAGAAACTCAGCAAGTCTGGCAGCATCTGTGGAGAGAGAAACAAAGTTAACGTTTCAAATCCAATGACTTCTTCAGAATTCGGTTCCCCTCCCTAGCTAAAACTACTGGGTTTCTCTTATATGCTTGAAATACTGAGATTGCAATACCATGACCTTGCACTGTCGGAAGTTCTGTGAAATAAGTTTTCTTTAAAGGTAACCAGTTAATCCTATGATGAACTATTGTAACCAAAAATTACTTTATATTTGAAATGTAATTTTACAATAATGGATGAACATTATCACAAAGTTCAAAGTTTGTGAGAAGATTTGTAGCTCGGGTGCTCGTTGCTGTGGTTCTGTTCGCCGAGCTGGAAGTTTTTGTTGCAAATGTTTCGTCCCCTGTCTAGGTGACATCCTCAGTTCTTGGGCCATGGTCTCATTCGATGTAACGGCACTGTTCACGTCTATTGACAAAGCCCTAGCCAGAGAAACAATAGCCAACTTGCTGAACAGACATAACAGACAACAGGACGTTGAACCCATCAACAAAGACGGCATACTTAAACTACTGGACTTGTGCCTCACAACACACTTCACATTCAACAACTGGATATACGAACAAATCAACGGAACACCCATGGGCTCACCAATCTCGGGACTCATAGCAGAAGCAGTAATGCAAAGGTTAGAACAAACAGTCTTACCACAAATTCAACCCAAACTCTGGGTCAGATACGTTGATGACACCTTTGTAATCATTAAAAACACGGAAATAGAGAATACACACCGGATCATCAACTCCACACTCACAGGAATCCGATTCACGAGAGAGGAAGAAAAGGACAACCAACTCCCATTCCTAGACGTGAGGGTACAGAGAACACCAAATGGAGAATTCACCACTAAGGTACACAGGAAAGCCACACACACAGACCAAGTCCTGAACTATGAAAGCAACCACCCCAATACACACAAACGAAGTTGCATCAAGACACTGTTCAAAAGGGCCACAACACACTGCAGCACACCAGAACTGCAAAAAGAGGAAGAGGAACACCTATGCAAGGTATTCGCAAAAAACGGATATCCTCGCAATTTCATCAACAGATGCCTAAGGGAGAGACAACAGAATGAGGACATGCCGCAACCCAAAGGACTAGCCACACTACCATACGTCAAGAACATCTCTGAAATGACAGCCAGACTACTGCGACCACTAGGACTTATAACAGCACACAAACCAACAGCCACTCTCAGACAACAACTCACCAAAACTAAGGACCCGATACCCAGCATGAGCAAAACTAACGTAGTGTACAAAATCCCATGCAAGGACTGCACAAAACACGATATAGGACATACAGGAAGACAGCTAACGATCCGCATCCACGAACATCAACAAGCCACGAAACGACATGACCAGCTACCCCTAGTAGCCACACACGCAGACGACAAGCAACATGAATTTGACTGGGACAACACTACCATTATAGGGCAAGCGAAACAAAGAACAGCCAGGGAATTCCTAGAAGGTTGGCACTAATCCTCAAACTCCATCAACAAACACATAGACCTGGACCCAATATACCGGCCACTACAGCGGACAGCTGAAACTGACAACCGGAAGCGGCAGGGACAGGCCACTATAAATGCTGGAGGAAACACCACAGAAGCGCTTCACAGGAGGCTCCCAAGCACTGAGGATGTCACCTAGACAAGGGACGAAACGTTTGCAACAAAAACTTCCAGCTCGGCGAACGGAACCACAGCATTATCACAAAGTAATTAAAATAGAAATTGCTAGGAACACTCAGATGGTCAGCCAGCATCTATGGAGACAGAAACACAACTAATGCTCCATGTTGACGGCATTTCATCAGAACTCCATCAAATATGAAGAACTTGCATATTAGGTTATAAAAGTTCACCTGGAATACCTAATTGCTACAGAAGAGTCACATTATTAGGTATGTGGAGTAATTACTTTGTCAATTCCTACTGAAACACTTCAACAGACTTCACAGACAATGCTTTTATACTGCACTCAGGCTACGCTTTTTTTTTGCCATGTTGTTTGCCTGGCTTGAGGCTTAAGGTACCAGATATTATAAAGCATCCTGTAAGTAAATTTGTTAGGACTCACTGAGGTTAATTTTTACATTATGAAATTTTGAGTAATTGTTCAAAACACTAAAATTGGCTGTTGAAAATTTCATCAGTAAAAATGTAAAATGTCAGTTCATTTGATACGTAATTGAGGTTACAGCATTTACCAAGAGGTACACCACTGAACAGCAAGTAATTCATAGGAATGAGATCAATTGATGGACCTAAAAATGATTCTAGCAAATTGATACAATTATGCATAGTTTGTCAAAACTAATGTCTTGGCTTTATACTTTACACATGATACTTACTTGCAATGTCGCTTGTCAATCATCTTTAGCTGCTGCAGGGTCATTGCAATGTCATGTGGGCACATCCCCGTTTCTCTGCTAATACCCTTTATACTGATATGCTTGTCCTGATGCCGCTGTAGGTATTCTAGTATTACACTCTTCCAGTACGCCAGGTATGAAAGCCGTCCTAGGTCAGACAGGGGCTTTTCAGGTGAACCTGCCTGTCCTTCCTGCCTTGAAAGTAAGTAGCCTATATACAGATCAGAGAAAATGCTGTTAAAAAGTACAGAGAAACGAGAACATTTAATCTATTTTGTTATTTCGATCCATGTAGTGGATGAACTCACATTACTTTTTTCAGTTTGAGGTAACCTACACAGGCCATGTTATATTGTTACATTGTTTGTTATACCATATGTTGGATTTGACACCTTCATGAAATGACTAAGTCTTTGGGCTCCTGTCCAGCAGAATGTTGCAGGTCCAAAAAAGTGTTGAGAAAATTTTTTTTAAAAATAAGAAACAGAATTACTTAGAGTCATAGAGATGTACAGCACGGAAACAGAACCTTCAGTCCAACTCATCCATGCCGACCAGATATCCCAACCCAATCTAGTCCCACCTGCCAGCACCCAGCTCATACCCCTCCAAACCCTTCCTATTCATATACCCATCCAGACGCCTCTTAAATGTTGCAATTGTACTAGCTCCCACTACTTCCTCTGGCAGCTCATTTCATACATGTACCACCCTCTTCGTGAAAATGTTGCCCCTTAGGTCTCTTTTACATCTTTCCCTTCTCACCCTAAACCTATGCCCTCTAGTTTTGGACTCCCCCACCCCAGGGAAAAGACTTGGTCTATTTATTCTATCCATGCCCCTCATGATTTTATAAACCTCTATAAGGTCACCCCTCAGCCTCCGAGGCTTCAGGGAAAACAGCCCCAGACTGTTCAACCTCTCCCGATAGCTCAAATCCTCCAACACTGGCAACAGAAATCTTTTCTGAAGCCATTCAATGTTCACAACATCTTTCCGATAGGAAGGAGACCAGAATTGCACGCAATATTCCAACAGTGGCCTAATCAATGCCCTGTACAGCCACAACATGACCTCCCAACTCCTGTACTCAATACTCTGACCAATAAAGAAAAACATACCAAACACCTTCTTCACTATCCTATCTACCTGCGACTCCACTTTCAAGGAGCTATGAACCTGCACTCCAAGGTCTCTTTGTTCAGCAACACTCCCTAGGACCTTACCATTAAGTGTATAAGTCCTGCTAAGAATTGTTTTCCCAAAATGCAGCACCTCGCATTTATCTGAATTAAACTCCATCTGCCACTTCTCAGCCCATTGGCCGATCTGATCAAGATCCCACTGTAATCTGAGGTAACCTTCTTCGCTGCCCACTACACCTCCAATTTTGGTGTCATCCAAACTATACCTCTTATGCTCGCATCCAAATCATTTATATAAATGATGAAAAGTAGTGGACCCAGCACCGATCCTTGTGGCACTTCACTGGTCACAGGCCTCCAGTCTGAAAAACAACCCTCCACCACCATCCTGTCTTCTACCTTTGAGTCGGTTCTGTATCCAAATGGTTAGTTCTTCCTGTATTCCATAAGATCTAACCTTGTTTGACAAGTGCACATTCTTCTGTAGAACACACAATGTACTTCCAGTTTTACTATGAACTATACATAGTCATTATTTAGCCTGATGGCTGATCATTCGCTGGCTTTTAATCACTTGAGGGAGTGCAGCGTAGGTTCATGAGGTTATTTCCTGGAATGGTGGGACTATCTTACGCTGAAAGATTGGAGCGACTGGGCTTGTATAGCTTGAGTTTAGAAGGCTGAGAGGGGATCTGATTGAGACGTATATGATTATTAAAGGACTGGACACTCTGGAGGCAGGAAGCATGTTTCCGCTGAGTCCCAAACCAGAGGACACAGTTTAAAAATAAGGGATAGGCCATTTAGAACAGAGTGGAGGAGAAACTTCTCACCCAGAGAGTGGTGGGTGTATGGAATGCTCTGCCCCAGAAGGCTGTGGAGGCCAAGTCTCTGGATACTTTCAAGAAAGAGTTGGATAGAGCTCTTAAGGATAGTAGAATCAAAGATTACGGGGATAAGGTAGGAAGAGGATACTGATTGAGGATGATCAGCCATGATCATAAGGAATGGTGGTTCTGCTCGAAAGGCAGAATGGCCTACTCCTGCACCTATTGTCTATAATTTGTGAACAGCAGTGATCAATGATATCAACTAGAGGAAAGATTGCAATGAGTCAATGTGGGGGATGAGGAAGGAGAATTGAAGGTGCTCTTACTATTAATTATTGCTGTAAGTGAATTAGCCCAGCAGGAGTGGGCAAGAGGAAGCAGTGAGATACACAGACACGATTATTTTAAAGGAAACTAAAAGAAATTTGCTGGAAGATGTTCACTATAATTTAGAGATTCATAAGTAGCTCATAACTTTACCATCAGGCATGACTTAATCTTTTTAGATAGCTCACTGTGTAAGAGACAAAGGACCTGCCTGTACATTACAATTAATAAAAACCCATTCTCGACAATTATTGGAAATTGGCATCTGTCACCATTTGGAAAATGCAAGAAATAATCATTAGTAGCTTCCACTGACTAACCTTGTATCTACATCAATGCCTACATAAATTGCAAAGTAATAGAACACTTTTAAAAACTTCAAAATATTTTGAATGTAGGAGGTAACAAGAGAATAAAATAAGGATATAAACAAACTGGTCGAAGGAGTCAGGCTCTCTATCCAACTTTCCAGATGCTACCAAGTCTAGGCATCATAAAATCTGGAGAAGAGCAGAAAACTGCAAAACAGTATAGATTGCTAGTGAGCAAAACTATAAGAGTTCAATGAGGAGGGATGCAAAGTTATCTATTTTAGAACAGAAATAGGAAAATTGGAAACTTTTCTCACTAAGGAGAAACTAGGTGATTTTTAAAATTTATTTTCTGGATGCGGCTGTTGCTGACAAGACCACCACTTTTTGTGTATCTTTAGTTACCCTTAGTTAATGCAGGTGAGCCACCCCTGAATCAATGCAGTCTGTATGGTGGAGGTACTAATTAATGATGTCAGGTTAGATATTCTAGGATTTTGACTCTGTGGCATATAAGATATGGCAGCATAGGTCTAAATCAAATCAAGGTGTCTTACTAGGAAGGAGAACTTGAAGATGGTGCTCTTCACATGAACATGCTTTCTATTCTTGAAGGTTGTGGGTTTTGGGAAATACTAGAGAAGCCTGCTTTTAATTTAACTTTCTCTTTGTACTTGATTCACTTTGTTTATCTAACCATAATCCTTTATTGTAAACATTTTTACTCTCCTTTATATGTTAATTTACTGTCTTTATGTTCTTCTTCCATTATCAGAATAGAAAATGATGTAGGGCATTATAGTATGGAACGAGGTAGAAATATTGTTGTGGGAACGAAAATATATTTTGGGGATGGGGAGCAGAGCAAGTAGTAGATTCAGAATAGAAACATTTCTGATCATATTGTGAACTCAGTAAGTTGTTAGAGGATAAACAGAACTAAGATAATGAACAAGACAATACTGCAACTGTTAGCAAGCAGAAATTGAAAGAATAGTGAGCAAACAATGAAATGCTAACAAATTTTGTGACCATTTAAAATCCGACTGCATTAATTCAAGAGATATTAGCCTGATTATGCTCTGAAATGTCTATTTCTGAGAAGAAACAATTAGCTACACTGACTGACTTGGAATTGTGACCTTCATTTTAGGTTAAAAGAATTGAAATTTGTTATTTTTTGAAACCTGTATTTTTTTTTTAGAAGCAGCTTTATTAAAGTGTACAGAAATGCAAGTAGTTGTTCATAGAGGAAGTATACTTTAGGAACCTGTCAATATTTCTATTAAAGTAAACAAAATAATGCATTAATTTCTGCAGTGCCAAATCACTCTTCCCTTGAGCAAATATAATTGTACTTACATCAACTTATGTTACAATGCACGGTATACATATAAATATACAATTCATTAATGCTGTATCAAAGCTCAGATGATAGTCTTTTGTAAAGTGCTATTATACAAAGATTAAACATAATTCTGCCAATATTTAAGAAAAAGGTCACACAAAAAATAAAATATAACCAACTGACAAGTTGATCCATAATTTACCCAAAGCATTATAAGGCCAGTACTCCTATTATAAATTTGAAACAAATATGTAGAACAAAGGAGCTTTTTATACCAGACTTATTACTGTAATTAGAAAATAATATATTACAATTAGATTTTTAAATTTTCTGTCAGAGATCTCACATCCCAGGACAATGTCGTAAGCCTTCATAGACACAGTTACAAGAATACCAAATTCTGCAAAAAGGTAGGAAAAGCTTGACTAGAGCAAATCTCTCACAAAACGCTAGGCTCTTCCAACTGTAACTTAGGGTTATATTTCGGGAAAATAGTTCAGATTTATTGTACAAACCAAAATCCGAGAGTTCATATTAGTTTATTTCATGCATGATATGATATAAACAGTTAATCTTTCTAGTCTCATTACCAAGCTGATATTCTAAGAGATAGATTCTGCTTGGTTGCAAGTCAAGTGACAGCAATGAAAAGGTCAGAGTTGGAATGTTTCTATCCAAATGTTTTGTGACCTCCTGCAGCCCTTCAGAAGCCCATGAGAATAACCCAGGAGTTCATAACAGAAGATCTTAGGTCACAAGTTGTTTTTCACTCCCTATTACTTTGTAATGGCCATACATATTTGCATGCTAAGTTATGTGTTCCTAGGACACAGATCAGGCAGCTTGGGAAGATGGCCAACATATATTTTTAATACCATTTTTTCAATCTTACAGAACTTGAGAATGCTTTGTGTATAATGCAAGGGACGTTCTATTCTTCCACAGAGATTTCAAAGGCAATCAATGCACATTTCTTAAAAGCATCAAAAGTAATTTTCAAAATGCATCATCTGTGCTTCATTTAGTTTCCTATTGCTGAAACATAATTATTATATTTGCAAAAGCTTTTGAAATATTTTACAGGTTTCTTGTACCCAACTGTTTGATCTACAGTACATACTGATTAAACTGACTGCACTCTGTTTCATTTCAACCTTTAACAATTTGTTTCAGCCTACTGGCTTTGTGTGCTGGCATATGCTCTGACAGTTGTATTCTTTATTCAAGCTGAGAGGAATCAGAAGGGTAAAATTTCATACTTGACTGAGTATCAAGCCCTAAAATAAGTGACAATATTCTATTACTTAATGATGCACAAATCAAAGCAGTCATATCAAGATTAAAATGCATGCATTTACCAATTTCAGTAGCCCATTACTTTCAAGAACACCCCAATTCCCTGACAAGGATCACTGAAACATGGTTTCAAACAAAACAGAGCACTTACTGAAATCAATCAGGAACCTTCCAAAGCCTTGTCTTTGGTACTGGGGCATAATCATTATGCAGGATACATTGTACTTCTGTTGGCAAAGCTTTTCCTGAGGGAAGGAGAAATAGACCTAGTTTGTCAGTGATGATGCTGATGCAGACAACACATGTCACCTACCACTGTCCTTGCAAAATGTCACGCTAATCTAGGCAAACACCGATTGTTAATAACAATGACACATCACAATCTGTTACTGTGGTTTTCAATCAAACCCTAGTTGTCATCTTTGTTATTTGGCAAATTGTTAATGCACAAGGTTTATCCATGTCATAAAATCCATTCAACTTAATCTTTCAATATAACAATCTAAGATCAGACTACTCAGAAAAGCCTGATGTGCATAGCAGCGCCCTCTGAAATGCACCTCTGGCACACTTTATATTTAAAATTTTTTAATGGATTATATTTTGTGAAGAAACATAACATGAATATATAATACAAATGAACGTCGGATGTTTATGGGATCAATTTAAAGTATAAATATTGTGCTGCTCTCGGAATAAGCAGATTTTAAACACAGAGCAGCAAAATGATTTAAAATGTAAAACCTATTTAATATGTTTTACATATAATCAATACACAGCAGAGAATTAAGAACTGTAGTGTTACATGAATTGCATTCCACTTCATTAGACTGACCCAAATTAAGACTTTGTTGCACCTGCATCAAATGGTGGAAGGAAAGATTACGTACCTTTATGTGCAGTTTTCATTTCCAAATTAAATTAATTTCCACATGGTATGAATAAAGCCACCCTATCCACAGGAAAATCACTAGAAATCCCTAGCCCTTTAACACACAACCCTCTTGTTGCAATGCATGATACCCAGCTTTGCTACCTTCAGGCATTATTATAGCAAGAGTCAAATTCAGACAATTAAACAAGGCAACCTGCCAGTCTGAAATTACACATGAACCAGTTTAAAAAAAAACTTAGAAAATTACCTCAACGAGGAAAGGAAAATAATTAAGTTTTACAAAAATGCTGCAGCTAAAGATGGATAATGTTTCTTTATGATTTGATATGCATGGCTTATGAAGGATAATATTACAAAGCAAGGAGGAGGTATACTGTATTTGCTTCCTATTAAAGCTAAACAGTTTTCAAATTTTACAGCACAATGTTAATAAAGTGAATCATTTCTGATAGAAGTTGGCTAGGAGAAAGTGAGGACTGCAAATGCTGGAGATCAGAGTTGAAGAGTATGGTGCTAGAAAAGTACAGCCAGTCAGGCAGCATCCAAAGAGCAGGAAAGTTGATGTTCTGGGCACAATTCCGATGAAGGGCTTATGCCCGAAGTGTCAAATCTCCTGCTCTTCAGCTACTGCGTGACCGGTCGTGCTTTTCCAGCACCACACTCTTCGAGATAGAAATTGGTAACATGTTATCTAATGTAATAATTGGTTGCTCGTACACAGCTTGAATATTGCAAAAAAGGACACATTTTGTCAAAGCTTCTTGTCTTGCACTCATCTGGACAATCACAAGAATGCAAATGTAAAAAGGGAACAATATTTAATATTGAATGTAAAAAGTGATGAGTAGAAAGCAAGTAGACTCTAATTAATAGAAGTATTGGCCCGGAAAATGCACTAGTTAGATGATAACAGATGGTCAGCTGTCAAACTTGTTCCCAAAGTCCACTTGCCAACCAATCAGCATTCTCTTCTTATTCAGTAAGTATGTTCCCTCTGTACATGAGTATTCTTGCAAATTTCCTAATGAGTGCCACATAAAAAGCTTCAATAAAATGCGTTTTTTGTCCACCAAAGTAATATTGTTGAAATTACCCTGCACCGAATTCTCTGCTAAAATGGAATATTATTTGATATTGTTAATATGATATTTTTACCAGTATCCATGCAGATGATCAGCCTTGGTTCAGTGGTTCATTCTTACCTTTAAGTCTATCTGATATTTTGTTTTCTAGTAGAAATATTAAATCAAGACTCTCTCTCCTTTTCCAGGTGATGTAAAACATCCTATTAAAACTAATTGAAGAGGAAGAGTGGAATTTTCCTTAGTGTCCCAAACAATAATAATTCTCCAACCAATATTACTAAAAAAAGCAGATTATCAGATCACATAGTTTAGTTGTTTGTTGGTCTTAATGTGAGAAATGCTGGCTACAGCAACATTCATTGTTGATCAAGAAACGGTGGTGATGCACCGTCCATGTGCGGAAGGTAGATCCACAGTGCTTCTTTTCCTATAGCAGATTGAAACAAGCTCACTTCAGAGTGCACAGCCATTCTTCATCCAAAAGGAGATCAGTGAATTAGATAGGACTTCATGACACTCTGGTCACCTCATGATCATTATTTATTAATTGAAATTATACTTCCCTGGGCTGCAATAGTTTCATCTCCACAGCATTAATTTGGGCCTCTGGGTTGCTAACCCAGTGTTATTACTACAACACAACCATTCTCCAATTTATGCAAATTGGTTTCTGCATTTCCTGAACAGTGGGAATACTTCAAAGTTTGTGAGAAGAACACTGTTCAAAAGGGCCAAACACACTGCAGCACACCAGAACTGCAAAAAGAGGAAGAACATCACCTCCACAACATATTTGCCAAAAACGGATACCCCTGCAATTTCACCAACAGATGCCTAAGGGAAAGACAACGGAATGAGGACATGCCACAACCAAAAGGACTAGCCACGTTACCATACATCAAGAACATTTCTGAATTGACAGCCAGACTACTACGACCACTAGGACTCATAACAGCACACAAACCAACAGCCACTCTCAGACAACAACTCACCAGGACAAAGGACCCGATACCCAGCATGAGCAAAACCAACGTGGTGTACAAAATCCCATGCAAGGAGTGCACAAAACACTACATAGGACAAACAGGAAGACAGCTAACGATCCGTATCCATGAACACCAACTAGCCACGAAACGACATGACCAGCTATCCTTAGTAGCCACACACGCAGATGACAAGCAACATGAGTGCGACTGGGACAACACTACTATTATAGGACAAGCGAAACAGAGAACAGCCAGGGAATTCCTAGAGGCATGGCACTCATCCACAGATTCTATCAACAAACACATCGACCTGGACCCAATATATCGACCACTGCAGCTGGAACTGACAACCAGAAGCGGAGGAGACAAACCACTATAAATGCCGGAGGAAACATCACAGAAGCGCTTCACAGGAGGCTCCAAAGCACTGAGGATGTCACCTAGACAGGGGACAAAACGTCTGCAACACAAATTCCCAGCTCGGCGAACAGAACCACAACAGTGGGAATATTAAAAATCACTTGCAAAGCTCTTTGAAGTGCCTGAAGGTCATGAAAGGCACTATATAAATTCAAGTTTTTTCCCCTCATTGGGCTTTTTACCCAGAGGGTCCCAACACTTCGCTGAATTACATGAAAACTAGTTGGCATTCCAATTTGGAATTTCTCTGATGGGAAAGAAAGAGGTGCTCCAAATATAGGACAGCATTTCGTTCTGGTATCATCTTAAACAGAAATATTGTGCATTGTCCTCGCGTTAAATGAAATAATGGAGATCCATGAGTATACAATCAATTCAGTCAAACTAGCTAAAATAACAACAATCAAAATGACAATTTTCCATGTAAGAAACTGCATTACAACTGTAGCCTCAGGCCCAGAAGAGCGTATAGTATATTTCAGCGCAAGCAATGAGATTTAAATCCAATTCACATTTTCAGCAGTACTGCTGCATGAAAAACAGGTTATTTTTCACAGCCCTATTCAAATCTCGAAAGTTCTGCAATGGTATCAAATTAAAATTTTAACCAAAGGTTTTTCAAAGTTGATCCTTATTTTGAATTATTACCAGTGCAGTTGCAGTGCTGGCTCTGAAAGATGTGATTTTTAATCAGTGGTTAAGAATTCTACAAATGAAGGATATTATGTGTTGATACATTATCCTCTTTTTAAATTACTTAATTATTTTTGACTTCTATCATTGATGTAGGCACCGTGGTGGGGTGACTTCCAAAGCTTTTCACTGTAATTTTCATGTAAAAATACACAACAATAAATTTCTATTCTATTCTATTTTCTGGAACCAGGATTAAAACTTCATATTTTTCATCAATTTCAGTAGTAATCTTAAATATGCGGCATTTTGGTAAAGAAAGAAGAAAAAACTTGCTTAGTTTTTTCACTACCTCTGGAGATCCCAAAGTACTTTATAACCATTAAAGAAATTATGAGGTCAGTCAGCGTAATAATGGAGGAATACAGATGCAATTAATTTACACACTGAGCCAAGTTCCATAAATAGTAATAAAACAATGACGAGATGATCTGCTTTTGTAACTTCGTTAGAAGGATTATGTATTGGCTGCACACTGAAACACTCTTCTTTGTAATAGCGGCATAGGAGCTTTCATGTCCTCTCAAGATGTTAAATGACAGCTTGGCTATACACATACTGTACTCAGACTTTCAAAACAATTACCACAAATTGCATTGTTTTAAAGTGGTCTGGACTACTTGCATTAGGAAAAGATTATAAGAGTATAATAAACAGGATCATCAGAAAACCATAAGACTCAAACATGCTCACCCTTTCACCTCAGTTCTGAATTGCTAATCCTTTATCTCAAAACCATGTACTCTTCTTCTAGACTCGCTAGCCAAGGCTCAGCTTCTCACCACCTATATTATCAAGTCCTCTGAATTGAATTAAAAAGGTAGAACAGGGTCCACAGTAATGTAGGCAGCATAAGACAGTTAGCAAGTTTCCAACTGGTGTAATCTAAAATTACAAAGAGTTCTTGATCAATTGGGTCAATGAGCTGAAGAGTGGCAGATTTAGATTAATTTGGATAAATACAAGGCATTGTACTTTAGTAAAACAAACAAGAGCAGGATTTGTACAATTAAAAGTAGGGCCATGGGTAGTGTTTTAGAACAGATACACCTAAAGGTTCAGGTACATAATTCTTAGAAGTTTATGTCACATTAAATAGGGTGGTTAAGGTGTTTAGCACGCTTGCCTTCATGATCAGACCTTTGAGAACAGCAGTTGGGACGTTATGTTGAGGTTCAACAAGATATTGGTGAGGACTCTTCCATAGTACTTTCTCTAGTTCTGACCATCCTGTTATAGGGAGGATATTATTAAGGTGGTGAGGATTCAGAAAAGATTTACCAGGATATTGCCAGGAATGGAGAGTTTGAATTATAAGGAGAAGCCTTTTTCACTATAGCGTGTTCATAAGACATTCAGATGCACACATGAAAGAGAAATGTTTGGAGGGATATGGGCCATGTACAGGCAGGTGGGACTAGTTTAGATTGGGACTACAGTTGGCATGGACTGGTTGGACCAAAGGGTCTGATTCTATGCTGTAAGATTCCATATGCAGCAGTATGATCAAACTAGGTTCATTCAAGTTTCTTCAATTCTTCAAAAGGTTCCATGATATTTAAAAATTTTGTGTTTCTTTTGGGCTCTAAGCAAATCTTCTTGAATTCTAATATTTCTAATTCTTAGCAAAGTAGGCAATATTTATTTTAAGTATCATAACTTGAAACACATCAACATAAGCCATTTCAAATTTAAGTTTTTTTAAAATTGCAGTAAGGATGAGTTCTGAATTTTCCAAGCATATTAAATCGCAATTGTTTGATAAAGTTTATAGGCTGGTTACAGTTGGAGGAGGATGTGGCAACATCAAAACTTACTTCATATTCCTACATTGAAGTTTCCAAATTAAATAATAGGCTTGCCTACAATTTTCTACAACTAACCTTGTAATAGTTGGTTTCAGATTGACTTGTCACATCTGCGCACAAAAAAACTACAAAAAGTAACAATCTAAAAATTGCACATGAAAGCAGTTGCAATACAACCGGAGTCAAAAGTACATTGTTCCAGCCACCTCAATGTAATGGTTATAAGGTGACTGCCACAGGAACATTAAACTCAGAAGTTTGTCATACCCCTGCAAATACAAGTTGCGATATGTAGAGGTTATGAAGTCATGGAGTTATATAGCACTGAAGCAGACCCTTCAGTCCAACCAGTCTGTGTTGATCATACTCCCAAACTAAACTAGTCCCTCCTGCCTGTGCTTGACCCATATCTCTCCAACATTTCTTATTCACATACTTATCCAAATGTCTTTTAAACATTGTAACTGTACCACATTCACCACTTCATCTGGAAGTTCTCCTTAACTTCCTTGGTTAGCCATGTTTAGTCTATCCTTCCCTTAGAATATTTTTCTCCTTACTGGTTATGTAAACTCAGCCATGAATTAAGTGTTAAATAATGCAATAAAAATGCATCTCTTAGTATATTTCTGATAGTTTCCCAATTTAAATTTAAAATACTCTTTTTGTTAAAGGTTATTCTGCCTTTTTGAGCTTTCAAACTGCCTTTATTATCTGCATCAGATCCCAAGTACAGAATATGATCAGCTTTCGTCAATGCTGCTTCCTCTTCCTCATCAATTCCACCTAACTCCCTTCCATTATTTTTAATATGATGTATAAGTAAATAGGAGTGTTTTCATGAGATTTAAAAAACTTATGGACTTGACAGTCAGTCATTTATTTGAAGATCGGTGCCCATTAGGTTTTGCAACATTTTGTTTCTGACCCTTCTTGAACATGTTCTACACTGTCACTATGGTAAATCAACACAGTTGAGTCTTCCTCTGAGAGTGCAGCACAATCTCCCATCAGAAGCAATCTACTACCTGAATTATTATAAACGACTATTAAATTGCACCATGTTATCAGAGTCAATTAAACACCTGGATTTCTGCAGTCAACAAAAGCAACAGCATGATCAGCTGACCTTGACACAAATTCTCCAAAGACCGAGCAATTTCTGCAGTGTATTTTGCCTTTTTCAACACTAATTTGAATCAGGAGCCAAGGAAAGGGACTCTCCAGGTATCCAGCAACTGAAATATAATTTAACAAAATAAGCAGCCAATCCCAGTGAAGAATTCTCGCACAGCAAATCAGGAAGAAAAATACAATTCTACTTCGAGTCAAAGACCTGTACATCATGGAAAAAGACCCTTCAGTCCAACTTGTCCACGTCAACCAGATATCCCAAATTAATCTAGTCCTATTTGACAGCATTTGGCCCATATCCCTCTCAACCCTTCCTATTTATACACCCATCCAGATGACTTTTAAATGTTGTAATTGTATCAGCCTCCACCACCTTTTCTGGTAGCTCATTTCATACATGCACCTCTGCATGAAAAAGTTGCCCCTTAGGTCCCTTTTATATCATTCTCCTCTCAGTTTAAACCTATGCCCTCTAGTTTTGGACTCCCCTACCCTGGGAAAAAAAATCTTGACCCTATAGATGCCCCTCATGACTTTATAAACTTCTATAAGCTTTGTTTTGCTGTTTCTAAAATTATAAGAACCAGCCTAAAATAGTAAAGTAAAATAGCCCCAGCCTATTTAGCCTCTCCATATATCTCAAACCCTCCAACCCTGGCAACATTCTTGTAAATATTTTCTGAACCCTTTCAAGTTTCACAACATCTTGCCTGTAAGCAGGAAGTGAATACAGTCTTCCAAAAGTGGCCTAACCAATGTCCTGCAGCTACATGACCTCCCAATTCCTATCATTATTGTACTGACCAATAAAGGCAAGTATACCAAACACTTCTTCATTACAATGTCTACCTGCAATTCCGCTTTCAAAGAACTATGAACCAGCAACTAAAGGTCTCTTTGTTCGGCAACACTCCCACGGACCCTACCATTAAGTGTATAAGTCCTGCCCTGATATGCCCTATCAAAATGCAACACCTCATATTTATTTAAGTTAAACTCCATCTGCCACACCTCGGCCCATTGGCCCATCTGATCAAGGTCTTTATAATTTTAGAAACAGCATACCAAAGCTTAGAATATACATATAAAAAGCTGAAATATAAATTAAACTGCACTTTTTAAAACAGATTGATCATAATGCATTTCCTTTTCATTACATAAATGAAAAATTACTGTTTTCACAATTAGAGAAGTTCTTGTTCTGATTTGGCATGCTGTTAAAATCATGCTAGACCTCATTAACAACACAACCTTTTGGGAGACTATACAGTGATATCAAGCATAAAAAGGGAACTACTCATTTGCTCAGTGCTGTTTCATCAAGGGAGAGCTCAACATTGCTTCCTATGGAACCTGCAAATCTTATGGAGAAGGATAAAATCACTGACAACTGGATTTTGTATTTCCAGGTTTTATTATGTTGTGGGGAAAATCACCAGCCTTGGAGTCACAGTCGGGGTTCAACGACAGTGTTTATTGTACAAGGAAATACCGGAGCTCCGGGGAGAGAAAGACTCCAACAGCACAGTGGTCAGCTGCGAGTCCTCTCTCAACCCGGAGCGCATATCAACATACTTTAATACATTTTGTGATATAATAGGTCAGTGATGAGGTTATTGTCTTTGTAACATAGTTTATTTGTTGTCAACATTGCAGAATTATTGATAATTTCAATGCAGTCAATGTCAGTTCCAGTGCAGCCTTTGTTAGTTTCAGCGTGGTCATTGTCAGTTTCAGCGCAGACATTGTCAGTTTCAATGTCTGCGTGGAAGTCCATTGTTGTAGTAATGGGTGCTAATTGTTCTTCCTGAGAAGGACAATTACTGCAGCCCTGACTATTAGCACTTTGTATTGAGTCCATATTAAATTGTTAGCATTTCTACCAAAGGTGTTGCCTGGACCCAGACATTTCAGCGGACATTATACACTACTCATATGTATTCTCTTCCCCCACCCGTCTTAAACTAATCAACTAGGATGTGAGTGTATTGTGCTGGCATTCTGGTGGCCCCAGGCAATATCTGTGTTTGCTCTGCTCTCTCTCTCCATATTGTGGTCCGATGGCCATCTTGGGTGTCAAATGGTCAACTTATGGTTCAGTGGCCGTCTGTGTGCAGAGTGTCCCCTGCCCAGTGACATCTACCACTTCAACTATATTTATGAACTCCAGGAGTTACTGACAGTTTCAGGGGTGCAATGACAATAAATGTGGAAAGTTTTGTAGTTATAACAATCAAAAATCTAGAACATTGCATATGGGAATAGAATTCATATATAAAAATTGAAGGAAATTGGGAAAGAACTAAAAGACCAGTACCATAACAAGGCCAAAAACAGGATTGTGAAAGCGTCACTATAAAGGTTGAAGAAAGATTTAAAGCTTGAATTTAGATATATCCATACATATGGTGATATATTTATTACCGATTATTCACGTAGATAATCTGGCAGTTATGCATAACTGAGTTAGGTTTGAAAAGGTAAGTAAATCCACTCCTGATTACCCTGTGGTGAGATCCTGTAGGTTAAAACATTTCTGAATAAATCACGTACAGTTATGCAATTCTGAACAAAACATTGCCTAGGGTACTTGAATTTACCAGAAAAAACAATGTTTCAGCACTAGATAAAGAAAGGTGAAAAAGTGGATGCTAGTGTGAATAAATGTTCACTCAATTAAGGAAATCATTGCGAATACAATGACATTGTCCATACTGCTTATTAACAATTTTTACTTTCTTTTATATCTCCTTAGCGTCAACTCTTCCATAATTAATCAAGTGGTCCTGAAGGAAAGTGAATCCATACTCTGACTCAATCACCAGTGCAAATTAACTATCCTCTCCATAACTGAACACTAAATGAATTTAATCGTTCACTCTGAAACTCGGAAAACATGAATACAAAACTAATTCCATATGCAGGGGACTAAAAAAAGCACAATAAACATTTAATTGTGAATCTCATATGCAAATCAGTCATTCAAATAAAAAGAAAATCAAACCAGCATTCTGCATTTCATCAATTCAATATTTTGCTCTTGAAAGTGGAATAAACACTTCATAATGGATTTGTAGATTTTCAATTAATGTCAGTCGCCATATTGCAATTGACAGTTCACTTTGAAGCTGCCAAAAGCATTTTTTTTTGGATTCAAAGTATAATAGTGAACAGTCAATTCAACAATCAACACATTAACACAAATCCAATATGTTATTATCTTGCCCCAAGAGTGTTTTTACCAAATAATTTCCAAGTAATAACAAACTCTAGAATCAAAATATCTAATGGATATAGAGAAATTGAATACACAGATTTAGCTGCATCCACATTTGCAGGCATAGAGATCATGGAATACTTGCATAAAACCAAGCTGTAAAACTTGAGAACTTGGGAAAGATAATACAATAAATGTAATTAAAAAAGAGACTAGATCAGCAATGGAAATGGAAAGTGTGATTAGGGTGGTCAGTTTCTTTAGAATTTTTAGAATTGTATAAATTGACTACCCAAACATTGTACTGATAGAACACCTTCAATCATTCGTGAGAGTAGAATTTCTTGCATCAAATAAAGCTCACTCCTTTTGGACAAAACATTCGACGTTTGAGGTAATTTTGGGTACTGGGGCAAGCCCTCACTTTTACATGTGGGGACGTGGCTGGGACATACCATATAAGGACTGAGGAAGTGAGGAGACAGAAAAACGGGTTATCTTTATTTTGCTCAGGAAGCGTCCTTACAGTTGCAGGACTGGCAATTAAAGTGTATCAAAGAACCACTGGCTGGTGATTTGAGTGCCAAGTGATCAAACTGAGCTCCAGGAGTAGTGACGATTTGAGAGGAGTCATGCTAAACAGCCATAACAGGTAAGTGTTGTCTGGGTAGTTTTTTTTAAATTCACTCTTGGGATGTGAGTGTTGCTGGCTGGCCAGCATTTACTGCCCATCCCTAGCTGCACTTGAGAAGATGGTGGTGAGCTGACTTCTTAAACTGCTACAGTCCATATGCTGTTGGTAGACCCACAATGGCCTTAGAGTGGGAATTGCAGGATTTTGACCCAACAACAATGAAGTAACCACAGCGTATTCCCAAGTCAGAATGGTAATATTGAAGTTGTTGGGCGATAGGCGAGTCGAAAATCAACAGGGGATCGGAGCTGTTGCGTGATAGAGATCAGAATCACCCTAGGGCAGGAGCTAAAGATGAAGAACGACTATAATAGGAGTATCTAAAGTGGAAATGTAGAGAACATGTCAGAAGCTAATATCTTAAATTGGGTACCCAATTTTTATTACTTGGAAATTGTAACTAAATTTATGGCTGGCAAAAGAAAGATAACTATAACTAACTTGACTCTGGCAACAAAGTCTGCAAACATATCTAAAAGCAGAAGCAAATTAATGATGAGTCCAGAAACAAGACCAGAGATAGAAATACATTCCACTGAAAAAGTTCAGTAAAATTACACTGAAAACTTCACAACAGTTTGGAATTCTGTCAGAAAAGATAAAAAGAGTAACAGACTTGTGTGTGTGTTTAAGTCTGCTGGAGTATTTATGTAACACTTTGCAAGCTAGTGAATGGTTTATGTGCGTGAAATGTCTCTGAACAAAGCTATGCTTTTCTCGTTATTTTATAAACATGCATGTGAGAGAGATAAATGGATTTTGAATTGTGACTTTATGATTTGGATCAAAGGGGAAGGATTTGAAGTGTTTGGAGTAATTCATTCTGAGTAGGATTGGATTGATAAAACCTGCAGCAAGTTTTTAAAGATTTGAGGATACTGTGCCTGCCATTCACTAAAGACTAGGGTGAATCTATTTTAAATTTTGGATGTTGCTAACTGGGATTTGGAAAGAAACATTGGAGATGATCTAAATTCAAAGATAAACAAAAATATAAACCGTGAAGTATTGAGAGACCAGACGATTAATCCAAAATCTTGCAAGCTTCAGGGCTGAAGAAAATTTAAAATTACTGGGCAAGAGAGATTTTCAGTGTGACTTTAAAGACGGGGGAAGTGAGGACTGCAGATGCTGGAAAAGCACAGCAGATCAGGCAGCATCTGAGGAGCAGGAGAATTGACGTTTTGTGCATAAGCCATAAATCACGAATGAGGCTCCTCATTCCTGATGGAACACATTGACACCTCACCACCGTGGATGAAGTTTCAAACTTTCAAACCAAAGTTAAAGACGAATTCAAATGCGGTCAACTCCTTGAAAACCCAGCAACCCATGATCCCAGAGATTCACAGACTGCTGATATGAAACAATTAACAACGGTGGCCAAACAATGTCAGAATCACAGAACTGTTTCTGCGTAGAAAGGGGCCATTCAGCCACTTGTGCCTGTGTTAGTTGTATTACCCAGTGAGCAGTTTGGAGAAAATGATTACCCTGAACATTATTTGGTCCCAGATAATGATTTTAAAAGTTAGTTGAAGTCAGATTGCAGAATTTGTAACATTAGCTAAAGTCCTAAAACAGAAAGATAGTGAATCAACACATAGTAGGGACAGTAGGTATGAATTTGGAGTAGTGTGAGATTATCCAATTACCTGAAGCAGGCAAGGATATATATTACCTCCGGGGAAATTATATACAACATAATTAGAAATCTTGTAGGATAGCGGGATTACCAAATGATCTTGCAGTAGTTAAAGCTAAATGTTCAGCAGGGAAATACAGGTGTGGATAACCAGATAATCAGGTACACACATGTATCTGAGCATCCAAACAGAGAATTCAAGACAGAAGTGCGTGGTGACAGTTGGAAGAGTTCAACAATTGACACACTAAACACAAGAGAGTCCAATGCATTGGATGTCATGAAAATTAAAGTGCACTTGAAGAACTAAGTATAGCATATTACAGGGCTCAACAAATTAGTTACAGGGTATATGAACGTAAACATAGCCAATGTACCATACAATCAGGAAAAACTGGATTGGGGAGGAGCCTAACACTACAGTTGTTATGGATAAACATGAGAAATAGTTCATAAGGAATGGTGGGAGGGATGAAAGAAGATAATGATGAGAATAGGGAAATATTTAGTTCCAGTTGCAATTGTATAAGGGGTGAGAGTATAATTAAATAACCAGGAACCTGGTAACAACTAGAAGCCCAATTATTTTCTGTTTTCTGGATTATATTGCAGGATGCACCAATGAGCTTTGCCAATGTTCTTGAACAATTTCACCTCCACTGAAGGTAAGCGCTTAGATTATCTTACAAGCTGATGCATGGCAAGCATGAGGACACAAGTTCCGACAAAGAATTCTCAGAACCAGAGATACAGCAACTGCACTTGAGCGATCATAGTGATTATGAGTAGCTACACATGCACTGAATGTCCCTATAGATACCACCTCCTGGCTGTGGAAGTTGGCACAGCTATGTGGAGTATATGACACTGGAATTAGGGGAGTATCAGATATTAGGTGTGAAAAAATGTAACCAATATACTAAAAAGATGCTGAAGGTTGGGTAACCTCTGAAGCTTTGGATTCTAATGCCAGGATGAGCTTCCACATGTCATATTGCAACGAGACCATCCAACAAGTCTGCTACCACACCTACTCTGGGGGAAAAAACCCCTGCTTTGTCCCGACAGATGAACTCAAGCATGGATTTGTGTTGATAAGCAATCCTGTAATAGTAAAGTATACCATAGGATGGCACTTGCAGCGTTGAATATTTTAGACACAGCATTACCATGTGGTGCTTGGAAAAGACCACAGCATTACGTACTGCTTTAAGCAGATTAACGAAACAAACATCACAACTTAATGGGGACTGAAAACAAAAAAATGCTGGAAATCACGCTGGGTCAGGCAGCTTCTATGGAGACAGAGCAAGCTAATGTTTCAAATCTAGAAGACTCTTCAGAGTGGGGCTCTGAATAAGAGTCACCTAGATTCTAAACTTTAGCTTGTTCTGTCTCCATGGATGCTGCCTGACTTGCTGTAATTTCCAGCGCTTTTTTTGTTTTCAGTACAGATTCAAGCATCTGCAATAATTTGCTCCTATAACTTAATGGGGATGGGTTACTAAATTAGGAAGACCAAGGGACCACAGTAAAATTGACACAAGTGTAGCTTGGACTTATATTAGCAGTTTTATCAACCTTGTGAAGAAAATTGGTGCAACATAACTAATAGTCAATTCAGGGATTAAAGTCCATGTATTTGAATAATTCTAACTATATTGTAAAAGAAAGAATGTTACTGGGATCAGTACAAACTATTCCATCCCATCTTGAGAGATTTTTCGAATAGAGAGCATAGGGTTCATTAAAAAGTGGTGTAGTGTTAGACACCACAGTACAATCCACATATGGTGAAGTGTATTGAGACCAAACTGAAAGGCTGTAAAACTGGTAATTATACAATAATGCTCTCATCTGACCTATGAGTCAGAGGAGATGAAATGCAGAGTTTATACTACAATCCACTGCACTACGAAGCAATGTTAACTAACATGGAACCAACTGCACAGCCTATGTTTTGACATGCAAGGTGAGTGATTTATATACATTTTAATGTCATTTATTTTCAAGTTTCAATTTTGAACTAGTAGCATGAAGGTTTTAGTCTGTGTCTATGATGATGCTGAACAATTTAGCTTGTTAGGCTTTTTGGAACCATGATTTCCTTTAAAAAAAAAGTATGACAGAAATAGTTTCTGGGTGTCATGGGAATTTGTATAGGCACAATGTAAACAGTGAAGTGCAATAGGTTTTCAGTTAGAAGGACCTAGAAGCATTTTTCTTTGTTTGCATAAAGGAAACACCCATAGCTTGGAAACCTTTGGTTTCAGTTTGCAGAGTCTTGATGGAAGTTCGATATGTAAGGCAGTGCTAGAACTGTTAATAAATAGATTACCTCAGTGGAAGCATTTAGCGTGCAGAAGGATTATTTGGTGCGGAGACAGTCTAAGAATATTTGAGGAAGAGGCTATTAAATACAAACTGCAAATTGGAGCAACAGTTAAGTCATAGAGATGATGTGAAGGGGTAGTATTTGGATAAATGGGATTGTATTTTGCCACGTGCTTTGAAATCTTTAAAACTATTATATGTAAGTAGCTTGGTTCATTCTATTTTATCTTTATTTCTTTTGCACAGTTTTTATTTTGTTGTTAAAATCATATCTGCAGCATTGAATATTTGCATTTCAATAAATGACCACCTATTAAATCGATAAAATATGATTAATCAAGCCACCATTCAGTCAAGGATCTGACTTGTTCAATACAAAGAGGCCAGTAATGAGTCATCACATCTGACATTCTGGCATGGGTACACCCAGTGCCAGTTGGTAAGTTGAATTATCACGGTTGGAGGAAGTCGAACTTGTGGGCCTACACTAATGAGAAGCAGTCTGAATATCAACGAAGACAGAGTCAAATAAAATATATAAACAAAAGAAGATGAGATCATGATGGCGGTGGTGAAGAGACGGAGTTATTAAAAAACATATACAATCAGGGAATAAGGTGGAATGACTGAATCAAAGATGAAGCAGCTGATCAAGTGAACTTTTTTGCAACTGAACAAATTAACTACTCATACATTGTATTAGTACAATCCCTATGATCATTCAACAGAGTAAAACTTTCCTTTGATCCTCCGGTCTAAAAAAGATCTCTCTTTCACTTTGAACACAACTTAAAATTTGAAGCATTTTTCAGGACAAACCCTGACCCTTACAAGATAAAACCAAATTATCATTGCCACAAAAAATTAGGTTTGAAACTATCCTCCATAATATGCAGACCTGTGAAAAACACTAGCAGGTACTTTTGTTGACTAACAAGAACAAGTTAGTAAAACTATTATTCAAAATACATTACTCATATTTATTTCCTTTGACTGAATACCACAGTAAACTCACTTTCTTCCTTATATTCATACAAACACAAGTTAGGTAATCTTTTATAGTACTTAATCTATTGTCTTGGATTCTCCGTACAGGATAAATTTCTGTTTCATTTGTGTCTCCTCCAGTTGTGATTGTGGAACCCTTCCCAACCACCTCATTTATATTGATACAGTTATACAGATCCCCTTACACAGGAACGAGAACAGTTTCTGATACTACAATTATGCAATACAGGAAAAAGAACATTTAAACAATTTCAGCAGGGCCCTTATACTCATTTACATGATTTCCCAGATTTTCTGTTAATTAGTTTATTCAATAATTTTGTGAATCACTTAAGGTTTGGAACAAGATGGATTGCAGCACTGAAGTTGATCATATTCAAGGAGACAGTAGATAGCAAATTTGAGAATAATAAGTACAGGAGGTTTGCTGGCATGAGAGCACAAGGTATGTTAGCACTTCAAATGATGGTTGTATCTTTTTCAGGAAACAACATGGCTATCAAATGAAAGACAAAATGTCTGACTGATTGGATTGGATTGTTTGTTATACTGAAATTGCTAGTTCCTGTTTGATAGCTAAGAAAAAAAAAGAGCAATTGTTAGTTTTGTGAAGTTTGGTGCTTCTTGATAGATATCCTTGCGTGTTCACTGGATGCTGATTGTTCGGTTTTTCTTATCTTTGAACAAATTAACGTAATAGTGACCTAATATTTGACCCATTCAGGTACGAGTGGTATTAACAGTATACATGCAATGCTTTTAAAAGTGACATGTGTTATAGAATCATAGAATGCTACTGGATCCACTCTCCTGCCTTTTTCTCCTAGCCATGCAATTTTTTTTGCTTCAAATAACCACCCAATTCTTTTCTGGAGACCACAGTTGAATCTGCCTCCACCATACCAAGGCAAAACATTCTCGACCAAAACTACTCACTGTGTAAAAAATACTTACTTTATGTTATCATTGCTTCATTGGTTAATCATCTTAAATTAGTATCTTCTGGTTATAATTTCCACTCACTACAGATCCACACTAGCTAAAAAAACTGCCAATTATACTGTCAAAAACTGCCAATAAAAGTTTTGATCTACTACTGCACTGTTTTGCCACTGCATAACTAGTAAAACACTTCTTTCAATGACAGAACACTTTTTAAATACAGGTTAACTGACACTGGCTTTGAAAGTTAGAAGAAGAATTCTCTAGCTATGTGTCAATATTTACAGATGATTCCAAGGTAACCCCAACAACTCAGTTTCTCCCTTGAATATTAATGCTTGTAGCATGAAAGAAAGCATTGAAAATGACTGAATCTTAGACAGGTAAAGCAGTTATTTTGCATTACCACTCTATCACACAAGATTAAATGTTATCAATATTGGAGAGACACAATGTAGAATCACATCAATTATTTGAGTAACATTGTATGGGTGCTCTTTTCAAGCAAATACAAAATCAGTAAGGAACAAAAGGTTGTTTACTCTACGTTTCACAGCAGAAGTACTTACCTTGGAAAAATACCCAACAAGATGACAGCCCTTTTCATCATTTTTAGTCAACACGTAGAAAAGAAACGGTTCAACATCATAGTAAAGTGTTTTATGGTCCAGGAAAAGCTTGGCCAATAGACAGAGATTTTGGCAGTAGATCTTACTGATATTTCCATCAACCTGTGAACAGAATGAAGTGTAATGAACACATTCCCTTTCACATTCAATATGAAGGAGCTAAATCTTATTTAAGCGTAACTAAGTAAAGCCTTCAATGGATATACACCATGGCACTCTTCTGCAGTCTTGAAATATCAAAGCTGCTACAATTATCACCACCCCATATAATTATCATTTTCACTGTCCACAGCAACTACCAGAAGAAATTACTTCCCAATTCAGCATATGAAAACTGTTTTTGATGTTATTTAATTTATAGTTCACACAAATAAGACAGTTACATACAAGCCATGTCACTTAACTACAAAACTAATTTAATGTTTTGAACAGCATAAACGTAGCTCCATTACAAAGTCAATAAAATACCAAACAGTATTCAATGAAAGCTACCCTCGAAAAGTAAGGCCCAATTATAGCCTTTCAATGGATACAGGTCATTCTGCTATAACTTGACAGTTGTGTTCCTCTGCAACCTCACACTATAGAAAATCGTGCAATGGAAAACTGCTATAGAAAATTGTACCATAGAAGCTCGTTAATAGAAAATCACTATACCCGTTAAGTAGAAAGCTCACATTATCCAAACAACGTCCACAATTCAATAATCGCATTATGGCCAATTTGTGCTGATGAAACGTGTAGTTTCAAACAATCTATACTCTTGGGGAACATCTACATTACAAACTCATTTATACAGTCACTTTGAATCTGTGCTAGATTTTGTTAAGGAAGCCTGGAGTAAAGGCTTCATTTCATGTGAGTCCAAAGCAAAGTGAGATAAAACTCCCTTCTTTGAGATGTCTCATTCAGCTCTGCAGAGTCAATTCGGGCTCCAACTTTACATTGCTTCGTTTCAACTTTGAAACAACACTAATAACAAGCATAACAAAGTCTTACTGAATGAATCAAATTCGATGGCATTCAAACTGAAAAAGAATTTTGATAACCATAACACTCTGATGTTGGAAGTAAATTATTGAATGTATTCCAAGTTTATTTTGATTAACGGCTTCCTCACATGTGAAGTAAATTGACTAAGAATCAGATTGTATCATAGCTTCAGTGATAGCCAAAATGCTATTCGTACAGACGTACAACTAACCAACAGCAAACTTCCTTTTAATTTGATACAGACAGTTCTCCTTTAAGGCCATAGTTGCATTCCAGTGAACATCGCATAATAGAAATAATAGGGCCTATGGGCAAAGTGGGGTTGGGGTAGACAGCAAAAAAATCACTCACGATCGCTCTAAAATTTCCCAAAAGTCTAATGCAAAGTAAAGCACAGCCTGAACGAAATCATATTTATTAATGAAACAAAAAGTAAATTTAACACAGTACATTATAAAAACGTAGGAAAGCTGCTCTCTGTACAGTACCTGTCATAGAATGCTGCTCTGTCAGCAGCTGACATCAGCGCATGTGCAGTATGGCACAAAGATCGGCGCAAACAACGTGCATGAACAGAATGGTGCAGAGACTTCAGCGCTTACCTTGGCGCACGTTCAGAACAGCATGAAGACCGGCACCGGCAATTCGGATTCGCAGATCGGCGCTTACCTCAGTGCATGCTCAGAATGGCACAGACACCTGCACATGCACAGGATGGTGTGGAGATTTGAGTGTGGACATCGGTGCATGCTCAGAACGACGATGACATCGGCACATGCGCAGAACAAAGTGTGCGAATTGATCCCCGCTAGAATTGTGCTATTGCAAATGGAGGGAAGCATTCTTGGAAATACTGTTCCTAATTCTTCAGTGACGTTATAGCCAAATCATGCTGCCAAAACGCACATTATCCCATAACTACCTTTATTAGAATAGTTTGTCATACAATAAAAACTACAAATGGGAATAAGTGTGCAGCTTATTAAATTAACAGCAAGACAAAATTTAAGATCCACTCTACCTCAAAGACAGACAAGTCATTTTTTCGGTATATTTCATTAGCAGGGGGATGGTACCAGCCACACTTCTTTGTATGCCTCTGCAAAATGTTCCGGCTTTTCATGTACTTCAGACAAAATTCACACAGGTATAACTTTGGTAGCCTGCAAAAGTTATTTTTTAAAATTGTTGATATCTGTTTCTTAATCACTAAATCAACAAATACTGGCCAGCACAGTAACTCAGGTGGAGTGAGGGGTGAAACAAACAGAGAATGCTGAAAAAACTCAGCAAGTCTGGCAGCATCTGTGGAGAGAGAAACAGAGTTAATGTTTCAAGCTCTATGTGACTCTTCTTCAGAAATGGTTAAGGAGAGTTATACCGGGCTTGAAACATAAATTCTGTTTCTCCCTCCACAAATGCTTCCAGACTTGCTGAGCTTTTCCAGCAATCTCAGTGTTGTTTCATATTTCCAGCATCTGCAGTATTCAATGTTCTCTGGAGTAAAAGGTGAGCAGACTGCAAACATTTTATAAGTTAGTTTCATTCTTAGTTTTTGAAAGACAGCACACAATGATTGTGAAACAGTTTCAACTTATTCTCATTATTCCAAAGCGAGAATATGTTTTGACATGCAGAAATGATTGTTATTTATCTGAACACAATCCTTTACAATTTCAACATCTTCATCAGAACAGTCTCCTCCCATATCAAAAACTTCAAATTTCTCTTCACAACACTCTGCGATCATCCTGATGAATTTTTAAGCATGTATCACATTGAATAACTTTTATTAGATCTTTTTGGATGTTGAGCTAAGCAACGAAAATTTAAGTTTTATGTTGTGATTGTCAATATCTGTTAATATCTTGTTAAACAAAAATTAAAGTAGATCAAGTCCTGTTTTCTACATCATCTGAAGTGCCCAGTTTAGGAAGACAGCAGGCCTACCCATATACCACCTATTCAAAAGACAAGTGTTGACTCAAATTCAATTACCACCATTATCCTTTTCTAAAGAAACAAGTTTAAACTTGAGAAGTGGTGCATTAAGGCTGTTATCGCAAAATTTAAAGTATTAGTCTCTTCCATCATTTTATCATCTGTACTTATTTAAAAAAGATTGGTCTCATACTATTTCCTCGAGTCAGGCTCTAAAAACGATTGCAATCTTCCATTGCACTAAATGGGGAACAAAGTTCTCAGATAAAGAAATCTTTTACGAGGTAAAGGCCTTGCTCTGTGCTGGTGTTATTAAGACTGTGTGGTGTTTCTGAACTTTTGTTGCTCTTTCTACGCTTCCCAAAAGGCTAACTGTACTGTGCTAAGTTTTGGAGGATCTCACTTTCAATGAACAATTTTTTTTTTGAAGAGGTCAAATTCCAGATGATAAATACTAAAATTAGCATGGTGTCTTCCTATTTTGCCTAAGCAGTTGACACGATAGAACCTGCACCAAACGAATTGTCAAGTAGACTTGTGGAGATCTGTTTTTGAAGATCCTATAATTGTTGCTTCATAAATCTCTAAGCAGCATTTGAAGTCAAGATAGCATAATCTCTATTATGCTTGCCTCGTTAAGCATTGGCAGACTGTTCTATCAAGATCAACACATCTCATGAGTAGAGAGATCGAGAAGAGGAGAATGGTTTATTCTGTATGTAATTCCAGGTCATGGGTATTCCCAGATACCTGAAAACAAATTTCAACTTGTTTAAAAAAGGTGTGGCGCAGTCCCTGTGCTTCATTTTAGAATTGTTCTTTGTACTTTGTTAACTGACCAAAATCTTCAACAGTTTAGAAAGCAAAATGGTGCAGACACCTAAATATAGCTAGAAGACAGCACACATGGTGAGATTTTGAATATGCTACAAAATATAAGTCTGTCAGTCTCTGGCCTTTTGATAAATATTATAATATATTGCTATTTTCCTATCATATCACCAAGTCAATAGAACTTCAGTCCAGTTTGGCAACTTCCTATTTGACTTCATTAAAGTACAAAGCTGATTTACATTCAACTATTTCAGCACATTTGTGAAGTGAACATTATGCAAGTCAATCACACTTCAATGTATATTATTACAATGATATTATTGTGGACTCTGTGTAATGAAGAATTGGCATTATTTAAAGTATGTGTAATCAACGAAACTCATTAGAAGCTATACTGTGCACTTTGCTTTCTCAAGTAAATACAAGTAGTTAATAAAGGTTGCATTAATAATCTGATGTCATCAATAATCAAATATCCAAAGGTTAGACAACAGAATATATTCCTTGGAATATTACCTTGCATATTCTTGTGGGTATGGTGAAGAATACCAAGTATGGACTTCATATTTCCCAAATTCAATTACAGATGGGTATCGACCATGTGGATCGACTGAAGTGATAATTCCAGTTTTCTGTTGAATAAATAAATAAATTAATTAGTTGTAAAAAAATCCAAAATGAGCCAATTTATCTCCAATGATTGTCTGACTTTTATAGAAACATTAATTCAAATGTGATGCAGAAAGTTTTATTTAACCAATTCAAAAACAGCTACAATTCTTCCCTGAAATGCTAAATTCCTAGTCAACATTATAAATCTATGTACATCACTTTTAATGTCAAACTCAGTCTGTACACAAATACTGTTTTGAAGTCTTAATTTTGGAGTGAAAATTTGAGTCTAAAATGTATTTTTTTCACGAAAGAAATAATCATAAGAGGTGGTTGTGGCTCCTCAGTGGTACTGGTATTTAAGGTATTAAAAATTCCATTTCAGAACTTCAATTAAAACCAGTACTGTTGCCTCTTGAGCTAGAAAAACATGGTCACAATTTATCTTATGTAAGTGCTTGTTTGCTTTTTGTCCTGAAATTAGTCACAGTTCATTCTACTGATTTATCATATGTTTAGCAATGCAAAGACAGTAAAATGTCATGACCAATTCTGTTTATGTTGTAGCACAATATTTTCTACAATAGTACACTAAAGAAAGATTGAAGATAGGAAGCAAGACCCACTTTTTAATCTATTCTAAGCAGTTTCACTAGAAGGTAAAGACAAACTTTTATAATATTAGGATCAAAGAATGATTACACTTGTCTCTTTAAGGAATGAAGCCATTATGCTAACAGCTTATCATCTGGGACCAATAACAGCAACACTGGCATCCGGTATGACTGAGAACTTGAAGAGAGTATCACATTACTTGACAGAATGTAAGAAATGGCAGAAAAACATTAACACCAGAGTTGATACTCTGGATAAAGGTATGGAATGATATGAGCCACAATTTTGTGGAGGATAAATGTAAACTGAAGCATTTCATATCGGAGAAAATACATTTTTGAAAGTACATTTAAATAGACAAAGAAAACAATTAAAATCTGGTAAACATATTTTGCATTTAATTGGGATAAATGAAGTCTTATGCATTTGGGCTGGACAACAACACATGTTATATTTTACAAAAGAGTATTATAGAGTAATCACAGAATAGAATCACAGAATCCCCACCATTTGGCCTGAGTCCATACCAATCCGCCAAAGAGCATTCAACCCAGACCCACCTAATTCCTGTAATCCTGCACTTCCCATGGCTAATCCACCCAGCCTGCACATCCCTGGACACAATGGACAATTTAGCATGACCAAACCACATGATATACACATCCTTGGGAGGAAACTGGAGCACCTGGAATAAATTCATGCAGACATGGGAAAATGGACAAACTCCATGCAGAAAGTCGTCGGAGGGTGGAATCAAACCCGGATCCCTGGCACTGTGAGGCAGCACTGCTAACCACTGAGCCACCATGCCACAACGTCTCCATAGATTTACAACCAATTCCAATTAAGCTTTTCGGTGTTATGAACAGACTATTGATTATAAAATGGAACATACTATTTTCTCCTTGTACGAACTCATGTGGTTTAAAGGTTATTTTCTCAATACCAAATAATTTTATAGTTGCTTGTGGAGAATCCATGTCTAACCACATTGCTTCAAGCATCAAGAATGTGTGGGACAGATTTGATGAACTACATGATCTTTATTTGCATGCTACTTTCATATGTTTGTACACTGAATTTTGGACGGAGTTATGATTATTTTAAACACTGAAGTTAGCAGTTTGATAATTTGATCAAAATCATACAAATAAAAGTTTATAATTTCAAAAGTTAAGCCAATACAAAATCTTCCACAAAATGTTTTCATATTGTTCAATACTGCAAAGTCCTCTGCTCCCATTTAAGATAGATTTTGAAAAAATTGAATGCGAGAATGTAATATCCCATTCATCCGCACATTATTGACATTGATGAATGATTCAATGGAAATTTAGCGTTTAATCAAAAAGATAAAATTGCTGACAACTTGTTCGGCAAATTTTTCATTAGCCTTTGTGAGCTTTGTTGTTATGGAATATCTAGCCTTTACAAATTAAAATGTTCTCCATTTAGAGCATGCACTCTTTATGCTTTCTCAGAACAACATAAATATTGCAATTATTCTGAAAATACTTCTGAATAATTTATTCTCTAGACTAACTGAAAGTAAATCGCCTGGCCTGAAAATTCATATTGCATAAATAATAAATCTCATTATAATACTGAAACAAAGTCTTGGTAATAATATTTTACTACATAAAGTCATTTCCAAAAACAGAACAGAGCAGTCATCCAGTAAATGCTGCAACCAATATTCGTGACTGACAGGACAAATGCATTCAATACAATGAAAGTAATAAATTTGAATCATGACAGAAATTTGTGTGTTTTAACTTCTCTGCAAGAAAAATTGATTGCTATGTATCACGTTTAGATTAACAGATAGGGAAGCAGACAAAATGACTTGATCAATTCAGAATACTGACTTTTAAGTCTTTAGCAGTTTCAGTCATTTTATTTCAATTCTGTTGTAAGTGCAGTCTTAACAGTTCCAAGCTTGTTTAATCTGAAAGCTTTGCTGCAATATCTAATATTATCATTAAAGAAACTATTTTTTTTGAACAAATCTATAATAGTAAATTATTTTGATGACAAAACCTTAAAATTGTTGGCTTTTGTTGCTTTGGAAACTAACACAATACTTTATTCAGATGCAGTGGATGTCACCACACTGTGCTCCATACATGATGCGTAGATATATTGTGCATGTAGTAAATCTTTAAAACTCTACCTTTCCACAGAATATCTTTTCCACTTCTTTCTCACAGCACATTTAGTCCATTCAACTAGAGGTCAGTCAGGTTAAGGCCATACTCAGGACTTTTTACTTGCAATGTTTAACTAAAGTAAGTGAACGAGTGCTTGGGGAAAATTAGATTGTTAGCACCAGACAACAAAATAAAAATAGCTCACTGTAAACAGAATTGTCCACTTCTAGGAATTAATTGTATGAACCATCTGTACACAGTAATGCACTGGTATAGATAGTAAATCAACAGGTCATTCAACCCAATAAATTCCTGGTGTTCATCCTCAACTCAAACCTCTGTTAATCCGTCTTTATCTAACCCAATTAATAAATCCTTCTATCCCTTTCTCCTACAAGGGTATGTCCAACTCCCTCTTAAATGCATCTGCCATATATTGTGGCACAAAAACCTCAAGTAAAAGACAACTTTTCCCATTTCCAAAGATCATGATTTTGAATAGTCTTGGTGAGTAAGCAGATTGTTTTCTCCCTGTTTCAGCCATGACATGGCGTTAGCAGTCAGCCTTAATGCTTCTCAACACAAGTCGATGTTTTCCCTTCTGGGTTCAAGGTATCGGCTATGTTACAAAGATGTTTGGCATTCAAAAAACATGCAGACAGAGCAGACATAATGAACGACAAAGATGGTAACGTCCCAATTCAGAAATGGGGGAAGGAAGCGTGGGGTGCAGAGAGTTTTACATTTGATGGATAAGTATATCCCCCATTTTGAGGGATTTTGAGGCTTCAAAGGTTGACTATCATACAGACTTGTGTAAAAGTTGGGTTTGTAAGACTACATTTTTTTCCTCAAAAAGGAGCAGATCAACTTTTCGATCAGTAACATTTTCCATAGGTTGCAATCCACTCACTCCCAACAATTCATTGTCACAAAGTTTGCAGGTTGGGAAATGTTCCCACTAACCTCATCTCCCAAAAAAATTGTGCAAAGGAGCCAAAAATATTATTGCATTAAATTCTACACTAAATTAATTTATAAAACCACAGAAATTTATATAAATATTCAGTTTTGTCCATGGTATAAAAAGGAATCCTACTGACAACAGCAGGCACTAGACACGTTAACAGCTTCTTGAATAATCTATCATTATGTGGATCAGCAACATTATCACATAATCAAGTTGTCATCGGCCACATCATCCCACAAATAATCACATTCTGTGCCATCAAATGCATTAGATGTCCCATAATTCTTGAATGATTTGACAATATTAATTCTGATTTCATACCAAGCCTCTACAATCCATTCACAAAGGATGTTAATATCAGAACTTGTACTCAGTGTGCCTTACTGAAGGTCTTTTTGCTCTGGTCATCCAGTCATTCCATTTCTATCTCATTCTATCCTTGAAGGATTTTTTTTCCAACTGAGACATCCGATGGTTATACAAGGCTGCTTAAAGCACAAGGAAATCACTCCAATACTATGGTTTTCCAAACTAACTTCAGCAACAGCATTAATAATGCATGATATGAACATATACCAAATGTGAAGACCTTTTTTCTTTACATGATCTCCTAGTCCAAATCTCCAAACTTTTCAAAGGTTTATTTGCAAGCCATCTCATCCATCCATCCTTTATTGTGAAATACTCCTTTGGGAAATGCTAATTTGGGAGGCTTTTTCTGCTAATTAGCATAATTCAGTGAAGCTTCAGTGACATAAACAACAGTGCAACTATGAATCTATTCTTTTTATGGCCAGTAGCCTTCTCTAATATAGCTTTCTCTCCAACTATACTCACTGGTTGACAGGTTGGCATGTCAAAATTCAAGGAGGTTTCATCTGCATTCCTAATAGAAGCAAATCTGTATCCATTTGTTTGTTGAGCTTCGATTTTAAACTGAAGTATGATAAGCTTGTCTTCAAGTTCAGCTGGGAGACATTGTAAAATCTCGATCATTTGTCACAGTATAAATATGGCATCCAGGACTGAATTTTAAATCTGGAATGTTTAATTTTCATGCTCGATTCAAGGCAAACATTTTATAAATCTTGAGAATCTAATGTACCAGTTTTGTGATTTTCATCAATGCATTTTGAACTTTGACTTCCAATTTCAGCTACATGCCAGGCTTTCCTGGTCTTGGGCACTTGTCTAAGCTGTGTAGAAATCTTCCTTTAATGTCTAAGTTCTTCTCCAAAATCTTGAGTCTTGCAGCTGTTACATAATTACTTATTTGGTCTGCAATCTCACTGCCTTTAATGTGAACTGTGATATGTACCTATCATTATTTCTCAATAGTCTGTTACCATTTTAGGTGGAGGGATTGGCAGAAATGCAGCATGTACCAGTGGGTATTAGCTCTGATATTACATGTTAACATATACCAATATATGGAACTCAACAGTCACTTTCAAAATAGTGTGCTAATCTAAGATTCTATCAAGTCTGTACCATGGTAAGATGGTACTTACCACCTGCTCACTGCTGAAATCAGAGAGTTTGGATTTTTGATTAGAAGTCAAGGTTGACTTTACAAGAAACTGACCGTTACTTAAGTATATACGGTATATGTCACCATCTATAATTTTTAAAAAAATTATCTCCAAGGCTTCTATGTCCTTTTTATAATAAAGGAGCTCAGAAATATTTACAATACTCTAAATGAAGCCAAATTAAGGTTCGGCACAAGTTTAATGAAATACTCCACATAATTAGGTAGATGGCAGTGTTGCAGCTGTTCTGGAATAGCTCAGCTTGGTTATGGCAGGTTCTGGAGCACGAGGCTTCAGCGGTGTTGCCAGAATGCTCTGAGGGCCCATACTACCTGCAGTATCTGATGTCTGCGGCTATTTTTTAATATCATGTGCAGTAAATCAAATTGGTTGAAGACTGGCAACTGTGATGCTGAGGACACCAGGAGAGTGCAGAGGATGGATCATTACTTGAAGAGGATGAATCCAAGTTTTTTGCACTTATGTGGTGGGCTTGCTCTTGTTTAGGATGAGGATATTTGAAGAGTCATTATGTCTTGTTAGTTTTTTACTTGTCCACCACATCCATGACAGGACGGGGGTAGGAATGCAGAGCTTAGATCTGATCAACTGGCTGTGAGATTACTTAGCCCCACCTATTGTTTGCATCTACCAGTGTTCAACATGCAGGGAGCCAGAGCTGGAGCTTCATGAGATTGACTCCTCATTTTTAGGTTTTTCTGGTGCTGCTCCTAGCATGCCCTCCTGAGTTATATCTTAACTATAGCAGCACGGACTGCTACCTTCATGAATCTGTGGGCATTCATTCCTAGGACCTCACTTTCTCTATACCTTTGCACACTCCCAATTTATTGTTAAAAATCACACAACACTAGGTTATAGTCCAACAGGTTTAATTGGACTATAACCTAGTGTTGTGTGATTTTTAACTTTGTACACCCCACTCCAACACCGGCATCTCCAAACCAATTTATTGTGTTTTCTTTTGCCTCATTGGACATTCCCAGCTGCATCATCTCATGCTCCCCCGGTCAATGGAGTGAAACTGACATTCATTAGCTTATATATATATATATATATATATATATAAAAAAAAGGAGTTGGCAATGCACAGAAAAGATGATGTTGTTATCATGCACTGAAACTGTGACAAAGCAATTAACAGTGCTTGGAGCAACTCTTGCAACAGTACCAGGCTTACAAACTCACAAGCAGAAAATATGATCACTAAATCTGTCAGTTTTCACGAAAGAAAATCAAAATACTTGCTGCAGTTACAGGGATTTATAGATGATAAAATGGTAAAATAGTTTGCAGTTATATACTTGCTTAGTGTATAGAAACTGATGTGTCTTCAGCAGCAGTTTCACATCATGAATCAAAAAAACTACTGGATTAAAAGATCAGCACACTGAATTGTACAAAGCTATCTTTGGCAGAAGATTACTGGATATTTCATAAGGAGATTTGGGAGACTGCATTGATTCTCAAGCCCCAGTACTTCTGAGGTCACTCCAAGAGTTAATAATGTTATTAAATCATGCAAATGCCTCAATTTACTTGTCTGTTGGAATCAAGTTAACAGAAAATACTAACTAGATTCCTGTGTTTAACAAGAACTTTTTTGAAAAAAGCATATTCTAATGACAAATAAACAGCAAATAACATAATGAATAAAAATTTAATCCTTCATTTAAAACCTCGAGAGAGAGAGAGACACACACACACACACACACACACACACACACACACACACACACACACACACACACACACACACACACACACACACACACACACACACACACACACAAAACCAACAAAGAACAAAACATTGGTTTTCTGAGTGGAAGGACAAAGCACCAGTCGAAAGAGTATGTTCATTTATTCCCTTTCAGCTTCATTAGAGGCATGAATAGGGTGAATGCACTCAGTCTTTTTCCAAGTGTTGGGGAATCAATGACGAGAGGGCATCAGTTTAAGGTTAGAGGGGAAGGAATATAAGGGAATCTGAGAGGCAACTTTTTTTTATACAGAGAGTGGTACGTCTATGGAATGAGCTGCCAGCAAAAGTGGTTGAGGTGGATACATTAACAACATTTAAAAGGCATTTGAACAATCACATGGATAGAAAAGGTTTAGAAGGACATGGGCCAAGTGCAGGGAAATGGGGTTAGCGTGGATGGACGACTCGGTGGCCATGGGCTCGTTTGGGCCAAAGGGCCTGTCTCCGTGATATAGGACTCGATGACTTGCCAGGGTTTTCTGTCCTTTGTGTCCTCTTTCTTTAATTGTTTTGCTTCTTTAAAGGAGGCACAGGGTAATTGGTACACTAACTGCAAAAGTCTCTTCGATACTGGTTAAAGGCAACATCTTACAGCAAATGGCTTTCTTCAGGCACCTTTACTGTTGAGATCAACCAATCAACCGACCGACTAACAACCTACTCTTTCAGCAGTCTGAAGACGTCTTCTGGTATCTTCACACACACAAGCTGCTCAGCTGTCTCTGGAAGCACTGAGTTGTCAGGGTGATAACCTTTGGCATCCATCACTGGTCTGGAGTGCACAAACCAATCAGCTACTTGCTGCAAGCCAAATCGCACTCTGTACACAAACTCCGCCATGCCATCTACAAACACATCCTCCATGCTTGAACAAAACAGCAGTGTAAACACCTCACACAATGAGTTTCAGTAATTTGTTTTGTTAAAGAAAAATGTAGCAATTCCATCCACAGTCCTTGGTTTTAAAGCAGACCGTTTCCCCTTAAATCCATAATTAAAAATACAGAAAAAAGATGATTTTATTTTTCTTCATAAAAATAGCTCAGAGTTTCTTTGTTGGGCATAACACAGATATTAAATACATCCAATGTTGTATCTATTTTGCCAATGTTACAGTATGCCCAATTATCCTCCCAATCTCATTTGACTGCACACAATATTCCAAAAGTGGCCTAATCAATATACAGTCGCAACATGACCTCTCAACTCCGATACTCAGTGCTCTGACCAATAAAGGAAAGCATACCAAATGCCTTCTTCACTATCCTATCCACCTGCGACTTCACTTTCAAGGAATTATGAGCCTGCACACCAAGGTCTCTTTGTTCAGCAACACTCCCCAGGACCTCACCATTAAGTCTATAAGTCCTGCCCTGATTTGCCTTTCCAAAATGCAGCACCTCACATTTATCTAAATTAAACTTCATCTGTCATTCTTTGGCTCATTGGCCCATCTGATCAAGATCCCATTGTACTCTGAGGTAACCTTCTTCGATGTCCACTATCCCTCCAATTTTGGTGTCATCTGCAAACTTACTAACTATACATCTTGTGCTCACATCCAAATCACATTATATAAATGACAAAAAGCAATGGACCTAGCACAGATCCTTATTACACACCACTGGTCACAGGCTTCCAGTCTGCAAAGCAACCCTCCATCACCACCCTGTCTTCTACCTTCAAGCTAGTTCTGTATCAAAATGGCTAGTTATCCCTGTATTCCATGTGATCTCACCTTGCTAACCACTCAAGCATGAGGAACGGTTGTTGAATGCCTTACTGAAGTTCATACAGATAACGTCCACTACTCTGCCCTCATCAATCCTCTTCAGTACTTCTTCAAAAAACTCAATCAACTTAGTGACTCATGATTTTCCAAGCACAAAGCCAAGTTGATTATCCCTAATCAGTCCTTACCTTTTCAAATACATGTAAATCCTGTCCCTCAGGATTCCTCCAACAATTTGCCCACCACCGATGTCAGGCTCACCAGTCTATGGTTCTTTACTACCTTTCTTACATAATGGCACCACATTAGCCAACTTCCAGTCTTCCAGCACCTCACCTGTGACTATTGATGATACAAATATCTCAGCAAGAGGCCCAGCAATTACTTCTCTAGCTTCCCACAGATTTCTAGGGTACACCCGATCAGGTCCTAGGAATTTATCCACCTTTACGCATTTTAAGACATCCAGCACCTCTTCCTCTGTAATATGGACATTTTTCAAGAAGTCACCATCTATTTCCTCACATTCTATATCTTTCATGTCCTTCTCCACATTAAACACTAATGCGAAATACTTGTTTAGTATCTCCCCCATCTCCTGCGATTCCACACATAGGCTGCCTTGCTGATCTTGGAGAGGTCCTATTCCCTCCCTAGTTACCCTTTTGTCCTTAATGTACTTAAGGGATACACTTAGCGTCAGAAGTCTGGATGGGGTAGAATTTGTAAGAAGTGTTCAGGAGAGTTTTCTAGAGCAGTATGTCAATAGTCCGATGAGGGAAAGGGCCATACTGGACCTGGTACTGGGAAACGAGCCAGGGCAGGTGGTAGAAGTTGTGGTGGGGGATTACTTTGGGAACAATGACCACAATTCTGTAAATTTTAGAATACTCGTAGATAAAGAAGAGTGGTCCTAAGGGAAGAGTACTAAACTGGGCCAAGGCCAATTATATCAAAATTAGGCAGGCGCTCAGAAATGTGGATTGGACACAGCTATTTGAAGGGAAGTCCACATTTGAGATGTGGGAGGCTTCCAAAGATAGATTAAAGATACTGCAGGATAGTGATGTCCCGTTGAAGGCAAAGGATAGGAAGGGCAAGATTCGTTAACCGTAGATGATAGGAGAAATTGTACGACTAACCAACAGGAAAAGGGAAGCGTACATAAGGTCGAGGCAGCTAAGAACAGAATGGGCCCTGGAGGAATATCAGAAGAGTAGGACAAGTCTTAAACAAGGAATCAAGCGGGCTAAAGGGTTCATGAAACAGCTTTAGCAAGCAGAATTAAGGAGAATCCCAAAGCATTTTATTCTCATATAAGAAGTGGATAACTAGGAAAAGGATTGGTCCACTAAAGGATAATGAAGGAAGGCTGTGTGTCAAACCTAAGAGAATGGGTGCGATTCTGAATGATTACTTTGCATCAGTGTTCACAGAGGAGAGGAACATGATGAATCTTGAGATTAGAGACAGAAGTTTGATTAGTCTGGATCACATTGGCATAAGTAGGGAAGATGTGTTGGGTAGGCTAGAGGTTATTAAGGTGGACAAATCCCCAGGACCGGATGGGATCTATCCCAGGTTGTTGAGAGAGAAGAGAGGGGAAATATCTGGGGCCCTGACAGATATCTTTGTGGCATCCTTGAATACAGGTGAGGTGCCTATATTTAGAAAAGAATGGGCTAATCAGTGATAGGCAACATGGTTTTGTGCGGGAGAGATCGTGCCGAAGGGCCTGTTCCTGGGCTGTAAATTTTCTTTGTTCTATAAAATCCCTTTGGATTCTCCTTAACCCTATTTGCCAAAGCTATCTTGTGTCCTCTTTTGCCCTCCTGATTTCTCTCTTAAGTATACTCCTACTGCCTGAAAACTCTTCTAAAGATTCACTTGATCTCTGCTGTCTGTGCCTGGCATGTTTCCTTTTTTTCTTGACCAAAACCTCAATTTCTCCAGTCATCCAGCATTCCCTACACCTACCAGCCTTATTTACATCCTAACAGGAACAAACTGTCTCTGGACTCTGGTTATCTCATTTTTGAAGACTTCCCATTTTCCAGCTGTCCCTTTACCTGCAAACATCTGCCCCCAAACAACTTTTGAAAATTCTTGCCTAATACCATCAAAATTGGCCTTTCTCCAATTTAGAACTTTAATTTTTAGATCTGGTCTTTCGTTTTCCATCCTCCCTCCTATTGGAGGATGTTGAGAAACTTGAAAGGGTTCAAAAAAGGTTTACAAGAATGTTGCCAGGTTTGGAGGATTTGAATAAGCTGGGGCAGTTTTCCCTGGAGCATCAGAGGCTTCGGGGTGACCTTATAGAGGTTTCTCAAATCATGAGGGGCATGATAAGGTAAATAGACAAGGTCTTTTCCCTGGGGTGGAGGAACCAGAGGGGATAGGTTTAAGGTGAGAGAGGAAAGATTTAAAATGGACCTAAGAGAGTGGTGCATGTATAGTGTGAGCTGCTAGGCCAAGTGGAGGAGGCTAGTCCAATTCAAACATTTAAAAGGTATCTGGATGAATATACGAATAGAAAGGGTTTAGAGAGATATGGGTTAAGTCCTGGAAAATGGGACTAGATTAGTTTAGGATATCTGGTCAGTGTGGTTGAATTGGACACAAGGGTCTGTTTCCGTGCTGTTCAGCTCTATGACTGTATGATTAAGCCAAAACTTAGAATGACTGAAATCAGCACAACTTTGGAACCCAAGGAAACCACCAAAACACACAGTGCTTTTATAATTGAAGTAGAAAAATCAACTCATTTAATCTTTAGAAATTTTAACATTACTCAGGCTTCTGACTAGACCTTTAAAATAAATTGAATGGTAACCACTTCTTTTAACATAGAGGAACTAAGGTGAAGGTCCAAGCCAAATGCAGAATATTTCCAGACTGAAAGAATTAAAACAGGGTAAAAAAAACTGACGATTAAGTGAATTCAAATATATATTCCATAACTGGAAGATTGTGAGAAGAAGGAAATGTTGAGCACAAAACTCTCTCAGTTTTGTGTGAATCTGCAAAATAAATAATTGGAAATTGCCTTAGTAATTCTTGATTTGAATGTATTCAAAGAACAGCAATAAACATGCAACTATATTGCACATTCCCTGACCTCAAAATATATTGATTACCCTTAAAGTTCTTTTATCAATGTTGTAAATGCAAGAAACACAGGATCTAAATTACACAAAACAAATTCCAACAAAGAAGCATGTGAAAATGACAACACTATCTGTTTATTTGTAAAATCATGTTGATTCAGCTAACAATATTGGCCAAGAAACCAGAAATCTTTTCTCTTCTTCAAACAGTGCTATTGGACCTTACATATCCATCGAAAAAGCCTAAAGGTACCTCAGACAGTGCAGCATTCTCTGAAGAAATGCACTGCCACTTGCCCTGAAAATGTATGCCTATGTCTTTGATTAAGTTAAAAATCACATGATATCAGGTTATAGTCCGACAGTTTTACTTGGAAGCACTAGCTTCAGTGCACTGCACCTTCATCAGGTGGTTGTGGTTCTCCTGATGAAGGAGCGGCGCTCCAAAAGCTAGCGCTTGTTGTATAATACTGATGGCATTATAGTCCCACTTTCAAGTATAAACTCAGAAAGATCGGTCTCTGCTCCACCTTCTGTAACTAGGTCCTTGATTTTCTGACCCACAGATCACAATCAGTGAGACTTAGCAACAGCACTTCCTCCACGACAATATTCAATACGAGCACCCTACAAATCTGTGTGACCAAATTTTGTCCTAACTCCATTGACAAGTTTGCTGACAATACCACTGATGTAGTTCAGAAATCAAACAATGATGAGACGGAATATATGAAGAGACAGAGTGTTTGCTGGTGTGATGTAAAGATAACAATCTCTCCCTCAACATCTACAAAACGAAAGAGCTGGTTATTGATTTCAGGAAGCAAGGTTGAGGTCATGCTCCTCTCTAAATAAATGGAGCTGAAGTGGAGATGATAGAGAGTGTCAAATTCCTAGGAGCGATGCCCACCAACAATCTGCCTCGGTATACCCACGTTGATGCGACTGTCTAAAAAGCAAAATGCCTCTACTTCCTTAGGAGGCTAAGGAAATTTAGCATGTCTGAAAAGACTCTTACCAATTTTGCACCACTATCCAGATGTATGGTATGGCAACTGCTCTGTCCAGGACCATAAGATACTACAGAGACTTGTGAACACGACCCAGTTTATCATACAAGCCAGCTATCTATCCAATGGCTCCACCTACACTTCTCGCTGTCTCGGAAATGCGGCTATCGTCATCAAAGATCACCTATTCCAGTTATATTCTGTTCGAACCGCTTAAACACATGTAGTTTCAAGAACATCTTCTTCCGTGCTATTATTTGACTTCTGAATGGACTTCTCAAATTTAATGCTGACCTCGCTTTGTGCGCCTTCTGTGCAGCTGTAACATTGTATTCCTCACTCTGTTCTATTACCGTTATGCACTTTGTATGGTATGATCTTCTTGCCCAGCTTGCGAAGCAACGTTTTTCACTCTACCTAGGTACATGTGGTGACAACAATAAATCAAATCAAATCAAATAAAAACAGAAATTCAACAAGTCCCATACAGTTGAGAGGATTCTAAATATTTGCCAAGAAAGTGGAAGTGGAATACCCTGGAAGCAGCTAAATGAGCGCAGAAATGGAAATTTCACAGAACTCACAGATGGCAGTAATGCTAATATTTGGTACATGTAGAAGCAATTAGGAACAAAGAGACAGCAGCTCCTAGTTAGACTTGAAGTATCAAAAATAGCCATGTCTTTGAGAAATTGAGAGAACCAGAGCTTTACTCCCACTTTAAAGTGAAATTAAAATTTAGAGATTTTGTGACTGCACTTTCGAGAGGAGATTGCACACATAATCTTAAAGAAAAGTCCAATTATCAGGACAGGATAAGGTTGGTCAAAAAGTGGAAATCATTACTGAGAGGAATGGGTTAGGAAACAGTTCAGAGTCTTGGCAAATTTCATGGATGAAAGATAAACAAAGCATTTACAATTGACTATTTCTGTAGTTGTTTGGACCTTGAAATATTCGATAGGGAATCAATATTGCTGACTCATTAGGCAAAACAATGTTCAATTAAATCTAATATCACAGTTGACTTCGGATGAAAAGAAACTCAGGCCAGATTGGACTCATTTTGATCTGTTTAACTGCGCTTGTCAACATCTTTTGGAAGAGCCTGAAGAAACAATTTAACATCATTCCCTGTTTGTAATACCTTGCAGCTTGATGCAGGAAAAAACTACATTAATTCAAAAGAAAATGAAATGCAAGAAAACTAACTCTGCAAAAAATAGGAATTCATAGCAAATGTACTTTACTCAGCACATAAGCTAAACTTCACAAAATGTACAGAGGGTAGAAGGATAAAACTTTAAGAATCATTAGTTGAACAATCAATTTAATTTATTAAATCACAAGACCATTGGGTGATTCTACTGACTGATTACTTTCTGTCCCGTGAATATCCAAGTTGTTAGCTCCTAAGGAACCCCTTAACTATTCGCTACCTACCTGCTCATTGCATCAATACTGTCGCTATCTGTCTGGTTACCCTACTGTACAAAAGGCACACTGGATTTAATTTTTGTTCTTGAAGCAAAATACAGTTGAGGTTTCATCACATTCTTCCAATACTCAGCTCCATCTTTAATGGGCAAAAATGAGATGGTTCAGTGTGATCAAGCAATATTCCCTCAAAAGGGAAAGGTAGGAGAAACAAATCCAGAGCTAGTTAGATGACAAAAGGGGAACTAAGTTTATAAAGAAAAACGTGTTAATGACAGGCAGTATATATGTTTGAGTGTCAAAGTTCACAAATATGGTTCAAAAATCCCAAAGTCTCTCCAAGCATATCAATAGTAAAAAGAATAGGGCCAACTAGGGACCAAAATGGGTATTCACATTTTAAGACAAGAGGTACATCTGAGATAATAAATGAATACTTTGCATCTGTCCTTACCTTTGGGGTCATGAACCTCGGTCATGAAAAGTGCTTAAAATTGATAAGCAGGTTTCGAACATACTGTTGGCACTTCAAGTTAATAAGGGAACTAGGAGCAGATGAAATGTATGCAAGGATATTGAAGGAAGTGAGAGTAGAATCTGCAGAGGCACTGAAATAATAAGACCATAAGACATAGGAGTGGAAGTAAGGCCATTCGGCCCATCGAGTCCACTCCGCCACTCAATCATGGCTGATGGGCATTTCAACTCCACTTACCCGCATTCTCCCCGTAGCCCTTAATTCCTTGTGACATCAAGAATTTATCATTTTCTGCCTTGAAGACATTTAGCGTCCCAGCCTCAACTGCACACTGTGACAATGAATTCCACAGGCCCACCACTCTCTGCTGAAGAAATGTCTCCGCATTTCTGTTCTGAATTTACCCCCTCTAATTCTAAGGCTGTGTCCACGGGTCCTAGTCTCCTCGCCTAACGGAAACAATTTCCTAGCTTCCACCCTCTCCAAGGCATGTATTATCTTGTAAGTTTCTATTAGATCTCCCCTTAATCTTCTAAACTCCGGTGAATACAATCCCAGGATCCTCAGCCGTTCCTCATATGTTAGACCTACCATTCCAGGGATCATCCGTGTGAATCTCCGCTGGACACGCTCCAGTGCCAGTATGTCCTTCCTGAGGTGTGGGGACCAAAACTGGACACAGTACTCCAAATAGGGCCTAAACAGAGCTTTATAAAGTCTCAGTAGCACAGCAGTGCTTTTATATTCCAACCCTCTTGAGATAAATGACAACATTGCATTCGCTTTCTTAATCACAGACTCAACCTGCATGTTTACCTTTAGAGAATCCTCAACTAGCACTCCCAGATCCCTCTGTACTTTGGCTTTATGAATTTTCTCACTGTTTAGAAAGTAATCCATGCTTCTATTCTTTTTTCCAAAGTGCAAGACCTCGCATTTGCTCACATTGAATTCCATCAGCCATTTCCTGGACCACTCCTCCAAACTGTCTAGATCCTTCTGCAGCCTCCCCACTTCCTCAGTACTACCTGCCTGTCCACCTAACTTTGTATCATCGGCAAACTTCGCTAGAATGCCCCCAGTCTCTTCATCCAGATCATCAGGCTGGAAGATGGTTTGTAGTGAAGTTCACCAGGTATCAGTATTAGGACCTTGGCTTTTCCTGCTATGTGTAACTGATCTAGATTTACATGTGCAGGGGAACATTTCCACGTTTTCAGATGAGACAAAGTCTGAGAGAATTGTAAACTACGAGAAGGATAGTATTGAAGTTCAAAGGACTTCAGCATGTTGGTCCAGTGGGCAGGTAGGTGGCAACTAAAGTTCAATGCAGACAAATGTGAGGTGACAGACCTTGGTATAAAGAACATGGAGAAATAGTAGAAAATAAACAGTACCATTCTAAAGGGTGTGCACAAGCAGGAAGTCCTGGGTGTAAATGTGTAAGTGACAACAGAGGTTACCTCGTAGGGTGACGAATCCTCTGGAAATGAACCTCCCAGCTCAGCGAACAAACCTACATCCAGTACTATTAATAGAACACGTTATATTCTAGGCTTCATTAACAGGAAAATAGAGGATATGAGCAGGAGATTATGATGAACTTATATATAACATTGATTCAGCTACAATGCCATGTACAGTTCTGGGTGCCACAATTTAGGAAAAACGTGAATGTAGAAAGAATGCAAAAGATGAGAATGCTTTCAGAGATGAGACACTTCGGTTATGAAGGAAGCTTGGAGAAACTGGGGCTGTTAACCTTGATTGGGGAGAAGGCAGAGGGGATTTGACAAAGTTTTCAATATCATGAGAGGTCTAGACGGAGCTGATAGAGAGAAACTATTCTCACATAAAAAGGATCAAGAACCAGAGAGCTAATTTTTAAAATGTTTGCAAAAGAAGCAAATTCAAAGCGAGAAAAACTTTTTCACACACTAAAAAGTTAGGGTTAAGAACACTGCTTGGATTTGTGCTGGAGCTAAGTTCAACTGAGGCATTCAACATGGCACTGGATGAAACAGGAACAAGGTACAGGGCTACAGGAAAAAGCAAGAGTTGCCATATAATTAAAATGGTCAGAGTCAGTGCAAACATGATGGGTCAAATGACCTTTTTTGGCACTATAACATTGCTATAATTCTCACATGGGTCATACATGTCATCATGCTCAAATTCCTTTCTCAGCTGCCACAGTTATAACCAGTTTGCCTTTCAGCAAATTTCACTCAATGTTATTTCACTCAATATAACAGACTCATTAGGGACAGTTAAGCTACTGCTGGACATGCACATGGAGAGCAGTGAGTTGAGGGGTGCGTAGGTTAAGTTATTTTATTTCACATTAGGATTAATCCTCGGCCGAAGGGCCTGTTCTGTGTTGTACTTTCCTATGTTCTATGTTATTTTCCTCAACTAAAATGTTTTAAGGGACTTAAACAAGAAGCTAAATCAGCTCACTTCACTACTGAACAAGGGTTCCTTATACTCATGTCTTCCATAGCCTTGCAGTATGTCTATCCCATTTGACACTTGCACAGGCTTTTGCTTTGAAGCAATTCAGGACTTCTCCCCAGAACTGCACAGACTATTTTGAAGATGCTACTAACAATATCCATGCTGTTAAGGGCATTTTCGTTCTGAATGAATGTTCTTCTGGATGTCTCTCTCTCTCTCTTTCTCTCTCTCTGTGTGGAGTGTAAAACTTAAGCCAGCAAACACTTTCAGAATCTCATCAGGATTTCTTGGAAATGTGGTTTTAGCTCACAGTTCAAAATTACTTTCTGGCCTTTTGTAAAATTTAGGTCAGACATCAAAGAATGGAAAACTAACATCTATTCTTGTCTATTTTAGAACCTAAAGGCTGAATTTCTTCCCAGCCCTTGAACGAGAAGAGCAGTGGCATGTCAGTTGGGAAAATATGGCGAGATTGGAAATAAAGAAAACAAAGTCTGATTTGCCACCCCAGACTTAAACGGCAAGCTGCAAATATGCTTGTATGCAGTGAGAGGCCTATTTGTATGCATTAGTACCTAATCTCGCTTCATTTCTGTGCTATTTCTTAGTCTCCCATGCAGCAGAGAGAAACTAGACAGTGACAGCTCCTGACATAAAAAGTCAGGGCAGGTGCCTGGCGGATCCAGTTCTCCAGTTTTTCCTTCAGGCTTTAATCTTGGTCAGCAGTCTTCAACAGCCCAGGGTAGTCTCCATTGGCAGCAACTATTGGATCTCCATCCATGAAGGTCGACAGTAGACATGTTCCAGCTTCATGATAACAACTTGACAAGATTTAATTGGAATACAGTTCTCCACTTTAATACTGCACTCTGCAGTGCAACAAAACTTTATTCAGAGGAACCTCGATGACCTGAATGAGATGGAAGGGCAGTATTTTGTTTGTATAATTGATTATTCAGATAACTGATTCAATGCCTCTCCTTTTGGACTCGGAGTTTTATGAAGTCTCCTTTTTCCTCACTCTTTCTGTTTTGCTTCCTCTCTCTGTCTCAGGATTTGTTTCTGAGCAGACACACACTTGTGTGCTGAAGCCTCTCCCTGCCGCTGCTTGACTTAAATGGGATTGACAGAACGAGCACTTGCTAAGTCTACTCCCCATTCAGGAGACTAGGCAGCAGCAGACCATGCGCACACTCACACCCCCCCCCCCCCCCCCTGCTGTGTGCTTTCAAATCTCCACGCTTCCAGCCAGCGGATGGAATGAGGCGGCCAGATGCCTCTTATCTCTTCTCCCCAATGGGACTCTAGAACAAAATGAAGTAACGGAATGGAGGCAGCAACCGAACTGGACACCAACAGCAAGACTGCTGCTGCCTTTAAGGGGTGAGTCTCAAAATAGCATTCACACATGCAGCCACAACTGCAACATTTTGACAAGTTCCCACTCTGCCCTGCACAGGACAATGTTGGCTAGATTATCTGGGGAAGGGGGTTTCGGGTACATCCCTGTGTAGAACTCTAGGGAAAGTGTGGGGAGAGATAGGGCAGGAGGTCAGTCATTTGGAGACGGTGCCTGGGCTCCCAACGATGTCCAGGACTGTTCTTGGCAGCATTTCAGCAAGCCAAATTCACTTTTAAGCATCGTAAACAAAAGATCAGTGTTGGTAACACCTCTTTGATGTAATGTTTTTATCGGGACCTTGAGATCTTCTCCAGATAATCTGAAATTCAGATAATTGATATTCGGATAATCGAGGTTCCTCTGTATTGTACTGCTGCTCCCAGGCTGCTTTGGATGCAGGGATAGGCATCAGAGCTCTTCACAGGCTCTCTTCATGCTCACTTTGTGCCTACTCAGATGCTCACTGCATCTCTGCCTTGTTTTTTATGCTTTGCTGCCTCATTCAGGACTTAAAGGCTCACAGTACTGTCTCTTGCCTTACCTTTTAGCCCAGACACAAAGCTAGGCAGCTTATGTGGTTGCCAGAATAATCAGTTAAGGGGGTGGACATATTGCTATTTGACACCGCACTACATCAGAAAGACAGAAAATAAGACAGGAGTGGGTAATTCGACCCTTCAGTTATGCTCCATTATTAGTTAGGATCATGGCTGATCATCCAACTCAGGACACAGTTCTTGCTTTCTCTTGATACCCTTTGATCTCTTCAGCTCTATGAACTACATCTATCTAACTCATTCTTGAAAGCATTCAATATTTTAACCTTAACTGCTTCCTGTGGCTAAGAATTCCACAGGCTCACTGTGAAGAAATTTATCATTTCAGACCTAAATAGTTTGTATTGTAGGACTTTGTCACATAATGCCACAACACTTCACATGTTTGCTGCAAACATGGTAAACACACTGCATGTGCTTCAAGTAAGTTTCCATGCCTCAAGGTCTAAGGGCAATAATTCTTGAAGTCAAGGAGGGAGGGACTGTCATCACAGTTAGTCAAAGGCAATCCAGGGGTTTGGACACAGTTAGTCAAACACCAATGGACATCAGGATCGAGGGCTTCTATATCAACGTAGTATGGGGAATTGGTCACAGTCAGTTCTGTAGGTCTAGTGAAACCAGACTGGGATCAGCAGGAAGTCAGTCAGGGAGGTGCACAGACATTAATCTTGGATGATTTGTTTTGGGAGGGAGTGGGGAGGTTCAGCAGTCCTATTGCACTTACAATTTCCTACACTGTTTGTGCCATATGGCTTGTGCTGTGTACATCGGAATAAGATCCATTATGTTAAAGGTCCATGCAGAGGTGTTCTGTAGCCCTCCTTGTCAAAGTTCTCCATGTCACGCTGTATCGAGGACTATGCTAATCTATAATTTGTGTGTGATGTGTATGCTGACTGCTTACATAAGGGTGTGTTCTGCTTCTGATATTGGGTAGCCATCAAGAAGGTGCTGTCAGAGATGCTGTAGAGCTGGGATAGTGGCAGCAGTCTTCTAAGGTGAAAGAGGAGGACATTGAGCATGGAGAACATCACCTTCAGCATGACAGAACCCTGCAGCATCAGACACAATAAACCAAACAGGACTTAACTGACACCTGATTCCAACTGATGTGGTCCAGGTAAAGTGATTGCTCATTGGCTGTAAATTTGTTACTGCTCAAAAGGCAAACAACCTTGTTTGTGCACAAGAGCAAATGCAAATCTTGTTTGTTTTGTTCTTTGATTTTCTTGTTAAGTAGAAGCTATAATAGGCAGAAAGGTAGTTTGTGAGAGGGATACAAACAGTTTACAGAGAATAATTGATAAGTTCAATAAGTAAGTAAAAAGCTAGCAAATGGAGTTGGCTATCTGGAGCACTGTGAGCGGTTTTGGTCCCCTTATTTTAAGAAAGATATCATTTTGTTGGAAGCAGTTCAGAGAAGGTTTACTAGGATGATCTAAGGCTTATGAACTCAGTACTTATGAACTAAGGCTTAACAAGTTGGCACTCTACTCACTGGAGTTTAGAAAAATGAGACATGATCTCATTGAAATACATAGGATTCCTAAGGGGCTTGACGGGGTAAATGCTGAGTGGATATGTCCCCTCATAGGAGAGTCTAGGACCCGAGGGCACAGTCAAACAACAAAGAAATGCCAATTTAAGACGAAGATGAGCAGCAATTTCTTCTCTCAAATGGTTGAATGTCTTTGGAGTTCCTTACCACAGAGAACTGTGGGCGCAGAGCCTTTGTGTATATTTAAGGTTGAGATAGATAGATTTTTGATCAGTAAGGGAATCAAGGGTGAAGGGGAAAACATAGGAAAGTGGACAGGAGGAATGCTGGATCAGCCATGATTCTATTGGTTTAAGGGGCCGGATGGCCGACTCCTGTTCATATTTCTTATGATTCTTATTCTCAACTGTTTGATGAATTTCCAGCACATGATGCTCCCACATTGAACAATATGATGTAATGCTATGTTAGAAATTAGACATGGTTCTAACATGGCATAGCACTCAGGACAGATAACCTGCGCAGCTTAATTCTTATAACTGTACTTACTATGATAGACAGTAGATCAGACAGATGATTTAAAATAACACATTATTGTATATGAGCTTCTATTTCTAGTGAAGAGTCACCCATGCCACCTACATGCTCTCAGAGGTTTCTTCTTTTGTTTCCCTCCCATTTCATGTACAGATAAGGGCTATTCTTGGCTGGCAGTGACTGACATGGTGTACAGATGGGCTTTAAATACAGGCAGAAATCCTGGCAGTGAGTATTTCTGCTGCTGGTGAGTGTGTGGCAGTGCAAGTGTGGTGATGTAGGTGCATGGTGCATATATGATGAGGTAACAGCATAAAACTGCATAAGATAAACCGCTAGATCTCACGGAGAGAAATTCCCCCAAGAAATTGCATGAAATTGACAATCACTTTCTGGTAAAATTTAGCCCAAAGTTCCCAAAAGTGCTTTCAGCACAATATTATGAAACTGCATCTACAAACAGGCAGCGTATCCAACCAAGAACCAGGCAACTTGTTTCTGACAAAGCTCCTTCTGCACTTCTTCCAATCCAACTACAACTTGAAGTTGAAGGACAGGAGTGAGGCAAAGGAAGAGAGTCCAGTGTCCAACCCTATATCTCTGGAACACTATTGAGCCTGATCTGTGCTGACTCCCTGATATGCTCTCTCAAAAAAAAACAAAAAAAACTTAGAAGTTTAAAATTGTAGAAAATGGAAAACAAATTCAATCTCTGTATCATTTTGGCAGGCAAGAAAAGAGCTAAACGCAATCAGTGCTAGTAATTGCAGTTTTGCCATCTGCTTCCACTCCTGAACTGAACCTTGATTATTAAAGATGACTTGATGGTTGCACAGTGTCCAGCACCATTTGCAGCTTATCAGACATCGAAGAAGTTTGTGTTCCTATGCAGTAAAACATGGACAATATTCAGGCAATGGCCATCAACAACTGGAGAAAAACTAACCATTTTTCCTTGACATTGTCTGGCTGAGTCCCCTATCTTCAACATCCTCAGAATTACTACTGACCAGAAATGTAATTGGACACATACATACATTGTGACTACAAGAACAGGTCAGAGAATGAAAGTTCTGTAGGAAGTAACTCAGGAATGTGATGGAATACTTGCTTGGATGACGTAGAGCTATAGTAATGCTCAAGAAGCTCAACATCACCAAGACAAAAAAACCTGCAGGGACAGCTAAACATCCAGAACCTTTACTGTTCATTCCTTCCAGCACCAATGCAGTGACAACAATATATATTATATTCAAGGTGCACTGCAGCAACTTGCCAAGGTTCCTTCAATGATACCTTCCAAACTCACTTCTATCATCAAGAAAGACAAGGGCAACAGTCACAAGGAATACTATCACCTGCAAGTCCCCTCCAAGCCACACACATGATGAGAAATTACATTGGTGCTCCTTCACTGTTGCTAGCTCAAAATTCTGGAATTCCCTTTCTGTGAGCACCTTGAGTGCACCTGCACCAGATGGACTGCAGCAGTTAAAGAATATAGCAAACCATCACCTTCTCAATAGCTATTAGGAATGCGAACAAGTTTGGCCTTGCTGGTTCATATCACAAGCAAGTATGAAAAATTGGAATATGGTGACCTTGGAGTCAGCCAGCATTTTGAAATTTAATAATGTTAGCTCTTTGAACCATAATGCTTGGAAGATAACTGCATTACATGCGCCTATAGTGTAATTGAAATAAGCAAGTAGAACGACAAATATTGTATGCTGTTAACATTATTTCTGCTTAAATGACAACAATATAGAATCACCAAATATTGAATTTTGACATTCACCAGGTTTCAGGTGTTCTTTCTTTGATTCATTCATGATGTGAGCATTGCCAGCCCACCTAGCATATTGCCCATTCCTAGATACCTTTGAGAAATTGTACGTGAGTTGTCTTCTTGAACTGCTGCAGTTCATTTGTTAGGTAGACACATAATGTCATTAGAAAGGAAGTTCAAGGATTTTGACCCAGAGACACTAAAGGAACAGCGATATGTTTCCAAGTCAAGGTGATGAGTGGCTTAGAGGGGTACTTGCAAGCTCCTGCTCAATGAATATATGAATAGGAAGTGTGTGAATTGCTATTTATTTATACGTCCTAACTTGCCACACTATTTTTGTCACCTAATCTTTAATTGCTTCGTATAAAATTTTCTGTAAAAGTATATCTATTTGACGGTTCCATACATGATACCATGACTTAAGCCATAGGAATATTCATTTCATTAGCAACCAATCAGCTAATGGCACTATCGTAGGGAACACATTAACAAAGGGGAATTTAGAATAATTTAGACAATATTTGAGAAACTGATTCTGGAGTCTTAAAATAAAATTTCAGCAATAAAATTATTAGCTGCTTGAACTAACAATCCAGTGTAGGATCAGGATGTTAACCTATTTTAACTATTTGTCACAACAATTTCCAGTGTCTGTCCAAGGCAATTGCTACACTGAGTAGTTCCGAAACTTCAGGTTTGATTACCAACTCAAAACAGTAAACAGGACAACCCAAGATGACTCGGACTCCAAATTAAATCCCACTGTAAAGTATTGAGCCAAAAAGCAATTTGGGTGATACACTAATCCTTACCTCAGGCACAGATTCCCTGTAGCTCAGCCTCACTAATCCCTTGTCTCACCTGGCATCTGTGGAGAGGGCCAAGGCCGAAAACAAAGGGGAAATTAAATCAGTGCTCATTTGAGTCTGGGTTCCACAAACAAAAGTGAAAAAAAAAGCAAGGATTTATGACCTAGAGAAAAGGTCATGAAGGAATAAACATGATTTTAATGATTTCCAGAGAGCACTAATTGAAAAGAAAAGCTCATCCCTTCAGCAATTACTGGCTGTTCTATTGGATCCTAATTAGCTGTTTATGAAAACTATGTGATTTCATTGTCAATAAGTGACAGCCTCCCCAAGCATTTTTACATCTGTAAACCCAGATTCCTGATTTCAGGGCAACATCGAAATTTTAAGTTTCATGTAGAAGATAGATACTGTACTATAGTATGAGTACTGCACTACGAGTCAGAACATCTGGATTAAACAAGGTTTAATGATTAAAGTTCAATGAGAAAGGAGGGCTTCTCCTAAAGTTTTAAAATGAGATTTCAATAACCAACAAATCAAAATTCTTGTATTGAAAGATATGAGTTTTCTTGCTGCTTCAAAATCTGATGCATTCACTCAGCAGTAAGCAAATCATCAATGCAGGGAATGGTCAGCATTTTACTGGAATTGAATAAGGAAAAGAAAAATCAGCCAGCAAGGTTAAATTTCATTCAATCAAGTATCAACAAGAAAAGAAGACTATTCTCCTCTAGGGGAGAGAACTAATTTTGCCAACTAAAACTGGCAATTTGAAATGAATGACTTTCTCGCAGAAAACATATTACCCCTTCACTACTTTGCGTTCCTCTCCTTATTTAAAAATACTTAAGTGGCAAGATGGTTTTAACTTGTTTAAAGGCATATTTTGTTCTATCTGCACTGATTATATGCCTACATTCCAAATAGGCAACTGCTTGCATACTTATTCCCATCAAACAAATAAAGTTTAGCCACAATAGACATGACATTCCTCATTTCTTGAAGAACTGTGAACATTCACAAACAACTTGGTACCTCATGATTAAGATAGAGTAATAATTAAGAGTTACTTTGAATACTGGAGGATAATCGTACCTTCTTTCCCTGTCAAATCAGAGCAGATATTCAATGCATAGCACAGCCATGCTGCAAAACTTTCCAACGCTGAGGTAAATCATATTTTTATTTCTGACTTGGAGCTGACAATGTATTTCAAACAGCTTGATGTTCTACTCAAGTTTGAAAATCTTTCTCAGAAGTCCTTTGTAATTCTCAGCAAGTGGAGTCCTTTCCCAGAGTTTGGAGAAGGTTTTATATGAAAATCATACAAAGTCTCCAGGTAACATGAATGCTTTATGGATACTGACCATGAGGACAATTAGCATTATATAAGAGTAAGTTTTAATCTATAACATTCAGTGAACACTATTGAAATTGAAGCCAACTTTGAATGAATGCATTATTGTTCAAGATTACATGAATATCCTGCAAGCAATTTTGAAAAGGTCTTTGCAAGATAAGAGAACAGAATATTACAGTCAGCATTATTTGATGGGAAAAAGTAGTGCTACCAAAGCTGAGGCATACACCTACATGCGTCAGTTTAGAGAGTATCACCTAATCCAAAATGGTAGCTCAATCATGGGAAATGGAAGAATAAGCACAGCATCTATTTATTCATCATTATACTGTTTGTGACCAGATTTTTAATTGATTCTTTTGTCTTCTATAGGTCATATTTATTTTCAAATTGGTACCTATTAAGAGCTGAAAATGTGTTGCTGGAAAAGCGCAGCAGGTCAGGCAACATCCAAGGAGCAGGAGAATCGACGTTTCGGGCATGAGCCCTTCTTCAGGGCCGGGCAGGGACAGTCTTACCTGCCCTCGATCTCTTCATAGCCAACTGCCGCCGCGACATTAACCGCCTCAACCTCTCCACCCCTCTCACCCACTCCAACCTCTCACCCTTGGAATGTGCAGCCCTCCACTCCCTCCGTTCCAAAAACAATTAGACCTATTAAGAGCCGCTTGTTCAAGGCATGTATGTGGATGGGTAAAGGAACACATAATGTTCTGTAAGCAAGAACATTATTTAGCACCGTAAATGTTAAATGAGCCGACATATTGCATCAGAAATAAGCCAGAGAGTCTGAAAGCAAGTTACGATGGCAAAGTAATAACCACTGTTAAAATAATATGTGAAAGTTTTATTACACAGTCAGCAAGCCCAAGTCTAATAGCTCAGCACACAATCTATGTATTAAGATCAGCAAGTTTGAGATGACATACTATACTGGGCCTGTTCTGCATGTTGAGATGGGTGGAAAAAATAAGTCATGAGGCACTTTTCAAATAAAAAGGATCTTGCAAGTGCCTTTGCCTTCTTCTATCAACGAACATCACCTGAATCATTCTTCTTAATTCCTATATACAAACTGGCAGTTGTGTTTACAATGGTGTATCAAAAATAATTAATTGATTGTAAAGTATTTTGAGATATCCCAACAGGATATGAATTCTCTGTTGTGGTTCTGTTCGCCGAGCTGGAAGTTTTTGTTGCAAACGTTTCGTCCCCTGGCTAGGCGACATCATCAGTGCTTGGGAGCCTCCTGCGAAGCGCTTCTTTGATGTTTCCTCCGGTGTTTATAGTGGTCTGTCCCTGCCGCTTCCGGTTGTCAGTTTCAGCTGTCCGCTGTAGTGGTTGGTATATTGGGTCCAGGTCGATGTGTTTGTTGATGGAGTTTGTGGATGAATGCCATGCCTCTAGGAATTCCCTGGCTGTTCTCTGTCTGGCTTGCCCTATGATAGTAGTGTTGTCCCAGTCGAATTCATGTTGCTTGTTGTCTGCGTGTGTGGCTACTAAGGATAGCTGGTCGTGTCGTTTCGTGGCTAGTTGATGTTCATGTATGCGGATTGTTAGCTGTCTTCCTATTTGTCCTATATAGTGTTTAGTGCAGTCCTTGCATGGTATTTTGTACACTACATTCGTCTTGCTCATGTTGGGTATCGGGTCCTTCGTTCTGGTGAGTTGTTGTCTGAGCGTGGCTGTTGGTTTGTGTGCCGTTATGAGTCTTAGGGGTCGCAGTAGTCTGGCAGTCAGTTCCGAGATGCTCCTGATGTATGGTAGTGTGGCTAGTCCTTTTGGTTGTGGTATGTCCTCGTTCCGTGGTCTTTCTCTTAGGCATCTGCTGATGAAGTTGCGTGGGTATCCGTTTTTGGCGAATACCTTGTATAGGTGTTCCTCTTCTTCCTTTTGCAGTCCTGGTGTACTGCAGTGTGTTGTGGCCCTTTTGAATAGTGTCCTGATGTAGCTTTGTTTGTGTGTGTTGGGGTGGTTACTTTCATAGTTTAGGACTTGGTCTGTGTGTGTGGCTTTCCTGTATACTCTTGTAGTGAATTCTCCGTCTGGTGTTCTCTGTACCATCACGTCTAGGAATGGGAGTTGGCTATCCTTTTCTTCTTCTCTCGTGCATCGGATTCCTGTGAGTGTGGCGTTGATGATCCGGTGTGTTTTTTCTATTTCTGTGTTTTTAATGATTACAAACATGTCATCGACATATCTGACCCAGAGTTTGGGTTGAATTTGTGGTAGGACTGTTTGTTCTAACCTTTGCATAACTGCCTCTGCTATGAGTCCCGAGATTGGTGATCCCATGGGTGTTCCGTTGATTTGTTCGTAAATCTGGTTGTTGAATGTGAAGTGTGTTGTGAGGCACAAGTCCAGTAGTTTAAGTATGCCGACTTTGTTGATAGGTTCAGCGTCCTGTTTTCTGTTCTGTATGTCCAGTAGGTTGGCTATTGTTTCTCTGGCTAGGGTTTTGTCAATCGAAGTGAACAATGCCGTCACGTCGAATGATATCATGGTTTCTTCTTTGTCTATGTGTATATTTCTGATGATGTCCAAGAATTCCTGTGTTGATTGTATAGAGTGTTTGGATCCGCTGACCAGGTGTTTCAGTTTCTGTTGTAGTTCTTTGGCCAGTTTGTATGATGGTGTCCCTGGTAGTGATACTATGGGTCTGAGTGGGATGTCTGGTTTGTGTACTTTAGGTAATCCATAGAATCTGGGGGTGTTGTTGCTTTCCGGTTTCATTCTTTGTAGGTCAGCTCTGGTTATCTGTCCGTTTTTTTGTAGATTCCTTAGTGTGTTATTTATCCTATTGGTGAGCTGTGGGGTGGGGTCAAATACCCTCTTTTGGTAGGTGTTGGTATCTTCAAGTAGTTGTTGTGCTTTTTGGATGTAATCAGATTTATCTAGGATGACCTAGATAAAGAAGAAGAGGAACACCTATACAAGGCATTCGCCAAAAACGGATACCCGCGCAACTTCATCAGCAGATGCCTAAGAGAAAGACCACAGAACGAGGACATACCACAACCAAAAGGACTAGCCACACCACCATACATCAGGAGCATCTCGGAACTGACTGCCAGACTACTGCGACCCCTAGGACTCATAACGGCACACAAACCAACAGCCACGCTCAGACAACAACTCACCAGAACGAAGGACCCGATACCCAACATGAGCAAGACGAATGTAGTGTACAAAATACCATGCAAGGACTGCACAAAACACTATATAGGACAAACAGGAAGACAGCTAACAATCCGCATACATGAACATCAACTAGCCACGAAACGACACGACCAGCTATCCTTAGTAGCCACACACGCAGACAACAAGCAACATGAATTCGACTGGGACAACACTACTATCATAGGGCAAGCCAGACAGAGAACAGCCAGGGAATTCCTAGAGGCATGGCATTCATCCACAAACTCCATCAACAAACACATCGACCTGGACCCAATATACCAACCACTACAGCGGACAGCTGAAACTGACAACCGGAAGCGGCAGGGACAGACCACTATAAACACCGGAGGAAACATCAAAGAAGCGCTTCGCAGGAGGCTCCCAAGCACTGATGATGTCGCCTAGCCAGGGGACGAAACGTTTGCAACAAAAACTTCCAGCTCGGCGAACAGAACCACAACGAGCACCCGAGCTACAAATCTTCGCACAAACTTTGAATATGAATTCTCTTTTTAAATGCTTCTTGTTGAGAAGTTGGGTAGAGTAATTGCAGATTGGGAGGCAAAACGTTAGAATTTGTTGTTTGTGAAATTGTAAAATGGGCCCTTTAAAAGATTATGCTTTTTCTGTGCTTTGAGATTAAAATGGATGCCTTTGAGCAGCAGCTTGAGTTTGCAAGGACACCTAGAATCCGAACTGAAACATCTGAATTGAAAGGCTGTACAGTTAGCAGGCCAAGCAGCAATTTTTACCAAGACAACAGTGGCGGCACGGTGGCACAGTGGTTAGCACTGCTGCCTCACAGCGCCTGAGACCCGGGTTCACTTCCCGCCTCAGGCGACTGACTGTGTGGAGTTTGCACGTTCTCCCCGTGTCTGCGTGGGTTTCCTCCGGGTGCTCCGGTTTCCTCCCACAGTCCAAAGATGTGCAGGGTCAGGTGAATTGGCCATGCTAAATTGCCCGTCATGCTAGGTAAGGGGTAAATGTAGGGGTATGGGTGGGTTTCGCTTCGGCGGGTCTGTGTGGACTTGTTGGCCCGAAGGGCCTGTTTCCACACTGTAATGTAATGTAATCTAATCTAATACAGGTTTTTGAATTTAGCTAATCAGAATGAACCAGGCATTTAGATACCAAAATTGAAAAATGTGGTGCTGGAAAAACACAGCAGGCCAGACAGCGTCCGAGAAGCAAGAGAATCGACACTTTGGGCACAAGCCCTTCTTCAGGAATGAGACTGGTGTGCCGGGCGGGCTGAGATAAAAGGTAGGGGGGAGGGAATTTGGGGGAGGGGCCCTGGGAATACAATAGGTGGAAGGAGGTGAGAGTGAGGGTGATAGGCCAGAGAGGGGGTGGGGGCGGAGAGGTCAGAAAGAAGATTGCAGGTCAGGAAGAAGATTGCAGGTCAAGAAGGTGGTGCTGAATCCGAGGGTTGGGACTGAGATAAGTTGGGGGGAGGGGAAATGAGGAAGCTGGAGAAATCTACATTCATCCCGTGTGGTTGGAGGGTTCCTAGATGGAAGATGAGGCGCTCTTCCTCCAGGCATCGTGTGGCCAGGGTCAGGCGATGGAGGAGGCCAAGGACCTGCATGTCATTGGCGGAGTGGGAGGGGGAGCTAAAGTGTTCAGCCACGGGGCGGTTGGGTTGGTTGGTACGGGTGTCCCAGAGGTGTTCCCTGCAATGTTCATCCCACTCGATTTTAAATTTCAAGTATTATCATGTCAAGGGCAGTGTGTGAATTCAAGGAGATTTCAACGGCATTCTAACAATGAATAACATGACATATTCCTAATTAATGCCACAGCTAATCTATCAATTACAGAGAGAAGATGAGTTCAATTAATATCTGGAATTCAAAAATTAAGCTCTTGCAATCAATCTACAACTGAACAAGCTGTCATGATTCCTAGCTGACAAAGAACTTTGAGAAACATTAAAAATAGCTGAAATAACTTACAGGTAAGCTACAAAACATCTTGGAGGAATGTTCACATATATCTAAGGATGCACATTAATATTCTTGATAATCATTGATATTCTTATGCTCAAGGTAGATAATATCCTATAAACATGGGTAGGATGCAACTTCTCAATATTGAAATAATAGTGACACCGGCCCTCTAGTAAAACTCTGTTACCAAGTTTGTAAACAAGTCAGGAGTAGTGAACAAAGCAACAAGCCTTTCATGGTTTCTTCAGGGAAAAAAAAGGAAAAAGAAATACAGATTAACTTTTCCAGCTTTGCTGTAAGGTTAAACAGGAGTTCATAAAATTATGATTATTTTGAGAAATGCATTCCATTGAAACAGTGTCTTCGTTAATCCATTATATTCTTAATGTAGTGTGGGTCAGAGACCAATTAAAAGAGAACCATAAAGTTTGTCACCATCCTTTGCCTGCTCCATGACAACATGGAAGTTGTATTAATAACAAGTGGTTCCACCACTGAGCCATTCCCTGTTTGGACTGGTGTCAAGCAGGGATGTACCATCACCCCAACACTGTTCGCAATCTACCTCACTGCAGTGCTTCGCCTCACTGCCAACAAGCTCCCCACTGGATTGGAGCTTACAGAACCAGCGGGAAATCATTCAACCTCCGTCAAGCCAAAACCAGAGTCACCCCAACCAGTGTCAATGCCATTGAGCTGCATCATGCAGATGATGCTTGCATATGTGCAATCTCAGAAGATGCACTCCAGACCATTGGCGGCACCTTTACAAAAGCACAGGAGAGCATGGGTCTCACTTTGAACATCCATAAGTTTAAGGTCCTCAATCAACCAGGCCCAATCATCAAGGTCCATGGGGAGACCTTAGAAAACATTGACCTTGGCAGTGTCCTGTCACCCAAACCAGCTAGTGATGAAGAGATCCACCACCATCACCAGTGTGCTAGCATAGCCTTCGGCTGCCTGAGAAAACGGGTATTCAAGGACAACATCATCAGATTCGACACTAAGATCATGGTTTACAGATTGTGCTGCTTCCCACCCTCCTACGTGGCTCTAAAATGTGGAGTCACATAAGGCGCTGGAGCAGTACCACCAATTTCACTTGCACAAGATCCTGCGAATCTACTGGGATGAAAGATACATTGACACCAACGTCCTTGACCAATATCCCCAGCATTAAGGCACTGACCACCCTTGATGAGCTACAAATGGGGTGAGCACATTCCGCATGACCGATACGAGAATCCCCAAATGGTTGATCTACTCCCAGTTTCAAAACAGCTGGCGAGCCCCAGGTGAACAGAGGAAGTGCTTCAGGAACACCCTCAAGGTCTCACTAGCAAAATGTGGCATTCCCACAGACACCTGGGAATCGCTGGGCCAAAACCGTCTAAAGTGGAGAAAGAACATCTGGGAAGGAGTAGAGCACTTGCAGACTTGCCATTGCGACAAATGGAAGCCAGGCAAAAACAGTGCAAGGAGCATGCTGCCCACACTTGCACCCCACATACCCTTTCCAGCAACAACCTTCTGCCCCAAGTGCAACTGAGCTTGCAGAAGCCGCATCAGTCTGTACAGGCACTTATGGACTCACCTTGGGAGTGGAAGAGAGTGTGTGCAACTGCCAATGAAAAGAGAGCCCAAAAGTAATGCCTCATGACAGCTAAAATAGTATCATCTAAATTAAATGCCTCATGCTTGATGTAAGGTTCTGACAACTATTCTATCAAGAAGAAAACACAGTATTGAAGTGTATTATCGACTGGTCCTTCTACAGATATGTTTGATGATTTAATTAGCAAACGGACCCAACAAGACTCATTCTATTAGACACCACAGGGTCCCAAAGGCTCAAACTGCCCTAACAAAGGCCATTAATAACGGAACACGTTTTAGAAATATTTTTGATTTCTATGGTTGCACTTCATAAGATTATGGTCAGCATATTATCACTTCATCCTTCCTTATGCCCAGAACTCCTGCATGAAGTTCAAGTACAAATGCTTGTTAAACCTGGGGAAATTTGTAAAACAACAGTTTGACCAAAGAGATATGTTTTTGGATGTCAGTCAGAGTAACAGGTCATTTACTCTTTTTAATTGTTATTCACCCACTTTTTTGTATTTCTCTACATTACGTATGGCTCACAAATGGGTATCCTGATATCTGGCCATGTCATCTAAAACTAGCTAGAATCTATGAGAAACAAATTTGCTAATTTTCTATTTCCCCATTCTCATCATTACAATTCCAAAGGCAGCTGCAAACATCTCTACAGTTACCAAACAAGTTAGACTTGAAAATGATTAACCAGAATAACAGACAAAGTGATTAGTCACTGTGACCAGACAAGCTGAAGTGATCATTTTTCTCATTCAATCTATGCAGAAATTCGATATGGTTCAACTCTTCTGAAATCTCCAGCTATAGGAGGTGGAAAAAAAGAACAGAACAAATTTGCTAGTTCTCACCAGCTCAATACTATGAATGAGTAGAGAGTGCAGTTGAGTTTCATGCAACTGTTAGTGTTCTTAAAGTGCTGAGTTGGGATAACATCTAAGTTTGTTCTCAAAAAGGCATGTAGCCCGTGAGCTCAATATAGCATGCTCCACACTCTATGCATGATATACCATATAAATTATTGAAATAAATCAGTGTTTTGGTTGAGGACTAGTAAAGTACCCATTGTAAGTCACCCTAATTGATCCGGTAGAAACTAGTATACAACGCAGAAAATAGCAATGGAGTCAAAGTGACAAAAATATCCTTACCTCTTTAACAAAAATATGGACTAAAATTTCCCAGCCTCACAGCAAAATGACCAGCAATATAGCTGCTGCTGAGAACTTTCCCAGGATCTGCTGCCTACTCACTGGAAGCAGGTAGCCGAATAATATTCTTAAAGAAAGAATTTGGTGTAATTTTATGGTCTCTCTGCCATTTTCCTGACAGTGGAAATAAGGCTCAATGGAGGGTGCCTCTGTGGGATGCTTGGATGGAGTGATGCCAGCAGCAACCATCAAAATTGGCAGCTCAATGCCATAAGGAAGAAGCTGCATTTAGGAAAGGTTTCAATCATGTCCAGCACTGATCCAAAGGAGGTGTTTCTTCGCCAACTTAAGAGTCTAAATGTTAGCTTTTCAATGCTCTGTGTACGGTCCAGAGAGAGAGCTTGCCTAATGTTGAGATGTCCTTGCAGTCCCCAAATTGCCTTAGCAGCATTCAGCACTCACTGCGGGGCTACCGAGTCTCTACAGCATCTGGCCTCTGATTGGGCCATCTGCCTAATGATATGTTATGACTAGTTGGCCTGAGTTCTAGATGATATTTAAACAATCCTAGAGACTCAGCCAATAGCTACAAGGTGCTCAAGTAAAGTTGCAATACTTTACAAATCAACACAGACATTTAATGAACAATAAGTAGTATTTGTTGCTAATATATTGGTATAGTTTAGATCTGTGACATTGATTTAAGAATAAAGTACGCAACTGCAAATTAAGTTGAAATACCTATATATAGAGAACGTTTTTGAACAACACCAAGATTTGTCTTGCATTAATGAAACACAATATGTAGCAAGTTGTTTTTCAGACCTTATTATCCTGAGGTCAGAAATATAAGAACAGATGAACATTGAGCACCTAGCTCCTTGCTGTAATAATAGTGATTGCTCATCTTCTCAGAATTTGTCAAGAGTATTACATTCTGAATGTCAAGTGCTGTACTTCAACATACTATCCTTTTGAGATTTCAGCTTTAGACAAATAATTACCAGATCAGTCAGATCCAAAAAAATCTATCCTGAAAATGTTTGTTACAAAAGCATATTTAACAGTCGTGCTAGATGCGGTGGTTGGATTCCAATGACAAGCTAAGATCGAGTCTCGTCCTATTGGGACACAATTAAGACTGATAAATTCTAAAGTCTATGGTATGCTTATGATCAGCAATGTTGCATCAGCATGATAAATAGGAGGTGGAAACATTGAATATAGAGCAAAATTAGACCATTCAGCACTTCAAGCCTGCTCTGCCATTCAATATGATCATGGCTGATCATTCATCTCAGTACCCTGTTCCTGCTTTCTGCCCATTTCCCCTGATCAGTTTAGTCCTAAGAACGAATATCAACACCCTCTTGAAAGTCTTAACAAATCCTGTGGCAGAGAATTCCACAGACTCACTATTCTCTGGGTGAAGAAATTTCTCCTTATCACCATCCTAAAAGCCCTTAAACTGTGATCCCTGGTTCTGGGTTACCTAGTCATCAGGAACGTCCTTCCTACATCTACCTTGTCTCATTCTGTTAGAACCTAAAAGGTTTCCATGAGATCCTCCCTCATTCTTCTAAACTCCAGTGAATGAAGTCCTCACCGATCCAGTCCCTCTCTGTATGTCAATTCCACCATTCCAGGAATCAGTCCAGCAAACTTTCTTTGCATTCCTTCAACAGCTAGAACATCCTTCCTCAGATTGGAGACCAAGACTGCACACAATGAATATTTGCAGTTAGTATAAATGGAATTAACAACAGAACAAATATAGAAGTATTTTCCTCCCAGTGTAAAATCTAGACTCGTTAATTTCTCCCTTTGTTCAGAACCTTTCTTGTGCCAATGTGAAATTTTGAAGGGAAATGTAGCTTCCCCCGATTCAAACATAATTTATTCTATATTTACTCCCAACTTTACCTTTTAAAAATTAAAGCTGGAAGGACAACGCTTGACCAGTTGCATGGCTGAGCTTTAAAGATGGCGCCGGTGCCAGGAATCCCAGGAGGTCCTGGCAGTGGCCAGTACGTCTGCCTGCAGTGAGTAGGAGAATATGATGAGTGGGGTGCATAGAGATGTAGTGCATAGTTAATGAAGTGAGTGTGGGAAGATAGTGCAAGAAAACCAGCTGGAGGTGGGAGAGAGAAACACCCCATGAAACTTGTCAAAAATGATACTTAGTTGATTTCTGTTAAGATTCAGCCCAACGTGTCTTTTTTCACCAATACTCAAGTTCTGTACTACTAAATGACTGTGTGAAGAAAATTAATTATATAACTTCATTTTACGATTAAACTTTCTAGTAGTTTTCTGATAGTGTTTACATATGTCTCAGATACAACTTAAGATGACAAACATTCGTACAGGTATACTTCAAACCATTCAAATGGAGTCTAAATAGTCACAGAATTTAGTTCACTTTTATCTTCCACATTCTATGTTATTTCAACATTCCTTAAATAAAACATTTTATTCCAAGTTTGGGTCTAGTTCGGTCCTCGTCATCTGTTTAATTGTGTATTCACTGATATGGCATACCGGGATGGCAATCCACAGATTCAGAAAATCCCATGAATTAGGAATAAAGAGAATAAAATCTTTTATGCTCCAGCACAGGTGATATATTGTATATCCAGAACAAAATCTTGACTGTTTAGAGAGTTTTTTAAAATCTCAAATGAAGTTTCAACCTTACAGTTATGCAATTTTCCCCCATATTGGTAAATTGAAAAAAATGTTATTATTTTACATATGCAGTACACTTATAAAGATATATATTGTATTCATAAGAACATATCATCTATTTCAAATTGAACTACTTTTAAACAGATTCATCATTTCGATCATCATGTCCAAGCCCTGGGGTTCCAGCTTCATGTGTCCCAGTCTAGGTAAGGAAACAATGCTGGCTGCTTATGCATAGTTTAATCATCCTATCTACATGCTTGCTGACCCATGTTGTCTCCCAGGCCCTTGTATATCTCAATTTTTACTCACACATATTCACTCACTTACACATACAACATACTCACACACTTTCATACATACACTTACATCCCACTTCTGTAAAACTCTGCAACTCCTCAACATGCATTTAATTCCAACCTCTTATGCATCCATGTTTTTAATTCAGTGCACATTTAAGAAGTCCTTGACATTCAATAGCATTGCCATTGCTAAATCCCTCCAATATCAACATCCTGGGGGTCACCATTGACCAAACAGCCCATTTAAACACAGTGGCTTCAAGAACAGGTCAGAGGCTGGAGATTCTGTAGTGAATAACTCCTGTCTCCCAAAACCCATTCACCACACCTCAGATGGGGGAGGGTTGAGGGGGAAGAGTCCTTTATAGTAACATCAACCATTTGTGGGAATTGAACCCATGCTGTTAGCATCACTCTGTGTCACATATCAGCTGTATAGCCAACTAAGCTAACTGACCCCCACTGAAAATTTAAAATGGGGGTAGAAGTCAGCAGTTGCCTGGATGGGTGCAGCTTCGACAATACTCAAGGAGGTCAACAACATTCAGGGACAAAGCAACCCAAGCTCGATTGGTATCACATTCACGAACATCCGATCCCTCCACCACTGATGCTCAGTCACAGCAGTGTATTGCAGACATTCACTGACGCACCATAGACAGCACCTTCCAAACTCACACGCTCTACCATCTAGAAGGACAAGGGGCAGCAGATATCTGGAAACACCACCCCCTGGAAGTTCTCCTCCAAGCCACTCCACAGCCTGACTTGGAAAAATGTCAGCCATTCCTTCAGTGTCGCTGGGTCAGAATCCTGAAATCCCCTCCCTAAGAGCATTGTGAGTCTACCTGCAGCATGTGAACTACAGCGGTTCAAGAAAATGGGAGTGAGGAGCTGCCTTCCCGATGGAGGCGCCAGCAACTAGGGACGGGCAACAAATGTTGGCCTCAGCCAGTGACACCCACTTTCAACGAATGAATTTTTTCAAAAAGCGCTCCTTAAAACTTCCCTCTTTCACAGAGCCTTTACCCTCCTGCTCTGTCTTCTAATACTTCTTGATGTCACATTTTATTTATCAATGTCACAGGAATTGCTGCGAGTTCGGACCTGGACAGCTGGGATTTGGATGAGCTGCAGGATTTTCTCCCTCAGGTATTCCTTGTCTCGACAAATGTTTAAAAATATTTTCACAGGGTTGGAGATTCAGGAGGGCATTGCTGGCTGGACCAACATTCCTTGCCATTGTCAAGTGCCCTTGAGAAGATGGAAGTGGTCTAATTTCCTGAACTGCTACCATCCATGAGCAGGCAGCTTAAACCAGGTCAGTATGACTCACTGCACAAAAACAATTCTTCCTTGTATTCCCCCATCTGTCTGATGCCCAAAATCCACAGTGTGCTGCATTTGCTGACACAGGTACTGACATGTTGTATGCCACTGTAAATCAAATGTCTGTAGATTTCGGGGATGGGGGAATGGTGATAGAGTGGTGGTGAGACAGATTGGGAAAGGTACTGTGGAGAGATTGGGAGGAGCTGGGAAGGGAGCAGGTAGCATGAGAATCTGGATGGATGGCATTTGAACCCAAGAGGTGGGGTATGGGGAGATCCAGGCTGAATGCAAAGGAATGGAGACAACAGAAGGGGAGAGGACCTCCTGGGGCCTGAATCCTTCCTCTAGCCCTCTCCACTCCTGGTCCTGGGCCATTTGCTTTTCACACCCCACTCCAGCCCGCCCTCCAGCCACCAATGAACCTTAGTTCGAAACAGTGTACCCTTCACTGCACTTCTGGATGATGTTACACATAAAGTCCTGTTATAGGAAGTATATTATTAAATTAGAGAATGTTCAGAAAAGATTTATCAGGATATTACTGGGAATGGAGGTTTCAGTTTAAATATAGGCTGAGATCTTTTCCACTGGAGTATAGGAGGTTGAGGGGTGACCTTACAGCATTGTAGATAAATTGGATGGTGAAGGTCTTTTCTCTAGGGTGGGGAAGTTCAAAACTAGGGATCATATTTTTAAGGTGAACATTTAAAAAGTACACAAGGTGCAGCTTTTTTTGTCCAGAGAATGGTTCACGTGTGGAATGAACTTCCAGTGGAAGTGGTGGATGAGAGTACAGTTCAAATATTTAAAAGACGTTTGGATGAGTATGTGAACAGGAAATGTTTTGAGGGGGATGAGCTAAAGTGCAGGCAGATGAGACTAGTTTAGTTTGGGAACGTAGTTAGCATGGACTGGTTAGACCGAAGGGTCTGGCTCCATGCTGTATGATTCTATGACATGACTATAGTTACAGACACAATAAATGTTTTAACTTTTTTTTATAACAATTAAACTTTTGTTCTGCTTGTTGCTGACTCTTGAACTTTTTGTTTCATAAGCATTACCAGCTCATATGCATAATAGGCAAGAAATTATTAAGTTCTGCATGCTGAATTTCTTCATTGTATAGCTAATTTTAAAGCACACAGTTATGTGAATCCACATGTGCAATGTGCAATACTGGTCACAGTTCTAGAATTTATTGCACTAATCAAATGAAGTACCTCACCTGGACTGAAAGATCCCGAGCTTGTCTGAACATTTCTAAGTCCTCCTCTGTCACATTGTCCTGGTGGAAAGCTACACCTCCATCTGCAATATCCTTTTTGATATTTTTCATAATTTCTTCATTGTCTGCAGTTTACCAAAGTAACAGGAAAAATATTCATGTCCAAGAGCAAGATTGACTATCATATGAATGCCATTATATACTCCATTAAAAGCTCCATAACATGATCACAACTCATTTGGCTGCTTTATTATTCAGGTGAGGTAAATTAGCATACTTCATCTAACAATTTGAATACTAATAGTCACAAGACCAATCAAGACATGGCAGTGGAGGCAGGCAACTGGCACAAAGTAATCCAACAACAGCATTTGCTTTGTCCAGTACGGTTGATATTAGTGTATGCAAAGAAATGAAGGAGGAAAAACAATTAATAAAATGTAGAATAGAAATATCTACTGTTAACACATTTGCCATTTCTCTCTATCAACGCTGAAAGCAACAACCACAATGGCTGCATCACAGTTCGAAAAGGAACAGTAAAGTGAGATGAACAATGTGGCAATTTGGATGGTCATGCGTTTCTCCAAAGTTGTAATTAGTGCTATGCAGGCATTTGGGACTCTTAGTACTACAACAGATGCAAATTAATCAAGATGTTTCATCGGTGATGCAAGTTTCTATGAAAAAATGTTAAGATATTTAGTTAGCTTCAGAAAAAGGGACAAAATATTTTGTTTACATTGGAGAAGGAACTAAAGAAGCTAAGGGCTATGTGATAAATAGAGAAAACTTTCAGTGAACAGGACGCAGGTTGGTTTGGACCTTTGCTTACCATCGTCCCGATCCTGTTTAATCCTTCCGTATGCCATGTTCCCCATCCCTGCTGAGGGGGTCCCCATTTGAGGGGTCAATCTGTACGTTAATCTGCCTAATATTTTGTGCTTTACAAAGAAGGAGGTTTGTCTGAAATGAGCAAATGATTTGAATGAGCATGTCCTGGAAGCCCTCCATCCATGAGAAAAAGCAGGGAACATGAAGCTACTAATACCTTTCTTTTGTCCAATTGGAGGGTAGATTTTTGATGTGGGAACCAATTCAGGCTTATGCTGCATATGTCTAAGTGTTGCATAATTGGGATTCCCCTTTTTACGAGACTTTCTGTGAATGGTATAAATATGAGATAACCCATCAAAGAGTCCCTTTATATGGTTGCTGTTAGGAAGTTTACTGTGAGAAAGAACACTTGATTGGCTGGAAAAACTTTGAGGGGAATTAGCAGAAGTGAAGGTGCTGGATTTGCAAGAGTTGGGGCTGTGACTAGGAAGTGAGGATTGATAGAATGGGATTAACTTTTGAGCAAAACTTGTAGACCATGTTCTGGAGTTAGAAGTACGTGACTGTTTCAAAGTGCAGTTTTTTTTAAACAAATAGCATTTTGAAAAGTCTATTATTTCACCTTGTGTCTTTCGACCATTAGGTGAAGGTGTAAAGAATTTAGTTAGGCCATCAACAAGGCCAAAAGTTGTTTGGTTAACTGTGAGTTTGGTAGTACCAGCCATGGTTTGGTCTGTATCAGCCAATCTGCTGCTCGAATGTTTCAGAAATGCAGCATGATGAAATGAAGGTGTTGTAGAGATTTGAGTCTTTTGACCCCTACCAGGTGACCCCCTTCCTGTGTCCATTGTCATGGATCCTTCATCATTGTCTGCAGATCTGTGGAAAAGTGCAAAACATAACATTACCACTAAAGAACGAACTTACGTTTCTAGGAGTGTTTCTAAACTTACAAATATATAAAGAGAAAAACAATGGGGAGGAAAATCAGATGCACAAATGAAGAATTCACAACCTTCAGTGTATGATTACATTTCTACTTGTTTATATTTTCATGACCATTTTTCATGTTTTGCTCCATGTCATCTGGAGTTATTTCCACCACATCATTTACAATCCCGCATCTCAAACCATTCTACGGTAAAAGGGATAAAGCAATTAAATTGGTTCTAAGTCACTGCTTATAGTAATTAAACACTATAAAACAAATAAACTTTTTAGATAGGCATGTCCTCTCTCAAGGAAATGCCCTTTTTCTAATCATAAGTCAGCGAAAATGGACCTTGATTATATGCAAAACTGCATTCTACTTTGCTGTGACAGTGTGCATCAACTTATCAATAAGTGATGTTACTACATAAAATGCTTCAATGTGGGCTTTGTGACCATCCATCATGAGCAGATAATTTACTGAACAAATATAAACGGAAATCTTCAACAAGTTATCTAATTGACATCTTTACAATTGTTCTTACATTATTTTCAGAACTATCTTTTGTGTATTTTGTATTAAATCACCCAAGAGCCTTTGGAATACATAGCTTAGGTTCGGTATGATTTACAAATGGCAGTATTAAGTTACGAAGTAAATCAAATGCCTCATAAATATAATTGCTTACAACATGACTTTGTTGATGGATATTGCCAGATTTCAATTATATATTCTTCAAAAACTATTTAAACAACTGCCTCATGAGGGACTGTATTGCAACAGTCAGCTCATGTAAGTCGAAGTGAACTAGGGATATTGACTGGAATAAATAGTGAATAAAAACCTAAATATAATTAATTATTCAAGCTGACAGAATGCATCACATGCTTTGAAGTACACGCCCTTAGATTAAACTTAAAACAGGATACAACAGATAAATTCAAATTATTAAACTAAATTTACATACCACAAATGTATGTCAACAAAGGGCATAATTTTCATAAAAGTTTTGATAACCTTTACAAAGTCAGCAATTGGAACAACATTGTACTTAAAACGGCTAAATGAGAAGCGAAGGAGATTGAGGATAGCAAAATAAATGGTCACATTTTGATAACAGTGAAACAGGGCGATGACTTGGCAGCAGTCGAAACAGCTGCTGTGTCAGATGGAGACGAACTAAAGACAAACAGAATGGTCAGGCACTTTGGGAGGAGCAAGGAGTTGAAGTCTGAAGTCGTACGAGAATAAAATTCTGAGTTTGATCATCGGCTTTTCAAAGGAATACTATGCAACTGGAAAGAATCCATAGTATTGACACAAAGAATTAAGGCAAAGGTAGTACGAACGAATCAAGATTGTTTTCTTGAACCAAATTATCGTGAGTGAAAATGTCAGTTCTAGTCAGTAACAGTGAACTATTTTGGAATGCAGCACATGAGGCCATGCCTTCAATTGAGTAAGTGGATAGTTATAAGAAATTACATGCATAATGCCTTAAAATTGTCAAATAATGACTATCCTGTTGAGTTCACTTCTACCACAGTATTTGCCAGCTGATTGCCTATTCATATAATACCAATAAGTGTATAACAATATGGTGATGGACAGGCTTGGGAATTGGAGACTGTCAAACAAGAGAAACATGTTCAATGTGTCCATTCAATAAATGAATTGCTTTAAATTAAGCTGAATCACCTTTTCACATTTCACAAACTACCTTCCCATAACTTCTATTGATCATAAAATCCCGAAAGTGTGGAAGCAGGCCATTCAGCCGATCAAGTCAACACCAACCTTGTGTGGTGAAAAGCATCAAAAACAAAATCATATTGTCAAATTACAAAAACATTCCAATTACCAATTACAAATAACTACAAACATCCTCAACTGCTTTCCAAACAATAACTTTTTTAAAAACAACTTAGCAATAAGTGATATCATAGTTAAACAGAAACATCATTTGAGTTGAGACTGATAAAATAAATCAAAATCATGAGCTGCTATCTTTGTACAGCATTGTTCCTCTCAGTTTCATATCCTCCTTTACACTACATTCGGTTTATCCTCAAAAGCAGTCTTCAATGATAAACAGTTTTGTCCCCACCAAATCCCTCATGACTTCAATCCTCCATCACTGGCATTTCATAAAAATGACTTCCTTAATACCATCATTGGTGGCAGAACTTTAAGCCATTTTGAAATTTCCTTTGTCTCAACACCCTTAAAAGAAATTTTGAAACTCATCTTCTCAACTACTTGGTTAGTTACTTCACCCATATTTCCTTCAGGTTCAGTCTTTGTTCTTTCATACTGTATATAACTTATCCCTAATGTCACATTAACTTGGGAATACATGGGTAGCTCAATAATTCCATCTATGAATCATGAGAACTGATTTCTCTGTTTGCCAAATGCAGAACTTTCAAACTGGCTTTTCTCTAGGAATGACAGTGCATTCCTGCAAATGGCAACAGATGTGGTTCATTACACTGGTTGGTTAAACGACATTGCCTCAAAAATGTGTTGGATATGATTAAGTATTCTTACAAGCAGCATATTAGTAACAGATATTTTATGTAATGACGGTCTGCTGTCATGGTTCACAACATTGCACTATGTGAACATGATGTGCTCTTATGCTGCATTCAAAGAAACGTCTAGCTCAAACACTGACTTTCTAACTTATGGGAAAACAATTCCAGACAAAATATGGAGTAATTTGCTCAATGCTCCTGGCAGTATTTGGATACACAATTAGAAGATACATTCCTGTCAGACTGATACACAAAATCACATTTTTCAAACGGATATATTGAAGATCTTAATGAATGGAACTGCACAGCAACCAGCTGTGAAAGATTAAGTTTTAAAACAATAAATGTAAGGAATTAAACATTTTAAATAGACTTAGTAGGAATGTGTATGTACATGGGAATTCATTTCCTTTACTCTTGACATCCAAAATAGAGTGTCACCTTACGTGGAAGTCATTTGTATTGAATTTAGAGTTCAGTTCAGTTGAAAGATGATGAACTTGCAATGATTGTGGATGGCAGTGACAGACTTCTTGTTGAAAATGTGTCATGAAGGAGAAGTGAACACTAGAACAGTATTTGCTTTAGCTACAAAAAGTCAACATCCATCAACTTTAACATGAATGTATATTTTTTCAGGTCTCTTTACCCAGTTTGACAGTTGTTGAAGATTGGAAGAGAAGCTGTTTGTACTCAATTACTTTACTGACAAGGCAACAATGGAGGTTTTGAGGGCAGTTGCCACTAAATAGACCTTTCAATACAATAAGACTGCAAGGTTTCCTGAGCCTCTAAATAAAAATCTTTTTAATGGACTGGATACTTGTTTTAGAATTAAAAATACAAAATCAAGATCAATTTTCCTCTGCAGATTTTTAAAATTGGAATTACATTAATAATTCAGAATCAAAGGGAAACACTACAGGTCTTTACTCAATTGTTGCTTACGCGTTTGATTTAGCATAAGGGGTATTCCCATCAGTTTAAAAAAAAGCAATCCAGCCTTGGACCATGAGCAACTGAAAGGAACTTGCAGCTTTTCTGTACTAATGAACAAATACACTACTCAATGTGGTAAAGAACCAATAAAAAGGTTGGTCTTAGTTGTAATTCTTGGCTTATGCTGAGTTATCAAGATAAGAGAATAACAGGGGTATAAATGATTTGGGTCTTGCATACTTGGCATAGAAAGGAAAAACAAGAAATCCACTGACGTTCTTATTCTTTTGTATTCAGCAATACTCTGTTGAATTGCATTGGTCAATGAATACTAAGGCTGTGCTCAGTTCCAAATTAAATGATTCTGATTACAAAATTACAAATGACTAACTGATTGATTCAGAAGTTTCGTCTCCAATTTTTTAAAAAAAAGTGGTGAGGCAGAAGAAATTTCAAAATGGCTCAAGGTTCTCCCCACAATGGTGGTTTGAAGGAGATGGTTATGTATAAAATGCTGGAGGACTCGAGTCATGAGGGATTTGAAGAAGAGAACAAAAATATACGTCAGTGAAGACAATTATGTTGGACAAACAAAACCTAGCACAAAACCTACATGAAGATCAAAGAATGTTATTAAGATCTGGCCAAATATGAAAAGCACAAAAAGATACATCATTGTGTTTTTTAGGGGCACATGAAAGTATCAGTATCAATGAAAGCAAAGGCAAAGAAACCAATGGATAATAGCAGATTGGTGTGCGTTCAGCTCCAAGATTAGGAGCCAAATTTAAAGACAGTTGTAGATTTCTAACTTAGGAGCATGACATATATTTAAGGGTTTTGAGATAAACAAGAATAAGTACAGAACTTTTAAACTTACATAAAATAACAAGTTGAAAATCTTATTTTAAAAATCATGAAATAATTACAGTTAAATTCCATTGGTTGATGGGAAAATAATTCGAAAAGTCAAGCACTAAGTTGAGTGCTACCGATTTTCATATAAAATTGAAGAACACAAATGAATTTCACCACAGTTATGACAGCCTATATAGTGTCTGCTTTCTGTATTTAGGCACTGTAATAATACATATATATAACAATCTGTGCCTTAGTGATAAATAAAATTCCTGTGAACTGACATTTTCAACAAGTTAACATTACATAAGAACATAGGAAATAAGAGCAAGAGCATTTTTTTAAACTCAACCTTTGAGCGACTATGATGTTCAATTAAGGCTGACCTTCTATCTCAGTTACACCTTCCTGCACAATCTCCATATTGCTTAGTTTCTTTTGTGCCAAAAGCATAATTCAGCCTCACAGGGACACTCACTGAAAAGAGCAAAATATATTTCCCAGACATCTATCTGGTTTTGCATGTCCAAAATACTTCATTAGTTTGACTTCAATTGAGGTATCATGATATGGGAGGTTTGAATAATAATGTAGACAATTTAATTTTTGTCACTGTTTAATATTTATTGATAATGTGATTTTCTTTGAAATGGAGCATCAATTTTCAAAAGCTACATTATTAATTTAAACAACTTTGTGTCTAGTCTGCCTTTCAATCTAGGGGGCAGCATTTTGGTTTGAAGGCATGGTAATTAGAAGGAAATTTATCAGGGTTACTTCTTTCAAATATTGCACTCCAAATATCTTTAAAAACATTTGTTATACTTGTTTAAAATAATACACATACATGGTTCTTTGCTTTAGTTTATTTTTGGGACGTCCTACTGGTTTCGCATAACGACGTTTGATCTGTGCAGCTTTCTCATGAAGTAGCTTTCTTCCCTTTTTCTTTGGTCTGCAGATTTGACAGATCCACATTCCTATCATAAAGGATACAGCCATTAGCTTTCTCAACAAAGTTTCCAATCTGTACCATATATCTATTTAGAATCTACAAATCATGTGAAGCTTTAATTCCACTCCTGCTATGAAAATATGTAAGTCAGAAAACATTACAGGAAATGAGGATTTTGTTAAATTTGCATATTAGATAACTCACAATTAGAAACAGAATTCAGAAGCAATAATTTAACAACACTGTTGGCACACTTACAGAAGAAATTCAATGATATCATCAGAGCTCAGAAGATTTGATTAGATTACAATCGGCCCAACAAGTCCACACCGACCTGCTGAAGCGCAACCCACCCATATCCCTACATTTACCCCTATACCTAACACTACGGGCAATTTAGCATGGCCAATTCACCTGACCTGTACATCTTTGGACTGTGGGAGGAAACCGGAGCACCCGGAGGAAACCCATGCAGACACGGGGAGAACGTGCAAACTCCACACAGTCAGTCGCCTGAGGCGGGAATTGAACCCGGGTCTCTGGCGCTGAGGCGCAACAGTGCTAACCACTGTGCCACCGTGCCGTCCAGGTTCCTTCTCCCACAAATACCACTTCACAGTCATGAAACTCAAATCAATGGAAGATTTTTCTAAACCCACTTGATGAATAGAAGATTCTTTAACTAGAACAATAATTAGCTTTCACTGAAATATGGGAAATAAATCTCATTGAATAATATGGAGCTTGTATGTGAAGGAGAGAGCAGTCCAGAAAGAATACCAAAAAACAGATGGGACTGGAGATTAAAATATAACAATGATTTAATTGCAAGCTAATGAGGTGTAATTTGAAATTATCACACATTAAGGTAGTATGTGATGAAATTCTACAGCACAATCACAAATTATGAGAATGCTAGAGACTCAGATATTTTCTGCTTCCTCTGACCCTCGTGCATTACTAGCTAAAACATAATAGAAAACTATAAAATGGCCACAAGTCAAATGGAAAATTTGTTCACAAAAACATATACCCACTTTTATAAAAATGTGGCTCTGATTATATGTTGGAACTAAAATTACAGGAAATTTTACCATAATAGACAAGTAAAGAGAGGTTGAGGAATGACATTAACTTGAAAAAGGTGTAAATAAGAAAATAAATGGAGGGAACAGAAGCAATCAGGATGGTAATAAGCAATATACGACAGTAACAACAATGTAGTAATTTAAACTGATACCTACCAACCGCTCAAGCATAGGTCAGTAGATAAGACTTATTTGAGCAAGAATAAAAAGCAAGAATTCAGAATGTTGACAACTGAAGGATTTCAATGTTTCAGAAATAAAGTGGTTAGATGAGAAAAGACAGAAAAGAACTGTGAATGAAAGGCAATTTCACACAAATGTCACATGTCAGAAAATTCTAAGCATCTTAAGTAGATTAGATGCTTAGCAGTTTACTAGAACTGATGATATCAAAGTAGTGTAGAAATAGGGTAGGACTTGGGCACTAAGCGATATAGTTAAGTTCAAAAATTTATTGAAAGGGTTAAGGTCACGATGGCTCAGCTGCATAAGCCAATCTGCAACTATGACACACAGGCCAGGATAGTCCAAACACAAGAATGATACCTGAATGTCAGAAGTTAAGTCATGAGGCAAGATTAAACAAAATTGACATGTTTTCTCGAGATTTTAGAATGTTAAGGGGTGAACTGATCAAAGTCTTCAGGGAAAGACTGGGTAGATAAAGTTAAACTGGTTGGAGGTTCTAGAACAAGGGGGCATACTCTGAGATTTATAGCTGGACTGTTCAGGAGAGATGTTAGGAATGCTTCCATATACAAAGGATGGTTGAGGTTTGGAACCCTCTTACACAAATGCAAAAGACGCAAGATCAGTTGATAGTTTTAAATCTGAGATTTAAATCTCATGATTTTATAAACCTCTACACTTTAGTGAAAAAAGTCCCAGCCCACCTCGCCTCCCCTTGTTACTCAGACCCTCAATTCCCAGCAATTAGATTAGATTAGATTACTTACAGTGTGGAAACAGGCCCTTCAGCCCAACAAGTCCACACCGACCCTCCGAAGAGCAACCCACCCAGACCCATTCCCCTACATTTACCCCTTCACCTAACACTACAGGCAATTTAGCATAGCCAATTCACTTAACCTGCACATTTTTGGACGTGGGAGGAAACCGGAGCACCCGGAGGAAACCCACGCAGACACCGACAGTTGCCTGAGGCGGGAATTGAACTCGAGTCTCTGGCACTGTGAGGCAGCAGTGACAACCACTGTGCCACCATGCCGCCAATATCCTGGTAAATCTCTCCTGAACCCTCTGCAGCTTAATAATAGTCTTTCTATAACAGGGAGACCAGAACTGGACACAGTACTTCAGAAAAGGCCTCATCAATGTCCAGTATAGTCTCAACAATGTCCTGTACAACCTCAACATAACATTCTCAACTCCAATACTCAAAAGGTCTGATTAAAGGCAAGCATATTAAAGTCCTTCTTAACCACCTGACACAAACTTCAAACAATTACGTAACTGAACCTTAGGTGTCTCTATTTTTAACAGGCCTTCTTTCAATTGTACAGTCCTGCTCCCTTGTTTGTTTTACCAAAATAAAATACCTCACATTTATCCAAATTAAACTCTAACTGTTGCCCTTCAGCCCATTGACCCAACTGATCAAGATCTCTTTGTAATCTTAGGTAACCTTCTTCACTATTCACCATACAACCAATTTGGTGTCATCTGCAAACTTACTAACTGTGCAGTTTATATTCTCATCAAAATCATTTATAAAAATGACAAACAAAAATGGACCCAGTACCAACCTCTGTGGAACATCACTGGTCACAGGCCTCCAGTCCAAAAAACAACGCTCCACCATCACTCAGATTCCTGCCGTTAAGCCATTTTTGTTATCAATTGGCAAGCTCACCCTGAATCTCATGTGATCTAACTTTACTAATCAGTCAACCATCTTGTTAAAAGCTTTACTAAAATCCAAGTAAACAATGTCTACTGCTCTGCCCTCATCAACCTGCTTGGTTAATTTCTCAAAAAATTCAATCAAGTTTGTGAGGCATGATTTCCCTCGCACAAACCCATGCTGGCTATCCCTCATCATTCCTTGCCTCTCAGAACCACTTCCAACAACTTAAGTACTACTAACATCAGAGCTGAAAATGTGTTGCTGGAACAGCGCAGCAGGTCAGGCAGCATCCAGGGAACAAGAGAATCGACGTTTCGGGCATAAGCCCTTCTTCAGGAATGAGGAAAGTGTGTCCAGCAGGCTAAGATAAAAGGTAGGGAGGAGGGACTTCGGGGAGGAGCGTTGGAAATGCGATAGGTGGAAAGAGGTCAAGGTGAGGGTGATAGGTCAGACTGGGGTGGGGGCGGAGAGGTCAGGAAGAAGATTGCAGGTTAGGAAGGCAGTGCTGAGTTCGATGGATTTGACTGAGACAAGGTGGGGGGAGGGGAAATGAGGAAACTGGTGAAATCCGAGCTCATTCCTTGTGGTTGGAGGGTTCCTAGGCGGAAGATGAGGCGCTCTTCCTCCAACCGTCATGTGGTTGTGGTCTGGCGAGGGAGGAGTCCAAAGACCTGCATATCCTTGGTGGAGTGGGAGGGGAGTTGAAGTGTTGAGCCACAGGGTGGTTGGGTTGGTTGGTCCGGGTGTCCCAGAGGAGTTCTCTGAAACGCTCCCCAAGTAGGCAGCCTGTCTCCCCAATATAGAGGAGGCCACATCGGGTGCAGAGTATGCAATAAATGATGTGTGTGGAGGTGCAGGTGAATTTGTGGCGGATATGGAAGTTTCCTTTGGGGCCTTGGAGGGAGGTGAGGGGGGGAGGTGTGGGCGCAAGTCTTGCACCTCCTGCGGTTGCAGGGGAAGGTGCCGGGAGTGAAGGTTGGGTTGGTGGGGGGTGTGGATCTGACAAGGGAGTCACGGAGGGAGTGGTCTTTACGGAATGCTGATAGGGGAGGGGAGGGAAATATATCCTTGGTGGTGGGGTTCGTTTGGAGGTGGCGGAAATGACGGCGGATGATACGCTGTACATGGAGATTGGTGGGGTGGTTGGTGAGGACCAGTGGGGTTCTGTCCTGGTGGCGGTTGGAGGGGCGGGGCTCAAAGGCGGAGGAGCGGGAAGTGGAAGAGATGCGGTGGAGGGCATCCTCGACCACGTCGGGGGGGAAATTGCGGTCCTTGAAGAAGGAGGCCATCTGGGTTGTACGCTTTTGGAACTGCTCCTCCTGGGAGCAGATACAGCGGAGACGAAGGAATTGGGAGAATAGGATGGCGTTTTTACAGGGGGCAGGGTGGGAGGAGGTGTAGTCCAGGTAGCTGTGGGAGTCGGTCAGTTTGTAGTAGATGTCCGTGTTGATTCGGTCGCCTGAGATAGAAATAGAAAGGTCGAGGAAGGGGAGTAACGTCAGACTCAGGTCTATAGTTCCCAGCATTCTCCTTACGTCCCTTCTTAAACAAAGGCACAACATTAGCCACTCTCCAGTCACCCAACATCTCACCCACACTTATAGATTATAGAAATATTTCTGCAAGAAACCCTGCAATTTCTTCTATAACTTCCCACAATATCCTGCGATACACTAGGTTAAGTCTTGGAGATTCATCCACCTTTATATTATCCAAGATCTCCATCCTCTTCTGTAATGCAAACTGTTTTCGAACTATCAGTATTTAATTCCCTGAGTTCTCTAGCCTACATTTCTTTCTCCACATTAAAAATCAATGCAAAATATTCTTTTAATATCTCTCCCATTTCCTGAGGTTCAACAAAAAGATGACCTCTTTGGCCTTTAAGGGGCCATACTCTCTCTAGTTGCTCTCTTTTCCTTAATGTACTTGCAGAATCTCTCCTCAACCTTATTTGCCAAGGCTACCTTGTATCCGCTCTTTGTCTTTTTGAACTCTCTCTTAAGAATAACCCTACATACATTATACTTTTCACGAGATTAATTTGAACCCAGTTGTCAATATCAAATGTATGATTCTTTTTTATTCTTGACTGGAATCTTTATTCGTTTGTTGTTCTCTAATCCTACGAGCCTTGCATTACCTTTCACTCTGACAGGAACATTACAGCTCTGAACTCTCATTATCACACCTTTGAAAGCATCCCACTTATCAGCCATCCCTTTACCCGCAAACAGTCTACTCCAATTAATTTTTGGAAGGTTCTTATCTCATACCATTAAAATTTGCCTTACTCCAATTAAATGTACGCAAACAGGAGGTTGGAAGAACACAGGAAGCCAGGCAGCATCAGGTGGTGAAGAAGTCAATATCTTTCTTCAAGCCGGGGGTGGGTATAAGGGGAGCTGGAGATAAGAGGGGGGGGGGGGGGGGTGGGGTGGGGGGAGTGAGGAGGTTGTTGGATGGGGAAAGGGGCGGAGTGGTGAGGTAAGGATACGTGAACACAGGTAGAGGGTATGACCTGGTTGGTCAATGGGAGGAGTGAATCCAGTTGGTAGCTGGAAGGGTTGGTGAGCGGAAGAGAAGGGATGGGGTGGGTCTGGAAAGGGAGTCGGGGGATGGGAAGAGAGGTTATTTGAAATTGGAGAACTTAATGTTGAGTCCTTCGGGCTGTAGGCTGCCTAGGCGGAAGATGTGGTTTTGTTCCTCCAATACGTGGTCTGATTCGCTGTGGCAATGGATGAGGCCTAAGATAGTCATGTCGGAAAGGGAATCGAATGGGAAATGAAAATGGGCAGTGACTGCGAGGTCACCCCTGTGGGCCCAGCTGAGATGCTTGGCAAAACATGCCCTAAGTTTATATTTGGTCTCACAGATATACAGAAGACCACATCGAAAGCACCAGATACATTAAACTAGTTTGGAGGAGAAGCAGGTGAACCTCTGTCTCACCTGAAAGAACTGTTTAGGGCCCTGGATAGAGGTGATGAAGGTGGTGTGCTGGCAGGTTTTGCATCTTTTACAGTTGCAGGGGAAGCTACCAGGAGGTTTGTGGAGGTTGGTGGGGAGAGTGGCGGGAACCAAGGATTAGTGAAGAGAATGGTCCTGTGGAAGGCAGAGAGGGATGGGGAGGGGAAGATGTTCTTGGTGGTGGGGTCTAATTGGAGTTAGTGCAAGTGTTTAAGGATGATATGTTGGATGCGAAGACTGGTGGGGTGGTATGTCAGGACAAGGGGGACCCTGTATTTATTGCATTTGGGGGAGTTCAGCGCAGTGCAGCAGGGAATGGAGGAGGTGCAGTGGAGGGCTATCTGGATGACAGAATGGGGAAAAGCACGTTGTTCAAATTAGTTAGACATCTGGGATGCTTGGGAGTGGAATGTCTCCTTGTCCGAGTAAATGTGATGGAGGTGGAGGTATTGGGAAAATGAGATGGAGTTCTTGTAGGATACTGGGTGGGGGGAGATGTAGTCCGGGTAGTTATGGGAGTCTGTGGGTTTATAGTAAGTGCCCATCTGTGGACTGTCGCTATAGATGGAAACTAAGAGGTCAAGAAAAGAATGCGAGGTATCCAAGATAGGCCAAGTGAATTTAAGGATGGGGTGGAAATTGTGGGTGAAGTCAATGAACTGCTCCAGTTCAGCCTGGGTGCAGGATTAATCTCTTCAGGTGTGTAAACTTATATCTTCATATCATTCGTCCTCTCGTACACAAACCCAAAGCTAGTATCTCTCTATTTGTAATTATAGACAAGTACATTTTGAAAATAACAAATAAGTCTCCAGTACATCAGCCTCAGTGATACCTTTTGGCATTTTGGAGAGTGGTGGGTCACAGCATTCCATGTGAAATCCTCGATCACAGGAATCACAAAAAAGCATGTTATCCTAGAGAAAGAAAAATTGCAGAGTATTTCAATACATAGTCACTTGTGTGTTTAAATTGTACTAAACTGTAAGCAAATGTTAAAATTACTAAGTAACTACAGTATTATGAACCTGTTTCTGGTTTAATATACATTAATGATAATATTTATTATGGGATCCTGTTCTCAGGTGGACAAATTGGTGTTCCTTTTCCAAGCCTGCAAGCCAAAAAACTGACTTCATGACTCCTTTTAGCATTGGTATAATTATTCCAATAACAATAATTGCTTCAATACAATAATTATTTCTTTTAAAGAATACTTCAAAGGTGCAAAGTAAAAAGGCACAGCAACCGATGGTGGACCTAGGAAGACATTCTGGGAGAAAGAGAGGACTGCAGATGCTGAATATCAGAGTAGAGAGTGTGGTGCTGGAAAAACACAGCAGGTCAGGCAGCATCCGAGGAGCAAGAGAATCGATGTCTCGGGCATAAACCCTTCATCAGGAATGAGGCTTGTGAGCCAAGGCGAGGGGTGGGGGTGGGGGAAGGTAGTTGACAGTATGATAGGTAGACGGAAGTGGGAGTAATAGTGATAGATCGGAGAGGAGGGTAGAGTGGATCGGTGGGAAGGAAGACAGACAGTTCATGAGGGTGATGCGAAGTTGAAAGGTTGGATCTGGGTTACCCCCCCCCCCCGCACAGCAACAAAACTATCTTGTGCTGGCAAAAGCACCTTACTTAGTTGGCATCCTGTGCATCATGCTCAACACACACTCCCTCGACCTTCAGTGCATTGTGATTGAAATGTACGCCTTCTTTTTGAGACGCATTGCAGCAGTTCGGCAAAGTGCTTCACAGCATCTTCCAATTCCCTGATCTCTAGAGCTTAGTAGAACAAGAGGTACACGTATGTGACAACATCAGCATCTGCAAATTTCAAGTCATGCTCAATCCTGACTTGGAATTATATCACTGTTCCTTCATCATTACCAGGTCAATATCTTGGACCTCACAACTTTGAAATACTCTGCATGTACCGAACCAACACTGGCCACAGTGATTCAAGAAGACAGCTCACAAATACCTTTTCAAGAGCAACTGGTGCATGCCTCATCAACCTTGATGTCACATAAACAAATTAAAATCATACGACATAGAACAGTACATTAACCTAAACTACACGCCCCTCAATTTACTGCCGCCCATGTGCTTGTCCAGTAGCTGCTTAAACATCCCTAACTCTACTACCACCGCTGGCAGTGCATTCCATGCATCCACTACTCTCAGTATAAAGAAACTACCTCTGACATCACTCCTATACCTTCCTCCAGTCACCTTAAAATTATGACTTCTTGAGAGAGCCATTCCTGTCTTAGGGAAAGGTGTCTCGCTATTTACTCCATCTATGCTTCTCATTACCTTGTATACCTCTATCAAGTCACCTCTCTATCTTCTTCTCTCCAGTTTGAAAAGTCCTAGCTCACGCAACCTCTCTTCATAAGATAAGCCCTCCAATCCAGGCAGCATCCTGCTAAGTCTCCTCTACGCCCTGTCAAACCATCCACATCCTTCCTATAATGACGCAACCAGAACTGGACACAATCTTCCAAGTGTGATCTAACCAAGGTTTTATAGAGCTGCAGCAAACCCTTCTGGCTCTTAAACTCAATCACCCTGTTAATGAAAGCCAAAACACCATATGCCTTCTTTACAACCCTCTCAACTTGGGCGGCAACTTTGAGGAATCTACGTATGTGGACCCCAAGATCCCACTGTTCCTCCACACTGCCAAGAATCCTGCCTTTAACCCTGTATTCAGTATTAAAATTCGACCTTCCAAAATGAGTCACTTCGCACTTATCCAGATTGAATTCCATCTGCCACTTCTCAACCAGGTCCTGCATCCTGTCAATGTCTTGTTGTAGCCTGCAACAGCTCTTGACACTACAATACTACCGACCTTTGTGTCATTGGCAAACGTACTAACCACGTCATTTCTTTATCCAAATCATTTATACAAATTACAACAAGCAGAGGCCCAAGAACAGATCTCTGCAGGACTCCACTGGTCGGTGACCTCCAGACAGAATACTTTCCATCGCTGTCTTCTATCGGCCAGCCAATTCTGTATCCAGACAGCCAAATTTCCCTGCATCCCATACTGCCTAACTTCCTGGATGAGCCTACCTTGGGGATCCTTATCAAATGCCTTTCTGAAACCCATATACACCACATCCACTGCTTGGCCATCGTCAGCATGTCTCGCTACATCCTTAAAGAACTCAATAAGGCTTGTGAGGCATGACCTGCTCCTCACAAAGCCATGCTATCTTTAATCAAAATATGTTTTTCCAAGTAGTCATAAATCCTATCTCTCAGGATCCTTTCCATACCTTGCTTACCACAGATGTAAGACTGACTTGCTCTACAATTCCCAGGGAATTCCTTTTCCCTTTCTTGAACTGAGGAACAACATTCATCTCCCTGCAATTATCTGGTACTACCCCTGAGGAGAGTGAGGATGCAAAGATTATCACTAGAGGCGCAGCAATCTCATTCCTCACTTCCCGTAGTAATCTTGGATATATCTGGTCTGGCCCTGGGGACTTATCTATCTTGATGCTTCCCAGAATTTCCAGCACATCCACTTTCTTACTATCAATCTGTTCAAATCTATTAACCTGGTCCATGGTGTTCTCACTATCAACAAGGTCCCTCACGCTTCAAAATATTTCCATTTCAAAATTCATACAAACTAGAGAGTCTCCAAAAATGGTTTGGTCACTTGGCAACAAGTTTCATTGCTTCTAATGTACAAAGGTACCTTACAGAAAGCAAGTACTAATTTTGCACTACTGATAATAGATTCATAAATAAAGCGGAAACTGAGCATTCTTCAGAGATTAAAATCAATGGTGAGCAAATTGAGGGTGCAAAGAACAATTGAAGGAAGAGAAACAAAGCATGGGAAGGGAAGCAGCAAAGTAAAGGAGGAAAGGATCGGAAATAGAAAAAGGGAAAGAACAAAGGAAGAGAGAGAAAAGGGAAAGAGAGAGAAGGGGAAGGGAGAGTGAGGAGGGGGACAGTAAAGGAGGGGAAGCGGGGACGTGAGAAGTAAGAGAATGGGATGGGGTGAGAGGGTAGGAGTTAGTGAACAAATACTTACAGCATTTTTTCCTTGATCTCGACAAGCACTGCAGGTCTTGCACTCAATACACTGCCATCTTAAGGTTTTCACATGGGCAGTTAACTCTGGAGAGAACTTTAAACATGATGGATGCCCTTCAAAAAAGAAAAACAATTTCAACTGCTCATTTTAATGCTGAGATTTCTGTAGTCAGTGTCATCATAATGAACTTTTCATGATAGTTCATTCTGCAAATGCACCGAAGGGTATAGTATTAAATTATCTAAAATATTCCCAAATTCAATGCCTCATCTCTGCTGTCTCAGCTACAGCAGCAATAACATAAGTGGCCTGTAAAAAAAGAAAATCAGAGAAGATTTACTTTATATGAACTTTTACACATGGGATAATGCCAAGAACAGGACTCTTGTTTACTTACAATCCTGTTAACATTCCAGTACCTAATGACCAACCTTACCTATGAACAGCCATATAGGAAAAATACTGAAGGGCCATTGGTGAACAAATGAGTTGCAATTATGGTCCACTGGAATTAGGTGAGAATTCAGACATTTGGTAAAGACGAGTCGACGAAATAAAAGAACAGGAATGAAAGTAAAAAAGTCATCCCTTCATAAAGATTGAAGGATAAAGAACTATTTTTAGAATTAAAAAAAATTTAGACTGAAAGAAAGATGGAATGAGTTGTGCATGAGAGAGATGGAGACAGACCTAGAAGCTCAACAACTGGACACTGAGGAAAGTTTGGAAAATCTATTACATTTTATGGTCAAATTTAAAAGAAAGATAACCTAAATGTACAAGAGGCATGCTTAAGCTTTGATAAGTTTGGAAAAGAGGGTGGATATTCTGTAGAAGAATATATAATGGGATTTGATAGTCTATATTCAAGATTGTAAAAATTTTATTTAAAGATTCCCAATTATGTGCTTACCTTTAAACTGTTGGACTATGCCAAGATGTCCAAAATGACATCACTAGTTTCAGAAAGAAACACACTTTTGGAGCAGGTGTCAGAAGCCTTTAAAAAAGTGCCTTAAATAACATTCATTCACAGTGGCTTTCGTAGCTCAAATGGGGCATTCGGCAATAACGTAAATAACAAAAAGCCAATGGTAGCAGAAATGAAAGACAGCCCAAATACAGGCTGACAGCATCAATACGAAATGAAAATCATAATTAAAATGAGAGGAGGTAGAGGTGCATCCTGCAATTATAGGCAACAGCAACTGGGTAACTTTAACAGAAGTACGAATCTCAGGAATTGCAGAAACATGGTTAACAGATGTTTCAGATGGGATACAAAATATCATTATGCATTGAATTGTCCTAAATGGCAGTCAAGTCGCCACAGTCTTACCAGACCATACAGCTGCTCTCTCATTAGAGAGAGACAACTGGTGGTGATTTAATTGGAGGGTCACCATACCTCAAGGGGCAAGGTTGAGAGTGAGAGTCTTTCATGGTAACCTCAGCCGGTGTAGGGATTGAACCCTTACTATTGGCGTCACATTGCTTTGTCCAGCCAATTGTGCTAAATTGACCCTCAGCAAGGTTTTCAAATTGTCTGCCACACAGAAGGCTTGGAAGGAGAAAACAATGATATTGATCAGACAGAAAGTGTACAGTTACAAGAAGCCGCAGCCTAGTTGTGAATATTTTAGGTCCGGAGTTAATTCAGCTGCACGGCGTTGGGACATACAATGTGTGCAGCGGATTGATTAAGAAGTTACCTAAATTCTTGAAAGGACAAGGACTGGAAGTAGTGTTAACAACTTTGAGAGTTCTACAAATTTCAGGTATTGGAGGGAAACATGCTGGAATCACTAAAGAGGTGATGACTCCGTATAACATAACTGGGCTAAACCATTTTACCAACACCCAATATCAAATGATATATTTTTATTGTTGAGCAGGCTGCCTGAGGAAAAACCTCAAACTGGATATAAATTATTACAAGGTAATTGTTATTGGGAAATCAGTGGATTTATTCTTTACACAATCTGGATATTAATGTATTTAATGAGATCCAACTTCTCTAATTAAAATATTCAACAAGTGTTAATGCCATCAGATGATAGGAGTTCAAAAGAAAAAGGCTAACTAACATAAAACCAAAACAGATGTTTGCTTATCAATGTTCACACTCTTTCAAACTTTTTCCAAGGACACAGGAGTAATGGATGTTGAGTACCCCTATAAAAGGGATCAATGATAAGTGTGATATTTAAAAAAAATACGGAAGGTATCACAGCCCATGGCAAGAGACTTTAACAAAGTTGCAGCAATGGACTTGCAAGTATGGGAATAAGCAGAAAAACACTTTCATTTTGAAATTCGTAGTCATGGCAACTAGATTTAAGCAGTCTGCAATAATATATAAAGAGTAAGGAGCAATAGTAGTCAAGGTATTAGTGAAATGGGTAGGAATTGGATTGAAATAAGCTAAATTCCTAATAGACAATTGGGGAATAGGTGAAAACAGACAAAAATTGCTAATGATGAATTTAGAGATAAGTGGGAAAATAAAGTGCTATGGCAATAAACACAGCAGGAGAGGGGACTTATAGTAATGGCGTGTCAGAAAGAAATCAAGCAGTAATACATGCGATGCTTTACAAACTCCGAATCGAACAACCAACTTGCACATTAAAATCTGCCCTGCCATGGGCAGTCATTGCGAACATTTCACTGCAGATAGTAGGGGACCACAGTGCACATTGATTGGTTTTGGGAAGAAATCCAAAAATTGCTTCAATAATAAGCAAGCACCACCCGGCTTGGGAAGGGACTGTAATTAACTCCACTTTTTCTGTGCACTTGAGTGCCCTGCATGTAAGGAGAAGAGCCTTCAATAAAGCTGAGATTTCAAAGAAACTTTTACGAGTCTCACAGCATCGTATAAGACCATCGTAAAAAGTTAAAGACAAGGATAGAAAATTCGAGAAGGTACAGATGGAAAAACTGTAATTTCACAGCATGGGAACCAAACTATTAGTGAGCATTGCTAGAGTTTAATAGCCAATAATTACATATTTGCAAGTCATAGAAACTAATGAGACACCATACTTCATGTATATATATAGGAAAATTATGAAGACCATGTTAGAGTTGACTCCATACAGATTAATTGATGTAAAGAAGCAGGACAAGGTATTTGCCTGACAGACAACATAGAAGTTAAGACTAAAGTACCATATTTGCCAGAAGAGGCCTGTAAATGGAAGATGCTACCACTACAGAGAGAATAATGAAAGCTGCTAGTAAATACAAACAATGTGGAAGATGAGAGTTGGGGGTAAGATTGATGGTTTGGCAAAATCAGATAAAGAGATGGAAGACCAGAAAATGCAGTCCAAGTTTTGAAATTGGACCTGAAATTTAATGTAACCCTTGGATATTGCTTCCTAAATATTTTCCCTCTGCGATCCCATTTGCAGCTCAAAAATTGTTGTCCTTACGTGAGAGCTGGACTATAACTGTGATGGTTAGGTCAGAGCTCTGTGGCAGTCATTGCTGGAAAAGCACAGCAGGTCAGGCAGCATCCGAGGAGCAGGAAAATCGACGTTTCGGGCAGGAGCCCTTTATCACCCTCCACTCCTGGCACCTTCCCCTGCCAGGAATTACAAAACCTGCGCCCACACCTTCCCCCCTCACCTCCATCCAAGGCCCCAAAGGTGCCTTCCATATCCATCAAAGTTTCACCTGTACTTCCACATATATCATTTATTGCATTCGTTGCTCTGGCTGGACTGCAGAGCTGAGAGATCTGATCAGTCTGCTGTGGAATCGCTTAGCTCTGTCTGTGAGTCTCCTTTACACTGGGAAGACTGGACACCTTCTTGCAGAGTGCTTCAGGGAACATCTCCGGGACAGTCGCACCAATCAACCCCACCACCCCATGGCTGAACATTTCAACTCCCCCTCCCACTCTGCCGAGGATATGCAGGTCCAGGGCCTCCTCCATCGCCATTCCCTCACCACCCGACACCTGGAAGAAGAACATCTTATCTTTCACCTCGGAACCCTTCACCCCAGGGCATCAATGTGGACTTCACCAGTCTCTTTTCCCCTTCCCCCACCTTACCCAGTTCCAAACTTCCAGCTCAGCACCATCGTCATGATCTGCTCCACCTGTCAATCCTCCTTCCCACCTTTCCGATCCACCGTCCTGTGACCTATCACCTTTACCCAGTCCTCCATCCACCCATTGCACTTTCAACCACCTTCTCCCCAGCCCCACCCCCTCCCATTTATCTCTCCACTCCGCGAGGCTTCCTTATTCCAACTAAGTGAGCGGCTTTATACTGGATAATGCCACGCATCTCGAGTGTTGTTGGAGCTGCACTTATCCAGCAGAGCCCTGAATTGTGCTTTGTAATGGGTTATTCACTCCAGGATTCTCAGCCTCTGGCCTGCACTTCTAGCCATGGTATTTATAAAGATAATCCAGTTCAGTTTCTGGTTAATGGCAACCCTAGAATGTTGACAGTGGAGTTTCAACGATAGCAATACCATTTTATGTCAAGGCTAGGTGGTTAGGATCTCTCTTGTTGGAGATAGTCACTGACTGGCACAAATGTTTCTGCCACTTGTCAGCTTGAACCTGGATATTGTCCAGTCTTGCTGCATTTAGACAGAGACTGCTTCAGTATCTGAGGAGTCACAAATATTGATGAATATTGTGCAATTGTCAGCCACCATTTCCAGTTTTGAACTTATGTTGGAGGAAAGGTTATTGATGAAGCAGCCGAGGATGGTTAGACCGAGGATACTCCCCTGCCACGATGTCCCAGAACTGAGATAACTATCCTCCAAAGACCGCAATGATCTTCCTTTGTGCCAGGTATGACTGCAAATACCAGAGAGCTTTCCTCATTTTGCATTAACTCCATTTTTGCTCGGGCTTCTGATACCACACCTGGTTAATTGCAACCTTGATGTCAAGACATTCACACTCTCCCCTCCTCCAGAATTCAATCTGTTGTCAATATTTGGATCAAGGCTGTAATGACGTCTGGAGTTCAGTGGCTGTACCAAACTCAAACTGAATATCAGTGAGCAAGTGTTGTTTGACAGCATTGTGAAATGACACTTTTATCGCTTTATTGATATTTGAAAGTAGATTGATGGGGCAGTAATTGGTCAAGTTGGATGTGTCATACTTTTTCTGAACAGAACATGCCTGGACAATTTTCCACACTATTGCACAGACTGCAATATTGTAGGTGGATTTGAACAGCCTGGCTAGGGGCTCAACTAGTTCCAGAGACCATCTTCAGTATTATTGCCAGAATACTGTCAGGACTCAATGATTTTAAACTTTTCTTGATTGCACATTAAGTGAAATCGGTTGAAGACTTGCATCTGTGATGCTGGTGACCTCAGAGGAGGGAAACACTCAGCACCTATGGCTGAAGATCAATGTAAGTTCTACAGCCTTGATTTTTGCACTGATGAGTTGGTTGCCTCCATCATTGAAGAAGGGAGCATTTATTAAGGCCCCGACTCCTTTTAGTTGTTTAATTGTCCATCATCATTCATGACTAGATGTGGCTGGACTGCAGAGCTGAGATCTGATCAGTCTGTTGTGGAATCGCTTAGCTCTGTCTGTCAGGTGCTGTTTGGCATGCAGGAATGCACAGTGGTCACTCTTACTGATGAGGTCATTGACAGATGCATCCGAAGCATAAATATTGGTGAGGATCACTGGTTCCTTTGCCATCAGCTCCTCAATAGCTACAATACTGTCCTTTAGATCTTGACCAGCTGCCAGTAATTATGCAGCCATGTCATTCTTTGTGAAGGACATTGAAGTCACTCATCCAGAGTACAGTTTTGTGCTCTTGTCACTCTCAGTAATTTCTTTGTCTATAGTGTTCAACATGGAGGATACGCTGGGTGGAAGGGATGTGGGAACAGTCATGGTAATTAGCAGGAGGCTTTCTTCTCTATGTTCCACCTAATGCCTTAAGTCTTACTTGGGCCGGACATCAATGTTGAGAGCTCCCTGGCTAAGTACCATGCAAGTATATATTACTATGCAGCTATCTATGCTGGGTTTGTCCTGACACAGGCCTCTAGTGCAAAAAAAAAGCAACCCTCTACCACCACCCTCTGTCCCCAATCAACAAGCCAATTTTGTATCCAAATGGCTAGGTCTTTCTGGATCCCAAATCATTAAATTTAAATTGGAATGACTAGGCAGCAGGAGCAAACTCTCTTGCTGGTCAGATGACCAACAGCAGGTCCTGACAAGCCAAACAGATGATCTCAGCAAATTCCATTTATTGTGTGCAGTTTTGGTCACCATACTATAGGAAGGATGTGGAGGCACTGGAACGGGTGCAGAGGAGGTTTACCAGGATGTTGCCTGGTATGGTAGGAAGATCGTATGAGGAAAGGCTGAGGCACTTGGGGAAGTTTTCATTGGAGAAAAGAAGGTTTGGGGTGACTTGATAGAGGTGTACAAGATGATTAGGGGTTTAGATAGGGTTGACCATGAGAACCTTTTTCCATGTATGGAGTCAGCTATTACAAGGGGGCATAGCTTTAAATTAAGGGGTGGTAGGTATAGGACAGATGTTAGGGGTAGATTCTTTACTCAGCGAGTCGTGAGTTCATGGAATGCCCTGCCAGTAGCAGTGGTGGACTCTCCCTCTTTATGGGCATTTAAGCGGGCATTGGATAGGCATATGGAGGATAGTGGGCTAGTGTAGGTTAGGTGGGCTTGGATCGGCGCAACATCGAGGGCCAAAGGGCCTGTACTGCGCTGTATTTTTCTATGTTCTATGTACTGCCTTCCTTTTTCTTACCCTTAACACCAATATTTGTGTGTGTGTGTCTAGGAAGTATTTTATAAAGGGATTAGAGTTTTTATTAGTAGGGTTATAGATCAATGATTCATAATTGTTTACCTGGAGCTTGAAACTATTCATTTGCAATAAACAGTAATTCTTGCTAAGTACTGGTCTGTGCTTCCTATCAACTTGGGTCCAACAGGCAGGTAAATTGTGAAATGTTGCATACTTTTATAAAATCTAACTTCTGTGTCAACTCTGGGAATTGCTGGCCTCGTTTTCTACCTGCTAACACAGTAAGGTATAACAATATGAAGTTCGTCCTTTTCAGTGGTGATTCATATGCTGATGTTCAGGATCTATTTGAGTCTAGCAGGCATTTATCAGACATTTACTGGAAAAGGATAATAAATATCATCTAATGGCCTGGGAAATCACTCTTAGTTAAAAGCTTCTGAAATATTGGTGGAAGTAGAGGCTATAAATACGGGCATGTATTTATCCAAAATTCTAAAGGAAATCCAATACAATGGATAGCCTGACAAAAGTTTGCCCATGGAGTGTAGTGAATAACTTTTTGGGACAACGTACACTTGACTGGTGTCAAATGATTAAGAATTGAATGTTCTAGCTGAAAAAAAATTAGAAAGACAACATTTGCCTTGAAACAATTCAGCAATTGTCAGAAATTTTCAGAAATGAAAGATGCTTTCACTCAGTGGAGATGTTTAAACAATGACACCTGATGGTGTGACGAAGGAGTCATAAGAACATTTTAAAATCAATTTTTGTTTGGGTCACTAATTAATTACAATTTATTGTATTTAAAGAAAGAGGATTAATGTAAAGTTGTATATTATCAAAACATCAAAAAAGAATTCAATTCTTGATCGGTTGTATTTTAAGCAGGTATAAAATGGAAAATAATGATTTTGTTCAGTTTTAATTAGTTTTGTTCAAAGATTGTAGATTGTTTGTATATGTCTTTTCTTATTTAAAGAGGGGAATCTGTTAATGCACAAAGCAGTTAAAAGCTTAATGATTAGAGTTAATTAATTATTTGATTAAATGAATAGATATAATAGGGAAACAAGTGGGACTGCTGTGTGTAAGTAGCTGAAGGCCCAAGTAGTCCCTTAACTGGTTTTGTATGTAAATGAATCAATTGGAACATGGTGATTTAGTGCTGGTGGTTCAAATTCCACCTACGCCAGAGATGTCTAACAACAACTCTGAACTGGTTGATTATAAAATATAGAAAGCCTGGGAGGCTCTTATGGCATAGTGGGGATATCACTACCTCGGAGGCAGGATACCCAGTATCAAGTGCCACTTGCTCCAAAGGTACATCTCTGAACAGGTTGATCCACATCAATAAATATGTCTGTTTCAGGCTTGATTTCTCACTTGTGTCCAGGTTTGCACAAAACAAAATATCACATTTAAAAATGTTACATTCTTTATGATTCAACTGACTGTGATTTTGACTTTGTGCTTCCTTCCTTCTGTACCACAATTTCTGGCAATACCATCAGTCAGTCCTGCCCTACATTGTGGAATTTCTTCCCTAAACCCCTCTTTCTCAATCATTCCACCTCTTTGCTGAAAATCCTCCTTAAAATACACTTCTTCTCAGATATAGCCATCCATTCTCTTATGGTGCAGTGGTGACCCTATTTCTGAGCCAAGAGGTCTGGGTTTGAGACCCACCTGCTCTAGAAGTTGCAATGACAGCTCTGAACAGGATGATTAGAAAATATCTACGTAGCATTAAATGAGAAATTAAGTGTTGCAAAGGTTTCCTATAAATCAAACCTTAAGTTTCAGATGTATGAAAAAATATACCATTCAGTTGAGTACTTAATTTTCTGTTGCACCAACAAAAAATGAAACAAATTAAAATCAAATGCTTTATGTAGAATACACTGTCAAAATAAAAGTTGATAAGTTCTGCAAAGAAAATCAAGCACATTTAAGTTCACAATTGACTTTGTTGAGAAATACAGACTTATCTGCATCTCATGGGTGAGGCATAAGCATTGGTCAAAAACTTCAATTCCTGGCATGTCCTGGTAGTCCCAAGGCATGAACAAAATGGGATAGGCTGCAGATGCTCAGTCCAGTGCTCCAGGTTCTTTGGTGGCTGTTGCAGAGAGTTTAGTGATGGTGGTGTGAAAACCTGATCAGTGGACACAGAATGGCAGGAAAAAGGTAAACGACAACTGCATGGTGGTTTAAAAGTGGTAAGTAGCAGCAGGTAGCAGAGGTGCTGGGATGGCAGTCCTAAGGTAGTCAGGGCTCAGAAAAAGTCTGGATATGAGTTTGTGGTCAAAAGGTTGCTGGCTTTGTGTTGGAGAGAGAACCGGTCTCCATAAAGCCAAATTGTAGCAGTTGCCTCTGAAGAGCTTGGGGCATCATTGTAATTGCAGGAGGCATTTGGTCACCAACAGTGGAGATGAAATAAGCCCATAAGGAGTACTTATTTGGTGCAACTCAGAAATACTGGAGCACAGAGAAACGTAGGACATTGGAAACCTAGTGAAGTTAGATGTCTGCAAAAGAGCTGGAACTTAGCTGTAGTCTCAGGAACCCAGTGGAAAGCAGTCTAAATTGGAGATGAGATACTAGGGCATAGGCAGCCATCGAGCAGTCCACAACGGAGTAGCTGCAGAGGGAGTTCCAGGACTAAACTTTTGGAATTCAAGAATTGGAATACTTTGCAAAGGAGACCAAACTATAGAGAGATTTGGTGACATAGTTCATTAAGTCCTATGGGAGGGCGTGGATGGCTGACAATCTGTGGGATCGGTCTTGCCCTCATCAACAATTTGACATATGCTGTGGGATTTTCCACCACAGTTTAATGACTCACATTTACGTTATGTTTACCAAGGAACCTTGTGACTCTGTTCTCTTAGTCGTTACCTGGATCTCAAGTTCCTCTACATCAAACAAAACAATGTTTCAGGTCCCTAACCAGACTGTATCATAATTTGCAGTCTTGTGAGGGATCATAATAACAAAGATATAACAGACCTAGTACTGAAATTCCAAAAAGACATAATTACAAGTAATTTAGAAAACTGTTGCTGATTTTTGAAATGGGGGATGAAGAAACAATTGATACACTACTCACATTTTCAGTGAGCAGAGCTAACTATCATTAATACATGCATTGTCATGCTATATGTTTTTACTTGATGTCAGGAAGCATTTTATGACAATGAAAAACAGAAAATTGGAGTTATATATGAGAATGTTATTTTTTGGCCATATTTTAATCAATATTTATGACAATTAGGAATAGGATTTTATTGTAGTTCCAAATGTCAAACTAAAATATTCTTATTTCATGTTTTCATGTTTTAATATTGTAACAGCTAAAAACATTAACAAGATTTCCAGTCCATGAAACACAGTATTGTACTGTGTACAGATACAATGCATTGTATATTAAAAGTAACAAAATGATCACACAGTTCTGCATAAACCACCTCCACTTCCTTTCTTGTGAAGAATTTTATGAATACTTTGTAACAGCTGAACCATAACTATTAAACTTCATTAAATCTCTCCTTTACTGAGAAAAGCTATTATTGGAAAAAAATGCACAAGTTCTGTTAGTCAGGTATAATGGATTACCATGTCTTATCAATGCACCTCTGTATTTCAGTATGCTTGCTGCAACTACAGCATCACCCAATACATCTGTGCAGCTAATTAAAGATAATTTGATCCTAATGAGGCAGAACGAGTATCAGCATTAATTTAAATACAAGTCGATCCATGAAAGTCATATAATGATTTGCCTACAAAAATCTCCCATCTTCTCTCATAACTTTTGGAGATCTATGTTATATAATTAATTCTCAACTCCAGTTCATGCAGTTACAACTTTGCAAAAATATATTGTGAGTCAAGGCTGACCATTTGGTTATGAGCAATAAATGAAAAAAAGTCAAACAAAGCAATCATCATTTGTTATCAGTGTTTTGGACTATAAACAACTGATGTGACAGCCAATTTATGTTCCAGTCTAACTGAAGTTCTTTGATGAAATCACAGGAAAATATGAAATGTAAATTTTTTTTATGCTTGTTTCTATTTGTTTTAATATTATGAAAAAGTGGACCCTTTAATATTCATTTCCAACAAGAATATTCTCCTTTCATATTTCCTAATTCTGATCAACTACCAGTCTCACATGTTCTTAAATTCATACACATGGAAAAAAGTTATACTATAGAGGAATCAGCTCCATAAAACATTGACCAGAAATAAGAGTGAAACATCTATGAAATTAATATCTGCAGCAACACATTTATGAATTTCTAACAATAGCAAAGAGAGCAGTTTCTGCAAGACACTATCAATGTCAGTCTTCGTTGTGCCAACAGGAAGTGTGGAATAGCCACTCTCATGACCCACTGTCTCAAAAAATCCATCTCTGAGAAAGTATCCCACCTTGCAACGTTTCTCTGCCTACAGAACAACCTCGGTTATCTGAACGTCAATTATCCAAATTTCAGATTATCAAGATCTCAATTGCATCTCATTGCCTACTTGCATTTCAATTGAATGCATTTAATGCATCATTTTGTAAATTTGAACAGCAAATTAGATGCAGGTATGTTTTAATAAATAATTAACTTCAAATATATACTCAACATGTGACGTCAGAGTTAAGTCTTATACTTTTTATAAAAAGACTCTCCGATACTTATTCTCCCCGAGGACAAAGGTTTATGGTTGTGAACACACAAGAATAACGTATGTGCAAGTCCAAGCTTTGAGCTCGAACAGCAAGATTCCCTCTCAACATTGACTCACACATTGGAGAGTTAAGACAAAAAGTGCACTTGCACTTTTCGTTTCCGTTGCTTTTTCCCCATTATCCCATGGCAACTCTTTTTCCAAACAAAATGCTTTCAATATCTTTCAGCTGATAAGAAAATTTAATGCAACTTGTTTTTGATGGGGGAGAGCAAATCGTAGTGAGATCGCACACATGAAAATAAACAGGAGGAAAACATTACCCCCTAAAAATAAATTGATGAGAAGACGGAAAATGAAGTCAGCGAAAAAAATCTTCCCTCTCTCGTGTTCCACCTGTATTTTGCATCTCTCTCTCTCTCTCTCTAAGGGCTCGACAGTTAATGAGGAGGGAGAGACAACACTTGGTTAGTCTGGATGGCAGGACAACACCGAACAGAAAGATGCCGGCTGCTGTCGAGGACCGGGATAAAACAGAGGAAAAAGGTCAGCGGAAAATTTCACAGACTTCAGTCAAACCCGAGCCAAAAAGTGTTTTTATTTGTAAAATATCATGAATGCTTAAGTAATATGCAGTGTTTGTACATATTTTATTGATTGAATGAAATAAAAACTCTGTAAACATGCTTTTTTACGCAATTATGTTCAGTATGGCTTCTTTTGTTTATGATCAGATCAGTTATCGGAACAATCAGTTAAGGGAACAAAATACTCCCTGCCCGTCTCGTTCAGATAATCAAGGTTGTTCTGTACACAACCAGAATTTCCCATATGAAACAGGCAAACAAATCTTACTGGTTTTGCACATGAAAATTAAGTTTTATCACTGTTGTCACGTGTAATTATTTCATTTTTGGCTTAATTTTTAATTTTAGTTGCTATGTTTGTGAAATGACTAACATAAAAACAATTTTTCAGATTGTTTTACAATTGCTTTTTTATACTGTATTTTATTTACTCTCTTACTTTCTATGAAAAATAAAACTAACCCTCTCCAACATCTCAAATGAACTGTAAAAATACATGACACAGGTTTTCAGCTTCATTTTGATTTTTGCAATTTCACTACAGATTTCATACCTTATCATAATTGATTTACCTTAAGATAATTTGGTGAGGCAAATAGGAAAAAAACCTATTTGTCAGAAACTCAGCAGCTTTTCCCCTTTCACCTCACCTCTACTTTCCTGAAAGACATGTAAAACACTCCAAAGAGCAGAGGCCTGTTCAACCAAATTTGTTATGGAAAAAGAGTACTACATTACAATATATTTCAATACACATCCAATTCATCTGCCAAATTTAAACCTCTAGTAATGTCATTTACATATTCCAATTACAAAATGTGACTCAACAAATGGAAAACAATTCTCTCAAATGCAAAATCTTGACGACAATTCAGAGTATGCCAAAATGGCTGCATGGAAATTTACTACAATAAATTTATGAAGGTTGGGGTTTTGAACCACATTTCTTCCCACAGTTATAATGACAACCAAATTACCAGTTTGTTTAATTTTGCCATCAACTATCAGGATTAAACTTCGGTAACAATCTTTGCTTGTTCTCTATATTTCTATACAGCTTTAGATAGTCAATGAATGTTAATGAATAGATGGTTGTGTTGTCAAATCACGCTCATTAAATATTAGACCAAGACTGATGAAACCTGTGGGACTCTTTCAGAGGACTGGAGCCTATAATCCCTTCATTTTAGATTGGATATGAATCTAGTAATAAGTCCCAAAACATTTCATATGATGAAACAGGTAACAAGTAATGATAATTAGAGGAACTATAAAGCATTAAACTGGGGTAAAATTTGGTGACAGAAAATGTCAGGGAAAGAGTTTTAGTCTATGGGATTGAGATAACAGGTGATATTCCTGCTGAGGGTTAATGAATATTTGGAAACAAGAGGTCTAAAGAGAAAAGTTTAGTGCTGTAGAAAAAAAGCAAAAAATGTGTTCCAGACAGTCCTAATTTACTGATCTTTTTCTCTTTCATCCATCATTCACTTTATCTTCTGGTTCTCATCTTCGATCCTCAGTTATTATGCAGTAATTTATCTAGGTTATATATGCATATTTCATATACCTTCAAATAACTTTCCTATCTCAATGAACATATGCTTCATAACGAAGTATTTCTGGCTCTCACAGCTTGCAACATTATTTGAGCCACTCTTGAATGATTCAATAATTTTAATTCTTCCCATAGTGAATACTTGCAAATTGGCTTGTCACATGGCTGACCCTTCTCATTAGAGACCATTAAAAAAAAAACAGAATGGAAAATCTAGCAGAGAGGACCATAATTCGTTGGCACGGTGGCTCAGTGGTTAGCATTGCTGCCTCACAGCGGCAGTGACCTGGGTTCAATTCCAGCCTCGGGCAACTGTCTGTCTGGAGTTTGCACATTCTCTCAGTGTCTATGTGGGTTTGCTCCAGGTGCTCCAGTTTCCTTCCACAGTCCATAGATGTGCATGTGAATTGGCCATGCTAAATTGCCCATAGTGCTCTGCGATGTGTAGGCTAGGTGTATTAGTCAGGGGATCTCACTCAATTGCTTAGATGCGTTTGAAACAGATACTCACATATCAAATGACTCAAGATATTAAGAACATTTCTTACCATGAAATGATAGGAGTTTCTATCTGAACATGCAACCACAAATTTATTTCTAGGCACTTTGTCCCAAGTGCTCCCTTCACCAATTATTCTGCATGCTCACATTTGTTTTTATTTTTCATCTTGGGAAAATTTTACATTGTGATAAGTCAGTTTCTTCCTCCTTCCTAGGCAATGAGGCACATAACCTGAAAATCTCTGGAATATTTCTTATTTTCCACATCTCAGAGTCACAGAGACATAACCCCAAACTAAACAAGTTCCACCTGCCTACTCTTGGTCCACATCCCTCTAAACCTTTCATATTCATGTGTCTTTTAAACATTGTAATTATGCCCACATCGATACTTCCTCAGAAAGTTCATTCCACACACAAATCATCCTGTGTGTAAAACATTTGCCCCTCATGTCTTTTTATAATCTCTTTCCTCTCACCTTAAAAATCTGCCCAAGGTATCACATTCCAGGACTGCTAACTGCCAACTCCGTTAAAATCAGCTCAAGTCTCTCATTGCTGAACATGGTCATATTCTCATCAATATCTTCACCATCGCCAGCCTTTATTTCTCAAAAACGTTTCCTCACTAATACATCTTTACTTAAACCCTTCCTTTCTTTCTAAATATTCTATTTGAATGTTGTATTTATCTGACAGCACCTTCTATCATTGCCCCTAACTTCCCACATATAACCTGCTCAGGCTCCCTGATGTTCTCTATAAGGATTTCTGAATGAAAAGCTGCAAATAGTTGTTGTATCTAAGACAATTGTTCAATTATTTTAAATATAGTTCCCAAGACCGCAGCTTTTACACATTGACGCAGATGTGAATTGTTAATATTTAATAATTACAGACATGGAAAACTGACACTAACATAGATACAATAGTAGTGATTTTTGATAAGATTTGTAGCTCAGGTTGATGATAAGTCTGTAAGTTTGCTCACTGAGTTTGATGGTTTGTTTTCAGACATTTTGTCACCCTAGTCTGTAACATCATCAGTGAGAGTCTCCAGTGAAACATTGGTGGTACGTTCTGCCTCTCTATTTATAGGTCTTGGTTTCTTAAGGTGGATTATGTCATTTCCAGTTTTTTTTTCCAAGGGTAGATAGGATCTAAATCAATAGGTTTATTGATGGAGTTCTGGTTAGAATGCCATGCCTCTCAGAATTCTCTTGCGTGTCTTTGTTTCAGCTGTCCTAGGATGTGTGTTGTCCCAGTCAAAGTGGTGTCCTACTTTGTCTGTGTATATAAAAACTAGTGATAGTGGGTCGTGTCTTTTGGTAGCCAATTGGTGTTCATGTATCCCGGTGGCAAGTTTCCTGATAGTTTGTCCTGCTAGTGGTTTTTTACAATTCTTGGATGGTATTTTGTAAATGGCGTTAATTTTGCTGGTGGTGCCTAATGGATCGTTTAGGTTCATTCATCGCTGTTAATATGTTTGTAGGTTTGTGGGCTACCATGATGCCGAAGTCATTTCTGATAAGTCTTTGCTGTAAGGTAGTGTGGCTCTACATGTTGGTTGCATTGTGTCTGCTTGTTTGTTTCTGAGGAATCAGCAGATTGTGTTTAGTGGATTCCTGCTTTTCTTGAAAACATTGTATAGATATTTTCCTTCTGCTTTTTGTAGTTCTTGGGTGCTGCAGTGTGATGTAGCTCCTTCAAGTAGCGTCTCGATGCAGCTCCATTTGTGTTTGTTGGGATGATTGCTTCTGAAGTTAAGTATTTGGTCTGTGTGGGAGTTGTTTCTCTGTAGTCGCTGGTTTGAAACTCTCTACTAACTGTACGTTCAACTGTCATGTCTAGGAATGGGAGTCTGTTGTCGTTCTCCTCCTCTGGTGAATTTTATGCCTATCAGGATATTGTTGATGGTGTTGTATGTTTCGTCTAATTTGTTCAGTTTTATGACAACAAAGATGTCATTTACGTAGCGGACCCAAAGTTTGGGTTGGATAGATGGGAGGGCAGCTTGTTCAAGTCTCTGCATTACTGCTTCCACTAGGAGTTCTGATATTGGTGAATACCATAGGTGTTCCGTTGACTTATTGTTATTGAATGTGAAGTGGTGGTGAGGCACAGGTGCATTTGCTTGAGGATGTTGTCTTTGCTGATGAAGTTGGTTTTGTCTGGTGTTTGCGGTCCTGGTTTTCCTCATAGTGATGCTAGTGTTTCTTTAGCCAGATCAATGTTAACCAGATCAAAGGGCTGTAATGTCAAAGGAGACCATTATTCCGTCCGCTTCTACCTTGGTGTCTTTGATGGTGTTCAGGAATTCTTGGGTGGAGTGAATGGAGTGGCATGAATCTTCAATTAGGTGTTTTGGCCACCAAAAGACACAACCCACTATCACAAGTTTCTATACATACAGACAAAGAATGACACCACTTTGACTGGAACAACAGACACATCCTAGGTCAGGTGAAACAAAGACACACATGAGAATTCTTAAAGGCATGGCATCACCCACCTTAAGAAACCAAGACCTATAAACAGAGAGGCGAGACATACCACCAGCGCTTCACCGGAGACTCACTGATGATGTTACCTAGGATGGTGACAAAACTTCTGAAAATAAACCTTCCAGCTCAGCAGGCTCTTTTACAGACTTACAGATACAATATAACTAGTGGTAGGAACAAGAAATTAACATTAACATATTTAAGACGCATAAGTAAATTCTGTAATATTCTCGTACAAAGCTGGCAGTGTATGTGAGTAAGGATGGGTAGGGGAGTCAAATTTCAGCTTTTTCTCTTCCTCTAAACTAGTTCTTAATTTTCATGATTTCTTCCACACCACCACGCAAAACCAGAGTGAAAAGAACTGTGTTAAGGAAGGCTTCGAAGCCTGAAATGAAGCAAATGTCTGCTGAGTATTGCAACAGGTTGCCTATCTGAACAGTACTTAAAATGCTACATGTTAATGTGGAAAATAATCTTACAATGAATGCTGCTGGAAAATGAAATTCCTGAACATAAAAGTCCTGTTTTATTTGTTCCATTACTGATGTATAAATGATGCAACTCACCACTGCTACCACAGTCTGCGCAGGAGATGAGATCTTCTGGGTTTTTTTCACGGTTATATTCCTTTGTCCCCAAGCAGAAACTGCAGATTGGAAAGGGATTTGCACGGGGCTAGAAATAAGAAGTTTTCTTCATTTAATTTTTTTTAAGTGTACAAATGTCACTACCAATCTAATGTAGCAAAGTTAAAAAAAATGTGTATTCAAAGAGTTTTTATTATAAATCACGAAATATAAACATTCAACCATTATATGACATACATTTAAAAGTGTATCTCATAAGTAACTGATTTAACTAATTAATTTTGGTACACTGAAAAATAATTTGTTTTTTTAAAATCTTACTGTACTCAGTAATGCACAGTGCTCAATATTCTGTAATGCATTGTTCAAGCAGACTACAAAATAATTTAATCAATTTAGGCTACGTTTTAAATTATCTTCTACATGATTTAACAGTGTGCTCAATTTCTTGAACTAAAATATCAGTGTTTCCACCTGCAAACATAGTATACATGAATATCTATACAAGGATAGCAGTGAAGAAATTTAGTTTGATAAGCACAATTGATTATTCCACTTTGAAAGATAACAATGTAAAACATAGTAGGAATGGGGTGGGAAGCCATAAAACATCAGAATAGATCTTCTACCTCAGCAACACCTTCCCCATTATCTTAACGTCTTTGATTCACTCAGCATTTAAAGTTGTAACAATCTTCAATTTCAATATACCCAATGACCACATATCTAGTTTTCTATGTTTGAGAATTCCAAGGCTTCAGTCGTAGGAGTGAAAAAAATTCTCTTAATCTCAGTCCTAAATTTACAGCCCTTGTTGAGACAAGAAACAGAGATTCTAGGCTCCCCACTCACAGGAACCCAAGTAACCATTCTGCGAAGATTCCTCAGAAATTTATAGGTTTTAGTATGATCATCTCTCATTCTTCTAACTTCAGGGAATATGGGCCTAAGTCAACATGATGGCCACAGGCATGATACTGCTTCCCAAGTTGCCAGGTTGCTTGCAGGGAGATGTCAGGTGTTGGTGACAGCATCCTTAGTCATGCAAAGATATCTTCAGCACAGCCTTTCATTCATGTGCAGGCAGCTGCAATGCCTTTGGTACACTGCTAAATAGTGTTGAAGACCCTGGTTCCCCTCCTCAATGTATTTTGGGTTTGTTACCCACTGAAGCCTGCTGAGCCTCAGTTTCTGATACTGTTGGTGCCAGATCGTCCTTCTTTCTCTTCTCATCAATTTCAGCAATGCTAACATCTGGTAAAATACTATTATTCTATGAAGAAATATCATGACTGAAATGTTTGGTTTACATTTGAGACCTTGACACAAGCAAACCACCCTTTCGGACTTAATCTTGCAGTTTGTGTGGGTAAAAGTCTTCCCAAATTCTCTATATAATGTGGTACATCCTCCATGTCCAACCTCCTTCATTTTCCTTCTACTATATGCCAGAACTTTGTAGCTTAATCTTTGTACTGCTTTCCAAGCCTGTGATTATAAGCTCAATCTTGACTCTTGGTGGCCTTCATTATCCTCTCTAATGCATGCTTACCACCTGGGTGCCTACAGCCTGTAGCACAACGGTTTTATCCCCATAACTTTTCCTTTTAGATACGTAAACCTAGAATGCTCCTGCATAGCCGCATGTGGAATAATCCTTCCCACCATTATCATCATTATGGTCAGTTGCCTGGTTGCCTCTTATTGAAACGTATTCATGTATATGGGACGGAAAAAAACAGCAAAAGGATAGCATGTTGGTGATGGGAGTTGATCGAGCTTTTTCACCATTATTCTTCAGAGTTATGGCCTTAACCGAGTTCTTATCTGATTGTATTTATCAGTATCTGTTTTGATGCATTCAGTTTGGTGTGTTTACACGAAGCAGCAACATGTGCAAAGATTTTGTTTTATTCATTCATGGGATGAGGGTGTCGCTGGCTAGGCCAGTATTTATTGCCAATCCCTAATTGCCCAGAGGACAGTTGAGAGTTAACCACATTGCTATGGGTCGAGACTCACATGTAGGCCAGACCAGGTAAGGATGGCAGATTCCTTCCTTAAAGGATATTTGTGAACCAGATTTTTTTTTTCCTGACAATCGACAATGGTTTCATTTGACTCCCAATTCCAGATTTTCACTGAATTCAAATACCACCATCTACGCTGGCAAGATTTGAACCCCGGTCCCCAGAGTATTACCTGGGTCTCTGGATTAATAATCATGTGGTAATATCATTAAGCCTGCCCTGCAATCTTGATCCCCTCCCATTTGTACTATGCATTCTCTGTGTGACCTTCTTTTGCAAGATGAATTAGGACAGAGACTGTGATTGTAAATTTTTCGTTTGTTTCATTTATCTATCATTTCCCTTCTTTCCTCGGATGTTCCCTTTATCTTTCTTCAATCTTCTTCGTGACTATTGCCCTTTCACTATCCCCTTGATATTCCTGCTCTTCCCCAATCCCAAATTTCTCCAGATCTCCATACCCAGCCTTAGTTTTACACTGTACCTTATTCAAACCATGTCTTTCTCCCTCTCCAGAACTCTATGCCAATGTGCTCTCCATCCTAAATATTCCCACTCTTCTCCATCTCCCTTCCTTCTAATACAGTGATTCTCCCCTCTCCATCCCAGCTTCCTTCCAGTGTCCCTGCCAACCACGCCCTTTAAACTGCATTTTTCTCCACCTAACCTTTTGGGTTGAGTCCCTTTTAAATTAAGCACACCTTGTTAGCCCAAGTCAAGTTTAATGGCATTAGCTGTATGACTGCCTTATTTGGGCAAGCTTTTTGAGTCAGTCAGGCTTCACACCTTACAATGCTAATGTTTTAAGAACTGCAAGTGAAACTATATATGACTGAGACTTCGGTGAACTAGGTGACCTGGTGAAGCTTCACTCCCTACTTTAAATGTTTAGGTAAAGAAGTGGCATGGTCATGAAGAAACCAAGTCAATGACAAAGTTAGCCCTCACTAGAGCTTGGAGGAACAAGTCTACCCCACTAGTTATGTGCCTCAGATAGTCAGGTTTGTGAATAGTGTTTTCTACTTTTGCCTAACAAGATTGGACACATGAACACAATTCCAGTGTGCTGGGTGTGAAAGAGTTTTCATAGCCAGCTATTCAATGCAAAAGAGATTTCTGACCATCAAGGTCAGCAAAAGTGAACCACTTGAAAGCTTCAGATGACTTAATCACTCAACTTTAATCCAAAGTCAGGAAACTGAATTTGTGCCACCTGCTTAATTAATTCATCCTCCCGCCCTCTTTCCAAATGGACCTGCAAGATTCTGCCAGAGAGAGCATGACAATAGAAGGCTAACTTTGTTCTCATCTCAGTATCAGTATTGGTGTTGGGTCCACGGCTTTTTATCATTATATAAATGATTTGGATGTGATATTGGAGGTATGGTTAGTGAGTTTGCAGATGACACCAAAATTATAAGTGTAGTGGACAATGAACAAAGTTACCTCAGAGTACAATGGGATCTTGATCAGATGGGCCAACGGGCTGAGGAGTGATAGATGGAGTTTAATTTAGATAAATGTGAGGTGCTACATTTTGGAAAGGCAAATCTGGGCAAGACGTATATACTTAATGGTAAGGTCCTAAGGAGTGTTGCTGAACAAAGAGACCTTGTAGTGCAGGTTCATAGTTCCTTAAAAAGTGTGGTCACAGTTAGATAGGATAGTGAAGGAAGTGTTTGTTATGCTTGCTAGTATTGATCAGTGCATTGAGTATAGGAGTTGGGAAGTCATGTTGCAGTTGTACAGGATATTGGTTAGGCCACTATTGTAATACTGCATGCAATTCTGGTCTCCCTCCCATAGGAAGGATATTGTTAACTTTGTCACTGACTTGGTTCCTTCATTAACATGCCACTTCTTTACTTCTTAGTGTGGGGTGTGAAGCTTCATCATGTCAACTAGTTCATGGGAAGTCTGAGTCATGTATAGTCTCACTTGTAGTTCTTAAAACATTTGCAAGTAGTGTGAAGCCTGAGTGACTCAAAAAGCTTGCAGAAATGATAGTTTGGAAAAGATTTACAAAAACATTGCCAGCGCTGAGTGTTTGAGCTGTAGGGAGAAGCTGAATAGACTGGGGCTATTTTCCCTGGAGCATCAGAGACTGAGAGTTGACCTTATAGAAGTTTATAAAATCATAAGGGGTATGGATAGGATAAAGAGACAAAGTCTTTTCCCCAGGGTATAGGAGTCCAAAACTAGAAGGCATACGTTTAAGCGAGAGCTGAAAGATTTAAAAGGGACCTAAGGGGCAACCTTTTCACGCAGAGGGTAGTGCGTGTATAGAATGAACTGCCAGAGGAAGTGGTGGGCAGGCAGGAGACTGGAAGAACATAGGAAGCCAGGCAGCATCAGGAGGTGGAGAAGTCGACGTTTTAGGATTGAAGAAGGATTACACCAGAAAAACCGACTTCTCCACCTCCAGTTGCTGCCTGGCTTGCTGTGTTCTTCCAACCTCCTGCCTGTATATTTCGGATTCTAGCATCTGCAGTTTTTTTTGTCTCTAACAAAGAGATAGTGGCATAGTGGCTGTCACTGGACTTGTAATTCAAGACTCAGGTAATGTTCCAAAGTTCAAACTCATGATTTGAAACCCCCATGGTGGGTAGTGGAATTTAAATTCAGTAAGAAATGAAAATCTAATGTTAACTATAAAGCCATTCTTTATTGTCTTAAAAAAAAAATCTGGTTTGCTAATATTCTTTAGGAAAAACTGCTGACCTTACCTTGTCTGGCCTACATCTGAGCCTAGAGCAACAGCAATGTGGCTAATTCTTGGCTGCTTTCTGAGATGGCCATTCAGTAGTATCAACCGCTAAGAAGCGTCAAGAAAGAAAATAAACCTTATGGGCCACTTGGCATTGACTAAGACAGTGGAAAAGACAATGGCAAAGTCCTCTTTACCAATATTAGGTGGCTAAAGTGCCAAAATTGAAAGAATTGTTTCACAGACTAATCAAGCCTGACAATAATCATAATACTACTAATAGAATCATACTTGATCTACATCATCTAAAACAACACCAACACCATTTTTGGGTATGTTCTATCCCATCAGCATAAATGCTGACCCAGCCAGTGTTGCACTTATCCTATTCCCAATTAACAAAAACACAGGATGTTGAAAACAGAAAACAGCATTCAACCTAATAACCTGAGGTCATGATGCAGTTGTATAAGACTCTGGTGCGGCCGCATCTGGAATATTGTGTGCAGTTTTGGTTGCCATACTATAGGAAGGATGTGGAGGCACTGGAACAGGTGCAGAGGAGGTTTACCAGGATGTTGCCTGGTATGGAAGGAAGATCGTATGAGGAAAGACTGAGACACTTGGGGCTGTTTTCATTAGAGAAAAGAAGGTTTAGGGGTGACTTGATTGAGGTGTACAAGATGATTAGGGGGTTAGATAGGGTTGACAGTGTGAACCTTTTCCCGCGTATGGAGTCGGGTATTACAAGGGGGCATAGCTTTAAATTAAGGGGGGGTAGATATAGGACTGAAGTTAGGGGTAGGTTCTTCACTCAGCGAGTCGTAAGTTCATGGAATGCCCTGCCAGTAGCAGTGGTGGACTCTCCCTCTTTATGGGCATTTAAGCGGGCATTGGATAGGTATATGGAGGATAGTGGGTTAGTATAGGTTAGGTGGGCTTGGATCGGCGCAACATCGAGGGCCAAAGGGCCTGTACTGCACTGTATTCTTCTATGTTCTATGTTCTAATTAGTCCATGTCAGTATTTTGCATTCTGTTTAAGCTCTCTTTCAACTTTCCTCACCTAAATCACAACCATCAGCCACCATCTTTCCTTATCACAATAATCTGAGCCCTTTTCTCTCATGTTTGTCTAGCTTCCCCTTAAATGCACCTAAACTATTCACTTCAATTATGCCTCATGTGAGCAAGTTCTGTGAACTCACCATATGCCGGATAAACATGTTTTTCTGAATCCCCTTATATAAATCTTATATCTTATTTGATGGCCTTTGGATATGCCTTTGCCTACAAGATGACACACTCTCTTTGTATTCATTCTATTGAAACCTGTCATTATTTTAAATACCTCTGTAAACGTCACGACTAGCTTTCTTTCATCAAGATAGGTAGCCTGTTAATCCTTTCCCGGTACATATAAAATGGCCCATTTCTGGAATTAACCATATAAATCTTCAGATTCTGTGTAGTGTCCATATATCCTTTTCATAACATGACAACCAGAACTCCACACTATATTGAAAGTTTGGTCCCACTAAGGTTTAATACAGGTTTAGTGTGACTACTTTTCAATTCTCCCCTTCTAGAAATAAAATCTAATATTTGTTTTGCTAATTTTATGGCCTTGCTAATCTGGAGCTCAGCATAGTGTTCCATGTCTTTGCTCCTTTCTCCCATGGAGATTGCACCTTCTAATTATAATCGATGACCTTTCCTTCCAACTAAAATGTAAAATGTTAGCAAGACTACAACAATCATCTTCAAATGATCTAATAGCATCACATTTCATTGTTTGCATGGGTTTTCCAAAGTTGCCAAAGACGACATGATCAGCATGCAGAACAATCTTATAAACTAACCTAATAAGGCTAATATACCATACTTTCTAACCTCACTTGGGTGAATAGTGTAATTCATCTATAAGAGTAAGAAAGCCCTGTACCTCAGCCTGGGCCAATTGCTTCTAACATCCTCTTAACACTCAGACCTTCCATCAGGGTATATGCCAATGTTCCAGGAGGAACTGATGAATCTGATGGTTAACTGACTGCTGCAACAAATGAATTCAGATAAATCTCTATGGAGAACTTTAGCTCAAATGATCCAAGTCTCTTGAATTTGTCAGAAAAGTGCTAAGCAACAAAAACCTGTATTTGTGTTTATTCGCATATTTGCCCTCGAGATAATGATTTAAGCCTTGTCGTCAAAAACCCATGAGTCTCTTCAACAGCTTTAGGACCTTCAACAATCACAAAACATATTAGCAAAATCGCTTCAATATGTCTGCCATCTTGGTCTTTTTGTCTCCCAAACAAACTGTTGTATTTGAATTTCTAGGAAGAATTTTTCGACAGAGTTATGCCTGCTGTGAGTCTGACACACCAACCTATACACCAAGTAAAAGTTAAAGTTCATCAGCACTTCCCTCCTTGCAAAAAGTTCAGTCTTTTGCCATCACAAATGAGTTTCAAAGTTTTTCCAAGACCTCATACATGGGTCAAAAGGAATCAGTTCAAAGTCTTGATTGCGAATAAAAGCTATGTATATGTATTTGCCCTCAAAAATGAGGCATACAGTGATCTTGCACAAACCAGCAGTTAATCTGTGCACACCATGTAATAGAAAGGACAGCCTATTCTTTTATTATTAGAAAATAGGTATCCAGCACATCTTGAAATAACCATATACAAAAAAAAACTATCCTGAGAGTAATACCATGAGTAAAAGTGTGGAATAGTTTCTGGAAAGAGTTGAAACAGTGAAAGGGAAATTCCCAGTTCAACATGGAGCAGAGGACTATACTGGATGTTAGGTAAAAGATGAAGAATGTAAGTTTGCGGAATGTAGTCTAAGAAGGCAAGTTAAACTGGCTGAATTATATTCATAAATATACAAATTAGAGAAGCAGGTTATTTGACCTCTCAAGCCTATTCTGCCATTTGGTAAGATCATTAGCTGATTTGGCCTCAATTTTGTCTATGAACTATACCCTTTGACCAGCTGATCGATCAAGAATCTATATAGCTTAGACTTAAAAATATTCATTGGCTTTATCTTCACACTATTTGGGAAGAGAATTCAACAGACTAAAGACTCTCCGAGAAAGAAAAATGGCTGCACCTCAGTTTAAAATGGAAGACCTCTTATTTTTAAACTGTATCTCCTAGTTGTAATTTCTACATAAACAGAAAACATTCTCAAAGCAACCTCACTGTCAATTCTCCCATAATCTTATGTTTCAATAAGTTCACCTCTCATTCTTCTAAAATGCAATGAATACAGACCAACCTGTGGAACTGTTCTTCACAATGCCTTCATTCCAGGAATGAATCAAGTGAGCTGACTTTGAACTGCTTCTAGTGATATTATATCCTTTCTGAAGTAAGGAGACCCAAATCATAGAGTCCATCAGTTGTATCTCCTCCCTTTATATTCCAATTCATTGCAATAAACAACACCACTCCATTTTCTGTGCCTGTGTACTAACTTTTTGTCATTAATGTAACAGGACACGCTCTGTGTCACTGAGCTTTTTGCCATCTTTTTCCATTTAATAACCTACTACTTTCTATTCTTCCAGATTCCAGTCTTAGTCTACATAATGAGGAACAGGACCAAAAGTTTAATTTGTTAAAAACAGATCAATGATCTGATTACAGTGCTTAAACAATATAACAGTTACAGTTAACTAAAATATAGGTATTAAAAGAAATATTGGTATGCCATATTGCATTAGGATGCCAATTAATGACCAAGTTCAGACTGATCTCTAATAAAGTTAGTTATCATAAAGGACTATCGCTGGCTGGAAGACTAAAATCAAAATAATTCACAGCTGGTTATTACTACCAACATAATTCTAGGGTCACTTAGAGGTGCAGTCTCATGGCGTATAAAGGGCTGAGCACCTGCAAAATGAGCATGACAGTGATACTAGATCATGTGGAACCACAGCCAAAGTCTTCATTCCCATTCCTTGTAAATATTTATGTTTAGTAAAGTCTGTAAGAACGTGGACCTCACTATTTTCTAATTAATTTAGGCCTGTGAGCTTCGTGGCTGCGCCAGGATTTATTGCTCATCTTTAAGTGCCCTGGAAAAGGTCACAGTGGGATGTCTTCGTGAATCACTACAGTCCATTTAATGTAGCTACACTCATAATGCTGTTAGGAACAGAGTTCAAGCAACAGATATATTTCTAATTCAAGACTGTTAACTGACTTGAAGGAGAATCTGTAAGTCATAGTGTTCCTATATACCTCATCCCTTGTCCTTCTCACGGTAATGGTTGTAGGTTTGGAAGGTTCTGTCTAAGAAGCCTTGGCGAATTTCTGCAGTGAATCTTGGAGATGGTACACACTGCTGCATTGGTGGAGTGAATATTTGCAAATGTTGTGCCAATTAAGTGTGCTGCTGGGTCCTGGATGGTTTCAAGCTTTGAGTGTTTTTGGAACTGCACTCATTTAGACAAGTGAGGAGTATTCCATTATCTTCCAGGTTTGTATGTTGTACAGCTCATTCTGTTATAATGTGCATTTCGTTAACATGAATTTGCTGTAACACAACAGACAAATTCTAAAACATAAACTTTAAAAATGTATGTTGGCTGTAACGTGATATTATTGCCAACACTTTAAGCATGTTTCTAAAGCGTGATTTTTCTTTAATGCAGGGTTGCACAAGAAAGTAACCGTCGCGTAAAAGAAGAACTACCTGTACATGGCAGATGGGCTTTTTCAGGGGGTGAGTTACTTGCTACAGGATTTCTAGCTTCTGACCTGCTCTTGTTGCCAAAGTATTTATTTGGCCAGTCAAGTTCAGTTTGTGTTCAATGGTAACCCGCAGACTGTTGACAGTAGTGGAGTCAAGGGAAGATGGTTAGATTCTCTCTTATTCGAGACAGTGTTTGCCTTGCACTTCTGTGGCACGACTGCCACTTGCCTAAGTTTAGACATTTGCCCAAGTCTTGCTTAGGCAAATTCATCCCAAAGACATGGATTGCTTCAGTATCTGAGGAGTCATGAATGCGCACCAATCATGCTTTTGTTATGCTTCTAGCTTTTGTTAAGCTAGAAGTGGGGATAGTTATGAAAGAATCTGCACATAAAACTAAAAGAAAAATAAACTGCAGAGGGCGGCTGAAGTAGTCTTTATTTTAATGTCATGATAACAAAATTTTGAATTGTCTCAAATAACAGAAAGGTATATAAATGTTTGATCACAGGACTTTTATGACGCCAATCATTAGAATGCATGTCTCTGATATGATTTCCAGGTTTGAACTTTTTTTTGGTGCAGGTGGAAAAATGTTTAAGGGGGTTAGGTGCCATATCGGTTTCTCTGGTTAATATGAGCAGCAGGGTAGAATCAAATGTATCTGAATTGGAGGCAAAACCAAACATTTGATTTGATTTGCAAACAATACATCAAATGTATTGTTTCCCTTCTACGAAACAAGGTTGTTTCAAAAGTTGAATTCTTATTGATCAATGGAATTTTACGATTTATTTTAACTCTTCCATGCTCAAGGATATTGAAGTCAACATACTGTCTAACACTAAAAAGTGTCATTTATTATTCTGTATGCATTTGAAACCTTGTTAAACAATTTAATTGATAGCCTAGTTTGGTACTTCTAAGATGAAAGCTGCCAGTGGGACCAGAAAGTTGTAACATTACCATACATTGCAGGGAATGCAGCTAAACACTGGTAAGCTGTATAACCTAATTTGAATGGAAGCTAAAGTTAATTGATAAAAACAAGGTTTGGTGGCCTATTGTTCCTCAGTTGAGAGTTTTTAGCATACAATTACTTAAATCTTAAAACTCAAATTTTACTTGATTTTAGGTGACAGATATTGGTTATACTTGCTAAACCTTCGTTGAATATCAACTTGGCTCAGTTGGTAATGTTTTCCCTTCTGAGCCACAAGACTGTATACTTAAATTTATGCTAGGAACCCAGCACTTAAGTCAGGTTAATACCTAGGACGCCTCAACAGCCTGTTAAAGTAGATTTTATATCAAAGAACAGGGATTTCCCAGTTTCATTCTTCAACAAACACCAGTGGAATATGGTTCTAGTTGCTATTCTCATTTATTCTTTGTAGACTCAGCTATGTATAAATTGACAGACTTGTTTCTTCATAAAGCAAAAATAGCTAGCCACCAATGTAATTATTTGGCTGCAAAGTACTTTGGGTTCATGACAAGCGCCACATAAAGCTAAATCCTTCCCACCTTTCCTACTCATTGGTTAAAGAGGATTTGCTACATTGTACAAAATAGTATTTGCATACAAAACCATTTGAGAATCTGCTAGGCAGGAATATTAAATCACTTGTGCTTGATTGGACAACAACAATTTGATAATGTATAACAATATTCAATCAAAATTAAAAGCCCAAATAGCTAAATTGAATACAATGAATCCTTAGTATCATGGCTTGAGTAGATACCAAGGATTCACTCTACTTGTAATGCAACATAAATAAACATTACATTTAATATAGTATCTTTAAAGTAACAAAACACCTCAAAATAATTCAGAAGACTGATATATTAAAAACACAAAGCCACATCAGAGAATATATAAGGCAGGTGGTGAAAAACCTGGTCAAAGAGGGATTAAAAAAACTAGAGATGATCTAGGGGTGGAATTCCAGAGTTTAAGGACTTGGATTGCTGAATGCTTAGCTACAAGATGTGCCAGAGGCTAGAATTAGACAAGCCACAAACCATCTCAGAGGATTGAGACTGAACAAGATTTAAGATAGGGAGAGGCAAGTTCGCAAATTGGTCTAAAAACAAGAATTTGAAATTTTAAAATCAAGGCAATCCTTAAAAGGGAACTACTGCAATTCAGCAAGCACCTTGGTGATGGGAAATGTATTTTGAGGATACAGGCAGTGGAGTTTGAGGTGAGATCAAGTTTATAGAGGATAGAATGTGAAAGGACAGCTAGGAGTAGCCAAGTTCAGAGATAAGGAAGGTATGAATGAGGGTTTCAGCTGAAGCATGGGCAAATTGGTTGATGTTATGGAAGTGAAAAAGGGATTCTTAACGATAGCACAGATGTGCAGCTGGAAACTCACCTTGGTTTGAATCATAACCCTCATGTTATGAACTGTCTGGTTTAATATCAGACTGTTGCCAGGGAGAGAAATAGATTCAGTAGCTGGTGTTCAAAGTTGGGAGCATGCATAAAGGAAAAGATTCCAGCCTACCAAAAATTTAATTGGAGAAAAATAGATCAGAGTATCTTCAAAAATTCAGAACATCACAAATTTTATGACTTTCATTCTTGGTAACAATACTATATTTCAAATTGAGATAATTCCACTTTAATATCAGCCGAATCAAAAATGTAGTGACTCTTAAAAAAAACTTACAAAATAGTATGTTGTTAACAAAATTCCCTTATGGCAATTCCCTGTTGCCAAGTTTATAACATGGTAGGTTTCAAAATATAGCTCTAAATTTAACCCTCATGGCAGGAACAGTATCTTACTGAGCTGATCAGATAAAATGCATAGCTAATCTAACAAAATATTAGTAAGAAAGACAATGTCAAAGATATACATTTTAAAAGGAGGGAGTTAAAAGAAGCAGAGATTTATGAAGGGAATTCAAGAACATAGAGTCATAGAGATGTTCAGCACGGAAACAGACCCTTCGGTCTAACTCGTCCAACCCACCTGCCAGCACTCGGCCCATACTCCTCCAAACCCATCCAGATGCCTTTTAAAAGGTTGCAATTGTACTAGCCTCCACCACTTCCTCTGGCAGCCCATTCCACACATGCACCACCCTTTGTGTGGAAAATTGCCCCTTAGGTCACTTTTATATCTTTCCCCTCTCACTCTAAACCTATACCCTCGAGTTCTGGAATTTCCCCACCCCAGGGAAAAGAACCTGTCTACCTAAAAGTGGCTGAAGTCACAGCAGCAATTCTTGAAAAGGATAAAGCTACAACAACAGAAGGATAAGGCTAGGAAGGGATTGCAGCATAATGCCAGGAGAGGCTCAATTGTCAATACCAGACCATTTCCAACAGAGTTACTTCAGTTCTTTTATTTTTTCCGTTGCCAATACGAACATAACTAAAACTTGAAGCATGCACATTGGAGACATACACAATCATGCAGCATGAGTTCCTATCATGTTCAAACCTATCAGTTAACAATACTGAAGCCATGAGTGGGCTATAAAGTGACTTCCTGCTCAAAACAAGGTAAGCTTTTCAAAAACAAACTTTCCTGGCCAACTTCATTGCCCTTAATGTAAAACTTGAGGGCACAAAGGTGGCACATCAGTGATTTTCAAAACTAAATTTCACTTATAAGTATTGCATATTACACTAGTTTCACTTTTTCATACGTACATCATCATGGTTGAACTTTCAAGCTCAGTTAGCACTCTCTCCTATATATTCTCAAGGATTGGTCTGTTTGCTCTACACCTCTGCACATCACAGACAGGATCCCAAGCCCTGCCACTTCATCCCTCTCGTATCCCAACCTCATCATCTGTCCTTAACTGAAGCACTCTTTCACTCCTCCAGCCCCACTCCACACCCTCACCACTGACTTATCATTGACGGTTCCAAGCATCTATGTAAGCTGACATGATCCTGCTCCCTTCCCTTGTGCTACAGAGTTAAACAAGGAGACACAATGCTTTTACACATAACTGCACAAAGCCAAAGTTGGTGCATGACATCTTTAAGTAAACATGAATTTAGTGTCTCAAGCTTTTTGAGCACTACAGACTTTATCTTGAAGGCAAGACAGGTCAAATGCGTGAATGGCACTTACTGAAGAATAAAACTGTTCGATAAATTCAAGGTTATTGAGTGGATGAGACACTCGTCAGGGAAGCATATGAAGTGTCATGTTTGAAAATAACAGTCATAATTGAGCATTTTATAGCAGAAGTGGATATTTTTATGGATGACGAATTGAACTGTCTTTATGGAGGGTGTATATGATTAGATGTTCAACTTGGGTCAGAAAAGAGGCCAAAGTTGTGTACACAATCTTCTTCAACTCTCATGTCACATTCATTCATTATCCCTTTGCGGAGATGCTGGCCTAGTGGCATTAGACTAGCAATCCCAAAATTCAGCTAATGTTCTCAGCAACTGGGTTCGAATCCCACCATGGCAGATGGTGGAATGTGAATTCAATTTTTAAAAATCTGGAATGAAGAATCTATTGATGACCACAAAACTATTGTGAATGGTCAGAAAACCTCATCTGGTTCACTCATCCTCACCTTGTCTGGCCTACATGTGACTCCAGATTCTCAGTAATGTGGTTAACTCTCAACATCCCTCTGAAATGACCTAGCAAGCCATTCAGTTGTACCAATCACTTCAAAGTCTCAAAGAAATGAAATTGGACTGATCACCTGGCATCGACCTTGGCACCAGAAAAGACAAAAGCAGAAACAGCCCTGTTGACCCTGCGAAGTCCCCCTCACTAACATCTGGGGGCTAATGCCAAAATTGGGAGAGCTGCCAAACAGAGTAGTCAAGCAACAGCCTGACACAGAAATCATACCTTATTCACCATGTCCCAGACATCACTGGATATGTTGTGTCTCACTGGCAGAACAGACCCAGCAGAGGTAGCAGCACAATGGTATACAGAGTTGCCCTGCAAGCCTTCAACATTAACTCTCAATGTCATAAAGAATTGTGGTTTCAGGTTAAATATGGGCAAGGAAATCTCCTGCTGATTACGAATAGAGTCATAGAGATGTACAGCACGGAAACAGACCCTTTGGTCCAACTCGACCATGCTGACCAGATGTCCCACCTGCCAGCACTTGGCCCATATCCCTCTAAACCCTTCCTGTTCATATACCCATCCAGATGCCTTTTACAGGTTGCAATTGTAGTAGCCTCCACCACTTCTGGCAGTCCATTCTACACATGCACCACCCTGAAAAAGTTGCCCCTTAGGTCTCTTTTATATCTTTCCCCTCTCACCCTAAGCCTATACCCTCGAGTTCTGGATTCCCCCACCCAAGAGAAAAGATCTTGTTTATTTACCCTATCCATGCCCCTCACGATTTTATAAACTTCTATAAGGTCACCCCTCACTCCGACACTCTGGGGAAAACAAGCCCAGTCTATTCAACCTCTCTCTATAGCTCAAATCCTCCAACCCTGACAATATCCTTGCAAATCCTTTCTGAACCCTTTCAAGTTTTACAGCATCTTTCCAATAGGAAGGAGACCAGAATGGCACAATTCGCAACTCCTCTGATACTGAAGCAATCCATGTTCCAATTCAACAATATCCAGGCTTGGGCTGACAAGTAACATTCGTACTACACAAATGTCATACCTATGACCATCTAACTGCCATCCCTTGACATTCAATGCGCTACTATCACTACATTCTCCACCATCAATATCTTGGGAGCTAACATTGACCAGAAACTCAACTGGTCAACTCAACTGCCATATAAACACAGTGGCTACAAGAGCAGGTCAGAGTCTCGGAATACTATGGCAAGTAACTCACCTCTTGACTGCCCAAAGACAGTCCATCATCAACAAGGCACAAGTCAAGAGTATGATGGAATACTTTCCACTTGGAGAAAGTGGGGGCTGCAGATGCTGGAGATCAGAGTCGAGAGTGTGTTGCTGGAAAAGCACAGCAGGACAGGCAGCATCCAAGGAGCTGCTGTTTCAGGCATAAACCCTTCATCAGGATTCCTAATGAAGGGCTTAAGCCCGAAACAAATACTTTCCACTTGCCTGGATGAGTGCAGCTCCATCAGCGCGCAAGACGCTTGACACCATCTATGACAAAGTAGATTGCTTGATTTGGCACTACATCCACATGTATCTACTCCCTCCACCACCAACACAGAAACAGCAGTATGTACTACCTTCAAGACGCAATGCAGAAATTCACCAAAGATCCTCAGATAGCACCTTCTAAACCCATAGCCACTTCCATCTAGAAGGACATGGGTAGCAGATACATGGGAACACCACCATCTTCAAGTTCCCCTCCAAGCCAATCATCATCCTGATTTGGAAATATATTGCCGTTCCTTCAGTATCACTGGGTCAAAATCCTGGAATTCCCTCCCCAATGGCATCATGGATCAACCCACAGCAGGTGCACTGCAGTGGTTCAAGAAGGCAGTTCATCACCACCTTTGCAAAAGCAACTAGGGACAATAAAATGCTGGCCAGCCAGTAGCGCCCACATCCCACAAATGAAACAAAAATTAGTCCAAACATCAACCTGTGCAATGATCCGTGCTGGCTTCTAGTCCATCACTACCTTCCAGGTTAAAGTCTTCATCCTGGTCATCTAATCACTCCATAGCTTCACCCCACCCCATGTTTGTAACTTGCTCCAACTCCAATCCTTAGTTCCCCAGTCTCCTCCAAATCTGGCTACTCTTACATCCTCAATTTTAATTGTACCACCATTAGCAACCATACCTTTTATTGCCTCAGCCGGTGCTACCCAAACTGCTTCAGCCTGTGGCACACTTCCAATGTCCCAAACTTTTCACGGTACACCAAATATTTTTAAAATAATCAGGACTAATATTGCAAGAAATTAGTTTGATAGAAAGTAAATTTGAACTGAAACATAAACAGCCTACAATTTTAACTTCACTTTTGTTAACTAGAATTGCAAAATTAACTATGAGACTAATGCCATGAATATAAATATTTGGTTCAATGCTGGAAAAGCTACCTGAAGTCCTGATCTATACTTTTTCAATATGATCCCTTCTCATTCTTGAGAAGTGACAGGGAAGAGAAACTAAGTTTACAAAGGGAACGTTGGTTGAAAAAGAACTATTGCTTGATTTCAGATAAGCTCTCTGAATTTGAGCTCAAAGATGTAAGAACTTCTAAGAACCAGGAATTCTTATCTTTATTCAGAGAGAAACGCAGAGCTGATCCTTCTGAAGATGCTGCAAATAGATTTTGAATCCAATTAAACTGCTCTGTCCCAGATGATCTGAAATAATGTGCGAGCTGACCTTGAAGTGAGCATAAATGTTGATCCACAATTGAGAGTAGCCTTTAAGCAGATTTGAGCTAAAAGCGTGCTTGAACATTAGAAGTGAACCATGCTTACCTCTTTACTCCAAAGTTGAAGTTTAATTTCAACTCATGTAATTTTTTTGTGTATATCAGTATAGTTTCATTGCATCTTTGCAGCCTCTGAGTCTAAAAATTAGGGCCAGGCTGTTCAGGAAAGATGTTTGGAAGCACTTCTACACATAAAAGGTGATAGAAGTTTGGAACTCTCTCTCACAAACAGCAGTTTGTGCTTGATCAGTTGTTAATTTTAAATCTGAGGAAGATAAATGTTTGTTACGCAAAGTTATGATAGGATATGAGCCAAAGGCTGGTATATGGAGTTCGGTCACATATCAACCATGATCTCATTGAACGGTGGAACAGAATGAAGGAGCTGAATGGTCTACTCCTGTTCCTATGTTTATTCAAGTACATTAGCCAATTCGGCCAGTTTTTCCACCCAGTATTTATCCTGCAACAGATTGGCATGTTAAGACTCATTATGCATGAATTATTTACATTCTTCCTTTGTTCACAAACTTTTGACAGAATTCTGCCTCTTGAGAGCTAGCAAACTTCAATATGAAAAGGAATTGACGTTTAGCTTCCATTTCTTCTCAAAGAACTGAAAAAGGCATAAATCATCTGGAATTGATGAAGTTGACAAAATTTTCACAGTCGCATTTAGCACAGATGTCAGCTCAGTTGACAAACTATGTGATATGAGAGCCTCCACATGAAGAAAACAATCAATAATTTGGGTCTCTGGGTTTCCACATTGTACTCTGGGCACAAAGCCTTTGACATTTCCAGAAAATTCAAGGGTGAGGCAGGTTTTCCCATTCTGAGGAAGGGTCACTGGACCCCAATATTTACTTTGATTTCTCTTCACAGATGCTGCCAGACCTGCTGAGCTTTACAAGCAACTTTTATTTTTGTTTCTGATTTACAACATCGGCAGCCTCACCATCACTGCATATCCTTGTACATTTCTGCCATGGCATTCTATTTGTTTTGAAATACTCATTGATCTCAATATTCTGTTACTTGCAGTAGAAGTTCCTTACAACATAAATTATGCACCTTCAAACTGTCCTCCTCAGCAAGCTGAACAATTGTAATCCGCTTTGCTCAACTGTGAATGTCTAGATTCATCAATCAGTAGGGAAAACTTAATAAAAAACCAAAAGAATTGCGGATGTTGTAAATCAGAAACAAAAATAAATGTTGCTTGTAAAGCTCAGCAGGTCTGGCAGCATCTGTGAAGAGAAATCAAAGTTAACATTGGGGTCCAGTGACCCTTCCTCAGAATGGGAAAACCTGCCTAACCCTTCAATTTTCTGGAAAAACGCTGCTTCCATGTCCTATGATACATCTTCAAATGTGTCTAATAATGATATTATTTGAAAGTGGAACTGTTGGCACCTTTTACTGCTTCAGGGTGCCATTTCCTGGCAAGCTGACATGTCGAGTTTCAGCAACTGACCATGAGGCTTTTGGCAGTGACAATCAATCGGGCAACATTTCAGCTAGTCTCATGCATGATCTGATACTTTGATCAATAACCAAATGTCAGATAATCATCAGGGCACTGTATTTTTTAGACCTCGCTGCTGACTCATTACCTTGTTGAACTGCAAACCCATCAGCTCGCCTTTTCAAAGATTGTTCATGATTATTGATTAATTTCTGCAAAACTATCACATTCTAAAGAGGAGGGCAAGTAACATAAAATTTATGGTATTCTGGTAAATGGGATGGAGCCTTTATGGACAGCCATCTGTATATGAAACACAAAATCAGCATAATTATTTAAATCAGGACTGTCCAATCTATGGTCCAACAACATTCTCCACAGCTGTCATTAACAGTTCCCTTTAGCAGTGTTTTACAAGAGTCTGGACAAGACACTCTGATCAAGATGACATATGAAATGTTGAGTTTGTTTGATATATAGTTGCAAACAAACTTCTTCTACATTGTATTTAAGCATGAATCACCTTGTTTAAGCAAAGCCCATCTTGGTGACATTCTGCAGCTCATAATTGTAAATCTCAAACCTGATATCTCTCAGATATTGAAGTCCAAGGCTCAACTGCACACTCCACAATAAACACACTGCATCCAATATTCCATGCGAGTAACTGGTTCATGGTTTTCACAAGTTGTTTGTTAATACTTACATACAACCTGCAATTCTACTTGATGCAATGTAGCTTAAATTGTGTTGTGCATCACTTGTTGCTTGTTGGTTAACGTGGTCCTCCAAAATGTTTGCACTTCTCTAATTTAAGCAGTAACTGCTATCTTACACATTATTAACTCAGCTATCTTTTTGAAAAAATAGTAAACTTGTGTACTTTGACATAAAAATTCATTTTGCTAGCCAGGCCAACATCAACAACACAGGCTATTAATAAGCCTAAGACCAACAACTTCCCATTCTGGTAATGGAAACCAAAAACTGTAAATGCACAAGAATACATGATTGGAACTACCGAATACTATCACTTTTGATTGGTTGAGGGTGATGTTGTACTCATGTATTAAGCTGGCAAATGATTTTTACCATGGCAACATCTAACAATACAGCACAGATCTTCCAGAAAATCATGTAGCAATATAAATAAGCCCATATGGTAGCCATAGTGATACTCCCTGACAATGATGGCCAAAAATTACACTTATTTTACATCATGAAGAAAATAAATCAAAATTTGATTTTATAGATTTGTAAAATCCTATGATAAATTCAGATCACTAAATAAAAATTACTCCAATTCAAAAATTCAGCAGCACAACTGACACTCTTCTGAAGCGCAGTTGTGCCATGTGGCCAAATGCTCTGGAATTCACTACTTAAAAGTTCCCTTCTTTGCAGCTTCTCCTCCCTTGTTGAATATGCTGCTTAAAACTTACCTCTTCCACCAAGATGTGGACATCCACCCTAATTATGTGGCTTTGGCGTCATCTAGTCATGAATTGTTTAGCATCAAGTTGATTTTTTTCTTAAACTGACTTTTTCCTAACAGAGAGCTTGGCAGCTTTGTGAATTTGAAGCTCAAAAAATAATAACAGCACATTTAATCATTGACAAAAGCTTAGACTGTTCAGACCAGCTTGACATTTCCCTACTTTAACTTTTGAATTAATATATCTAATCTTATGTTATCCTAACTTGTGGACACAAAGAGTAGAGAACAATGGTTAACAACAACGAGGATCTAGAACAGTTCAATTACAGAAGAGGATGGAGATCTTGGAAAATATAAAGGTGGATGAATCTCCAAGACTTAACCTAGTGTATCGCAGGATATTGTGGAAAGTTAGGGAAGAAATTGCAGGGCTTCTTGCAGAAATATTTCTATTATCTATAAGTGTGGATGAGATGTTGGGTGACTGGAGAGTGGCTAATGTTGTGCCTTTGTTTAAGAAGGGACGTAAGGAGAATGCTGGGAACTATAGACCTAAGTCTGACATTAGTTTAAGTTGTTGGAAGTGGTTCTGAAAGATAGGATTTATATGCCTTTGGAGAGGCAAGGAATGATGAGGGATAGCCAGCATGGGTTTGTGAGGGAAATCATGCCTCCCAAACTTGGTTGAATTTTTTGAGAAACTAACCAAGCAGATTGATGAGGGCAGAGCAGTAGACATTGTTTACTTGGATTTTAGTAAAGCCTTTATAAGATTCTGTATGGTAGACTGATTAGTAAAGTTAGGTCACATGAGATTCAGGGTGAGCTTGCCAATTGAATACAAAACTGGCTTAATGGCAGGAATCTGAGTGATGGTGGAGCGTTGTTTTTTGGACTGGAGGCCTGTGACCAGTGAAGTTCCACAGAGGTTGGTGCTGGGTCCATTTTTGTTTGTCATTTTTATAAATGATTTCGATGAGAATATAAGCTGCATAGTTAGTAAGTTTGCGGATGACACCAAATTGGTTGTATGGTGAATAGTGAAGAAGGTTACCTAAGATTACAAAGAGATCTTGATCAGTTGGGTCAATGGGCTGAAGGGCAACAGTTAGAGTTTAATTTGGATAAATGTGAGGTATTTTATTTTGGTAAAACAAACAAGGGAGCAGGACTGTACAATTGAAAGAAGGGCTGTTAAAAATAGAGACACCTGAGGTTCAGTTACGTAATTGTTTGAAGTTTGTGTCAGGTGGTTAAGAAGGACTTTAATATGCTTGCCTTTAATCAGACCTTTTGAGTATTGGAGTTGAGAATGTTATGTTGAGGTTGTACAGGACATTGTTGAGACTATACTGGACATTGTTGAGGCCTCTTCTGAAGTACTGTGTCCAGTTCTGGTCTCCCTGTTATAGAAAGACTATTATTAAGCTGCAGAGGGTTCAGGAGAGATTTACCAGGATATTGAGCGGCACGGTGACACAGTGATTAGCACTGCTGCCTCACAGCGCCAGAGACTCGGGTACAATTCAAGCCTCAGGCAACTGTCAGTGTGGAGTTTGCACATTCTCCCAGTGTCTGCGTGGGTTTCCTCCCACAGTCCAAAAATGTGCAGGTTAAGTGAACTGACTATGCTAAATTGCCTGTAGTGTTAGGTGAAGGTGTAAATGTAGGGGAATGGGTCTGGGTGGGTTGCTCGTCGGAGGGTTGGCGTGGACTTGTTGGGCTGAAGGGCCTGTTTCTACACTGTAAGTAATCTAAGTTACCTAAGTGATGTTTCACACACACAATACACAATCCTCAAGTCACCAGTTCAGTAGTTTATTACAGAGAATTGCTTTTAACCTCTTCAGTGTTTCATGGACTGGAACAAACGTTTATCATCCTAAGAAACAACAGATCAAGTGTCTGATGTCTGTAGTCAATAGGTAATCCAATAAATATCACATTTAGAAAAGGGCAAATTTAAAAAGAATGCTAAAATCAAATTTTATTTTATTCATTTAGCAGCTATTACACCAATACTTATTTTGATGACATAACTTTAAATTTCCTTTCCAATTCATCCCAAAAAGAAGACTGCAGTGTGAAATGTGTGCGTACTGTATACTTTCCAATGAAGGGCTTAATCCTGAAACATAGATTGTCCTGCTCCTCTGATGCTGCCTGACCTGCTGTGTTTTTCCAGCACCACACTCTCGACTCTTATCTCCAACAACTGCAGTCCTCACTTTCTCTTATATTGAGTACTTGGTATACTTAGAAGGAATACTTGTGCTCCAGAAGTATTTGTGCCCATAGTCAGTCAATCTGTTACAGTGCAATTGATAATGTGGAAAACTGCCCAGGTACAGTTTGAGCAGAAAAAGCAGGATAAATCCAGTTCAGCCAATTATGGCCAATCAGTCTACTCATGACCATCAGCAAAGTGATGGAAAGAGTCATCAACAATGCTATCAAGCTTCTCTAAGTAAAGAATAACCCAGTCACTGATACTCAGCTTGGTTTCCACAGGAGTCACTTGGCAAAACAAGGTCTCGGTCATTCATAATTGGTCTTTAGTCCATAGACCAATTAACTCAATGTTGCCAACAAAAACTGTATCTGTATAGTCCTTTGACTCAAAATCATCTGCAACATAAATTTTAGTTAGCACTTGTGTAAACGATTTCTTCAATGGGTGTCAAATTACTTGCTTTCCAAACATAGAACCACCCTTTCAAATACTGACTCTAAAATAGTTCTTTCACATTTCAGTCCTCAGTAAAAAAGACACAAAACAAAAGATATTATCCTTATAACTGCAGTAGCCATATAAACACCGTAACTCCAAGAACAGATCAGAGGCTAGGAACCCTGCAGTGAGTAATTCATGTCCTGACTCCCCAGGGCCTGTCCACCATTGGCTAGGTGCAAGTCAGGACCACAATGAAATTCAGCCCAATTGCCTGAATGAGCGCAGCTCCAACAACACTCATGAGGCTTGACATAATTCTAGAATAAATAGCCCATTTCATTGGCACCACATCTACAAACAAACTCACCCCGCCCTTGCCAAATACAAGATGCTCTGCAGAAATTTACCAACGCTCCTTCAGCTGTACTTTCCAAATCCACAACCACAAAGGACAAGGGCAGCAGATGCATGGAAACACAAAATCTTCTCCGAGTAACACACTGTCCAGACTTGGAACCATATCACCATTCCTTCATTGTCACTAGTCAAAATCTTGGAACTCCCTTTTTAACAGCATTATGGGTTTACCAAAATGGCACCTTAGCAAGACTTTCTCAAATGCAATACGAATGGGTAAAATATGCTGGCCCAGCCAGTGAAGCTCATATCCTCTGAGCAAAAGAAAAGTTATGCATGATGTCCTCTGAAGTTAATTATAATCATTGAAGATTAAAAAAAAGAAAAGACAATTTTCTAATAAGTTACCTTCCAATATCTTTAAACATATTTTAAATCAGAGTTGATGTTTCAAAAAAACAAAACCATGATGCACAGCTGTGAAAATTTGGAAGCAGCTGCTGGCAAGATGAATAAATTTCTCTTTTCAGATGTCAGTTAACACTGAATGAGTTATAAAAGGACTAATTGATTAAACAAAGTACAGGTGAAATTATGGCACACTGACTGAATGACTACATTTTGCTTTTTGTTTCAGAAAACATAAGTAAAATGTGTTAATTGTGGTATAATGTAGCTTAGTTTCGCGAAAAAGTCTATCAGCATAAAAAAAATCAGCTAACCAGCAACGAAATTAGCTTAGTGATGTAATCAAATCAAACTGCTCTGGGAATCAAAAGGAAAAATGTTTAGGAGGAAGCAGAATTAAAAAGGTAGGAATCACAATGAGGGTTTTGGATGGCAAAGGAGAATAGATAAATAGAAATGGAGATGCAAAGCAATAAGGAAATTAATCATAGCGCAGAACGTTATAAACAGAAAACATTAGAATATTTGATGCAAGCCGCTGGGGGTAAACAAGAGTTGAACATGTAATAGCAGGGGTAAACCACCTGGGCCCTCCAGCCTGCTCTGCCATTCAACAGGATCAAGGCTGATCCAGTTGAGGCCTCAATTCCACACTCCTGACAAACACTAATAGCTCCCTTGTTAGTCAAGAATTTTTGCACCTTCACCTTAACAGTATTCAGTGACTCTGCTTCCATTGGTCTCTAGGAAGACCCAATATGGTCAGAGAAGAAAATTCTCATGTCCATTTTAAAAGGAAAACCTCTTCTTTTTAAAGCTATGTCCCCCAATTCCAGTCTCTTCCAGAAGAGGAAAACATTTTCATATCACTTAACCTGTCAAGTACTCTTTGAGATCTTGTATTTCTCAGTAAGATCTCCTTTAATTTTTCAGAATGTACGGATACAGAGCAAGTGGATATAATCTGATAAGGTAGTGCTTTCCACATATCAAAAAAAAATGCCTGACCCAGATATCAGTCAAGTAAACTTTCTTGGAACCAATTCTAACATTTTTATGTTCTTTCTTAAATATGACGATCAAGAGCACACAGTGCTCCATATGTGATTTGACCAACGTCCTGGACGATTATAAATTATTTGATGTATCTTGCAACAATTGACAGCATTCTATCTGCCTTCTTAATCACTGGGTTGTACCTGTGTCTAACTTTATATCATCATGTCGCAGGACTCAGATATAAAATATAAAAACAGACATTACATGTTTCTATAACTACTTAAGAAAAATAAAGGTGCAGTAAGTACTGATAAGTAGAAAGTGTGCCTGGAGGATTAACAAGGGAAAATAAAGAGATGGCAAATTAATTAACAGTCTGCAAAGCAAACTGATGTAACAAGTTCAACTCCTGCACTGTGAAGATTTTCATGTTGGACTCTCCTTTTCAACTATTCCCCTCATCTGAGGTGTAGTGACCCTTAGGTTAAACCACCACCAGTCATCACTTTCTGATGAAAGAGCAACCTTGTGTTCCAGTAGGGCTAATGGCGACTTTACGTTTACCTTCAATTGTTTTAATCTGTTCTCTTATTTTCACCTCCAACTCACAATTATTTCTGGCTTGTTTTTAATATCCCCTTCTGATAGATGCAAAATTTCTGTTCAATTCATCTGTTATTTCTATATTTTCCAATATTAATTTTACAGACTTATCTCTAAAGAATCAATACTCAATTTTCTTACTGTTTTCTAAAGACCAGTTGGAACACTTACTGTGTGTTTATATTTCTAGTTATACTTGCACTCTAAATGTATCTCTCCTTATTAATATTTTAGTCAGTCTTTGCCACTCTGTCATATTAGGAACAGGAATAGGCTCTCCAGTCTATTGCGTAACTTCACTATTTAATATGAGCAAGGCTGAGCAAACACTTCAATGCCTTTTACCCACAGTATAACTCTTTATGCCATTGGTAATTAGAAATCTACTTAACTCTTGAATCATACTCCAAATATCTCAAACAAGCTCATTAAACATGATCAGAAGAGAGGGAGAGGGGACATCTCAGAAAAACCTATAGAATTCTAACAGGACTAGATAGGGTGGATGCTCTCAATGACAGGGAAGTTCAGAACCAGGGGTCATAGTCTAAGGATACAGGATAAACTATTTAGGACTGAGATGAGGAGAAATTTCTTCACCTAAAGAGTAGTGAGCCTGTGGAATTCATTAACATAGGAAGCAGTTGAAGCCAAAACATTTATAATTTCAAGAAGGAGTTGGATATATCACTTAATTCTAAAAGGATCAACAGATACAGGGGAAAAGCAGGACCAGGCTATTAAGTTGGATGACCAACCATGATTGTAACGAACGGCAGAGCAAGCTTGAAGGGCCAGATGGTCTACTCCTAATTTCTATGTTTCAAGGATTTTCTATTCACAAGTTAATGCGGTCTACGCCCAAGCAAATTATTTCATAGAAACCCCTGATTTATGATCAACTTATAAATGCTTATACTTACGAATGTGATCACACACAGGTGTGTAATTTTAAAGATCTAAGATACAAAGATTTCTTGTACTTATGAGCTTTACATCGTCCTGCATTGTGTTCCGACTTGCATACAAATTGCAAACAGACACCAGAAGGGAACTCATTCATAACCCAGGTACTGTTTTTACCTAAGTGTCCATTTATTTTGATGGATTCTGGCATTCTCTCTACTACTGATGTCAGGTTGACAGGTCCCGCATTCCCAATTTTCTCTCTTGCTACTTTCTTAAATTAAACGGGGTGACATTTACTGGCTTCCAACCTAAAGGAATCATTGCATAATCAATGGAATTTTGAAAGATGATCACCAATACATCAATTGGTTCAAGAGCCACCTTCTGCAACGCCCTGCCATGTAGACTATCAAGTCCTGGCGACTGAGTGACTTTCAGCCCCATTTATTCCTCCAATACAATCTAATTAATAATTGTCCCCAACTTTCATTTTCTGTAATCGCTTAAACATTCAAATCCAGGAGATGTCTTGTACCTTCCACAGAGATAACTGACACATAGGATTACATCTCACCTTTTTGCCCAAACATGAGTTTCATTTAGTTTTCTGCATAGTTTTTTGCCACATCTTATCCAATTCTCATTTATGACCTACCTCAGTCTTATAATGCCTCATGATCCATTCCTTCTCCATTGTACTGTGAACCAGTCATCAAAAGACACATGCTACATTTAAAAGGCTGCTAAGCACCCTTATGAACTAAGGCTCTCCAGAACTATCCTATGACACGGTGTGAAGATATCGGAGAAAGGGAAAATGGCACAGTGATTCTCCAACAGGGATCTGTAGATCCTAGTGGTTTAGGAGTGGAAACAAGGGGTGTTCTCTACCTGGAGTATTGGCAGAGGAGAGCATGCCAATAGATCCTGGCAACCTGAAGTGAGGTAGCCAGCTGGATCAGTGGGGTCTCAATAATGCAGAGGAACAGCCAGCAATACCGTAAGATCTACCAGGGTAAGTGGCACATTTTTCTCTCTGCTGCCTCATATTCCAGGCAAAAGTGAGGATTGCAGATGCTGGAGATTAAAGTCAAGTTCCAAACTTGCAGCTCAGCAACATCCTCATGACCTGTCCCACCTGTCAATCTTCCTTCCCACCTATCCTCTCCACCCTCCCCTCCAACTATCACCTTTACCCCTTCCTCCATCCACCTACTGCACTCTCTACTACCTTCTCCCCAGCCCCAGCCCCACCCTCTCCCATTTATCTTTTCAGTCCCAAGGCTTCTGGCCTCACTCCTGATGAAGGGCTCCTGCCTGAAAAGTTGATTTTCCTGCTCCTCGAATGGTGCCTGACCTGCTGTGCTTTTCCAGCACCACTCTAATGCTTCCTCAGACTCTGTCTAGCTCTGCTGTTGCACCCATCTCCTAATAAGGCTTATACATTGCCACCTGCAACATTTCCCCTTACTCGCTCTCCAGGCCCGAAACATTTATTCCACCAACCCTTACTGATCTCTGCGCTGGTTAATCACTCAATTGGATCACCTCGCCTGTGTTCCCACCTGCACCACCATCAACAGTATGTCACCTCCTTTCAGCTTATTCAATCCCTCCCTTTCTCTCATTCCAGCAGAAGACAGCCAACAATAGAGTAAAAAAGCCCTGCACAACCACCCAACATTTGACTCCTCAGCCCCTATGAGTATCCTGGCCCTCAGAGGAAAGGCTGGGACTGCCCCTGTGAGAATGCCAAGACATCCATGTCCTGCCAACTAAGTAACATTCTTCATTCAATCGCAATTCTTACATTAACCCTAATGTCAAGGTTATTCAATGCATGCTACTTTCAGCAATTGGCCACTGAGCCTTTTCTCTATTTTGTCTTGCAAGTACAAGGGGAACATCCACCACTTGTGCCGAGAAATGGCTGGTTCTGCTAAAAGCTACCTGGTCAACCTCAGAGAACGAAGGTAGCAAAATCCCAGAGGAAACATCAGCAAGATGTTAGCGTCCTGCACATGCTAACAGCTCAGACTCCAACACCTTGGTGGGGATGTTTGCTTTAGACAGTTTGGGAGCACATGCTAGTAAGAATATCACTGAGACAGCTCTACAGCTGACCAAGGGAAAAATGTTCCTGGCTGTTGGTATGGAGGACTGTGGGAGACCTCACCAACCAGAGGCTGTAGGAGTGCAATTAAGTATGGGGACAAAGCTGCCTCAAGCTTTCAACCAGATTACCTCCATGGATAGTTGGCAGCTGCCCTGGAGAGCCAGGTCCAGCACATTTAGCATCTGCTGGAGAGGCGCATGCATCTGCACTCCATTGCTCTAGCCACTGGGTGTTACAACATAAAGCATGGCAACAGGAATATGGGGAACCTGGCACACACTTCAATTGGGCCTTCTTCACAAGGCAACAAGTCAGTGCTCAGTGCTAGGAGGCACCCAACCAAAGGTGGAATCTCACATAGACTCCTCAAAAGTCACCTCAGGTTACTGCAGACATACCTGGTCCTTCTATTTCTGCCTTCCCTCAGCTTTAAAGCTCTGTCAAGATGACTCTCAGTATGCGTTGGTCATCCAGAAACACTCATCTACGGAGTCACCTGATCAAAACTACAGTGCCAATAGACTCCATTGCTCTGCAAGTTTCTTAACATCCTAGCTGTGAAACCTCAGACACCACTGAAATGTAATGGGAGGGAGAGAACAAAGAAAACCTATTGAGGGCATATTGGTGACAGGGGTGACATTGTACTATATATGAAGTATTATATTTTCATAAATGTGACTAATCAATTATTTATATCTATTTAAATTATTCAAATTTACATCTGCTTATCTGACTCTGTGTCCCCGAATATAACTGGCCAGCATAACGCCTAACTGCATGTCCACATATGGTGCACAATGGATTAATGTTGAGAGGCTGTTCATCTTGCTTCCACATGCAGCAACAAAGTATAAGTAAGCCTCGAGGTTATGCTGATATCATAGTCCCTCATCCTAAAACATCCCTTATGTTTTTCCTGACCTCGGAGTCCAAAGGTGCTGTTAGAAATGATGTGATCAGTGATACTGGGGAAGGCAAATGTACAGACTATAGGGAGCATAGAAGGGTCATTAGACTAGGGACTCCAAAACAATGTGTCCTGTATAGTGTAGGAGTCAGTGTGTAATATTGTTTCCCGATAAAGAGCCTCACAATCGGTGGGTTCTGAAGCCTCCTCTCTTACAGGTTGAGATAGTTATCTTGGCCACCCAGGGTTTGTTTGCAGCTATTTCCCTTAGCATCGTAGTCTTGGTATTCCAGCATGATGGAAAGTGACAGTGAGTGCTCTTTGGACAATGGATTCCAGTCTCAGCATGTTGGCGAGGCCCCAAACATCCAGCTCCCTTTCTTGACTGCCCTCTCCATGAACCCTATTTGCTTTATAGATCCCCAGGTGCCTATGCAACTCATTCACCTGAGCATTCATAGAGTAATAGAGATGTACAGCATGGACAAAGTGTCCTCTGCAGCCCTGGCATAAGAAGTGACCATGCCTGGTAAAGTTATACAATCGCTGCCCACTCCTCCCCCCAACACCCTTTGGATCCGGGGGCTAACTGTGGATGAATATCCCTCCCACATTAATCCATTCCTACCCACACTAGGACCAACCATGGCCCACATTCCTGAATTCAGATATACGCACCATGCCCAACAGCACTCCATCCAGACACTCCAAAGAGAGCAAGTGTACTTTGTGGGTTGCATCCCGGTCCAATCCATGAACTGATTGCCTGTCCCTGTGTGCTAAGTGACCTTGTAGCAGCCTTTCAATTATAATTGCTGGTGCATCCTGCAATGCATGTCAATACATCCTAAGTGACCCACAAATGGACTGCATGATGGTCATGAGGGTTTGGTAAATATCTTCAGCGAGACATGAGTGTGGCAGAGGACTATCCATCATGTCTTGAGATTCTATTGGCACTGAGCAATAGGAGAGGGGCCTCATAGCCAACAGCGAGCTGAAGTCACCAGGCACCCACTTGGATGTCCACCTAACTGGCAAATTGCTACTGCCTACCAAGAAACTCTCCGATGGGATCTTGATAAAATGGGCCAATGGGCTGAGGAGTGGCATATGGAGTTTAACTTAGATAAATGTGAGGTGCTGCATTTTGGAAAAGCAAATCAGAGCAGGATTTATACACTTATGGGTAAGGTCCTAGGGAGTGTTGCTGAACAAAGAGACCATGGAGTACAGGTTCATAGCTCCTTGAAAGTAGAGCCTCAGATGGTAGAATAGCGAAGAAGGCATTTAGCATGCTTTCCTTCATTGGTCAGAACATTGAGTTGGGAGGTCATGTTACGGCTGTACAGGATATTGGTTAGGTCACTTTTGGAATATTGCGTTCAATTCTGGTCTCCTTTCTATCGGAACAATGATGTGAAACTTGAAATGGTTCAGAAAAGATTTGCAAGGCTGTTGCCAGGGTTGGAGGATTTGAGCTATAGGGAGAGGCTGAATACACTGGGGCTGTTTTCCCTGGAGCATCAGAGGCTAAGGGGTGACCTTATAGAGCTTTATAAAATCATGAGGTGCATGAATAGCATAAACAGACAAAGTCTTTCCCTGGGTGGAGGAGTCCAGAACTAATAGGTTCAGGATGAGAGGGAAATATATAAAAGGGACCTTTGGCGCAGCTTTTTCACACAAAGGGTGGTCCGTGTATGAAATGCGCTGCCAGAAGAAGAGGTGGAGGTTGATACAACTATAGCATTTAAAAGGCATCTAGATGGGTATATGAATAGCAAGTGTTTAGAGGGAAATGGGCCAAGTGCTGGCAAATGGGACTAGATTAGGTTAGGATGACTGGTCAGCATAGACAAGTTGGACCGAAAGGTCTGTCTTCAAACTGTACATCCCTATGACTCTATAAATACTTAAAGGATGCAGTCAGCTGTTCCGAGTGTTGAGGCTTCAACAAACGTCTCATCTGATACTGCAACAGACCCTACCATAGTCCACATAGCTCAGGCCGCTGTAAGGTTCTGCCCAAAGTAATCATTTAATTTCTCGGCCAGTTTTCTATTCCCCACTATAAATTCAATTCTGCCTGTAATGGACCCACGTTCACCTTTAACGCTCCTATATAAGCTTGATCAGTCCATTTTTATGTATTTTGCTAGATTGAATCCATATTCTTTTCTTCCTTTTATCATGTTTCTTTGCCCTCCTTTGCTGTGTTCTACCAGATCTATTACTATTTTTCACTACTTTATATACCTTTTTATTTTAATATTGTCTAATCCTCAACTTCCTTTGTCCACCACAGTTGACTGAACTTTTCTTTTGTGAGTTTTGCACTTTGACTGAATCTATAAGCCATGTCCATTGCCTATGTACATTCATAAGACATAGACTATTTGGCCCATTGAGTCTGCTCTGCCATTTAATCATGGCTGATAAGTTTCTCAACCCCATTCTTCCACCTTCTCGCATAATATTTAATTCCCCTTACAATCAAGATCCACCTAGCTCTGTCTTAAGATGACTCAATGACCTGGCCTCCACAGCCTTCTGCGGCAATGAATTCCATAGACTCACCCATTCTCTGGCTGAAGAAGTTTCTCCTCACCTCCATTCTAAAAGGTCTTTCCATTCGTCTAAGGCTGTGCTCTCAGGTCCTAGTCTCGCCTGCTCATGAAAACATCTTTTCAACGTCCACGCTGTCAAGTATTCTAAGTTTCAATCAGATCCCCCCCATATCCTTCTAAAATCCGTCGAGTATAGACCCAGAGTCCTCAAACGTTCCTCATATGTTAAGCCTTTTATGTCTGGGATTATTCTTATGAACAGTCTCTGGACACACTCCATATCCAGTACATCCTTCTGGAAGTATGGGGCCCAAAATTGATCACAATATTCTAACCAGATTCTGGTCTGACCAGAATCTTATAAAGCCTCAGAAATACATCCCTGGACGAAGACTCCCAAGTCCCTTTGCACTTCAGACTTCTGAAGTTTCTCCCCATTTAGAAGATAGTCTATTCGTCTATTCTTCCTACCAAAGTGCATGACCTCACACTTTCCCACGTTGTATTCCATCTGCTACTTCTTTGCCCACTGTCCTAAACGGTCCAAATCATTCTGCAGTCTCCTTGCCTCCTCAATACTATCTGTCACTCCACCTATCTTTGCATCATCTGCAAACTTAGCCAGAATGCCCTCAGTCCCTTCATCTAGATCCTTAAATGTATAAAATGAAAAGTGCAGAATACCACAAATCAACCGGCTGCCATCCTGAAGGACCCTTTCTTCCCCGTTGTGTTTTCTGCCAGGCAGCCAATCTTCCATCCTTGCTTCTAACACCATTGGCTCTTATCCTACTCAGCAGTCTCCTGTGTGGTACCTTGTCAAAGTCCAGATAGATAACATCCATTGGATATCCTTGGTCTAAACTGTTTCTTATCTCCTCAAAAGAATTCTAACAGATTTATCAGGCATGACCTCCCCTGAATGAAATAATGCTTACTTTGCTCTATTTTACCATGCACTTCCAAGTATTGAAAAATCTCATCCTTCACAATGGACTCCAAAATATTATCAACTGCCAAGGCCAGGCTAATTGGCCTGTATTTTCCCATCTTTCGCCTTACTCTCTTCTTAAATAGGGGTGGGTTCATTAGCAGTTTTCCAGTCCCTCCCCGACTCCAGTGATTCCTGAAAGATCATCATCTATGCCTCCATTATCTCTTCTGCTATCTCCTTCAGATCCCCCTCGAGTGTATATCATCTGATCCAGGATATTTATCCTTGGTGATGGCCATCATATTCACCTCTGCCCCCTGACTCTCTTGAATTTTTGGAATGTTACTCATATCTTCCACTACAAAGACTGACGCAAAGTACTTGTTCAGTTTTTCCACCACTACCACTTCTCCATTACTACTTTTCCAGTGGCCCACTTTAGCCCTTTATATATCTAAGGAAACTTTTGCAATCTTCTTTTATATTACTGATTCCCTTACCCTCATATTTAATCTTCTCCTTCCTCATTTTTTTAGTTGTCCTCTGTTGGTCTTTCCAAGCTTCCCAATGCCCTATGCCGCATTACAGAAGAACCTTGATTATCCGAATACCAATTACCCAAAAATCGGATTATCCGATGGAGATCTAGAGATCCCAATGGAAACATTATATCAAAGACATGTTTCCAACAGTGATCACGTCTTTGGTTGACTGGGATTAAAATGGCACTATTTCCAAATGACTGACCTCCCACCCTCTCTCTCACCCCACACTTAACTGGTCAAAAAGGTGTGTGTGTGTGTGTGTGTGTGTGTGGTGTTGGACGGGTTGAGGGCAGTGGACGGTGTTGGACGGGATTGGGGGCTGGTGCTCGCGCTGTGTGGTTCTGTAGTCTCCTGAACGGGGAGCAGACTTTAAAAACTCCCAGCTCCCGAGGAAAGGCTTTAATCGATGAACCGAATAAATCGATTATCTGAACAAAATCACGTTCGGGTAATCGAGGTTCCCCATACATGCTTTCTCTTTTGCTTTTATGCTGTCCCTGACTTCCCTAGTCAGCCATGATTGCCACACGCTCCCTTAGGAAGCTTCTTTTACCGAGGAATGAATTTTTGCTGTGTCTCCCAAATTACTCCCAGCAGCTCCTGCCATTGCTGTTCCACTGCCTTTTCTGCTCAGGTCCTCTCCCAGTCAATTCTACCAAGTTCTTCCCTCATGTCTCTGTAGTTGCCTTTATTCAACTGTAATACCATGACATCTGATTCCTGCTTCTCCCTCTCAAATTGCAGAGTAAAAATGCTATCATATTATGGTCATTTTCATCCTAAACTGAATGAACCCTTATCAAGTTTGCTTCACTGCACATCACTAAATCTAGAACTGTCTGTTCCCAAGCGTATTCCACCACAAGCTGCTACAAAAGGCCACCTCATAGACATTCCACAAATTCCTTTTCTTGCAATCCACTATCAACCTGATTTTCCCTTCCACCTGCATATTGAAATCCCCCTATAACCTTGCTTTTCATACACACCTTTTCTATCTCCTGGTGTATCTTGTGCCCCATGTCCTGACAATTGTTTGGAGGCCTGTATATAACTCCCATTATGGTTTTTTTACCTTTGGAGTTCCTTAACTCCATGCACAGAGATTCTACATCATCTGACCCTAGTTTGTTTATTGCTATTGTTTTAATTTCATTTCTTATTAATAAGGCAGGATCTCTTATTATAAATTCTGTGTCCTATGATCCTGCCCCACTAGCTACCTGACGAAAGTGCAGCGCTCCGAAAGCTAGTACTTGCAAATAAATCTATTGGATTATAACCTGGTGTTGTGTGATTTTACTGGAATAGTTTAATGTAATTAATGTCCCACATTATTTGATAAGTGCATAAGAAACAAGACATAAAGCTTGCTCAAGGCAGTATATTTTTAGAATAGATTAAAATCAAGCAAGTTAGGTCAAGACAAGAGATTTGGAGGTGGAATTCCAGAGATCAGCTAAAGGCACGGCCACCAATGGCTAAAATCAACAATGTTCGAAAGGTCAGAATCAGAGGTGTAAGATCTAACAGGGTAGTAGGGCTAGAAAAGATTAGAGATGGAAAGGGGTAAGGCCATGGAAGAGATTTAAAAACAAGCATTAGAATTTAAAATTAAGGCACTGCCTAGCCTGAACTCAATTAGCAAGCATAAGAATGATTGGTGAATGGGTCTGAATAACAAGTTTGGTGTTGAAACTTGATGAAGTCGTTGGGTCATCAGTCAAGACCTGTTAATATCAATTGTTTGCAAAAATAAATGAGAAAATGAGTTTATTTCATAACCTGAGGGCTCTATGGTACACAATATTTTTGTAGATGGCAAGCAGCATGGACATATTTGCCTCAGAGACAAATATCTAAATAAACTCCTCAAAAATACAGAAAGTTGGGTAACATTGACATCTTGCAACCTGCTTTTGATGTTTTGTGGTCTGAATGCAAGGATGGGGGAAAAGAAAAAAATGTTTCACATAGCCACAAGCCAGTGCCAAATCCTGTGGAATTTCAATGTGGGATTGGATAATAAGATAAAGTTCTGTGATTCCATGAAATAAGTAATAATAGACAAAAGAGCAAATCATCTCAGATCCAAAACTCATTTGGGTAACATGCTCCAGCAGTCTTTTTTAGTGGAATTTGGTGGGAAGATGGATTCTTTGAGAACATATACATCCAACATTTATTTATTCTGCCACTGGTTTCATACATTAAACAGTTAAATTTCCATACACAGGTCTATAGTTTCCATGCAATACATTTCAAGAAAGAAGTAACTATACTAAAGCAAACGATCTGAAAGGAGATCACAAGCTGGATATTCTGGACAAGTAACTGGCAATGTTAACAATGTTCAGGAGGCCTTGAGTGCAGAAGTAATATTCCTATTCTGAACAGGAAGCTCTGGGTTCAAGTTCCACTCAAGGAAGTCATGTCATGGAAACTATGCTCAGGTTAAGCCAAACAGGTTGCTCAACCACCTATAAGTCCTTCCAATATGCCAATGACAGGCAGTAAGAGTAGGCATCTCCTGATTAGTCATGCTTAACATGGAGTGGTGGCCCTCAAGCTGCAGCTCTAGTGATAGGATGGTGACCTGTTGCAAGGCAAATTACAGGCATAAGCATACTTTATATGTCACATGCATCAATAGATGTGGAATGCATTTAAGTCTAACAGTGTTCACAGCTATCAAAGTGTAATTTAGACAGCAAAATCCATCAACCACACAAGCAGTTAAATGTCAAAATTAAAACCTACACCTGAGCCACTTGGCATTGAACTATATTAATCAGAATGAAGTTGCGAATGACCAGACTCTCAAAATTAGAACTGATCTATTGTAGTGCAAGTAAATTTTTAATAGAGTTAAAAAGTCTTTCTATCTGAAAAACAATCCTAATCCAGTGCTCATTACTCACAAATATACTTTGACAACAGATCCCAAACATTTATTTGATGAATTTATACATTATCTCATCCAAATGGTCACACCTTTATCAATCTGGTCTGAATTATCTGGCTTGACTGTAATGTTAGAAAAATGGATCCTGAATTGTTTTTACCAAAAAAAAAGGAACTGTCTTTTTGAGCTGCATTCAGCAGTTAATTAACAGCAATAGCAGTTCATTATACATACACATTTCACACAGACTTTGTCTGAGATTTTGGACAGAAAGTTACTTTAAATTAGACGCAAATAATAACCACGAGGTTAAGGGATAAAGGATAGCTGGCACTCAAATATATCTCAGCAAGAAATCAATGCTCTCATGAAAGAATTAAAGGGATAAAAAAGGAAGGAAAAAAAATATACTCAACCTCATCTGCAATTCCACAAATACTCTTTGTACAAAAGGCAATATATGCATCTTGTGTGCACTCCCTAGTTAATAATGCTGTCACGGACCTAGCAAATGTAGCCACAATTCAAAACCCCAAAAGTATTATTGCTGCCATATAGGAATAAATAACTCCAAGTTTATTTGATTTCATTCCACCAATATCTTACTTGACATCCATTCATCTTCAAGATTATCACATAACTACCAGTTTTAAGACTAAATCAATGTTTCTCACTCCACTGAACAACCCAATCAATAGCAACAAGGACATGCTGCTGTCAAAAGCTAACTGCTGCTCATGCCGGTAAATCCCCTCAGGACCTTGGTATGATAGAACGAAGCTGGATGGAAACCACCTGCTGGGTAAAATATGACAGCTCTCTTCAGTTAGTGCAAAATATACAGCTTTTCAGTCATTTTAAATGAGTTACACCTCTAGTCTACATTTAAAAAATAAAGTTTCAGCAAGAACAAAAACAGATCAATGGCACATAAATTTACAGAGAATATTTCTGTAAATTTTGAGTTCCCATGGTAAAATTCTCATTGTACTTACAAGCTAATATGATCCTCCTTTAAATTCATTGACCTTGTCTACAATATACACAGTTTTTCAAAAACGTTGACACTTTGACACATAGAAAAAAAGGACTTAATATAATTGCTGGTCACAGAAGATCTTGAGTATTCAAAGTTTTCTTCCCACTTATTGGGGAAAATATTTCTGAAACAAAATAGGTAAAACTAATTGTTAAAGAATTCCCAAACACCATCAAGAGCATTTTCATATGTGCAGCTAAATAATTTGACTGCTCTCATATACATGTAGGCCAGGGCTGCTAAATTTAAAATTCAATAGAATTGATTGCATTTTTAAGAAAGATCAGCGGTTGAGCTGGCACCTTCAATCAACTATTAAGGCAGCATTTGGAAGAAAAATGCTCTCAAGTAATTCAAATAATAATTACCTCTATCACAAAAAACGTTAGTTTATATGTGCCAGCACTCCGAACAGATCTCAGACTAGTTAGTATTCAGAGTACTGAAAATGGCCTTGTATTTCTAATACGGAGACAGTGATTCTGGCAATATTTACAAATTTTCTCTTATCTACTCTACTGCTTGTACATTGACAAACATGTACAAGCAGTCGACCCTGGAGCTCTGGAATTCCTTACTTAAACTTCTTCACTCTGCTGATCTCTATTCCGTAAGAATTTCCTGAAAAAATACCGGTCCCAAATATTCTTTCTTGACATTTCTGATTTTTTTTGTCAGTTTACCAGTATTTGAGACACCATGGGACATTTTATAGATACAAGTTTTGGTATAACATTAAATAAATAGATAAATTTCAGTCCAATATTCAGTGATTGAGAAGCACAGCAGGTCAGGCAGCATCCGAGAAGCAGGACAATCGACATTTCGTGCATAAAGAATGAGGCTTGTGGGCCAGGGCTGAGAGATAAATGGGAAGGGGGTGGGGAGGTAGCTGAGAAAGCAATAGTGGATAAAGGTGAGGGAGAAGGTGATCAGTCAGATGGGGGAATGATGGACAGGTCCGGAGGGTGGTGTCAAGTTGGAGGCTTGGGGCTGAGATAATGTGGGGAGAGGGAAATGAGGAAGCTGTTGAAATCCATATTTATCCCATGTGGTTGCAGGGTCCCAATCCGGCCGGCGGTGCCAAGTTGCTGTGGATTTCAACAGCTTCCTTATTTCGCCTCTCCCCACATTATCCCAGTCCCAAGCCTCCAACTCAGCACTGCCCTCCAGACCTGTCCATCACTCTCCTTACCCCTGACCTGTTCATCACTCCTTCCTTTGACCTATCACCTTCATCCACCAGCTACCTTACCCCACAACCCCACCTTATATCTCAGCTCCAGCCCACAAGCCTCATTCCTGTTGAAGGGCTTATGCCCGAAACGTTGATTCTCCTGCTCCTCGGATGCTGCCTGACCTGCTGTACTTTTCCAGCAACACACTCTCAACTCTGATCTTCAGCATCTGCAGTCCTCACTTTTTCCAATATTCAGTGATGTAGACTTTTGTTTAAAAAGTAGAGGAAACAAAGTCTCAGACGTTGGCCAAGTAAGTAATAAGGAATATTCATGCTACAAAAAAATCCCATGATGTGGAGGTACTGGTGTTGGACTGGGGTGGACAAAGTCAGAAGTCACATGACACCAGTTTATAATACAACAGGTTTACAGAGAAACCTAGATTATCTGGCATTTGATTATCCGAAATTCAGATTATCTGAACAAGATCGCAATGGCCCAAAGCATGGCTAAACTATGTTATCTGGCATTCGATTATCCGGCATTCGACTAACTGAATGAAATACTCCCCACCCGTGGCCTTCAGATAATAGAGGTTCCGCATTTGAAATCACAAGCTGTCAGAGCACTGCTCCTTTGTCAAGTGAAATCACTTCACCGGACGGAGGAGTATCACTCTGAAAGCTTGTGATGTCAAATAAATCTGTTGGACTATAATCTGGTGTCATGTGACTTCTGACAAATATCTCAAGCAATGAGAATCCGTTCATCTCCTCTTAACATTCAATGCATTATTCCTGAACCTCCACATCCTCAGGGTCAGCAATGAAATGCACCACCATTATAAATACTGTGTTTACAAGAACAGGACAGAGACTGAGAATTCTGCATGGTGTAATATCACCCTCAGATTCCCAGAAGCGTGTCCATTTTCTACAACGTATGAGTCAGGAGCTCGTTGAAATACTTTCTACTTATTTAGATGAACATAGCTCCAACAGCTCTTAACTGGTCCAACATCATCCAAGATAAAGCATTCTACTGCTACCATAAACATTCACTCCCATTACCAGTGGTACACAATAGCAGCAGTGCTATCAACCTCAAGATGCACTTTATTAACCTAACAAGATTCCTGAAAGGGCAGATTCCAAACCCATAACCTCTACAGACTAAAATGGACAACTGGTAGAAGACACACAAGAACCCCACCACCAAGTTCCCCTCCAATTGACTCATTATGCTGACATAAAACTATATTATTGCTCCTTCACTGTCACTGGGTCAAAATCCTAAACTGTCATTCCTAACAGAACTGTTGGTGTAACTACATCAAAGGGACTGCAAGAGAATTAAATGCTTCACTTCATTTGCAGCAGTTAATTAATTTGTGGTTTGTCCACTTTATCTCCAGAATTCTGAAATTCATAGCAATCAAACACAACTGAAGCCATCATTCGTTAGTCTGAGGACCTCAAATTATACGCTTAATGTTTTACCCAATATTTTTTTAAAAAAGTAATGTACTGCAGCTTCAAGTAGACAACATACAGACCATGTTTCTAGCAATTCAGTGCATAAACAAGTTTTTTTTCTAAAAAAAAATGTAAACCTTTGCATTTAAGCAGCTTAAAATTTAGTTTTTCTTGTGCTAGGTAGGTAAAATGGCTGTTCAAAGACCCTTTTTCCTGATAATTTGGTTGTTTTTGAAGTCTTTTTTTAGATGTTCATAGACTTAAGTTTTAGTGAATATAAAAATAGCATTTGCATTTGAAAGGAGTGAGGGAAATTCAAGCCTATTCAACATATACATGGTTTTCCCAAAATTCAAGATATTTCCCTATTGTTAACAGATGACGTATGCCAAATGCAAGCATTTTAATTTCATTCTTGTTGAAATTTCAACTTTTTAATTCTAGACTAGTTGATGTTGTATTTTCCTGGGGTATAGCGCACAGTTGTTCAAGACATAAGAACAGATGAACATAAGATTTCTGAGCAGGAGTAGACAATCTGGCCCTTCGAACCTGCTCCACCATTCAAGATGATCATGGCTGATCTTTTCATGGACTTGGATTCACCTGTCTACACTCTCACTGTATTCCTTTATTGTTCAAAAAAAATTCATCATACCTTTTAAAAACATCAACTACTTCACTGGGCAAGGAATTCCATAGATTCACAACCCTCTGGGTGAAGAAGTTCCTTCTCAATTCAATCCTAAATCTGCTCCCCCTAATCTTGAGGCTATGTCCTCTTGTCCAAGTTTCACCTGCCAGTGGAAACATCCTCTCTACTTCCATCTTATCTACTCCCTTCATAATTTTTCCATGTCTCTATAAGATTCCCCTCATTCTTTTGAATTCCAACAAATATAACCCCAGTCTATTCAGTCTCTCCCCATAAGCCATCACTCTCAACTGCGGAATCAACCTAGTGAACCTCCTCTGCACCCCCTCCAATGCCAGTACATCCTTTCTCAACTGAGGAGACCAAAGCTGCGCACAGTATTCCAGGTGTCGCCTCACCAGCACCCTGTACAACTGCAACATAACCTCCTTGCTTTTAAACTCAATCCCTTAGCAATGAAGGACCAAATTCCATTTGCCTTCCTAATTTCTTGTTGTATTTGTAGACCAACCTTCTGTGAGTCACGCACAAGAACACCCAGGTTCCTCTACAGAGCAGCATGCTGCAACTTTTCACCATTCAAATAATAATCCTTCTGACTGCTACTCATACCAAAATGGATGACTTCACCTTTATTAACATTGTATTCCATCAGCCAGACCTTTGCCCACTCACTCAAAGTATCCATGTTCCGTTGCAAAGTTTCAGAATCCTCTGCACAATTTGCTCTGTCACTCATCTTAGGGTCATCTGCAAACTTTGACATACTGCACATGGTCCCCAACTCCAAATAATCTCTATAAACTGTGAATAATTGCGGTCCCAACACAGATTCCTGAGGCACACTATCAGTCATTCATTACCAGCCAGAATAGCACTCACATATCCCAACTCTTTGCTTTCTGTTAGTCAACCAATCCTCTGTCCATGCTAATACTTTACCCATAACACCATGCATCCTTATCTTGTGCGGCTGGAAGAGAAAATTCCAAATCAATGATGTTCAATGAAAAGAAATGGGCACAATTCAAAATAAAAAAAGATGGACAGCACCCAGTCATTTGACACTTTATTCTTCCCCAATTATTCTTTCACACGCTTGAAAGGTGTTGACTTCTCTATGATATAACAAGAGTCAGCAGCCTTCAGTAAATAATCAAAAAGGCCATTTATCACATTTGAAACTGGACAATAATGAAATTCAGTAACTTTATTTTTGTGGTCTTCACAACTGAAGTTTCATCCAAAATTATCACTATGCTGTGATCAAAAAAACCTAAAACGAAAAATTAGTGGCCAAGTGATTAGTGGCTGAGTAAATCAGTTCGGACAGACGATGAAATCAACACTTTTTTGGTATTTATACTTCAGTTGTATATGGTAGAGAAAGACTTGAGGTGCAGTAGGTAACATTCCTCCCCCTGCACTAGAAACGCAAGATTTGAGTCTCATTCCATGACTCCATATACAAAGACAAGATCTTAATGCAGGTAATAGGGTTTATTGTTAACTCACAAATCCTTCCAACAAGTTCCAGTCCTAGCTTTCAGAGGCAAAGTCCATATGTTTTAACAGCACAAATGAAGAATTTCTTGAAATTCACAGGGATGTTTAGAGTGAGCTCTGGTTTCTGCAAGGCTAACAGCAGAGTAACAGTACTCATCCAGCAACTTATAGCCATTTGGAGATCATAGGATATCTAGTCCTCATCACAAATTAGTGCATTATTTACAGATGAATAGCAGCACGTGAAATTAACTAACCATATTTTCCCAGCAAATCTGAACCTCAAAGTTTTGTTTAAAATATGCAGCATGCAAACAGAAAAGAACAGCTAAATTCTATTCAAGGAAGAACAGATACTAAAAGCAGGAAACCACAAGCTTAGCATTTGTTGTATAGAAAATGCTGGAATCTATTATTAAGGTTATGCCATCGCACTTTTAAAAATTGTCAGGTAAAATCAACATGGTTTTATGAAAGAGAAATCATGTTTGTATATTTTATTAGAGTTCTCGGAGGAATAAGGTCTTTTCCTTCGGGTGAGGGAGTCCAGAACTAGAGGGCATAGATTTAAGGTGAGAGGGGAAAGAATTAAAAAGAAACTAAGGGGCAACATTTTCACGCAGAGGGTGGTGCGTGTGTGAAATGAGCTGCCAGGCTGGTACAGGCTGGTATAAATATAGCATTTAAAAAGCATTTGGATGGGTATATGAATAGGAAGGGTTGAGAAGGATATTGGCCAAATTCTGGCAAATGGGACTAGATTAATTTAGGATATCTATTGGCATGGACAAGCTGGACTGAAAGGTCTTGTTTCCGTGCTGTATATCTCTTTGATACTATGATTCTAAGTAAAAAGCAACATGGATAAAGGGGAAATCTGTAGATGTGCTATATTTCCGAAATGTATTTGATAAGAAACCTCATCAAAAGTTATGACACAAAATCAGACCGTGAGGTGTTGGAGGTAACATGGAAGTATGGATAGAAGATTAGTTGGATAATAGGAGACCGAAAGAAGGCGTAAATGGGTCTAATAATCATAAAAATCCAAGTGATTCACCAATATCCTTCAAGGAAGGAAGACTACCGATCTTACTTGGTCTGACCAACAAGTAACTCCAGACCAACAGTAACATTCTTGACCTTTGACTGTCCACTGAAATTTAATCCAGTCAGTTCAACAGAAATTTTGTAACAGCAATACCCACATCACATAAAAATAAAAATTTTGATGACGACTTGGTTTGATATCTAAAGGTTGGCTCATTTTATCATGGAAACTGTTTTTTGAGAATGAAAAATTATACCCATAAAAAGGAACTATAGTAAATCTAGAGACGTTACAATCCCAGAGCAAACCACCAAATTTATGCTATGATCTGGCCAGGGACTAAAGTAGACAAAAGTGTAAGATCAAGGAGTCTTACGAAGACAATAAAGCCACAAGATTCCACAGCTTTGAACAAAACAATAATAAACTTTACCAATGCACATAGAACTTACTGTTAACAACCAGATTTCGTTTGGTAAATCTTTCAAACCCCTCACAGCTTCTTCTAACACTAAAGTTATAAACCTTCAAAGTTTCCCACCTCCTCATGGCTTCCTTAGCTATTACTCCAAAACATACAGGTTTACTAATTTCTAGAATTTGTCCCGGAATTCTAACAACATGATGCCATACAACTGCTCTTGATGTCTCTTCAAGTCCCATACACAGAACCTGGTATTTCAATTGCCTTCCCAGCTAACTACAACACTCCAAGCACGGAATCTGCTTCTGTTTCTGTCTCTTTTTCAAGCTAACTATAATCATTCGAATTGCTCTTCAGGGACCTCTGAAATTCCTGAAGGACCAATTGAAAACCTTGCTAAATGCCCCTCCCTATTGCTGCGCAATATTGAATGCTGACACCTAGCAACTCTTGCACCATAAATGGCAATCAACATGAAATACTGGCTTGTTCAGTACAAAACAAAAAAAATGACACAAATAGAGGATTTCATTACAGATGTTAAATCGAGGTCCCTTTTGTCTGCTCAAGTAAAAGATGCCACAACAAAATAGGACCGAACGTCCTACCGATATGTATCCCTCAAATCAGATGAAAACAGATTATTTGGTCATTATTACATGATTTTTTTATTGGAGTTTGCCGTCACAAACCTACTGTTGCATTTTCTATATTTTAACAGTGGCTTACAATCAGCATAGACAGCTTTGAGATGCCTGATGGTTGTTAAGAGGGATACAGAATTGTAAGTCTTTCTTTCTTGAATAAAAGCTGATCTGAAAAAGGTTCAATGGAAACAAGCTTATTCTTTCCCAGTACATCTCTGATAAACCCTGCTGTACTCAAATAGATTAGATTAGATTAGATTAGATTAGATTAGATTAGATTAGATTCCCTACAGTGTGGAAACTGGCCCATCGGCCCATAAGTCCACACCGACCCTCCGAAGAATAACCCACCCAGACCCATTTCCCTCTGACTAATGCATCTAACACTTTGGGCAATTTGGCATGGCCAATATGAAACACCACTAAAAAGGACAAACTTCATATTGTTACACCTTGCTGTGTTAGCAGGTAGAAAACGAGGCCAGCAACTGCCAAAGTTGTCACAGACATTAAAGATTTTACAAAAGTAGGCAAAATTCCATAATTTACCTGCCTGTTAGACCCAAGTTGATAGAAAGCACAGACCAATACTTAGCAAGAATTACTATTTATTGCAAATGAATTGTCTCTAACTCCAGGTGAACAGTTATGAATCATTGTTATGTAACTCTACTAATGAAACTCTAATCCCTTAATAAAATATTCCCTAGACACACACACACACACACCTATAACACCATTATTTTTGTGTGTGTGTAAGGTAAAAACCAGGAAGGCAATTGAAATGGTCCCTGTACATCTAATTTGCTGAGGTAATCTGTTTGGCTTGTCAGGACCTGCTGCTCTTCAACCAACCAGTGGGAGAGTTTGCCCCTGATACCCATCGATTCCAGTTTAACTTAGATCACATAGGATCCAGGGAGAGCTAGCCAGGTAGATACAAAATTGGCTTGATAGTAGGAGACAGCCGATGGTGGAGGAGGGATGTTTTTCACACTGGAGGTCTCTGTGTCCAGGGGTGTTCCGCAGGGATTGGTGCTGAGTCCTTCATTGTTTGCCATGTAAAAATCTGATTGGGATGAGAATGTAGGAAGCATGGTTAATAAGTTTGCGTGGCAACATGGCCAGCGAAGAAGGTTATCTAAAAGGATCTTGATCAGCTGGGCCAATGGGCTGAGGAGTGGCAGGTGGAGTTCAATATAGATAAATGTGAGGTATTGCATTTTGCTAAGACAAACCAGGGCAGGCCTTACACAGTGAATGGTAGAGCCCTGGGGAGTGCTGTCAAATAGACAGCATCACAATTAGGCTGATGAAGAAGGCACTTGGAATCCTTGCCTTCATTGCTCAGAGCACTGAATCTAGGAGTTGGGACGATATGTTGTGGCTCTACAGGACTTTGGTAAGGCCACTTTTGGAGTACTGTGTACAGTTCTAGTCACTCTGCTATAGGAGGAAATTATTTAATTTGAAAGAGAACAAAAATTTCAATTCTAATACCAGGACTAAAGTGTTTGAGTTATAAGGAGAGGCTGGATAGGCCTCTCCTAGAGGCCTATCCAGCACAGGAGTATGAGGGATGGAGGTTAATAAAATCATGAGGGGCTTAGATAAGGTGAATAGCAAAGTCTTTTCCCAATGGTGAGGGCGTTCAAAAGTAGGGGACATGTTTTATGGTCAGATGAGGAAGCTTTAAAAGGGACTTGAGGGGCAACTTGTTCACACAGAGGATGGGTGTGTATCTGAAACGAACTGCCAGAGGAATGGTAGATGCAGGTACAGTTACAACATTTAAGAGATAACTTGGACAGATACATGAAGGTGTGGAGGGATATGGGCCAAACACAGGCAAATGAGACTAGTTTATTATGGGAAATCCAGTTAGCATGGACAAGTTGGACCAAAGGGGCTTTTTTCTATGCTGCATGAACATGACTCTTTCAGCTTTTGACAGATTTCAGAGCATCGTGACAAAAATATGAATTAATAGAGATATTTATTAAAAGGTAGACACTCGTTTAAAATGAATTGAAAAGATCGAGATCAGCTACCACAGATCAACCTGATCAAAAAATTAAATAAATTTCATAGCTGATGTGCCTCCTAAAAGTTGATTTAAAATCATACATGGGTTTTGACTCGCATTTCAAGAAACCAGAAATGTTTTACTCCATGAGAGCATAAGCATTTAATTTTACTTGAAACCTTGTTTATCCATCACTATTTTGCTATTTTATAACAAAAGTTACATCCTGCATTACCAAGTTCTCAAACAACTAACTGGAGCCACTAAAAGCATTCACCCTCTCCATAAGGCCATAAAATTGTTGAAGTACAGACATTTTGAACAAAGTCAAATATTAAGATCCCAATTTCAGATGTCAGGTAAACTTACAAAAGTCAAAGAGATACTTTGGACCATTTTCAATAATTAAACAGGATCATACGCATCAGTTAGTACAGAAGAATAAGAGTATTCTGGATAATTGCTGACAGGTCAATTAATGCATACAATATCAAGCTGAATGGAAAGGTAACGAGTTTTAAAAAGATTTGTAGCTCAGGCTGAGGTTCTGGATGTAAGTTTGCTCGCTGAGCTGCAACGTTTATTTTCAGACGTTTCATCACCATACTAGGTAACATCACCAGTGAGCCTCAGGTGAAGCAGTGGTCGCGAAGCCCGCTTTTTATTTATGTGTTTAGGTTTCCTTGCATTGGTGGTGTCATTCCTGCAGTGATATCATTTCCCATGGTGATGTCATGTCATTTCCTGTTCTTTTTCTCAGCAGGTGGTAAATGGGATGTAAGTCAATGTGTTTGTTGATAGAGTTCCAGTTGGAATGCCATGCTTCTAGGGATTCTCGTATGTGTCTGTGTGTGTGGCCTCTTGGTGTCATGGTAGCCCACAAATCCACAAACACACTAAAACAGCAGCTAATGAACTTGAAAGACCCTATATAGACAACTAGCAAAACTAATATCATTTACAAAATACCTTGCAAGAACTGTAATAAACACTACATTGGACAAACAGGCAGAAAACTAGCCACCAGGATACATGATCAACAACTAGCTACAAAAAGACTTGACCCACTCTCACTAGCATCTTTACATACAGATGAGGAAGGACACCACTTCAACTGGGACAAGACATCCATCCTAGGACAAGACAAACAGAGACACCCATGAGAATTCCTAGAAGCATGACATTCCAACCAGAACTCGACGAACAAACAAATTGACTTGGATCCCATTTACCACCCCTGAAAGAAAAAGAGAACAGGAAATGACATTACCACAGGAAATGACATCACTGACCCAAGGAAACCTAAACACAAATAAAAAGCCAGTCATACCACCACTATTTCACTGGAGGCTGACTGATGTTGTTACCTATGGTGATGAAATGTCCGAAAACAAACCTTCCAGTTCAGCAAGCAAACTTACATCTTGGATAGTGAAAGGTTTTTTTCACTACCTATCAGTACTTATATAGAGTGTCCAGTGGAATGGATGCAATTAAACCAAGTTTTAATCGCTTTGTACTTCAAGCGATTCTTCATAAGAAACATGAACAATTTCCATAGTCTGTTCAGATCCTTATGATCTGTTCATTTTTAATCATGGTCATGTCTAAAACTGACATAACTGATAGGTTTATCATTTAAACACTTCCTGTGTTGGGCTGAATATTCCCAAACTGAAAAGGGTGTCAATAATAAAGGGTGTCAGTAATTCAAAAAATTGTTACTCATGATATAAAATGTCCAAGTGTTCTTTGATTAAGTGTGATTACAAAATATTAAAAAAAAATAGGGATTTACACAAATGCCTCTCACTTTCCATTTATGTGAAATGATTTGAACTCACAAACATGAAAAATGTCAAAGTTGCTGATACAAATTAAGGACATGGCATGCTACAAGAAATGTGTGCAAATCCAGGATATCAAAAAGGCTCAGAGATATATTTAATGTTGTGGAATGCACAGCAGCATACTTTGAGAAAAAACAGCAAAAAATCAATTATTTCATTAACATTCATAGATGCTTGAATGGAAGACAAAAAGAATTAGAATACAAATATGTATATCTTAAAAAAATTCCAATACAGATGAAAAAGGCAACAAAAAAGTGATATCCTGTGTTTTAGACATAGGAATAGTTAACATAAAAACATGGAAGTGATGTTTCAATTATTCAAGACATTGTACATAATGCTCCAACTGTGGCTAACCAATCCCTTTTTATGAGAATTTTGAAACCAGGGAAATGGCAGAGTGAAGATACAAAAATGAGCTGATTGTTCATAAAGGCTTTAAAGAAATTGAGAAGAAAACAAAATCACCCTAAAGCAGGTCAGGCAACATATACTTCAATTGATTTGAGTTTTTGAAGTGGAAGTTGTAATTTTATCTCATTAAATTGAGATGATACCTACAAAAGACCATATTTTTCTTTCCTTTTTAGTCTAACCCAAAATGGGATTTGGGCTGCTGTGTAGCTGCAACTAGTTTTGTAACTTGGAAAAATGAAGTGGTGCATGTTTTCAGTTGTGAGAGAATGTTGCTTTCCAAAGCAATAATAGAGAATACTTTGAGGCAGAGTGATATCGAGAGTCAAATTATGTAATGGGAGACAGTGGTGTTATGACCAAGTAATCCAGAAATGGAGGTACTGTTCTGGGATACAGCACAGCAGATCATCAAATATGAAATAAATAAAATCTGGAATTAACAGTTAGTTAATGATGATCATTGAACCATTATGGATTGTCTTTACAAAAAAAAAATGTTTTTTTAAGGAAGGAAAACTGCCGTCCTTATCTTGTTTGGCCTACAGATGTTTCACTCCTTGTGGCTGACTCTTAACAGCCTCTCAAATGACCTAACAAGCCATTCAGCTGTATCAATCGGTAAAATGTCCCTAAGAAAAAGGGATGAAATTGAACGGTCTGTCTGGCATTGAGCTCGGTACTAAAGACAATGGTAAACCTAACCCTGTGAACCTGACAAATTCCTCCTTAATCAATGTGTGAGATGCTAGTGTTAAAATGGAGAGAGATGTCTCATAGTTTAGTCAGGAGAATTGATGTTTTGGGCATAAGCCCTTCTTCAGGAATGAGGAAAGTGTGTCCAGCAGTCCAAAATAAAAGGTAGGGAGGAGGGACTTGGGGGAGAGGCTTTGGAAATGCGAGGGAGGTCAAGGTGAGGGTGATAGGCCGGAGTGGGGTGGG